>NW_027142410.1:151861-1351861 GCF_026170545.1 Melanerpes formicivorus
CCCCCTTCTCCCCCCCCTCTCTCTCTCTCCCCCCTACCTCTCTCTCTCACCCCCCCACTTCCTCCCCATCTCACTCTCTCTCCCCCCCTTCTCTCTCTCTCTCCCCCCTTCTCTCTCTCTCTCCCCCCCTACTCTCTCTCTCTCTCCCCCCCTTCTCTCTCTCTCTCCCCCCCCTTCTCTCTCTCTCTCTCCCCCCCTTCTCTCTCTCTCTCTCCCCCCTTCTCTCTCTCTCTCCCCCCCTTCTCTCTCTCTCTCCCCCCCTTCTCTCTCTCTCTCTCCCCCCCTTCTCTCTCTCTCTCCCCCCCTTCTCTCTCTCTCTCCCCCCCTTCTCTCTCTCTCTCTCCCCCCTTCTCTCTCTCTCTCTCCCCCCCCTTCTCTCTCTCTCTCCCCCCCCTTCTCTCTCTCTCTCCCCCCCTTCTCTCTCTCTCTCCCCCCCTTCTCTCTCTCTCTCCCCCCCTTCTCTCTCTCTCTCACCCCCCCTCTCTCTCTCTCTCTCTCCCCCCCTTCTCTCTCTCTCTCCCCCCCTTCTCTCTCTCTCTCCCCCCCTTCTCTCTCTCTCTCCCCCCCTTCTCTCTCTCTCTCCCCCCCTTCTCTCTCTCTCTCCCCCCCTTCTCTCTCTCTCTCCCCCCCTTCTCTCTCTCTCTCCCCCCCTTCTCTCTCTCTCTCCCCCCCTTCTCTCTCTCTCTCCCCCCCTTCTCTCTCTCTCTCCCCCCCTTCTCTCTCTCTCCCCCCTTCTCTCTCTCTCTCCCCCCCTTCTCTCTCTCTCTCTCCCCCCCTTCTCTCTCTCTCTCCCCCCTTCTCTCTCTCTCTCCCCCCCTTCTCTCTCTCTCCCCCCTTCTCTCTCTCTCTCCCCCCTCTCTCTCTCTCTCTCCCCCCCTTCTCTCTCTCTCTCCCCCCCTTCTCTCTCTCTCTCCCCCCCTTCTCTCTCTCTCTCCCCCCCTTCTCTCTCTCTCTCCCCCCCTTCTCTCTCTCTCTCCCCCCTTCTCTCTCTCTCTCCCCCCCTTCTCTCTCTCTCTCCCCCCCTTCTCTCTCTCTCTCCCCCCCTTCTCTCTCTCTCTCCCCCCCTTCTCTCTCTCTCTCCCCCCCTTCTCTCTCTCTCTCCCCCCCTTCTCTCTCTCTCTCCCCCCCTTCTCTCTCTCTCTCCCCCCCTTCTCTCTCTCTCTCCCCCCCTTCTCTCTCTCTCTCCCCCCCTTCTCTCTCTCTCTCCCCCCCTTCTCTCTCTCTCTCCCCCCCTTCTCTCTCTCTCTCCCCCCCTTCTCTCTCTCTCTCCCCCCCTTCTCTCTCTCTCTCCTCTCCCCCCCTTCTCTCTCTCTCTCCCCCCCTTCTCTCTCTCTCTCCCCCCCTTCTCTCTCTCTCTCCCCCCCTTCTCTCTCTCTCTCCCCCCCCTTCTCTCTCTCTCTCCCCCCCCTTCTCTCTCTCTCTCCCCCCCCTTCTCTCTCTCTCTCCCCCCCTTCTCTCTCTCTCTCCCCCCCTTCTCTCTCTCTCTCCCCCCCTTCTCTCTCTCTCTCCCCCCCTTCTCTCTCTCTCTCCCCCCCTTCTCTCTCTCCCCCCAACTGCTGTGATTTACTGAATGCCTCATTTACTACTTATATCTTAGCATTTTTTTTTACTTTAGAAATGGCAGATGATCAAACTGCTTTGTTTTATGATATTTATCTTGTCATCCTGAAAAAGGGATTTTAGTTCATTAGACAAAGCAAGAGCATCTTATAAACTGTCACATTCTGGGTGTCTTAGAGATTTAAAAAGATATATTTATGTACAGGAGCAGACACTTTGTGGGCTTACAATTGTGTGCACAACTTTTTATTTACCAAAATGCAGATGGTCAAATGCCTATGAGGTGATTTGCACCAACCAAATATGTGATCTGACCAGGAAGTCACTGCAATTGCATCTGCAAAACTGTGTGCACTGTTGTGTGTGCATCTGTGTAGTCCAGCAGGGTGCATGCTTATGCTTCAGTTCATTATTTTTATCCTTCTCAGGAATAGCATAGCACAGCATGGTATAGAATAGAATTGAACTAACCAGGTTGGAAAAGACCTTCAATATCATCAAGTCCAACCTATCACCCACCCAACACCATCTAATCAACTAAACCAGGGCACCAAACACCTCATCCAGTCTCTTCTTAAACATCTCCAGTGATGGTGACTCCACCACCTCCCTGGGCAGCATATTCCAATGGCCAGTCTCTCTTTCTGGGAAGAATTTCTTCCTAACATCCAGCCTAAACCTCCCCTGGTGCAGCTTGAGACTGTGTCCTCTTGTTCTGTTGATGGTTGCCTGGGAAAATAGACCAACCTCCACCTGTCTACAACCTCCCTTCAGGGAGTTGTAGACAGCAATAAGCCTCCTCTTCTCCAGGCAAAGCAACCCCAGCTCCCTCAGCCTCTCCTCATAGGGCTTGTGCTCCAGACCTCTCACCAGCTTTGTTGCCCTTAACAACTTGCTCACACTCCTTACTACAGTGAAACTTCCTGAACTGAGGATTTAGGTATCCTAAGGGTTTATTTAAAGTGTGTCTGGCACAGAGGCTTGAAATCTTTTCCACTGTACTATTTTCTCATAAAAGAATTAATTTTGCAAAGAAACTCTATTGTGGAAAACTAGGGGTTTTGTGTGTGTCTGCAGTTGGAAGGATAGTTCAGGCAGGCTTTGCATTTTCTAAGGCATTGAAAAGGCAAGCATTTCCTTTAGTTTTCCTCAAAATCTGAGTATTTTTAACTATGGAAAAATATTCTGTCTGTTTACAATGGTATCATAGTATCAGTCAGGGTTGGAAGAGACCACAAGGATCATCTAGTTCCAACCCCCCTGACACCCCACACTAGATCAGGCTGGCCAGAGCCTCATCCAGCCTGGGCTTAAACACCTCCAGGGATGGCACCCCCAACCACCTCCCTCGACAACCCATTCTAGGGTTTCACCACTCTCATGCTGAAGAACTTCCACCTCACATCCAGCCTGAATCTCCCCACCTCCAGCTTCATTCCTTTCCCCCTAGTCCTATCACTACCTGAGATCCTGAGAAGTCCCTCCCCAGCCTTCCTGTAGGCCCCCTTCAGATACTGGAAGGCCACAATGAGGTCACCTTGGAGCCTTCTCTTCTCCAGACTGAACAGCCCCAACTCCTTCAGTCTGTCCTCATAGGAGAGGTGCTCCAGCCCTCTGATCATCCTTGTGGCCCTTCTCTGGACACCTTCCAGCACCTCCATATCCCTCTTGTAATACACTATGCTGCTTGTTACAATTCTGAGTTACCACTCATTTTTAGCTATCCTGATTTTCTGATTAAATCTCAGTGGACCCCATGTCAGTGTTGGAGGCTTTTTCCTCTACTTTCATGTCAGTGAGGTGTTTGTTCTTAATTTACTGAAGCAAATATTTCTTCTTGGTCTATTTCCCCCCCCCCCCCCCCCCCCCCCCCTCCTATTTACTGCACCAGCCAAAAATAAATATGCTTCTAAGTGTTTCTCCCCAGTGGTGTTCCAGATCAAGATAACGTGGGTAGATTTGGGCAAGGGTCTGGAAATCTACACTGACTGCAGTATGGGATCTTGGGCAAATGATTTTAGTTTTCTTAATGTACTTATTTGCTTCATCCTTATGTTGCTACAGTGAGGCAATTAATCAGTGTGTCTCAAGCCCTTTGAAAATGGAAGCTGCAGCATTAATTACCATTAAACATTGACATGTTCATCTGCCTACACTTGTGCCTCTGATGAACCCCTGATAAGTCATTCTTCTCTGAGTGGTTTGGCTAAGGCTGCTTTCTGGAAATATTTTCCTTTTTCACTGTTAGTGTCAAGGATTAGCTGACAGTGATAATATGGATAAATACATCATAAAGGCAAAGATACGGCTGGCAGAAAAAAAAACCCTAAACCTGTAGTTGTTACTGAAAGATAAAGAAACAATACACAAAGAAAATTGTGCTTAATATGATGTAATAACACTGTTACAGGTTCTGAGAATGATGCAGGGATTGATTATGGGTTATTTGACCACTTCTGACTCACAGGGTTGCTGTAAGAACCAGATGACTGGTAGAACATTGCTAATGTGAAATAGGGAGACTAGGTGTTGCTTTATGGGTATAAGAGAAAAGCTGTGGGAACCTGTATCAAACTTCATTGTCTTGCTCCCTTGTGGTTCTCCCTCCAAACATGAGAAGAGGTGATGTCTTTGATGGCACCTATGGCTTTTTTTCCCCCCCAAGGACACAAGTGACAGCATGATTTTTCTAGTCTTCACACAGAATAGTAGGAAGAAATAGAATGAAAAGTATTTTAACTGTGATGCTGAAACTGATTTTTGTTTTCAAAAGAGCGCTGAAGAAAGCACAGCTTTGGCAAAAGCTTGGCCAAATGTAAGAATGAATATGAATATTGACGTGGCACTTGGTGCCATGGTCTAGTCATGAGGTCTGTGTTGATAGGTTGGATTTGATGATCCTCGAGGTCTCTTCCAACTGTGGTTATACTGTGATACTGTGAAATTGGCACACTCTCATTTGTGATAAGGAAATCAAAGTTCTCAGTTTTGGTGTGGGATCACTTTACTTTTTGACAAAAAAATGTCTATTGTTCTTCATATAAAGCAGGACATCAATAAAGTAAACTTTGGTAATTAGTTAAGGAACAAAATCTGGGGAGGAATTCCTTAACAAGAAGTCTCTCTGCAGGATCTCAGGTAGTGATAGGGCTAGGGGGAATGGAATGAAGCTGGAGGTGGGGAGATTCAGGCTGGAGGTGAGGAGGAGGTTCTTCACCATGAGAGTGGTGAAACCCTGGAATGGGTTGTCCAGGGAGGTGGTCGAGGCCCCGTTCCTGGAGGTGTTTAAGCCCAGCCTGGATGAGGCTGTGGCCAGCCTGATCTAGCGTGGGGTGTCCCTGCCCACGGCAGAGGGGTTGGAACTAGATGATCCTTGTGGTCCCTTCCAACCCTGAATGATACTATGAAAAGCTTAGATTGGATGTTTTGAGGTGTGTTCCCTGAGTGATAGAGCAGCCATTCCAGACCTGATGTGAGTGCATGTGGCAGTGGGCACATACCAGTAGATATTCTTATGTTTTGGCAAAGTTACCAATGCCCCAGTTAATTGGATAACCATCAATATAAAGCTGAATACAGCGTGGATAGGTGTGCATGTACTGCACATGGAGTACAATACTATGTCAAATATGAAGTAATCTTTTAAAAAGAAAGTAAGTCTGACATAAAGTGAAAAGGTGAGAATTAGTATGGCAAATGTGTGAGGATGTTTTGTTTGCCTCTGAGTGCTTCATTGTGTATTTACATTTCTTACTAAGATATCCAGGATGAGATCCCATATAAAGTTCTCTTTGTTGTATGAGGGTTAAATGTCCACAGTGCAGTAATTCTTTCTCTGGATACTATATCTCTATGCTCTTCTTGTTGCACAGTCACTCTTTCAGACTGTTATGTGACACTGTGGCTGCCTACTGCCTCAAATGAGAAGGTTCGGACCAGAACCATCAGGAACAGCAAAAACCCTGTCTGGAATGAAGCTTTCTGCTACAAGATTGACCGTCGAGTCAAGGTAGTGAAAATAGATGTTTCTCACCATTTGCTGTCTGCAGGTGGTCAGCAGATAATGCAAAATTGCAATATGACAATATGTATTTAACTATTTCCAAACACTGGAGGTATTGGAGTCCTCAGAAATAAACCCAGCCCTCTGTTGCTTACGTCCTCCTTGGTTTTGTTGTGCTCCAGCTATTTGTTAACTGAATACCTGCTGTACTGAAGCAGTTAAATGTCCTGCAGAATGTGGCCTTCCTGTCCTCTTCTGCATCTTGACATACACAAATGAAACCTGGGATAAAGTTCACATATAGATAACAGCAAGATCAGTTAGTTCTAGATATGGCCAAAAGGAAATCTTTTAAACATCGTTTATGTACTTAGAACCAAATGCCCTAAAATAAGTGTAGAAACATTTAATACAGTTATTGATCACAAATTCATGAATGTTCTGCGTGATCTGATTGTCTTACTTATTTCCTCAGGCAGACAAGCCTTCTGCCTTGTGTATGTGCAATTATCAGTAATATGGATTCTAATACTCCCAAGTCTCTTTCCCTTTTCTGTTTCTCATTTTTTCCTTCTCCTAACACTGGAGAGGGAGGACAACCTAATCTTGAGATTTTCCTGCCTTAGGGAGCTCTTAGATATCACAAAATTATTTGGGTTGTAAGAGAGCATTAAGGTCATCTAGTCCAACCCCTCTGCACATCTTCAACGAGATAAGATTGCTCTGAGCCCCATCTATAGATACAGAAAGACACAGAAACGAGATGCAGAAATAACTCTCTGATATTCTTAAACTCTTCTTGCAGAATGTGCTAGAACTAAAGGTCTGTGATGAAGACACAGTCACCAGGGATGATGAACTCTGCACAGTTCTCTTTGACATAGATAAACTCACTGTAGGCCGGACTGTTCGAGTGAAGTTTCAGCTGAATCCACAGGTGAGCAATGGAATTGCTGAGAACAAAAGCAAACTTTCCTTTCATCTGAATACATCCTTTGAAAGTATTTAATTAAAGGAAAAATCTATTTGAAATGTATTTTGCTGCTGTTATGAGAAAGACTTAAATTCCCTGTAGGAGTGCTCCAGGTTTTATTAAGAACAAATCTGTGCTTTATTAAGGACAAATCTTTGCTAAAAATCTAAGATGGAACCAGCTAGAACTAATTTCCTGGTGCATTAATTATGATTACTTTGTGGCATGGTTATTGGCCTTTGGTATAATTTCTGAATTTTCAGCCACTTTAAGCTGTAATTAAAGCAGCTGATTCTTGTTGTGTTGGGAATTAAAACCTGAAAAATGGTTGTTTTAGCAAAATAACAGTTCCTATGTCTGCATGCTTACATAGTGCTTAGAGTTAAACACATACCCCCAGTATCTTTAAACTCATTATCTTTACTTGGCACCGTGGGGCTTTTGTGCCCCATGAATTTGTTCTAAATAGATCTTTTGCAAATTATATGTAACAGGTTTGGTGAAAGACAAGAAGGCCAATGGCATCCTGGCCTGGATCAGGAGCAGTGTGGCCAGCAGGAGCAAGGAGGTCATTCTGCCCCTGTAGTCATCACTGGTTAGGCCACACCTTGAGTACTATGTCCAGTTATGGGCTTCTCAGTTTAGGAAGGAGGTTGAGTTGCTGGAACGTGTCCAGAGAAGGGCAACAAAGATGGAGAGGGGTTTGGAACACAAGCCCTATGAGGAGAGGCTGAGGGAGCTGGGGTTGCTTAGCCTGGAGAAGGAGAGGCTCAGGGGAGACCTTATTGCTCTCTACAGCTACCTGAAGGGAGGCTGTAGCCAGCTGGGGGTTGGTCTCTTCTCCCAGGCAATCAGTGACAGAACAAGAGGACACAGTCTCAAGCTGTGCCAGGGGAAGTTTAGGCTGGATGTTAGGAAGAAGTTCTTCCCAGAAAGAGAGATTGGCCATTGGAATGTGCTGCCCAGGGAGGTGGTGGAGTCACAGTCACTGGAGGTGTTTAAGAAAAGACAGGATGGGGTGTTTGGTGCCATGGTTTAGTTGATTAGATAGTGTTGGATGATAGGTTGGACTTGATGATCTTGAAAGTCTTTTCCAACCTGGTCTGGTCTGGTCTGGTCTATTCTATTCTATTCTGAAAAATAAGTAATGTGCCTTTCTTTCTTCCCACCCCTGCCTCTTTAGGCACGTGAAGAGCTGGAGGTGGAGTTCACATTGCAGAACACGTGAGTAGAATTCCAAATTCTATATAAACTGTTGT
This sequence comes from Melanerpes formicivorus, assembly GCF_026170545.1. Lineage (NCBI taxonomy): Eukaryota > Metazoa > Chordata > Aves > Piciformes > Picidae > Melanerpes > Melanerpes formicivorus. Next base: position 159,657 of record NW_027142410.1, read on the forward strand.
GTTCAAATATATATTCAAATAATATACATTCAAGTATGAAAGTAGTCTGCAAAGCTGGTTCATATGTGACAGTGCTTCTTAAACTTGCAGTCTCTGAAAGCCACATCTATATGTTTTCATTCAAGTCTAGTAAGTGAGAATGTCAAAACACATAGTTTTAGGTTAAAAATTGCTGAAAATGTCTTCTTTTTTTTTCTTTTTGCTACCTTCTGGGCACCAACTTCCTCTTGTTCTCTTTATGTTATTGCATCAATACACAAGGAACTGTGAGGACTGTTACAATATTCAGGAAATGCTGACCCTTAGAAGAAGGGGTTCCAAGCCTCACTGTTTCCTGTCTCCTCTGGAAATCTGGCTTTTCAAATCTACAGCACTATAAAATGCTCTTCTGTAACTTGACCTATTCAACTCATCTGGCTACACATGTGAAGCTGTGGTAGACTTGAGTATCACCTACAGCAGAGAGGGGAGCTGAATACTCTGCTTAAAGTAAGGTGCAAAGGTCACTGTGGGAGGCTGAGGACTAAGGAACCAGGAAAACTGGAGGAGCATTACTAGCTTCACTTGGTAGGCTTGAAAGCTGTGCTAGATGGAGTCAATGATGTTCTGCCCATCAGTTGAGTCTGGAATAAAGGTGTAAGCACATCTTCAAGTCATGGAATATTATGATCATGGTAAGCTCTTTAGAGGGGATTCCCCCCCCAGCATAGAAAATTATAATGTCAAGAGTAATTAATGGAAGGATTTGTTCACTAAAATTGGAAACAAGAGATTATCAAAGGTAATGCAAAGAGCCCTGCTTATAACCTCTTACAGACTGAAGTAGCTGAGATGGGCCAACAAAAAGCTATGGACCAAACCAGACTCTCTGTTAAATAAGCTCATCAGGGTGTGACAAAAATATTTGGCATTGCTGGATGGGGGAAGTGTTGACAGAGATTAATGTTCAGAGTGGGAGAGCCAATCCTACAGCTAAGAAGTAGTACAGGTAACCATGAGGGACAGTTTCTACAAATCTGACATTGGGATGGGAACAATGAGAGCTGCTTTTTTTTGGAGTAAATATGGCAACTTATATCTGAAATTAAGAGTTACTCCCACCAACACTTTTTGTCTGGCACTACCTATCTGAACTGATTTCTCATTCCTTCTGCATCTTGATTTCAGACTTCACCAGCTTTAAAATTTACTGTATGAGCCTGGTCTTTCTTTCCAGCATTTCAGATGACTACACCAACAGTGGTGGCTTTGTCACTCCTATTTTGGTTTGCCTGTTGGCCTCACGGCAAAAATTGCTTGCTGTTACTGTTACCAATGAACATTGTAAACATTCCCTCATGATACACTGGTAGGCTGTATGAAATGGGTTCCCGCATTTTTACACTTTACCTTTTATTTAAAATGGAAGAAAACCTTCATTTTGGTAGCTTGGTTTCCACGACTGCAAGATGTGTGCCCCCTCTAGTTTTGACTCGCCCACACGCCACTCCTGCAGTACCTTCAAATACTCCACCTCTCTGCTGCCACTACTCATGGCAGGCACTGAGAGTCAGATGTTTGATCCTAAGGACACAGAGAGGAAGGCATGCTCCTTCCTCCAAGTGCCTTTTCAACAGCAACAGAGCCAAGGGATTGCAAACGCCTGCCCAGTGTTTTATGGGCCCATAGCACACGCCCAGATGGCATGAAAGCTGCTGCCCTCAAGCAGCAATGACAGAAAAGGTAAGGTCATTGTACACAGGCTGCTGACTTGCAAGCTATAGCGCTTTTTGTGCTATTTTCTGGTGATTATCAAAGGTAACGTGGACTCTCCTTTGTGTCTCCACTAGTGTCCAGAATCAGCATGAGCCTCTACGGGCTGCTACAGGCACTGGGTCCCGCTTGACCAGGTGGCTTCGCTCACTCAACATCCCCCTCCCCTCTGACCTCTTCTGAAGCCCACACCTGACACTGACGGGCCACAAAGAGACTTCTGATGAACTAAAAGGTACTTCAAGTTTCCACAAAGAGGTCTGAGGCCACCAGAGTATTTGTCTGGTCCACTGATCTTCTTTTTGGCCTTTTCTGTTTTTCAGGTATCCCAAGCTGAGGAGGCGAATCTCAACCAGCTCTTAGAAGAATGAAGGACCTCTGTTACACAACCTTTCATCTCAGCTCCCTTTCCCTTTCCTTCTTTTTCAACTGTGAAAGCCTATGCTGAAAACAAAGCCCACTTAACGCAAATAAATGTAAATAGGTGTACAAAAAGTTGTATAAAGGCTAAATGTTAATTATTGAAATATGGCAAAAGCATGATTTAAAACCAAAATAAAAGTATTTTTTTTCTTTCTGTAGTTCTGCTGTGTTATGTTGAGAAGTTTGCCCCCTATGTGTGGGGACCAGCAGATTATGCTAGCTATGTGTTTTGGGCACTGCTGAAGAAACTCTCAGAGCAGGCTAAGTCCTCAGCTGTCAGAGGCCAAATGTCCTGTTTGTCTTTGCAGCAGGAGTTCACAGAGCCTCAAGGGGCACTGAAGGCCAAAGTTTTAGGTTAAGAAAGATAACAAACAAATAATCTATGAGGTGAATACAATTTTCTTTACTGAAATAATGACCCTCTCCCATGCTTTTTTTTTGGGTAGTCAGAAAGCTCAGAAAAGTATCCTTCACTTTGTGGAGGCCACTAAAAGGAGAGGCTAGATCTGATATGAAAGAACTAAAATTTTGTAGATAAGTGTCAAACAATCCAGATTCTCTGTTAAAATGTAGCACAGCACAGAAGTGAACTCTAAATGTGAAATGCAATATGAGTTTGAATGTCTGTAACTTCCCATTCAATATTGCCCATTTTATTATGAGTCAGGCACGATATAAAAAGGAGAAGGCAGGAGTCTGAGATGTATCAAGTGGTAGGAAGTGATCCCTGGGCTCACAGAGCCCATTGAAGTCTTATCCATCCCTTTAATAGACATTTAGAGCAGAAGGATGCCCAGGATCCCTGTTCTGCCTTCCCCTGCCACAGGCCACAATATGCCCCCAGTTCTCACAGTAAACCTGAGGTCTGCATTCTAAAAGACCACTAATCACAAACTGTGATGGGGGAGAGGACATCAGTGTTTGTATGTGTGACAAGAGCTGTATAAGAGTAGGTTGGCTGTTCAGGAAATTACCAGCTAATCCTGAGAAGCTGATGTTTTTCAGTGCTCCAGAGATAGAAAAAATATTCATAGGTCCCTTCTAACCTGAATAGTAAGATTTCTTCTCAGCTGAGTTTCTAGTCACAGCTAATCTCCAAACCTCTGGAGAAAGGTGAGTGCCCTTGTTCTTCATAAAACAAATCTGTATATAATCAGTCTAAAAATAATAATAGCAATAATATGAAAGATTAGAAGCATCTTCCTTATGCTGTGATCAGCAGAAGCCTTGAAATGTGGGATATAAAGGTTGCAGGTGCAGTGCGGGGAGTAATCAACAAGTGACAGTAGCAGCTGGACTTCCTTACAACAGTGGTGACACCCCAAGAGGGACATTTCAGATGTCAGTGCTTAACACCTGTGTTGTCCTGCTTCTTCCCAGGAGCCTTCCAAGCCATTCTATCTAACACAGCAGGTTCTTCCACTCTGTTTGAAGGCCATGCCTTGGACCTCCTAACTAAGTCTAACTTGCTGATACCAATACCTCAAGCAGTACTACTGGTGGAAACACAAAGGAGAGTCCACGTTACCTTTGATAATCACCAGAAAATAACACAAAAAGCACTAAAGCTTACAAGTCAGCAGCCTGTGTCCAATGACCTTACCTTTTCTGTCATTGCTGCTCGAGGGCAGCAGCTTTCATGTTGTGTGTTTGTTTGTTTGTTTGTTTGGTGGTGGTGGTGGCTTAGTTTGTTTCACTTGAAAGTTTTTCCTGAGAGGTCTGCACTGTATGCAGCCAATTCATGTTTTCTTCTATAAGAAAAATACTGATCTGGAAATGAAATTTCAAGCTGTTTATAAGCTTTGAAGCTTTGGGAGAATTCTTTGTCACAGGAAATTTTACAAAGCTATTTTCGTGGCTGTTTAAACTGAAATACAGAATATAGAATTAACCAGGTTGGAAAAGACCTCAGAGATCATTGAGTCCAACCTATCACCCAACACCATCTAATCAACTAAACCATGGCACTGAGTGCCCCACCCAGTCTCTTCTTAGACACTTCCAATGATGGTGACTCCACCACCTCCCTGGGCAGCCTGTTTCAATGACCAATCACTCTTTCTGTGAAGAACTTCTTCCTAGCATCCGGCCTAAACTTCACCTGGCACAGCTTGAGACTGTGTCCTGCTTTTCTGGATTATAGTAATGTAATTAATCTGGTTTTAAAGTCAGATTTTATCCCTGTTTTCAGCTGAGACTAAATAGATACCTCAACTATGTAAATATGTGACACTACAGAGTGTATCATCCATAACTTGTAAAGTCAGAATAAACAGCTCACACTCTCTGAGGCAGGCTGGGGATTTGGTGCTCAGTCCTTATTATTTTATGTGTGTGTGTATCTATGTATTCCCTTTGGACCTACTTGGATTATTGAGATACTGTATGGATTTACACCTCCAATGTAATGAAATGGTGATTTTTAAAGATATCCTTAATGACACATTGGCTGATTTAGCTGAAGGAAAAAAGATTTTAAAATGCAACAATTGGCTTCTGCTTTATTTGAATCCACTTCTGCCCTTAGATGAAAAAGTGGAAACACATCTACATAGACACTCATTTCTTACAGTCCCATGTGTGTTTTGCAAATCCCTTTGCAGGGGTGAGTACAATTTCTTCTGCTGCTAAGGTGCTATTTTGAAAACTGTTGCTGTCTAGGCAAGTGTGTAAGTGTTTCAGCTGAAAAAACCGTGGGTCAGACTCTCAAAACAATCAAGATGGATGTAACAGCCCCCAGCCTCACTATGTCACATTTCAGAATTCATTACATGGTGTGAAAACCCCACAGGAGTGAAAGCCCAGTTTTGTATTCTGACATGACTGGATGGGACTTGCTACTTAGCCTGTCACCTAGAACTACGCTTGACAAAAACTTCGAAGTGTTTTTGAGTGAGAATATTGAAGTCAGAAATGTCAAAGATGATGGAGGTAAAATGAGTAATGTGCTAACACACAGACTCAAATAGTTCTTCAAGTTGTCCCATCCATGACTCTATATTTTCTGCTTTATTTTCCAGGCTGGACTATCCTGATGCCATTATTACTAATGGAGTGCTAGTGGTAATGTATATTTCTATACAATTTTTCCTGTGACTCTTCAACAAATGTTCATTCTTTTAAACTCTGGAAACCTTGAGCTGTGTCCCAAAGCAAGCACTACCAGACACACTATTCTGCTGAGAACAAGGATCTCTTGTGGCACTAAGGATCTCTGTTTTGCCATCACTCCGGTGCAGTGCCACCTTCTGTGAAGGCACGCTGTGAGGTTGCTCTCAGCATTCATTTGTCACCTATTTTCTTCTATACAATTGAATTACCTACCCATTATTCCCACATTATACCCAGAACAGTCAGGGGTTGATGAAGAAAGTGATAAAAAGCTTATGAGAAGAGTCCAATATCTCAATATGCCTGTTATTTGAATAGCACTCATCTTGGGGATCTTACCAATATCTAAAGGTCAGCTATCAAGAGGATGGGGCCAGATTATTTTTGGTGATACTTAGTGACTGGATAAGGGGCAAGGGACACAAACTGGAACACAGGAAGTTGCATATGAACATGAGGAAAAACTTCTTTATTTTAAAGGTGACAAGAGCTCTGGACCACATTGCCCAGAGAGGTTGTGGAGTCTCCTTCTATGGAGAAATTCAAAACCCTGTGCAACTCACTCTAGGTGAACCTATCTCAGCAGAGGGTTGGACTAGATGATCTCCATATCCAACCCCTACCACCCTGTGATTCTATTATTCTTTAGTTGACTGTCTCTCAAGTTCAAGCAGCATGTGAGTTGTTCCTCTTCACTTTCAAACTTAGAGAATATACCATGTCACCATTGTCCTCATGTTATTTGAAGGCATAGTATTAGATAACAACTGTGTTGCTCACTGATCATCCAGAGGGGTTGGTTGGGAACAGTGTGTATCACTAACAATGACATTCACAGTTCTCTAAATCACCATTTATCCGCTCTTGCTGCAGGCACGAGAGGTTTCCTGTTTGGAGGTCAGAGTGGATACGGGGAAGCTGAAGCAGCAATCCACAAGTGAGGTTATTGCTTCATTAACCTATTGTTCCTGTGCTGTGATTCAGTTGTTATAACAGATGTTGAAAAATTAATGATCAGTTGTGCACGGATCTAAGCTTTGTCACGTAATGTTTGGCTTTGCCATGCCCCACCTGCCAGAAAGATTGTATGTCAAAATTCAGGTTAGTCAGGTCTTTCATTCTAAGGCAAATCTTACACCAATGCAAAATTCATCCATAGATAATAGGATTAAAACTGAAGGGGGAGAGGGGAGGAAAGGAAATATTAATTGGTTTTGTTTATTGCTTGTTCAAAATGAAAACGTTTGACTAAGTTGGACCTTCTTTTAAAATGATCTCACAATGAATAGGTAGAAATCTTATCCTGGATGTTTAAGTTGGACTTGAGCATATGAAAGGTTTCTTCTTAGCTGGAGTTGTTTAGCCTGGAGAAGAGGAGGCTCAGATGAGACCTTATTGCTCTCTACAATTATAGTTTCATAGTTTCATAGTTTCATTCAGGGTTGGAAGGGACCACAAGGATCATCTAGTTCCAACCCCCCTGCCATGGGCAGGGACACCCCACACTAGATCAGGCTGGACAGAGCCTCATCCAGCCTGCTCTTAAACACCCCCAGGGACGGGGCCTCGACCACCTCCCTGGACAACCCATTCCAGGGTTTCACCACTCTCATGGTGAAGAACCTCCTCCTCACATCCAGCCTGAATCTCCCCACCTCCAGCTTCATTCCATTCCCCCTAGTCCTATCACTACCTGAGATCCTCAGAAGTCCTTCCCCTGCCTTCCTGTAGGCCCCCTTCAGATACTGGAAGGCGACAATTAGGTCACCTCGGAGCCTTCTCTTCTGCAGACTGTACAGCCCCAACTCCTTCAGTCTGTCCTCATAGGAGAGGTGCTCCAGCCCTCTGATCATCCTCGTGGCCCTTCTCTGGACACGTTCCAGCACCTCCACATCCCTCTTGTAATAGGGGCTCCAGAACTGGACACAGTACTCCAGGTGGGGTCTCACCAGGGCTGAGTAGAGGGGGAGGATCACCTCCCTCGACCTGCTAGCCACACTTCTCCTGATGCAGCCCAGGATCTGATTGGCTTTGCGGGCTGCAAGTGCACACTGAGAGCTCATGTTGAGCTTTTTGTCCACCAGCACCCCCAAGTCTCTCTCCTCAGGGCTATCCTCCAGCCAGTTACCTGAAGGGAGGTTGTAGCCAGGTGGGGGTTGGTCTCTTCTCCCAGGCAATCAGCACCAGAAAAGTTCTTCACAGAAAGAGTTATTTGCCATTAGAATGTGCTGCCCTGGGAGGTTGTGGAGTCACCATCCCTGGAGGTGTTCAAGAGGGGACTGGACGTGGCACTTGGTGCCATGGTTTTTTTAGTCATGAGGTGTTGGGTGGTAGGTTGGACTTGATGATCTTTGAGGTCTTTTCCAACCTTATTGACTCTATGATTCTGTGATTCATATCCAGGGTGTTGAAAGAGATTTTACTTTTTGTTGTTATTGTTGTTGTTAAGCAAAAATAATAAACTTAAGCTCCTAAGTTTACCTGTAAAAATGTATCAAAGCAAACCACCACCCAAGCACGACTTTGCCTGTAAAATGTAGCTCTAACAAACGTAGCAGGACTCTTCCTCAGTCTTTAAATTCATTGAAACAGTCAGTAGCTTGTGTAAAGCTGCTCTTCAGGGGGACAAAGATCTCAACAATCGTGGCTGCTTTGAGATAACGAATACATGGAAAATTGACCTTTCTGAAGAAAATCATAGCAGTGGCTGAGCTGCAGTGTAGGAAGCTTCAGCCTGAAATGTAAAGTGGGGAGGAAAGGTTAGTGGCCTAAAATTATATGCCTCTTGGCCCTGATCTTACAAGAGAACAGGATGTGATCTCTCTTGCTTTTCAATACAAGGAACCACTCTCATTCCTACAGCTGGGTCTCTCAGCACAGACACCTGCACCTTCACCCTTGGCTTTACAGGTTGTTTCAGTTTTGCTGACATGCCAAGTAGTCTGCTTGATTTGGGGGTTTGAGTCATTTGGCTGTTGTGGCAGACAAGACACACAGCAAATTGTAAATGACATCATATGAATGCTTCTCTCGTTTAATCCAAAATGCCTTTAAAAATGAACCTTGTTTTTATTTATTCATAGAAAGCACCTACAAAATAACAAGAGACATTGTTATTTTTTTTAAAAGTGTGATTTCTGAATATGAATATTTACAGAGATCCACCAAGGTGCTTTTACATCAGCTTTCAAGCTGTTTCAGTCACTCATTGTGTGAGGAAAATCAGGTACAAAGCACGCAGAGTAGAAGCAAGTTTTATGCATCAGTTATGTGTATTTGCTTGGAATAGTTGAAATTATCTTTGTTCTCTCTGTTTAGACCTGGAGCTCACATTTACAGTGAAAGGATCCCATGAAGGAAGCCAGAAGATTTTGCTGGACTCTGATGCCAGCCTCAGGATCATCACGTTTCACTGTGTCATCAATGACCAGACAAGACTGGATATCATATTACCAGAAGAGGTGCTTTCACATTCTCTGTTATCATTAACCTTAATGAAGTTAGATGAAGCAATTAATGTAACCAGCAAACTGAACTGGGAGGACATTTAGACATGACAAATCTTTCACGTGCACTTCCCTACCACTTTTCACACTGTTTCAGGTGGCAGAAAGGAATGAAACAGAGAAATCCGGGGTCCTTTCTTTCCCTTTGAAGTCACTCCCTCTGCAGAAGGAAATAATAGTAGAAGAGGTAAGTGCTGTGAGCTGTTTGGAATAAATATTTTCAAAATGTGCTTAATGTTGTCCTGCTGGAAAAAAAAAGCTGCCAAGTGAACAGTGCCACTCTGTAAAATTGTACATTGATATAGGCTGGGCAGGGACTGGCTTGAGAGCAGTGCTGAAGATGGGGGTGCTGGTGGATGGGAAGCTCAGCATGAGCCACCAGTGTGCACCTGAAGCCCAGAAAGCCAATCACATCCTGGCCTGCATCAAGAGAAGCATAGCCAGCAGGTTGAGGGAGTTGATTGTCCTCTTCTACTCCACTCTGGTGAGACCCCACCTGGAGTACTGTGTCTAGTTCTGGAGTCCCTATTACAGCAAGGATCTGGAGGTGCTGGAACATGTCCAAAGAATGGCCATAAGGATGATCAGAGGGCTGAAGCAGCTCTCCTATGAGGACAGGCTGAGTGTGTTGGGGCTTTTCAGACTGGAGAAGAGAAGCATCCGAGGAGACCTTCCAATATCTTAAGGGGCCCACAAGAAAGCTGGGGAGAGACTTCTTAGGGTCTCAGTTTGTGATAGAATTAGGGGCAATAGACCAAAACTAGAAATGGGTAGATTCAGATAGGGTGTTAGGAAGAAGTCCTTCACCATGAGGGTGGTGAGACACTGGAACAAGTTGCCCAGGGAGGTGGTAAAAGCCTCATCCCTGGAGGTTTCTAAGGCCAGGCTGGATGTGGCTCTGAGCAACCTGATCTAGTGTGTGGTGTCCCTGCTGATGGCAGGGGAGTTGGAACTAGATGATCCTTGAGGACCTTTCTAACCCTGACAATACTCTGATTCTATGATTCCATGACTATTGAAAACATTTTAAAAAATGAAGACCACCCTATTCATTTTTAAGGAAGCAGGTATGCTAACAATAATTGTATTATATACATTGCAAGCCTGAAGCCCAAAATTGGAATGAAGTGGTTTCAAGGAACGAAAATGACTGCCATGTAGCCAGCTGGGGGTTAGTCTCTTCTCCCAGGCAATCAGCACCAGAACAAGATGACACAGTCTCAAGCTGTGCCAGGGGAGGTTTAGGCTGGATGTTAGGAAGAAATTCTTCACAGAAAGAGAGACTGGCCATTGGAATGTGCTGCCCAGGGAGGTGGTGGAGTCACTGTCACTGGAGGATTTTAAGAGGAGACTGGATGAGGCACTTGGTACCATGGTCTAGTTGATTGAATAGGGCTGGGTGATAGGTTGGACTTGCTGATCTCGAAGGTCTTTTCCAACCTGGTTAATTCTAACTGGAACAACCCAGAACACAAGCTTAATTGTGATCTTAATTTGTCTAAGTATTGATATTGAGAATGCTTTTGTATGTGATTTTTTTCTTCTCTTTCCACCCCCTTCCCCTCATTTAATAAGGGAACTTGCTTCATTCTAATTCCTTTCACATGTCCTCACTGTGAGCTGGTGTAACATGCAAACTTGTGGCACACCAACATCCCCAAATAGGCTTCTTAGAAAACAAAATTTGATTCCAGAGTAGGAAGTGAGACTTAGGTTAATTGTACAAAAAATCATGTCCTTAGCTATGTGAATTATTATTTTAGAGACCCCTCTCTTACTGAAAGGTCATGGTCTGAGTTTGGAGGAAGGAAATGTTTTAAAATTTGGTGATGATTAGCTTTGTTTTCTGGATTTCTAGGATCATTCCTTTCACTTGTGCCTGACAGCACGGAAATGGTAAGATGGCCTCTTTTTGTCCTATCATCCAGGATTACTATAAACTAGCTTTCTAGGGGTTTTTCTGTCATAGGTGGAGAGATGAACATGTGCCACGTGAGTGCTTTGTCCTCTGCTCATGTGGTGTCTGAGGTAAGTGTGAGTCTACCACAGTTACAGGATCACGCAGTTCAAGATGAGCTTATGAACCTTGGTAGGTTTCTTCAGAGTAAATCAGCCTATTTTGTGAATACTGCTCTTAGACATGAGCAAAGCTGCTCATTTATACTGACAGTCAGGTCTACATTATGACTGAAATAAATTCTATCCCTCGCCAACTTCTCAAAGACACCAAAGCAAACATAGGGGCAGCCTGGCTTCTGCCCCTCTCCTGCTTCACTGAGCAGAATGCGGGCTGCAACCTGGCCACTTCCATCTCTACCAACCCATGCTCAAGGGCAGAATTGCACCAATTATAGGGCCTGCATTTGGGTTGGGGCAATCTCCAGTATCAGCACAGGTATGGGATGATGGGATTGAGAGCAGCTCTGAGGAAAAGGGCCAGGTGTTCTTGGTGGATGAAAAGCTGGATATGAGCTGGCAGTGCCTGCTTGCAACCCGGAAGGCCAATCGTATCCTGGGCTGCATCAAAAGCAGCATGGCCAGCAGGTTGAGAAAGGTGATTCTCCCCTTCTACTCCACTCTGATGACAACTCCCCATCAGGATAGAACACATCTGCTGTTAAGGAAAGCTGAGCAAGTTGGGGCTGTCCAGCCTGGAGCAGAAAAAGCTTTGGGGATACCTTACTGTGGCCTTTCATGAGTTAATAAGGAGCCTGTATGAAAGATGAGGACAATCTGTTTAATAAGGCCTGTTGTGACAGAACAAGGGGTGATGTTTTTAAACTAAGGGGATAGATTTAGATGAGATGTAAGAAGAAGCTTTAACAATGAGGTTGGTTGAAACACTGGCACAGGTAGTTCAGAGAGGTGTTAGCTGCTCTATCCCCTGGATACACTCAAGGTCCAGATGGTCTGGGCTCTGAGCAACCTGATTTTGTTGAAGATGCTCCTGCCCAGTGAAGGGGGGTTGAGCTAGGTGACCCTTAAAGGTCCCTTTCAACCAAAACCATTCCATAATTCTGTGAAAATTGTGGTACAACTGAAAACTTTGTAGGGTTCACAGCATTTGTATTGTTGGGTGGTATACAGAAGGGAAGCCAGGTTGGTTTTCAGAGCATGTTTCTGTAGGTAGAGTTCAGAGCATAGGAAGGAGAGCTACCTGCTCAATCTTGGCCCTTAACAGACTATGTTAAAATGTAAATCTAACAAATAGAGGTTTATAGAGAGAGAGCAAGAGAAATTTTAAGCTATCACTAAAAAGTTGTTTTTATAAGGTGGAATGATTGACCTTATTCTGTGTTCAAAATTGCACTGTGATATACTGAATTTGCTGGAGAACAGAGCTTATCAACAATAACACTTGAAACTTCCTTATTTGTGAAATACTGGTGAAAGGAAGCTCAGGATAGAATCTTCAGCCACCAGAGGGTGAGGTGACCCAGATTTGGTCAACATTGAGTGTTCTGCTCAGTAACAAGCACATTTGTGCTGCTGAAGGCACAAACATTGGCTACCATCTGATTGACTGTGTACCTTATTTTTTTCCCTGAATCTTTTTTGGCTTGTTCTTCACATTTCTCAAGGGACAAAATTCAGTGTATCCATCCATGTGGGCAAAATGATGGACATTTTTACATATTTCAAGGTGAAGCTTGTGAATGCTTAACTAGAAATCTGTTCAGCACACAAGTGAAAGCTGGATTTTACAGGACAGAGATTGAGCAGGGGGAGATCCTTGCTCTGCAGTCCAAGCTCCATCACACAGATCATTAGGACCTTCACTTTAAAGAGAATCAGTGATCTGTCAAAACCTGAGAACAGGTGATGGTGACATCACTTGAATTGTCCAGGATGTCATGGTGATGAGAAGGAATGGGTACAGAATAATTACTCCCTTTTGGTGGTCTTTCCCTGGCTGATGTGTCTTGTCTTTGTCCTCATGCTCACAAGAAATCTAAGGCACCTTGAAAAACTTCCTTTCATCCTCACTACTGCTCCTTACTGTCAAGAGACATGCTGTTTTTTCTTCTGTTCATATATATATATACACACATACATAGATACATACATATATATATATATATGAACAGAAGAAAAGATATATATATGTATGTATGCATACACACACACTTGTAAATATCTTAGTTTGCAGATGATTTGGGGAGTTTACTGGCTACATGCCATAAAGGTCTTGATATCAGCTATAAATGACATGTACATTGATTTGTCTCACTGTGTATTACAGCTCAGGAAACCTGGATGTGCGCTTGGGGTTTGGCCTGTGCGCAGAAGAGCGAGAATTCCTGTGGAAAAGGAAGAAACATGTTGCTGCTGCTCTGAAAAAGATTCTGAATCTGGAGGAGGACCTGAAAGAGCATGAGGCAAGCCAATATATTCCCTGGTACAACTTGCCCCTGGGGATCTGGGCCTTGATCACAATTTGAAACCACAAATGAAAAAAAAACACCCAACAACTTAATGAATCCTGCAGTTGTGGGGCAGGCCTGGCCATCTAAGGCAGGAGATGAACAAGAGAAGCAGTAGATGTTTCATGCAGCAGGGCATGATAGGCAGGATAATGCCTGTGCAGACCCCAACACTTCTCAACAGCTCCTCAGTTAAACTGATTCCTGTTTATGTTGCTCATGAGTCTCAGGAGGAAGACATACAGTGTGCAAACATGGAACAGCTGGAGGATGATGTCTGGGCAAGAGTGAGCATTAGCTCAGTAAGGAAGACAAGGTGGTGGTCATGTTATTTGTCATGGTCAGGGATTTTGAGGGATGGAAGCAAAAAATTCCACATGGACATCTAAATAAAAATACTTTGCGGGGTTTCTGCAGCAGCAAAGGTGTGCTGTGAGGAAAACTGACCACTAGAGTAAAACCATCAAGCTGGAAGAGAAGAATCTAACAGCACTGCGGAGTTATATAGATAAAATAGCTGATTGAAAGTGTCACATTATCAGTGGAGCCCCTGCTTCTGCCTCCATAATTCAGTCAGAAGCGTGGTAACTACTTATCTGTAGCGAGGGTATTGCAAATGGGAAAAGTGCAAACATACCAACAGCAAGAATCCTCTTTAGCTGACAATTAACAGAAACAGTGCTGTGTGAAATGTACAGATTTGTTTGGTTGGTGTGGGGTTTATTTCTTCTTCTTCTTCTTTTTTTTTTTTTTTTTTTTTTTTTTAAATTTTTAATAATATTTTGAATTTTGGAGCAGTGAATAGTATAGAAATGAAAATTCTTGAGAAATCAAGAATGTTTTTGCATGTCTTAGAGTTTCCTGACACTTTAAAAAGTAGTTGAGGTGGCAGGACTAGGATAAAATAGCATAGCATGGCATAGAATAGAATAGAGCAGGTTAGAAGAGACCTTCGAGATCATTGAGTCCAACCTATCACCCAACACCATCTAATCAACTAACCCATGGCACCAAGCACCCCATCCAGTCTCCTCCTAAACACCTCCAGTGATGGTGAATCCGCCACCTCCCTGGGCAGCCCATTCCAATGGGCAATCACTCTTTCTGTGAAGAACTTCTTCCTAGCATCCAGCCTAAACCTCCCCTGGTGCAGCTTGAGACTGTGTCCTCTTGCTCTGGTGATGATTGCCTGGGAGAAGAGACCCACCCCCACCTGGCTACAACCTCCCTTCAGGTAGTTGTAGACAGCAACGAGGTCTCCCCTGAGCCTCCTCTTCTCCAGGCTAAGCAACCCTAGCTCCCTCAGCCTCTCCTCCTAGGGCTTGTGTGTATTAAGTCCAAAGCTGTTTTTTGAAAAGTCTGATTACTATGACTCTCCTATTCATGCATTTAACTTCAAAACTGTGGCAAAAGCCAATCTGTGCTTCCTTGTCAACTGGCTTACATTTAAACTGAATAAAACCCCCACCTATTAGTAATCATAAGTGGAATTTTAATTAATAATGAAAAAGTTTAGAGAATATGAAAATGAAGCTATATTTACATGCAATTATTCTAATTTTAGTTAAGATGATTGTTTTTCTCCTCATTATTGTTTTACAACATTTCCTAGATTTTAAGTTCCTGTTGAGATTAGAGTAGGAAGAACTTCTGTCTTGTGTGGAGTTTCCACCCTCCCTCCCCCCCCCCCCCCCCCCCCCCATTTTCTTTCCTAGAATGGGATAAATATTTTCTTTGACCTCTATTCGTTGATTTTAGAACAGCAATTGCTTGATGAAATTAGAAGCTAATACTTGAAAGGTATAAATAGACATTTTTCCAGAGGTCCTGTAAACATTCACACAGCTTGTGATGCTAACGGAAGCAAAGGGTGTACTAGATCAGGAAAAGATTAAGAGAAGAATAGTCTGTCGCTCCAATTACACTTGGACCTTGGAAGGGGGAAGCCCTATTGATGGTTGTGCTTCAGGACATAAGTAATTAGTGGCCTGAGGCCAGGAAGGCTTTGGCTATTGTGCGGTCTGGCTGATTACAGGGTGCTGTGCATTCTTCTGAGGCTCTGGTCATTGTTAGAGGCAGAATCATGGATCCCTAATCTGCTCTGGCAGGGCAAATCCTGCGTTTTCTGTGATAGCTTCTAATAATACACTTTGGGAAGAATTCCAGGGTGATGAGGTTGATTTCCAATTATGTATTGAGTAAACTACCTTCCACCCACCCAGTTTGAGTGGGTAAGACATAAGCCTTCCCTCTCTCATCAGTCAGGTTGTGGTAACAAGCATTTTGCAACAATCACATCCTTCTTGCACAAAGTGATGTCACTGCTTGTATCAGTTCCTGTAACCTGTTATCTGATTTCTGCATGAAGAAGGATTGCTTGTGTCTAATATGTGCGTGGCTTTTGCTCCTTGCTGTGTTGAACAGGTGCCGGTGGTGGCCATCACAACAACTGGGGGAGGGACGAGATCGCTGACAGCAATGTATGGCAGCCTGCTGGGTCTCCAAAAACTCAACCTGTTGGACTGCATTACCTACATTGGTGGTTTATCGGGTACCACATGGTGAGAATGGTCCAAACAGGGTTTATGTTTCTATTCTTTGCTCAGTACTGTTGACCCTTCATACAGCACCACCAGCTTATAAACCAGAAGCACTTGCATTTTCCCCACAGTCTCCTCTATGTCCACCTAGAGCAAAGAAACAAAGCACACTGAGTAAAAGACTGACTGTCACATTCATCACCTGCTTTTGCCACTACACTGACACAGTCCATGCCTGATGTTTTCATGCAAATGCTCTATCACCTTTTCATATTTTATCAATTATACCTTAGACTGAATGCAACGAATTTGTCTTTAGACTGGAAATTGAAGAAAGATGGGAAGAAGATTTTATGCCTGCCATTTGCTGGTTATTCTCACTTCCATTTTGGAGTTAGAATGCATCTCCCTCTGGTAAAAGATGTATTTGGGGCTAGTGGAATTAATGCTGTAACAGACTGTTCAACAAATGACACCAGGTTACTGACACTGGAGAGACTGCAGATGTGGTCGCTTATCGTGAAGTGCTCTCTTCTTCCAGTGGGCATACAGCAGATGATGTCATACTTAAAACAAGTATTTAATCAAATGGGTTCTAGGTAGCTTTGCCTGATTGGAAGTGGGGAGCTTTTTGCACAGAATTGTGTGCCAGTCCTTTATGTAAATCCTAGCTGTAATGGCAGGTTGGTCTAAGTGTTTGCTAAAATTCTTTTAACTTCTCTGTATGTATGTGGACATCTGAGTGTACCTGCCTGTATTATGATTTCAAGAAGACAAGTAAGAGGGGCCATACTAGGACATGCCCAAGACCCAAGAGCTGCCCAGTTCTCTCACTGACAAGAGCTGCTACCAGATGCTTGGGAACAAATGTAGAACTTGAGCAAACTAGTAGTGACTGCTCCCTGGAATACTCCCTACATTTCAAGAAATGGATTTTTCTGAGGACTTGTAGAGTCTTTGTGTTTAATAGATTGGGCATATTTTTATTACCTTTTTTTTTCCCCACTTCAATTTCTCAAATGATTTTTGATCTTACATAAACTTTTATCGCCAAAACCTGAAAAGCTTGGGGGTTTTGTTTGCTCTTGAGATCAGAGTATTTTAGGTGTGTTTAATATTTAGTTGTGAACCATGTAAGAATTAAGAACCTGGCAATCAGGAAGCCAAACCACAGCACTATGCCTCTTTCACTGTTTTCTTATGGCGTTTCTTCAGGACAATGGCAAACTTGTATGAAGATGCCAACTGGTCACAAAAATATCTGGAGGATGCAATAAAGGAGGCTCGCAAGCAAGTAACCAAATCCAAGACCTGCTGTTTTACTTTGGATTGTCTGAAGTACTATTACAATGACCTGATGGAGAGGACTAAAGAAGGGCACAACACCTCTTTCATAGATCTCTGGGGGCTTGTCATTGAATCCATGCTACATGATAAGGTATTACTCTTTTTTTTTATCTGATGAAATTCCATAGCTATAAAGGAGAAGAAAATAAATCCATTGAGTAGTACTAATGAAAATAATTCATTTTGTAGTTGATTAGCTTCTGTCTGTTCAGATCCACTATTAGAACAGCACTCTTCCTTAAAGTAAGGTTGATCTTGAACTGAAGAAGCCATGGCATTGCACTTGAAGGTATCCTTTCTTCTTGAAAGGAAATACTGTGAAAAGAATTGTTTTGAAATGTAAACTAATCACCTTGCACATTGGTAATTCTGACTAGAGGAGACCCTTAAATATCTGACATCATTTAGTTCACTAGCTTAAATTCATGCATGTATGAAGAGAATTATTTACAAACTGCACAAGGAAAGGATTCAAACAGATTATCAAATTTTAGGAGGGAGTAACACAAAATTTGATACTTTAAAACCAGTGTAATTTCAATAATTTCCTTCTGTTTTGTGCTTATACAAGGAAGTTTTAAATGGTCATATTCTTACACATGAATATACTTGCAGAATACCCTGAAATAGGGTCAATTCTGCTCACTGAGATCCAGCCAAGGAAAGTACCGTAGCTTTCACATAGCCACATAGTCCTTCCTGTGATTTTTTTTTTTGTCCTTGTTGAATCTACAATCAACCTCTCTGCATACCTCAATATCTGAGAACCCACACAGGGTGTAGCTGCTTCCTCTAGGATACTTGCCAAGTTAGCAATATCTCACGGCAGATATTTCTGAGAAAAATCCAATGAGCTGAATATGGGCAGGAGGACCCTAGATAGAGCTAATAATTCA
Organism: Melanerpes formicivorus; assembly: GCF_026170545.1. Lineage (NCBI taxonomy): Eukaryota > Metazoa > Chordata > Aves > Piciformes > Picidae > Melanerpes > Melanerpes formicivorus. The sequence continues at coordinate 177,656 of NW_027142410.1, forward strand.
TATTATATTGTTTCATTCCATGTGCAAGTTGTTTTTCACCTCTTTCCACAAACCATTTTTAATCAAACCCAGAAAGATGAGCACAGACTCTCGGACCAACGGCAGGCAGTGGACAGTGGTCAGAACCCGTTGCCCATCTATGTGGCCATCAACCTCAAGTCCAGCTATAGCGCTCAGGCATTCAGAGGTAATGGTTCTGATTTAGATTTCTTAACAACTTTACAATCTGAGTAACCTGAAAAAAAATATCTAAATGCATGTAATCAGCTTTAATAATACAATAGTCTTTCTAGCTCCTCAGTCTGAGGGTGGTGGGACGCTGGAATAGGTTGCCCAGGGAGATTGTGGATGCCTACTCCCTTGGGATGTCCAAGGTCAGGCTGGATGAGGCCTTGAGCATCTGAGTCTGGTTGAGAGGTGTCCCTGTGCATGCCAGGGGGGTTGGAGTAGATGGTCTCTAAGGCCTCTTCCAACCTAGGACATTTCATGATTCTTTCATTCTAACATCAAAACCCCCACCCCTTTTAAAATGTCAGACAATACTGAGAAATCCTTGAAAATAAAAAGAAAAATCCAGACATGTTCAGTCTTTAGAATTTGATTTCTCCATGTTGCTAGAAATGAAAATACAGTCATAGCACAGAAGATGCCTAACTCACAATTCACCCTAGTCACCAAAACTTTGTGATGAAATTAATTCTTGTGATGTTTCCACATGGTCTTATTTTGAACAGTTAAAGGGAAAACCTTGAATTTTGGGTCCATTGGCAGGAAAATCACAATTTTGTCTAGTATTGATTTTCCCCAGTATTTGTTTAATATGAGCATCTGAATACAGGCCACTAAGTGAATGTTAAGTTCTCTGTCACTGGTACCCTAAAGGGAACGAGTCACACATGAGCAATACATATTTTTGGGTAAGATTAACTGCAAGGAACTCTTCTGGTTTCATGTGGACGAGGGTTTATCTGCTGGATATTGCTGTATCATGGCCTGGTACCACCCTCCCTTGATGTGAAAAGACTTTATGGCGTTAGCACTGCAGGCAGCACAGATACAGATATAGCTGATGGACAGCATGTTATGAACTACCCAGTGCCTTTTGTATGATTTTGGTCCTGTTCTGTTTAGCAACAGTTGACATATTTTTCCCTTTCCATGGTCTGGTTGCTGTTGCTGTAGAGTGGCTGGAGTTCACTCCTTATGAAGTCAGTCTCCTGAAATATGGAGCATCTATTCGTGCAGAACTTTTTGGAAGTGAATTCTTTATGGGGCGGATGGTGAAGAAGCTCTCAGAGACTCGGATCTGCTATATGCAAGGTGACTATTGCCTAGAGGGAAAGGTGGCCTGCTCGGGAGGAAGCTGGTGTGAGGGAGCGCATGGGTGGTGGTGGTGGACAGCACTGGGGAGACACCAGCAAACAGGTTGAGCAGGTATGAATTTGCATTTGCAAGGACATTCTTAGGAAGTATGCCCACAAATAAATCCATTCAGACAGAAAGGAAGTGTCCAAGGGGAAGGACTGAAGGTATGTACCAATTAACATTCTTCTGAGATTACTCCATCAATCAGTTTCTATTCTTTCACATTACAGGCATGTGGAGTAGTATCTTTTCCATAGATGTAATGTATGTCTGGAATTTGGCTGCTGATTCAGAAGACTTCTGGTGTAGATGGACCAGAGATAGAGTAAAAGATATTGGTGAGATTATTAGGGTTTTTTGTTTTGTTTTGTTTGGTTTGGTTTGGTTGGTTTTGTTTTGTTTTGTTACCACTAGTATGTGTTGCTTACATCCCATGCAGAGGTCTAATGCCTAAAGAGATACTGTCAAAGTCAGAGAGAGGTCAAGAAAAGCAAAGCAGAGCCATTAGCTGAGAAATATTTCTGCCTGATTTAGAGGAATACAGCCATAGAAAGAGTCTCCAGCCACATGTAGAAATCATGTTGTATTAAGAGCACATCATAAGATTGCTAAGTTAGTTTATGGTCTTCCTTGGCCACTAATATGATCAGTAGAGAAAACATTCCTTGCAGAAGGCGCTTTTCTCCACTGAACTGCCCCCTGGAGAAAGCTCTCTTTTGCTGTTAAATTGCACAAAGAACCTGGAGTGGCTGGTCTCCTAACATAGCTCACGTTTACAGCTGGGTGGTATTTCTGAAGGTGTCCTTTTCAAAGGCTAGTGTTGTCCTCCTGCACTTTTGGGGACTCAGCTCTCACCTCTACCACATGCCACAAAAGAGGTGGAGATCATCTGAGGAAGCCTAGAAAGGGAGGTGGTGCTTACAGTCTTGCAGCATACTGCCTGAAGGTAGCTGTCCTTTAATTCACTGTCTAATGCTGAGCTCTACTCAGTAGCATAGACCTTAATGGCTTACAAGTATGTCTGAGTTACCTCTGGGGTGGGGGATGCTGACAACTGTGGTTATTAGTTATTCTGCTTTTAAAAATATTACTCATTTCAGACAACTGTCCCAAACTCAAAATGTCTTCTTTCCTTCTTGCAGAGGAAGAACCTCTTTTATCAATGAATCCCTATGAGGTGGACACATGTCTATTCACTCCTTCAAGTGCCCTCTCTTCCACACTGCGAGATGTCTTAACAGGACGCCCAACCATTGCACAGTATCCCAATTTTATCAGAGGCTTCCAGATGCATAGCAAGTACCTGGAGAGTGAAGGATTTTCTACATGGAAAGGCACAGCATATTTTTCTGTAACATTTCTGGGAGGTCTAGGAGGTTTAGGTTTGAGAATTCATTTAGGATTTCCAATGAGAAGGAGTAGGCACGGCTGATTTCTTAAGAAATTCTACTTCTCCCTTCCACAAATGGAACAAGTAGAAACCAGATGTGAAAAGCATTTGATTTTCTGAGGGGTGAAATTGAATTTGCTTATGTGGGGATTGTATTCCAGTGGACAAGGTGAACACAGCCAAGAGGAGGCAGGAGGGATGGATCTCTCTTTTAGGGCCAAAACTAATTGAGGTGTCCAGGAAGGAAGGAAGGAAAAAGCTGTGGTGTGTTTCTCCTGTAAATCAGTACTGTTAGTGATTCAGAGACAGACAGGGAAAATGGGGGTGGTGGTGGAGGGGAGCTCTCCATTCTTCCTTCCTTAATTTTCTGCAAATGTACAATCTTGGGGTTTATTTGTTGTAATGAGAACTGTTTGTTTCAGACACAGTGATAGACTCCTTCCCAAATAAACTGCTGGAAACAGCAAACGATGATCTCTCCTTGGTTGACACTGGTTTTTTCATCAATACCAGCTACCCACCACTTCTGAGATTGAACAGGGAGGTGGATGTCATCCTGCATTTAAATTACAGTGGAGGGTCACAGACACTGGTAAGAAAAGTCACAGTATCTGAGATGTTTTCCCTTCGTGGTCTTTCGGGCTCTAGCGTTTGTTAATGAAACCAACTAACATTCCTATACTGGACTGGGAACTAGATTATTATTATTATCTGATGTATTATTTAGATTTCTCAGTAACTAAGAAAGATGTTAGAAGACAGTGATGGATGCAGGCATTTTAAAATAATCAAGGTGTTTACTGCAGTGGATCTAAGAGTTTTTGAAGATCTGGCTGAGAAATGTTCAGGAACTCTGATCAGGTTTTGGTAAATCAAGTCTGCAAAAACAGTTTCAGAGAGAATGGAAAATCCTGACAATACTTAAGAGATTAAATGGGAAACCCTATGGGTCCCTTGGTATTTTAATCTTATTTTAGTCTTAGGGATATGTAAAGGGAGATGTTGAGGAGGAGGTTCTTCACCATGAGAGTGGTGAAGCCCTGGAATGGGTTGTCCAGGGAGGTGGTCAAGGCCCCGTCCCTGGGGGTGTTTAAGCCCAGGCTGGATGAGGCTCTGGCCAGCCTGATCTAGTGTGGGGTGTCCCTGCCCATTGCAGGGGGGTTGGAACTAGATGATCCTTGTGGTCCCTTCCAACCCTGAATGATACTGTGATACTATGTTGGGCTTGAGTAATATTGAAAAATAATATAGTAAGTGCTGCATATGTAGTGAGAATAAGATACAAATAAACATAGGCTTGTAGGAAATACATCTATTAAAGTGCTTTTTCCTTCCTGAAGTCATAAGGTATGTTTATAAATGTCTTTGCTAATAGGGAGTAATTATTAATCATATACAGAAGATAGAAATATTGGGAAAATGATAAATAATGAAGTCAAGACGATGACACAGAATAATCTGGACTGCTGTGTTCTCTCTTCATTCTTGCATTTCTTTTGCTTTCCACTTCTGAACCTGTTTCATTTGAATGATAAAATTAGTCCTGTTGTTTTGGGCTCAAAAAAAAAATCACTGTTCTCTTGTTTTGCCTGAAGTGATGCAGAGAGTAAGCAAAACTGCAATATCTGTTTTGGTTATGGCTGTTTTCATCTGAAACAGAACATCCTTAGTCAAGCCGTAGGACATTCATGTTAGCTGCTGGAGCTTAAAGAATCCGGGTCTCTGGATCATTTTTGAGTTTTGGTCCTTTGTGTTGATTTTATTTGTCTTATTCATTTGTCCAGCCTCTGGATCAGATTGCAAAGTACATCTCGGGGCAAGGAATTCCATTTCCCAGAATTGAGATAAGCGAGGAAGACAGGGAAAACTTGAAGGAGTGCTATGTTTTCGAAGATGCTGACAGTCCAAAGGCTCCAACAGTGCTTTTCTTCCCACTAGTAAATGACACTTTCAAGAAATATAAAGCTCCTGGTGAGTCAAGTGTGGCTACCCATTTTAATAAACAGTCACTTGCCATGTGTGTCCTCTTCATTTCACATCTAATGTCTCACTGTCATTTCTAACTTTTCTTCCAAAGCCAGCATTATCCGTCTCATCACTGACAAAAAAAAGTGGTCTCTGTCAGTGTGTCTGACCTCTGAGAACTCCAGAAGCCTTCCTAAAATCCAGTTCTGGGCCCCTCAATTTCAGAAGGACATTGAAACTCTTGAACGTGTCCAGAGAAGGGCAACAAGGCTGGGGAGAGGCCTCGAGGACAAGCCCTGTGAGGAGAGGCTGAGGGAGCTGGGCTTGCTTATCCTGGAGAAGAGGAAGCTCAGGGGAGACCTTATTGCTGTCTACAACTACCTGAAGGGTGGCTGTAGCCAGGAGGGGGTTGGTCTCTTCTCCCAGGCAACCAGCACCAGAACAAGAGGACACAGTCTCAAGCTGTGACAGGGGAAGTTTAGGCTGGGGGTGAGGAGGAAGTTCTTCACAGAGAGAGTTGTTAGCCATTGGAATATGCTGCCCAGGGAGGTGGTGGAGTCACTGTCCGTGGAGGTGTTCAAGAGGGGATTGGATGTGGCACTTGGTGCCATGGTTTAGTAGTCATGAGGTGTTGGGTGACAGGTTGGACTTGATGATCTTTGAGGTCTCTTTCAACCTTATTGATTCTATGATTCTATGATTTGATTCTCAGATTCTATGAAAACATTTGAGATGAGAGGAGACATTTATTCCACAGGCCCTACTAGAGAGTAGAACAAAGGTAAAACTATATGGGTAGCAGGTCCTTAATACGAGCTGTTTTACCCTACAGACACGAGCTGTTTTACCCTACAGACACGACCTTATAATGCATTGATGCTTGCAAACAAAGATGGAGGCAAAACCTTGTGGAGGTTTTGGTGGTAGCCCACTCATTTCAGTTCTGCTGACATAAATTACAAGTAATCTCTCAGAGTGAGAACTGAACTAGACAAAGATCTTTGTTTTTAATATGAGTTACATCCTTTGAGTGCCAGCATACCTTCTGCACTTTCAGTGAGAGTGTTGTTATTTCATTCAGTACAAGACTATTTTCTTTTCCTTTTGCTAGCACTTTTCTAGTCTGAGTAACAAAGACTTTATATTGCCCAAGGAAAGGTTTATGAGTGTTGCTGATAACCAATGTTACTTTCCTTCCCAGGTGTTTGGATATGCATAATTTTTGGACAGTCTGAAGAATACAGTGTTACTAGACTTATTTTGCTTCCCTCTGGCAGATCATATCTTTCCCTCCAAGTCTTGCCTTTCTTCCTGTAATAACCTAAATGACTCATACAGTAATAAAATCTTATGGGTGCATCTCCTTGTGGTTTGTCCCTCAGGTATAGAAAGGAGTCCTGAAGAGATGTCAGAAGGCAAAGTTGATGTCTCCACCATCCTCTCCCCCTTTACAACAAGGGAGGTGTGTTTCAGTGAAGAGAATTTTGACAAGCTGGTGAAACTGACTGACTACAATGTCCTGAATAACGAGAAGCTGATTATTCGAGCCCTGCGCTTGGCAGTGGCACGGAGGAAGCAGCGCAATTATTAGCCACTACTCACTAGCTTCAACCTTCCAGATATTTCTTAACTTGTCTATTTCCTGCTGAAACCAAGATGTTTGATGCTTGCCAGAGATACTTGCAGTAGAAACATCATCCTGAGGATGTGCTGGACTCCAATTCATTTTATTTATATGACTGTTCAACCAAGCAGATTGGAATTTATCAGTGTCTGAATCCAGATCAAACTCAAAAGCATCAAATTTGTGTTTACTTTTGTTACCTTGTTACTTCACCAATTGAGATATATATATTCCATATAAATAAATATAGTGTTTTGTAAGATAATGGTGGAATATGTAGCACATTGACATGTGAATCAAACCAGTATTTTTATGTTATGTTTCTGTCTGGCAGAACAGCAATGCCTTGAACTCCTCTGTTGTGACCAAGCACCGTGTTGGTCTTGATTACCTTCATTATTGAAGGTTGTCATTTCTGATTTGATTGCATGCCCACTATGAAGAGTTCTGTTCTGTTTTGTTTTGTTTTAACTGGCTTTCTTCACTGCTCTTTGAAAACAGATTTCTGAAGTTACTATCAGTGTTGTAAAGATCTCTACAGTTTTCACCATCAATAAAAAATGCCCCTTAATTTGCTCATCTTTGTTTCAGATGGTCAGACGAGTCCTCTGAGCTGCTTTTCACAGAAGCACATATATTCAGCCCCAGTAGTAGTCCTGATGCCCAACTTTCCTTTCATTTTCTCTTGGACATGCTGCTCACTGACCTGTCACACTCATCCTCACCTTCCTGGACTGCTGTTGAAAGATGGCCTTGCAGTTTTTCCCATCATTACATAAAATGAGAAGTGGCTTCTATGTATTTGCATAGAACAGGCCAATGCAAGAGGGCCTTCTGAGATGTCTTCCAGAGATTCTTTTGCAACTGTTGAACACTTTCCTGCAAATGGTCTTTTGCAGGAATTGCCCTGAGAGAGTGGTTTCTCATCATCAAGAATCCTAGAGGTCTTCTGGGGGGAGGTATCTGACAAAAGCTCCTTTCTTGCAGCTCTGCCACAGGCAGATCACAAGCTCAGGCTTTCACAACAGCAGCTCTGCACTGTAGAGCTGTGATGCATAACAAGACTGGTCACAGCAGCTCAGAAAATGCTTCAGATTATCGCCCCAGTTGATAATAAAAGGCTTCTGCTGTTGCAATGAACTTCAGACTGAGTCACCAGACATAATTGTTGACATCAGAAGAGTCTTAATTGGGCTCAGAAGTTTCAAATTTGTTTCTACAAAATAAAGTTCTAGGAAATGAATGGTAGAAAATGATTCTGTCCTATGGAAAAAACAGGTGATAGTGCATCTCAGACCAGTTTGGGTGGTAGAAGAAGAGAAGTGGGTCATATTTTGCTGTATGTACATGTTCATTGTGTTCATGCACCTGGAACACTTGAAAGGGCACAATGTCACCCTGCTTTCAGTTGCAGCACTGGGTGTTTAAACCCAGATATTAACCCTCCAGGTGTGAGGCAGCTGTAGCTGTGATTCAACTGCAGATTAGCTCATGGGATCCCTCTTTTTCAGAGACATTTTTTGTTGTATTCCCATGGGTTTGAAGACTTTTTATTTTTTTAATGAAACAGAGCAGGATGAAAAATCTTTCAGTGTGTTTTACAAGGGAAATTTAAGAGCAGGACAGAAAAAAAGCCAGATAGGTGTGTGACAACCTGAGCCTGACTAACCCTGCTTTTCATCAGGCCAAATGAGCCCATCTTGTAACCATGACTAATTAATCTACTGACATAGGTGTGCTGCATCTCAAGTCAGCCTTGGGGTATCTGCATTGTGTCCCATTTGCTGACATGAAACCCACCTTTCCCTCTCTCATGGAGTTCCTCCTACTCTTGAGAGCTCTTTCTTCATCTTCCTCAATATTTGAGTATTCCCCTTTTGAAACAGGGCACTAATAGTGATTCTTCTTTTTAAATTTCCAGATCACTGACAAAAAACATTTAACAGGCTTACAAATGAGCTACTTGCAATCTCTCCTGGAGCATTTTCTTTTGGGGTTACCTTCCTTTGACTACCAATTTGTGAATTTTTTTGTTAGTCACCCACCCTTTGTACGTTTAAAGTTTGTCTGGGTGACACTTGTTTGGTCTATTTGTTAGGTCAGGGGAGGTTTAGGCTGGATGTTAGGAAGAAGTTCTTTACAGAAAGAGTGATTGACCATTGGAATGGGCTGCCCAGGGAGGTGGTGGAGTCACCATCACAGGGGGTGTTTAGGAGGAGACTGGATGGAGTGCTTGGTGCCATGGTTTAGTTGATTAGATAGTGTTGAATGATAGGTTGGACTTGATGATCTCAAAGGTCTCTTCCAACCTGGCTAATCCTATCCTATCCTATCCTATCCTATCCTATCCTATCCTATCCTATCCTATCCTATCCTATCCTATCCTATCCTATCCTATCCTATCCTATCCTAAAATGCCAGCTGTTTTATGAAATTCAAATCATACAGTTTCTGTGAAGTTACTTTTGTCAACTCAATTCGGTGCAAAGAGAAATGATATAACTTAGAATTCAATTTTTCTGTTGAATTTCAAAGGGGCAAGGATGATGCCTCTTTGAAAAGAAAACTGCCTTTTATTTTTGCTCATTGTGTGCTCCTTCACTGAGCCAGGGACCCCAGCACACAATGTGCAGTGCCCAGCACAGTGAATCCTTGCAAATCCTTAAAGTATATGTGGGAACAAAATAATTAACATTAATTTGAATGTTAATGTCACTCTCCCAAGTGTGTCCTCGTGGAGATTATCCACTGAAGCACCTACATTCAAATGCACAAAGTAACAACATTTTTGAGAATGTCAGTGAGCTTTTAAAGCTTTGCCTTTGCAAGAGGAACTGTCTATCACTTCCAACAGGTGAGCTGGGAATGGTTGCATGCATTTGCCCTTATTGCTGTCTACAACTACCTGAAGGGAGGTTGTAGCCAGGTGGGGGTTGGTGTCTTCTCCCAGACAACCAGCACCAGAACAAGAGGACACAATCTCAAGCTGCACCAGGGGAGGTTTAGGCTGGATGTTAGGAAGAAATTCTTCACAGAGACTAGTCATTGGAATGGGCTGCCCAGGGAGATGGTGGAGTCATCATCACTGGAGGTGTTTAGGAAGAGACTGGATGGGGTGCTTGGTGCCATGTAATAGAATGGAATAGAATAGACCAGACCAGGTTGGAAGAGACCTTCAAGATCATAGTGTCCAACCTAACATCCAACACCACCTAATCAACTATACCATGCAACCAAACATTAGATGGTGTTGGGTGGGTGATAGATTGGACTCAGGGATCTCAAAGGTCTTTTCCAACCTTGTTTATCCTACCCTATCCTATCCTATCCTATCCTATCCTATCCTATCCTATCCTATCCTATCCTATCCTATCCTATCCACCCTACCCTACCCTACCCTACCCTACCCTACCGTTTGTTACTGCAATAGCTGCTTGACTGAAGGACAGCTTACTGCCTGAGCTGAGCAAAAATCAAAGGTCAGATGGTGATAAAAAAAAGTCTTTCAGATGTGTCTTTAGGCAGACCTGCCCACTCACTATAGGCAATAAAAAAACCTACAAATCTTTTGTATGCACATCTCTTTGTCAATGTCTTTGGCCAAAGAAATCCTTGTTGCCCACTCCTGGGCAACCAGAATGGACCCTGGCTAGTGTAAGTCTCCTCTACACAAGTGGCTGAAGTTTAGCAGTTCTCCAATATGCAAAAGCAGATTGGACCTCCTCAAGAAGTGGCAGGGGTGCTTAAAAATATAAAACATTTGCCCAGTGCTTATAATTGTGAAGGGAAGATCTCTTTCAGGTCTGAATATCCCTCTAACTACAGATGTAAAGACCATCCTTCTACCATGCCCAGAACTGGGTCTGCGTCTCAGTACAGGTGTGCAGCACGCATTCACCTTCTGGGCATCAAGGAGGAGGAGTTGGGGATTGCTCAAGTGGAGGTGGAGAGGTGAGGCAGCACTGAGTCAGGCACTAACACACCAGCTTGCCTGCTCCTGGCAGCTTAAAGCACGAGAACCTGCCTGGTTGAGACTTTTTCATAACCATCCACTGCCATATCTTGTACCTGGATTGGACACAGAAAAGATCACAATGGGGCTGTTCTACAGTAAGAGCCAGGTAAGAAAAGGAAAGAGGAGGCTCTGTGATGAGCTATGTGGGCAGCTCCTTGGTGGCAGAGGGGACCTGCTGTAGGAAATGTCCTTCCATGTCCTGTATCTTCAGTGCTGAGATTTCTTCTTTAGCACCATGGCTGAGAGCAAAGCAGGGTTTCTGCCTGGGGTTAGTGCCTGCTTTGTGGTTTGGCCTTCAGGAATGAAAGGATTTCAATATTGCTATAATTTAACAATTCTGATAATCCCCAATTAAAAAACAAGGCAAAAAAACCACTTTTGGACTTTGCTGTTATTCTTTGCTTGACTTGACTAGACTAGATAAAACATCCCACTGAGGAAGAATAAGCAGGTATCACCAATGTCAATGAGTGCATGGAAACTAATACTAGGTGAAGTGTTAAACACTGCTCTCTTTGAAAGTGGTGAGGGTTTTGGGCCTAAGGGAATGAGTGCTGACACATTGTTGTATATTGATCTATGAATTTGTTGCAGTGATCTTCCCTGCTCTATAGGTAGTGTGCATGAACTGTCTTTTATATGTTTGTTTCCTCACTGCATAGTTTTACTCTTTCATTTTTGGGCTTCTTGTTGTTTAGTTGAGGTTTCTTTGTTGTTGTTTAGTTGAGGTTTCTTTGTTGTTGTTTTATTTTTGTTTGTGGGCATTTGGTTTTGATTTTTGGTGGGGTTTTGGTGGGTTTTTTTTTTGGTAATTTTAAGGGGTTTTGAGATTTGTTGGTTGGTTTTGATGGTTTCTTTGTGGTTGCTTTTTTGGTTTGCTTTTCATTTAGAGAATTCACCAGGAGGGTTACATTCCCTGTATTCATTTAGAAAAGACTATTATCTAAGGAAAAAAGTACCTCACCTTCAGCCCCCATACTTTTGATCAAGTACTGTGTTTGTCTGATCCTTGCTTAGATGAGAGAGGATGACAAAATCACACCAGATTCCTGGCAGTTTTAGTAAATTTGTTTTGACAATCACTTAATGTTAGGAAGTGGGTTTTTTTTGTGGTGATTTCCATTGATAGTTTCCTGTGAAATTACTTAAAGGAAGATTGGATGTGCTGAATTACTCAGAAAGAAGTAATTACAGAGTTGTTGCTTTCATTCTACCTTTTTGGAGTATGTCTGTGGAAGAGATCTCTTCTAAGAGCCATCACTGCTCTTTGTCAGACATAACAATGGAGTTTATAGCTATAAAGCAGTTGATGAGCACTGTTGTTACACCATGATATCATTACTAGTTCCTGCCCTGCTAGGCTGTCTGCTGCTTGTTGTGAAATATAGTGGATATAGGTTAACATCCTTTGAATTTGCAAAGGCCATGATGTGCGTCAGCATAGCAGGGCTCACTATCATGTGTTTCTCTGTGACTGGGTTGTGTGAGACACCCCAAGCTGAGGGTTACCACAAGTTTCCTCTTAATGTAAAATGGAGGACATCAGAGATTTGGTCTGTGATAAGAATGTGCTCTCTGGCCACACCTTGCTGCAAACCTTCTGGGAAGGAGGAGAAGACTATGTGCAAGGAAAACCCTTGGCTCGGAAATGTTTTGGATGGCTGGAATTGAAATGCTTAATTCAGTGCTACCTCTGACTGTGCTTCTGTTCTCCCTCTCTGCATGCTCATCTCATGCATTTTGTGTATTGTTCAACAGACAGAACCATCTCCATGCAACTTGCTCACCGTAAAAATCATACGGATGAAAAATGCCAGGAAAGCAGACTTGTGTGAGTATCTGCTGTGCCCCTGGAGCATCCACAAGCATGTAGAACTACTTGGAATATAACCAAGTGTCACAAACACTGCAGAGTATTTATAAAAGGAGAGAGAGAGAAGATGTGTGACTGTGGTATGCTGAAGATAAGGTAACGCAGTTAGAGGGTGGTATTTGTTCTTATAGCTTTGCCAGTGTAATGCTGAAGTTGAGGCTCTGGTTATACTTCAGAAGATGGTTGTACAAAATGCACAAAATGTTTCACATCTGAATCTGCAAAGAAAGGATTTTATCCACAGGGAAGGCTGCCATAAGAAGTTTAGATGGGGCACTTCTTTCTGTGATTCCTTCTTCAGTAGTGTCCACCATGTGCATCCCTAGGCCTACCACAGAATACATTACATGAGCTCAGGGCTGTATAATTGGCATCTCTCACGGGCTGCCAAATTTGATTCAGCTATAGGAACAGTCATGTTTCAAAACTTAGTTGAGGGCTCACAGTGTTTGCATTCTCTGCTCTTCATTATTTTTACAAAATGTATCAGAATCATAGTTACATAAAAGTTTATTAATGGTCTATAAACACCTGAACTGCACAGCACTAGCAAAAAAGGTGTGAATGATAATCATCTCCAGTCTGAGGAGATGGCTGATTGTCTTGCATTTATTCATTTATACAAATAAGAAGGTCTGAATCCAGAAAATTTCTCTAGGAAAGCACAATTTGTTCAGTTAAAATGATGCAAGACAAATTATTTGTTCAAGCCCTTCTGAAATGATTTGTTTTAAGTTCTACTACAATTTCTCTAGAGATCAAATGGATGTGAAGAAGAATTTCTCACTTGATTTTTATTGAAGAGAAGTAAGATGCTGTTTTGTTGATGAATTTATGGGGAAGAAAAATCTGTATGGACCTTCCCACTGGACTACTGCTAAAGTGCAGAAAGGAGATTTGAAGTTCAGTTGATGTCTGCAGAGAAATATCATGCTACAGCTAAAACCTATTTGAGGGTACAAATGTGCAGTCTGAGCTGAAAGAAAGATGTGAGGAAAATTACAGCCCTTAAATATCTCCTCACATAATCTTGTTCTATTAAACCACCATCAACATAAAGAGCTCACCAAACTTCCCCTCCACCCTTTTCTTCTCTAGATCAATGCTTTTTCTTTTTGTCTTGAAACTACTTTTATCCTGAAGGGAGTTTCCTGTGTTTTGATGCTGTCCTTCCCAATACTAGAAAGTTTCTAGAGCAAGGGAGAGGTATCGAAATGCTCAGACATTTCTTTTTCCCAGTCCTAGACACATTCTAGCAGCCTGCAAAGCTGCTTAAAGGAGCTTGAATGACAGAGGTGCTTTTGGAGTGTGGCACAAGATTTGGACACCAGTAAATCCACATGGGCTTTCCAGGTTGAGGCTGTTTTGCCATTTGCTATGAAACATTTGGTGGATATTGCCTGCAAAATGGAATGAGACATTCACCACCAAGCTATCATGTCTGAAATGGTAATATAAGTCAAAATATTGAGGGGAAAAGATATGCACAAACAAAACCAAACCAGTACCTGAAAAAGGTGAATGTGTTGCTTTCTGGGTACTCCTGTCATGTATGAAAAGCAAATCATGCCAGTTATGGCATTGCCTTGCTCATGCTTCATTTCTGAACTGGGCTTTGATAGTCAGCTGCTGAATTCCAGCAACGTTTGATTTTGCTGAGCCTAGGATTTGTCAGTTGCAATTACCAGAAAACTTGCTGGTAATTGCAGGTGACTTTCACTGAGGAGCAGCAAAATGGGAGGCTTAAAATAAAAAGTGTACCACTTGTACAGAACTTTGATGGTTTGTGGGTAAAAGTGGGGAGAATATTGTTAAGTTGTTTCAGTCATCTTTACAGTTCCTTAGAAATTAGCTTGACACTGCCTTAGGAAACCCAGAAGCATGTGGACCTCCATCACCAGCAACAAAGAGTTCTTTACAGTACCGTTGCCCTAATACTGATTTTTCCCCCCTCTTTCTTCTTTTTCCCAGCTCTGTTTTTATTGCTTTCCTTTTCCTATAAGCCATTCTAAATAGAATGACTTGGTAAGTGGCACCTCCTGCTCAGTCATCCTACAGATTTGTAACATTTAAAATCATCTGCTTCTATCTCTTGGCAATTGCACCCAAAGTGAATCCCATTTTATTCTTTCCTCCTCTCAAGGTCACTTCTTGCTCTAGGTTTCTGTGAACTGTTTGAATCATTCTATTTAATATTCTGCTGTTTAGAAGTTCTCCCAACCTGGAGCAGTGGGTTCATGTAATTATTGATCTATGTGCTCTATTTTTCAAGTGATGGAGATGGCAAAATTAATCCATAACAACAGGTTCAAAAACTCACCAACATTTCCTACAGAATAGATAAGACCTTTAATGGATGTTCAGTGCATGAGATAGTATTTTTAGCTAATGTAAATTGTTCCATTCTGCTTTTTAAACCCTGAATCTTGATTTAATGCACCCTGGCACTGTTCTGTCTCTTCCCATTGATCCAGGAGTGTGTAAATTATAACATTAATTTCCATATGTGTGTGTTGAGACATAGTTGTTATCATTGATGCCACCTGTGAATTTAGTGCCTTGTTTGTGTTCTCCACATTCCCCCTTCCCACTGAGCACACCCTTGTTCCCATCAGGCTCATTGGGGCTTTTGATATTCCTGGACCAGTGAACACTTGCCAGTTCCCACATTTGGGTGTGTCCCATCTACAGTCCAATTCCCTAATGGGATGAGACTTGGATGTGCACCAGCCCATCTCTCTGCAGAGATTTTCAAATGTCAAGATCAGCCTCTCACAATCCTTGGCCAACCACTACAGCTCCAGAACTGGGAGAGCTTGGGAGATGCCAAAAATTTCTGCGGGCTTCAGGTGGGGACTGGTTAAGTTCACAGAAAAATAACCCAGAGAAGGCTGGCTTAGGGAGTCTCTGAATCTTAAATTGTGATGGGTGAGAGAGCATTATGTGTTGCTTCTCTTTTATACACTGGAGAGAAACGAAATAATCAAGTGGAATTAACAAATGGAAAATAAAATAGAGTGTTCTGTATACTAAAATACATTGGCCACAACATCTCCATGCAGCACTACAGGCTGGGGTCAGAATGGCTGGAGAGTGGCCAGGCAGAGAGGGACCTGGGTGTACTGCTTGACAGTAGGCTGAACATGAGCCTGCAGTGTGCCCAGGCAGCCAAGAAGGCAAATGGCATCCTGGACTGTATCAAGGACAGTGTGGCCAGCAGGAGCAGGGAGGTCATTCTGCCCCTGTACACTGCACTGGTTAGGCTACACCTTGAGTTCTGTGTCCAGTTCTGGGCCCCTCAGTTTAGGAAAGATGTTGAGTTGCTGGAATGTGTCCAGAGAAGGGCCACAAAGCTGGGGAGGGGTTTGGAACACAAGCCCTCTGAGGAGAGACTGAGGGAGCTGGGGTTGCTTAGCCTGGAGAAGAGGAGGCTCAGAAGAGACCTTCTTGCTCTCTACAACTACCTGAAGGGAGGTCGTAGTCAGATGGGGGTTGGTCTCTTCTCCCAGACAACCAGCACCAGAACAAGAGGACACAGACCCAAGCTGTGCCAGGGGAGATTTAGACTGTATGTTAGGAGGATATCCTTCATAGAGAGAGTAATTTGCCTTTGGAATGGACTGTCCGTAGAGGTGGAGGAGTCACCATCACTGGAAGCGTTTAGGAGGAGACTTGATGTGGTGCTTGGTGCCATGGTTTAGGTGATTAGGTGGTGTTGGGTGATAGGTTGGACTTGATGATCTTGAAGGTCTCCCCCAACCTGGTCTGGTCTGGTCTATTCTATTCTATTCTATTCTATTCTATTCTATTCTATTCTATTCTATTCTATTCTATTCTATTCTATTCTATTCTATTCTAAAAATAGGCAACTGGATGGGGACACTGAGTTGAGCAGTTTTAAACCACTACTCCCTGTTTCCTGAAAACATCCAAGACCCCTTAGTGGACCCTGGCTGTTGGCCTTGGTCTAAGTGTATGTGGCTTAGTGTGGAGTTAAAAAAATATTCTTCATCATTTTCTTAGTAATATGATCGTATTTTTTGAAAGCTTTATGGAATATTATTTCTTTATTTAACTTAGGCTTGTTAATTTTGGAAACTTCCAACTTTGGGACTTTTTAAATATAAAGCATATATTCTTTTGGATACAATATTTTATGAAGTTATTAAGCATGCTTTACATTTTTTATCAAACCCCATACTTTAGGGCATTGCAGTAACTGTTCTGCCCCATGAGAGATCAGTCCGTGGAAAGGCTCTTGAGAATGTGAAAATAAATACAGTCCATGAAATAACTATTTGAGCAACTATGGTCCCTTGTAAGACTTACTGCAGGAATCTGCAGTCTTACTGCAGTGCTTCCATAGAATCATAGAATGGTCTGGGTTGGAAGGGACCTCTGAGGGACATCTAGTCCAACTCTTTCTGAATTAAGCAGGGGCATCCTCAACCAGAACAGGCTGCCCAGAGCCCTGTTGAGTCTCCAGGGGTGGGGCCCTGACCACCTCCCTGGGTAAACTGTTCCAGTGTTCCACTGCACTCACACATCCAATCTAAATCTGCTCTTTTCTAATTTGAAGCCATTGCCCCTTGTCCTATCACTACAGGCCTTTGTAAACAGTTTCCCTCCATCTTTCTTGTACGCCCCTTTCAGGTACTGGAAGGTTGTTATTGGGTCGCCCCGGAGCCTTCTCTTTTGTTCTTGCACTGCTGTTGTTGTTTCATTGTTATTTATTACTTACTTCACCTTTTAGGCAGTGGCAATTATGCACCAACAGCTTACTGTTCTGGGTGCTGCTTGAAATGTTAATAAAGTAAGGGGATATAGACTGATAAAGCCCCACAAGGGAGAAAACGAGAGGGAGAGGTAAGGTTATTTAGCAACATCTCAGCAAAGGGGTGTTTTAAGCAGGGGTTTAATTGAGGCTGGTGATACTGCTGTGGGAATACTTGTAGAATGCTCCCTCCAGTGTGAGGAGCTGAGAGAAATGTGAAAGCTTTTCATGGGAGTTTAGCTATCAGGAGATTAATGCTGAATGCTCCTTGGAGGCAGGACCTGGTCTCCCAGGAATTAATGAATTCTGATAGTATGACTGTGAAGGGACCTGAAAAGGAAGCTGTTAACTTTCACAGACGTAACCCACATCCCTATTTAAAACAGAAGGTAAGAAGTTCCAATGATCTAAACTATCAGTTTAGAAAACAGGAGTGCCTACTTGTCTACTGACCCTCAGCCAGATCTCTGCTCAGCTTCACAGTGTGGGAGAAAGAAGAAAAATGCTTTTCTCAGCTGGTGGTGATAGTTTGTATTTCAAGATATGGGTGGGTCCCAATGTGGGGAGCCATGGTCGAGGAGATGATCTCTGCAGAGTTTGAAACCACATTCTTGGTTCAGATCCTTTTAGCACAATAAGGAAAACTATACCTTAACAGTCATGCAAAAACCTACCTGCTATAAATAGCCCCAATGTGAGCAATAAAAGGCAGGCCAAGAGGAGGAGGATGCTCAGGTCTCTGCCCAGGTTACAGGTGGGCTGGAGCTGGTGCCTGTTAGTGTCAAAAATGGAGACAGAATGATAGAATTACTTCTTAGTTTTTCTTTCTTTGTTTTTTTGTCTTAGCCCTGTTTGAATTTGAGCTGAGGCAAGGCTCAAGCCAGAACAGCTGGTGCCATGCCGTTTGGGATGCAGCATGGTGCTGGGACTATGATGTTTTTCAGCATGGGTCATGTTCCTGTAATGTTTTCTAATGGTAAAGCACAATTAAGATCCAGTCCTGCTATTAGCCTGGAAGCTAATTAGCAACTAGAGTAATAACTGGAGGAAGAGGCAGTGCTTTCATAAACACCTGATGCCACACCTGCTTTTGGTAGGATATTGCCCCATAGTGATACCACAGCTGCCACCTCCAGCATGTTTGATGGCTGCTCACGTGTTGTGGTGCAGGGAAGGGACGCACCAGGTCGCTGCTGTGAGGCTCTGCTGCGTGTACCATGTGCGAGTGTAATTGCCATGGTTAGGTGGTGTTAGGGTAATGATGATTGGCTTGCATGTGGCTGCCAGTGGCAGCCCTGTGAAGAGGTGCTAGGTACAAGGCAATGAGATATTGTGGTGTGACTGACCATCTTGGGTACAGGCTATGCTGTGCAGTTCCTGTGCTCATAAATGATTGTGCCTCTAGAAGGTCAGGTAGAATACAGGTCTGAGGTCTCTGAGATGTGTAAAGGAGGTTCCTGGGTAAGTGCCTCTCTTATAATACCTGGAAAACCTGAATGAGAGAACACCCCTGAAGTACAAAGGGCATCATCAAACACATTTTGCAGATGGGAAGAGGGAGCCACATTTGTTTAACAGCTGTGTCAGAAGCCCCTCAGAGAAAGTCAGAAATGTGAACTGAGAAGGCAGAGCTCTGCTGTCTGCTGAGTAGTTATTTGTTAAAGGTGTATCATACAGCACAGTAGCAGACAGTGATCACTTGCAGAAAAGAGAAAAAAAAAAGGTGGACTTTTCAACTAATACATTGCTCTTCACAAACAGACTTAGTCAAAACATATATTGCTGTTTGGGAAATGTCAATGAAATAAACTTTGGATTGGTCACAAATTTATGGACTTGTGTCTTTCTGATCTCCTCATAGGGGCAAGAGTTAATGGCAGTCTGTGCTGGTAACAATCTGGACTTGGAGCACAAGCCCTATGAGGAGAGGCTGAGGGAGCTGGGGTTATTTAGCCTGGAGAAGAGGAGGCTCAGGGGAGACCTTATTGCTGTCTACAGCTACCTGGAAGGTGGTTGTAGCCAGGAGGGGGTTGGTCTCTTCTCCCAGGCAACCAGCACCAGAACAAGAGGACACAGTCTCGAGCTGCACCAGGGGAGGTTTAGGCTGGATGTTAGGAAGAGGTTCTTCCCAGAAAGAGTGATTGGCCATGGTTTAGTTGATTAGATAGTGTTGGGTGATAGGTTGGACTTGATGATCTCAAAGATCTTTTCCAACTTGGTTTGGTATATCCTATCCTATCCTATCCTATCCTATCCTATCCTATCCTATCCTATCCTATCCTATCCTATCCTATCCTATCCTATCCTATCCTATCCTATCCCATCCCATCCCATCCCGTTCCTGAAAGCTGAGAAAAAGATTTTCACATGGAAATTTCCTGTATACACACAAAAGTTTTGAAGTAATTAGGACTGATAGAAGTTCAGGTGATTTCTGTGTGTTTTGATTATTATTTTTTTTAAGGAATTTATGTATCTTGGTATATACCACAACCACCCTCACCAGTCAGTGTCTTTTTTCGTTTGTTCATTTGTTTAGGTTTTCTTGTTCAGTTACTCAAGCAAAGGTGACTTAAATCTCAAGAGAATCAGCAGAATTAAATAAAAGCTGGTTGGACTGGATGATCTTTGAGGTCTGTTCCAACATTGGTGATTCTCTGTGTGTGATTTTTCAGCTACACATAGAGTGTGATAAAAGGGCCGAGTCAATTATTCTGTGTTTCCCAGGTCTGCAGATAACACTAAGTGGGACAAGAGTAAGTTTAGTCAGATGAAGATGTCTGCTGTGCAATGACAGGAATGTTTGAGTAGGTGGTGTTACAAATAGAAGAAACAGAATGTTAATGATGGGATTGGTATTTACATGCAATCCTCCCCCATGCTATCTTTGGCACTTGTGTGGGTTGCCGTCCATAACTAACAGATCTTGTTCTGTAGGATGATCAGCCATGACTTTTGAGTGTGGGTCCACAGTCAGTCTCATGATTCACATTTACCTTTTATTTCTTTATAACTATGACAAGACATATTTGCAGGCAGATTATTCTGACCTCAGAACAAAAGTGCTTGTTGCTGATGCAAGCATTGCAGATGGCTGCTGACCACTGTTCATACTGAAGCTTTGCTCCTGAATGTCCTTCTAAAGCTGCCCTCCCTACATCTGGAGATATTAATATGCATAAGTGACATTGATGACCTAAATAGACCTCTAATTGAAACATCAAAGCCAAGTCAAGGAAATCTTGTGCAAAGGAGCAACGTCACCTTGCTCTGCGCTGGGAAGCACAGGCAAGCTTTCATCTGCTCATCAAGTGTTGCAAATACCCTTGTCCCTCTCGGACTGAGGCACAGAGATGCAGGTGAAAATAGGGACATTAAGCAATGCTTTTATACAACTTTACTGGTAAACACTGTCCCTCAGGACATCTGCTTTCTCAAACCTAATGTTACAACACCAGAATGTTCAACATTTCAACACTTTTCTTACATGTGCTCATTTTAATTCACTCCACAGAGGATTAAATGCAATTCATCTTCTCTGCAGGTTATTACTTTTCTTGACACATGTTTTTTTTCTTTAAAAGCTCTGTTCTTGAGCAATGTGGTATATGTGTGTGTTCCCTTCTTGAACTTTCCAAAAGGGAGGAAGGCAGAATGAGATCAAGTGTCTTGGTGGAAAAGCTGCCTTCTGTGACAGCGGTGAAGCCTTCTTGGGAACCTTCAGTGCAATGAGATCCCATCATCACTGTGTTAGCAGCCAGATGTGCTGGAGAAAATAAAGGATGTTCCAAAGAGTAGCCAGAACTACCCCAGAAGTATTAAGACATGTCCATGACTACCTGTTGAAGCCCAATATGTATGAACTGGTCTCTGTGTGTCCAGCAGGCACCATCACAGCTGTTAATGTTATCTATTTTGTCTTCCTGAGAGGCAGCTGAGCCTTCAGTGATGCCAAGCCCTGTGAGACGCTCATGTGTGTGAATGCCCCTGTGCATATGGGCAGCTCCTCAGTGTTAAAACCTTTGAAGCCCTATACAGATAGGTAGTCTGGCTATGCATGCCTTGTCATAGGAATGCAATGTAGCTGCATGTTTTGAATGTTTATTGTTTTTCTAGCAATTAAATGAAGTAGTTCTCAAGAAGAGTCAACTGACAGTGTCCCCCAGGGATCAGTGCTGGGCCCTGTCCTCTTCAACATATTCATTGATGATCTGGATGAAGGGGTAGAGTCAGTCATCAGCAAGTTTGCAGATGACACAAAGTTGGGGGCAGATGTTAGTCAGTTAGAGGGTAGAAAGGCTCTGCAGAGGGACCTCGACCGACTGGTCAGATGGGCAGAGTCCAATGGGATGTCATTCAACAAGTCCAAGTGCTGCGTGCTGCACTTTGGCTACGGCAACCCCATGCAGAGCTATAGGCTGGGGTCGGAGTGGCTGGAGAGCTCCCAGAGAGGGACCTGGGTGTGCTGATCGACAGCCACCTGAATATGAGCCAGCAGTGTGCCCAGGTGGCCAGGAGGGCCAATAGCATCCTGGCCTGCATTAGGAATAGTGTGGCCAGCAGGAACAGGGAGGTCATAGTGCCCCTGTACTCTGCTTTGGTTAGGCCGCACCTTGAGTACTGTGTCCAGTTCTGGGCCCCTCAGTTTAAGAAGGACATCAAAACACTTGAATGTGTCCAGAGAAGGGCAACAAGGCTGGTGAGAGGCCTTGAACACAAGCCCTATGAGGAGAGGCTGAGGGAGCTGGGATTGTTTAGCCTGGAGAAGAGGAGGCTCAGGGGTGACCTCATTGCCCTCTACAACTACCTGAAAGGTGGTTGTAGCCAGGAAGGGGTTGGCCTCTTCTCCCAGGCAACCAGCACCAGAACAAGAGGACACAGTCCCAAGCTGCGCCAGGGGAGGTTTAGACTCGAGGTGAGGAGGAAGTTCTTCACCGAGCGAGTAATTCGTCATTGGAACGGGTTGCCCAGGGAGGTGGTTGAGTCATCGACCCTGGAGGCGTTCAAGGGGAGATTGGACGTGGCACTTGGTGCCATGGTCTAGGCATGGGGTCTGTGTTGATAGGTTGGACTCGATGATCCTCGAGGTCCTTTCCAACCTAAGCGATACTGTGACAGGCTTTCAGAAAGGGTAAAGCAAGCTGGCTGTCCAGCACTAGCTTTATGGATCTGCATTCTGTGTGTTTTCTTGTGTACAAAGCTTAAAAATTCATATTGTGCATGGTTTAGTTGACTAGGTGGTGTTGGATGATAGGTTGGATGCAATGATCGTGAAGGTCTCTTCCGAACCTGATCTGGTCCATTCCATTCCATTCCATTCCATTCCATTCCATTCCATTCCATTCCATTCCATTCCATTCCAACACCTTACAGGATATTAAATGTGTTTCATTGATCTCTTGGTTTCACAACTTCCCTATCTTCAACAGTGACCCAGTCAGACTGCTATGTCAGCCTCAGCCTGCCAACAGCTTCAGTGCAGCAGTTCCGCACTAAGACAGTCCAGAACAGCAAGAACCCGACATGGAACGAAACCTTCCACTTCACCATTCAGAGCCAGGTTAAGGTAGGAACAACAGGTACTCCTAACAGATAGCAAACCTACTGTATAGCCCTTCTACACAACAGATCTCTCTGAGCTCACCTACTAAATATTCACACCCTCTCATTCTAGATCTTCAGCTTTCAGTGGCTGGACAAGACCTGAATAGTCAATTGTCTGAAGAGTGCAACTGAAAATTTTCTATTTTACTTTTGTCTTTGCTTTTACTCTTCAGCTTCTTGACCAAATTCCGTTTAGCTAAAACAAAAGATCTGTGGCATCTGATGAATGTTACACAATCTATTATTTTGTGTGTGTGTTTTGATTTCAGAATATTCTGGAGCTGAAAGTTTGTGATGAGGATAGAGTAACTGAAGATGACCATCTCCTCACTGTATTCTTCGACGTTTCCAAAATCCAGCTTGGAGAAAACGTTCAGCTGAGCTTCCAGTTGAATCCACAGGTATGAATAAAATTCAAGGAGGAAAATAAGGAGATGTGGTCAGTGGAGAATGTGGTTATCTCATCTTTCCTCTTACAAGTCCCATCATATATAGGCCTTCCTCACCGACCATTTAGCTGTTTGATTATTTTCCTCCATTTCAGAGGTTGATATACAGTGTTGCTTCTGTAATTACTGCAGATCTGGGGTGATGCTTCTACAGACACACCCAGTATTATTGAGCTGGTTGGTGGAATGTCAAATTATTGAGAGTTTATCCCAACAGTTTTGGGTGTCCCTTTGGACTTGGAGCTGGTGATTCCAAGCTGTGCACTGTGTTCTACTAATGTAAAAGCAGTGATCTACAGTCATAAACTGCAGACCCAATTCTCCTAAGTGAGTTTGCCGGCAGGCCTTGGTTTCATATGGCTGAGACAACTTTATATTGAAGCTTTAAGGGCAGTGTTTTAGCCCAAGGAATACTTTACTGATTTGATGTGTTTTGGATGTACTGGGTTTCCATGCTGCCTTTTTCTTACTGCTCACACAAGAGCAATGTTGTAATAGCAGCTGCACCAAAAACCTGTGGAGAAAGCTAAGATCAAGGGGAGAGAATTACAAAACATAAAGATGAAAGCTGAGCATGTAATAACTCTGTGTGTGCAGACTCCACCAAACCCAAGTACACCTTCCAGAACACCCTCGACTTTATATGCCTAAGTGTTCCACCATGTTAACATGTGTCGTGGGTTTGGGAGAAAGGCCCAGCCTTCTCCCCCCTACAAAGAGAGGGAAAAAAAATTGACCACAGCTAGCCAGCCGGAGGAGCAAAAAGGGAAAATGCTGTATCTACAAGCAGTTTTAGGGGATGCAGGGTATATATGATATACACAATTTACAGTATTTGCAATATATACACAGAAATATACAACAAAGTAATACAGGAACAAAATTCCCCTCCCCCTGTTGGAGGAGGGTTCCCCCCCTGTACCCCCTTCTCTCCTCTTTTTCCCCAGAGAGGGTTAGAAAGGGAGGAAAGGAGCAGCAGTTAATTAAAAGCAGTTATAAATTAGAGCAAAATGTTAGTAGGTTTGCAAGCCTCACGCTTATCAGTCCAAGGTCAGTCTGGCAGAGAGCCTAGAAGCTGGAAAGGAGGAGGGAAAGTGAACTGAGGGAAGTCTCAGTCGTACTCAAACTTAAAGTTGCTTTCTACCAATCTACCAATGAAATTCGTTTAGACCTGTCCTTTGTTTATAAAACATTAAGCCACGGTGTCCCTTTCTTAAAGGCACAGCCTCAAACGGTCACAACGTGGCACTGGGCTCATCTGCGCAGGCTGTGGGTGGGGGCTGAGATAGGGGCAGGATGATTTGCTTGCACCAGAGAAATCCAGCCTCACTCATGCTGAGGATCAGTGGGCAGCTTTCAAATCTTGTGGGAGAGGAGGAAAAAGGGGAATTTCAGGTGGCCTTTGAAACAGCAAGAGGTGAATCTATGGCTGGAGAAAGCGGGAGCAACCACCAAGAGGCCCTGTGGCACGAATGGCATTTGGCCTGGTCTAAAGTAGGAATCTGCTAAAATAATGGATATGATGTTACAAGAGTATGACACTGGAAGTATAGTGGATAGGGAATGAAGAAAATCAAATATCTTGCATATGCAGTAACAAAAGGTGGACACTGGTTTACAGAGTCCCCTGACAAACAGATTCGTGTAGGTATCTCTCTCCACAGCAAAATCAACCTGCAGTGACTGTATTCATTTTCTTTTGCAGGGAAAAGAGGAGCTAGAAGTTGAATTCACAATGGAAAGCAGGTGTGTAAGGTCAAATAGGCAATCTGTAGAGATGTAGGCCAGAGATAGAGTGTTACTGACAGAACATGAATGTATGCTTGCAGCCTCCTAACAGTGTCAGCATCTGAATAACACAGTGGGGAACTTTGGGTGTTTGGGAAATGCTTGTGTAGAGCATTTAATAGAGGAAGGGTGCATCACAGTGCATGATGTGCATCCATCTATACCAGGCATCCAGACACGCAGAGAAGCTGGCACAGATGCTGATGGGAGCATAGAGGTATTCCTGATGGCTGCTGCTCACCTGGCTGCAAGGGGCTTTATTCACAGAAGGAAGTTTTAAGGTTCAAATCACTCTTGCTCCTTATTGTGGCATCCCAAATGCTTTGCTTGGTCATAAGAATGTGAGAAAATGATACCTGGAATTTGGTTTAGTTATGGGAATAGGTTGAAAAGGATTTTTTACTGCGTTTCTATGCTGACTGAATGGTTAATGGAGAGAATGGGCATGCAAATCAGTGCTAGCACTGCTGTTGAGATTTAAGGTAAATAGAAAAGTTTTACAGGGTTTTGTTTGTTTGTTTGTTATGGTACATTGGATGAATTCAGCATCTTTTCAGCACTGATTGCCCACTTCTGAACTGAGCAATATGGGGCAAATAGTGTAATTTAGTGTAAACTGGAATAGAATAGAGTAGAGTAGAATAGAATAGAGTAGAATAGACTAGACTATACTAGACTAGACTAGACTAGACTAGAATAGAATTAACCAAGTTGGAAAAGTCTGAGATCATGGAATCCAACCTATCATCCATCATCTAATCAACTAAACCATAGCACCAAGCAGCCCATCCAGTGTCTTCCTAAACACCTCCAGTGACTTCCTAAACGCCTCCGGCTATGGTGACTCCACCACCTCCCTGGGCAGCCCATTCCAATGGCAAATCACTCTTTCTGGGAAGAATTTCTTCCTAACATCCAGCCTAAACCTCCCCTGGTGAAGCTTGAGACTGTGTCCTCTTGTTCCGGTGCTGGTTGCCTGGGAGAAGAGACCAACCCCCACCTGACTACAACCTCCCTTCAGGTAGTTGTAGAGAGCAAGAGGGTCTCTTCTGAGCCTCCTCTTCTCCAGGCTAAGCAACCCCTGCTCCCTCAGTCTCTCCTCAGAGGGCTTGTGTTCCAAACCCCCCACCAACTTTGTTGCCCTTCTCTGGACACATTCCAGCAACTCAACATCTTTCCTAAACTGAGGGGCCCAGAACTGGACACAGTACTCAAGGTGTGCCCTAACCAGTGCTGAGTACAGGGCAGAAAGTCTTCCTTGCTCCTGCTGGCCACACTGTTCCTGATACAGGCCAGGATACCATTTGCTTTCTTGGCTGCCTGGGCACACAACTGGCTCATATTCAGCCTACTATAGACCAGTATCCCCAGGTCCCTCTCTGACAGGCTGCTGGAAATAGTGTAAAGTGCATCCCTGTTTAAATTTACTTCAGTGGTCAAAATACAATCCTGTCTGATCCAATAAGGAACTCCTCCATTCAGCAGTGAATAGTATAAAGCCCGAACTCAAGCCAGTGAAAGGCAAATTGGACTGAATGTCCAGACAGCATTTCTGATGCTGTTTGCCCATGATGCCTGTCCAAAGATGGACTTTTAAAGGTTAAAATAATGAAATAATGATTAAAGAACAGTTTTGTAAAGCCAGCCAAACAGAAGAGTGCTGCTTTTGAATCTATTGTTTTCTGCTTTGTCTTTCAGCCCGGATCCTCCTGAAAACATTGTTACTAATGGAGTTTTAGTGGTAATTTTTATTTCATAATCCTTTCCCTGTTATATAGTGATGGTTCTTGCAAAGCCAGTGTTAAAGGCACCAGGAAGTTGCTTCATGTGATGGCATGATGGCATGAGGGCATGGGCTGAGAGGCAGGCTAAAGCTGGTCTTGGTGTTGGCTTTCCCACGCAGTCCCCACCAGTGACTCATGCTGAGAGAGGCTGTAGCTGTGAAAGCTTTGAGCTGCCACCAGCACTTGCCTCTGCACAAACCAAGATGGGCCCAGGCAGACTTCCCCTGTGGCTGATCATCCATCAGGCACTTGTGGGGCTGTTTCTCCAGAAGGGAGCAAGCAAATCTCTTTTCTTTCCTCATCTCTACTCAATCTTATATTTCCCATATGGAAGCTACCTCCCTAGACCTGGTAGGGATATTACAGGTTGTCACCTTTTCTCCCTTGAGGGGCAAGGTCCAAGACCCCACAGATGCCTAAGGGGCCAGCTGGGGCAGAGCTCTGCTGATAGCAAGCACCCTTTTCTCTTTTTCTGGTTGTGTTTTGCAGTCCCGTGAAATTTCCTGCTTGGATGTGCAGGTGAATGGTGGGAGACTGAAGAAGGACAGTACAGGTGAGGCCTTCACTGGCGTTCACACTTGAACATTCTGGTTTGAAGTTATTTGAGCTGCAATGCAAAATCTCAGTGGTGCCAATGGCCTGTGGAGGGGGTTGCAGTTGATCAAAGATGTGCTGATTACTAGAATGTGGTGTGAGGAGTATGTGGTCTGGCTTCACCACAAAATACTTTCCTCTATGATAGCATCTTGTAAGACATTGATCATTTTGCAAAGTATTTGGGCAGGGAATTTAATGTTTTTTATTTGAGTCCTAAACTGGAGCTAACTCTTGCTGCTCCTAGGTGCAGAGATAAAGACAATGGGCAGAATGAGGACTGAGTCTCTTCTGTCATTGAATTTCTTAAAGTTTCTTTAGGTATAATGTATAAAACATGTTACTGGGGGGAACGCAAGCCACACAATATGATTCCAAAGGTATTTGTTGCACGTTGTGAACAGTGCTTCTCTACCATGTCAAATTCATGCTTGTGGACCTGTGTATCTCCTATGCAACTTTTGAAACTTCTCACTCTGGCATCTCTGATGTCCCCAGTCCAGCAAACTGCTTAAGCATGTGGTTGATCCAGCTGAGCTCAGTTGTCACAACAAAGAAGTTTGCCAGAGGTAGCTGAAAATGTGTGAGCAGGATAATTCTCCTGAAGGCTCCTGATTATATACCTTTGGGTGTGTGGATTTACAGTGTATATTTCACCCTGAACCAAGGTTGGCTTCATTCTGTATAAAAACCTTTGTTTTCAGTTACTTGAAGAGACATATCTGGGGCTTATTACATGAAGGCTCAAGCTCAGACATTAGTTTTGTAAGGAATATTACAGGTTGAAATAAAGGAGAACATGATAGAGGGACAGAGATTTTACTGGTTCTGAAGTGTCTTCTGCTAAAAAGCTAAACAAGTTTCTCCCAGAAGTCTGAAAATCTCAAGTTACCTTATATACCAGAATAATATTTTTGTACCACAAACTATCTTATTACTGTGGTACTTGGAAAACTTCAGACTTTCAAGAGAGAGTGCATTTTTTACCCCCAAACTGTTACCAGCTGCGAATCACACAGTGAACAGAGCAGTAGTCTCAGCAATCACAGCTCTGTGGTACCATAGGAGCAGTTGCTGTATGACATATTCTGCACATGAGCTCTCAAGTTGAAAGTCGAAGGCTCAGACAAGTGAGTCTATTTATTGATCCTGCAATTTGGGTATAAAAAAGTAATTGCTCAAGAAAACTGTGTATTTTATTGCTGTACAAACAAGTTATCCACTTTTTTGGGGAAGAACTTAAGTTTGAAACTCCTTTGCTTCAGAGAGAAAGTTTGCACTAACTGTGGACGGGTCGTATGAAGGAACCAGGACCCACACACTGAGCTCCTGCCTTTGCCCAACCTCCCCAGCTAGGTTCCACTACATCAAGTACAACCAGTCAGCGCTCACTGTGTCTCTGCCACGGCGGAGGCGGCTCAGCAGGGTATGTCATCACTGCTAACGTAGAGCTGCCTCTCTGTATTGCATTTCTTGGGGACCCCGACTCCTGAGCATGTGTGCAGGTCACAGAATCACAGAAGCAACTTGATTGGAAGAGACCTCCAAAATCATCAAATCCAACTGATCACCCAACCCTAACTAATCAACTAGACCATGTCACTAAGTGCCTTATCCAGTCCTTTCTTAAACATCCTCAGGGATGTTGATGCCACCAGCTCCTCAGCCAGCCCATTCCAATGTCCTATCTCTCTTTCTGTGAAGAACTTATTTCTAAGATTAGCCTACTCTTTCCCCTGTGAAGCTTGAGACTGTGTCCTCTCGTTCTGTCACTGATTGCCTGGGAGAAGAGACCAACCCCCACCTGTCTACAACCTCCCTTCAGGTAGTTGTAGACAGCAGTAAGGTCTCCCCTGAGCTTCCTTTTCTGCAGGCTAAACAACCCTTAGCTCCCTCAGCCTCTCCTCCTATGGCTTGTGTTCCAAAATCCTCACCAGCTTTGTTGCCATTCTCTGGACATGTTCCAACAAGTCAGCATCTTTCCTAATCTGAGGGGCCCAGAACTGGACACAGTACTCGAGGTGTGGTCTAACCAGTGCTGAGTACAGGGCAGAATAACCTCCCTGCTCCTGCTGGCCACACAGTTCCTGATGCAGACCAGGATACCATTGGCCTTCTTGGCCACCTGGGCACACTACTGGCTCATGTTCAACCTGCTGTCAACCAGCACCCCCAGGTCCTTCTCTGCCTGGCCGCTCTCCAGCCACTATGTCCCCAGCCTGTAGTACTGCATGGGGTTGTTGTGGCCAATGTGTAGAACCCAGCACTTAGACTTGTTAAATCTTATGCTGTTGGACTCTGCCCATCTGTCCAACCTGTCAAGGTCCCTCTACAGATCCCTCCTACCCTCTGACAGATCTAACAGGACTGTGTATGCAGGGAACTGGGTGGTGGACATATGTAAGTGAGGCAGAGGAGACTGCTTTTACCTCATTCCTTATCCCCCCTTTTCTATAATAGCTAACGTATGTGGGTTTTTCACTCTCTTTTCCAGTCAATATCAAGTCAAAATGAAAGGGATATGAATGAGTCTGTGACTCTAGCTCTGAACTCCCTTCCTATACAGGAGAAGATAACGATAGCAGAGGTGAGAACAAATCTTTCTTAACAAAAACCAGCCAAACACACACACAGTTTGGTGGGTGATGAGTCTTACAGTTCAGTGACTCAGTTTCCATCAGACATGTGAGCTGCACCATAAGGTGTGAATGACAATCACTCTGCACCTATGCAATATATATTTTGTTCCTCTTGTCCTGCACATAGTTCCAGGTATGCCATTCAACCCTGTTCTGAGTTCAAACTAATTTCCTCAGGACATATCTAACATGTTCATCAACATGGTATGTGAGCTAAGAGTAGTGGATATGACAACCAAGACATTCACAAAGGGCAAACCTGAAGCAAAAGATAAACCAGAAAACATCCCTATGCCTGTTGTTCAGATGCCCAGCTTTCAGTGATATTCCCAGAAAACAAAGGTTAAACTAAGTGTTCAGCTATGAAAATATGAAGGACCCTAAGCTGCCCAGCTGGTTTGTGTGAATGGCCTACCTCTAGTGCACACAGATTGGAGTTCATTCTCTCTCTCACAACCCAGACTGCCTGCCAAGACAATGAAACAGCCTGTAGATGGAGTGGGAGAGGGAGGCACAGGATGAATGACCTGAGCATGCTTACACTGTTTGTATTGTGGTTTTCAGGACAGGACAATTGACTTGTATGCAACAACAAATGAATGGTAAGTGAGTCTCCAGCAAGATCTGATCCTGTAAGTGGGAGATATTTGCACCTACACAAAGCTTATTTGAAATCAGGAGGCATCCATGCAGCCTCAGTTGTAAGGACAGGTGTGCTCATCTTCAGGCTGCAGGGTTTTGTTTACCAGGTTCTCCTTTTTCAGTGATGTAGAATTAAATCATGGGCACTTTTCCCTCCAAGTTTCCAAGCTATTAGTGCATCTCAGTAAGCAGATTTTGATTGGTGAGATCTATTATGCCCACAGATGGAGAGAGCACCTCCACAGAGAAATCATGTTTCTGTATTGTACAAATGAATAATAGAATCATAGAATCAGCCAGGTTGGAAAAGACCTCAGAGGTCATCAAGTCCAACCTATTACCTAATACCTAAGACCTCATGACAGCTAAACCATGGCTTCAAGTGCCACATCCAATCCTTTTTTGAACACCTCCAGGGATGGTGAAATAGCACCAAAGCCCAGTAGCTGTTTTCCTAATCAACTGCAGTGCCTGTTGGCAGCAGTTATCTCATTACAAGTACATACAGCAGGCACTACTGCAGCTTGGAAAGTTAATTATATGGGCAAATAAACCCAGCAGTATATTGTAGGAACTTTGTTACCATACCAGGACAGTATGTCAGGTTCTGCTCTGCCTTCCCATTTGCATTCTTGTTAGCAGCTGCAAGAGGACACAGTCTCAAGCTGCGCCAGGGGAAGTTTAGGCTGGAGGTGAGGAGAAAGTTCTTCACAGAGAGAGTTGTTAGCCATTGGAATGTGTTGCCCAGGGAGGTGGTGGAGTTACCATCCCTATAGGTGTTCAAGAGGGGATTGGACATGACACTTGGTGCCATGGTTTAGTAGTCATGAGGTGTTGGGTGACAGGTTGGACTTGATGATCTTTGAGGTCCCTTTCAACCTTATTGATTCTACGATTCTATGAATTTGCAGAGGTCTGTCTGTGGTGATGCTCTTTCTCATTTATTATGTTGTATTGTCCACAAACAGGTCTGTAAACACAAACAAACATAACCAGAGTTGACCATGCCAAGTAATAATATAATAACATTTGTGCCCTGGTTGCAGGACTCAGGGTCTGTGTTTCAGGCCAAGAAACCTAGATGCCCGCCTAGGGTTTGACCTGTGTGCTGATGAAAAGAATTTCCTGCAAAACCGGAGAAAGGTGGTTGCTGCTGCCCTCAAGGAAGTTCTTCATCTGGAGGAAGACCTGCAAGAGCATGAGGTAACCAGGACAGGTATTGCTAGGTGATTGTCTCCATCCAGAGAGGGAAAGAGAGACAGTTCTTTTGAATATTCCCATGTTATGAAATTAGAGTCACAAACTAGGCCAAAATATCAACAGCGAGGCTATTTATCAACAGAATGGAGTGAATGGATCAGAAGGAGAGAGAGAGAAAATAGAGAGAGAGAGAAGAGTGGGAGAGAAGAGGAAAGAAATTATATTACCACACCCCTCACGTCCCAAGACAGTTTGGGTCTGTGGAGGAAGGCTGCTGCTGCTTTGGTGAGGAGGAGATGTTGGGTCTGTGGAGGAAGACTGCTGCAGCTTTAGCGTGGAGAGGTCATCCTTGTTGGTTGCACTGTCCTCCAGCGGAGGAGAGGAGGGAGAGATCCCAAAGTCCAAGTCCAAGCCCTTCTCTGAGCAGCCTCTTCAGCTCCATGAGTTGCAGCAGGTGGAACTTAGGACATGGAAAGAGGGTTCCTCCTGGTCTGTTTCTTCCAGGCTACATGGTGACGTCTCTGTCCTTTTCTCTCCTGGTATTCATTTGTTTTTCTTCAGAGCAACATTGCCCTGGTCTTCTCCTTCCCCTGTGTTTTCCTTCTCCTGAGCCAGTAGTTGCTCAGATCTTTTATACAGTTTTTTAGGTATGTGTCCAGGTGGTGAATTCATTGTCCTTTGAGTATCGATAGCAGTGGCTTCTGCCCATTATTTCCAGGGCAGCTGCAGTCTGGTGAGCACTCTTTATCTATGCACCTCCCAGAGAGTCGTTATCCAGCGGTATCTGACCAAAACACATCAGCTATTGTTTGGGCAAGCAGTAAAGGTGATTTTATCTTTGTTGAGTCACATCAAGAGAGACAAGACTTAGTCTCTCACAGTGATTTTTCTCATTTGTTTCCCTTGTGCCTGGAGATGAGAAGTGATTTCTCACTACTATCCAGATGGGGAGGGAGGACCTCTGTCCAGGGTGATCTCAGCTGGAGAGCTCAACAGTCTGTCCAGATGTTTACAAAGGCCTGTAGTGAGGCATAATGGCCTCAAACTAGAGAAGAATAGATTTAGATTGGATGTTAGGAACAAGTTCTTCACCATGAGGGTAGTGGAACACTGGAACAGGTTGCCCAGGGAGGTAGTTGAGGCTCTATCCTTGGAGATATTCAAGGTGAAGCTCGACAGGGCTCTGGGCAACCTGATCTAGTAGAGGATGCCCCTGAGTACTGCAGAAGGGGTTGGACTAGATGACCTTTGGAGGACCCTTCCAACCCAGACCATTCTATGAATTTATGAGCACAATCTCCATTTCCATTTGGCTTTCAAGTGAATCATTTGAGGGACCTTCAAAACAATGAGTTTGGGCCATGATTCTTAAAAATCCTTTCTGAATTGCAAAGATTTTGTAGCATACCCTGCAGGGATGCACAGGAACATACATCAATCACAACTTACAGAGCAATGTTGCTTTATCTCTAAGTGTTACATTTTACTAGAGTCTGGATATTATTTTTGTATGTCTGCCACCTTTTGACATGGCTGTGCCTTAATGTCACTTTTCACTTCTGCTTTTGTGTTGAACAGGTGCCCATAGTGGCTGTGACCACAGCAGGATGTGGGATAAGAGCACTCACTGCCATGTATGGCAGCATTTTGGGACTTCAAAAGCTGCGTGTTCTGGACTGTGTCTCATATATCAGTGGCTCATCTGGCACAACATGGTGAGGAGTTACTTTGATAGTGTTCTTTGGATCTTGTGTTAAGCAAAGCCCATGCTTTGCAAGGTTTTGTATCTCTACAAGGGCAAAAGGGGTCTGTTTTGCTTACATTTTAAGTGTATGAATGCCAGGGTCTCCTGTGAAAGGCCTCTTGTGCATCATATTTTTGGTATCACCAAAGAAGCTTAGGCCTAACCAAAAGAAGAGACTTACTGGAAATGCAGAAATCATAAATCTTATGCAAAAGAACATTTTTCTGGTTGTTTACCATTGGACAGAAACAGCACAGACAGATGAGGTAGCTGCTTGTGTGGGATCCCAGATTAAGGGATTTTTGACTGGTTGTCTTTAGACTTGCATTTCTGATCAACGTAAGCTCAAGGAGAAGAATAACCAAAAGATAAAACAGTAAGTGCCCATAGCTCTGCGAAGTGTATCCTCTGAGTTTCAGAAGCATCACTTCTTTCTACTTTCCATCATGTTTCTTGCTTGCAGGACAATGACAAAACTGTATGAAGATGCTGACTGGTCACGTAAAGATCTTGGTGAAATAATTATTGAAGCTCGGAAGCAAGCAACCAAGTGCAAGATGGGGGCTTTTTGCTTGAGAAGTCTGAGGAACTATTACAGAGAGCTGAGTCAGCGGACCCAAGCAGGACATAAAACATCTTTTATTGATCTGTGGGGACTCATGATTGAATCCATGTTAAATGATGGGGTAAAGTCCATACATCTTTCTTTTCATAAAGTTGATGACTTGATCTTTATGACCATTACGAGAAATTAAAAGGCCTGGGAAGAGACACTTGGATGATAAAACTGTATTTGCTATGTAGGCAGAACACCACTTATTGAGTATCTTGGAGATGTAGCAGATGTCTACATTGAAGCCTAAATTGGGACTTCTCAGGATCTCAGGTAGTGATAGGACTAGGGGGAATGGAATGATTCTGGAGGTGGGGAGATTCAGGCTGGATGTGAGGAGAAAGTTCTTCCCCATGAGAGTGGTGAAGCCCTGGAATGGGTTGTCCAGAGAGGTGGTTGAGGCCCCGCCCCTGGAGGTGTTTAAGACCAGGCTGGATGAGGCTCTGGCCAGCCTGATCTAAAGTGGGGTGTCCCTGCCCATGGCAGGGGGGTTGGAACTAGATGATCCTTGTGGTCCCTTCCAACCCTGACTGATACTATGATCCTATGATACTATGAAATGCTCAGATTAGCTCTGATACTAGCATGATAATTAACATTGTAGCTGCCCCATAATTTTTGGAGGTTCTTAAGTGTTTTTTTATGGTCCCATGCTTTTACATCTCCACAGCTGCAGTCACAGCTTGAATGTACTGCAGGTGTACAGCATATGAGGTTACTGCACATTGAGATTTAGTGCTGAGGAAGTATATAGATCCAGATGTCCTGAGACAGCTACAGGAACTGTGATTTCCATGAGTACCTTTCAGCCCCTTTGCATCTGATCTCTCAGGTCCTCCCATTCTTAATTTTGTTGTAATGACACAGGCAAAACTTTCCGCATAAACCATAAGGCTGATGACAGCTGCAGAAAAAGCTATTTTATTTTAAAAATCTTGTAAACTTGGTTCATATTTTATCTAGGTGAAACAGATGCAATGAAATACTGTCATTTCTGGCCTCAGTGCAGCATAGTAAAATTTGCCAGCATTTAATTTGGCTGAAATTATATCCCATATTCAGACTCCATAAACTGATATTTTTAAAGGAACTGATTATCAACTAAGTGTTTGTTTGTTTTTTCCCTAACCCAGAAATCCCACCACAGACTTTCTGATCAACGGCACGCAGTGAGTCAGGGTCAGAACCCACTGCCCATCTACCTTGCCCTTAATGTAAAGGACAAAGTTGCCACTAAAGATTTTAGAGGTAATGTTTCAGTTCTGGGAAAGACTTTGATTTTATCTGGGGGAGAGGGGGTGGGAGGAGAGAAGATTACATGGGGCAGGATGGGATGGACATACAGAGAGAGGGGAACTGTAAATAATAATGAACTGGTTTAAATTCTCACTTCAAGCCAGGAGAAGTCTTGTTCAGAGATGTAAAGTGTAACTGGGCTGCCACAGGATAGACAAGAACAATTCAGCACTCTGTAACATCTCCTGGCATCTAAGAGTAATATTCAGACATTAAGTTCAGACTAATAACACAGCATAGATCTGTGACGCTGTGTCAGAAATGCTATGAATTCTTGAAGTGATTCATGAAAGCTGTGAGTTCGCTTAATGTCTGTTTGTTATGGTTGGCTGAAGGCAATATAAGCAATGAAGTCAATTCATGTTCTAGCCCACCTTTCATGAGAAAACTTCTCCTTTGCTAGTTAAAAAGAAAAAAATACATTTCCCCTTAGCCTTGGTGTTGCTCTTTCAAAAACCTGTAGTCAGTGTGATAGCAAGTACAGTGGTGGCTGTCAGCAGGGTTTGCTCAGGGCATGTGCTTAGCGAGCTTGCTTGTGAAGGCAGACACCTGACAGGTTTATTCCACATCTGGCAGCCTTTTTGTAGAAGCAGAGCTAACTTTGTTGGTGTGTGTGTGTTGGCAGAGTGGGTGGAGTTCACACCTTACGAGGTGGGCTTCCTCAAGTACGGCGCCTTCATTCGAGCCGAGGATTTTGGCAGTGAGTTCTTCATGGGTCGCCTGATGAAGAAGCTTCCTGAGTCCCGGATCTGCTTCATGCAAGGTGACACACAAGCCTGGGGGGGTGACAAGATTTTAATACAAATGCTAGTGATTCTGGAAATTAGTTCCCAGAAACCTGTTCTGTGTGTGACTGTAGAGGTGCTGTGTCAGTCACCTGGAATTCTTCATGGCTCCTGAGACTCACTCAACTGCCCTTGCTCACAAAGGTGGTTTTATCATCTGGACTGAGATAAAATGAAACTAAACCAACAACTGAGTTGTTACCTACCTTCATGCCTGCTTTTGGAGAACTGCAATTTCCCAGAGTTTTCAAAATATTTTGGAAGCTGGAAATCTATGAGGCTTTGTTGCAGTTGAAGGAGAAATTAGCAGGGCAAGAAAGGGGGGAGTCAGGGAAGGAGCTGGCTTAAAAATATTTCTTTATCAAAAGAAAAGGAAAATAGCAAAAATGTAAAATTTCTAGAAAAGAAAAAAGAAGTTCTAGGTAAAGCACGACAGAAGGGAAAAGACCTTGACATTTCTTCAGAAATATTTTCCTTCGGAGTCAGATCTACCACTGAAAGATTTGTCTGGACTTAAGCAAAACTGGATTGATATGTGAAAAAGTTAAAGGAGAGCTCTGGAAATATCAGAAGAGTGTTTTTCAAAGAACTTCTTATGTTTACCCCAGCACTACTTATTATACCTCTCCCCACTTCCTAGGAATGTGGAGTAGCATCTTCTCCAAAAACCTCTTGGATGCCTGGCATGCAGCTGACAATTCAGAGGACTTCTGGCACAGGTGGACCCAAGACAAAGTCACTGAAATAGGTAAATCTCCTTTTGACTGGCTTCCCTCCTCCAGACCTCACAGCTAGGGTTACTGCACTTGCATTTCTCATTTTCTGAGTTTTTCTGTCATCCTGGTGCTCCCAGCCTTGGGGTTTGGGAGGCAACAGAAGAACCAAATTACGTGATTTTTTACTTATTAGCCAGTGTTTTGCTTAAATATTGAGATTGCTATTATCAGGAAAGGCATCATCAGACAGACTTTAACATAAAGGAGATAGGGATGGATACATAAGGTGGTCCAGAAATCCACCTTATGTTTTGAAAGGCTTGGAAAGAAGAACTGCTGTCAAAACCTTCTGTCAACTATTTGCTAGCCAGAGAGAAGCCTGAGTGTTTCCCTTCTAATATCTGTTTGCCCTGCACAGCACACCCCTTACTCAAAGTCTGACTGAACTGAAATATTTAACAGAGGTTGAGGGAAGTCAGAGTAGTGCAGCTGTGTTACATGAGCTGACAAGGACAGCTCTGTACTGAAAGTCTATTCCTTGAAAATACTCACAGAATCACAGAATGACAGGGGTTGGAAAAGACTTCTGGAGTGATTCATCAAGTCCAACACTCCTGCTAAAGCAGGTTCACCTAGAGCAGGTTGCACGTGATCGTGTCTGGGTAGATTTTGAACACCTCCACAGAAGATGTCTAAAATATAAAAATAAAATTATTTTCTCTGTTTTTATGTTTAGTTGTAAAAGTGAAATACTTTAATGTGTACTAAAATAGAGATGTTTCATGAGGAAAATTGTTCCTTTAGTCAGATGTTTTCAAGCAGGGTTTAGAAAACAAAAGTTCGTACTCTACTCTGCCCTGGTAAGGCCACACCTGGAATACTGCATCCAGTTTTGGGTTCCCCAGTTCAAGAGAGATAGGGATCTACTTGAAAGAGTCTACCAGGCAGGCTACCAGGATGATTAAGGCACTGGAGCATTGCCCTATGAGCAGAGGCTGAGAGACTCTGGCTTTTTAGTCTGGAGAAGAAAAGACTGAGAGGGGACTTAATAAATGTGTATAAATATCTGAGGGCTGGGGGTCAAGAGGGAGGGGACAGGCTCTGCTCAGTTGTACCCTGTGATAGGACAAGGGGTAATGGATCTAAACTGCAGCACAAGAGGTTCCACCTCAATGTGAGGAGGAACTTTTTCACTGAGGGTCACAGAGACCTGGAACAGGCTGCCCAGAGAGGTTGTGGAGTCTCCTTCTCTGAAGACTTTCAAGACCCATCTGGATGTGTTCCTGTGTGACCTGTGCTAGACTCTATGGTCCTGCTCTGGCAGTGGGGTTGGACTCAATGACTTTCAGAGGTCCCTTCCAACCCCTAACATCCTGTGATTTTTGTCAAGAAATTAACTGCAACTCTCAGCAGACCGTAAGGAAAATAACACAATGCTCAGAGCTGTGAACACGGCCGTTATTGGTACAGAAGAGTCTGTGACCCCTTCTCCTCTTTGCACCTAGCCTCCTCTTAACTGTGATTACAATTCAATTGCTTGTTGTTTATGCTGTGTATCTCTAGAGGAACAACCAGACTTGCCGGAGAAGCCCTATGAGATGGCTACATGCATGTTCACACCTACGAGCGGCCTCTCCACTGCTCTCAGGGATATCCTGACTGACCGCCCAGCTGTCTCCAAGTACCACAACTTCCTCAGGGGTTTCCAGATGCACAATGAGTACATCCAGCAGGAGCATTTCACAAAATGGAAAGGTGAGGACAGCACTCCTGCCTCTGTGGTCATTGGCACAGCAGCTGGGAATTAGTGAAGGATGTTTGTATGTCCTGAAGAGAATTTAGTGGTGTTTGTGGCTAGTTGTTAGTGCTCGCTGACAGGTAAGGATGGAGAATGAAGTACCTCCTCACATAGTTCTTCACAGAGTGATTTGCCATTGGAATGGGCTGCCCAGGGAGGTGGTGGAGTCACCATCACTGGAGGTGTTTAGGAAGAGACTGGACGGGGCGTTTGGTGCCACGGTTTAGTTGATTAGATGGTGTTGGATGATAGGTTGGACTTGGTGATCTCAAAGGTCTTTTCCAACCTGGTTAATTCTATTCTATTTATCACTTCCAGTAACACAAAAGTCCAGGTTTTGGTTTGCTCCATTCCATCACTGGGTTGAAAATCACTGGGCTGGGGCTTTGCATATTTGGAACAACTGCCTAGGATTTGGTGCAGTTTGTGGGTTTGGAAACACCAACAAAACATGAAGGGAGCTTTAAGATCACTGCATGCAATCCTAAAGTAAAGGGGAAACCCTGGATGGGAGAGACACTCACCTTCCTTCTGCTTTCTGTCTTGACAGATTGCTTTCTGCCTTTTCTAAACAGCTCTGAATCTCTTACTCTTTTAGACACTTTGCTAGACAACTCTCCTAATGACCTGAGAAACAACTCAGAGCACCTGGAGCTGGTGGATGCAGCTTTCTTCTTTGAAACCAGCTGCCCACCCCTTATGAGACCAGAGCGGAAAGTGGACGTCATCATACACTTAAATTACACTGGTGGATCACAAACCTTGGTGAGAAGTCTCAAAATTATCTTTGTTTACTGATGGCTTTTCCTTTACTTCCTGCAACTTTCAGACAGGTGTCTGTAAAACACAGAACTTGGTGGACTTTAGTAGCATGATGTTTCCAAACCTTAGAAGAGGAATGAGGATTCCTAGAGAGGAAAATACCTCTCTAAGTGCTTCAGCAGTGGAATGCAGTAACACAGAGAGGTTATGAAGGTTGAGCTGCAACTTTTGTTACAATGATATATAGCATTTAATAGCACAAATATAGCCAGGAAAACTTTGTGGTTAAGATGCTAAATTTAATCTGTATTTTTCATTAAACATATAAGATTATATCTTTATATTTTAATATGTGATATAACCTACTAAGGGAATCACAGAAGCACAGAATGTTAGAGGTTAGAAGGGACCTCCAGAGATCATCGAGCCCAACCTCCCTGCCAAAAGCAGGATCACCTAGGGTAGTCCACACAGGTAGTGCAGCAGCGCTATAACTCTCTTTTGCGCAACTTGGGATGAATTACTGGGCTTGGGCAGCATCCTGACCTTGGATATCTTTTCCATTCCTTATGCTGTGCTGTTGGGCCTTGACCAGCCCCTGAAGCAGACTTGCAGATACTTCTCGGAGCAGGGAATTCCATTTCCTGAGATTGGGCTGAAGGATGATGAGAAGAACATGAAAGAGTGCTACATGTTTGATGGTGCAGACACCCCAGGAGCTCCTTTGCTGCTTTATTTTCCATTAGTCAATGACACCTTCCAAAGATATGTAGCACCTGGTAAGTGAATAGCACCCAGCTAATTTTATCGATGCAATGAACTTTCTCAGTCTCGGGGTGTTTGCTTTTGTTTTTTTCTCACCCCAAAACAAAAGTCCTTTGTAAGTTTTCTTGTTCCTCTAAGTGAATACATTGCAAAATGGGATGACACAAACTGTTTGCAAAATCAAGTGCAATCTTGTGCATAATTATAGGCTGAGTCTTGGTGCAATTTAGTGAAAGAAGAAATATGTTCCTCAGGTAGAGGAATGGGAACTGATTTCTTCTTGTGATCTCCAAAAGTTTACTTTAGCATATAGAACAAAGCATATTTTTCAGATTATACATTTTTATGACAGTCAGATCTAGGGGAGAATTGCCTGTGCAGTATAGAATGGTTCTATGGAGAGCCACTGTGCTTTCTATCTGGACTGTTTAATGGTGTTGGTGTACATTCTGAAAAATCAAAGCAATAGTACATAAACTAATACAATCACTGTGTCCTTTTGGACTAGTAATTGAGAAGTAGACTTTAGTTTTATGATGATTTCCAAGGCTAATAATATTCTGCTTCCTCCTGTCCTATATATCTCTTTATTCCTTTCACCTTTGCTATGTATTCTACTCAAGAATCCACAGGAAAATACTTGAGCACCTGTGACCACATGAAATGGTGTGCCATGAGCTGGCCAGCAGAAGGTGCTGGTTGCAATGCAATAATGTTCAGTCACACAATTTCTTTTTTTTTTTTTTTTTACTGCAATAGACTTAGTTCTGATGTGTGAGTTTTGGAGATTGTAGCACTGCACTTATCTTCATAGCAATTGCATCCACGTTCTTGGTACAGACTATCAGAGTACTGTAATTCCCTGGGACTATGAAACACCTTCCTTTTTTTTGCCCTTGACAGGCATGACACGTAGTGCTTCTGAAATGGAACAGGGTAAGGTTGACATCTCCAGCTTCTCCTCTCCATACTCAACGAGGGAGGTCTCACTGAAAGCAGAAGATTTCAACAAGCTCCTGAAGCTGACTAATTACAACATCATGAACAATGAGAACATGATTCTTCAGGCTCTGCGCACTGCTGTGGCACGGAAGAAACAAGCTCCAAGCCAGCCAGCATCACAAGCACAGCCCTCTGCCTGAACAGATTTTCCCCTTCCCTTATTAAGTATTTGCCATGACAGCACATATGCAGTAGCTGCTTCACTGTCCTGGGCAGGTGCCATCTCTTTCTACCTAAGTAACCTTCTTAAACAAGAAAACTTGAAGTATTTGTTTCAAAGCCACATGGTTCAGGTTATTAAGCAGTTGTTGGTTTTTGATCTGGAGATGTGACATTAAACACAGCAGTTTATGTTGTTAACACCACCTTGCTGTGATGCTCAAGAGGCAAAGACTCAGCTGTATGTGATAGGGAATAGTTTTAACCCTCTCTCTCTCTCTCTGCAATCTCTTATTGTGTTGTTGGCTAGTTATTATTTTCCCATCTGTAAAACATTCTGGCATTTCACTGAGAGCATTGACATCAAATCTGTAAATCTCTCTTCAGATGCAAAGGGCAGAGACCATACAGTATCAGTTTAAATAATTTTATCTGGATGGAATAACTTGAATTAAATGGTGTTCTACCTTTTAGGACTAGATTGTTGTGAAATATCTATATAGATCTTATGAAGGATATTTGACTTTTTTAAAACTAGTGTTCAATAATGGATGTATGAATGAGTGGCCTTTTAGGTCTTTGATGTCATCTATTCTTATCAATTAAATCAAACTTATGAATTTGTTTTGAAGGCCCATGGCCATTTCTTCTCATAATCAACTGTGTTGTGCCTCAGGTCATGTGTGTGTGTGTTGCAATTGTCTCCCTGAAACACAGTTTTGCTTCAGCATCTTCTGGAGCTTGTTCAGTGCTGTGAATTGAAATATTACTGAAATCGAGAGCATGTGAGGGGGATTGCAGGATGTGTGGTAATTCCACACACAGAATCACACTGCAGAAATGGAATAAGATACCTATGTTCTGTTCACTGCATCACAGTTGTTAAACACACATAAAATTTAAAATAGAGCTGCTTGATATGGTAATACAAATTCAGCTGTTCCAATTGCCACAATCTGAGTAGTTATTTGACAAGGAACTTTGAAGTGCCATGGCTGAGGGGGGAAAGCTGATTGATACGCACATAGCACAAAACTGTAGCAGCTCTCAAACACCAGCACAGTTGCCAAAGAACAGAAGGAGAAGCAGAAGTTCTTCATAGAAAGAGTGATTGGCCATTGGAATGGGCTGCCCAGGGAGGTGGTGGAGTCACCATCACTGGAAGTGTTTAGGAAGGGACTGACTCCATGGGAAGCTGGTGCTGGAGTTAGGCTTCTGATGGGTCCTGGGTACCTGTTAAGATAGGAACCCATACCGGAGCACGTTTGCATCCAGGACTTGTGACCCTGTGGAAAGGATCCATGATGGAGCACTTTGTGAAGAACTGTAGCTTGTGGGAAGGACTCATGCTGAAGTTCATGGAGAACTGCCTCCTGTGGGACAGAGTCCATGCTGGAACAAGGGAAGAAGGAAGGAGCAACAGAGATGACAAGTGAAGAACTGACTATGATCCCCATTTCCAATCCCCCTGCACTGCTGGGGGGAAGAAGGCAGAGAAATTGGGAGTAAAGTTAAACCTGGGAAGAAGGGAGGGATGAAGTGAAGGTGTTTCAATATGCACTATTTACTTCTCTTTATTCTGCTTTGCTTTGATTTATGATAAATTAAACTGAGTTCCTCAAGTTGAGTCTTTTTTTTGTTCATGACAGTAGCTGGTGAGGGATCTCTTCCTCTCCTTATCTCACCCTGTGAGCATGTCATTGTATTTTCTCTCTCCTATCTGGCTGAGAAGGGGAATGATAGGGTGGCTTGGTGACCACTTGGTATCCATCCAAGGTCAAACCACCACAACACCTCACTGTTGTTTAGTTAGAGTAGCTGTCTTTTGGTTTAAGGTTGGTTTTGGTTTTGTGGTTGTAATTTGGTTTGGTTTGGGTTTGGGGTTTTTTGGTGTTTTTTCTTTTTTTTTGTTATTGTTTGGGGTTTTGTTTTGTTTTATTGTTTGGTGATTTTGGTGTGTTTTTTGTTTGGCTGGTTTGGTTTGTGTTTGGGTTTTTTTTAAACCAGTGGACAGACATCATCTTCCATAATCTGTGCTGCTGTCGTAGCCCTTCATTTCCAACTCAGATTTTCCCAGACAAATGGCTCAGGAAACACCCATTCAGCTGCTGCAGAAGCTAATGAAACAGTCCAGGTTTAGCCACTTTCAACACAGTCTTCTCTGGTTTGGGATAAATAGGCAAGGCTGCTTGTCTGATTGAGGGTCTCTTTTTGCCAGACCCAATGTTAATGGGAATGTTATTTCCTGGCATTTCATGTCTCTTTAATTGGAAGGTTATTGAGGGTGGATTCCTAATCCTAAAATGGTTGATGACTAAAGCAATTTTCACTCAGTGAAAAGCTGCAAGGCCAGAATTGCCTCTCTTTATTATATGTTTTCCTGATGTGTGTATATAGAAGGGGAAGATGGGTTTCAGATACTGTGAATGTGTATTATCACCTCCTGCAGGTCTCAAGTGGTCATTTCATATCAGACATCTGGGCATTTTAATAGCTGGACCTGTGCAAGGGCTATTTACCTGCACATCTGCTGCTGCAGTTTTCTGCCAGAAAACTGAACAACTGGGTGTCATTTTTACATCATAATTTGATGACCCTGCATCAGGTTTAAAATACTTAGATGCTAGCATTTAAGATTAATCCATCTATGACCTAATTTGGAGGAGAATTTGTTCTTTTTGTCTTGATTTACTCAGAAGTTTTGTGTTTGTGGAAGGTTTCTGAAAACAGAAAAATGTATATGCACCTGACCAGTATGTGAATGAATTTGGAGAAACATCTACCAGGAAGCAACTAAACCTCCTCTACCTCGAAGAAATTGAAAATAAACAACATTTTGTTGAAACTGAAGGTCTTTTAAAGTAATTTCATCCACAATGCTTCTGGTTGTTGATTGGGCTGCCATAGAGCTCTGTTTTCCTCCAGCCTACAGGTAGCTGCTGTTATCTTCTCTGATTTGTGCATTGCTTAGACTGCCAGGTCATAGCTATCTATGCTTAAGTGTGGTGAGTTATCGCCCCCTTATCGTCAATTATTAATAACTCTTGGCACCTTGGTGTGAAAAGCCTTTCCCCAACACACATGCGTGGTGTTTAGCTATCAAATCAACTCAGCAAATTCCCTCCCCTTCTCTCTTCATACTTTCCCTTTCATGCAATGAGGAAGGTGGGGCATGGATAAGCCACTTGTTCCTCACAGGTGCCTCTTAAAGTTTGCAGAGATACTTTGTGAGTCACTGCTAGCTGCTGTCTCTAACAGTGAAGTGACATCTCT
The DNA here is from genome assembly GCF_026170545.1 of Melanerpes formicivorus. Classification (NCBI taxonomy): domain Eukaryota; kingdom Metazoa; phylum Chordata; class Aves; order Piciformes; family Picidae; genus Melanerpes; species Melanerpes formicivorus. Next base: position 222,275 of record NW_027142410.1, read on the forward strand.
ACTGACTTGTATGCAGCTGGGAGCAGGATGGGATCATACTGGAGTGTTCAAGAGGTAAGAGTGCACAAATTAAGCCCATAATTCATTAGAAGCTGAAGATGGCCTAAAGTGGGTTTGTGACTGGGACACTGATGACTAGAAGAGGACTTGGGAGCTGTTGGTCTAAATTCATGTATGTACTTATTTGTGTCAGAATGACTGATAGATTTGCTGGTATTGGCTGCCCTGTGGAAGCACTTTTGGTAGTGGAGGGAAGTTTAGCCACAGGAGGTAATCCACTTGGAGGCTGGGAAGCAGTCTGAGGTACCTGACAGGAGGTTGCTGTGGATTTGGGCAGAATCTGTGGTTTGATGGAAGCATTATGTAAGCTGGGGTTCTTCTATAACACAGCATCTACCAGCTATGAGTATAGCCATATGCCTTGGCCAGGTATTTATGTTAGCAGCCACCTGCTAGGGGTGCATGCAGGAAGGTCACTGACTAAAGATAGTGATTAATCATGAACACAAAGATGGTCATAACTCGGTATTTGTGCGTGACTGTCACCTAAGAAAATCTTGATCTGCCTTTGTCCATAATAGCAGAGAACATTTTTTATTATTACCTTTTTTGGGTTTTGGATTTTTTAGACATAACTGGGAGGAAAAGACCTAAAACTGCCTTTGGAGCTCTAGGGAGTCAACATATTCTGTCCTCTCTGCTCTGAAATTAAGCTCTTTGACTATGAACAAGTTATTTAATCATTGAGTCTTAATCATTGATGCATAAGAACTAAAAACCATAAATGTATAATTGAACAGGGTAAAGAAACACTGCAGATCTTTTTGAAAAGAGAGTGATGAATTCAATCTGGCAATGGTCTACATGTGAAAAGGATGTGTACAGAGCAAGAAATGGGACTGCCCTCTCTGCTCTTCCCTTTGCCCTTAACCACTGAGGTAGCCACATAACAAAAAGCAGAGGTTTATTAGTGACAGCAGGTCAAGGGAATTATTCCATCAAGAAACTGAATTTGAAAGGAGACACTACAACACATCCCTCTGTTTTGGAGTGAGACATAAAAGATGGACTAAGGTCAGTTTATCATCATTCAAGAGTGATAGGGGAGTTTGTATCCAACTTCTCACCTGGGTCAGTTCCTAACTGGAAAACAAGGAGGAGCTACATAATCCCCCTGGGGGGATTTAGTGGTGTCATTTTACTGGCAGAAAGTGAGAGAGGGATTAGGTAATAACTTCAGTGTAGCAACAGCTGAAGTTTCAGGTAGTGAAATCTGCAAGAATTAATAATTTGTTTGGCTCATGTCTAGTTACTAGCATTTCCTTCTGTGCTTGGCATTTCAGCTAATGATACTTTGTGCAAATATCCAATATCTGGTTTGGGTGGCAAAGTTTAATTGACATCTCTGTCCAAGCTCTTTACTTTTGTGCAGATTCTGCTGCATTTGTACTGGTGGTGCCTTACTGAACTCTTTTATTGTCCTATAGGATCATGATGATTTTGAACATAGCTAAGGCTTTGACATCTACATCATGGTGGTTGCACCTTTTACCATGGATTGTTTCTGTTTCCTAGAGCAGGTCTTTCTATCCTCTCATTGTCCTCCTCCTGATCACTGCAGCTGAGCATCTCACAACCTTTCGTGTATTTTCTCTTCACCATTTCTGGGTAAAGTTCCTGATAAAGATTTTCAATGGAATGTTGGAATTTTTGTTGAATAAATTGATCTGAAGAAAACATTTGCTTTCTGTGTGAAATTTCAGCTGTTCAAGAGAATTAAACTCATTTTATCTTTGCCTGGGGATGTTTAATAGAGATGCTTCTCACGCATACTCTTTCTTTGCTAGCTTATTTTTCCAGCTTGGTAATCAAGACTTCTTTTAAAGCAAAACATCCTGTCATATAATGCAAATATTAATTTTATTTGAAGTCATTTTGCTGTTTTAGCTGTTTAGCTGTCATTGTTTTTTTTCCTGCTTAGCTGTCATTTCCCCCCATAAACAATGTATAAATGCAGAGGAATAGTTCCTCTTTTTCTACCTTTCTTTTTTTTCCCTCTACCTTTTTTTCCCCTCTACATAGAGGTGTTCAGGAGGAGACTTGGTGGGGTGCTTGGTGCCATGGTTTAGTTGTTTAAGTGGGTTGGATTGGATGATGGGTCGGACACGATGATCTTGAAGGTCTCTTCCAACCTGGTTTATTGTATTCTACATGACTTTAAGTTTCAAAGCAATGTAAGTAGTTCATCATCCAATTTTGCTGCCTAGCCTTGGAAATTGCAACAGGCATTTACGGGATGTTTTATGAAGCATAAGCTATTTAATATTAATGCAGGTAATAACTTTGTTATTTTTCTGCAGACTGAAGAATGCCCATGCTGCTCACTCTCTGTGAAAGTAATAGGATTGAGAAATCTGAGAAAGGCAGATCTCTGTGAGTATCACAGCCTCCCCTTGCAATACCCAGCAGTTAAGTTCTGAAAGCAGAGAATATAAACAAGCAGTGTCACTTGTCTGTGCATGAAGCATCACCATGGCTTCAAGCACTAATGTGTGTTTGAATTTGGGCTATTCTTAGAATACAGCTTTTTCTAAACAATACCTTTGTGTTCACAGAATGTTACTCTTAGTGGAAATATCAAAGGTCTGCTGTGGTGTACTGTGAGGTGTTTTAACTGCCATCAGAGTCAGCTCTGTTGAACCAAGTCAGCTGTTAATTCTCAGTTGTACTGAGAAGTAGGCTGCACCTCTGCTTCTTGGCATAAATGCCAGCTGTGATGTTGTGTGGCTGCCAGAGCCTGTGGGGTAACATGGGATCTTTGCCAGTATCTTCTATGAGGAGAGGCTGAGGGAGCTGGGGTTGCTTAGCCTGGAGAAGAGGAGGCTCAGGGGAGACCTCATTGCTGTCTCTGACTACCTGAAGGGAGGTTGTAGCCAGGAGGGGGTTGGTCTCTTCTCCCAGGCAACCAGCACCAGAATAGGAGGACACAGTCTCAAGCTGCACCAGGGGAGGTTTAGGCTGGATGTTAGGAAGAAGCTCTTCCCAGAAAGAGTGATTGGCCATTGGAATGGGCTGCCCAGGAAGGTGGTGGAGTCACCATCACTGGAGGAGTTTAGGAAGAGACTGGATGGGGTGCTTGGTGCCATGGTTTAGTTGATTAGATAGTGTTGGATGATAGGTTGGACTCGATCTCAAAGGTCTTTTCCAACCTGAATAATTCTGTTCTGTTCTATTTCTATTTCTGTACCTGTCTGGTTTTTGCAAACAGCAAAAAGAAACACAGGCACTTCTGAACTGCTAGTTGCCTAAAACAAACCAAAAAATCAAGGGAAAAAATCTTATTATCAATTTTTTTTTTTTTTGGGTCAAACGTTTACTGAAATGTATTTGAAACACCAGACTTTCAAGACAAAAGCAGTATCATTGAAATGTTCCTGGGGATTTGATGGAATGGGTCGAAGTGGAACTGAACAGAGAAAATTCTCAGCAGTTATTCAGGTAGGAGAAAGTGACAAATATTTGCTGCAGAGAGAAAGGACCAGGTAGGCATGCAAGGGAAAGGAAGCGACCACCACCCTTTGCATATTGAATAAACCCAAGTGAACTCAGCAAGAGTATTTGCCTCCATGGAGGTTGCTGTTCTGTTCTGGCTTTTTTGCTGTTGAACCTAGCATAAGAACGTGCCTTTTCTTGACAACAGCACATCTTCAGAGAAGAGTGAAGGATGGTTCCATTCCCTCTCTCTCATTTTGATCCTGGGTGAACTTTATTCTGACATAAATTATACCAGCCCAAGGAACTGCACTGATAGCCAACAGCACAAATATAGCCACCTAATGACCACATATCCTCTTCTGGTCTTAAAATCTTTTGTACCATTCAATAATGGTTAGGAGTGACAACCTGAACATTCCTAAGGACCCCAGAACTCTTGAAAATCCATAGCTATTTATTTTAGCTTTTCATCTTTTATTAGTCTTTATCCTGTATCTTCGTTTTGAGCAGATATTTGACTGGCTGGTGGCAGGTATGAAGCTCTGAGGAGGAAGGTCTTTGCTGGCAAGGGTCAGAAGAAGCAGTGCCAGATGCTAAGGTTTGAGAGGACTAGTCTTGTCCATTTCCCATCCCAGCTGCTTTCCTTTATCATGTAACAGAGCACCACATTTTATTTTCCCTCTGAGAATCAGAAGAAAGAACCTCCTTGGCCAAGGACCAGGGGAAGCTACTAACTTCTCCCTCCCTGCCTCCCCCTTACTCTCCTGTACAAAAGGGACAAGAGACAAAAGCCGAGGAGTTAATACCAGTCACAACCAAAGCAGTGCAGCCAAGGTCAAACAGAACCAAGGTAGTATCTCCCCACCTGAGGAAGTGAGGAGAGAAATTGTTTACATTACTAGCTTAAGTCCATTATCTTTCCAATGGGATTGTTTAGAATTATCATTATTTTCATGTTTACACCCAATAGTGACTTATTTACAACTTTAATACCTCCTGTTCAAGATTTTAGAGGCATAGCCTGAAACTATCACACAGAGCAACACAGTAACTCAAACATGGCAAAAATGGTTGAAGAAATAAATAAAGGTAACTAGTTAGATCTACATATCTGCATTTCTGTAGACATTTACTTTCCCAGGACTAGTCTTTGCTCTGAAGTGATTGTTTAAATGTTTTGGGTTTTTTTTTGGTGGAAATTAATTTGTTATGTAATTCAATGTATTTATTCAAATATTTGCAAGTATTTGAAATATATTGACTCAAAAGATATTTTAAGAAAAGATTATATTTCCTGCTCACATTTCATTGTTTTAGTCACCGTTTTTGTATGATCTTTAATTGGTTATGAGAGGCAGAAATAAGGAAAGAGAACAGAAAGTAATTCAAACTGCAAAGAGCCATCGGTGCTTTGCTGCTTTCAGTCTGATTAAACCAAGCTCCAGTTTTTAGAAGACTGCCTGGCAAAGAGGAGTGCACTTTGCTTTTCTTCAGCTGTGGCACTGTGCAGCTAAAGTGTCTTCCTTGGCAGAGAGACTGCTACCCACAACCCACAGTCTTCATGCCTTAGATCTTCTACACGTCAGATAATATAGGACTTAGGGTTTTATTACAGGATAGCTGTGGCAATCATCTATGATCCTGATCTCCTGACATCTTCCCTTTGTGTCAGACAACAGGCTGTATTTGTACATGGTGTGAGCCTAATAACAAGCATTAGGCTACTACTGTGTGTTGAAATCTGATAGGACTAAGGCTTACTCACGAATCTGAAGGGTTTGCTTCCTTGTTGGGAAAAACATCAGGCCCAGTTCAGGATGTAGTTCTTTGGGGATGTCTATATATACTAGCATTGTTAGTGAAATACTTACAGTCATTTCTATTCTTCTCTTCTTTGTCTTGAATGGGCAACAGAAATACCTGCTTGAGAAAAGCTTGCCTTTTTTCAGGCTGGCCTGAAAAGCCCTTCCTGCACATCAGTTAGGGTCAGCTCTTACACAAAGAAAGCTGATCCTTGTATTTATAACAAAAATGGCAGAAAACTTATTGTGAACAGCTAAATGACCTCAACTCTCTCTTGCTCTAAAACTATGAAAGCTTTGTGGCTGTCCAGACCTTTGTAAATGTACCCAGAATTTCTGCAAGCTCTGGATTCACTGCCTGGATGGTGCTATTTCTCTGCAACTATATAGAATAGTATGTGAAGGTTTTGGAGAGAATTTCTCATGGTTTGAACATTGATCATCCATCAGGGTTAGTTTGAGGCACTGTCTAAATAGGGAGCCATTGGCAGCAGGAGCAGGAATCACAAGCTATGCCTGGTCTCTTCACAATCCTGCCACAGGACCACAAGAATGAATGTGCTGGATCAGACCAAAGGTCTCTCTCCTGCCCCATATTTGAGAGTGGCAAAAGTCAGGTGGCTCGGGGAAAGTATGAGAGAAGAGTATAACTATATAGCCGCCTTTGCAGGATGTGTTTTCCCACTCTTTGGTCAAGAGTTAGTAACTTTCCAGGCAAAGGCAGTTTTTCTATGAATGCAGCAACACTTCCAGTCTGCTCTTGAACCTACATAAACTCTCTGCATCAATTACATTCTTTGTCCAGACCTTGGTTTCCATGTCACAGAAGCCTTTTCAGTAATCCCAATGTCTCATCCTAGTAGTGGCAGAAATCAGTTTTGCCTTCACTGTTGAAAGGCTTTAAAGTTGTTCTACCATCCAGTGATTTCCCTGCCAGCCTTCCAGAAGGCTTCCCACATGTAGGAAGAGATTGTTTGTTGCAAAAGTCTTGTTTTTCAAGGGCTGGTCCGCCAGCCAAGACCACTGGAACTTTCATCTTCAAGCCACCCCTTCCATTTACTCACAGAAGGCTTTGAAAGTCCCCTTTAAGCCACTATTATGCAAGGCTATGTTTTCCTCATTTAACCATGGGAGTGTTGCTTTCTGGAGAGACTTCTCTACTGGTCAGGTACCACTGCATTTCATCCTGTGTGCCAGCTGTGACAAAAACTAGACCCATGCTGTGTAGATTCCCCCAAGTAGATCTTGTTTTCCACATGACAGTGTGTCAGCCCTTGCTGTGCATGGTCCTGTAGGAGCACACCCAGCACTTGCTGTTCCCAGAGGCTGCTCCTGCAGTCACTGCAGGTCATGAGCTGCCTTGCACAGCTGGCAAAGCTGGTTTAGCATGGCCCTGTTCTCGGTGGCAGCATTCACTGCTCTTCCAGGAGGGAAAATAAATATCTTCTACACTGCAAACTGATGCCTATGGCAGAGAAACCTGTACAAACAGGTAGAAAAAATTCTTAGGCTACAAGTGAAATATAAAGTAACATCTTCTACATACATGTGTATCACAGAAATATTCCCTTCAGGAGGCAAAAAATGTCATTTAAAAATGTTGGCTTACCCTACTTTGTATTTAGCGAAGTCCAAAGCTCCGGAAAGCTTTCCCTGGAAGGGGCTACAGCTAGTCCCTCTCTCTCTTTCTCTCTTTCTTTTTTTTTCCTCCTTTAATATAACCAGTTGATCTCAGTCAGCATGTTACTGGATAAAACTTCAGGCTTATGCTTAACTCTAGTGTCAAATCTGGTTGTTGCTAAATGTGGGCCTTGTTGCCCTGTAAGTTCATAGCAAACTCCCAACACACTGCCCCTTGGTTTTAAAAGCTGGAAAGCAGTAGTGCTGATGCTTTTCCTCCTATCACCTAAATCCTGTGGAGCACCATCACCATAATGGAATCACTTTCATTGGAATAGACTAGAATAGAATGGAATAGAGTAGAATAGAATAGAATAGACCAGACCAGGTTGGAAGAGACCTTCAAGATCATTGTGTCCAACCTATCATCCAACACCACCTAATCAACTAAACCATGCAACCAAGCACCCTATCAAGTCTCCTCCTGAACACCTCCAGTGATGGTGACTCCACCACCTCCTCAGGCAGCCCATTCCAATGGGCAATTGCCGTGTTCTCCAAAGGAAACAATTGTGTGGGAGAGGACTGACCAAAGACAAGCACTCAACATGCTGTGCATACTTCTTAACCTTTATCTCTGACAGTAGCACTGGTGTGAGGGCTGACCAGTACTAAAGGCACATTCACTTTATGGTGACATTGCTTCCCTGGCAAAATGACTGTGGTCACTGACTTGCACCATACTTGAGAGATATCCTGGTACACGGTCCTGTGATAAACAGCAATAGTGCATTCTCAGAGCATTTCATCTAAGACCCTGCTGCTGCTGGCTGCTCAGACAAGCTGTCTTTCTTTTAATGGAGAGAAATCCTAAAAGCAGCCCAGGAAAAATGTTTGGCAATAGGAATCCACTCAGGGACACAGAACTGTTTGTGTGGATGGATTCCAACTTGCAGCAAGGCCTGTAAACAAGGATTTCCTAACTGGTTAAGAAACCGAAACAAACAGGTATAAAAGCAAATGTTAATCAGCAGAAGCTCCTCCCTGTGATATAATATCCTGGAGTGGGGCTTCTCTTACTATAATTGCAACCTAATTAGAGTGATATCTAATTGTATAACCAGTAAGGTACCTTCCAAAATGGAGCTTCGGTCCTGACTGCTGTTTGTAATGACAAAGTCATCACCACGGTTAATAACTTGAGTAACAAATGAATGGATAATCTCAGTGAGGATTATGTGGATCAGCTTTGCAACTGCAGTTCTTAACAACATGGGTTCTTTTCTATTCAGTCTTTGGGTTTGTCTACTCATGTTATCCAAGTCTAATTCCATTCTTCCTTGCTTCACTGCCATCATCTAAACACGTGCAAAAATCTGGTTCCCCTCAGGTTACCTATTTTTTGTTCCCTAGTCTAAGGGATTATTTCCACATTTTCCCCTTTCACAGGTCATTGATGGCCATGACAAAGCGTAAATACAGAACATGGTTTATGTTGCATTGTATGCAATTGTATTGTATACATGGTAGGAAGTGTGGGGACAAAAAGCCTTCTCTGTGCCTTGATATCAGGGTAAGCAAGCTGCCACTAAAAAGGACAATGCTATATATAATCAAGGAGCTCATTAATGTTATTTGTTTAGAGTTCTTGGTCAGGGCTCTTCCTTACAGCTGCGTAAAAAATTGTATCTATACTGCTAGGTGTCAATGTATGCAGGTGCACATCATCTACTTGCAGCTGTGCTGGCTTTTGTGTACTTCTGTGTGCTAGCACAGAAAGCTGCTTTGGAAGTTAGTGGTATTGAGTGTGATGTTCCCCTTGAGTTCATTCAGATTCTTGGTGTAAAACATTAATTCCTTGTCTCTAAAGCACAGACTTCAGTAGGGGAATTAGGAGGATGAGCTGATTGCTGACTGAAGGATTGGTAAAAGAAGTAAACAACCTTGGTTAAATGTTAGGATCATCTCTGTCTCAAAGACAAAGGTGAGAGCTGCTACTGTGCTCTAATACAGTACCAGCCCAGAGGTGATCTTTAAAACCTTTAGTGATTGCACTACATGTTCTTAATAGATTTGATTATTCTCTTGCTTAGAGGAGGCTTCTAGTTAATAAGTGCTTGAAAAAGATTCTGAAGTGTTTTGTATTTCTTAAAAATGCCAAGACCTGTTTTTAAACAGGTTTGAAAAGGGTGGAGGCAATGGAAGTGAACATGGGAGAAGCTTGGGTGGAGAAAAGAGGCTGGAATGAACAGGTGATGATGGCAGCAGTGTAGAGCCACACATTGGTTTGAGAAGACACAGACCCATGCAGTGATTCACCTGTCCTCCACCATTTGGCTTGCAGAGTTAAAAGGTAGTGGGAGACTGCTCAGGATCGAACTTCCTAGTTGGAACTCAGAAAGTTCTAGCAGACCCAGATGGATGTTTCATGAAATGGTGTGGTAATAAACAACACACAGTATCACAGAATCACCAAGGTTGGAAGAGACCTCAAAGATCATTGAGTCCAACCTGTCACCACAGACCTCATGACTAGACCATGGCACCAAGTGCCACATCCAATCCCCTCTTGAACACCTCCAGGGACGGTGACTCCACCACCTCCCTGGGCAGCACATTCCAATGACGAACGAGATAGTCCAAGACTAGCATGCATTTTCTTTCAAATGTCTGTAAGCAACTTCAGCAGTTGTCAACAGGTGCATGCTTTGACTTCTGAAGAGGCTCTCTATATTTACAAATTCACTTGGGCTGAGCTGTGTAACACCTTATTGCTTAGGAAAGTAGGATTGCCTTTTCCCACGCTTACAGTCTCCCACATCTTAAAAGTTATTGTACCCTTGGAGGTTTTGATCATCCCTGATAAGGATCATATTTTTACTCTTTATGGTTGCTTAAGTATGCATTGAGTTTAAGACCAAGGTATACTTCACTTGACACTGAGCAGTAACCACAAATTGAATATCATCAGATCTGTGTTTACAGTAATATTAGCTGTTACTTGGACAGTCAAAGAAGTTTGCTGGGTGCTGCAGTTTGGCCACAACAACCCCATGCAGAGCTACAGGCTGGGGTCAGAGTGGCTGGAGAGCTGCCAAACAGAATGGGACCTGGGGGTGCAGATTGACAGCTGCCTGAATGTGAGCCAGCAGTGTGCCCAAGTGGCCAAGAAGGCCAATGGTATCCTGGCATGCATTAGGAATAGTGTGGCCAGCAGGAGCAGGGAAGTCATTGTGACCCTGTACTCTGTGCTGATTAGGCCACACCTTGAGTCCTGTGTCCAGTTCTGGGCCCCTCAGTTTAAGAAGGACACTGAGACTCTTGAATGTGTCCACAGAAGGGCAGCGAGGCTGGGGAGAGGCCTTGAGCGCAATCCCTATGAAGAGAGGCTGCGGGAGCTGGGATTGTTTAGCCTGGAGAAGAGGAGGCTCAGGGGAGACCTTATTGCTGTCTACAGCTACCTGAAAGGTGGTTGTAGCCTGGAAGGGGTTGGTCTCTTCTCCCAGGCAACCAGCACCAGAAGAAGAGGACACAGTCTCAAGCTGCAGCAGGGGAAGTTTAGGCTCGAGGTGAGGAGAAAGTTCTTCACTGAGAGAGTCGTTCACCATTGGACTGTGCTGCCCAGGGAGGTGGTGAAGCCACCGTCCCTGAAGGTGTTCAAGAGGGGATTGGTCGTGACACTTGGTGCCATGGTCTAGTAGTCATGAGGTCTGTGGTGACAGGTTGGACTTGATGATCTTTGAGGTCTCTTCCAACCTTGGTGATTCTGTGACTCTGTAAACAATATAAATGTTGTTAACAGACATTTACTTATTTCAGGAATTGCTTCAGGATTCCTTTGAGCAAAAGAAGGTACAACTTCTTGTCTTTGGTACTTTACTGCGAAAAATACCTTGCAGTGCATTTCTGTTCATTGATTTCCAATAGATTTTCTTATACAGTGTTAAAAAACCTGCAGAATTTGTTTTAGCTTTGTCCTGGTTTTTCTGGTTCCATCATGACCAAGTGTGGTTACCAAACTACTTTCCATCATTTATCAGCAGTCCTGGCTAGTCAGGGAAGTCCCATTAACTGGAAATTGGCAAATGTGATGCCCATCTGCAAGAAGAGCTGAAAGGAGGATTAGGGGAACTAGAGACCTGCCAGTCTGACCTTGGTGATGGGGAAGGTCATGGGGTGTCATTACACAGCATGCGCAGGGCGACCAGGTGATCAGGCCCAGGTGATCATCATAGGTTCATGAAGGGCAGGTTCTGCTTTATGAGTCTGATCTCCTTCCGTGACAAGGTGACCCACTTAATTCCCATTTGTTCAGAACAATCTTGACAACATCCTTTTCAGTAGTTCTATTCCAGTTCAACAATGAAAACTAGACATAAAGGGTCTTAGGCATAAATGTTTCTTGTTTCTGTGGATGTTGTTTACCTGGAGTTTAGTAAATAATTTGATACTGTCTACCATAGCATTCTCCTGGACACACTGGCTGCTTATGGCTTGAATGGGTAGATGCTTCACTGGGTAAAATATGACTGGGTGGTCAGGCCCAGTCCTACACTCTTAGGGAAGAGTGGTTGGAAAGCTGTCCAGTAGAGAAAGACCTAAGGGTATTGATCCACCTGCAGGCTGAATATGAGCAAACAGGGTGCTTAGGTGTCCAAGAAATCCAACAGCATCCTGGCCTGTATCAGGACCAGTGTGATGAGCAGGACTAGGTAGTGATTGTCCCAGTACTGGTAAGGCTGCACTTGAGTATTGTTCTTAGTTTTGGAGCCCCCACTAAAAGAAAGATGTTGAGGTGCTGGAGAGTGTCCAGAGAAGGGCAATGAAGCTGGTGAAGGGTCTGGTTGTTTAGTTTGGAGAAAAGGAGCCTGACCTTATCACTCTTCACAGCTACCTGAATGGAGCTTGTAGTAAGGTGGATGCTGGCATCTTCTCGCTAGTGACATATGATAGGATGAGAGGAAATGATCTTAAGTTGCACCAGGGGAGTTCAGATCAGATATTAGAAGAAACTTCTGCACTGAAAGGGCTTGTCAAACACTGGAAGAGATTCCCTAGGCAGATGCTTGAATCACCATCCCTGGAGGTGTTTAAAAAATGTATAGATATAGTGCCAGGGGACAGGATTTGGCACCATACATAGTGCAGTTAGATACTGGTTGGGCTTGATGTTCTTCAAGACTTTTTCCAAACAAAATAATTCTATTATTCTAAGATAACAGTACCTATAGTTCACCCAGTTGTGAATTAAGCAGTATGTTTGATGCCTGTAATCAGTAATTCTCTCTTTCACATACCCTCTAAGCAGAGCCCTGTTTTGCTTTATGCCACTGTGCTCTCTTAGTGTTCTTTTACACACATCTATATGAGTGCTGCTGAGGCAAGATGTAATATAAATGCATAATGCGATAAGGCCTACACTAAGTCCTGGTCCCTGTGGAGGTTTATTCTGAATGCTCAGAGCAGTGTCAGGGAAAGTCTTACCCACAGGCAAAATCGCAGAGCTTGAGGACATTTATGAGTGTCTCCAGAGAGGAGGAGTTTCAGGCAAACTTTTTGCTGATCTGAAGACATGGGTTAATTTGTAGATAAGGACTAAGAACACAGATGTGATTTGTTACTATGTGGGAAACCAATGTTTAGCATGCCTGTGATAGTCCACATTGCAGATGAGATGCATGATAACATCCACATAAGACTGTGGCTTTTTCCTTGTACCCTTTTGTATGACTGTATCTTCAACAGGAGCCAATGAAGTAGTGCTGCAGAAGTAGCCAGTGAAGGTTAGAGGTAAGACTCATTCACAAATGTTGCTGCTGGTGCTTGCATTGTATTCTTCTATTGAATTGACAATCTTTGAATGCCTGCATGGCAAAGGTATTAATCTTTTCCCATTTGTTTAGAACAATCTTGACACCATCCTTTTAAAGGGTTCTATTCCAGTTCAACAATGAAAACTAGCCCAAAAGGGTCTTAGGTATAAATGTTTCTTGTTAGTCAGGTATATCAATTCTTAATGCTTTCATTCATTCTTACTTGCAGGGAAGTTGCAGCCTGCTAGATCATTTGGAAATGTGGGAGGACTCCAGCCAGAATATAAACTCATTTAATTTTGCTGTGAAAATGGGATTAGTTGTAGTCTTCTGATAAAAGATAGTCTGGAGGCTATGTGTTTGTCTGTAGCTTACTTTGATGTGAAAGAAACTGCTGGTGGCACATTTGTAGAAAAGATGCATAAAGTGTGAAGACTGGGCTGCCAAGAGCAAAGTGCATGGTGGCAACACATCCACGTGGTATAATTTGCGTCAGGATGAGCCATTGCTGCAACGTAAACTTTTAATCCAAGCTGAATGAAGTCTCTTTAACAAATAAACCCAAATAATCAAACTGTAATCTTTACCTCTGTGTTATGCCCTGTAGGTGCAAAATCTAATTCACAGGATGACATTTACAAACTTCAGGCTGTTTCCTTTGCCAAAAGAGAGTGCATATAAGGATGATGTACAAATCTTGCAAGAACACTACACGTACCCAAAGTGCCACTCAGGAAATGTAATTCATCCCCTGGTGCTGCATGGAGGAGTTGGAGCGGGTGGGAGAAGCTGTGACATAGATTGCTGTGGGATTCTTTGCATTGCACTCTGCTGCTTTTTGTGTTGTTTCCTTTTGTGTGATGGGCTAATGCCCATCCTGAAAACAGGGGGAGAGGGCTTGCGAGTGCTTTGCCCTCCCTGCAGGGTGTTTTTCCCCTGGGAAACTGAGTCTGTTCCATGCCCCCCTCCCTGCCCAGCTAGGCTATAAAAGGGAGGACATTGCAGCCATTAGCTCTTTTTGGGAGCTGCCTTCCTGCTCCTCTGCCACATGGTCAGGCCTGATCCTTCTCCCTGCTGCCTCCGCGCCTCTTCAGAGAGACTGGTTTTGTATTCTTGTTTGTTTTTTTTCCTCCCATCCATCCTTGTTCCTTGCCCCTGTGAACCTTATCTGTTATTGAGATATATATATATATATATATATATATTAAAGAAAAACTCTTTACCTCTCTACTTTCAAGCTGAATCCAAATTATTTCTCGGTGAATTTGCTCCTTCCCTTTCTTTTTCCTCTCTGTTGGGAGGGAGGAGGGCAGAGCGGGGGAGGGATGCTCAGCCTTGCCCACATCTGAGCTCTTGAGTCCCAGTTAAGGCTCAAACTGCTACATTTTGACAGCAGATGGAAGCTCTAGGTATAGACTTAGGCCTTGTTACTTCGAGACTGTAGTGTTTGGAGGGGAAAGGTGGCAACTTTTCCAGCAACCTCACAGTTTATATGCGGCAGAGAAGGTTTGGAGCTGTTTTGAAGGCAGTGCCCAGATATCTGGGAATCAATCTCTTGGGCTGGTGTACAATATAAGGATGTCCTATCACTTCCTTCCCAGACAGACAAGCTGGCAGGGAGACCGGCTAGTTGGTTTCCATGGAATATAATTGATGTGACAGGATTATCCTGTTTATTGCCTTCCAGCATAAACATGGCTGCCATGTGGCAATCACTCCAAATGACACCTCATAGGTTCGCCTGGGCTGGTCTTCTTTTCCTGAAGGAGGATCAAGTTTACCTTATCTGTCACCCTTCAATACATATCTGGGCATCAACCACCTCTGAAATGAGTTGCCTAGCTAATTTATAAAATCTCTAGAGTTATCTCTCTTAGAGCTGGACCAATTTTCTTAATATTTTTGTTAATTTCCTTCTGGCCACACAGAGCCACAGATCACTGGCTTCCTTGGTTATTACAGAAGAGACCATGTTAATTGACAGTCTTTTTTGTTGTTATTTTTGCATTAGCAAACTCCATTTCTTTCAGCCCTTTCTCACAGGCCAGCCTGTTCAAGTCAACTCTCTTCAGTCTGGACATGTTTAATTTTAGTGGCTGATTAAAACTTTTTACAGAGGAGGGAGGAAGAGAGTGGAATAGAACAACAACATGGAAGACACTGACCGTTCTCTTGTCCCTGTCCAAGGATGGGAACATATGCAAAGAGATCTCAGTGCTAAATCTCATGACCTGCACTTAACATTGTGCATTTGGGATACGATCCAATATTTATCTAAATCTGTTATATATATGTCAGCAAAGAAATCCTGCAAAATTATACTTTGGGGGCATAATTTGCTGTTCTTCATGCAGTAGCCTAGCAGTAATTTCTTGTTTTCAGATTCAAATATCTCTATCTTCATTCTTGTCTTGGGCTACGCTGAGATTGAGACCTCCCTGGTCGCTAACTGAGGTGGTGCTGGGACTTTGTTTTCACTCTTATTAAGTGTGAACAACCTTGCTAGAGACTGGACTACCTTCTCAAGATGACTGAATCTCTGTTGTGTTCAGAAGATGAAAGACTAAGCTAAGCTACCACATCTCTGTCCACATACAAGATTGTGACAAGTCCAGAGATTCTTTGATACTCTGAATGCCCTCTAAATCAGGATTCATAGCTGGTATGTGCAGCCCATAGGTATCAGAGGGCATAAATCAATAAATCTACTCAAACACACATGTAGTTGTAGTCCATAACTGACAGATACAGTTGCTAAACAAACAGGTATTCTCACACTTATCTGCTTCTCTGGTATTAGTAACTATGCAAAGTTAATATTGTCTTTTTTAAATGTTAAAAATCAATGGGAAAACTGTGGAAAAGATTGTGAGGGTGTGAGCTAAAGAATTCTTTCATCACTTCCTTTACTGGGAAATTGTTATCTACAGGTCCATTGCACAGATTCTGCATTTTAAAATTGCAGTAATCAGACTAAAAATATCCTAATATTACTCATGAGAACTGTAAGCATCTGTATTTGTGATATTAATTTCTTCCCTGTTATGGACAGTAAAGGGGAAACTATGAAATGCATGCAGAAAAACTGGAAGATGTTTCATGTTCAGGCAGTATCTCTCAGAAGACTTGGAAGATAAATCATACATAACCTGGTTGTGCAAATTTTGTTAAGCAACAGCTGTTCATTGCCACATGGGTTATACCACAACTTTAAAGAAAGTGTGGAATGAGTACCAGGAGAGTGGTAGAGAAAGAGTAATGGGGTCACTGGGAAGGCAGCTTCTTCTTCTGGATTGTGTAGAAATATTAATAACTGTATTAGTTTTTGTATAATGCTTTTTAATGATGGGGTGTCAAAGCAGATTACGAAAGAGGAAAGGATCATTATCGTTGTTTTATTGACAGTGATACTGCAGATAGAGAAGCAAGATAAATTTTAAGTTGAAGCAATCACTCAGAGTGACTTAGCAGCTTGGAGCAGAGATAGGACTGGAGCCAATGCATCATGAGACCTTTTCCAGCAGGTTTAGCCACTTAGTCATGCTGCCTCTCAGCATGTACCCCACTGTACCAAACTCCCTGCTACACCCAAATCTGACTGTTACTGTGTTTAGAAAATGGGTTCTTAGAGCTGGGAACATTATAGTTGCCCACCAGACAAAGTAAATGTCAGTTGCCTAAAAATAAGTGCAAAGAGCCTAGAGGACTGACAGACAGCAGCTCTGCTCCGAATGGAAGTGCTGGAAAGGGTGAACAACACTGCGGAAAGTCCCACTTCTCTTCACTGTATTTTCAGAGTTGCAGTTTCTTACAATAGGTTCATGAAACATCAACTCTTCTATGCACCTGGGAGCAGACACACAGCACTGCTTCCCACTATCCTCTTATCAGTAATTGGAAGCCTAACAAGCAAAACCTCCATATACATTAGATTAGCACACAAAAGAAAGGTTAATTGTGCAGACATATGTGTACCCAACCTGCCTCTCACCTCAAACTCTGTCAATCCCAAGATACAACTCATCAACTCCGTGAAACAATGCCCAGCATAGCTGTTTGGTCCAGCTTGAGTCTAGAGGCAGTTTGTGGGAGCCCACTCCAAAGCAGCCTCCATGTGTTATGAAGGTTTAATGCCATAGTTGTAGCTAACTGTGCAGCCTTGTATTAGATTAAGGTCTTTCTCAGAAATCAGAGGTCTCTTCAGTATCAAGGCTCAAAGTTTCAGTCAGGTTTTGCTAATTTGTTGATGGTGAAGGGATGTGCTCATGTGTTGGGTGGGACAGTTGGCTCATGTCATGGACTGGTTGCAGTTTTGTTAGGAACAGCAAACCAGTGAGGGAAGATCCTTTGTACCCAGACCCTCTTTAGCTCTTCTGATCACTTCTCAAGAGTGAAGAACAAAGCTACATGCTTGTTTAAATGCTGAAGGAGTTCAGTAAGTATTTTACCCTTTTAAAAGATTCTCTTAAAATCCTAGAATGGTTTAGATTGGAAGGGACCTTATAGATCATCTACTCCAACCTCTCTGCCATGGGCAGGAAAGCTTTTCAACTATTTTCTTCTCCATCACAGAAATCTGTTGATTTGCAACAAACAGGACATACCAAGGATGGGTTTTGTCAACTGAAAGTAGCTCTGCATATTTTTTTTTTCTAACCAGTTGTCTTTATTATAACAGCTTCTTTGAATCTCTGTGAATGACCAGAGTTCCCACTTGCAGGAGGAAACAAATAGTAGTGAGAGATATTGAATAATGACATGGAAGAAACTAGAAACTGTGTCTCCTTTCTGCAGCTTGCTGTCTGCACAGGGCTATAGGGCTATGCTCTAAGATATTTATAGTGATTTGTTAGTTACAATATCTCTTTTCCAAACGCAGTCAGTCAAACGGATTGCTATGTCAGCCTGTCCTTGCCTACTGCTTCCCCGGAGGCTGTCCGGACCAAAACCATCAAGAACTGCAAAGATCCAGTGTGGAATGAAACATTTTGCTTCAGGATCCAGAGCCAAGTAAAAGTAAGATTGAGGATACATTTGGGGTTTTTTGTTGTTGTTTGTATCTTTGTTTGGTTTGTTTGTTCATTTGTTTTGTTTTTCTTTTAGGGCAGAGAGCTCATTGTATGATTGATATGTAGGATACCACAAAACCAAATATGTACGAGAGATGACTAGGCTATGGGTAAAAGGGATTTGCAGCAGCAAACCCAAATTTTACTTTCTGATATACAAAATATAGCCAAGATAATGCACAACTATTTGTATGTTGTTCTATCACTTTTAATTTCTTCTTCTTCTCTCCCCCCCCTTTAAAATCACTGCTTCCCAAGAGCAAGGTGAGAATGAATTGAACAGCATGAAAGACTTGCATGAGCTAAGTAGCAGAAGCAGCACTGTGCTGTACTTTTTACCATTCCTTTGGAACTACCTGCAATCAAACAAACAAAAACCCCACCCAAATAAACTACAAAGCAGCAGTTAAAGTTTGTGAAAGAAGATCAGCTAGGCTTCAAGATAATCTTAGAGCTTAAGAAGATTTGGAAGTCCTACTATCTGCTCCCTCCAAAAGATGTCATCAACATTAGAATATAGAAGTCCACAAAGATCAGTGAAAGGCTGAGTAAGCCAAGCTTACTTCACACTTGGGGCAATCAAACTCTGCTTTACTACTTGAACCCTTAAGTTGCTAGTGCTATGGCAGAGCAGGACAAGAGCATTTTGCCAATTGCTGAATCAGCAGGCCAGTCTCCTGGCTCTTGTGAGCATCAATAAAATCCCCCAAATAAGCATTCAGAATAGCTCAAACTGTTCCTACACTACAGGATATCCATTCAGCAAATGTTCTCGACTTTACCTACATAAGTTGCTCAGGTTCTCAGTTTTCCTTCCATAAAGTTAGGAGGTACTGCCTCTGTTTGGTATGGCTTTTGGCTTTAACATGTCTGCCAATTAGTGGCCCTCATCCAGTGCTTTCCTTACAGACATGAAAAAATTCCAGATTCTTTCAAAATACAAGTGAGGCACAATTTAATAGAGCCCTGTAGGTTTATCAGGGAAGCAAAAGACAAGGGACAGGCATTGTGGCCTGGCAGCAAGCATCCACAGGTCTGCAACTCTTGCACCGAACATCTGCTCTTTGCAGTGGTTCGTGACAGACAGGTCTTTCAAAACTGCAACACCACACATAACAGGTGAAAAAAATACCTTGGCCACAGGAAACTGCTTGAACTAGTCCTTTACAGAACAATATTTTGGAACCCTTACATTTACTGTGTAGTAAGTTTGCAGCAGGAAACAAGACATGAGGCATTAGCCCAAATAATTTTCAGTGTGTGGGAACAGCAGCATGGTGGTTTCAGAAGGGGTTCCACAAAATGTATCCTGAAGATCTGAGACAACCAAAGCATTCTGGCATGCCTGTAACTGCTGTCTGGGCTCAATAGACTAAGCTAAGGCTCTCAAAGGTTTCTCTGAATACGCTGCACCTGCTCAGCTCATTTACCCTCTGGTCAGGGGCAGAGTCTCCTGGTCTGATGATTTGTTTTTTTTTTTATGTTGCTTGTCTTATGTTTCGTTGTGGTATTCATCTTCCTAAAACATGGGAGCCAGAATTCAGTAAAATTGTGTAATACACCATCACTATGGAAGAGGAAAAACTCTTCTGGGTATGTTGGGCTGGTTCCCTCCAGAACAGAAATGTTTACTGAAAGGCATTTGTTTTGCTAAATGTCTGACAACAGTTTGTGAGGGCTTCCTGTGCTGGTGCTGTGGGCTGCACTCCACTAGTTCTAGGAGAGCCACACTGTTTGGAGCTGGTGGCACACAGCCCTACTGAGAGTTACCTCTGCTCAGTACCTGGTTCCCAGCAATGCTACCTTCAGATCCTCTGTCAGCAACAGATAGAAATTGTGAACTGCCCAGAGAACCTCAGCTGCTTCCTACACACTCAGCCCACACAGAACCTCCTTAGCCAGCCAGCATCCTGTTCATGCTCCTCCTGACTTGCCAGAAGGAACTGAGGGACTTCAGTCAGTTAGTGAGGAAATAAGTCAGCCATTTTAGCCAAATAGAGACACTCTGTTGCAGTATCACAGCTAGGAAGACTGATCTGCTCTTCAGTGTAAGCCTGCCTTCTACAAACTGCAAACTACCTACCGCTTTTAAGCATACGCCCTCCTTCACCTTCTATAGCTCTTCTCAGGGTATTTATGGCTGGCATGTAAACTAGGTCACTACCTCTTGACAGTATGTTTCTCTTAGCAAGAATGGTGGTCAGGAGCTCACTGCTGACCATCTCGGTCTGAAGCAGGATTGGGTTTTTGTCTGCATTTAACTATATGGCCTGAAAAGACAGCATCCTTTTTCTGATAGCAAACTTCAAACTCTAGTTCGCTACAGCGTGCCATCTCTCACTTGCTGGATTCTTCTAGAAATGATAGATCTCAAAATGAAATACTTGGATCCAGGGTCATCTTATTTTCTGTATATTTGTATAATCAATCACTTAACCATATCTTCTGGACCTTCCTGTGACTCACTGTGAACTTTTAAGACAACAAAACTCAGGTGCTCACTCTTTTTGTGCAGGTGTTCTTGTGTGAGACCATGTACCTGTCTGTGCATCTTTAATAAGCATCATTTAAACCACTTATCAAGTTTCACTTAAAGCTGATGGGCAAGTAAGAATCTCTGGGACAAGAGATCCTTGTAACTTACATGAAAATGAGCTGCTGAGTATATTGAGAAAGGCCTGAATTATTTCCCCAATGACAAAAGAGTTGGTATGTTAATTTGCTCAGCACTCTAGGAGGCACCTCTGAACAAATCAGAACAGGGCCGTTGCCCCTCAAGTCCATTCAAGGAAGCGGGTGACCAAGAAGGGAGAGCAGGAGATTTGTGCTGTGGGAGGAAGGAAAAGGAGGTATAGGATACAATCTGATGGAAACAGGCCTTTGTCCTGCTGCTTTCCATACTTTTTTTCCCCACCAATTTAACAAAAGCTGTTTATGTAGATTCCATAGTAATTATCTCCCTGTGATCTGATTAACAATTTCCAGGATATAATTATGCAACCATGCAGTAATTACATGATGCTTTCTTAACATGTTTTATTCATTGCTTATATCTAAAGATCATTTTTTTCCTCCACTAATAACACCACTAGGTGGTTTCCTACAATTCAGGAAAAAATGGTGACCTCAACCCAAATTTTCAATTGGAGAGCTACATATTCAATGCTTCTCCAAGACTTTGACGTTTAAATTACTCTGCTGGGGAAAATCAGCAACAAACCCAACTGTGTTTCATTCATAGTACCTTTCTTCAGCACCATGTCTCTGTCTTCCTTAACATGCTGAGCATGTCACCTTGTACCTTCATAAAGTCTCAAAATAGAAGTGTTCCTAATCCTGCACCTCTATTCACAGAATATTCTTGAGCTGAAAGTCTATGATGAAAACGAAGTCACAAAAGATGACCTCCTCTTCACTGTCCTCTTTGATGTTGCTAAAATCCAGCTTGGAGAAACGGTTCACTTGACTTTTCAGCTAGATCAAAAGGTGAGGAATAAAACTGCCTTGGCCACAGGAAGGAAATAAGTTTCTGATATTCCCTCCTAAACAACATCTTGTAAAAAACTGTGTGTGTGTGGATTTCTTTCTTATTGGCTTCCACTTCATGTGTACTGTAAAATACCCTCCAAATGTTCTTCAGCAAAGTCAACAAGGTTTACCTCTCTGCCGTTGACATAATCCTGAAACTTTTTACCAGCTCCTCAAATCTCTTTAGGCTTTTGTGACCCTTTCTGTCTGCCTTCCTTTCGATCTGTCTGCCTGCCTTCC
Organism: Melanerpes formicivorus; assembly: GCF_026170545.1. Lineage (NCBI taxonomy): Eukaryota > Metazoa > Chordata > Aves > Piciformes > Picidae > Melanerpes > Melanerpes formicivorus. The sequence continues at coordinate 243,842 of NW_027142410.1, forward strand.
TTTTTTTTTTTTTTTTAATCTTTTTCTTAACTCTGTTGCCCAAATAGGGGTCGTCTTTTCTTGCATAGGTGCTAAACCCTACTGATAGACAGTTGCTGTAACTGTCTCATTACTTCAATAAGCATGAATGGATGCATGATGACTTCAGCATGGGATCTGGGTGCTCCACTGCATCACAAGCCTTATGAGGAGAGGCTGAGGGAGCTGGGGTTGCTTAGCCTGGAGAAGAGGAGGCTCAGGGGAGACCTTCTTGCTCTCTACAACTACCTGAAGGGAGGTTGTAGTCAGCTGGGGGCTGGTCTCTTCTGCCAGGCAACCAGCACCAAAACAGGAGGACACAGTCTCCAGCTGTGCCAGGGGAGGTTTAGGCTGGATGTTAGGAAGAAGTTCTTCACAGAAAGAGTGACTGGCTGTTAGAATGGGCTGCCCAGAAGTCACCATCACTGGAGGTGTTTAGGAAGAGACTGGATGGGGTGCTTGGTACAGTAGTTTAGTTGATTAGATAGTGTTGGATGATAGGTTGGAACTCAAAGTTCATTTCCAACCTGGTTAATTCTATTCTATTTAGATACTTTAATAGATTTTCTTGTTTAGTGGCTTTTCTTACAGTGTATGTACCGCTCTACAGTGGTATTGTCAGGCAGTCTATATTAACTTGTCAGGTGACTGGTCACTGTGTTGTCCATGTATAGGACTTCTTTTCATCAGAAGAATCGAGAATGCCCTTTGTTAGCCAACAGTATCAGTCTTCTGATAACATTACCCAGAAAAAAACAATAAGGCTTTAGACTGTTTTAAACCAGCTGTTACTGCAGGTTGGGAGTTACTGCTTATTGGAGGTTGTCTGTGTGACCATTTAACTTCTGTCTCACCACAGAATGGACAAGTGCAGTCAGCCTGGGGACTGATGGTTAATGAAGGAGGGAGAATACTTCAAAAAATCTCTTTAACTTGATTGATTTCACTTATGTGAGCATACCCTACAGTGGGAAGGAAATTTGATTTTAAGAGCTGTTTCAGGAGCCAGACTAATAATTGACAACCATAGCCAGTGAGAAATTAAATGAATTAAAATGCTTACAATGAATGAATCTTTTACAGACACAAGAGATGCTGGAGGTTGAGTTTGCATCAGAGAGCATGTGAGTAAAACCCCCACCAGAGCTGTCCTTTGCAAAAGGAAGCAGTCAAACATATGTCAGCATTGTTTGTAGTAGAGTTTTAAATTCTCAGCATAGCCATAGTTGGTGTTTATCAAGTTAGCTGTGCATTAGCTAGAGCACTGTGTTTGGTAGCTACCAATTTATTGATTTGCTGGAGGAGGGAGAGAAGGATAGTAAGAATGGCAGCCACTGTGCTTATTACCATTGTTCACCATTATTGTTAAAATAAGGAAGATACATTTCAGATGTCTCCCAAAATTAAAATTCAGGAACATATTTGAGACTATGCTGGACAAGGCAACCTTTAAAGAAAGTGTTATTCCTTGGTGCTCACTTAAAGATGTATTTGGGTCATTTAAATTGTGATTGTAATTTTTTTCCCCCCTCTCTTTCAGACCAGTCCCTCCTGAGAAGCTTGTCACTAACGGTGTATTAGTGGTAATGTTAGACTATTTCTTTTCTATGTTCATTTTCATGCCAGTGATGGGAGTGGTGACTCTGGCAGGTGCCTCAACACCTCACTGCAGGCAGGGCTGAAGGGGAGGGAGACGTGGGGTCTGACAGTGCACTGAAATGACTCAGATATAGCATAGTTTTGTATAGCTAATTCTCTCATTGTTTATCCCTGCTGCAGTCTCGTGAAATTTCCTGCTTGGAAGTCCTGGTGGACAATAAATGGAAAAAGAAAGAACCTTCAGGTTAGACTTTAAAGTAGAAAATAAAAACCTTATTTTATGATACATTAAAAATGTCTCAATTTTTTTTTTTTTGGGTCATTTTCTTATCTGGTAATTTTCCTACTTTATTCTTAAAAGTAGAGCACAGGAACCAGATAGTAGTATAGTCGAGATCATAGATCCAATACTTACTGGTATGTCTATGCTGACTAACTATGAAAATGGGACTGAAGCTAGAGTGAAGGACAGGAGTGATAAGGAATCTTATTAGTGATGTAAAATAGATGTAAATATATATTTTTATCTCAATAATTTATATTTTGCATCACCTTTCTGCCATCCACCTTTCTGCCATCCACCTTTCTGCCATCCACCTTTCTGCCATCCACCTTTCTCTCTTAATTCTTCTTATTGTAATGTTTTCTGGCTGGATAAGTAGAACCTGTGAGCTTTTAAGCATCATTGAATATTTTGTACATATAAATGACAATGAATGTTGGAGGTTCTCTTTTTGAGATCAGAGACATTAACTTTTCTATGGGGTTTTGTTTGTCTGTTTTGTTTTGTTTTCAGAAAAAGACTTCTTATTTTCAGTGAAGGGATCCTATGAAGGGAGCCAGACCCTATCTCTGGGCTCATCCAATCAACCCACCTTGTCCCTGGACTTCCATTACATAAAGTACAGCCTGTCAGAGCTGTGTGTGGCTCTGGCAGAGAAGAAGCCTTGTTTCTGCTTGGTATGTCATTGTCAGCATGAGTAAACACAGTGAACTCGTGGGTTTCTGTACCTGACTGAGGCACATGAAAAGAACTTGTATTTTTGATTAAAGCCCACCTTTTGTGATTTCTGCTATGGAAGAGCACTGTACCCTCTGTGATTCCTAAGTATTAGATCTCAACTTGGAAGTTGTTGCATAGTGACACCATTTGAAAAACATAAGTTGGTGATAGCACATTTTTGTAGTGTATACATTAAATATTTTTCTACATAATATTTTGTTTTTCAGAGTACCTCTGGTGAAGAGAAAAAAGACTCCCATGCATCCCTCACTATTCCTCTGGATTCACTTCCTTTCAAGGAGAAAGTAACAGTAGCCAAGGTGATTGGTAACAGCTTTTTAGAATGAATGTGAAACTATAGACCAAAGATCAATAGGCAGGAGTTATTTAGGTCATTGTAAAGAAGGCATTTAGGTATCCAGATGTTGATGCCCTTACATTCATAGCAGAGAGGGTTATGGACCTGTAGAACCAAAAACCACAGCCAAATATTTGGCTAGGTAATTTCTGTGACCAGCTTGAGCACTAATAGTATCATAGAATTAGTCAGGGTTGGAAGGGACCACAAGGATCATCTAGTTCCAACCCCCCTGCCAGTGGTAGGGGCACCTCACACTAGATCAGGCTGGCCAGAGCCTCATCCAGCCTGGGCTTAAACACCTCCAGGGATGGGGCCCCAACTACCTCCCTCGACAACCCATTCCAGGGCTTCACCACACTCATGGTGAAGAACCTCCTCCTCACATCCAGCCTGAATCTCCTCACCTCCAGCTTCATTCCATTCCCCCTAGTCCTATCACTACCTGAGATCCTGAGAAGTCCCTCCCCAGCCTTCCTGTAGGCCCCCTTCAGATCCTGGAAGGCCACAATTAGGTCACCTCAGAGCCTTCTCTTCTGCAGACTGAACAGCCCCAACTCCTTCAGTCTGTCCTCATAGGAGAGGTGCTCCAGCCCTCTGAGCATCCTTGTGGCCCTTCTCTGGACACGTTCCAGCACGTCCATATCCTTCTTGTAATAGGGGCTCCAGAACTGGAGGCAGTACTCCAGGTGGGGTCTCCCCAGAGCTGAGTAGAGGGGGAGAATCCCCTCCCTTGACCTGCTAGCCACATTTCTCTTGATGCAGCCCAGGATCTGATTGGTTTTCTGGGCTGCAAGTGCACACTGAGATGTAATGTAAGTCAGAGCAAACAAAAACTATGGGGCAAGATGGAGCACACTGGCAGAGCTGGTGCTGGTTTTTATTGTGTACTGCTCTTTGGACCTTCAGTATAAAACAATTTAAAGAAAACAAAGAGGACTTGGTATCTTAGAAATTGAATGGATTTTCTGACTCCTATGGCTTTGTGGCTTCAACATGGCTCTTAGGAGAAGTGAAGGGCTTCAATGTTGACTGAAAGCATAGGACATAAAATCATCTCCAGTGCTTCTATTGTGGTTTATTTGTTTGGGTTTGTTTTGTTTGTTTGTTTGTTTTCCTAGGATGAAACTATCAATTTGCATGTGAAGTCAAATGACTGGTAAGAAATTCTGTCTTTGAGTTTTGTGGTTGTGAGAAAAAAGATGCTGCTCAGCTTTTTGCTTTCTTACCTTCCTCTGTAACAGAAGCAGAAAATATTAAGTCAGTGATTGTATTTACCACTGTTTGTGTTAGTTGCCTGTGTTCAGGAGGAGAACTCTTTCAATTGTGCTGGGTGAAATGTATTGTTACACTACTATTCAGGAGTCCAGTTTGCATAGGGAGATTAATCTTTTCAGCCAGCAAAATCCATGGAGCTATGAGTTTATATCTTACTTTCCTTACCTGGAATGAATTCAGAGTATTTGTATTTATCAAACTTGGAGGTTTTCAGGCAGCAAATCCTAAATTTCCCACTGTTTATAGAATCTATATATGGATTTATGTTAGACATTCATTAAAAATTAGTATGGCAATAAACAATCTTTCTGCCTTGGGGATTGTTCAGGGTTTTATTTTTTTTGTGTTTATTTTCTTCTCCAAAAGAAAATACAGCTTTTGAACTCTCTCAGCCTTTTCTCCATCTTGTCTATACTGTTTGTGATGTGCTTTTGTGGGACCATTTCTAAGCCTAGTAGTAGAGTCTGTGACTTGGAAAGCATGTGTCCAGACATCAGTTTTAAGGGATCATGCACATCCTATCTAACCCTGGACTTTGTTTGAGGTCAAGAAACTTAGATGTTCGTTTGGATTTTGATCTGTGTATGGAGGAGAAAAATTTCCTGCAGAAAAGGAGGAAGTTTGTGGCTTCTGCTCTGAAAAAAGCACTTCATTTAGAGCAAGACCTACAAGACCATGAGGTATGGAGAGCACCGTGGGCAGTGCTGTGTAACAGAAATATGTTTGCATGTTAGCCTTTTGTGTATTGTTCTTTAACCAGCCCTGATATATTCAATGCCCCATGTAAAGCACTGAGAAATGTTTAGATGAAACAGTGTGAGAACATTGGTAGCATCAAACCCAGCTGGTATGCATGTTTGCTCAGAAAACAGAATGTCATAAATCAGAAGATTTTCCCTATCTTATTTCTTTTTCATCTGTGAATTATATATCTGGCTAGTCCTGCTCTCTTAGCTGAACATTCAGTCACCAAGGCCCTATCAGGTATTTTACACTATCAGAATTTGGAGGGGGGAAATCTAACAGTCCAGGTGGCACATAATACCAACAAGAATGTTCTTATCACAGACTGCCTCCTCTGGTGCCTATCATCTCAGCTCTGTTGTCACTCTAATACCACAAAGACATTACATGTATTTTTTAAATCATTCCTCTGTCTGGCTTAGGGTTTGGTGTTTTTTTTCTCATGTCCATACTGGTGTGGGGATGATTGGTGCTTTAGGGAGGAAACATGGGCTGTGATCAGATACTTCACAGTATCACAGTATCACCAAGGTTGGAAGAGACCTCAAAGATCATTGAGTCCAACCTGTCACCACAGACCTCATGACTAGACCATGGCCCCAAGTGCCACATCCAATCCCTTCTTGAATACCTCCAGGGTTGGTGACTCCACCACCTCCCTGGGGCAGCACATTCCAATAGCAAATAACTCTCTCTGTGAAGAACTTTCTCCTCACCTCCAGCCTAAACTTTCGCTGGCGTGGCTTGAGACTGTGTCCTCTTGTTCTGGTGCTGGTTGCCTGGGAGTAGAGACCAACCCCTTCCTGGCTACAACCACCTTTCAGGTAGTTGTAGAGAGCAATGAGGTCACCCCTGAGCCTCCTCTTCTCCGGGCTAAACAACCCCAGCTCCCTCAGCCTCTCCTCATAGGGCTGTGCTCAAGGCCTCTCCCCAGCCTTGTTGCCCTTCTCTGGACACATTTAAGTGTCTTGAAGTCTTGAAGTTTTCATTTTGAGAGTTGGTTTGTTTTTTTTTTTCACTTAGGCAGGACAGCTGGACCAAAGACATGAAACATTATATGGCAGAATGATTCTAGGTGTCCCTGCTCACAAACCGATCACATCAGTAGTTTCATAGTTTCATAGTATCAGTCAGGGTTGGAAGGGACCACAAGGATCATCTAGTTCCAACCCCCCTGCCATGGGCAGGGACACCCCACATTAGATCAGGCTGGACAGAGCCTCATCCAGCCTGCTCTTAAACACCTCCAGGGATGGGGCCTCGACCACCTCCCTGGACAACACATTCCAGGGCTTCACCACTCTCATGGTGAAGAACCTCCTCCTCACATCCAGCCTGAATCTCCCCACCTCCAGCTTCATTCCATTCCCCCTAGTCCTATCACTACCTGAGATCCTGAGAAGTACATCGTCCCTCATTAACATAACAGTTTCAGTGCGGGGGAAAAAAGCAATTTCTTAGGTATAAGATTTTTTTCAGAAGTAGTACTTCTAATGACTAATTTCAGATTTTTCCATTCCAGCAGAATGTTATTTTCACAGTCAGATAAACCCAAGTCAGAATATTTTGCTTTGGTGTGAAATGTTTGATTTGAATCCGTCCAATTCTGATTGTTTTTCCTTGATGCAATTGTCAGGAAAACTGTAAGGGAAATGTCATGTGGGTCCTCCTACTCCCCGTGGGGTTTCTGGAGAATTTTGTCTTCTTGTAACACAATTTCCATGCAATTAAGCTTTGTTGTTCACTGCAATCATATACTCTAAGTACTTTATAGGAAATGTAATCTAGTCATTATACTTACAAAAGAGGATGAGCTCTGTGCGTTCCCAAAATAGAGCCTTACATGATGATGTTCCACTAAGGAAAATGCAGTCTAGTTGAAATGCCTTCAAAGAGCAAGTTTTGATAAGGCTACTTGTAGCAACTCCAAATCAAAATGTCTTGATTTTTATCAAAAAAAGGTCAAAATTAACTAATGACTAAATACTTTTTTATTAGTTTTGTTTTCCCCTGTGGAAAATACCATTTTTTTTCATATCTCCACACCTCCACCCCACCTATGCTCGGGAAAATCTTGGCATTTCTTGTGGGACAGAATTGCAGCAACTCACTCAGCTCTGATCACATGCATATGCAAACCACTGCTGTGTTGGTATTTAAACAGGTACCAGTCATAGCAGTCATGACAACAGGAGGTGGCACCCGGGCACTGACATCTTTGCTAGGCAACCTATTAGGTCTTCAGAAGCTGGAACTCCTAGATGCTATTTCGTACATCACTGGGTCATCTGGTTCAACATGGTAAGGAGATCCTGAACAAAGACATCATTTATCACCCCCATTGTAAAGAAAGATGTATTACTTCTGTCTCGAGTTTTTTATGGTTGCACTGGGAGCACACTGCCTGAACCAGTGCATGGCCTAGGCTCTGCTTACACAGAATCACAGAATGTTAAGAGCTAGAAGGGACTCCAAAAATCATCCAGTCCAACACCCCTGCCATAGCAGGATCGCCTATGTGAGATCACCCAAGAACGCATCCAGATGGGTCTTGAATATCTTCAGAGAGGGAGATGCCACAACCCCCCTGGGCAGCCTGTTCCAGTGTTCCATTGCCCTCACAGTGAAAAAATTCTTTCTCATGTTCACATGGAACTTCCTATGCCCCTTGTCCTGTCATTGGACATCACTGAGAAAATCCTAGCTCCATCCACTTGATGCTTACCCTTTGCACAATTGTAAACATTAATGAGGTTACCCCTTACAGGGAACAACATTTTCTTTAAGGCTTTGTTTCACCTCTAGGATCATTCCTAGTGAATGTCTCTGCTGCAAATCACAGTTTTGTGCATAAACCTGCGCAGCACAGAGCGGGATTTGCAAGTCTTCAGGTTTCTCCAGTGATTTGAGGGGTTGTCTTTTCTCTTCAATAACAAACCAAGCCCCAAAGATGTTTTTAACTAACATCAAGATAATCTGATGTGGTCCTTAAATCCAAATCTGAAGAGTGAAAGCATTTGTCAAGTATATGACAATATACTTCCTTTCTCTTTTTTCTCCCCCCAGGACTTTGTCCCATTTGTATCAGAGCCCTGATTGGTCACGCAAAGATCTGTCCAGACCGATCAGTGAAGTCCGCAGACATATGACCAAGTGCAAACTAAGCTGCTTTTCCCTGGAGAGCTTGAAGTACTATGACAAGGAGCTAAAACTGCGGAAGCAAGAGGGATACCAGATCTCTAGCATTGATTTTTGGGGGCTTCTGCTGGAAAAGGCATTAAGTGATGGGGTAGCGTCTCTCTGTTTTACCTAACAGCTAATGAATACTGTTGTATGGCAAATGAATCTCCAGGGATAGATGCTAGCCTAAAAGCATACCAGCAAAATCCAGCAGATAGTTTCTGCTGGCTATGAAGCAAAGGATTTGTACCCACATGCCTCTCAACACATAACTAGCAGCCCAAGGGCTATTCTGTAGAGCAGTGTGGTGGGTTCAAGTTTCCCCCAGCTAAATTTTAAAGGCATAGCCTAAAACTACCACAAGCAGGAAACCTTATACCAGTATGAGTATCTGAGCACCTAACAGCAGAGTCTTGCCCTTGGCTTCTTTTGCTCTGCTCCTCCCTGTGAGAACTTAAATAATCCATGTAAAGTAGATGCATATACTGAGACGAGAGACCATTGTCCTACCATTTACTTGCAATTAAATAACCTTCTGTGTAAATGTTTAGATCATTCCTTGGTTAAAAAAAATGTCTGGACACAAAAATGAGTGGAGAGAATAAGAAAATGAAGATGGAAGCAGGTATTTATTTTGTTATAATCTTGGAAACCTATACACTATGCCAAGAAGGTCCTTTGGTTTTGCTCTTTTTTCTATTTCTGGTCAATTCACAGAAGAACAACCACAAACTCTCAGATGAGCGACAGGCACTGAGTCAGGGTCAGAATCCCTTACCTATCTACATGGTCCTCAACATCAAACAAGACTACAGCCTTTCAGAATTCAAAGGTGATGGTAAAACTGAGCTCTATCTGGACTTGGTTGGTGTTCAAATGATCTGCATTATCAGTTACTGGCACATCCTGCAATCTCTTGCACTGCTGAACCATAGCACTTATTAACAGTTCCTTTTTCACCTTAACTTCCTCTTCCATTTCCAGACTTTCTGCCTAGGCTCTAGAAGTAACCCATCTTCCATGGGGCAGGAGAAATCTAGGGGAGATGCTTAAGGACAGCCAAGGTACTCACAAGTCAAAGCCTTAGCTCTCCATGTAGGGTAACTTAGGCTAACCCATTTTGGTATAAAGTTGACTTATGTCTTACGTGCAGAGGCTCATTGGACAGCTCTGTATGAACAGGTTTGGGAAATGTTACTGACTGAGCAGCTGAAACCAGCTGAATGATGGCTCTTTACCCTGAAGGAGTCCGTTCTGTAATCACCCTGCTGATGGGGTTTCTCCTGCATCTGCTTCTGCGTCATTGCAGAGCCCTTCCTGCAGGGAGGTAAGGACAGGACTGACATTTAAAAATTCATGTTGTGCCTCTACAGAATGGGTGGAGTTCACGCCTTATGAGGTTGGGTTCTTAAAATACGGCGCCTTCATTCGTGCTGAGGATTTTGGCAGTGAGTTCTTCATGGGTCGCCTGATGAAGAAGCTCCCTGAGTCCCGCATCTGCTTCATGAAAGGTGAAGTACTCATTGTGGAAATTATGTTGCATAAAACCATCATTCATTTTCAGTATGTACAGACCCTGCATATTGCAGCCAGTGCCCTTCAACATTCATCGCTGAAGCAATGCATACATCATATTGCTCTCCCCTCTGGCTGAGCTCCTTAGATGCTGAAGGTGGGCTAAAAACTACTTTGTGCCCAGGTGGCATCCTGGGCTGCATCAAGAATAGTGTGGCCAGCAGGAGCAGGGAAGTCATTGTGCCCCTGTACTCAGCACTGGTTAGGCCAGACCTTGAGTCCTGTGTCCAGCTCTGGGCCCCTCAATTTAGGAAAGATGTTGACTTGCTGGAACATGCCCAGAGAAAGGCAAAAAAGCTGGTGAGGGGTTTGGAGCACAGCCCTATGAGGAGAGGCTGAGGGAGCTGGGATTGTTTAGCCTGGAGAAGAGGAGGCTCATGGGAGACCTTCTTGATGTCTACAATTACCTGAAAGGTGGCTGTAGCCAGGAGAGGGTTGGTCTCTTCTCCCAGGCAACCAGCATCAGAACAAGAGGACACAGTCTCAAGCTGCACCAGGGGAGGTTTAGGCTTGAGGTGAGGAGAAAGTTCTTCACTGAGTCATTTGCCATTGGAATGTGCTGCCCAGGGAGGTGGTGGAGTCCCCATTCCTGGAGGTGTTCAAGAGGGGACTGGATGTGGCACTTGGTGCCATGGCCTAGAATTCATGAGGTGATGGGTGACAGGTTGGACTTGATAATCTTTGAGGTCCAGCCGTGTTGATTCTATAATTCTACTTTAAAGGAAGTTTTGTGAAGACAGTGGTGTAGTGTGTTCATACTCAAGGTGGCCAAGTAGAAAGCACACATGCAGGCTGGGCTGAGCTGTGTTCTCAGCTTCAACATCTGAATGAGGCTTGTGACCCTACAGCCATAGGTGCACCTTTTGGGAAGATAGAGTTAAAGCAATGTTGCCATCTAGTGATACAACGTGCAATGCCCTCCTGGGTTGCAATTAAAATGTACTGTTGGTTACAGTGTGATAGCTGAAAGATAAAAGAAAGGTGTCATTTGCAGGGAGAGGCAAGGCCTTTTCTAAGAGCAGTGGCTACAGCTGCAAAGGTTTGAAGAGTTTAAGGGGACACAAGACCTGAGGGTTCTAGAAGAAAGGCAAGAGTGCATGAAGCTTGGCTGCTATCTTCCACTCTGCTTAGTAAGAGTTGCAATCTCTCATAGTTCTCACTTCAGCGAATACAGGCACCATGAAAGTTCAGTGCAAGTAGTTAGAGGAACATTGCTATGCAATTAAGACCAAGTTTTGGTGGGACAACAGGCTTTGAAAGACATTAAAATGCACGAGCAGCATGTGAATCCTGGGGCTCAGGGAACAGAGAAGAGCACCAAGTGTAGAAAGGAGAAACCAGAGGAGTTGCCCTGTCACAGCCTGGACAGAAGCTTCTCAAACTTCAGTGAGATGTGCTTGTGTTGATGGAAACTGGCCAGTAATAATCTGCAATTGAACTCTGGTTGCTGGCTAAGTGTGAGCCAGGGAACCCATCTCTGATTCCTTCATTAGATATTTCTAATATTTCTCAAGTGAGTTCCATTCTTATGGGGACTTCTGTGAAGAAGACGACCCTTGGCTTCTTGTCTCCCACCAAGAACAAGCCAGGTTTAAAAGGGAATTTTATTTCTGTTACTAGCTTATGGAATGCCTGATTGTTGCATTGTGCAGTTCAAACTATTGCATCCTCTGTACAGCTTTTGGAGAACTTCCACTGGTAGAGAGTTTTAAGACAAAACTCAGCAATGCCTTCTCTGGCAGAGTTTCTCTCAGGAAGATCCAAAAGGCTTCTGGAGACGTCTGCACTGGGAAGGCATTTTTGGATGTTCTTTAAAGTGGGAAGGTGAAACTGGAGGAAGGACTATGGGGATGAGAATAACAAGGAGAGGAAGAGGAGTGTCAGTCACAAGAACTTTAGAATAGAATTAACTAGGTTGGAAGAGACCTTTGAGATCATTGAGTCCAACCTATCATCCAACACTATATAATCAACTAAACCAAGGCACCTAGCAACCCATTCAGTCTCTTCCTAAACACCTCCAGTGATGGTGACTCCACCACCTCCCTGGGCAGCCCATTCCAATGGCCAGTCACTCTTTCTGTGAAAAACTTCTTCCTAACATCCAGCCTAAACCTCCCCTGGCAAAGCTTGAGACTGTGTCCTCTTGTTCTGATGCTGGTTGCCTGGGAGAAGAGACCAGCCCCTAGCTGACTACAACCTCCCTTCAGGTAGTTGTGGAGAGCAATAAGGTCTCACATGACCCTCCTCTTCTCCAGGCTAAGTAACCCCAGCTCCCTCAGCCTCTCCTCATAGGGCTTGTGCTCGAGGCCTTTCACCAACTTTGTTGCCCTTCTCTGGACATGTTCCAACAACTCAACATCTTTTCTAAACTGAAGGGACAGTGAGGATGTCTTATTTAGGCAACTACTTTGCAGACTATCCCAAACTGTGCTCTAACATCTTCCAAGCAAGTGAGCACCTAGTTGTATTTGACACATTTTGTAGACCAAATCCTTATTTCCTTATGTGAAATGGCATGGGTTTACTCTCTGATGACAGTTGCTTATAGGACAGAAAATGTTGTTTAGCAGCGTATTGGAAATAGCTGTACATGGCAATGAATTACAGTGAGCAAAGCTCCAAGAGAGTGCTTAAAAGAATAGGTTCCCTTTTGAGGACAGAGTGAGTTGCCACAAAAGAACTTCATACAACTTTTGTGAGGGTTTGGAATTATTAAGGTTTCCTCATACCCCTTGCAAAGCAGAAAGTTTTGTGGCTTATTTATTCATTTAGTGATATTTGCAACTAGAAGATTTCCAAAGCTATTTCACCTGTTCTCTTCCATCACACAGGGATGTGGAGCAATGTCTTTTCCTACAACCTCCTGGATATCTGGCATTCCTCGGATCCTACTCAAAGGCGCTCACTGAGGTGTACCCGACCCAGGGCTGTTGATGTTGGTTGGTTACTCTTCTGTTTCTGCTTTTCCCACCGCCTTGTGAATCTTGCTGTGAATGTTACATTCAATTGTGTATAGTGGGAAATCTTTGAGGCTTTTTACATCTTCAAACTGAAAATAATGCTGCAGTGTTTTGGGTTGTTTTCCTTTTCCCCTGAGGCCTCATTTTGCCATGAATATGCAATTAGTTTCCCTCTCTGAATCTATTATGAGAAATATTACTTCTATAAGTCTCCCTTGGGTTGCATTTATACAAGGGATGATTTCCCACCAGATATAAAACTACCATATTTTTTAACAGATCTGTGAAACTGCATGTTGTAACAATCATCTCAGTGCTCTCTTCTCTGTCTGCCTTGACTGATGGTACATTTTATATGTCGTTGTTGACGATTCAGTTATATTCGTTAAGTGGAAATCCATTTCAGTTGTGTTTGATTGCGCTGTAAACTTGTATTCTCCTTACAGGTGTTAGCTGTGTTCAGATGTGGTTAGTAAGTTTGATTTAAGGGCTTTTCATCACTTTCTCCATCTCCCAACTCTGAGAGCAATAAGTACTTGTGATAGAAAGTCACTAAGTCTCATTAGGTACCATTTGAAACAACTCTTTTTCTCTGCTCATTTCTGGGTGTCTGTGTGGGCACAGTCTAGAGGACACAGTCTCAAGCTGCGCCAGTGGAGATTTAGACTGGATGTTAGGAAGAAATTCATTATAGAGAGAGTGATTGGGCATTGGAATGGTCTGCCCAGGGAGGTGGTAGAGTCGTCATCATTGGAGGTGTTTAGGAGGAGACTTGATGGGGTGCTTGGTTGCATGGTTTAGTTGATTAGATGGTGTTGGATGATGGGTTGGACACAATGATCTTGAAGGTCTCTTCCAACCTGGTCTCCTATTCTATTCTATTCTATTCTATTCTATTCTATTCTATTCTATTCTATTCTATTCTATTCTATTCTATTCTATGTCTCCTAACCATTCTGTTGTGTTTTTCTTTTCATTTTGTTTCATTTCCAAGCTGGATTGGATTCAGTTTGAAAGAAACTGGTCCAGATTTTCAGCCTACCCTGACCTTCACACAGGGAATCCACCTGTAGCTCCTAGCAAGCAGTAGATTGTTTTGTGGGTTGGATTTTTGGTTGTTTGTGTTTGCTTCAATTTTAAGAAGCTTATTACTGTTCTGTTTTTCATGCAATACACTTTACTGACAATTGATTTTTTTCCCTCCTACTTTGATTTTACATTGCAATTAGGATCTTCTTTCTATCTCAACCGTGTTTTGTCTATCTAATATTAGATGCCTTTTGGTATTTTAAGTATTGTATAAAAACCAACCCCCAACTTGTTCATCTCTTCTACCCTTCAGAAGCAGATGAGCCTTCCCCACCAGTCAGGAGCAATGAGTTAGACAGCTACTTAGTCACCCCTGAATGTGGCATCATGGGAATCATTCGGCAGATCCTGACTGAGCGGGTGATGGTTTCAAAGTTCTACAACTTCCTGAAGGGGTTCCAGATACACAATGAATACCTTCAGAGCAAAAGCTTCCATATATGGAAAGGTAAACATCCCTGAATTAGTGTTTTTTGTCTGCTTAGATGGTTGGTGTTTTCAGTGGTGACGGCAGAGGATGAACAGGCTGTATTCCTCACTTTGGAAACAAAAATGTCAAGACAGCTAGATAAATTTTATCCAGTCAGATCAGTTACAAGAAATCCCTTGGTTCCAGGGGAGGGCAATGACTACTTATCAGAGACAGAAAAGGAGCAGCCTAAGAAGTGAAGGAGCTCAGTCTTCTTACCATGCACAGGTCTTTCTTGTGCAAAGGCCTGAGTTTCCATAGTGTAGCAGAGTCTAGGAAAGCAAAAGTAGTGGGGACACAAGAGGTTCTTTTTGCTCCCTGATTAGCCAAACAAAAGATATATTGCTTCTCTAGCGAATCACTCATCATAACAAATATTTCCTTGTAGATACTGTACTAGAGAATTTCCCCAGCCAGCTGACAGAAACAGCTGAGTTCATGTGTCTGGCAGACACAGCAGGATACATTGACATCAGCTACCCACCGCTCATGAGGCCCCAGAGAAAAGTGGATGTTGTCCTGCACTTAAACTACTCTTCTGGATCACAGACATCGGTGCGATGACCACTCTGTGTGCTTTAATAATGTCTGCTGCCTGTTAGCTTTTTTAGTCCCCTCCACATCCTAAGGAGTCAGAATAATTTATATAGAAGAAAATGGATTCTGGGAGAAATTTTAGGTCTCTCAGAGGTGCTCACAAATATCATGGTAAATCTTCTAAGGAGAACAGTCTTTAATTTCCATTTCCTCTGAGTCTTATGTCAGAAGGTTGTTTCTAGATGAGTGTTTTGTAGAGCTCAACACTCAAGTTTTCAGTTGTACCTGTAATTACCTGTAGAGGCTCAAACCTCTTTCAGGTCAATACTAAAACCTGATGTGCTGGAAATCCCCATCAGGGTGTGGATTACATCCCCTGTGTCCTTCTCAAAGCATGTCTGACCAGCAGATGATGGTGTAGGTCAACATGTCCCTGGAGGTATTCAAAAAGGGATTGGACGTGGCACTTGGTGCCATGGTCTAGTAGTCATGAGGTCTTGGGTGACAGGTTGGACTTGATGATCTTTGGGGTCTTTTCCAAAATTATTGATTCTATGATTCTAAGGCTGTTGAGGCTACACTGCATATGGAGTGTTTCTTTGGAACTAGTAGCACCATGCATGAACTCATTTCCTTTGTCTTGTGATACCCATCTAAAGATATCTATATGCAGTTGTATTATAAGTAGCTAGTCCATCTGTCTTTGCAAGAGTATGTTCTAAATTTTGGAGGGAAATTGTCCTTTGGCACCATATCTGGTATTTCAAATACCATCTAATAACTTGATCTACAATTCCTGTGACTAGATATGGAGCATATCATAGAATCAACAAGGTTGGTAAAGACCTCAAAGATCGTCAAGTCCAACCTGTCACCCAAGACCTCATGACCAAGTGCCACATCCAATCCCCTCTTGAACACATCCAGGGATGATGACTCTACCACCTCCCTGGGCAGCACATTCCAATGGCTAACAGCTCTCACTGTGAAGAACTTTCTCCTCACCTCGAGCCTAAATTTCCCTTGGCACAGCTTGAGACTGTGTCCTCTTGTTCTTGTGCTGGTTGCCTAGGAGATGAGACCAACCCCCTCCTGGCTACAATCACCTTTCAGGTAGTTGTAGAGAGCAATAAGGTCTCACATGAGCCTCCTCTTCTCCAGGCTAAACAACCCCAGCTCCCTCAGCCTCTTCTCATAGGGCTTGTGCTCGAGGCCTGTCCCCAGCCTCGTTGCCCTTCTCTGGACATGTTCAAGAGTGTCAATGTCCTTTTTAAATTGAGGGGCCCAGAAGTTCTTGAAGACTTAAAATTTCCATAGTCACCAACCAGATCCAGACACAGAAATCTTTTTTTTTCCAAACATTGCTTACACTCTTAAAAGATTAAATTAAAAGTTCAGTCAAGGTCATATTTGCTTCCAGATACCTACATCACATTTCATAATAATTTAAGGCATCTAAAACAGAAGCTTTTAAATATTTCATACCAAATCAACAAAATATTTGTACCTCAGTAAATTAATATTTAAAACCAGGTACCTTTTCAGATTCCTGTTCATTCTGCTCATTTCAGGATTTTCTCCAATAAGGGATACGTTCCTTTGCCCTGTGCAATGAGCCCACCCTTTCCTGCAGCTGTGAACATCTTATTTATCTTGCAGATGAAGGTTGAGGAGGAAGAGGTGAAACAACACTCAGGAGTGAATGTTGGGGGCTGGGTCATAAATTGTTGTTCTGTTAGTAACTAGTACTTAAAATCTCATGAAAGACACAAAGGCCAGAAGAAATACTGGCAATGAATGCTGGCCCTAGACCTTTGTGAAGAGCCTTTGGTGGATGCATTGTGCATGAGAGAAAGGTGGAGGGGGAATGTGACAGAATTTCTGACCTTTTCTGTTTTTTCTGAACACAGCCTTTGGAAGAAGCCTCCAAATACTTCCTAAAGCAGGGAATCCCATTTCCCAAAATCAAATTGAATGAAGAAGAAAAGAAAAATCTAAAGGAGTGCTATATCTTTGAAGACAAAGAGACCCCAGAGGCACCAACTGTGGTGTTTTTCCCACTGGTGAATGACACCTTCAGAAAATACAAAGAACCTGGTAAGCTGTGGGACAGAGATGGTCCTCCCACTACGTGGCTCCCCGTTGGCTGTATCAGAGTGAGAGACATGGTTTAGTATTGCCTCCTCTGCTGTGGCTTCCATGGGAGAGAAATGTGCGTGTCTGGGTAGTGGGGTTGCCATCATTGGAGGTGTTTAGGAGGAGACTTGATGGGGTGCTTGGTGCCATGGTTTAGTTGATTAGATGGTGTTGGATAATAGGTTGGACTCGATGATCTCAAAGATCTCTTCCAACCTGTTCTGTTCTGTGCTATGCTATGCTATGCAATTCTATTCACCAACAATGAAAGTCAAGAATGAAGGAAAATCACAAACAAAACCAACACAAAGCAAACTGTTAGGAAGAAGTTTTTCACAGAAAGAGAGATTGGTCATTGGAATGTGCTGCCCAGGGAGGTGGTGGAGTCACCATCCCTGGAGGTGTTTAGGAAGAGACTGGATGAGGCACTTGGTGCCGTGGTTTAGTTGTTTAGATGGTGTTGGGTGATGGGTTGGACTCGATGATCGCAAAGGTTGATCAACCTGCCCATACTGCCCCACATGGAAAATGGGATGTAGGAACATGTCTGAACCTCATCAATATCCTTTCTTTATTTATCAGGTGTGGAGCGCAGCCCTGCTGAGATGGCACAGGGCAATGTGGATGTTTCCAGCATTTTTTCCCCGTACTGCTTACATAGCTTTACCTACACAGGGGAGGAGTTCGACAAGCTGGTAGAACTGACCAGCTACAACATTCAGAACAACAAACATCTGATTCTTCAGGCTTTGAATTCAGCCATAGAGCAGAAACGACAGCACAGAAAAGAAACAACATGCTGAATTTCAGAAAGAGATCCCTGTCACTTACTTTCTTCCTGGAGAAGAACCAAGCCCTTTCTGGAATGAACACAATGGACCTGGGAAAGTTCAAAGACTTTTCTCAGCCTTTGGCTCCTCTCCACCACGTGGCAACCAGAGATAAACTGATCAAACAAAATGACCATTAGTCTTGTGCTTTATTTATGTTGGAGTTCACTGTGAGTGAACGTTTCTTTCACGTGCATACATGTAGATGCAGTAAATCAAAGGTTAGAAGACACAGGGCTTATTACTGACTTTTCAAAATGCAGGAATATGGGACAGCAACAAAAATTCTTTCAAAATCTACTACACTAGTAGAAATATGCAAAATGAAGGTCAATGAGCTACAGATACTTAATTTATGGCAAAACTAGTGCAACAGGAAAAAAACACCACAATAAATGTGAACAATTTTCAAGAAAAGAAAAACTCTGTTTCCCTACAATGTAAGCAAGAGATTTGGATAAAAATAACATGTGAAACTGAACACAAATGGTACAGAAAATCTGAGATTTCATGTGGAAAATGCAAATTTTCTATACTTCTGAATTTACAGGTGTTATTACACCCTTGATATTTAAGTTTGGAAAATTCTTTGGAACTGACCGTTTCAAACCTTGCAAGACAGAATCAACTCTTCTGGTGCATGCGTGCCATGGTTTAGTAGTCATGAGGTGTTGGGTGACAGGTTGGACTTGATGATCATTGAGGTCTTTTCCAACCTTATTGATTCTATGATTCTGTGCTTAAGTACCTAACCTAGGTACCTTTCACTTGAACATTCATTTATTTAGAAGATCTATCTCAGCATCCAAGTCTCATTAATTTCCACATGCTTAATAGTATTTCCTGTTATCATAGGATGGGATGCTGTGAGAATAAAAATATTAGAGACTGGGAGACATTCAGATTTTATGGTAAGAAGGCAAGCCAAGTGTTTTTCCCTGGTATCCATGGGTAATTCATGGGTAATTGCATGACTTTGTCAGTCCCTTGACCACATATAGACAGCACAGGCTCTAGGCAACTGCTATCACTAGCACAAGGCAATTTGTTTAAACAGCTTATTTTTGAGATGAAGACCAAAATAATTGTTTGCTTTATGAAGGATTTCAATAATAGGAATACTCTGCAAACTTGTTTCATTACAAAGATACTAATAAAAAACCCCAAACCAACAATAACAAAAAACCAAAACAAACCACCCAACAATTCTTCAGTCAGTATCAGCTACCCTTAATTACTTCAAATTTAAATGAAATGCAGTAACTTGTCTGCTATGGAGAAACATGTATTGGCAAACACACAGCTATGAAAATGAATCATAACCAAAAGGGAACTAAAGCCCTAGTTCAAAATGAAATGTGAACCTCTAAAGGGCTGAAAACTTCTCTCTTGCTATCATTTGTCTCTCTCCCTTCCTTCAAGCTTTCTTTTTATGCCTCGTCTTCGTCTAGGCTTTGTCAGCTTGAGTCTCCCACACTCACCTCCTATGACCTCAGCCCCCTTAGGGATGGTGCGTCCTTACCCAGCTGCTTTTCCAGGCCCTTGCACCTCCATCCAATTTGCAGTCCTGATTCAAACTTCCAGTGTGCTGAAATGGCTGTTTACTTACTGGTGCTCATCAAGGGCTCCTCTCTTTGTGATCTCTGCTACTGAGTCATGCAGTCCCCTTTGGCATCGCCTCTCTTCTCCCCCATCTCTAGATCCCTCTTGGGCTTCTCTGTTTATCATTATAGCAAACCCATTTGAGGTGACACACACATTTGGTACTTCTCCCACCCATCTTCCAGCTGGGGTTTTGGGCACCTTCGGGAGTTGTAAATGGAGTTCCCACCCCTGCCACCCAAGTCCTTTGATGAATCAAATGTCAAGAATTCTGCCTTTTTCTTGCCATCCCTGCTTTTAACTATGCATCTTTGCTTCTCTTGCTGCCTTTTGGGTTGTTGCCTTACCAGAAGGAAGACCCATTTATTCCCAGCGTGTTACTAAGTCACGCTCTCCTCCACCTACTGGGGCTGAACCCATCCCATTTCCCAGCAGTTGGGTCAGGCCCACATGACAGCTTCTAGTGGTCTTTTCAGTATGGGTAAAGCTCTTGGACAGAAACTGGATCTTCTTGTCAATTCTCCCCTTGCAATCCTCAAACATCCATGACTTCATTTTCTCAGGCACACCCACAGGCACCTGAGTCCCTCAGCAAGGTTTTTGTTGTGACACTGACAATACCTAGGTGTAAGTGTTCTGTACTGCTATAGATGCTGAAAAAGGCCTGGCGTAAGCCTGCATACAGCCATCCTTTTCCTGGGGCACCAGGGGTCTTCACCTAGATATATGTAGCAGCTCCATAGGTAATAATTAATGTTCTTGTGTTGAGGGGAAGGACCACAGGCCCATGCCATCTGCAGTTGTTTTCTTCCTCTCTGAGCTATTATTGAGGTGTCTCCAGGTGACGGCACCTCAGCCTGTTCTCTTGAATCCTCAGCACTCCTGGTCCACGCTTAATAGAGTTGCTTAGTTTGTGACTTAGGGGCTTGGTAAATTTGTTGGGCTCAGCTTACTTTTTATCACTGCCTTTATTAATTAACTGTGCAGACCATGTTGCAGGAGGTCATTGGTTCTTGCAGGCTGGTGCAGAGGCTCCATGTGGTCTTGTCTCCCGGCATATTTTTTTCCCTGCTTCTGCTGCTAATGGGATTTGTTCCCTGTGCTCAGCCTCTGGGCTCTACTGAGGCATTGGAAGAATGCAGGTAACAGCTGCATATGTGGGCATTTAAAACCTCTTTTGATTTCACAGGTTGGGAGTGTCCCTTTTCACAGGAAACAGGAGTAATTTCATGGAATTATCCCTTCAAGGGAGGGAACAAACCCAGCGGTGGGGAGAAGGTAAACTCGATGGAAATCCAAGCCTCCATTGTATCATGGTGCTAGCACCAAGAGGAGTTGGCATGGCTTTATTCTGAAGTGTTTTAAAAGGCAGAACTCTTGGCAGATCTGCTAATAGGAACTACAAACACTACCACGGTGACCTCCTTAACTGTAATTGATACGTTCTGCACCTTTTCTGTGTCTGCCTTCTCTTTCTTACCTATTCATTATCCATAGGTATGTGAAGGGATTAGCATGCAATTGCGCCTTTGCCCCAGCCCTTCTGATTATCACAAAGGTGCATCCCAGAACGGCTCAGTGAGGTGAGTCAGCCCACAGGAACCTAAGGAAAGCAGCAGTGGGGTGGTTTTAATCCATCGCGAGACATGTGAATACTCAGACAGTCCTGGCCAGTGAGTGCAGCTGAGGAAGCTGCAGCTGAGGAAGCAGAAGCTGATGAAATAGTTGGCAGCACCATTTTAAGCTGTTCTGTTGCCTAAAGAGTGAACAGGCAAAAGATTATTGCAAACAGTCTGAAGTGAGTGATTAGTTTGTGAGACTACAGGCTGCACCATGTGAATGACAGGAAAGATGTCTGCCACTGCAGATAGAGGAGAGCAGGGGTGGTAGAGCAGGACTTCTTTCTGAGAAATTGTTTCAGAATCTCCTCACATGTAAAGCTCTGATATGCATGTGCAGCATCCCACCTTCTTCTCTTACCAGGGGGATAATGCTGCAGAGGATGCCCTTAGGGCCTCATTCCAGAGAAGGGGAACAAATCTGGTGAGGGTTTTAGAGCACAAGCCCTAGGAGGAGAGGCTGAGGTAGCTGGGGTTGCTTAGCCTGGAAAAGAGGAGGCTCAGGGGTGACCTTATTGCTGTCTACAGCTACCTGAAGGGAGGTTGTAGCCAGGTGGAGGTTGGTCTCTTCTCCCAGGCAACCAGCATCAGAACAAGAGGACACAGTCTCAAGCTGTGCCAGGGGAGGTTTAGGCTGGTTGTTAGGATGAAGTTCTTCACAGAAAGGGTGATTGCCCATTGGAATGTGCTGCCCAGGGAGATGGTGGAGTCACCATCACTGGAGATGTTTAGGAAGAGATTGGATAGGGCTCTTGTTGCCAGGGTTTAGTTGATTAGATAGTGGTCAGTGATAGATTGCTCTCAACGATCTCAAAGGTCTCTTCCAACCTGGTCTATCTATTCTATTCTATTCTATTCTATTCTATTCTATTCTATTCTATTCTATTCTATTCTATTCTATTCTATTCACCTTATAGCAGCCTTCCAATATCTAAAAGTGAGAAAGCTGGAGAGTGATTCTTTATCAGGAAGTGTAGTGACAGGATGAGAAGTAATGGCTCTAAAATGGAAGAGGGTAGACTTTGATTAGATGTAGGGAAGAAATTCTTCACTATGAGGATCTTGAGGCATTGGAAGTGCTCAGAAAATTAGTGCATGCTCCCTCCATAGAACTGTTCAAGGACACCTTAGATGGAGCTTTGAGTAACTTGGTCTAGTGGAAGGTGTCCCTGACTATGCAAGAGGTTGGAACCAGATGATCTTTAGATCCTTTTTAACCCAAACCAGGCCACCACCAACAGAACAAGAGGACACAGTCTCAAGCTGTACCAGGGGAGGTTTAGGCTGGATGTTAGGAAGAAGTTCTTCACAGAAAGAGAGATTTGCCATTGGAATGTGCTGCCTAGGGAGGTGGTGGAGGCACCATCACTGGAGTATTTTAAAAGAGACTGGATGAGGCACTTGGTGCCATGGTTTAGTTGATTAGATGGTGTTGGGTGGTAGGTTTGACTTGATTATCTCAAAGGTCTTTTCCAACCTGGTCCATTCCATTCCATTCCATTCCATGCTACTCTATGCTGCTCTATTCTTCAATAATTCATTTCCAGCAGGGCTGGTTTCCACACAGCCTAATCATGGTATGTTGGTAGCAATGGGTGAGAGCTGTATGTCTTTCATGCCACAGACCTTCCATACCTTTGAATTCCTTCTGAGAACCTGTGCTTTGCAGGATTTCCAATGGAAACCAGCAGATCTGCAGCACTCGCAAAACACTTCCCCAGCACTCCTCCCACCCCTCCAGCTCTTCACGTCAAAACTCTGGGATGCCTTGTCATATCTCCAGTTTCTCCCCCACTTTGAGTCCTGAGTTCTTCTTTGCATTCCCTGCAACTCACTGTTGCTTATCCCCTGTTCTCCATACAGCTGGGTATCTCACCCAGATGTCATGGCTTGATTCCAGATGCCCTGGTGGCTTATAGTATTCATGCTTGTTCCAAATATGATAAAACCTTCATTACTCAGACTTGAAGCTCCTGGAGATGCCTTTCCAGTATGAAGGAAGTGTGTGAGACAAAGGAGAAAGAATAAGAAAACAAATGGTATAAGAAATAAGGGAGGGAGGAAGGGTGCAGAGAAGGGAAAAAAAGTACTCAAAGAAAAGTGAAAAGGGGAATTATAGGCATGTTGTACAGAGACTAACAAAAGAGGGAAAAGGGTGTTTTGGAAAGCAAAGGAATCATGGGAAGGAAAGAAGAGAAGGAAGAGGACATTAGAAACAAAAGGGTGTTGGAGATAAACATTTAAAATGGAGATAAAGGTAGATCCATCCCCTAAGTTTTTTCAAAGTGGTCTTGGTAGGCTGCTCCATTAAAAAGTATAGCACCTATAAAACCCTAATCTGGAAAACCTGGTGGCCTTAAATCCTACTGAGGAGATTTTGACTGCCCTGGGTTTATACACACCCGATACACACAATGTAGCTTAGTAGCTCCCAGCTCACTCTTCCTTTCTCTGCCCTTAAACACTGAGGAAAGATAGCCCCACCACTCATAGCAGTAGAACTTCTGCCAGCTTCTGCTTATTGCACTCTTTCTCTATCTCAGCTAATAATCTACAAACTAGTTGTAAATATATCAAGTGTTTGCTTCCCTTCTCTTTCCTTTCTTCTTCTGAGGTAATGGAGCATCCTTAGAGGCTGATAATTATCAAGTAAGGAGCTGCAAGTTTCTACATATATTAATAATGCACTTTTAAGTCTTGAGCAATTGATAGTTGTTTCTTTAATTTTGCAATTTCTGTTTCTCTGTTGGCTGACATCCCAAATTGTTCCAACCAGTTTTGTAAGCAAGATGTGATCCACATTTCTCCTTGAACTGCAGTCGTTTTGCTTTGGTATCTACTCCATAAATATGCTATAGAGCTTATTTTTAAGATTTAACAGATGCTATGATATCCTTGAATTTGTTTCAGACTACATTCTTTGGTCCCACGTGCAGAAGTGTATTCAGAAAGTCCTTTGTAAATCTTTAACAAATGCCTTCTCTGGTCACTCTTAAGATCTGATCCATGACTGCTGCTGGTGCAGGAGTTGATGGTCTGTAATTCACAGCTGGTTTGGGGCATGGGAGGAAGCACCATAGTGGTCCTACTGCCCTTGTGCTGGTTTCCACCTCATGAGAAGATGTTTAACTTGCATGCAGTCTGCAGATATGTGGAAACTGAACAGTGATTCAGAAACCTTTGGAAACCACTCTTCTAGTTTACTGTACTTTGGGGAAACCTTTCCCAGGTACAGAAAATGCCCCACAATGAGACAGCTCCAGGCACAGAGGACTTTCTCAGTGTGCAGGTAACCATTCAGGACCCTACATTGGGATATAAATCTTCAGTTGAGCTGCTCTGTGACTGATATGGACTAAATGATCTCTGGAGGTCCCTTCCAACTATTCTGTGGCTTTCTTCTCCTGCTCCACATCTCCTTCCTTCACTTACTGCACAAATGATGGTCTAAGGACATTGCTCCTCCTGTGGGAAGAGGACATAACCAAACCAGAATGCTCATCTGAGGATGTAACTGAGCCAGAATTCCTATTTGACTCTGTTCTCCAATGCTGGTTTTTGTATAGAAGTATCTGTACATCAGAAAGCAGTGAGGCAGCCATAGTGAGTCCTAGTTGTGTTTCCAGCTTGCCACAATAAGCTCAGGTTGAATTTGCCTGGCCCATTTGAAGGCTACACAAACATATACTATTGCAAGGCATTATAGGGGGACACTGGCTATCAGCAGTTTTGATCCTGTCCAAGACTGTGAAACAAATGACAACATAAAAATAACCCCAAAAGGCTCTATTTGGAAGAAGGGAAGAAAGGAAGAAAGAAAGAAAGAGTTAGGTTTTTCATAGAACTCCATTTCTCCACATCTCTGCCATCAGATGTAGTGCAGGTAGCTTTGCCAAGTGATTGTGCTTCTTCAAACTGGCTGTAGTGTGAATAAGAAACCTAGGTATCAGAGGTAGTATGAGGTATAGCAAGTACTAAAGGATTAGAATACTGTACTATTTGCTATTAAGGCAACTGCAGTTAGATCTTTGAAGCAGATAGGCTACTTTGCTTCATCTGTCCTTAAATTACCTAAATATGAAATGTAAATAAATAAAACCATTTCTTTTGGAGGCTCTGATTTATGTTGTGGAAATTGAGACCCTCCAGCTTTGTATGTTTGATATTAAATTAGATAACCCTAGTTCAGTTGTTTAATGAGAGCCCTGGAATTTTCTTAATGGCATTCAGATGGAAGCAGAATGCTTTGATTTAGCTGAAGGCCGTACAGATCATTCCAGATGGGGGATTAAATCTGCAGATGTGGAGGTCCGTACACATAATCCACTTGTTCTTCTCCATGAGTTTCCTTGAAGACAGGGAATCTCAATTTGCTTAGGATTCATCACTTTTAGAGGGATTTCCAGGTGAATATGCTAATGGTTCTCAGAACTAATCAGCCTGGGTGAGCTGGTCTGTCTGTTAATGAATATATTGGTATATTACTAGCAGGTCTTCTAAGGTCAGGTAGGTCTTCTTTTCTGATGAGGCTGAAAATGATTGTTCTCTAAATTAAGCTGCAAGAGGAGTTCTCCAGGATGCAGCTCAGAGTGTCCGTGACCTAAAGGGACCTAAGGGACCTAAAGACAAAAGATGCTCTTGTACTTCAAGTGCGGTCAGAGCTACTTTTCATGCTGGAAATGCGGATGCTATGACACAGCCTACTGTTATTGGAGCTGCTTGTTTGTTATTCATTTGTTTTTCCATGTTTGAAGATGGTAATTTCCACTGAGCATGCCTGGAGATGTTCGTGTGTTCTTTTGTTCATGCTCTTCGGTTGAACACAATCTCTGTAAAATAAAAAGAGTAAACCTAAACCACCAGATGCCAAACTCCATTCATCTCAACAGGAGTTTCCTACAGGTGCCATGTAAAGTTAATGAATATATGTGTGAAAGCATAGCTGCTATCTGTTTGCACAGCTACTATATTTTCCCTTGATATATTCTGTTGATTTTAAGGTACTGCTACGTGCAGTAGTAGTCCTAGGTAGTGCTTGTAGCCGTAGACTACAAGCTAACCAGAGGCTACAAGAACTCTGCTAATCCATAGACTACAAGATCTCTGCTAATCCCTGCAAATATTCACTTCCCCCACTCTGATGTCCTAAAGCACACAATGGAGTACTGCTGCTCCCTGTCCTTTATTCACCTTCCCTGCCTACAGCTTGTCACTGCAAACCAAAGACCCAGCCCCATACCTTGGCCATGCTCCCTTTGGAAGAAGAAATGGGAGAAGCCCAGGAGGAGCTTGGAGCTGCTGGTCTATGCTGTAACCTGTCAGGTGGTTGGGGTAGTCGTTTCCAGGGGAGTTACTGTGTGGGTAGTTCAGTTGTAGTTATTTACATGCAGAGACTTTTTACAGGGCTTAATTTCTGTGCCTCTCCCACCTCCCTGGAACTGCCATCATTCTCTGCTCAGTCCTGGTTCTCTGCTAGTCCTGGTGCTGCAGGTGGGGAAGAGCTGGGTTTGAAGGAGCAGGCTTCAGTGACGTATGCTCTGTGCCTTGAAAGGATGGCCCAGGATCCTGCTCACTGCAGAAAAGGAGTGATAGCAGCACAGGTCCCAAGCAGCAAGGGCAGTCTGGGAGAGGTTCTACATCCCTTTTGGCTGTTGTAGCTGGCCTGTAAGATCCTTCCCTGGAGCAGTCATCCATGGCGCTCCACTGTCTTCAGCAATGGGAGGGGAGTCCTTTACTTATAGAGATGAGATGGGTGGAGCCTTAGGTCATTTTATAAAATAACTTGTCATTGACTCCTACAGGAGTAAGTCCTGCAAACATGTCTGAGGAGCTGCTGCCTGTGAAGGTATCACTGACTCCTACAGAAGTAAATCCTGCAAACATGTCTGAGGAACTGCTGCCTGTGATGGTGCCATTGACTCCTGAAAATGTGTCTGAGGAACTGCTGCCTGTGATGGTGCCATTGACTCCTGAAAACACATCTGAGGAACTGCTGCCTGTGGTGGTGCCATTGACTCCTGAAAACATGTCTGAGGAACTGCTGCCCGTGGTGGTGTCACTGACTCCTGAAAACACATCTGAGGAACTGCTGCCTGTGGTGGTGTCACTGACTCCTGAAAACCTCTCTGAGGAACTGCTGCCCGCAGAGGTGTCACTGACTCCTACAGGAGTAAATCCTGCAGATGTCTATGAGGAACTGCTGCCCGTGGAGGTGTCACTGACTCCTACAGGAGTAAATCCTGCAGATATGTCTCAGGAAGCGCTGCCTCTGGAGGTCCCAGATATACTCTATTACTTGAAATCAGGGAAGGGCACGATCCCATCAGGTGCAGGAAGACTACAGGTAAGAAAAAGGCTTTAAAATGTTGCTTAAGGTCAACAGCATTTGGCAGAAAGCAAAATCTTGCTTTGTGAGTGTGTTTATAAACAAACTACTGTACAACTATCTGTCTGATGAGACTTAGGTGGCATTGTCTCTGTCTGAAGGAGTTTAAGGTTCTCTTCATGGTTATCAGTGGCAAAAGTCCTACTGGTTCCACTGCAGCCAAAGACCTCAGCTTCATAGACAAAATGAGAGAAGTCAGCATGGCCAGGGGACAGAAAAAGAAGAGAATGTGGAAAAAATTAGCAGGGAAGGAAAGAGTTTTTGGAGGACTGAACTATCAGACTGAACCCAGACCTAAAAAACATTTCTGTATCAATAGAGTATTAAAAGGACAGCCTTCCTTTTTGCTATTGGAAAGGCATAAGGACAGGATAGAGGACAGGGAGAAGGAATTGAATTTTATTCTCATTTTTGTTTTGAATTTTCTGGTTTGCTTTGCATTCTCTAGGTAGTTTCAAGATTTTAATTTCATCATAACTGAGGTATAACACATGGTTCTGTGTGGTCTTTGCCTGGAAGAAGGCACATAAATCACTTCAGGAATTTCTCTGGAAACAGAGCATTTGTAATTTTATTTTTTTTTCAATAGGAGCTGTCCTTTAATAGTGTTTTCCTACAAAGCATTTCAGAAAGCAACCTTGCACTGTAAAAGTATTTTGGAGCTTTTGTTTGAAAGACAACAAAATGTTAGACATCAAAATTTTGCAGTTGCAGTGTGTTTCATTCCCTGGGTTCAGGCCAAGAGAAGAGATTCTGGGATATTCTAAATTGTGATTTAATATCCCTGAAAGCAGGAGCAGCTTGCCAAAAGATCATACCTGAAACAAAAAAAGCAATCCTTTCTTCACAGAAGCCCCTTTTATGTACCTGACAGCTGAAATGGCTCTTTGACTTGTTGGAAGGATACCCTTGCCATGGATTTTGTACCACGGTGTGCTGAACCACATGGCAGTGTGTTCATTCTGCTGAGCACTGTAACACAGCTGGGTGTAACCAGCAGCTAACTGGGGTTTCAGCGTAGGTTATTGCAAGTAGGGATTAATTATCTATGCTGATAATGCTGCTGTTCTTGTTTTAATGCTATCATTTAACATTTCTTCAGGATGGAGACTCAAACATTGGTTCTTTAGGAGATGGTGAAGATGGTGAAGGAAGAAATGCTCCAGGCAGTGGCGATTTTAAGGTATAATGAAAACATTTTTGAACCCGAGAGTTCTGAGGGTTTTGCTTTGCTCTAAAGGGGAGAAAACTCAGGTAGATAAATAGTGATGGCAGCAGTTTGAATATTCCAAAGAAAACTCCCTTGGGCTTATTGTTTGGATCATTTTATTCCACTTATGTTGATGATTTTTGGAATTGCTTGTTGCATTTCACCATTATGTTTTATTTGGTGCATGCTGAGTATTTACTGTTTTAATCCCTTGCTTAACTGTAAAAGCATCCCATTGGTGATCTTTCTGTTCCATAATGTTTTTCATAACTAAAAGAGACAAAAATAACAGTGATGGATGTTCCACTGCAACATCCTCAACAGTGCAACCTATATCATAGCAATTTCTGGGGGACTCCTGGACTATTAAGCCCTAATTCTTCACCAGTTCTGTACTGCATCAGAAAAAACAAACCAAACAAAAACCCTTCAGTGGCATTCTGTGGAAGAAGTGATGACTGAATGTGCTAGAGCTATTGCTTGTGTTTGAAGATCAGCCATAGGTTTATTTTTGTTAGCTATGACTGATTTTGATGAACTACTATGTTATCTGTGCACTAATTACAGGCATTGTTTCCTCTCTGTCAGGATTAGAGAAGTTTCAATGTGACTCACATACCAATATTGTCTCAAGAATTGTCTGCTGCCAAGACAGATAATTCTATGGAAATTTGTGTTATAAACCATGCAGACAAGTTATACTGATGCAAAATGAAGACAAAAAAAGAGCTTTATGTGGGAATTGAAGTGGGACTCTAAATAGACAGAGGGGTTTGTTTCGTGGTAAGGTAATTTAGTCCTGGTACAATTTACACACTGAGAAACTAAACCACTTGCAGTATTTTTACTTTCCCACATACACTTTTCAGACTTCAGCTTTTGTGCTTGCCCCCTATTAAGAATTTGTTTAAAAAGTAAATAAATCAGTGGCATTAAAATATTATAGTGTAGTTTCTCAGAGTGTATTCCAGCAGTGTTGGGCGTTTGTCTCATTGCACCTCGCAGGTATTGAGCTTGCGATGTTTGGTATCTCCAAAAGCATGTTGAAATGTGGAGATGTTGAAATTCTGGACCATGAATAGGATGAAGAATTTTGTAGATAGTAAAAAACAGGCTGAAAAACAACAAACTGATCAGTCTTTGGTATTACTTCTGCTCCTTAAAAGGGGTAAGGAACCTCGGATCACGGTGAGAGAAAGCAAGATATTTAAACTCTTGTGTTATAATTACCTACGATAATTACACATATGACAGGTAACTTCTTGTCTCCATTTCTTAATCCCACACAGTGATGTGTTTGTTTTTGCATTATCTGCTCAGAATATAAGCTTAGATCAAAACCACTTAAGGGTCATGAAATTTTGAACGGGCAGGTGTGACAGTAGTGAACCGAAAGAATCACCTTAGGTGCATGGGACCATAACCCTCCTCCAGGCTACTGTATTGCCTCTGTCTCACTGAGGGATTATTTTTCATATTTCCAAATTCAAAAAATTCATGACAACCCATTGATGATGGACTGACTTTTGGTTTTGCACCTGGTTATGTTGTCAGTGTTTCTTCTTCTGTGATGTGAACGTAGCACTCCGTTCTATGCACTTGCATGATCACAGCTTGGCTACTGCAGTGTATCATGTGTTTGTGTGAAAGATACAAACATGCTCTAATCTTCTGCTCAGTTTTTCTCAAATGGAAAATTTTCAGCACTGAAACTACCAGAAGACTTAAATACAAGGGTCTCTGCCTGCTAAGAGAGATCATCTGTTAGAACCATACCACAGCATATCGCACCACCTGTATGTGCTTGTATGCCAAGATGCTGTTTATCTGCATTAAGAAATCTATATTATGCAGGCCTTGACTGGTACTTTGCCTCGTGCTAAGGCAACAGGAGTCAGCTCTGGTATTTCAGACATCAGTGCTTATGCTAAAATATTTAAGGATTGCAGTAGGTCTCATCCAGTAATTAAAGTGAAGGGAGGGGAAATTGGATGCATAGTTCTGAATTCAGCATGACCCATGTCTTTAACATGGGTAGGATGCCTCATACTTCAGGTCAAGTGGTACCTCATTTCCTTCCCAGGAAAGGGCTCGCTCTTTCAGGGTTTGCTGAGCTGGGAGAATAGCAGCCCTTTAACAGAAGAGAGACAGATTGAACTCTTGCCCTTGTGCAAAGCAGGAGTTCTGGCTTCCACTGGCTTTGGGAAGTTAGAAGCAGTTCCTGAGATCATGGGAGCAGTGGTGAGCTGCAACACTGCATGGCGAGGTTATGAGTAGGTTGCAGCTGTTGCCTCTGTTACAGGTCGGTCTTGATGACATGAACCAGGAGCTGATGCAGACAGGAGGGCTAGGTCCCCACTGGTGCCAGACATGGGGTCTCTGTCTCCTGCAAAGGCAAGAACCTGCTGTCAGGAGCATCTCCAGCCCCAGGCTCTGCAGCAACTACGAAAGCAGGAGGCAATAACTCCTGAGACAGTCCTGTGATGCGTGTAGGAGCATGACACCAGCAGTGGCTCTGCTCAGCTGCAGAAGCTGTTCTTAGCTCAGGTTCCTCCTCTGCCACCCTGAGAGGTGGTATGGGGATGCCTGAAACACAGATGGTTGAAGTGACACACTTTAGCATGGTTTGCATTATCTGCATTTGACATAAAAAATGTTAAACGTCTGTGTCTGTGGTAGACCTCTAGGTTCCCTTGAGAATCAGTTTGATGCCTGTTGTAATGTCTACCCTAGGATGAGTCTCCAGAAATGCCTAACAGCTGTCAGATGTAAATACCCATTTTACAGCTATCTGGAATTAGGTATGATGAGTCTCAGTCCCCAGATGGTTAATGTTCAGTCTCGTTTATTTCTCCCAAATTTGTTCTGCTTTAGATGGGCATAGCATTAAAAGAGGCCTCAGTCACATATGGACTAAACCGTGGGGTGCTTGGTGCCATGGTTTAGCTGATTAGATAGTGATTAGATAGTTGATTAGATAGTGTTGGATGATAGGTTGGACTCGATCTCAAAGGTCTTTTCCAACCTGGTGTTGTTTTCTCTTCTCTTCTCTTCTCTTCTCTTCTCTTCTCTTCTCTTCTCTTCTCTTCTCTTCTCTTCTCTTCTCTTCTCTTCTCTTCTCTTCTCTTCTCTTCTCTTCTCTTCTCTTCTCTTCTCTTCTCTTCTCTTCTCTTCTCTTCTCTTCTCTTCTCTTCTCTTCTCTTCTCTTCTCTTCTCTTCTCTTCTCTTCTCTTCTCTTCTCTTCTCTTCTCTTCTCTTCTCTTCTCTTCTCTTCTCTTCTCTTCTCTTCTCTTCTCGCTGTATTTTTCACAAAGAACTATTGAGTGTGCAGTTGAATACTTTGTGTTTTCAGATGGACTTATTTTTCAAAACCAGTCCAACTGGTAAACATCAGAAGACACTAAAAGCTGGAGAACAATATTAGAAGTACTGCAAGGGTTGGGCAACTAGCCTGAGTTATCAGCAAAATAGCAACTCTCTACATCAATTTGGATCACTGTACACTGAGATTATCCATAATGTGTTGACCAACTTCTTGAAGTTCTACTTTTTGGAAATATGTTTCAAGCATAGTATCATCTGCACAATCTAATTCCTCAAAAGAGTTCAGTCTCATGATGTGGTAGAAAGCAATGATCTACACACAATTCTTGTGGCCTTGCATATACTTCTCATGCTGCTGTGGGCAAAGACAAGTTCTCTTTGAAACCAGAGTTACTGTGGCCATATGCACGAAGAGTATTCCCATCTCAGGATGGGCACTTCTGCACACAACCACCAGCTCTAGATCCATGTCAGCAGCAAAATATTTCAGTTCTTTTGATTTGGTCCCTGGCTTCCATCCAGTTAAATTAACACCTGGAGATGGAGTGCCCTGGTGACATCCTGTGAGTGATTTCATCTCAGCAGAATGCTTCTCCAGGCCAAGAATGCAGAGGAACCTTAGTCAATGTAGGGAAGCTATCCTTGCCAGGAAAGGCTTCTCTGCCAGTAGATGACATAGAAATGGATAGAGGCATTATTATTGGGTGACTGCAGGAAAAATATGTGGGTGGAGAGGAAGCTCTTTTCAGGGGTTTCATAGATAACACATTTTTTCCCAGGCTGGTCTGTAGAAATAGCCTTTTTCAACAATAATTTTTGAAAAGATAGTACATTTCTATCTTGTCTGAGCTTTGCAAGACAGTTTGTGGAGCATCACATAGTGCAGTTGTTCTGAAGTAGGTAGTGGTACTGGCATGCTGTGGAACACAATTTTCTCTGCTTCCTCATTACAATTTTTCATTCAGCATGACAAAGGCCACCTGCTTCCAAGATCAGATGGAAGGTACTCCCCATTTAATGTAGAAAAGCAACAGCAGAGCACCTGCTTGGAGGACAGCTGCTTTTCAGTAGTGCTATAGAATAATAGAATGGTCCAGACTGGAAGGGTCATCCAAAGCCATGTAGTGTGACCTCCCTGCAGTCAGCAGGGACATCCCCAACTAGATCAGGTTGCCCAGGGCCTCACTGAGTCTTACCTTGAATGTCTCCAGGGAAGAGGCCTCAGCCACCTCCCTGGGCAACATGTTCCAGTGTTCCACCACCCTCTTAGTGAAGAACTTCTTCCTGATATTCAATCTAAATCTGCCCTTCTCTAGTTTGAAGCTATTGCCCCTTGTCCTGTCACCACAGGCCCTTGTGAACAGTTTCTCCCCATTCTTCCTGTAGACCCAGGTACTGGAAGGCTGCCATCAGGTCTCCCTGGAGCCTCCTCTTTTCCAGGCTGAACAACCCCAGCTCCCTCAGCCTGTCCTCATAGCAGAGGCATTCTATCCCCCGATACAGGTTTCATCACACACACTGAAGATGAATTTCAGGATCTCTGCATTATTTGTCCTTTAGTTTATGATTGCTTCAGAATAAATACCAATCTATAAAGGGCAACAATCAAGACTGAGAATATGTTGACTGCCCCTGGAGATTCAAGAGTAAATTCTCCTCTCTGGATTTGTGTTTTTGGTTGAACACTCTCAGTTTTGGGAATGCAGCTACATTATTCTGCTACCTGATCAAATATCTAGGATGAAACAAGGAGCTAACACTGAATGCTAAAGTATGCCTTGACCCAGTATACATATGACAGTGCTTTTGTGGAATTGCAAGACTGAGGTAGTCTACAGTAGGCATGACAGAGTGGTGTAGGTCTGCATCATTGATATGGCAAGCTGGGAAGATGCTGCCTGCTAGGTGATGCTAGCTAGTCCATGCTGGAGGAGTTTGTCTGTTGTAGAAGCCTAAAGGCTGAAGAAAGATACTGAGAAAAGCAAGTAAAAAAAGGTAAAGAAGAATATCCATCCTCTGATCTCCTGGACCCTTTCTCATTAAGGACTACCATTGTTTTGTAGCTCCACAGCCTCTCATGATGTGACAGGACTTATTACAGAGCTAAACTAGAGGAGTAGTTTACAACAGTGCTTCCCAGATGGTGCATGCCATGCATACCTACATCTGAATAAGCATGACTTTAAAGAGGGCTGGAATAGACCTACAGAGGCACAAATCTGCCAGAAATGCTGCCAGCCTGCATGACCAGAATGCTCTGCCCTGAGAAATCTCTGCTTACAAATTCTTACTCACCGGGAATCATTCATGTGATAGAGGAATCCTTTACTTCCACCTACACAGTAACACAGTGCCAAGTATCGTATCATGTTATTCTTTTTTTATGGGAAGTGGTGCAAAACTGGAAGAAGAGGCCATGAAGTCCACTCTACATTGATGGAGCTGTTTGGAAAATCACAGTAAAGCTTCATTTCCCTGGGAGTGCAGAGGAACCAGCGTTGTACACCCTGCTCGTGTATTACAACATGCTGTATTGCATGCAGCTGTGCCCTGCGTGTGTGCATGAAGCACATATAAACACAATCTGGGAAGCACTGAGGACAAACTGACAGATTGACTATCAGTGAAACAGTTGCAGTCTTGGTTTCAGCAAAACCAAAGCTACAATGTGACTAAATGGTGGTTGTAGTGTGCCTTTGTTAGCCAGGGGGTGGGACACTGCTTATCATAGAATCAAAGGATGGTTTGGGTTGGAAGGGATCTTTAAAGACCTTCTAGTCCCACCTCTCTGCAGTGAGGAGGGAAATCTTCAGCTAGATCAGATTGCTCTGAACCCCATCCAACCTGGCCTTGAATGCTTCCAGGGAAAGGGCATCTGACACCCCTTTGGGCAACCTGTTCCAGTGTTTCACCACCCACATTGTAAAAATGTCTTCCTTATATCTAGTCTAAATCTCCCCTCTTTTAGTTTAAAAAAGTCACCCCCTGTCCTGTCGACAGGCCCTTCTGAAAAGACTGTCTCCATCTTTTTTATAGACCCCTTTAAGCACTTAAAGGCTGCAATAAAGTCTTTCTGGAGCCTTCTCCAGACTGAACAGGGCACCCCTGGTGGAAGCCTCCCCATATGCAGCATATCATGGTACAGTAGCAGCCATCCCTATGTTCAAGAGATCATAATAAGCTTTAAGTAAACAGAATAACAGAACTTCTACTCTTTGCCTTATGCACGCTGAGCTGCTGTTTTCTTTGTGTAACTAGACCCTAGTGCATCATGTTACAATTGTCACAGTTGCCATTTCAATAGATTTCTTTTGTTTAATATGTTACTGGAATTAGTTAAAATAGCAGATCCTCCTGGGAGCAGTAGAACTAGCGAGGCCTGATCTTCAGGTGGTTTTTGCTCTCCCTGTTGCCTTTGCTATCCCCACTGGCAGACGCCAGATCTGCCAGCATGGCCAATGCCTGGCTGCTACCTCTTGCTCTGCTAACTAGCTGGTGGCATGTGCTTCTCCCCAAGCGCAAGCACAGCCTCTGATTTCTGTAGCTTTTGTGAAGCCACTGATGCTCTTGGTGAAACTTGAGTAAGCCACGTCTCTGAGCACTGATTTCCTTGTGCCAGATGTGGAAATGATTAGCACCTGATAAAGTCATTGCATGGGAAACAGGAGATGGGTGATCAGATGGCAGAAACCACATAGTAATAATTTAAAACTCCCAGTCCACTGTAGTTCCTTAATATCTCCTATCTAAGAATCTCAAACTGCTTTGCGAGTATTGAATCCACGGTTTCTCACTCAAGCGATGCCATTTGCCTGAGGAAGTGCAGCTGGAGCTGATCCAGGAGCTGGCAGCACCTTGTGCAATCTCCAGAGATAAATGGTTGCAAGAATTGCCCCGTGCTTATGTGAATTCTACTGAGCAATGAGTTTCTACCTTCTAGGGCATCTGCAGAGGTGCCTAAGCTCATTCCTAACATGTGAGTGTGGTGATCCGCCTTTGCCAATTACCCATATGAGAAGAAGGGTTAATTAACTGGGTGGAGAACTGTATGAATATATCTGTATTGTTTCTGAGATGGGAACCAGTGTCCTTACATGGGGTAGCTCAGAGGACATACCCTTCCATCAGCTGTTGTTTGCAAGCTTTGCTGCTTCTTTTAGGCTTTTTCTCCTTTGAGAACATTTGAAATAGAAGGTGGATGGATTGTTGAGGGTGAATTTAATGACAGAGTTAAGAAAAGGAAGAACATGATTCCTGAGGCACTTACAGGAAGGGTGAAAGCAGGAACCCTTTTTTTTTTTTAAGGTCTCAACAAAAATCTTTTCACATTACATGGCGTGTAAGGAGAGAGAAGGGAGGATTTAAAATGCATGTTGAAAAAGTAATTTGTTGTGACAAAGGAGGCCTAATTATCTTCCCATCTGAAAATAAGCTCCTCTTTGCCATGTTCTCTTGAAAAAAAGAATAGAAAAATTAGAAATTGGCAGCATTGCATGTATTGTTTTAACTAAGGTTCTTCCAGCTTCTCCTTATCTGCCTTGACATCTATTTCATCTGTTTATAGTCATTCTAGGAAGTCTCTGAAGTGCTATAAAAAAATAGAAGGTTGCTCCTAAATGAGAGGAAATCAGTTGATAAAATTAGCAGTTGTCCAAAAGAATGATTTGGAGGGCTCTGCTCCTAACCACTTAGGTAGGTGGAAATGTTTCTAGGAGTGTGAGGAAATGACCGTGTGTCACAGCCACAGGAAATGCTGATTTATTTATTGGCTTTGTCAGAGCAGACTTTTGCAGATAGGACTGAGCCCGAGACAGCTTTATGGAGTCAGCCAGGAGGAAATCACCTTCCTTAGAAGAAGGAAATCACATTATCCTCTAATAATAAATAGGAAGAGGACCCTGCAGTCACAAAATCTGGAGAGATTTGTTTTATAGAAGGTTATGGCTGAGACATTCAAAGGGACCAAAGAAAGTCAAGCACTATCAGTTTTAAGGTTTAATTGGAGGGGGGTATTGTTCTTTATTGTTCTCCAGAGGCAATCCATACCTAATTCACAGAATCATAAAATGGTTTGGGTTGGAAGGAACTTAAAAATTCATCTATTTTCAGCCCACTCACCATGGGCAGAGACAGCTTCCACTAGACCAGGTTGATCAAGTCTTTGTCCAACCTGTCCTTGAGGACCTCCAGGGAAGCAGGCATCCACAACCTTCCTGAGCAACTGTTTCCAGTGCCACACCACCCTTATTGTAAAGAACTTCTTGCTTCTCCAGCCTAAATCTATTTCCACATTTCCTATCACAACAAGCCCTTATAAAAAGACCCTCCCTGGCTTTCTTGTAGACCACTTCAGCTACTGGAAGACTGCTACAAGGTCTCCCGAGAGCCTTCTCTCCTCCAGGCTGAACAACCCCAACTCTTGCAGCCTGTGCCCATAAGGGAGGTGCTCCAGCCCTCTGACCATCTTTGTGGCCCTTCGCTGGACCCGCTCCAACAATTTGATCTCTTTAAATTCCTTACTCCCTAAATCCTCTGGGAACAATTTTAAGCCCTTAATTAATCTCATAGCTGTTATTTACAAATGCTCAGGTTATTGCTCCTGGTTTTCCCAGACAATTGAAAAGAGGTAAAAAAGAGAGAGCTATGTTTTGGCAGCAGAACACACGTGAGAACACTTCTGAGAGTAATATTCTGGGTTTACCTCCTGAAAGTCAGCAACCATAGATATTCCCCATAGTACTCTTTCCAACATGATGGGACCTCATGGGTGGTTGCTGAGGGGATTGACTGTAAATTAGGGTAAGACTACTGGTATTTTGACAGCTCCACCATGGTGCTCACCAGTGCATTCTCTCTGTTCAAGAGACTTAATGTCTCTATATTGCAGAGCAAACCTCTGCAACTTCAGTGCAAGGGGGTCTGCAAGAATCTCGAAGACGGTATTAGCTGCCAGGGTTTTATGCCTTTCTTTTCCTCTATGATGAACAATCCTGACTCAGAGCAACACAGCAAAAAGACACTGAAATATATAAGATGTTAAAACAAGACTATTTTAATGGCAGAAGCTCATGGTGCAGATTTTTAGCTGTGAAACGGTGAGATGGTTGAATCGATTTTTACCAGCTGTATTACTGAACCTGATGAGTTTGCACGTTTGATACTTTTTTCCCAGTGAAGGTTTATTCACACTTTTTTTTTGGTACCATTCTTCTCCAGATAGAATCCTCTCCCTGCTACTTACTGACTGTAAGGGTCATTCGGATGAGAAACCTCCAGCGAGTGGACGCCTGTAAGTAGCCCCATTCTCAGTGGTGTCTTAGAGAACAGGCAACAAATTTCCTTTTTATAGTTTTATTGGAGATCCCACAAGTAATGATACTGATTTTGGACTGTTTTATAAATATTTCTGTGTGAGTATTGCATGACTTCAGGTTTATTATTAGAGATGCATGACTGCTGGCTGTTTGGCTAGCAAAGTACTCTGTCCTGAGGATGTCGTTCTTATAACTTAACTGTACTTTGAGATACAAGCATATCAAACTATCCTTAATTATACAAGTAGGTGCAGGCAAACTAGTCAGCTGTGTATTTAATGCAAAATATTGCCTCAGTTCTGCTTGCACAATCTCGTTTTACAGCCTACTTGTTTGTGATTTTGTCTTGCTGCCTGACACACAGAAGATCTGAGAGGAGTCCTTTATGAAACCTTTCTGGTTTATTACATCATCACATGTGTGTCACAGCCATGGACCAGGAGGGAGGTGCAGGGAGTATAACCCAATGATATGGCCCAATGATATGGTTAGCATATCCCTCACTCAGAGCTGTGGCAAAGGGAAGTCTACTGATACACCTTCCAGAAAAAAACATGTGAACAGCCACAGGCTAAGATGGGAATACTACTGCCTGGTAAATACAGGCCTTGAGCATCTTCCCTGTCTCTTCCTGTGCAAGAGATGATAGTGCTGACTGTTGGCACTGACAGTGAAACAGGAGGCAAGAGAGATGGCAAGGTGACACCATTTCCATTCCTTGTCCTTTAAATAAACAGTGGTATTTTCCTTTCCTGTTCATTCTCTTCCCACCACTTTCCTGCTGTGTGACTCAAGTCCTTGCACAACTGCTTCATGGGCACTAGAAGGGACAAGGCATTCATCATGGTTTTGGAGTAATTTCGGGGCAGTTAATAATGATATTAACCTGGCAGTAATGATTTTGCAAAGTTTTTTCTTGTTTGTACAGAACCAAAGTTGGGGGTGGTGGTGAAGAGATTTGCTCCTCCCAGGTGTGGTTCCCAAAAGTTCTACCACTCAACAGCAAAATTAGCACTTGCTTTTGAAAACACAGGGCACAACCTTTTTCATCCATGTCAGAAACTCCACTTTGTCTGGAGAAAGTGTCCCCAAAACCACACTCAGATCTTAAAACCAAGCAGAAAGCACAGGAATGATGACATTAAACAAGTCCAAGTGCTGGGTGCTACACTTTGGCCACAACAACCCCAGGCAGTGCTACAGGCTAGGGTCAGAGTGGCGGGAGAGCTTCCAAACAGAAAAGGACCTGGGGGTACTGATTGATAGCTGGATGAACATGAGCCAGGAGTGTGCCTAGGTGGCCAAGAAAGCCAATGGCATCCTGGACTGGATCAGGAACAGTGTGGCCAGCAGGAGCAGGGAGGTCTTTCTGCCCCTGTACACTGCACTGGTTAGGCCACACCTTGAGTCCTGCGTCCACTTCTCAGTCCCTTAGTTTAGGAAAGATGTTGAGTTGCTGGAATGTGTCCAGAAAAGAGCAACAAGGCTGGTGAGGGGTTTGGAGCACAAGCCCTATGAGGAGAGGCTGAGGGAGCTGGGGTTGCTTAGCCTGGAGAAGAGGAGACTCAGGGGAGACCTTATTGCTGTCTACAACTACCTGAAGGGAGGTTGTAGCTGGGTGGGGGTTGGTCTCTTCTCCCAGGCAACCACCAACAGAACAAGAGGACACAGTCTCAAGCTGTGCCAGGGGAGGTTTAGGTTGGACGTTAGGAAGAAGTTCTTCCCAGAAAGAGTGATTGCCCATTGGAGTGGGCTGCCTGGGGAGGTGGTGGAGTCACCATCACTGGAAGTGTCTAGGAAGAGAATGGATGTGGTGCTTGCTACCATGGTTTAGTTGGTTAGATGGTGTTGGGTGATGGGTTGGACTCGATGATCTTGAAGGTCTCTTCTGGTCTATTCTATTCTATTCTATTCTATTCTATTCTATTCTATTCTATTCTATTCTATTCTATTCTATTCATGGTCCCTCTCTTCCTGAAGGTGTCAGTTAGCTAAGATCCAGTGTCTAATTCAATGAACTTCTGGAGGAACCCTCTGACATCTCCTACAACAGGAGTAGTTCCACAGCTGCTTTCCTAAACTCTTACCAAAGTAATCATTGAGGGCAAGGCAGAGATGGAGACAGCTCTCAAAAAATGAAGGCAGGTCCCTCTCATCAAACAGCAGGTGAGGGTTAATGTTTGTGTTTATGGACAAGTGAGCACAAGAAAGCTTGTTGGTTGAGAAACTGCAGAAAGTGGCTGATAAGAAGGGGAAATTCTCACCCTTTTATACACAACATTACTGTTGTCTGTAATTCATACAATGAAGAGCAGCAGCCTCCTGTTCTAGGTCATCTTACGGTCTTGTGTTTTTTCTCTGCCAGAAGGATATCTTGAAAAAAGTGATATTGTATCAGACATTTCTGCCTTTAAATAACTCGTATTTGTTGTTGGTACCATGCAATAACCCTTCTAGTGTCATGCAGTACGACTGGCTTTGCCACAGGAACAGTTGTTTTGCCTTTTTCCCTACCAGTAAGCGAGGCTGATTGCTATGTGACATTGTGGCTGCCAACTGCCACATGTGAAAAGTCCCGCACTAAAACTGTGAGAAACTCCAACAATCCAGTGTGGAACGAAACTTTCTACTTCAGGATCCAGAGTAAGGTCAAGGTAAGGAACCAAAGTTGTCTGCTTGAAGCAGCCTCAAGATGTTATGTGTGATGATGAGTCCTGTCTATCTCATGAACTGTGCCCAGGTGACATGATGAGGAATGTTCAATTTGTTTAAGAGCAGAGATGATTGAGTTCCCCTACCTGTTTAGAATAGAATAGAATAGAATAGAATAGAATAGAATAGAATAGAATAGAATAGACCAGGTTGGAAGAGACCTTCAAGATCATCGTGTCCAACCTATCATCCAACACAACCTAATCAACTAACCCGTGCAACCAAGCACCCTATCAAGTCTCCTCCTGAACACCTCCAGTGATGGTGACTCCACCACCTCCCCAGGCAGCCCATTCCAATGGGCAATCACTCTCTGTGTAGAACTTCCTCCTAACCTCCAGCCTAAACCTCCCCTGGTGCAGCCTGAGACTGTGTCCTCTTGTTCTGGTGCTGGTTGCCTGGGAGAAGAGACCAACCTCTGCCTGTCTACAACCTCCCTTAAGGTAGTTGTAGAGAGCAATAAGGTCACCATAAGGTTTGATGGTATTGTTTAGGAGGGCTAGAAACTGAGCTCGATATTGAGGTTTTAAGGTAACAAGAGGCTCAATGCAAGATGGATATAGGATGTGGGAGTTAACTAAGTTGTTGTGTAGGTATAGCCAATGTATTACTCATGTCACAGCCATTAAACTAAACTAGTAAGAATGAACATTCAATTAAGAGTGTGTTTTTTGGGGGGGGGGGGGGGGGGGGGGTGTGATACTTAATTCCCCTACTTTTTTTCTCAAGCACATCCCAGAATCTCCTTCCCTAGAACTAATGATGCTCTGTC
The DNA here is from genome assembly GCF_026170545.1 of Melanerpes formicivorus. Taxonomy (NCBI): domain Eukaryota; kingdom Metazoa; phylum Chordata; class Aves; order Piciformes; family Picidae; genus Melanerpes; species Melanerpes formicivorus. The sequence goes on from NW_027142410.1 coordinate 285,559, forward strand.
TATAGAAGCTATTAAAACTCCCTTCTCCTTCTGTTTCCAGAATGTGCTGGAGCTGACAGTGTATGATGAGGATTTTGCTACCCCAGATGACCACCTCCTCTGTGCACTCTTTGATACAGCTAAACTGCCAATTGACAGAACAGTGATCCTGTATTTCAAGCCCAGTGCAGAGGTGAGAACAAAAAAATAAAGCAACTGAGAAACCAATAGAGAGTTATGCAGCACTTCAGAAATCATGGGGTGAGCTTTCTGAAACTGCCATGGATGTCTTAACCCAGTAATGGTTATGTGAGTTGCCCTTCAAAATGTAAACACAGAAAAGTGGTAAAAAAAATCTGGATTGGAGAGCCTGAGTTCCTCTTCCCAGTATTTAGAGCATATGACTGAGACAGTGTGGTAGGTAGGGGAGGGATCTGACTGTGAGCTATCTCTGAGCAGCACTAAAGCTGCACAGCTCTTACAGGGTGAACAATCTATAATTTTTTTCCCTCATGCAATTCATAATGACTACTCCCTGCCCCTTTGATGGCACCTTCTTTTACCCTAAAAGGAATTCTGGAGTAGTCCCTGTGTGCATCCCACCACTGTCCTCTGCAGTGATAGCTCAGGTAGGGCTGAGCCTGCTGACCTCTCTCTCAGAATTAGTGTGGGTTTGGAGTCCTGGATGATTATTTCTCAGTTTCCCCTCTATAAATTGGGGAAACAAGAGTCTTGATTCCCTTTGAGATCTGTAGATGAGATCAGTGAAATATCCTATGTGCAACTCCTTGCTACCATGGGAAGGTTGTTTCTGGTATGCAAACTAGGTCACTTACAACCATCTCGTGCATATCAACACTGCCTTGCAGGGAGTTGCATAACTGTAACTCTGAATCACTTGATAGTACCACTCTTTGGTTATTATGTTAAAGTGATGGGTGGAAAGTATTTAACTTCCAAGCTAATAGCAAGGACAGGAAGTCATGGCAGGACAGAGCCAGGAATGGTTAGGGGGGAAAAGGTAGAATTCAGAAGACAAAACAAGTTACAAATTGCCCTTCTGCATCAGCTGTACTTTTGTACAAGCTGTTATGATGGTACCTTGAAGAAGGAAGGGGGTCAGGAAGGAATCATTGAACTCCCTAGTTGGAAATGCTTTTTTTTCACACCTCTGGCCTGAAATATTTATCCTAGGCAGTGACCTGTAGCCAGTTATTTCAATATTGCATATCAGGGACCTGGGGTTTAGAAAAGGGAGAAAACATTATGTAGCTACTTCATTTAATTTTTGGGGTTTGTTTTTGCTCTTGCTTTCAGTCCAAGGAGGAGCTAGAAGTTGAATTCAAATTGGAGGCCGCGTAAGTGATGTGCAGATTATTTTTAAAATGCAACAGTTATTCAATGCTAAACCAAAGAAATAGCAGCAGAAGTCACACTTTCTGGGATTTATGTAAAAAAAAAAGCAAAGCAAAACAAAAATTGCCAGATGACTTCTCCTACATTATTACTGCAGTTTCGGACACTCAGCTGATCCCCCAAGTCAGCTTGTTCCGTAGGTTAGTTCAAAAACTTGCTTCCCAGCATTGTCTCTTCTATCCACAATGTTGGATTTGTCTTCCTGGGAGCATGTCAGAAGACCTTCTGAGTGTGTGTCCATGTGCTTCTGTGTGCATGCATGCCTATTAATCTTTCCATAACTGTTTCATCGTGTGCATTAGACTTCTAATGCTGAGCCATGTTGGTTAGGTTTCTAGTGCACGTCTAACTCGTTCGATCTTCCCTTGCAGCACTGTTTTGGTCACAGCAATTCTGTTTCCTTTCTGACCAGCACAATGACAATGTGTTGGAAGTTCTAGTACAGGGCAGCCTGCCATCCAATACTTTTTGTCTCTGTGTTGCCACAAGGTAACTATGGCATGACAGAAATGAAGCAACCAGCATAAGGTCAGCCTTCATATTAGTGGGGAGCCAAGACAAGAATTCAAGTAATTCCCCAACATCTAAGCTCACCTGAATGATTTGGAAATCTTTATTTTTTCTGCATGATACCCACTGCTCTGTGCCCCTCTGATTGCATTTGCATAGCAGCAAATACACAGAAGTAGGCTTCCCAACAGGGATATACTGGTGCATTGGCATTTTACTGCTGAGATACATGTACTTTAGGTGTTATGGTGAGGAGAAGAATATGACTGCCTAACCAGAGATTCCATCTTAGGTGATAAGGAGATTGCATTGAAAATCAGTAAATATGATGCACACTGCTCAGCTCTGGTTCCCTCAGAGCAATGCGCAGCCCAAGTAAGCAAGGAGATGAGCTTGTTACATACCTGCCGGGGTCCCTCTGGCCATCATTCTAAGTGGGGAGAAAGGGGAACAGCCTGGACAAGGATGAGTGGCCAAATATTTAGTTTAAAAAAATCCATGTGGTTTTTTTGTTTTGTTTTTGTTTTCCAGTTCTGGTCCTCATGAATCCATTGCTACCAATGGAGTCCTGGTGGTATGTGTCATTCCCCACCCCCCACCCCCAATTTTTCTCTGTTTCATTAATAAAAAGGGTAAAGGAGGGTGGGAGTTACAGAAGCCATTAGGCCTGCTCTTTCTCTTTCTTCCCTCTTTTCTGTTAAGATACTTTGAGAATGGGATATTTTATTGCCATACTCAATGGTGATATCCCATTATTTCCCATTTTCCCTATATTCTGACACACCACACAGGGAGCTTTTCTCTGGTACTGGTACTCCTTCAAACAATTGATTGCTCTTTGTCAAAGCATGGTGGTAAAAAGATTGTGAAACCACTTGCTGGTAATCATCCCCTGTGAGATGAGCCATGCTTGGTGGGTAAGCTCAGTACTACATATTTACATACCATAATTACATTATGTGACAGAAGAAAGGAACCCCTTTGGAAATACTCCTGATTTTCTTCCCTTTATTTGTATCTTTCTCTTGCTATGCCAAATCATATGTCCTTGTCACTGGAAGATGCTCTACAACTCTCTCCAAATCTTTTCATTTTTCTTAGTCAGTGACTTGCTGCATAAAAGCCCAGAATGTCAAAGAATTAGGCACTTCAGAAACTTCAGACTGCCCAAAACTGAGTGATTCCTAGTTCCCTGTCATGAGGTTGGGATGTGACAAGCATTCTGACAGATTATTATTCTCTGCCTTTCACAGTGTCGTGAACTTTGCTGCTTGGAAGTTGAAGTGGAAGAAAAGAAGCAGCAAAAATCAAGTAAGGTTATTGCTTTGTTATCTGTTTAGTAATAATTGCAACCTTACTGATGAGAGGATGCCCCTTTCATACAGTGTGTTAGAGGCATAAGCAGTATTTACAGTATTAAGTACAGTTAACATCAAATAAACAAATTAGGTTGGTATAGACTTCCATGATTGTGTCTCACACTCTAGATATATGTGAATAAAGTCTAAGAGACAGTATTAAAGTTGAAACCCCAGTTCTGTGTAACAGTGAGCACATTCACAGCCCCATCTATGAAAACTGCACCTTTGTTGCTCCCTTCCTTTCTCTGCCAGTGCTCCCTTCAGAGTGCCTTCCTGGCTGAGTTGTGGCTGCAGGAGGCTGAGTTGACAAACCTGTGGTCTAAACTCTACAGCTCTGCTATCTGCACCCAACCTTTAATCAAGCCACCACAATTTTCAGGTTAAATTGTGGTGGCATTTCTCACAACGTTTGCTCTGATTTTTTTTTAGAGAAAGAGCTTTCTCTCACTGTGAAGGGCTCCTTTGAGGGGACTCAGGATATCACGCTGGGCCCCGACGGAGTGGCTACCCCAGCAGGTCCCACCAAGTTCCACTATATCAAGTATGCAGAGCCAACGCTGGATGTCATGTTGCCAAAGAAGAGGCGCTATCACCCTGTATGTTGGAAGTGGCCTTCATGATGAACTGACCATGAGTGCCTCCTTAGAAAGTGGGAGGAGGGGGAAGAGGGCAAACCCATTGCTGATTTTGTCCTAAAGCATATTCTTTTCCCAGTGGTCCTGTAAGTACAGTACAGAGACGGGTTCCCCAGTGGTGATGCTGAATTCGCTTCCCATGGGAAGGAAAACAACCATTGCAGAGGTGAGCATCGCTTCCACCTGTTGCAAACAAAAGGTCATTCAAGTGGAAAGCATTCTCCATAATATCACCCCAGGTGTCTGATAGGAGCTTCAGTAGTATTCTGATATTTTTCTCAGACCTTAAACAAATAGCAGCTGTGTTTCTCTACAGAAGCAGGTTGCCCTGTGTTAGTTTCCATTAGGTGCCAGTAATGCATACAGAGAGTAACAAGGATGTCATAAAAGGGGTTTTTCCTTCATTACATGTCTCTCTGTTTACCCAAAGCACTGACCCCTCCTTTGCTTAGAGTCCAAACTGAAAGTTACTCCTTGGATGCAAGTTAGGAAAAAGTAGATAAACTTGCCCTTAGTAAACCATGTGTTGCAAAGGACAATATATTAAAATGTATTGAAAACATTAGACAAAATGTATGGATTTTGAAGAACATAATGCAAATATTGCTTGAAAAATTGCAACCAGCACCAGAGCACCAGAATAAGAGGACAGAGTCTCAAGCCGCACCAGGGGAAGTGTAGGCTGGACATGAGGAGAAAGTTCTTCACAGAGAGAGTTGTTAGCCATTGGAATGGGCTGCCCAGGGAGGTGGTGGAGTCCCCTTCCCCAGTGGAGGTGTTCAAGAGGGGATTGGACATGGCATTTGGTGCCATGGTTTAATAGTCATGAGGTCTTAAGTGACAGGTTGGACTTGATGATCTTTGAGGTCTTTTCTAACCTTATTGATTCTATGATTCTATGTATGATCTGTATAATATTGAAGCAAATTATAGAAGAAAAGGACCCTTGCTATAAAAATGTTTGTTTCTGCTAAGAAACATCTTCAAATGTCCAGATTATTAGAGACAATCTTGTTCAAATATTAGTTGTTATGTTGAGAAGAAATAGGAGAATGTGAGATTTCTGTTCCAGTCCTCAGAACAGAGGGCCTTTTGCAGTTAATATGAAGGTTGCAATAACAATTTTAAGACAGGATGAAGCCTTGGCAGAAGCAAACTCAGATTTATAGTCTCTTCACTGTCAGACTGTGGCCAGGATGTCAAAGATCTCTGAGTTAGAGCATAAAGAGTGGGAAACATCCAGAAAATGGTATTTCAGGATGCTGCAGAAAGCTTATGACTAACACAGGAAATGAAACCTGCTGCATGGGTCTCAAGAATGTCCTTTACCAAGATTGCTAATGGTTTCTGCAGCCTGGAAGCATTTGGGATCTGTGGGTAGAGATGTTCCACTAAGGATTAAGTGAATGCTTTTGGAAATATATGCCCAGATCTCAGATATTGGCCATTGCCAGGCTATGCTGGGGATTAAGTCAAGCTCTAACACCAAGACAGAAAAGGAAAATACAACATTTTAAACGTAGGAAAAAAATTAAATTATAGCATATTTTCTTCTTTTCCAGGAGAAAAGATTTGACTTGAATGTGACAGCACAAAGCTGGTAAGAGATCTCCTTCTATTCTTAAAGACCTAGGATATTGATCTTGATATTGTTTAAGCTGGATGAAACTGACACAAGCAGGCATATTCAGTCTGAAGGCTAGATTGTGTTTTTAATATAACATAGAATGCATGTACATTATATTATGCATCATTGTCCCTTGGAATATTTGGCTTAAATCAAGAAATGTTCATAAACAACTATTTATTTCAGCGTGATCCCTTCCACTATGACTGCAGAATCTGTTTTTTTGATCAATATCAGTCCTGAAATTCACAAGAAGAGCAGAGCTGACTAAAAACTCAGAATAGACAAGATGAAACATCAAATGTGATCAGAAATGATGAACACTTATATTTTTCTTAAGTCTCAGTGTTCAGTAGAGATAACCCCTGAATTCTGTTAAGCACAATTACACTGCACGTCAAGTAGAAAATAAGGTAGACAGTGTGGCTAGCAGTTCAATTTCCACAGAGGTACTCTTTAATACTCACCACTAGACATTTGTGTTATCCATAGCTGTATATAACACACAGAACATGGGGAACTGATCTTTTGTGTGTGTGTGATAAGGAAATATAAGAGAAAAATAACTTAATTCTGAATTCAAACAAATTCTGTCATTCACTTTATAAAGGCAAGTGATCAGTGGAAAATAGGAACCCAGCACTATTCCAGGACAGGAAAAAATGGTTCCCACTTATATATTTTACTTTCAGAGAACTTTAAAAACAGTTTCTTGTATTTTTATTTAGAGTGGAAACTGGCTTTTGCAGCTCTACCTAACTCAATTCCTTTTGTGTGTCTTTGTAATAATTTGTACAGTTGTAATAATTTGGCTGAATTTAGGAACAGGAAAGTCATTATGCCCCTGGACTCAGCACTGGTTAGGCCACACCTTGAGTACTGTGTCCAGTTCTGGGTCACTCAGTTTAGGAAAGATGTTGACTTGCTGGAATGTGTCCAGAGAAGGGCAATGAGGCTGAGGAGGGGTTTGGAACACAAGCCCTATGAGGAGAGGCTGAGGGAGCTGGGGTTGCTTAGACTGGACGAGAGGAGGCTCAGGGGAGACCTTATTGCTCTCTACAACTACCTTAAGAGAGGTTGTAGCCAGGTGGGGGTTGGTCTCTTCTCCCAGGAATCCAGCACCAGAACAAGAGGACACAGTCTCAAGCTGCACCCAGGGAGGTTTAGTCTGGACGTTAGGAAGAAGTTCTTCACAGAAAGAGTGATTTGCCATTGGAATGGGCTGCCCTGGGAGGTGGTGGAGTCACCATCACTGGAGGTGTTTAGGAAGAGATTGGATGGGGCACTTGCTGCCATGGTTTAGTTGATTAGATAGTGTTGGATGATAGGTTGGACTTGATTATTCTATTCTATTCTATTCTATTCTATTCTATTCTATTCTATTCTATTCTATTCTATTCTATTCTATTCTATTCTATTCTATTCTATTCTATTCTATTCTATTCTATTCTATTCTATTCCATTCCATTCCATTCCATTCCATTCCATTCCATTCCATTCCATTCCATTCCCTCAGTAGAATAGAGAGGTTCTGCCTCTGAAAGATAAAGCAAACCCCTGCCATTTTGCAATGCCTGGCAGGGCTAGCTGGCTAGCCAAGGAGTTCTTGGGTAGCTCTGGCCAGAAGACATGATGCCAGACATTTTACTCTTTGATCTCTTGTAGGCACAGGACAGGAAAAGACAGGAGAGAGGTTACTGAGTGGAGAAGCACAAATATCCAGGGAAATAAGCTACAATAGTGGAGGTGTAAGGACTGACTGACTTAATTTCAAAATCAGTGCAAATGAAATCTTCCTTTGAGGAATATTATGCTTTACAATTCTGCGGCCAAGGCTGACATGAAATACAACCACCAGCACTGACCTGGAGACAGCCTGTGCAGTGTGCTGGCAGTTCAGAGCAGTGGGGTAAAATCCTGCCCAACTAAACTGAGTGCCCCATCTCCTTCCATCCGGGGGCTGGGTGTCAACGAGGATATTCCTCCGGTGAAGAGGGTCATAGGGCCAAGTGCGCCTGTCAGGAGGGTCGATGGGCTTCTCCCCAGGCGATTCTAGCCACTAGAGGGAGATGTGCTCCCACTCCCGGTCCTCAAAACCAGTCTTTGCCTTCACGCCGGGAAGACCGTTTGAAAATTGGGGTTTATTTAGAAGGGAGGTGAGGAGGGGGGAAAGAGGGGAACCCCCTGAAATGGGAACCAATGCACTCACTTTTAATCATTCAGAAGTATTTTCTAAACTTGCAATTCTTTTAGTTTTAGAATATTCATTTAAATCTTCTGTTCATTTGTAAATGCTGAGGATTATTTCTTTGTCAGTGTTTCTTCATCAATTAGTCAATGTCCTGAATTGGAAAGGACACACAAGGATCATGAGGATCTTCAAGTGCCGCTCCGGACTCCATAGATAGAAACCTAAAAGTTAAACCAGATACCTGAGAGTCATCCATGGGCTGGGGCCCATGACCGTTTCCCTGCTGAGCTTCTTCCAGTGTTTGGCCACCCTTACAGTGAAGAGCTCTTTCCCAGTATCCAATCTGGGCCCCTCAGTTTAGGAAAGATGTTGACTTGCTGGAATGTGTCCAGAGAAAGGCAACAAAGCTGGGGAAGGGTTTGGAACACAAGCCCTATGAGGAGAGCTTGAGGGAGCTGGGGTTGCTTAGCCTGAAGAGAAGGAGGCCCATGGGGGGACTTTATTGCCATCTACAACTACCTGAAGGGAGGTTGTAGCCAGGTGGGAGTTGGTCTCTTCTCCCAGGCACCCAGCACCAGAAAAAGGGGACAAAGTCTCAAGCTGCACCAAGGGAGGTTTAGGCTGGATGTTAGGAAGAAATTCTTCATAGAGAGAGTGATTGCCCATTGGAATGGGCTGCCCAGGGAAGTGGTAGAGTCACCAGCCCTGGAAGTGTTTAAAAAGAGACCGGATGAGGCATTTAGTGCCATGGTTTAGTTGATTGGATGGTGTTGGATGATAGGTTGGACTTGATGATCTTGAAGGTCTTTTCCAACCTGGTTAGTTCTGTATTCTGCCTTCTATTTGAAACCTCGCTGATGAGCTTTAAGCCTTCCCCTTGCCTCCTGTCACCAGACACTGGGGGTATAATGCCACTGGTTAAGTTTACTAATTTCAGAAAGCTGCTTTTAAAAATAGTCAGAATGTTCTCTCATGCTCCTGCCGCATTGCATTGCCTTATCTGAAGGGAAAGGTGCTGCAGACTATCTCTGATTGACGCTCTAAGATTGATATGGGTGTGTTAATAGGTAAAATATGTGCTTGTTTTTTATCTCAGTAATTGCTCATGCCAACGAGACCTGGACATGCGCTTTGGGTTTGACTTGTGTTCCGAGGAGATGACTTTCCTGGGCAAAAGAAGGAAATATGTAGCAAGTGCCCTGAAAGATGTTTTTCACCTACAACAGGATCTGCAGGATTTTGAAGTACGTGCAAGTTGGCGGGGTTAGAACTTGAATTTCTCGTGCCTTGGTGTACTCTTGCAGATGACTGGTCAGCAAAATGGGCCCCATGTATCTTGCACAAGTACCAGCTTGTCCATGTCTCTTAACTATAATTGCTTCTGCTGCCAGGGTTTGTTATTGCAAGAAACACTAGTGGCAGTAATTACATCCCTCATGACAGTCAATCTGGAACTTATCAGATTTGAGATGTGTTCATCCCTGCCATCCTGTGCTATCGCTGCCTTGTGTGCCTCTTAAATACATTAGCAAAACATTTCTTCCCTTGTTCCAATTTTGTAACTTTATGAAAGCTTAGCATAAGCTTAGCATGGTGGTGAATGGTGTCACATCCAGCTGGCGGCCAGTGAGTAGTGGAGTCCCCCAGGGATCAGTGCTGGGCCCCATCCTCTTTAACATCTTTATTGATGAGCTGGATGAGGGCATTGAGTCTATCATCAGTAAATTTGCTGATGACACCAAGCTGGGGACAGGAGTTGATCTGCTAGAGGGTAGAGAGGCTTTGCAGAGAGACCTCGACAGGCTGGACAGATGGGCAGAGTCCAACGGCATGAGATTTAACGCATCCAAGTGCCAGGTTCTGCACATTGGCCACAACAACCCCATGCAGTGCTACAGGCTGGGGTCAGAGTGGCTGAGAACAGCCAGGCAGAGAGGGACCTGGGGGTACTGGTTGATGGTAGGCTGAACATGAGCCTGCAGTGTGCCCAGGCAGCCAAGAGGGCCAATGGCATCCTGGCCTGCATTAAGAACAGTGTGGCCAGCAGGAGCAGGGAGGTCATTCTGCCTCTGTACACTGCACTGGTTAGGCCACACCTTGAGTCCTGTGTCCAGTTCTGGGCCCCTCAGTTTAGGAAGGAGGTTGACTTGCTGGAACGAGTCCAGAAGAGCAACAAAGTTGGTGAGGGGTTTGGAACACAAGCCCTGTGAGGAGAGGCTGAGGGAGCTGGGGCTGCTCAGCCTGGAGAGGAGGAGACTCAGGGGTGACCTTATCACTCTCTACAACTACCTGAAGGGGGGTTGTAAACAGGCAGAGGTTGGTCTCTTCTCCCAGGCAGCCAGCACCAGAACAAGAGGACACAGTCTCAGGCTGCGCCAGGGGAAGTTCAGGCTGGAGGTCAGGAGGAAGTTTTACACAGAGAGAGTGATTGCCCATTGGAATGGGCTGCCCAGGGAGGTGGTGGAGTCGCCGTCACTGGAGGTGTTCAGGAGGAGACTGGGTAGGGTGATTGGTTGCATGGGTTAGTTGATTGGGTGGTGTTGGGTGATAGGTTGGACGCGATGATCTTGAAGGTCTCTTCCAACCTGGTTTATTCTATTCTATTCTATTCTATAAATGTCTCTGAGTGCTTCTTGTAATCACTTCCCCTCCCTGCAGTTTCAAAACTACTTAAAATGAGTACAATTTGATTATCTATTAGTATGAATTATTAGTATCATGGATTGTACATTAATATTTCTCATTCACATTGTTATATATAAAAAATACCATTTATTTTAAAGTCACTTCGTGATACTGAAGAATAACATCATTAATGAGGGTAGCTTAACAGCACTGGTGTGAACTGAGGGGATGGCACGTGGATTTTCATACAGTATTAGCAGATGTGTGAAACAAGACAAAAGTGGCAAAGCAGTGAGAAATATAGAGAAACCACATTGTTGTCTCCAAGAAGGGTTTCTTCTTGTTCATCTGTGTCTCAGTTTTTCTTAGAGATGGGCAAGAACACAGGTTCATCTCTGAATCCATGTTTATCCAATGGGAAGCAGCAGTAGCAGTAGCTTTGCTTGGTTCTGGAGCCTTTCCTTCCAAAAGCTCCATGGGCTCTGAGACCATGCCTTGGGGGTGGTAGCTCAACCCCATTGCTGTCTGGGGTGCAATGTTGAATGATGTTGGTGTGAATGTCCCACCATCCTCTGCCTGACAGGTTCCTGTTGTGGCCATCATCACAACAGGAGGAGGACTGAAGTCAATGACAGGACTATATGGCAGCCTCAAGGGACTCAAGAAATTAAACCTTCTGGACTGCATAACCTACATCAGTGGGCTGTCTGGGACCACATGGTAAGCCACCTTGTGCAGGAGGCTTGTCTGTTCCTTTTGAGGGTGCTCCATCCCTGGAGATGTTCAAGAGGGGATTGGACATGGCACTTGGTGCCATGGTTTAGTCATGAGGTCTGTGGTGACAGGTTGGACTCGATGATCTTTGAGGTCTCTTCCAACCTTGGTGATTCTGTGATTCTGAGACAACAAGAAAGGAAAATGTATTAGAATTTTCTGCCTAATTTGTGCTTCACAAATATACCTCTGTTTACACCTGGAAATTTTATCTCTTAAGCTGCTGACAGTTCTGTTGGTTTGGATTTTTAGTTTTTTTTTTAAAACAAGAACATTAAAAAAGTACCAGGTCCATCTTTGGAACAGTCATAGAAACTCTGGAGTGTTCATTCTGCTGGATGGCAGAGCAAAAGTGGAGAATGTAAGAGCAGAAGTGAATCTCTAAGGCAGAGCCTTCAAAGTGGCTTTTTGCTCCTTTTGACTTGTGGGTTTGTTTTGGTTTGTTTGTTTGTCTGCATTATCTTCCTCAGGACTATGGCAAATTTATACAGAGATGCCTACTGGTCACAGAAGGACCTAGACACTCACATTGGTGAAGCCCAGAAACAAGCAACCAAATGCAAGATGGGCTGTTTCTCCATGGATCGCATGAAGTACTACAACAAGCAGCTCTGTCAGCGGAAAGAAGAGGGATACAGGACATCATTTATAGATCTTTGGGGGCTCATGATTGAGTACTTGCTAAATGATGGGGTATGATGTATATTCCATTTCTAAGAGAGCAATGTATTTTCCTCTTAGTGAATAGAGAGGAAACAGTGAATAGTTCCAGAGGTTGCACCTCAAAACAGAGTGGACTTCTCTGTGTTAACAAACTCTTAGATTTTCACATTTTCTTTAATAGTCTGCCCAGGGGGCATCCTATACATTACTCTATAACATCGTGGATGCAGCCATATGAAATCTAGATGTCATTTAAATAGAAGTGGAGGCAATCTTGGGTAGTCTACTGTGTTGGTTTGAGACTTAACTAGGATATAAGAGCTCAGATGGGGGCAAGACTTGAGAATCCCTCCCCTGTTCCCCCCCTCCTCTTTCCCAATAGAGAGGAAAAAAGGGAAGGGGACAAAGCAACAAAGCTGGTGAGGGGTTTGGAGCACAAGCCTTATGAGGAGAGGCTGAGGGAGCTGGGGTTGCTTAGCCTGGAGAAGAGGAGGCTCAGGGGAGACCTTATTGCTCTCTACAACTACCTGAAGGGAGGTTGTAGCCAGGTGCGGGTTGGTCTCTTCTCCCAGGCAACCAGCACCAGAACAAGAGGACACAGTCTTAAGCTGCACCAAGGGAGGTTTAGGCTGGATGCTAGGAAGAAGTTCTTCACAGAAGGAGTGATTGGCAGGGAAGCTGCCGTGACACCACCTGAATGTTGCTGGAGCCTTCTGGCTCCCCTAGCACTGTGGTTATCAGTGTTATCACATTCCATTTCCATCTCTTCTCATGTATCTGTTTTTCTTCAAAACCAGAAAGACTCCCACAAGCTTTCAGACCAGCAAGAAGCACTGTGTGATGGCCAGAATCCACTGCCCATCTACGTGTCAGTCAGCGTTCGGGACAAATATAGCACCAATGATTTCAAAGGTAAGGATGAGGTTTCAGATCCGGTGGGGCTAAAATAGGCATCTCAATTCCTGCCATCAGATCTTCTCTGCTTGACGGCACTTTGAGAAAACATCCTGGTGTGTTAGTTGTTCTATGGAGAAATAACCAGCCACTCCATGCCTTATGACTTCAAATAAAATAGCGTTTTGAGATCAGCATTTCAGTGTCTAGACAGATGGAGACAAAATCCTGCCAGAAAGGCCATTTTTGAAATATTATCTGATCCATCTAGAATAAGAAGCAGAAATAAGAAGCATTGGAATTGCCTGAGAATTAAATAGTGTTCAATCTGTCAATGCCCAGTTTTATTTTCAATATGAAGAAATGCCACGTAGTTCCAATAAAGCTTGGGAAAGCAGGACCTGAGGGTACTTGTTGACAGTAGGCTGAACATGAGCTAGCAGTGTGCCCAGGTGGCCAAGAAGGCCAATGGCATCCTGGACTGTATCAGGAATAGTGTGGCCAGCAGGAGCAGGGAGGTCATTCTGCCCCGCACTCAGTAGTTGTTAGGCCACACCTTGAATTCTGTGTCCAGTTCTGGGCCCCTCAGTTTAGGCAAGATGTTGAGTTGTTGGAATGTGTCCAGAGAAGGGCAACAAAGTTGGAGAGGGGTTTGGAGCACAAACCCTATGAGGAGAGGCTCAGGGAGCTGGGGTTGCTTAACCTGGAGAACAGAAGGCTCAGAGGAGACCTTATTGGTGTCTACAACTACCTGAAGGGAGGCTGTAGCTGGGTGGGGGTTGGTCTCTTCTCCCAAGCAACCAGCACCAGAACAAGAGGACACAGTCTCAAGCTGCACCAAGGGAGGTTTAGTCTGGACGTTAGGAAGAAATTCTTCACAGAGAGAGTTGTTAGCCATGGGAATGTGCTGCCCAGGGAGGTGGTGGAGTCACCATCATTGGAGGTGTTTAGAGACTGGATGGGGCACTTGGTGCCACGGTTTACTTGATTAGATAGTGTTGGGTGATAGGTTGGACTTGATAATCTTGAAGGTCTTTTCCAACCTGTTTCATTCCATTTCATCCCATCCCATCCCATCCCATCCCATCCCATCCCATCCCATCCCATCCCATCCCATCCCATCCCATCCACTCTCAGCTGAATCTTTGCTTTGCTCATTGTTTTGGTTATTGTTTTCCGCAAGGAGAAACAGCCGGAGAAGGCAGAGAAGTAATTCAGATAAATTGTTTAATGGTTGAGGTGAAAAAATGAACCACTTCTGAATGAAAGGAGATTATGATCCATGACCTTTCTGTCTCAATCCTTACTCACACTTCAGTTACATCAGAGAATTGCAAGTATTTGAGGAAACATATTGAAGTTCATCTAGGGCAAGAGTAGGGTTTTGCAACTAGGAAAGAACATCCCCATGTGCTAGCGCAGGTTATGGGTTGACCTACTGTAAAACATGTCTGTGGGGAAGGGTCTGGGGGTTGTGGTGGACAAGCTCACCTTGAGCCAGTAATGTGCCCTTGTGGCCAAGAAGGGCATGGGTTACATTAAGAAGAGTGTGTCCAGCAGGTCAAGGAAGATTCTCTTTTCCCTCTGTTTTGCCCTGAGGCTACATCATGATTATTGTGTCTAGTTCTGGGATCACCAGTACAAGACAGACAAAGAACTACTGGAAACAGTCCAGTGGAGGCTATAAAGATGTTAAAGGCACTGGAGCATCTCTCATGAGAAAAAGTTGAGAGGCCTGAGGCTTTTTAGCCCCAAAAGAAGACTGAGAGGGGATCTTGTCAATGCTTTATATATCAATAGACATCAATAGCTAAAACGGCAGGTGTCAAGAGGGTGGAGACAGAATGTTTTCAGTGGGGCCTAATGACAGGATAAGGGACAATGGAGACAAACTGGGACAATTGGGAGAAACTGGAACACAGGAGGATCCATCTAAACATGAGGAGGAAGTTCTTTATGTTGAGGGTGGTGGAGCACTGGAAAAGGCTGCCCAGAGAGGCTGTGAAGTCTCCTTGTCTGCAAGCTTTCACAACTCACCTGGACGCATTCCTGTGCAACCTGCTTTAGTAATGGGGTTGGACTAGATGACTTCCAGAGGTCCCTTCCATTTCCTTCCCCTACCATTCTGTGATTCTTTGACTAGTTCTGTCTTCCTTATTACCACACATAAAGAACCTAATTTGCCTCTTACAAAAAACTCATGTCTGAAGAACTGAGTACATAACCATATTATTCAGGGGGAGTTAAATTAGCTGTATTGATAGCAGAGGAAGTACCTTCACCTAGATATGGCATATGCAAGGACAGAGTGAAAACTCATGCACAGTGGAGAAGCCTGGACTGGTGCATGTTCATAGGGTGTGTAAGAGCCAGAGGATATCAGGTAGTGATAGGACTAGGGGGAATGGAATGAAGCTGGAGGTGGGGAGATTCAGGCTGGATGTGGGGAGGAGGTTCTTCACCATGAGAGTGGTGAAGCCCTGGAATGGGTTGTCCAGGGAGGTGGCTGGGGCCCCGTCCCTGGAGGTGTTTAAGCCCAGGCTGGATGAGGCTCTGTCCAGCCTGATCTAGTGTGGGGTGTCCCTGCCCATGGCAGGGGGGTTGGAACTAGATGATCCTTGTGGTCCTTTCCAACCCTGACTGATAGCATGATACTATACTGTGATACTTACCATGCTCCTGACCAGTGCCTTGTGCAGCTGCAGTACCACTGTGAGCAGCATAACTGCTCCTGCAGCCCCACTCTCATAGCATCTGAGCTCAGCAGCCTCAACATGAGGAGGAACTTCTTCACTGTGAGGATCACAGAGCACTGGAACAGGCTCCCCAGAAGCAATATGAAGTCTCCTTCTCTGGAGACTTTCAAGACCCACCTGGATGCATTTCTGTGTGACCTGTGCTAGATTCTACGGTCCTGCTCTGTCAGGGGGGTTGGACTCGATGATCTTTGGAACTTCCCTTCCAACCCCTAACATCCTGTGATCCTGTGAGCAAGGCTTTGCAAAGGCAACACAGCAAACAGAAGTCAGACCAACCTATTCCCTTTCTCTCTCCACACCTGGCTGAGAGCCCACTAAGTGTCCTGTTGTGGCTGTGTTGCAGAATGGGTGGAGTTCACCCCCTTCGAGGTGGGACTGCTGAAGTACGGTGCCTTCATCCGCACAGAGAACTTTGGAAGCCAGTTCTTCATGGGTCGCTTGTTAAAAAAGCTCCCTGAATCCCGGATCTGTTACCTTCAAGGTGATGTATTGAGTTGCTCAGGTGCTTTGGAGGGGTGCAACACTGTTAACCAGAGGGTAGATGTTTCTGATCTAACATGCTGAATGCTGCTGTGATATCATGTGCCAGAAAATAAGGGGGTGTGGCAATATTCAATAAGAGCAAGTGCAGGGTCCTGCATCTGGGTCGAGGCAATCCCAGGCACAAATCCAGGCTGGGCAGTGACTGGCTGGAAAGCAGCCCTGAGGAGAGAGACTTGGGGGTGCTGGTGGACAAGAAGCTCAACATGAGCTCTCAGTGTGCACTTGCAGCCTGGAAAGCCAATCAGATCCTGGGCTGCATCAGGAGAAGTGTGGCCAGCAGGTCAAGGGAGGTGATTCTCCCCTTCTACTCAGCTCTGCTGAGACCGCACCTGGAGTACTGTGTCCAGTTCTGGAGCCCCTATTACAAGAGGGATCTGGAGGTGCTGGAACGTGTCCAGAGAAGGGCCACGAGGATGATCAGAGAGCTGAAGCACCTCTCCTATGAGGACAGACTGAAGCAGTTGGGGCTGTTCAATCTGGAGGAGAGAAGGCTCCGAGGTGACCTAATTATGGCCTTCCAGTATCTGAAAGGGGCCTACAAGAAGGCTGGGGAAGGACTTCTCAGGATCTCAGGTAGTGATAGGACTAGGGGGAATGGAATGAAGCTGGAGGTGAGGAGATTCAGGCTGGATGTGAGGAGGAAGTTCTTCCCCATGAGAGTGGTGAAGCCCTGGAATGGGTTGTCCAGGGAGGTGGTTGGGGCACCATCCCTGGAGGTGTTTAAGCCCAGGCTGGATGAGGCTCTGGCCAGCTTGATCTAGTGTGAGGTGTCCCTGCCCATGGCAGGGAGGTTGGAACTAGATGATCCTTGTGGTCCCTTTCAACCCTGACTGATAGTATGACACTAGATTGTCCAAAAGAATGCAGGGGGAAAAAAAAATACTGCATATTTTTCCAGTTTCTTGTCATTGTCTAGGTGTGCAACATGATTTAACATTGTGTGTTGTAGATGGAATAGATAAAGCTCCTTGATTTTTTCATTGTAAGGACTAGCTCCCACTTCTTTGGTTACTCTTCTGATTCCTCTCTGAATGCACTCCATCTTATGATTATTTTGTAAGAACAGGAAACCTGCAGCTGTATTATGCATAAAGGTCATAATATCCCTTTGCTAAGTGTGGTAGTGTGAAGGTTTAATCCTCCCATCACATAAAGCACAGCTAACTCAGAGAAGTGAATGAAAAGCTGTATTTTACAAACAGAATTAAATGCAATGGATATATAAAAAATATACAGCATTTACAGTGTATACAAAAATATACAGAAAAGAACATAACAGAAAGACCCTCCCAAGGGGGGGTTACACCTTGGGTTCCCCCCAAAACCCCTCTCTCTCCCCCCCCCCTTTCTTGTCCAAGCTTATTAGACAAAAAAAGGCAAAAAGAAAGGGAAGGATATTAAGGGGAATTTCATTAGCTCAAAGCAGTTGTTAAAGTTAGTTTTCTTATCTCATCAGTTTCAGTCCAAGGTCAGTTGCATGCAGGCTGACCAAGAAAGAAAGAAAGGCAGAACTAACTGAGAGAAAGGAATGTGAGGGATACATTGCCATGGTAGTCTCACATCGGACCAATGAAATTCGTTTAGACTTATCTTCCCTTTGTTTTCCCCAAAACATTCAGCTAGAGGACTCTGCAGCTATCTCTCCTAAAGACACGGCCTAAAACTGTCACACTAAGGAGTCAGAATCACTGGCAGATGGACACAGAGCAGTGCAAGTTTGGTTCCAGTCATCTCTTCTTACACCTGTGCTGCTCAGAAGCTCCTTGTTTTCAGCAGATGTGCTGTGATAGTAAATAGTCCGTAATCCTAATGAGCATCTTTAAAATGCTGCCACTTGGGCTGGCCCATTTGACCTGGTCTACTGCTGACAAATGAATTTTCTACACACTGTGATGCTGTGCAGGTTTCTGTGCCCCACTGAAAATTAAGAGGTCCAATTAGAAGACTTATTTAAATTTGCAACACCAGATGAAATGGCTGTATTGTGTTTTGTAAACAAAGCCACCAGTGCTCCTCAGGGGAGGCAGGGAAGGGCAATCCTGGATGGAGCAAAGAGCGAACAGCGGAACAGGAGCTCACTGTCTCTATGAGCCTTTGCATGCTGTGGTGTGAGATCTTCTCTCACAAACCAAATAGCTGAAGAGCAAGTTCATTCTGCCGTGAAACATTTCAGGGTGTCTGAAAACTGACCAGAGCAGAAAAACATAAGCTGGAGTAAGCAAGGCAGGGATGAAAAATATGGGGGGGGGTTGTGCTGTCTGTGTTATCTGGGCTCTTATTTCACTTCTCCAGTGAGCATTTTTTCTACTTTACTTCTCTTCCATTCTCCTCTCCCCTTACTGTGTGGTAGAGTCATGCAGTAGGTCAGGTGCAGAACTGACAACAGCATGACCTGAACCAATGCCACAGAAAGTTAAAGGAAATGTAACAGCCCAGAAGTTTAGAAATATTTTCATTAAGCTAATTCAATAATTACTCTAGGAGGTCAAAACAGAAGGAAAAAGGCAATTTCACATTAGAATGTGTCCTTGTGTTCACTAATTCCTTTTACAGGTATGTGGAGCAGTATATTTTCTGTGAACCTACTACAAATATGGGGGCTGTCTCACAGTTCAGAGGACTTCTGGAAGAGATGGACACAAGACAAAATAGAGGAAGTTGGTGAGAAATTATTAAGCCTTTAATTTATGGTCTTATAGATAACTTCCAGCATCATCTTGTCAAATACATTTAAGGTAGCATCAGAGTATCCTCCTAAGAAGTAGACACTTCCCTGCCCATTGTAAAGACAAAGAGAAGAGTAATTAGAGGTTTAATCACACATTTCTCTGGAGGTGTTACGGCTTTTGCCCATTCTCACTCAGCCGTAGAGAACCAAGAACCAGTGACAGGGAATAAAGTTATTTCTACTGACTCTGCAGGGAATAGACCTGAATATTGATTGGTTGATCAATATTACCTGATGTTTTACTCTATTACTCAGCACAGTAATTACTGCATTGGATTCATCCTGACATAAAGACAAACAAGACCCAGAGGGTATTTTCTGAAGCAATACAGAGAGCATGGATTTATTGCTAAACCACTTAGTAAGATAGTAACTATAATTGCAGGCATGCTGAAAATAAAGAAATGCATCTGTGCAATCATGGAAACCACCACGGCTCTGCTGCTGCACTGTCAGCCTCTTGGTCCAGCAAAGCAGGTTGTGCTTTCAGGAAACCACACCTTGTGACATTTTCACTCACATGTGCTGCCATGCAGCCACCCTTGAAGCAACCGTGGCCAGCCTGTAGTTTCCAAATGTGAACATACACCTCAGGTTTGCCTGGGATGCTCTCATTCTGCTGATTAAGCATATACTTAGGTAACCATGAGTGATTACCAGGTAGAAATTGCCACTGTTGCAGAAGACCCCATGATGCCATGCTGTTGCCAATCTGACTGAATGGGAGCATAGGTTTCCACCCTGTTTTCTCCATATTTGTTTGTAATTCATTACATCTTCCTGGGAGGATATGTATGTAACTTTCTCCAAGTTGCTTGGTTCCTTTAAAGTGTCTCTCCTCCAAGAGTAAACACTGCTTCTGGTCTTGGGGCCAGAGCTTAAGACCACAAGCTTTGTTGAGCAACCACTCCTATCTTTCAGAACAGGATTTGTGTGTTTAGTGAATCATCCCAGAACAACCCTTGAGATTACAACAACCCCATGCAGTCACAACAACCCCAGGCAGTGCTACAGGCTGGGGTCAGAGTGGCTGGAGAGAGGCCAGGCAGAAAGGGACCTGGGGGTTTGGAGCACAAGCCCTATGAGGAGGAGCTGAGGGAGCTGGGATTGCTTACCCTGGAGAGGAGGAGGCTCGGAGGAGACCTTAATGTTGTGTACAACTACCTGAAAGGAGATTGTAGCCAGGTGGGGGTTGGTCTCTTCTCCCAGGCAACCAGCACCAGAACAAGAGGACACAGTCTCAAGCTGCACCTGGGG
Organism: Melanerpes formicivorus; assembly: GCF_026170545.1. NCBI lineage: Eukaryota > Metazoa > Chordata > Aves > Piciformes > Picidae > Melanerpes > Melanerpes formicivorus. The sequence goes on from NW_027142410.1 coordinate 305,521, forward strand.
AGGTATAGGCTGGATGTTAGGAAGAAATTCTTCACAGAAGGAGTGATTGGCCATTGGAATGTGCTGCCCACGGAGGTGGTGGAGTCACCATCACTGGAGGTGTTTAGGAAGAGACTTGATGGGGCACTTGGTGCCGTGGTTTAGTTGATTAGTGTTGGGTGATAGGTTGGACTCGATCTCAAAGGTCTCTTCTAACCTGGTTAATTCAAGTCAAGTCAAGTCAAGTCAAGTCTTGCTATTCTATTCTATTCTACGCTATTCTATTCTAATTCTATCACCTATACATGAGGACCACCAGAAACAAACATCAACTAATAAACATCCCTCTTCTAGATGAAGACCCTGTGTTGCCTACAAGACCCCATGAGCTGAAGACTCGGATGTACACTCCTCCTGGCCCCCTGTCCAATGCCCTTCGGGGTGCATTGACTGACCGCTTCTCCGTGGCCCAACACCACAATTTCCTGAAAGGCTACCAGCTGCATGACAGCTACATGGAGAATGAGCACTTCTGTCGCTGGAAAGGTGTTGGGGAGTAATATTTTAACAAGCATCATTTTCAGGTGGTTTTAGGGTGGGGAATTTAGCAAAGAACCCTGTCAGGCTTGGCAGGTTGGGAAAAATATCTCCTGAAAGAACATTTCTGAGTGGAGAGAAGAGACTAAGGTTTCAGTGCTGCCAGCTACTTACAACTGTTTTCAAATATAAGTGTGGGTTTATGTGCTTTAGCTGAGATGGATGCGGTCCAGACCAACAGGGTAGGCTGGAAGCAGGCAGAATCAAATTAGAAGTATCAAAGAACAGTGAGAACTTGGGAGAAAGCCTAATTTTTCAGGATTGTGCTGTTAACTTCAGATGCAACTGCAATATCCCAGAAAATAAGACCCATGAGAGAAACAGAGAGAGGAATAGCAGCCTGTAGTGCAGAGGGGACTGAAGGGGAGGCATTGATCCAAATGTTAAAAGGAATGGGGAATATTTTGTTCTCCAGAACAATGGTGGACAAAAGATGAAGCAACAATTGAAGGAGAGTGAGGCAGAGTCTAGTTAAATATTAGAAGTGGCTTAGTGATGCTGCTGAGCATAATGAATAGACAGAATACATTGCCTGGAGTCGCAACACAGGAGAATTTTCAGAGTGGGAACCCAGATGGCAATTTGAAGTTGCTCCCACACATATTTGACAATCTAGTGGTGTGGTATTTATGTTAAACCAGGCCTCTGGGATAGTCAGTACCACTTTGCATTTCTTTTTCCGGTCTAAATACCTGTGGATTTTTTTCTTATTCCAAGAAATATTTTCCTTTCAGACACTGTGTTAGACTCACGTCCCAACCAGCTGATGCAAAACCCTGATCACCTGGGCATGATAGACGCTGGATTTTTCATCAATACCAGTAGTGCACCACTCTTAAGACCACAGAGGAAAGTGGATGTCATCATATATTTAAGTTATACTACTGGATCACATACATTGGTGAGGAGAATCTTGTTACCATGTGCTGTCTCTGTGTCTGCCTGTAAATGTCCAGCCTGTAGCATCCAGAACCAGCTGTTTCAGCTGTTTAGTTTTTAACTGCTGCACTCCCCTACCGTTTTCCCTGTAGTGATTAACACTGTTCCTATTTCTTCCTGCCACTCCTGGAATCGCTCTTGTTTACAAACATGTTGAGTTATTCAAGAGGACATCAACATGGTCTCTTCCAGAAAGATGGGAAGAGCCTCTTCTGCTTTATGCTGAATCAAGCAGGTGTCCAGACCCTGCACAGGAATATACATAAAGATGAGGAAGCAATCTCTCCCAACTTAAGCTGCAATATAGAAGGGGTTAAGTGAATAGTCAGAGGGACATAGTTTCTGGGCTGATAAATACGATACTATCAGGAAACTTCAATGACAAGCATCTTTCTGCAGAAACTGCAGTTTCATAAAGTGAATTAGCTGTCTACAGCCTTACAGAGAAGAAGTTTGGCTCTCTGTATCTGAGGAACTGAGGTTAGTTTGAATGTCACTATTAAGCATCTTGGCTTGTTAAGGTGGAATCATTTCTTGTGACTGAGAAGAGCTGTGCTATTGTTAATGGGCTATGTGATGCATGAGACATACGTGTAATGAAGCTTCATGTCAGCCTCAAAGATTGCCTAATTTAATGAAGAAAATCTGCTGCAGTTTTAAGCACCACAGTAGAAACTGTTTCCTATTTGTTAGTGGGCACTAATAGATGGTGCAGAGTAAATACATAGTAGGACATGATATAGCTTTAAATATTCCAGGAAAAAGATACAGCATAGCCTAGTACTTCAGACCTTCAGAGTAAAGTATCAGTCTCAGTTTACACTGCCATAATGCCTGCACAGGAAGGGACATCATTGCACAGTCAGACTTCATTTTCTTAGCTTTTGGCTTCCAAGCATGGAATAAGTTACCTTAAACATATATATGTATATATTTAACCATGATTTTCTTTTCTGGATAATTTTATACTATATATTAAACACAGCTTCTTTCATTTACTAAAACTACATCCTTTACCCTAAACTTCTGCAAATTGGATGAATTCTCTAACTCTGAAATTGTGTTCACAGCTTGTGATTAGTATTCTGGTTCCTGTGCATGGTAATGTGTAGAGTAACCTTTAATAAGAGGGAACTAACCCCATGGATCTGAGTCACTAAAGCTTCATACTAGATAACAGTTTGGGGGCTCTAAGACAACCAAGTTAATTTCCAGTGTTGTCTATTTCTGTGATACTCCAGACTCTAGATAAGGCATGCAAATACTACTCAGAGCAGAAAATCCCATTTCCCAAAGTTTCTTTGACTGATGAAGATAAGAAAAATCTGAAGGAGTGCTACGTCTTCCAAGATTCAGATATACCAGGATGTCCCATTGTGATTTTTCTTCCCCTTGTGAATGATACTTTCCGAGAGTACAAAGCACCTGGTAAGTTACAAGCCCTGGTAAAACATTAAACAAAAGACTCCACAACCCGTTTCCCATACTCAGACAGACTCTTTTTCTCTGCTGCTGGCTGTCTTTGCCATCTAGGTTCATAGAAAAGCACTCCAGCTAATTAAACTTCTTTTCCTTATCACTGCCAAAGCTACTGCATTAATTTGTGTCATCCTTGTGGCACTAAGAGGACAGAGATGGCCTTCGTCCTCTGGATGGTGCTTACCTGCATCTCACTCCCATTTGTAGCATAAAGTTTTGCTAGTCAACTGTAAAAGCTTTTTCCTGGGAAAAGTATAGCTCTCACAGGTTATTTTCCCCTGCATATATTGTCTGTCATCCAGGGATTTAATTCTACACTTGAGGAGGCATAGTGCCATGCATGGATGATGATGAAGCACGAACTTGGCTTTCAGGCTCAACTCCTGCAATGTCAAGATCATAGAATCATAGAATTGTTAGGGTTGCAAGGGACCTCAAGGATCATCTAGTTCCAAACCCCTGCCATGGGCAGGATCAGTGCATCTTCTTTTGGTACAGCATCAGCCCAGGGGTTGTTTTGGTGACTGTGCTCTCCTCGGGGCCTGTCATTCTTTTTATGCCACGTGACCTGCTTTGTGTTCCTCTCTTTTACTGCCAGTTGCTAAGATGCATTTGCTTTGCTCCTTGGTAGCAGATACGCAGTGTACTGGCAGTAGCTATTAGAGTGCCCTTTCAAGCTGATCTCCTTCACTCGTCCATGGCATTAATGAGGCAGATGTTGATGAGCAAGCTGTAGATGAGCATTACACCATCCCTGACTTCTCCTTCCTACTTCAGGCACACAATGTTCTCTTGACAAGGGGTGGGGATACACAACCTACATTATTTGTGCATTTAAACCATAAGAATTTTCTTCTGAAGCAAAGTGCCTCTTTGGGCTGTTGTGGACAGCTTTTCATCGACTCAGATTGACCCTTCTTCTCCAGGTGTCAAGCGCTGTTGCTCAGAGATGGAGGAAGGACAACTTGACCTGACCAGTCGCTGTTCCCCCTACTGCATGTTTGCAGTCAGGTATACTGATGAGAATTACCAGCGGCTGCTCAACCTCAGTGAATACAACATCCTGAACAACTCACAGATGATTATGCAGGCCTTGCAGACAGCAATCCAAAGGAGAAGGCAAAACATGTGCTAATCAGTTGCCCAGCTGCACCTATCTTCTCAGTGGAGTTTTACAAGCTCTAGGACGCAGAAGGGACATAGCTTTTGAACACTGGCCATTCTGCACTACAGAAAGAAATGACCCCAGATTGTTCAGTGGTTTGTTGGTTTGTTTCCCATTCACAGAAAGTGGCCTCTACAGGCAAAAACATTGCCTGGGATTTTTTTACCTGTGTTTGGTTCCCTAAACTAAGGTTGTCTGCAGAAGACCCTTTACCTAAAATCCTTCCTAGATTTTAAAAATAGTGTTGTTTTAAGCTTAACTTATTCTTACGTGTGACAGATAGGAAAGTAACTTTTTACCACCACAGTGCTACAGTAATGCATCCCAACTAACATGCCTTAAGGCCATAAGAAGGGAGTAAAACCTTCTGCTCCCTACAATTCTGCTTTGTGGAACGCAAGGTACATCTAGCCCCGGAAAATGAAGAAAACCTGAGGCACAAGTGGAAGCTGACATTGGATCCCTGGGTCAACTCTGCTTTGCAAGTGTCCTGAAGAGCAGCTGCAGAGGTTGGAAATGTAAGAGGGAAAAGTGTGTGCACACAGCCAGCCCCATGAATCTCATCCACCTCCTGGGCTCTATTGGGCTGTGAATGAATCATACTTACATGGGAAGCAGCCGCTTAGAAGGAAGTGGCATAAGATATTTCACCTAAAAAAAATCTTCTGAAGCGAAAGGTGTAATTTGGACATGTCTAAATTTCCTCTGAATTTATGTCACTTTTGATTGTTTTGTGTTGAGATGGTATGTAAACAAACATCAACATTTTCTTTTAAGCTTTCAAAATAAAACACCCTGAAATTTTCATTCCCCAGATCTCACATTAAATTCTGCTTCTTAAAAACAAACAAACAAACAAACAAACAAACAAAAATGCTTGCAATGAAAATATTTTACTTTCACTGGACAATGACAACTTCATTGTTTTACTCAGTGCAATTCATTTAAACAGTTTAGGACATGTGCTCATTGCCAAAAATTATTATTTCAAGTTGGACAGGGTTCTGAGCAATCTGATCTAGGTAAAGATGTCCCTGCCCATGGCAGGGGGGTTGGACTAGGTGGCCTTCAAAGGTCCCTTCCAACCCAAACCATTCTATGATTCTATGATTTGTTTAGTTCTTCCTGTTCAAACCATGCAGATTAGCAGGAGTTAGTAACTAAGGAGCATCTAAGTGACTAAGGAACTGAGCCCATCTTAAAGAAATCCAAACAGATCACTCATGGGATCTAGCACAAAACCACCAATAACATTTGATGCTGATTTGCATTTTCAAACTTTCTTCTTTTTCCCTTTTCTGGAAAACCTCTTTTCCTGAACTGTTGAAAGAGAAGAAAGTGAGCTGTAAATACTAGAGATTCCACAAGGACCTTTTTAACCTGGGAGCAAGTAAAATGGAAAAGACATCTTGTTTTTTTTCTATTAGTATCTTTTGTGTCCTCGTGACAGCTGGAGAAATTTGTAACAAACAGTCTTTAAAGGAAAAACACTAACAAAAGCAAAACAAAGCAAAATGTTAGGAAGAAGTTCATCACAGGAAGAGTGATTGGCCATTGGAATGTGCTGCCCAGGGAGGTGGTGGAGTCACCATCCCTGGAAGTGTTCAGGAAGAGACTGGGTGAGGCACTTGGTGCCATGGTTAGTTGATGAGATGGTGTTGGGTGATAGGTTGGACTCAATGATCTCAAAGGTCCTTTCCAACCTGGTTAATTCTATTCTAAAAGAAAACCCTATGGCTTAGATGTCATAATCTGGGGCTAAAATAAGCCAGGGAGAATGCTTGGGCAAGTTGAAACATTTCATGTTAGTATTTTACAAAATCTCTTTGTTTTGAAGCATAGCTAATTTTTAACAGACTGCCTACCTCGTCAGCCCAGGGAACCCCACCTGAACATAGCAGGTTTCATTCACAGCCACATAACCTGTTTGGCTTGCTGCAAAATGACACTCGGGGGATTTCCATTTTTGGCAAGTAACAACAACAAATTACCTTTACAAATTGGTAAGCAAATTGCCAACACTGATACTATGATACTATGTGTGGGGTGTCCCTGCCCGTGGCATGGGGGTTGGAACTAGGTGATCCTTGTGGTCCCTTCCAACCCTGACTGATACTGATACTATGTGTGGGGTGTCCCTGCCCGTGGCATGGGGGTTGGAACTAGGTGATCCTTGTGGTCCCTTCCAACCCTGACTGATACTATGATGTCAATCCAAATGCTACTTTTTCTTTTTTTCCTTCTCTTTTCCTTTTTTTGTGTGTACAACTGTAGGATAATTTTGCAGCCTAGAGATAAGAGCATAAATACTAGCATTTGACACTTTTAAGGCTTTGAACTGATATGAACTTCTAGTTTTTTTATTCTCTTTACTATGTTCACTACTCATAATCAGACATATGGTGCTATGTGCTCTGCATCTAACCCTGGGAGTTGCCTCCATTTGAACCTGAAATCCCTGATGTGAAAGATGAAACACAGTTTTTGGCCATAAACTCATGCCATCTCCATCTCTGAAGAAATGTTATTTACATGCAAATATTTAATGTGTAAAAAACCCTAGACAATAAAGGCTTGTTCACCAAATGGGAATTCTGCCTTTCTCCACATCTTCAGGCATTTCAGTAACATGCTCCAGGTTCACAATGTGCTCTTTGTTCCAGGCAAACAAAACCATTGTTATCTCTGCAAAGAGTGTGAGAGAGATTTACTGCGAGCATTGTGGATAAAGGAAGGCCTCAGAGAAATTGCAGGGGTACAAAGTGAGCCATGGTCCCTCTCTCAAGGGCTGTCTCTAATGTGGGCTGTAAATGTAATTCATGAAGATGAGAGTTTTTGACCACTGGAACTGTGGAACCAATAGCCTCAGAGCTCCAATCCTGGTGGACAGCCTGATTTATAGCTTAACCTTTTAAGGAGATGTTGTAATAAAGTACTGCCTTTAACTCTGAAAGGTGCTGATGTTGCCAAGGGCTCTCTGTGACCTAATGAAAAGTGCATTTCATCAAGCTACATCATTGCAGCTGGCACATGGAGGAGGAATGCCACGTATGTAGACACAGCCCTTCACAGTGTTGTGAAATAACATAGCCTATGGCAAAAATTTATTCTACCAAGTTGGCTATGGTGGCTGTTAATGTTATTTTGCACAGGAATGCACAAAGGGAAACAGTGCTGGCTAGTAGCAGTATTAAATGAGTATGATTTCTTGAGGCAATGGGTAACCTTATGCTCGTAGAAAATGTACCAGAAGAGCAAGAAGGCCAAAGGGTTCCCTTCCCTCAGAGATTTTGATCTATTATGACCTGCTGAAGCTACAGCAGTTTGTGGCTACCCTTTCTAATCTGTTCCAATGAGTTGGGAACTGTACCATTTTCAATGGCATAGGGGTCAGCTGCATGCTTACAGGGGCAGGAATCCTGCTGTAGTGGTGGCTTCACAGGTCTGCCAAGTGCACTGCAAAGGGAGGTGTGTGGTTGGTGCTGAGCTTTGCCTCTGGCTGGAAAGGATCAGACACTGGTGCCTAAATACATCTAGATCACAGTCAGAGTCAGTCCGAGCTGGAAAGTGGTGAGGGAATGCTCATGGAAGGTGGAGCTAAGGAAAGTCACTGCTGCAGAATTCTTCATTTACATGAAAATCATAATGATGAGTGATAGGAAAGAACGGGGAAAGAATACAATTACGTGAGGAGAGACCCAGCCCGCTGGGAGCAAAGCTGTGCAGACATAAACCACCATAGGAGTGTGTCTGCTCTGCACACCGAGACCTAGGGTGGCAAGAACATGGTACAGAAAGCCTATAAATGATTTGGCAAGCATTGGTGTAGCCTGAGAGCAATACTTTTGTCCCTCTTTGATTTTCATCAGCTGCTTTATCCTGTCTCCTTACTGTCACAGATAACCTAAATCCAATTAATGTACTGTTGCTGCAACTTATTGCAGAGTCTGTATTTCTGTAGGCTTTGAGGTCTTGCTAAGTGGAAAGCTGAGTGCTCAGATAAAAGGGCATCCTTCTCTTTCCATTAGTTATAAACCTACCATTGGCCAGTATTGGGCAAAGTGACTCAAAAAGCACACTTCCACCTATAGGCAAAGGTATTTTTCCTCCTTATTGGACCACAGGATTCAGCTTCCTAGTGTAAGAAAAATGGGAGGGGAATAGCTGGGTTTAAGAAACCAGGCAGAGGTGGGGCTCTGAGTCAGTTTATAAAATACTTGCTCACCCGTATATGAGACACTTAACCTATTGGTGTCTGTGGCAGCTGGGAGATGTGAAATTGCATTGCTGCAGGTAACACTGGACTTCTACATGACAGCAACAGCGATGGAGCAAGATGGCATTTTATCTCAGGTAAGAAGGGTGCAGAACAAAGCAAGGCATCTAGGATTTCACATGATTTTGCTGCACACAGTGCAAAGATGATTCTTCTTTTCTGACCTACCATTGACTGAACAACTGCACAGGATGAAGATGTCAGAGCTTCAACAGCTCATTATTGAGATTTTAAACATGATAGCAAACTATAGGAATGAAGTAAAAACTACTTGGGGATTAGGAGTTTATTTACAAAGACCATACTTTGTATATTTCAGGGGTTTTCTTCATTTTAGAGACAGGACATATGCAACCTTGCACTAAGTATTAAATAGCACAGAGGTGTGCTTCAAGTGGATGGTTAATGACAGGGTGTGTTTACAGGAGGCAGGTTTGCTATTCCTTTAACAGCCAGGGCTAGGACCTGCCTTCCCTCCCTGTGTGTCATGCAAAGGGTGGGCCTTACCTGGCTGCTGCACCTGTGCTCCGGTTTGCTGGGGCAAGCACGAGATGGGCACGGCACTGGGCACAGCTGGAAACACTTAAACCTGCCGCAGCTCCATGGACGGCCCTGAACACACGCTGCTCTGCACAGCTGTTCTGCAGTTGTCAGCCCCTGATGCAGGCTGCTTGTAAGAGGCAGGATGTTTCCTCCAGCGGTAACGTTGGCCCTTCTTGTTGCAGGATCCAATTCCTCAAACTGCTCGACCAGGAGAAGGAATTATGCTGCTGAATCCTGAGGGGGAACAGTGGACTCCTGCTACAAAGGTACTGCAAAGGATAATTTAAACAGAAAACTGTAAAAGGGACCTTCCTACTGGGTGGATCCTGGGTGAGAACAGATAGGGTTCAGCATCTGCCAAACAGCCTAATTAGCTACCATAACCCATCCAGCTCCTTCCCTGGAACACTGCCCTGCTTATCATTTTGATTACTTTACTTACACAGTCTTGCTTCATGGTGAAGTCCTGGTACTGTTTTCTGTCCTTGGCACATGAGAAATGAATCCTGTTTTAACAAGGCTAATATCTTTAAGAGGACGAATATTAACAGGAGTTCTACTACACATCTCCTGCTAAAACATAAGGGCAAATTTACTGCCAGTGCAGGTAGCAATAGCTGTGAAATTGTACCACTTACTCCTACAAAGAGTATGACACAATCTTGAAGAGGATTTTCAACACTCGATTTCCTGGATTAGTTGTTCTTCTGGCCTCTCCAAAACAACAGTTTTTCAGGAGACTTCAGACACATTATATGAAACCTTTCCTCCAGGAAACAAGAGGACAAGTGTTTTGTCTTGGTTTGTTTTTACTTTGTTGTCTCTAGTTTGAGGCTATTTAGCAATAATTAGGAACTCTCCGTTGCTCTATTTCAAGCTGAGTTAAGCTGTTGAACAAGTGCTGTGCTTATAGTTTAAGCAATAGCCAACCTTTTCTGCTGAATAGTTGAACAGAATACCCAAAGATGAGGAAATATGTCCTAAGATGCAACTCTCTATACTGCAAAGATCCTGGCAAATGCAAAAGAACAAACCAAATCCCTTAAACATTTTAGACAGAACTGGCATGGCTGATGGGATTTTGGCCATTCGTAATTCACATTTCTATGACAGCTAAGCCAAGGCTCCCTGGTTATGACAGGGCATATCCTCATTCCTAAGTACTTTGTTTATTCTGCACTCTTTCCCTGGTGTTTTGGCATTGTCAGAAGACATGAAGGTGGCTCCAGCAGACCAGTCTCTGCAACTGAGTTGAGCCCTTCCAGGGAAGCCTAGCACCAGTTACTGGCTCGGTAACTGATGAACACTTTTCACCCTACCTGCCTCCTTTCTGTGCCTTAGGAGGTAGGTTTTACACATGAATACAAGTGCCTTTGATGTTCTTATCCTCTGATGCCCTTTGAACTCTAGCAGTGTTTGACACCCTTGGTTTGCACATCCACTCACCTTGATGGAATACACATCCGTGTCTTTTCCTAGAACAGGGTGCTTTGCTTACTGGGAGGCTAATTTTACCTGCTTCTTCATTAACCTGCTTGCTCATTGCCCTGAATCTCTACGACACATGTTCAGGAACCCAAGCTACACCGGGTTGCACTCAAGTTAAACACTGTGAGATGTCACACAGATGTATATTCCATCAAACATCTCTTTGATTTTTATGGAGGGTAAGCACATTATTAACACAGTACATTCCAAATTGTTTTGCTCAGACAGGCCAAGTAGAGCAGAAGCCCTGCTCTCCTTTCCCACAGTACCTGTGTCATACATCCTACTGATGAGGTCAGTGTCATGCTAACGCCACTTCAGGACTGGCAAAGATCCCTTTATAATCATTTTTCAGTACAGGTAGAGTGAGCAGATGCCATCACTACCTGCCCATGTCCCTGAAGCTGCACTAAATTTCTTTTGTATTTTAGAACAAAATTTTCCTGCTGATTTATCTTCAAATGTATGGTGTCTTTCCCCCTTCCCATGACTGTAGAAATTAAAGATCAGGTGGAAATGGAGATTGATGTATTTATTTGTTTATTTAATGTTAAAAGGAGAAAGGATATGGACTCATGTTTAAGTTCTGATGTGAGACGAGAAGAGCAATAGCAGATGTCATCAAGTCAAGCATGAGGCCAAAGGGAACAAACAGGAGCTTTTTGAACTTCTAATGTAAAACAGTGCAAAGACAACCCAGAGATGAAGAGTTTACATGGTTGAAAATGCCAGAGGCATGCTCAGCTTGAGAGGCTCAATTAGGTCCCTGCAAATGAAAACCACATACATAGTGAGCAGTAGGGTGGCAGGGCAGGACAGTGATCTCTCCCTCTGGTATTAAAGCACTGTGGGGATCAGGTCAGCAGCAGTTAACTCAGAAGAGTTCTGTACATTTAAAAGAGCAGGAGTATAAGAAAATCATATTTCATAGCCCAGGACACTGAACATGTGCAATGACTGGAGGTGCTTCTTGTAAAGATACTTTTGTCACTTGCAGAAGGCCTAAGGCAGATTTCCATTTTTTGCCTTGGAAATTTAACAAGTAAATCTTCTCCCAAGGTGAGTTTGAATCTTACTGCTTTGTGCAGCTCAATTTTAGTTAGAAAGCAAAGTTCTCTCTGATAGTACAAATCCACACACTGTGCTATAAAAGTAGGGAAGTATCTCAGTCTAGTATTTGATTTAGATATTAAAAGAATATTCTATTGTCCCTTTCATATTCAAATAGAAAAATTCAACTAAGTTGTTCATGATTTGGATGTTTCTTTGTCTTGATCATTTCTATCTACCTTTACCATTCATTCCCGTCTTTTTCTTTGTGTGTCCTGCAGACAGAGTCATCTCTGTGTTACTTACTGACTGTAAGAGTCATAAGAGCAAGAAATATCCACCAGGCAGATGTTTGTAAGTATCTGTACTGCCCTGTATGGTCCTCTGAACATTTCATGTGTTTATAATATAGATGTTATATTTCACTTGTGCACAGCTTCCAGCTTTGTTATAATATAGATGTTCTATCACCTTGAGCAATGCTTCCAGGACAAGATGTAAGCAGGCAAAGATGTTTATTATGTTATACAGCAAAGTTCTATAGCCTATCAGAAGGCACATGTGTCACATCTTAATTGGTTATTTTCTACTGGCATGCATGTAATTGAGGCATACAATAGGTCAAAATAACAGAACAATATTTTAACACATCCAACCAAATTCTGCCTAATTTCTCTCCTTCAGTTACAAGATGTTTACATTCTTTTCAGAGTCAAAGACAAAACATAGTTTTCTCTAATTCGAGCAAAGGCAAATCTTCATAGCCTTCCAAAGCCATCTGAAAACAATCCTTCTCCCACATTCATGGGGTTCTAGGTATCCCTGTTCCAAGACAATTGCTTTCTAGATTTCTTCCATGAATGAAGAAAGTCCTCCTGCTGGAGTTCATTGCTCATCTTTGCATCAGCCCTGCTCTGTGCAGAAGTAACTCTGCAAGATCACAGCTCTACCCGTTGCACATATTTCTCTACATCTCCAAAGGGAACAGGGAAAGCTGCTATAGTCAGATGGAAACAAGAAATGCAGAAAGATGTCCTGTATTTTGCTCTGGAGTATATTTATATAAAAAAGGACTTGGACAGGATGGGATGATGGTGCAGAATATCACAGAATGTTAGGGGTTGGAAGGGACCTCCAGAGATCAAGTCCAACCCCCCTGCAATGCAGGACCACTTACAGTAGGTCACACAGTAACCTGTCTAGGTGGGCTTTGAAGACCTCTAGAGAAGGAGACTTTACAACCTCTCTGGGCAGCCTCTTCCAGTGCTCTGAATATAAAAAAAAAAAAGAGTAGCCTTATCTCAAATCTATCTTGTGCTCAAAGCTTTCTCAAGGCTAAGTTTTGGGCTCTTTATTAATATACTGTCTGGCTAAAACAAAAGCCGTCACTTTGCTTCCTTAACCCTTGAAGATACAGGGTGCTGTGATTGCCCTGAATCACTTTATACTCAGCTAAATGGATTGCTTGATGTCATAGAAGAAAGAGAAAACTCTTGGGTTTGAATGCATTTATAATATCTCCAAGTCACATTCGTTCAGAGAAGAATCATGTCCCTCTTCTTTCTCCTTGATTCCTGTTAAGTGTAATGCTTTTGTTAGGCTAAACTGTCATTCTGTATCATGATTTTGTAAAGGCTGTGTATTGTCTTTGTAAGCAAAGCTTCATGGTGTTGAACTCATTTCTCTAGAGCAAACACCCATTTTAGATGTGTTTGTGTTTCTCAACATGCAGTAAGCCAGACTGACTGCTACGTGAGCCTGTGGCTTCCAACTGCTTCAGCTGACAGATTTCAGACTAAAACCATCAAGAACTGCAAAGACCCAGTCTGGAATGAAACCTTCTATTTCAGGATCCAGAGTCAGGTTAAGGTATTGTACTGGGCTTTCCCTATAAATGATGACTTTAGGAGGAAATGCCAGGTTTTATCCTCTGGTGAAGAGGACAAAAGTAGTTTTATCAAGAGGAAACAAAAGATGAAGAAAGATGTAGGAAATAACACATATCCTTAAGATGGTTTTTCAAGCCATTAAAGACAAATGTATCTTTCAGCCATGGGTAGAATATGACCTTTGAGATGTTTGTGATTTCCTCTCATTCCTTCTCATAGGCAGATAACCACATGGAGCTGATTTCCCCTCCACCTCCTTTCCTTCTTGCTCTTATTCTTTATGTCCTCCCACTTCTCACAACAGCTGACTAAAACAGCTGTCCCCCAGGATGTCCTGCTTTGAATGAAACCTGATACATTCCTGAAGTCCTTTCTTTCCCTTCCCAGAATGTCCTGGAGCTGGCACTCTATGATAAAGATGTGGTTACTCAAGATGACCATCTCTTTACGGTGTACTTCGATATAGCCAAACTCTCCCTGGGAGAGCAAGTCTTCATGCACTTCAAGTGTGATTCGCAGGTGAGGTCTGAAGTAAGAAAGGGAATAGGGTGGCAAGAACATGTTTGTCTCCTTGTCTGCTTGTCTGAAACATTATCTGCAAAACCTTTCCTTCTTCCCCTCTAGTGTATGGACACCCAGCCTCATGAAAGGGTGTTGTCTTTCCCTCTGACTTGGAAAACCCTCTTCACACTATCATCTGTAGGTGTACTAATGGTTTTGGTGTTGGCAACAGAGGCTTACAAACTTTAGGTGACTTCAGGTCACTTTGCTAAGCTTGCCCCCATCAAGGATCAAGAACTGTGTCCGTGCCAGTACCTGATGCTTTTTGTCATAACTTGTTACTAAACCTAGCAATTAGGAAGTAATCATTCTTAATCAGAACCAAGTATCAGACCAAACTAGTTGCTAATGATGGATTGTGGCTTGGGTGTTTAAGTAAGGTGTCTAAGTCATGCCACTCTGCTTGGCAACAAAAAATACTCTTGCTTTGAATCATAGAATGGTTTCTAGATAATCATAGAAGATTAGCTAGTTCCAACCCCCCTGCCATGGGCAGGGACAAATGTCCAGGAAGACTCTGTAAGTTATACGTGCCACCTCTTGCTATATTCTGTCTGTCCCTGTCCTTTTCATGTTACCTCTCAGTCTCTAGCACATCATTGTACCATTCAGTTGATTGATTACCTTATCTACACATGCCTAGACTCCATTCTGCAGTTCTCTATCTTGCAATGCCTTATTTGACCACTTCTTTCTCTGCAAAATACCAGAGGAGCAGTGTGTAGCCTTCCTCCAGCCCTTGGTAAAATAGAAATATTTGGCTAGTTGTAAGCCAGCTCAGTACTGCCTGGGTGCTTACAGGTGCCATATCCAAACCTTTCATCACTGCATTTGCACAGCTACAGTAGTTAGAGCTCATACTCCCCTGACCTTTGTAAGTGTTTTTTGTCCTATCTTAATAACTTTTTAGTGTCATTAATGGAAAAGGTAATTGGAGCAACTAAGCAACGTGCAGCACAATTTCACTTCTCTCTTCATCCTCCCTTCTGTCCTCACATTTTTCTCTTTCCTGTGCTCTCTTCCTCCTACGGATTATACTCTCCTCCACCCCATAGACCAGACTTACCTCTACCCCAGTGCCCTCAACACATTGCCAAGCAAAGTTGTTGTGCTCTTCCACAGCTGCTTTCCCCTCATTATGTCACCATTTCCTCTCCTTACACCAGCAAGCTTGAGCTGCTCCTCTCAGCAGACCCTCCTTCTCTTTTCTGGCACACTTGATATGAGACAGCACCTTTGTCTGGGTCTGTCCCTTGTGTCCCTGCAGAAGCAGACAACTACTTTCTATCTTAAAAACTGCTATTGCAGCCGTCCAGAAACTTCCTATCCATAAAAGAATCTTGAGGCACAAATCACACAGATGTGAGGTGGTAGATGCTTCTATTTCAAATGCTCTGCCAGTCACAAGTCGTCCATGTCTCTATATATTGTGCGAGTGAGAACTTGCATTATGAGAATTGACAGCAGACTAGTGCCAAAACCCATTTATCTTTTATTATCTTCCAGAGACAAGAAGAGCTAGAGATGGGATTTTCATTGGATAATATGTGAGTAAATACCAAATGCAACATAATCTGCAGCAAAAAGAAACTGCAATTCAGAAGTGTGGAGTAATCTAATTACCAGAGTGAATCATTCCTTGATGATGCCAGGAATCTGTGCTATGAGATGTGTGACAAATTGGTGCATGCCAGGATGGCCTCCCATGAACTTCAGGCAGACAAGAAGAACAGCCTAAACTCTTTTCTTTGTGTAAAGAATACTATTTAAGATCAGAATACTGACATTGCTGTTTTGTTATGCATTTGTCTTTGAGTTCAGCGAGGGGATTCACAGCATCATAGTTTCATTCAGGGTTAGAAGGGACCACAAGGATCACCTAGTTCCAACCCCCCTGCCATGGGCAGGGACACCCCACACTAGATCAGGCTGGCCAGAGCCTCATCCAGCCTGGGTTTAAACACCTCCAGGGATGGGGCCTCAACCACCTCCCTGGACAACCCATTCCAGGGCTTCACCACTCTCATGGGGAAGAACTTCCTCCTCACATCCAGCCTGAATCTCCCCACCTCCAGCTTCATTCCATTCCCCCTAGTCCTATCACTACCTGAGATCCTGAGAAGTCCTTCCCCAGCCTTCTTGTAGCTCACTTCAGATACTGGAAGGCCACAATTAGGTCACCTCGGAGCCTTCTCTTCTGCAGACTGAACAGCCCCAACTCCTTCAGTCTGTCCTCATAGGAGAGGTGCTCCAGCCCTCTGCTCATCCCTGTGGCCCTTCTCTGGACACCTTCCAGCATGTCCATATCCCTCTTGTAATAGGGATAGACCCCCTCCCTCTGAAGCTAAACATGGAATAGTGCCCTGGATTTCTGACCTAGAACCATTTCTGCAATTAAAAAAAGAAATAAAAAGGATTCTGTGAAACCATCTGCAGCCTTAGTTTGGGGCTCAGAACAAAATCACTGCAATGTTTGGCCCCACAACACCTTTATTTTCTGCTAAGCCTCGGGACCAGACGAGCCGGTCCGATTACGATTGCACCTTGATGGAGTACAGTGAGAAAACTTGTTCTGTGTGTCTCCTGGGACTTTTCTTTCAAATCCAATGCACAGCTAAAAATAAGCAAGACCAAAAAATATCAAGAGAAGGATGTGGCTTGTTAATCATACTGTAATTACACTGAGTTATTTAAAATGTATTTTTCTTTCTGTTTCCTAGTTCAGGCCCTCCTGAAACCATCATTACTAATGGAGTGGTAGTGGTGAGTGTTGTGTTCTGTCATCTGTCTTGTCCTGTTCCCACACTTGCTTCACTTGACTCACAGTCATCAGGCCAACATACCCTCTGACACTGAGATTTCTCACTTCACCATCTGCCTCATGATGAGGATGGCACTCACAGAGAGGCTGGGGCTGGAAGAGTAGGGAGATTCCCCATGCTAGCAGCCACCAGGTGCTACAAAGGCAACACATGGGTGTGGTTTAGGTCTGAGTAATCAGTGCAGCAGTGAAGTCTCCCTTGGACATTTCTCCTCTTGATTTCTTGTATTGCCAAAGTGATAGATTTTGTTTTGTCTCAGGCTCTCGCTGTTTCCTCTGTTCATAGCTACACTTTTCACACAGGGAATTACTGGCCATGTCATTTGCTGTTTTATTAGCTTTGGTTCCTCCTTATTTCTGTTTAAATCATAGAATGGTTTGTGTTGGAAGGGACCTTAAAGATCATCTAGTTCCACCCTTACTCCACCATGGGCTGGCACCTCCCACTAGACCAGGATGCTCAAGATGTCATGCAGCCTGGCCATCAACATCTCCATGATCCTCCCTGGGCAACATGTTCCAGTGTCTCTCTACCCTTACTGTAAAGAATTTCTTTCTAATATCCAGTCTAAATCTACCCTCCTCAAACTTAAATCCATTCCCTCTTGTCCTACCACTACAAGCCCTTGTGAAATGTCCCTTCTCAGCTTTCCTGTAAGCCCCCTTCAGGTACTGGAAGGCCCCTCTCTGATTTCCTTGGAGTCGTCTTTTCTCCAGGCTGAACAATTAGTCCTCTGCATCTCTGTAAGGATCTTGGGAGAGCTGTTTTTCACATTAGGCTCCACTTTCACCCTTCTGCAAGCCCTGCCCATCCACACTGCACACCCAGCCTTGCCCTGGGTGCATTCAGTTTCTCAGAGAGTCCTTTTGTCACAGCCAGTATTTGAAACTGAGGTCATGGCTGAGAGAAAACCTTTTCCTTAGGACAAAGTGTACTGCCTGTATGGCATTCACATCATCATCAGTTGGAGCTTCAACTAGGAGACTGAATATCAGACTGGCAAATTCCCTGCCATGAGATATTTCATTGATTGTGTCTCTCACAGTCTCGCAAAATCTGCTGCTTGGAAGTCCAGGTGGTTGAGAAGAAGAAAAAGCAGAAGAAATCTTTATCAAGTAAGGTTATTTCTCCATCAGCTATTTTATAATAGTGATGTGCCAATATTATAAAGGCAATTAGATTAATGTAAGAATGGGAAAAAAAAACCCAACCCAAACCAACAAATCCAAACCATGACAAGAGCTTGTGATAAACTCTGTGAGAACCTTTGTTTCCAATTTTGATGAGAAAACTACTCTGTGTCTGATCATGTGTTGCTTCCGTAGAGAAAGGATTCTCCTTTAGAGTGCGAGGCTCTTATGAGGGCACCCAAGACGTTATGCTGGGATCTGACCTGATCTTCAACAACTCCTCTGCTAAGTTCCACTATGCCAGATACAAGCAGCCAATGCTGGATGTTACGCTACCAGGGAAGAAAGAGCCTTCCTCCTTTGTATGTAATTGCATGTAAAGTACCATGGGACAGAAACAGCAGCACAAATTTGCATTGTGGAGGGAGAGTAATATTCCTTACAACGCATTTGTATTTTTTTCAGCACTCCCATATGCATGATACAGGCTCTCCAATTGTGGAACTTCATTCCCTACCAAGTGGAAAAAACATGATCTTAGCAGAGGTGAGTGTCTGCTCTTTGATGGGGGAGGTTGAGAAACCCGAGTGTGAAAGTCTGCAGTCCCTTGGTGAGATTATCAGGATGCTTTCTAATGATGAAAGCCTGCAGGGAAAAATGCCACAGTCTAACAGTGGCAGGTCTTTAGGTGATAAAGCCAGGCTGTGCCTTATTCTGTTTGAATGGGTAAGGAAATAGAGGGTTCTTATTACTCATCCTGATCCTACTTCATGGATGTTCTACTTTTCCCCTTTTCACACACCAGTGGGCCACCTGAGACAGCACCAGTCTCTTGCTGGTGCTGAGCACGCTTTGCAAAACAACAAAACAGTAGCATATAGTATGAAAGGATCATGGCTCTTGTGGCATGTAAGCCACAGAAAGGGAGAAGTAAAAGCTGCTGTGTAGCATAGTAGTTTGGCTGCAGAGTGGCTGGTTGCCTGAGGGAGATGAGTAAAGTACACACTATCACTTTCCTTTGTAAACAGCAGTTGTCCTCAAACATTACACTCAGAAGAAAACACTGGGAATTACTGAACAACCTCCCTGACAATAAACCACTGCAATTAAGTCGGATTCACTTCTGGATTACCCATTGCTCCTGATTTGTACCTGCATTGCTAGGATGGCACAAGCTAAAATTCCCCCCTGGGGCTGCAGGTGGGGAGGAGAGCTAAAACAGGTTGCCATGATTGCACTGTTTGTGTTCTTGCTTTCCAGGATAAAGGATTTGACTTATACATGAAGGCAGAAGACTGGTAAGAGAGTTACCCATTCTTGGAGACTTACTCATCCTTAGCTGAATTCGTCTCACCCTCTTTACTGGAGAGGAGACACTCACAGTAGACAGTAGGTTGTGTGACCAAGTGATGTGGAATTCACATGAGCTGGAAGCAAACTATGTGTGTAAAACTAACAGCATGCATAGATAATCAATATGGAGACAGGAATAAAAAAGATGCACAAAATAGAAGAAACAATATTACAAATCAGTTACAGCAGTCAGTGCTATGCTCTGCACAGTCTTTAACTCTTTCCCTCACACTGTGTAAGAGCTCAGCTGATCACCTACTGCTGCTGATCATGAAGTAGGTGAGCTTGCTGCCTACTTCAGGACAAATGTGAGAAGCTTTTCCCACAGCTCTTGATGCAGGCTAAAATGTGAGAAAATGCCTCAGAAGTTATCTGCAGGAGTATCTTTACCATATGTTTTCTACTGATAATTCCTTACAAATTTGGCAGTCCCTTTTTCTATCATTCTTTCCTAGAATCATAGAATCATTTTGGTTGGGAAAGACTGTTCAGGTCATCAGGTCCAACCATCAATTTACCAGTTTGAAGTCATCACTAAACCTTGTCCCTAAGTGCTACAACTACACATCCTTTAAATACCTCCAGGGATGATGACTCCACCACTTTGCTGGGCAGCTTGTTTCAGGGCTAGACAACCCTTTCAGTGAAGAAATTTTTCCTAATATCCAAACTAAAGCAGCCCTAGCACAACTTGAGGCCATTTCTTCATGTCCTATCTGTTGTTACAATGTCATGCAGCATTGTAGCCCTGCTTGGGTGTGTAGGAAAGGCTCCTCCTGTAAATGCAGTACTTTGTGGATCTGGTTTATTTCTTTGTATTGGAAACTCTGGGCTTGTCTATCAATAATGAAGTGGAATGTTCTTTTGTCCTGATCTCTGTTCCAGCCCAGACCACCTTGATGTGCGTTTAGGGTTTGACCTCTGCAGGCAGGAGCAAGATTTTCTATGCAAAAGACAGAAGCATGTTGCCCCTGCTCTGAAGAAGGTACTGCAGCTGGACCAGGATCTGCTGCACGATGAGGTTGGTTGGGCAAGCACTCAAAAGCATCTAAAGTTCTTAAAAGTGGGGGCATAACAGTGTAATCTGAGCTCTTTTTCTTCACGGTTAATTTTTCTTCTGGTTTTTCCTTATCTTTAAAATTATGTATGCTTCCAACACTGCCCCATAGCTCCAATCTCCTCCTGCCATTTGTGTCCTATGCAGCTGCTCTTCTGAGTTTTAATTTGTTTTCTGCTACACCTTCATTGCTAGCCAGGCTGGATATTCTTTATATAGAACTGGTTTCTATCACAGCCTTTACCCTATGATTATTATCCTTATTGATTAACTGTGAGGTTGAAGCTGTGAGATTTCATTTTAATCACAGAATGTTAGGGGTTGGAAGGGACCTCGAAAGATCATCTATTCCAACCCTCCTGACACAGCAGGATCACCTGTACCAGATCAACAGATCTTGTCTGGTTAGGTAATAATATCAGAGCTGTATCAGGTGATGCTATATCAGATGCTTATCAGAGGATGGTTGAGTCTGGCAACAAACTCTTGAGATTGCCTAATCCAACCACTCCCTAATTCCTGCCTTTAAAACTGTCTCTTTTGGTTTGAATTAACAATATTTTTTTTCTTTACCTTGTGTGTGGAACACATTGGAGGCTGGTGCCAGTTACCTGAGCAAAAACTGTCATTACCTGTATTTCTGTTCTCCTTTATAAAATACAATGGTAGATATGTTCCAGGAGAAAGCATTTGGAAAGAAGTCTGCGTCCTGGCATGTGTAGTGGTGTCAAGCTTTGTGTATCAGCAACTCTCTGCTGAGAGCCCCAGTCAGCTGCATCACACTGTCTGATGCCAGCCCTTTCTCTTCATGCATTTCACAGACCCCAGTGGTGGCCATCATGACTACAGGAGGAGGAATGAGATCTTTGACAGCATTGTATGGCAGTCTGCGGGGGCTCAAGAAACTCAATGTCTTGGACTGTGCCACGTACCTGACTGGCTTGTCTGGTACTACATGGTAGGTTGGACTGGGCAGCTCTTGACAGGAGTCTTCCTGATGAACCCCTGTGTGCAGAAGTAGGATGGGGCTGACACACAGTAATCTACATATAATAGCTTCTCAGCAGACCTACTTCTTTTGATCTTTTCCCTAAACTGTTAGGCTTTTCAGGGGGGAAAGTCACAGCATTTGCAACACCATTAAAAGCAGTGCTTTTCTAAGAAGAGCTCGTGGAAAATCACTCAAGCCATTTTGACAGGGAGTATGACTGTAACTTCAAAGGGAATGTGGTGACTCCTTAGAGAATTGAAAGCACAAAACTTTTTACTTAGGGTTGAAATTTCGCCCCCCCCCCCCCTCCCCCCCCCAACATTAAATTTGCCAGAGCAGCTCAGTAGGAAGCAGATGAAAGCTGTATTTACAAGCCAAAGAACCATTTGCAATGAAATTCAATAAATATGTACAATACGTACACAGCATTTACAGATATTTACTATTAATAAACAGCACAAGAACCCCTTGGTCAAAGACCATGGGAAGCTACTAACTTCTTCTCTGTCCCCCTTGCCCCCCTGTACAAAAGGGAAAAGAGACCAAAGCAGAGAAATTAATACCAAAACAGAGCAGCCAAGGTCAAGCAGAAGCGAGTTAGTATCTCTCCCAGAGCAAAGAAACAAGAAGAGAAGGATTGTTTTGGACAAGTGGTTTTAGTGCCTTATCTCTGCCAATGGGATTGTTTAGAATTATCTTTATTTTCATTTTTACACCCAATAGTGAATTATTTACATTTTTACTACTTTCTGTTCAAGATCTGTGGAAACTTTTTAAAGGCATAGCCTAAAACTACCACAATTTCAAATCAAGTTTAAATAGAAATGTGAAACATATCCATTGCTGACTTCAAGCCTCGGTTTGGTGTGGCTTTTTCCCTCTTCAATATGGGGGTACTGGTCGATAGTAGGCTGAACATGAGCCAGCACTGTGCCCAGGTGGCCAAGAAGGCCAACAGCATTCTGGCCTGGATCAGGAATAGTGTGGCCAGCAGGAGCAGAGCGGTCATTCTGCCCCTGTGCTCAGCACTGGTTAGTCCACACCTTGAGTTCTGTGTCCAGTTCTGGGCCCTTCAGTTTAGGAAAGATGTTGAGTTGCTGGAATGGGTCCAGAGAAGGGCAACAAAGCTGGGGAGGGGTTTGGAGCACACACCCTGTGAGGACTGGCTGAGGGAGCTGGGGGTTGCTTAGCCTGGAGGAGGCTCAGAGGAGACCTTCTTGCTCTCTACAACTCCCTGAAGGGAAGTTGTAGCCAAGTGGGGGTTGGTCTCTTCTCCCAGGCAACCTGCACCAGAACAAGAGGACACAGTCTCAAGCTGTGCCTGGGGAGGTTTAGGCTGGATGTTAGGAAGAAATTCTTCATAAAAAGAGTGACTGGCCATTGGAATGTGCTGCCCAGGGAGGTGGTGGAACCACCATCTCTGGAGATGCTTAGGAAGAGACTGGATGGGGTGCTTGGTGCCATGGTTTAGTTGATTAGATGATGTTGGGTGATAGGTTGGACTCAATCTCAATGGTCTTTTCCAACCTGGTTAATTCTATTCTATTTCTTCTTCCTAGGACCATGTCAAACTTGTACAGAGATGCTGACTGGTCGCAAAAGGATCTCGACAAGCAAATCAGTGAGGCTCGAAAACATATGACAAAATGCAAAATAAATTCCCTTTCCTTGGATTATTTGAAGTATTACAAAAAGCAGCTGTGCCAACGGAAAAGAGAGGGCCGCAAAACATCTTTTATAGATCTCTGGGGGCTTGTCCTGGAATCTTTGTTGCATGATGGGGTACAGTATGTCATAAAGCAGCATTTAGAGTGGTTTAAAATGTTCTGAGAATTAATTTCTGGAGAAGATATCTTCCTTTTTGTTCAGAGAGGAGTAGTTTGTTACCAGATTGTGTGTATGCAACAAACAGCCATTCCCCAAACTTTTCATGGTGGAATTATGGATACTCAACCAGGGAGGAAAACAGAATCACAAAATCAGTCAGGGTTGGAAGGGACCATAAGGATCATCTAGTTCCAATCCCCCTGCCATGGGTAGGGACACCTCACACTAGATCAAGCTGGCCAGAGCCTCAACCACCTCCCTGGACAACCCTTTCCAGGGTTTCACCACTCTCATGGTGAAGAACTTCCTCCTCACATCCAGCCTGAATCTCCCCACCTCCAGCTTCATTCCATTCCCCCTAGTCCTATCACTACCTGAGATCCTGAGAAGTCCCTCCCCTGCCTTCTTGCAGGCCCCCTTCAGATACTGGAAGGCCACAATAAGGTCACCTTGGAGCCTTCCAGGTGAACAGCCCCAACTCCTTCAGTCTGTCTCATAGGAGAGGTGCTCCAGCCCTCTGATCATCCTCGTGGCCCTTCTCTGGACATGCTCCAGAACATTTGTATCCCTCTTGTAATAGGGGCTTCAGAACTGGATGCAGTATTTTTGCTTGTGAGATTTTGGATATGTTTCTCTAAGAAAATTCCAAGATTAACATTTTTTGGGGGGGGAAAAAAAAAGAAGTTATCAAATGTCAAGATGCCTTTTATTTAGAAATAGCAAAATTGCAGCCATGATCTTAACGCCCCTCAGAGGTCCACAAACAAACCTGCAGACTTCTGAAACACGTGAGGGGGTCTTTCATTAACTTGCAGCATAATGCATTAAGCTGGTTTATACCAGCAGTTTTGCTTTCTGCTCTTCATCATTTCCTTTTGTTTTCATCCTGCTGGGTCAACAAATAATCTGGCATCAGACTGGGTGCCTGCAGGTATTTCAGTAACAAAATGCTTACAGGAATTTTGAAAAATATAGAGCTTTTCAGAATTTAAGCTCAGCATGCATTATGCATTACAGGCAGGAATTTTTCTGTCCTGCAAGCTTAGACATAGAGAAAATGTGCTTTTCATCTCTGTGTAACCATATTTCTGCAATCACAGAAAGACAACCATAGACTCTCCGATCAGCAACAGGCCATTGACCGTGGTCAGAACCCATTGCCTATCTATACTGCAGTCAACGTCAAGAACAACTACAGCACTCTGGATTTCAAAGGTAATTAGGAGACTTCTGGGATTCACTTGCCTTTATATTGAAGTTGGTGGATCCTGGGACATGCTTTTCAGATAATCTAAAACAGGTCTTCCTTTAAAGGCCAGAACCTCAGATGATATGTGTTCAGGCACTCTCCTTGTGGTTAGGTAAAAGTTTAAATGCCTGGGGAGGTGGTGGAGTCGCTGTCATTGGAGGTGTTCAGGAGGAGACTTGATGGGGTGCTTGGTGCCATGGGTTAGTTGTTTAGGTGGGTTGGATTGGTTGATGGATTGGAAGCGATGATCTTGAAGGTCCCTTCCAACCTGGTTTATTCTATGTGTGACAGTTTTAGGCTGTGCCTTTAAGGAAAAGACAGATACAGAATTCTCTAGCTGAATGTTTTGGTGTAAAAAGGAAAACAAAGATAATTCTCAATGAATTTCATTGGTAGATCAGTGGGAATGTAACTTTAAGGATTTTAGTTTCAGTCTCTGTCTGGACAGCTGTCCTCTTTCTGTTCTGTTCCTGGTGGTACTGACCTTGGACTAATTAGATAAGAAACTAATTATTTTCTTCCCTTAACTATGGCTTTGAACTAACAGAATTTCCCTTAATATCCATTTTCTCTCTAATCCATTTTGGGAAAAAAGGAGTAAGGGGGGAAAAGGGGTTTTGGGGAGAACCCTCCTCCCAAAGGAGGGAGTTTTCAGTGTTGCCTTCTTTCCTGCATATTTTTGTATATACTGTAAATACTGTATATTGTGTATATATTCATTGCATTTCACTCTGCTTGTGAAAGTACAGCCTTTCCATTTGCTTCTCCAACTGAGTTAGCTGTGGTTTGTGTGTGTGGGGGAGAATTGAACTTTCTCACTACCACACCATGCAATAGATTCAAAAAATCTTCCAAAGACTTCTCCTATTGCTGGGTTTTCATTTGTACCATGCTTATGGCTTGTTACCACTGGTATGAAAGATTAGACTTTGCAGAAATTATCTTGATTGTTAACTCCTTTCATGCCCCTGATAACAACATCATTTCTATGTTTACTACAGCTAAGGAGCTGTAGTAAAACATTGCTCTCTGTGTTCCTTTTTACAGAATGGGTGGAGTTCACCCCTTATGAGGTGGGATTGCAAAAATACGGAGTTTTCGTCCGTGCTGAGGATTTTGGCAGTGAGTTCTTCATGGGTCGGTTGATGAAGAAGATCCCTGAATCTCGGATCTGCTTCTTAGAAGGTAAAGTCTTAAAGCCATTTGAATGGTATTTAGAATCTGTGGTGGTTTGAACCTTAACTGGGATTTAAGAGCTCAGATGGGGGCAAGACTGAGAATCCTTCCCCCATTCCTCCCTCCCCTTTCCCAGTAGAGAGGGGGGAAAAAAGGGAAGGGGGTAAAGCCACCGAGAAATAATCTGGAGTTGGTTTGGAAGTAGAGAGGTACAAAAAAAAAACATTCCTTAAACAATATATATATATAACAATAACAGGAAGGGTTCACAAGGGTAAGGAACAAGGATGGATGGGCAAAGTATGTATAAAAAATCCAGTCCTTTGGAGTCCTTTGAAGAAATGTGGATGTAGCAGGGAGAGGACCAGGCCTGACCACATGGCAGAAAAGCAGGAAGCCAGCAGCAGTCCTTGTCCAGACAAAGGCAGGAGCCAAAAAGAGAGCTAATGGCTGCAGTGTGTTCCTTTTTATAGGCTTGCTGGACAGGGAGGGGGAGTAGAACACACTAACTCAGTTTCCCAGGGGAAAATGTCCTCCAGGGAGAGCAAGGTTCTCACAAGCCCTCCCCCCAGCTTTCAGGTTGGGCATGACCCATCACAGAATCATAGAATGGTTGGAATGGACCTTAAAGATCAACCCCCCTGCCATGGGCAGGGGCACCTTCTACTAGACTAGGGTGCTCAAGGACCCACCCAAACTGGTTTTGAGCAGGTTGTAGCCAGGTGAGGGTTGGTCTTTTCTCCCAGGTGGCCAGCACCAGAACAAGAGGACACAGTCTCAAGTTGTGCCAGGGAAAGTTTAGGCTGGATGTTAGGAAGTTCTTCATAGAAAGGGTGATTTGCCATTGGAATGGTCTGCCCAGGGAGGTGGTGGAGTCACCATCACTGGAGGTGTTTAAGAAGAGACTGGATGGGGTGCTTGGTGCCATGGTTTAGTTGATCAGATAGTGTTGGATGATAGGTTGGACTCGATGATCGCAAAGGTCTTTTCCAACCCGGTTAATTCTATTCTAGTCTAGTCTATCAACAATTTAAACAACCTAAGCAGAAGCACAGACCTGACAATGTTCATCTGTTAGTAATGGTTTTGCAATTCGTGACCTGAGCTAGAAAGCTCTTTCCTTTTGCAGGCATATGGAGTAGTTTGTTTTCATTGAATGTGTTGTACCTCTGGAATTTGTCCCATTCATCAGAAGATTTCTGGCACAGGTGGACCCGGGACAAAATTGACAACATAGGTAAATTATCATGCTTCTTCCTTACCCTGTTTCAATTGTTATATAGAGTTAATTTTAGCTAAAACATCCCAGCCATTTGCTATGTAAAATGTAGACACTGGCATTTTGTTGAGCCACACTGCCTTTGTGGAAGGAGTTGAATTCAAAGCCTTCTACCACAAAGCATTACGTTGATAGCTGAAAAATCTCCAGACCTGTGATCTGTGTTCAACACTGATGTCAGCAGATGAGTAAAATGTTCAGGAATACTTTTGATTACATTAAGTCAGAGCTACTGTAATACAAATAAGTAAAGCTATCACTTTCCAAAGCCTGCATTTCATCTTTTCTGCAAGTATGTGTATGTTTGGTGGAGATTTTTATTGCTGCTTTATCCTGAGTCTTGATTTTTATCCAAGCCTGCACTGTGTAAGGAAATGGTATTTGACAGATAAGAGTAGAATTTTATTCTCTCCTTCATTTGGTCACTTGTGCTTCTTGAGTATTTTCATGTGATCCCTTTTACATAAAGGGAACACTGAATTGTATTACTTAACCTTGACCTCTTTAGAGATTACTTAGGTCTAGGCAGGTAGAATTTAATGTTCTTTGTGCAGAGGAGGAACCTGTGCTACCACTGAAACCACATGAGCTGAGGACTCGCCTGGCCACCCCTGCTGGCCCACTCAGTAGTGCTCTCCGTGGTGCTCTCACTGACCGCCTCTGTATTGCCCAGGAGCACAACTTCCTAAAAGGCTTACAGCTGAATAATGACTACTTGGAGAACAAGCACTTCTGTAGATGGAAAGGTAATGGAAGACTTGTTTGTCTGGGTGGGGAGAATAAACAAGCGGAACAAACAAAACCCAGATTTAATAGCGAACCTATTCTCCAGGGTTAGAGGCCATGTTTGGGCAGAATCACTGTTAGGTCAATCATTTGTGTCACACAAATGAGACGTAGAATGGCATGCCAATGATTTGCTGGTGGCACACCTCCTTTATGCAAGAACACCAGGTTCTAGTGGTAGATCTTCTCTGTTAGAAGATCTACTCAGTGGGGAGACACAAGAAACCCCCTTCAAGAATGCTACCACTGCAGATCCAAAACTGCACATGGCTGAGAGCAGAGGAGAAGGGATACAGTGAATCTCCCCATTCCACAGATCATAAGCAGTTAAGGCTCTGTGGTCATGGTGCAAGAGTGGAAAACAAGCTAACCAGTTTTGCACTGTTGTACTTACAGCAAAAAAACGTATCTTTCCTTTCAGATACTGTGTTAGACACATTTCCCAATCAGCTGACACAATCAGATGAATTCCTGTCTCTAGTAGATACTGGATTTTTCATCAACACAAGCGTCATGCCTCTTTTAAAGCCAGAAAGAAAGGTGGATGTCATCCTGCATTTAAATTACAGTGCAGGATCCCAGACACAGGTGAGAGGAGCTGAAGCAGTCTAATTCTTCTTCAACAGCTGCGTGCCTGGAAGTTTTAAACACTTAGGTGTTTTCTAGATTGGTCCTGCTAAAAGTCTTAACTACTAGCATTTTGAGCTTAATGCTGCAGCATGATTCCTGATTTACAGGCTCTACATATTCTCATTGGTTCTCCTTGTTTGATTCAACTGTTCTGTGTGAAGAACTCAGGCAAAACAAAAGCTTTCTCTCCAGTGATGCAGCGTTTTTCAATAGGGCTTTCACAACTAGCTTGGAAAATGACCTATTTGTTACTGGATGCCAAGAAATCTTGAGATTTGAAGCACAGTTCAAGCCTTAGTACTGTTCTGTCTGTTGATCCAGGCTCTGGACCAAACCTGCAAGTACTGCTCAGAGCAGGGAATCCTTTTTCCCAAGGTGGATTTGAGTGAAGAAGACAGGAAAAACCTGAAGGAATGTTACCTCTTTGATGGTGCTGAGACTCCAGGGGCACCAGTGCTGCTCTTTTTCCCACTAATTAATGATACTTTCCAAAAATACAAAGCACCAGGTGAGTAATCAAACATGTTAAAAAAGGGTTGACGTCATGGCCATCCTGTTAACTCTTGACCTTCATTGTTGGTGAATAGAATAGAATAGAACAGAACAGACCAGACCAGGTTGGAATAGACCTTTGCGATCATCAAGACCAACCTATCATCCAACACTATCTAATCAACTAAACCAGGGCACCAAGCACATTCCAATGGGCAATCACTCTTTCTATGAAGAACTTCTTCCTAACATCCAGCCTAAACCTCCCCTGGTGCAGCTTGAGACTGTGTTCTCTTGTTCTGTTGCTGGTTGCTTGGGAGAAGAGACCAACCCCCACCTGGCTACAACCTCCCTTCAGGTAGTTTTAGAGAGCAATAAGGTCTCCCCTGAGCCTCCTCTTCTCCAGGCTAAGCAGTCTCAGTCCCTCAGCCTCTCCTCATAAGATTTGTGCTCCAGACCCCTCCCCAGCTTTGTTGCCCTTCTCTGGACATACTTCAGCAACTCAACATCTTTCCTAAACTAAGAGGCTCAGAACTGGATGCAGGACCAAGGTGTGGCCTAACCAGTGCTGAGTACAGGGCGCAATGACCTCTCTGCTCCTGCTGGCCACACTATTCCTGATCCAGGCCAGGATGCCATTGGCCTTCTTGGCCACCTGGGCACACTGCTGGCTCATGTTCAGCCTACTATCAACCAGTACCCTCAGGGCCCTTTCTGCCTGGCCACTCTCCAGCCACTCTGACCCCAGCCTTTCAATACATCGAAGCTCTCTGTTGCTTAAAGTAACAATTTTTACCACATCAGACTTGATTCCATGGCTGTGCTGTTTATTTAGTTTGCAGAAAACTTTGATGAATCTACACAAGCTACAGATACAGCTCAGAACTGCAGTATAGACCTGTGTGAAACTAATTTCCTCCCTGATCATATGAAACAGCTGATATCCACCTGAGGCAGAGACTGAGCTGTCAATGTGAAAAAGAGTTATTTGGGTTATTGTGTGTTTGTTTGTTTTAATTAAGAGGAATTCAGATTATGAACTCTCTGTGGAGAGGCATTGCCTTTCCCTACTCCATTAAGAGTTGCTTATGATCAGAGACATTCCCATCTCTCAGCAGTGAGTTTTTTCCTCCCTCCTCCTAGGTCTGAAGCGCTCAGAGTCGGAGATGGAAGATGGCAAAGTTGATCTCTATGGCTGCTGTTCCCCCTACTCCACGTACTCAGTTCAGTACTCTGAGAAGGCCTATGACCGTCTGGTTCAGCTGGGTGAATACAACATCCTGAATAATGAGGGCCTCATTATGCAGGCCTTGCGC
This sequence comes from Melanerpes formicivorus, assembly GCF_026170545.1. Classification (NCBI taxonomy): domain Eukaryota; kingdom Metazoa; phylum Chordata; class Aves; order Piciformes; family Picidae; genus Melanerpes; species Melanerpes formicivorus. The sequence continues at coordinate 335,595 of NW_027142410.1, forward strand.
ACAGCTGTGGCACGGAAAAGGCAGAAGAAATAATGTCAGGCAAGGGAGGATGCTTTTGTATCCCTTAACCTGCTGAGAGACAGAAGGTCCCTTACAATCAACAAGCAGGCTTTGAAGGATTCCAGCTCAACCCCCCTAAATGGTCATCTCAGATGAACAAAGAAGGGAGTGAAGATAAACTTTTTTCTCCAAAGAATTTCAGTGCAGCAGTTTGTTGCAATTCAGCTACAACAGTGAAGTACAAGTCATTGTGTGCTGTGAGGATGGGCAGCCCCAAAGGAGACGGTGCTAAGATAATAATGAGCATGGTGCTAGTTGCCTTGAGAAACAGTTTGAAGTATTTAAGTCTAACATGCTCAGGGCAGACCACATTAAAAGCATATTTTATTAACTCTGCTTGTGTTTTGTGTTTGCAAGATGGTGGTGGTGAGGAAAGGTGTGGCCTGTGGGATAGGTGGGATCGTGGCACATTTTAGGCAAGTGTTTCGAGAAAGAAAGGCATCCTGAGGACACAAATCACCTTCAAAGACGGCTTTGGACAGAGGCAGAGGAGGCACAGGCCGTGGGTATGAGATCAACTGAGAAAGCAAGAGTGTTGACAAAGTTCTCTCCTGCTTGTCTGCCAAGCTCCTCTGTGTGTTTCTTGGCTACTCATCCCTCTTCCTATTCATGGGGTGAGTAGTAGTAGTGTAGTAACAAGAAATATAAGCTGAACATTCTGCTGGCTTTAATCCCTCTGAAAACAAGAGGAAGGATGTGCAGTCCCTGGAATTTGGCAGCCCTGCCTGCCCTTGCTGTTGGCTGGGTCTTGCAAGAGCTTGCCACCTGCAGAATTAGGAGGCAACCATACACAGGTGAAAGGGTTTTACATGGTCTCAGTGCACAAAGAAAGATTTTGTGTTTTGCAGTAAGGCATCAAAGGAGGTTATCTTGCCCCATGAATGTTACTTTTCCCTCTTGAGATAGCAGAAATTTATTTTACCTATGGTGTTGTTGTGAGTCTTGTGCCAGCTGTGAAGAATTCATGAAAGGTGCTACCTATAGAGAGCCCTGGAAGCTTTGGGAAAGTTTACTATGGCAAGCACATCCTTCTGCATGGCATGCTATGTCAGGAGGGTCTGTGCCTCCTGGGCTGTGATTTCATAAACACAGATGGGCTTGGAGCATTGATCACCTCTTTAGGAAGTGTGTTTCAGTGTTTGACCAGCCTCTCAGTAAAGAAATGATTCCCAGTGTCCAGTCTGAACCTCCCCTGGTGCAGCTGTGGACTGCTCCCACACATCCTATTGCTGGATCCTGGTGAGAAGAGTGCAGTACCTCCCTTTCTGTTTCACTTGCTCACGCAGCTGTAGAAAGTGATGAGGTCACCTCTCAGCCTCCTTTCCTCCAAACCTGCGTTCAAGGACCAGGGGTCCCAGAACGCACACAGAATGGAGTTTGCCCTTTTGACTGCCAGGGCACAAACTGCTGACTCACATTGAGCAGCTGCAGAGCAGCAACCCCAGATCCCTTCCTGCAGGGCTGCTCTCCAGGCACTGTTCTCTCAGTTTTTATGTTTGCTTGGTATACAGGACTCTATACTGGGTTTATGTGGCAAGGTTTTGGTAGGAGGGTGGGGTGCTGCTGGGTTGGCCTCTGTGGGTTGCAGCCACATTTCGAGGCTTATACACAGGATTTTAATTCTGCCTTCCAGAGGGGTAGATAAAGGTATCTACAGTGTGCTTGGATGGGTCATGCCACCCTGAAGCTTTAAATAGCATCATCAGAGCCTGGTAGAGGGAGCAGGACACAAGGTTTCTGTAATGACATGCCAGACAAGGACACAAGTGCTGTGTGTAACTCCGTGTTTTAAAATACAGGGCAGAAGGAGTGTCAGCAGCTGAGATGAGTGCCTGTGAAATGTCTGCCTTCTTCCTCTACAGGAGCCCTCTGCATATAGTCATGCTTTCATTTCTCTGCTGCTGAGTTGTATCTTTAACAGTGTGTTTTGTCCAGGGCAGAGTCTCAGAAGACACTTTTTGTGGATTGAGGGCAGGTTCCAGCTCTCAACTCTTCTTCACTTTGTATTTATCCTTCCAGAATGAAACTCTGAAAGTTGGTCTTCTTGTAGTCAGCTTGGACTGATTTTTCTCATGACCAGTTAATTTTCTTTGTGCAGTCAGTGTGAACCTTTCAAGGGATGGTTCTTATGGTTAGGAACAGGTCAGATGTAATTTCCTTAGAGAGCATCATTAATACTTCCAGCTTCAGCTCTCACACATTGAGTGGAGAGCTGGTATCTCCCACATGGTTTTGTGTGTGCCTTCTGTTCTGTGATGCCCCCTAAATGGATAGGCTCTTTCAAAAGACCATGGTCATTTGCAGAGTGCCTCATTTTAGTCCATTCTCTGGAGCATAGTTTTGCTCAGTCAGGCTTAACCCAAGATTCAAGAAGCTTGAAGAAGGCTTTTTATATCTTTCACACATACAAACAAAACTGGGAGTTCAGCAAGCAGCAGCAATATGCTGCAGCAAATAAGCTTTGAAGGTCTTAGGAGAGATGAGGAAGGGCTGCAAAGATCTTGGGGGCTAAAGCTAAGCCTGCAAGAATATTTAGGTTGTTTACAACCTTTGCCTTTGCAATCCTTGTTTGCAAAATGCTGAGAGACATTTTCTGGGGCATGATTTTCCTGCTGTTGGTTGCTAAATGGTCCTACCACCTTGTAGTTTTTTTTAATAAGTCCATTTTATAACACTGTACAGAGCTCTTCAATTGTGTAGCCCTGGTTAGCTTCTATCAAGCTGTGGAAGAGCAAAGTAAAGCAGCAAATGCAATTTTATGTTTGCTCTAGATTATTCATCTTATTTCTTCTCATAGACTGAGCCAGAAGTACCATGAGATCATCTTGTTAGACATGTTAGATATCAGACCTCTTAGCTGTCATGCAATTATTTAAATGTTAATCCTGACCACCTCTGGCTGACCAAAGTCTCCCTGAAAGAAAAATGACCCCTCTTGTGTTAAAGACATCAGGAATGACAAAGTTGCCACATTTAATAGAAGTATGTTCTAGTGGGTGATCATCTTCCAGCATGAGGCTGTTCAGTCTGGAGAGGAGAAGGCTCCAAGGAGACGACCTTGTGGCATTCCAGTATCTTAAGCGGGGGGCTACAAGAAAGCTGGAGAGGGGATTTTTAAGGTATCAGGTAGTGATAGGACTAGGGGGAATGGAGCAAAACTAGAGGTAGGTAGATTTAGTCTGGATTTTAAGAAGTTCTTCACGATGAAGTTGGTGAGACACAGGAACAGGTTGCCCAGGGAAGTGGTGGAGGCCTCATCCCTGGAGGTTTTTAAGGCCAGGCTGGATGTGGCTCTGAGCAACCTGATCTAGTGTGAGGTGCCCCTGCCCATGGAAACTAGATGATCCTTGAGGTCCCTGCCAATGCTGACAATTCTGTAATTCTATAAGTATGCACCTTGTTTCCTGCCTCATTTAGTTTGACCAGATCTCAGACATTAGTTCTTGTTAACTCTTTTCCTAGTTAATTAAGAGCCTTTGCACAGCCACTCTTTCTTCATTAGAGTAGATTTTTAAAACTCTACCACGGTTACATCACAGTCCTCTTTTTCTTCAACCAGTGGATTCAGCCCTTCAAGTGCTCATTGTGAAAAAAACCCCACCTTTATTTGCTATCCTGAGCTGTATCTCTGCTCTTTGCACGCCCTCCAACTCTTCATTGTCCATCTGTCAACTGCAGCCTCCAGTTCTCTTCCTACTATTGCTATACACCGAGATGAATGTTGTTTTGTTAATCTTCTTGGGCCTGGGGGTACTGGTTGATGGTAGGCTGAACATGAGTCTGCAGTGTGCCCAGGCAGCCAAGAGGGCCAATGGCATCCTGGCCTGTATCAGGAATGGTGTGGCCAGCAGAAGCAGGGAGGTCATTCTGCCCCTATATACTGCAGTGGTTAGGCCACACCTTGAGTCCCGTGTCCAGTTCTGGGCCACTCAGATTAGGAAAGATGTTGAGTTGCTGGAAGGTGTCCAGAGAAGGGCAACAAAGCTGGGGAGGGGTTTGGAACACAAGCCCTGTGAGGAGAGGCTGAGGGAGCTGGGGTTGCTTAGCCTGGAGAAGAGGAGGCTCAGGGGAGACCTTCTTGCTTTCTACAACTACCTGAAGGGAGGTTGTAGCCAGGTGGGGGTTGGTCTCTTCTCCCAGGCAACCAGCACTGGAACATGAGGACACAGTCTCAAGCTGCACCAGAGGAGGTTTAGACTGGATGTGAGGAAGAAATTGGAATGTGCTGCCCGGGGAGGTGGTGGAGTTGCCATCATTGGAGGTGTTTAGGAGAACATTTGATGGGGTGTGTGGTTGCATGGTTTAGTTGATTAGGTGGTGTTGGATGATGGGTTGGACTCTATGATCTTGAAGGTCTCTTCCAACCTGTTCTGGTCTATCCTATCCTATCCTATCCTATCCTATCCTATCCTATCCTATCCTATCCTATCCTATCCTATCCTATCCTATCCTATTTCCCAATTTCTCTCTGCAGAATCCAGTAGTCCTCATTTGACATTAGTCTTCTGCTGAGATGTTTAGCATAAGCTGGTGAGTTAGTGTTTTCCACACTATTCTTCCTTGTCATAAGGGGGAGTAAATGGTCCCATAGCTTTGTCATTCCTTTAATCACATATTCACAGTTCAGTGTGTTAGAATTAACTGTGGTTAATCAGGCCAGTTTATCAAGCAGGTCACATCATTCTGTACAGGTGGCATATCCTCATTATTACTTAGCACTTGACCAGTCTTCTATGCAAACCTGGCCAACCAGGATGTCATGGTTGTTGCCAAATCACTTACAAAAACATTGACTAGGGTTTGAGACTGGAAGACTCTTGAAAGTTCATCAGGAAAAAACCTGTATCCGGTGATGTGTCTCACTGAGGACTAATTCTGAAATCAGTTAGCTGATTACAGTCTTTGCACAATAGGCTATAAGTTAAAAAAAAACCCAATCAAACAAACCCCAACAAACCAACCAAACAACAAAAACTCAAACAAAACCAAACCAAACCAACAAACAAAAAGCCCAAATCAACCCAAAACCTGCAGTTGCAGGATAAAGCAAAGTTATTCTTATTACAAAGCCCTACTATTTTATAGTGAGTGGCTTCCAGAAAGTAGCTCAGGGTTCACTGAAAACTGTACATCACCTAAAAGGAGGAACCTCTGGCTACATGCCAAACCCACCACAGTTGGTAGTGCATAAGACCCTTAATGGGAAGGTTGTGAGTTCAAGCCTGCAGTGGGCAGTAGTGTCCTCCCTACTCTAGTCATGAGGTCTGTGGTGACAGGTTGGACTCGATGATCTTTGAGTCCAACCTTGGTGATACTGAATACTGAATTTAATGATAGCCCTGGAGAGATTGCTTTTCCAGGCATCCCTTTTGCATCACCTTTTTGCTATCCTGTGCACCCTACTGGTGAAACAGGTGCATGTGAGTGCTTTGACAGTCTTTACAGTTTTATTGCACTCTGGTCACCAAAAGACAGCTTCAGTAGCCTGCCTTGCAAGACCAGTGCATCCATAATAAAAAGCACACTTCAGTTTTGTCCATTCTCCCAGGCAACCAGCACCAGAACAAGAGGACACAGTCTCAAGCTGCACCAGAGGAGGTTTAGGTTGGATGTTAGGAAGAAGTTCTTCCCAGGAAGAGTGATTGGCCATTGGAATGGACTGCCCAGGGAGGTGGTGGAGTCACCATCACTGGAGGTGTTTAGGAAGAGACTGGATGGGGTGCTTGGTGCCCTGGTTTAGTTGATTAGATAGTGTTGGATGATAAGTTGGACTTGATGATCGCAAAGGTCTCTTCCAACCTGGTCTGGTCTATTCTATTCTATTGCATTGCATTTAATACATATCTAAGATAAGGAAATTAAAGATTAACCCAAATATAAGTAAGGCTTTTGTAAAGCTTAAAAGAAATAGATTAAAATAATTTTTTTCTTAAACGCACAATTATATCTACCTTTATTAAGATAAGCTTCCAACAGCTTTGCCATCCTTTTATTTCCCAGCCACATAGATCTTAAGCTCTTTACTGAACATGAAAATGATCAGGGGGTTGGAGCACCTCTGCTATGAGAACAGGCTGAGCAAGCTGGGTCTGTTCAGCCTGAAGAAGGGGATGCTCTGCGGAGACCTAATAGCAGCCTTCCAGTACCTGAAGGGGGCCTGCAAGAAGGATGAAGTGAGACAGTTTACAAAGGCCAAGGGGCAATGGCTTAAAACTGGAGAAGAGTAGGCTTAGATGGGATGTTAGGAACAGGTTCTTTACTCTGAGAGTGGTGGAACACTGGAACAGGTTGCTCACGGAGGTGACTGGGACACCATCCCTGAAGGTATTCAAGGTGAGGCTTGCCAGGGCTCTGGCCAGTCTGACCTAGTTGAGGATGGCTCTGCTTACTGGAGAGGCCTAGATGCAGTTGGATTAGATGACCTTCAGAGGTCCTGTCCAACCCAGACCATTCTATGATTCTATGAATTTGGCTAAGCAATTCACATGCAAATCAGGTAAGTCTCTTATTTCTGCCTTTGTGGAAAGGGTTTCAGACATCATTTTTGCTCTAAATCTCCCTGTGTGTGTATATGTGTATATATGTATATACACACACACATCCACACACACATCTGGAATTTGACTGGGTGGAACCATCTGCTGTCCAGACAGTAAACTGTAGCACTTAATGACCATTCTACGGCTAACTAATTACACCCCATCAATCTTTTTTTGGGGGGAGAAAACACTCCCTTGTGTGGTGGAGTGCAATTTTCAGTGTAGAGTTACTCTGCATGCTGAAACTTTAATATAAACAAGCACTGATTAACAAATACTATTGAAAGCACATGAAAGATAAATTAGAAGAATGTATGTAACATGAAACTAACTCTTGACTTAAAACAGGTATTGCTACTAACTGCTTCAGGAATGATGGAACTTTTGGTGTGTATGACTACCAGCCCACATTTTGAGGAAAAGCAAGAAAATCAACAGAGGTGATAGATGCTAAATGATTTTTAATTAATTAGATATTGAGCCTGCTACTCCAATGGCAGCCAGGGTAATCAATCTATTGGCACCTTACCACACGCCTCTGATTGAAAATTGGCACAATATTCATTTTCTTTCAACTTCCTGCACTCCTGCAGTATCCCAAGAATTAAAGTAACTGAACCACAGATTCTCAAGAATCCTGTGTCAAGAATTCTCCTAGACTATGCTTTTGAACCAATCGGCAAGGGACGTCTCTGTTCTGCCTTAGTATGTCCTGTATGGCTGTTACAGCAAAGCAGTTAGAACCTTTGTTGTTGAAACACATGAAGTTTCTTCTTTGCCAACATAGAAGCACTCTTGCTTCAGCTGCATCATTAGTAATTACTTTGCTGTCTCTGTTAAGGAATAAGTACAGACCTTTTTAAGGATTTTGCTTTCTCCTCAGATGCTTTTCCTTTATTTTTGCATATATGCACACATGTATATATGCTTCCTATTCTTGTCCTTGGAAATAGTATCTTTGGAAATATATGATTCTTATTGTTGTCCCTGCTTTTTTTTCCCCCTTATATTCTGTGAGGTTTGATTTATGTTGAAAGTTTTGTATTTCCCATTTTCCCATGTACTGTGCAATGCTGCTTCTCGTCACACTGCTCCCTTTCTTCTCACCTCTGAAAGAGGTAGGGCTTCCAGCCAAAACTGTGAAACTGGGATAGTGCACATCACATCACATCACATCACATCACATCACATCACATCACATCACATCACATCACATCACATCACATCACATCACATCACATCACATCACATCACATCACATCACATCACAATCGATTTCCTCAACTGCAGCAGGAACAGTGTCATGCCTCCAGAGACATCTTTTATCCCACCCTGGTGTTTCCTGCTGGTGTTTAGCATGAAGCTGCACTGTTGAGCTTCCAAAGCAATAGGGATTTCTCTCTGTCAATGAGATGAGTTTTTACACCAACATCTAATCTGACCTTATCATTGCCTTGGACTTGTGGAAGTATAGGGAATAATTAACTTTCCTTTTACGTCATATCTCTGCAATGTGGTCTAATTGAGTAGGTTTTAGTTGTTACATCACATAGGGTCAAAATCTCAAAACTATATGAGAAGTGCATGCAATAGCTATTTAGACAGGTTTCCACATGCTTTAGCAACATCTGGCTACCTTACCTTTATCACAATGGATATTCAGCAATGTTTGCTAATACAAATTGGTCTTTCTTCAATCTATGTGTTCTTGACCTGACCTGAGAGTCATGCCCTCCTTTGATGTCTGTGAGTTTTAGCAGAGTATCATGTTGCAATGGTGATTTAATTCCACATGTAATAGGATGTTCTTACACAGCTGTCTATCTTGATCTCCTGGAGAATGTTTCTTTCCTTACGCATTTCTGAAACACTTCCTTAAGAAGTTTTGCAATCGTTTCTTTAATGTCTTTCCACTTGGAGCTGTTAAGATGGCTTAATCTTTGTCATGAGCCCATTTGTGAGTAAGTGGCCACACTAGATTCCTGCACAGGCTTGTATTTTTTTCACTGGGAACATAGGCTCTTTTAACTACCAGTCCCAAATTTTCCCATGTTTGGTCCTGCAGACAACTGCAAAGCTTTTGGGGGCTCCCCAAGAAATGGCTTCATTTTGTTAGCAGCTGTGTGGAGACACACACATATCATCATTGAGACCACATCCTATGGGAAGCTGGCAGGTGGCATGGACTGCAGTTCCATCTCAGATGGCACAAAGTGCAGGTGTGTGGGGTGTCCATGTAACTCCAAACACAGGCTGGGTTTGTTGAGCACTGGCTTACATGACCTGCCAGGTGCCCTGGAAAGGCTGTCACACTCCATCCTCCCAGTGACAACATACTGTATATAGGGCAAGATACTCTACCATGCACACCTTCAGATTGCACAACGGATCACAAGGCTTGAAGTAAAAATGGCAGTGGGAACATTGCTTCTGCACATGAAGATACTGGATGCAAGACCTGCAGCAACTGGGCCTTTCTTACACAGGAAAGGGGCACCAGGAATTTAAGCACCGCAAGATTAACTGGAGTGAGTGCATTACCTTCCTCTTCCTCTTCCTCCTGCAAGTGGGATGGGAAATGCCCATAGTGCCTGACAGTCTTTCCTTGGACATGTATGCCTTTCTAAGCATGTCCTTTCTTATAGCTTATGTTCTCTTGCCAGGGAAGTCATATTGTATTCAGCTACCAGCCCCAGGTTGTGGAGGAGAAGAGAGCTCTGTCCTCTAGAGAATAATCTCTTGGCTTTTTCTGTCCCACCCTTAGTTCTTTCTGTCCCTCTCAGTTAATTCGGATGGAGAAACTTCATTTTCTTGCAGAATTGTATTAGATGTGGCTCTGGTCTCACAATGCACTGTCTTATCCTCACCTGTGATGCACAAAATATTACAGAAAAGTTAGAAATTTCATCATACCAAAACCTGAGCCATTGCCACATTGAGAAAAGCAGTCTCCTGATGTCTGCTGAAACACTCTGACTATGCTGCTCTTAGATGACAAGACAACGTGCTCAGAAAGCTGTCATGGTCACCTTTACACTAAGGAAGTAAAAGGGATTCTGCTTAGCAGTGGGAAAGGTGTTGGGGAACTCCCAACATCAGTGACAGGAAACCTGTCACCTACATTGAGCTCCCCTGCCTGCTACTCTCAAAGAACAGTCCTCACAGGAACCCATGTATCTCTGTAGTCACCAAACACACTCTAGTGACCCACAGCTAGATTCTTACCATGTACTTTATCCCTTGGAGCTAACTACAATGAACGTTGCAAATGGAAAGCTGAAGATAGCATACTATGTCCAATATGTCAGACCAGAAAAGGAAGCTCAAAGGCATACCCCACCAGGACTTGCCAGTTCTCAGATACCAAGATACTGTTACCTTACTACAGTTGCAAGGGTTGTAAAGGTTTAGGAGCCAACTATTTCAGGATAAGCTGCTTTACCAGTCCCAGTGTCTTTCAGTGTTTATGGGCACTAAGGTGATGCCAGTAAGAATCAGGATCTTATCTAGGGCATGCCTTGCAAAAAGACAGACTAATTTAAGAGCTTTATATAAAAGCTCAGTAATAAAAAGATACTGCTCTTATGCACATGCTCGGATGTCCTAACCATGTGTTACTACTTTTCATATGCCAGAAGCATCAAACTGCTGAGAGTCACATTATCTGCATCCCCAGGGAGTAGAAGATGGCTGTTTCTAGTAAAGACACTAATCTCGAGTAAACCAGAAGGGCTTTCAGGGAAGCTGGACCCTCCCTTTCTCTTATGTTAAGAAAGGTGATCTGGGAAATCTGAGGGGAAGATGTGCTCAGTGGAGCAAGAAGGGCTGATGACTTTGCTAGGGCATGTAAGAAAATGTAGTTCAATCTAGAAGTTCGTGTTCACAAGGGAGTCAGAGAAGTCCTGTAAAACTTTATTTGAATAAAGGGAGAGTCCATGATGCAGATCCCCATGGAATCTCTCAATTTGCTGGAAGATGCAGTTTCCCTTTTATCCTAATTTCCCAGGTGCAAAATTCCCTCTCCCTTTCCCCATTGGCTGAGGTACTAGGAATTTCAAGTCTTCCTAATACGCCTACCACATGTCCCCCTTTACACATAACCCCCTGCATCATATATCATATGTTCATTTGAATCAGTTTCTTCCCTTTTCTGGGTGGAGAAGTTGATATTCAGTTGCCTATTAAGCCTGCTCTCTGTCATAAAAGTTCAGAAATTCAGGTTGTGTTCAGTGTCTTCTATCTTCAGACAGCACCCTGCTGATTTATGGCAAGACCCCAGGTGAGGTAGGAAGCAGAGGACCTTTGCGATTCAGATATAACATAGGTAAAGGTGGACTGTCTGGTTCTTTCTTTGTTATTTTAATTCCTTCTAGACGACTATTTATTTGTAAAGACACCACCCACCTTAATCCTATCAGGCATGACATCAAAATGCCCACAGCATTGGGAAGAGACATAACAGGCTGCAGAGGCACAGGAAAGGATGGGGAAGAGGCTGAAGAGGGTTATCACTGAGAAAGACTGAGAAAAGCCCAACGACAGCACACAAGCTCGCTGATATTTGGGTTGTCCTTAGCTGTCTCTTAATTAATCTTTCAATAATTAACTCTGATCCAATCATAAATTCATGATAAAACTGGCCTTGTTTAGTCGCTGGTTGTAGTTTTAGATCATACTGCTAGAGGGGGGAAAATTTTTACAGAAGAGAGCCTCAAATGGCAAGCAGTTGAAGGCAGGGCAACTTTGGGTGATTGGCATCTCAGCAGTAGCTCACTGGCTGAGAGACAGAACTCAAAACTGCATTAAGGGCTGGTACCTAAGGGTGGCCTGGCATAGTTTTTCTGCTCCCTGAGCTACACTAAATGTACCATTTGACCTTTGGGACTCTGCCTCACCAGTTGAGGAGTGTATTATCCTCTCTCTGTGCTTCCCTTGGACATTCCTCGTTTGTCCCAAACATGCCTTAAATGCTTTATGAATCACAGAATCATTTTGCTTGGAAGAGACCTTTAAGATCATCAAGTCCACCTGTTAACCCAACACTGCTATGTCAAGAAGCAACTGCTCAGCTTCCGCAGATTATAGCCTCGTGTTTCATTGAAAAACTAACTTTATATTTCTCCCTTAATACACCTGGGCATGAGCTACCACTGCACAGCCTGTGCTTTATGAACTGCAGTCCCAAGTTAAGCTGTCCTGTTCAGGATCACAGGGACCTTACATGATCCCAAACTGGAAAATGCGGGAAGCTTGAACTGCTACCGGTACATGCAGCAGTGTATTTTGTGTTCTCTGCCTCCCTGATCATTTCAAACCCTCTTCTTTGTTATTTGAATGAAAGGGGTTTTAATTTGTATGCTAATAGAGCTTTTGCCCAAGGGTGTTTTGCAGCTTTGTGTTTTGGCAGGGTGAATCACCTGTTAAACAACACAACCAAGTTCCTCAACGTCAGGTTCCCTCAGCATCAGTAACTTTGGAAACAAGTGATTAAAGCGGATATGCTGATTGCTCAGGGTGGGATGTACCTCACCTGCCTTCACCCATTCAGATGTTAGGTGTCAAGTATGACCTGGACATTTAGGCTTCTCCAGCTGAATCCAGTATAGAACGGCTTAGTCACTACCTGCAATTGCTGTGCTTGCTTTTTTTCTTCTACTCAATATCCAGGGAACACAGGCAACTGGCTTCAGCTACAATGTTTTAACCGCTACAATTTTTATATCACAGAATCTTATAATGGCATGACTTGAAAGAGACTTTAAAGATCATCTAATTCCAGCCCCCCTCACCATGGGCAGGGACACCTCCCGCTAGACCAGGTTACTCAAAGCCTTATCCAGCCTGGTCTTAAACACTTTCAGGGGTGAGGTGTTCCTGGGCAACCTGTTCCAGTGTTTCACCACCCTCAAAGTAAAGAACTTCTTCACAGTGTCTAATCTAAATCTACCCTGGTCTGGTTTAAAAACATTGCCCTTTTTCCTATCACTACATGCCTTATAAACAGTCCTTCTCCAGCTTTCCTATAGGCCACCTTCTGGTACTGGAAGACCACTATAAGGTGTCCCCAGTGCCTTCTCTCCAGGCTGAACAGACCCAACTCCCTCGGCTTGTCCTTGCAGGAGACGTGATCCAGCCCTCTGATCATCTTTGTGGTCCTCTGGACCCTTTACAACAAATCCATGTCCTTCTTGTGTTAGGGGCTCCAGAGTATGCAGTACTCCAAGTGGGGCCTCATAAGAGGAGAGTAGAGGGGCAGAATCACCTTCCTTGACTTGCTGGCCACACAAGATAACATCATTTAGGTGCGGTCAAGCTTATCCTAAGTGTGTGCCTTATGAAAAGGCCATGTTTACCTCAAAAAGAATTATGCTTCACTGTTAAAAGCAATTTGAACTTTGAACTACTTTAGGAAATCCAAAGCCAGCTTTGAGTCAAAGGTACTTTTAGCTGTCTTTGACTTGAGCTTAAGGGAAGTCTTGAGTCAGGAAAGAAGAGTTAGTTGTTAGGAAACAAGGAACTCTTAGTCACCTTCCTAAGGGATACTGGAGGCCTCTTCCCCCGCCCCATTTCCTTCTGTCTTAAAACCAAAGGTACAACATGAGCCACGCAAAAGCAAAACAGCTCTCATGCAAAATCCTCACACCCATTAACATCCAAACATTGCAGAAACAAGACCTCAAGCTGATAACCTTTGTGGTTATGATTACAAAGAAATTGGAGGGAACATTCTCATTCCCCTGATCTGGTACCACACCTCTTCTAGGTACTTCAGCCAAGGAGGCAGATAGGCTGTAGCAGAAGAAACAAAGAATGTATGTGCTTTTGTGTGTACAGTCATTTTTCTCTTAACTGTTTCTGGTCATCATTCTCCCAGAAAACCAAAGGCAAGTGTGTTCAAGAGGAGACTGGACATGGCACTTGGTGCCATGGTCTAGTCATGAGGTCTGTGGTGACAGGTTGGACTCGATGATCCTCGAGGTCTCTTCCAACCTTTGTGATACTGTGATACTGTGAAGTTTGGGTTGGTTTTATAACAGAAGTATAAGTGCCCATACTCAGGAAAGCATCAGCCAAAGTGTGGGATAAGCTTGTAACTGCCCTTTGCTTACCGAAAACCAAAGGCAAGTTTGGGTTGGTTTTAGAACAGAAGTACAAGTGCCCAAACTCAGGAAAGCATCAGCCAAAGTGTGGGATAAGCTTGTGACTGTTCTTCACTTATTGCTGTAATTTATCTAATTACGGTTTTATTTAAGCAGTTCCTGTTCCACCAAAAAAGTTTAAATAGCATGAAGGTGAAAAAGGCAAATCACAGCAGAATTTCCCCTTGCACAACGTGATAAAATGAATGTGCTCGGTGAATTAAAAACATCTCAGCCATCAGAAGAGGTAGGTTTAAAGTTAAACCCCAGAAATCAAACTTTTGCAAGAATGGAATACTGCAGGTAAGATGCTCAAACTGTCTTAACTGGTTCTCCTTGTACCACCAGCTTTTCACATTGATTCCTCTCTTCGTGTCAGAAAAGCGTGTAATGAGCCTGCTAGAAGTCATCGGGTCTGTGTCTAGTTTCTGTCAGTCAGGATCCTTGCCTCATTGCCAGTCACAGTCGCTGTGGTTTGATACTTAGGCAGGTCTCTGCATCATGCCTTGTCACCCTGTTCCTCTCAGGACCTTTCATAAGCACTGCTTTTAATCATTTTGGCTTTCAGTACAATTGTATGCATGCCTAATAAAGCTTGCATAATGGATTAGAAAATTTAATCACCAAGCTTTCTAGAGGTGTGCTGGATGCACAAAGAGCCTCATTAGTTAAATATATAAATATATATAGATAATTAAATGTACAGAATCAGTTTGTTAAATTCCAGTCATCTGTTACTAATACTCAGCTGGCTGGTGATTTGAATAAAATTGCTCAGAAATCTGAATGGGTTTTGTATCATAAAATGTCACTATTGAGCTAAGAAAACAATAACAGCAACAAAACAATAACACCACCCCCCAAAAAATCAAAACTAACCAACCAAAAATGTCATGATTTTTCAAGGGGAAATGTTTGAACATCATTTAAATTTGTTAAAAAGCATCCTGTGTTAAATGGGAAGCTCAGAAATAAGTAAAACATTTCAAATGGGAAAGTGACACAGTGTGGTGCAGGGAACAGAGCAATGTTGGTTTGTAAATTACTCCCTTTATCCCTTCTTTCTGAAGGGGAACACTACAATAAACAAACATATGCACAAATCATGATACACCAGCGATCTTCAGGGGAAATATTCCTTCAGAATATTCCTTCAGAAGAATTCTTCATATTTTCATACATAAATACCTTCCTTGTAGTGATCATCCTTATCTCTAGTTTACAAATGATTTGTTACTGTGGAGGTAATAGAGCATGGAATTCAGAGCCTTTGCATGGAAACAATAGGTACTTGAATCTATTAGGCTATCATTATCATCACTTTTGTTAGATTATTGCTAGATTATTACCTCTCATAGGCCATCTCTATCAGATCATTGATCAGGTTATCACTGCTATTACATTTCCACAAGCTTCCAGGTGGGAGCAATTGATTTCAGCACACTCTGCTCAGTCAGAAAACCTGCGAATGTCAATGTTCACACCTTACAACAGCCATGCTCTTTGGACAAGTAACGTGGGTGGGAAATTTTCCTGTTTCAGAAATCATAGAGGGGTGGAGCTGTGACTCAATGTCATAAAACACCTGCTCAGCAGCTTCTGACAGTCTTCAAGGATGTAAATTTGTTTCAGGAGGCACTGGCAACTGTGGAGTCTTATACTCAGGTGCTATTAACAGCACCTGCCTTTAATGCAGCAGTGATCTTGATGGCATCAGCCTCTGCCGTCTCTCAGGTGAGTGGAAAATAGAAAAACCCTGGCAGGAGTGTATTTGATTCAGATCTGCCCATAGATTCTAAACAAGTCAAGTTCCCTGTTGGACATAAATCTCTAGAAAAACAAGACTGTCCTTTCTTGGCTGTTAGCAGCTACCAGAACCTGCAGTTAGGATCTTTCCATATAGCAGAGAAACAGCTGCCACTTCCTGGCACACTCATTTTATCCACCACAAGCAGTGAGGAGCTGTGAGTTGCCCATTCCACATTGCAATTTCACATGGACTAGTTGAAGTAAATAGAAAATTTGGTCTTTGCTCTCTTTTTAAATCCTTTGTTCTCCTTTCCTCAATAGCATTCAAGCAACAAGTCAAGTCACTTGGAAA
Organism: Melanerpes formicivorus; assembly: GCF_026170545.1. NCBI lineage: Eukaryota > Metazoa > Chordata > Aves > Piciformes > Picidae > Melanerpes > Melanerpes formicivorus. Next base: position 351,434 of record NW_027142410.1, read on the forward strand.
ATGAAGAAAGAAAACGGATGATGGACTCCATAGCCCCAAGCAACGTTGATGCTAAGGTACCAACTTCAGCAAACTAAAATTAGATGAAAGTAAACAATTTTTTTTTTTGAGGAGGGTATGAATTTTATTCCCCCCCCCCCCCCCCCCCCCAAGTTTGGTTACTGAAGATTCATATGCTTATGTAGAAATAGAAACATTTAATGAAATACAGTTTTCTTTGAGTAAAACTTCTGCATGCCATTATGTGGGTTTTTAAACACCATTCCTTTGTCTATTGCAAGGTGAGTTGCTTTCATGGTTTTATTCTTTAAGGAAAATGTTCTCAATTTAGTGCTAAAATGGGACTGACTTTGGCCTTCTTTTAATGCTATCTCTGTTGACTTGAACAGAGTTTTGACCCAGCATGGTGAACAATGCCAATGTTGGAAAGTCAGAGTATCAGTGATCCTTTGGGTTTTGGTCATTAATGCCATTTTCCAGACTAAATGCCCAGTTTGATCACTGTGCAATTCTTCACAAAAGAAGACCATCTCTAACAGCCTTTGCAGAGACTGTTACAGAGACTTATTTGCATCAAATTTGTACCAGCTCTATCAGTGATGATTTTTATCTCCACTCTCAGTTATCTTGCAGCTGACTGTATACTGTGTCAAGATGTCTCAAACTAAAACTGGGGGGGGGCTCCAAACAGAACAATAACTTCTTGTTGGCTTGCTGAAATGTGTCCAGAGAAGGGCAACAAAGTTGGTGAGGGGTTTGGAACACAAGCCCTATGAGGAGAGGCTGAGGGAGCTGGGGTTGCTTGGCCTGGAAAGGAGGAGACTCAGGGGAGACCTTATATTGCTCTCTACAGCTACCTGAAGGGAGGTTGTAGACAGGTGGGGGTTGGCCTATTCTCCCAGGCAACCAGCACCAGAACAAGAGGACGCAGTCTCAAGCTGACTCAGGGGAAGTTTAGGCTGGATGTTAGGAAGAAATTCTTGATAGAGAGAGTGATTGCCCATTGGAATGGGCTGCCGGGGGTGGTGGTGGAGTCACCATCACTGGAGGTGTTTAGGAAGAGACTGGATGGTGTGCTTGGTGCCATGGTTTAGTTGATTAGATAGTGTTGGATGATAGGTTGGACTTGATGATCTCAAAGGTCTCTTCCAACATGGTCTGCTCTGTTCTGTTCTATTCTGTTCTATTCTATTCTAGACTCAAATGCAATTCAATTGTTTATAGCCCATAGGAAACCTGTATAATTTCTTGTTTGTGAAACCAGACATCCAAACCAACAGAAAGTTCATAACATCATTTTGCTCATGGATGTCACAACCTTATCAAACTGATCTCTTGGTAGCAGCATTCTGGCAGCTCCTACAGATGGAAATTAGTGTACGGAAAGGGTGATCAACTTATAAATGGGACATGAAACTTGATGTGAATGACAAAGTAGCACAACCAAAACTGACATGACATTTAGGCATTCATAACTTGCTCTGTCTCTGTTTGTGCTAAAGCTCAGCAAGGAAACAGACTAAAGCAGGAAAACCAGCTATCAGGGAGTGCAATGGCCCAGTCTCTGTAGTAATGGTTTTGTAATGATTTACCGTACTCATCCCAGAGTCATGCTGTGGTTTGGAATACCCATGGCTAAAAACATTCAAGCCTTCTTCACCACCAAGGTAGTTACATGCTAGTTATTAGAATAAACTTTATTAGAATAAACCAAACCAGGTTGGAAGAGACCTTCAAGTTCATCGTGTCCAACCCATCAACCAATCCAACCCACCCAAACAGCTAAAACATTGATATAAAGATTTTTAGTGTCCAGAACATGGTTGGACTCAATGGCCTTAGAGCTCTTTTCCAACCAAAACAGTTCTATGATTCTATAATATGAAAAAAAAACCAGTGGCCATTTTCTCCTGCACATAGGGGCTATGGGACCCTTACCACAGCTTTAATTCATTGCTCTTGTCATAATTTCTCCTTGTTAAAGGAACCTCTGAAAGTACTGGTTGTTATCGACATGTGTTCAACAACCAAGGTGTTCTCAGACGCTCTTTATTTACCTCCTGTCTTTGACTATGTCCTCTCCTCTCTGTAATAAAGCTTGGCATTAAAGGCACAGACTTGTGCAAGTTGGCACCAGGCTTCTTTGGCAGCTTTCAGTAATTCCCTTGTATTTTTGCAAGCCTTAGCTTGCCATCTCAACAGGAGGATCATCTCTAGTCTGAGCTGTTATAAAGAAAAACATGCTTATAGCAGATCTTGAATAAAGTGGTGCAAATCTTTCCTTAATGCTGATGCTCAAATACTTGCCCCAGTACTTGCTTCAGTCTGAGAGAACTTTGTGCAGCTGTGTATAAACTGAACTGTTACTGGATTTGCTTTATAAAAATCATGCCCAGGGGCAGCACATGACATTTAGCCTGCCTACAGCGCAAAGCCAAAGATGCCCCACTGTTAAATTTTCAGGAAAACATAATCTTGTGAAACCTCCTTCATATCTTAAAATGGATAGGAGCCTCAAGAAAGCATCTTATTAGCTGTTTCAGGAAGTCCTGAGATGACAGTTTGCCTTCTAGCACCTTCCACATAAATACAGGAAAGATGAAACATTCTAAAGAAAGATCATAAACAGTCAGAAGTAAGATAGTCCATAATCACAATGCAAGAGGTTTTGCTCGTCTCTGTAATGTGGATTCTCAAATTATGGTAATTCCCCATTCTAGCTAGCAGGAACTGCTCCTAGCTTGATATGGAATGCAGATTTTCTGCTGAAAATGGCTGTTTATGATAATCAGCCGTTCATGGATAGTTGATTACATTGCCATTGCCAACTCCCTGAACTAACCAGTTTTCTAGTGTAACGCAAATGACAGCAGCAGCAACACAATTGCCTTTTTTATTAGTGTTGTTCAGGGTGTTTTCACAATGAAATGATGACTACAGGGAAAAGATGATTAGTTGCATGACTTCCACTGATGGCACCAGGGACCTGAGCTTAGAAGACATTATTTTGCTTTCTGAATTTTCTGGAGTAGTTTTTCATGTCTGGCACATGGCCATGAGCAAAGTATTGTCTGAAGTCGTTTTCCTTTACCTGCCTTCTCCAAGGAGGATAAGTCCTACTTTCAATTGTCTCAGAGATTTTCTTTATAGCTAATAGCTTAATATTTAGCAGTTCTCTTCAAAGGCATTGATGTCTCCAGTTATTGTTATGATGATGATCACTGAATATTGTTCCTCCTTTGCCCTAAGGAAGGGATGAAAGGGTTTTCTAGAACAGATTACATTTGTTTTTCTGCATGTTACATGAGAGAAAACAAAAAGAGTTCAGAGTATAAACTGGTTCTGAGTGCTTTGAAAACTTTTTTTCTAGCTGGCAAAAAGGTTGAGGCTGCAGAGGTAAAAATATTTTTAATACTCCTTCAAATTTTCAGGAATCATTGTTCTTGGGAACAGGCTAACACCAGGTTATTATTATGGTTTATTTTGCTATTAACCATGCTGACCCAGTGAATAGACCCAGGGAGCAAGGCTCAGGCTGAGGGAACCTCAGCCATGAATTGCCTGGCTGCATACTCTCTGACATCAAAGACATATCTCTCAGGTTTACATCAATAGCTTTCCCTCTGTTGTTGATTCCTTGAGTCTCATTTCCATTCTCTCTTTTGTGGTCTTCATTCCACGACTGAATGCCGGGTGTAGATGTGGTGCTGAGGTGGATACGGCTTAGTGGTCTTCAGTAGACTTAGCAGTGTTGGCTTAACAGTTGGTCTTGATGACCTTAAAGTTTTTCTTCCAATCTAAACAATTCTGTGTGCTTTGGCTTACGTAGTGTGGATCTTGCTGTCTCACAGGACTCAGATTTCTCAGGCAATACAGTGAGGTTTTTCTCCTGGTAGGCAGAGTTTCCATGTGCAGCTCACAGACCTTGCTCTTACACAGACCCTACTTGGAGCTCTGCTCTCCTGGAGGAGAGAAATAATTCTTGCTTCTTATTCAGTCAGATTTCTGATCTATTGTGGTGGTGTGATGGTTTAGCCCACACGGACCAACAATAAAAACACAGCTAACCCAGTCGGAGAAGTGAATGGAAAGCTATATTATCCAAGCAATAATGAAATGCAATGAATATATATAAAATACACAGTATTCCTGTAAATTCTTCTATGATGTTGTAAAATAACACAAGCACCCATCCTCCCAAGGAGAATCCCCACTCGGGTTCCCCCCAAACCTCTCTCCCCCTACTCCCCTTTCCGCTAGTAGTTAATTAGGTGAAAAAGGAGAAAGAGAGAGAAAAGGATATTAAAGGAAATTTGTTAGCTTAAAGTAGTTGTTAAGAAAGTTAGTTATTCTTATCAGTTGTAGTCCAGGGTCTGTTGCATGCTCTGTGGCCAAGAAGCAAACTGCCAGACAGACTGAAGCTGGAGCTGGAGTGAGTGAGAAAAAGAATGCTAGTGATATTCGCTATGGCACATCTCACATCTGACCAATGAAATTCATTTGGAATTGATCTTTGTTTTCCTTTTTACACTTAAACATTCAGCTAGAGAATTCTGCAGCTGTCCTTGTCTTAAAGGCACAGCCTAAAGTATCACATGACTACTGATCAGGCACTCTGCCCTACTGTTCCCTTGTCAAGATCTTCAAATTTAAATAAACTCCTGCACTTTGCCCCAAGTTATCTTCCTGAGACACCAAAATTCCACATGAACCCTTTGATGCTATCTAATCTGTGTAGTATCTTACTGTTCTTCAAGGAAACACTGGGTATGTTCTATTGTTCTGGGGCAAGATTTTCCCCTTCCTAAGAGAGTATGGCAGGGATTTATTATCAATTTGTCTTTATTTACATTCAAAGTATGAGGTTCTTGTGATGCATTCTTCACATAACCTCTAGCCTGCCGAGTGGCACTCAGGAATGAGCATACAGTGGGGCTTGGTGTAAATGCAACTTGCAGGAGCCAAGCTTGTTTCTGTCATTCTACTTCTTAAAAAGTCATGGAAGTTCATTCATCTCTCTGACAATCTGAAAATACATGCTCCAAAATGCTGGGTGAAGGACTGGTGCCATTAAAGAAGTCTGAGAGAGCACCAACATGAAATGCAATCACTTTTACCTTTTCACTTCTCCTGAAATAGGTCTCTGAAGTGTTTATGTATTTCTCTAATTTGAGCAACCTGTTTGAGATTAGTATAGAAACAAATGGACAAGCCCAATGAGTGTCTTTATTAAGGCTGAGGTAAGAAGACAAGGTTATTCCTTCCTGGCAGAAAAAAAGGGAAGTCTAACAATGGTTGAAACAATACCATAGAGCTAGTTCACCCTGTATGCTGATAATGAAATCTTACCTCCCTTGTTTAGAGCAAATAGCCATATAAAATATCCTGTGTCCCACGTACAACTTGAAGCAATAGTGGTTAATTTCCTATTCAGTTTTGGACTACCCTCACCCAGAAGCTAAGTTCTTCTTCTCATATCCTGATAATAAGAAAGCCCTTTTTTTTTTCAGCACTTGATAGCCCTCTTGTTGTTTTGTATCTGCTGCTTCTGAACCTCACAGCAAAAAGCATTAGCATTGTAATGAGTCAAGTTACTGAAAATATTCTGACATCACTGGAGCTGTTTAAGAAGAGACTGGATGAGGCACTTGGTGCCATATGGTTTAGTTGATCAGATAGCATTGGGTGATGGGTTGGACTTGATGATCTTGAACATCTATTCTATTCTGATTCCTGGTTGGGCAAAGGTTTATGGCCCAGAAAGCCAAGCACATCCTGGGCTGCATCAAGGGAAGCATGGCCAGCAGGTTGAGGGAGGTGATTCTCCCCATCTACTCCACTCTGTTGAGACCACACCTGGAGTACTGCATCCAGGTCTGGAGCCCCTATTACAGAAAGGGTGTGGACATAATGGAATGTGTCCAGAGAAGGGCCAAGAGGATGATTAGAGGGCTGGAGCACTTCTCCTATGAAGACAGACAGAGGGAGCTGGGGCTATTCAGTCGGGAGAAGAGAAGGCTCCAAGGAGACCTAATTGTGGCCTTCCAGTATCTGAAGGGGGCTACAAAAAAGGTGAGGAGGGACTTCTTAGGGTATCAGGTGATGATAGGACTCGGGGGAATGGGACAAAAATAGAAATGGGTAGATTCAGATTGGATTTTAGGAAGAAGTTCATCACCATGAGGGTGGTGAGACACTGGAACAGGTTGCCCAGGGAGGTGGTGGAAGCCTCATCCCTGGAGGTTTAGAAGGCCAGGCTGGATGTGGCTCTGAGCAACCTGATCTAGTGTGAGGTGTCCCTGCCCCTGGCAGGGGGGTTGGAGCTAGATGATCCTTGAGGTCCCTTCCAACCCTAACAATTCTGTGATTCTATGGTCATTTTAGGCACTATTTAACTTTTATTTAACGCGCTTTTAAATCACCCAGCATTTTCTCAAAACTTCATTCTTGTCATTTTATTGGATAACTTCATAGCTTGAGAATTACTGCCATTTTTTTTTGCAAATGCCTCTTCTGACCTTCATCTTTTTCAGCCTCATAGAGATGGAGATGATTTGGAAGGCTGAGCTAGATTTTTGCGTCAATGAGTTCCCTGTGGTTTGATGCTTTACACACTTCACTGATGTACTGTCTTGTCTCACTGATTTTTGTATACTTTGACCTTTTGATCAATCTTTGACTCTTGTCCCAGTAGCAGCACCTGTGAATGCACTTTCTCTTATTTCACTAGAGAGTTTCTTTCTGTTACTTTAATAGACATTTCTCAGAAAAAAACCCCAGATAACATCTAAGGATTTCATCATCTTCCAACAGCACTCTTCCATTTTCACTTCAGATAATCTCTTCAAACTTCCCTTCATTAACTTTCACAAGTGCTTCTTACTTTGCCTACATTTTGTTGTTGTTTCATGAGGTGACTTTACAAATAATTATTGATCTGTTTGCCTTCCGCCACCTCTTCCGCCACCTCTTCCGCCACCTCTTCCGCCACCTCTTCCGCCACCTCTTCCGCCACCTCTTCCGCCACCTCTTCCTCCACCTCTTCCTCCACCTCTTCCTCCACCTCTTCCTCCACCTCTTCCTCCACCTCTTCCTCCACCTCTTCCTCCACCTCTTCCTCCACCTCTTCCTCCACCTCTTCCTCCACCTCTTCCTCCACCTCTTCCTCCACCTCTTCCTCCACCTCTTCCTCCACCTCTTCCTCCACCTCTTCCTCCACCTCTTCCTCCACCTCTTCCTCCACCTCTTCCTCCACCTCTTCCTCCACCTCTTCCTCCACCTCTTCCTCCACCTCTTCCTCCACCTCATCTCCATGTCTCTGAAGTGGCCACCTATTGCTTGACCCCAATACATACTCTGCCTTCAGTATTCTTTGAGTATCTTTCTGCAGATCTTCAAGTGTCATCATAATTAGTTTGATCATTTTATAACTTTTTACAGACCCTTGCTATTAGAAGTGCAAACTGACCCTTTCTTAGTTCCAAATCTGCCTCATTTTAATCCCTTTTGGTTTGGTTGATCTTTTACTCAGAATTCCTCACAAAACCCATTACTATTCCATAAGCTGACACTCTCAAGGCCACTTTTTAAAATATATCTTATACTTTCAGTATCTTCCCATCTTAGTGGAGATAAGCAAGCCAGAATCTGCTGATAACATATCTGTATGCAGTCAGCATACGGACTTTGAAAGAGTGTTTTCTTTCCTCTTATTCTCTAGCATTCACTGCAGTCACAGAGTCATAGAATCAATAAGCTTGGAAAAGACCTCAGAGACCATCAAGTCCAACCTATCACCCAACACCTCATGACAACTAAACCATAGCTTCAAGTGTCACGTCCAATCCTTTTTTGAGCACCTCCAGGGACAGTGACTCCACCACCTCCTCGGGCAGCACATTCCAATGGCAAATCACTCTCTGTGAAGAACTTTCTCCTCACCTCCAGCCTAAACTTCCCCTGGCACAGTTTGAGTCTTACTGTATTATCCCAGTTAGCTAACAAGACCTGTTCCCACTGTAATCATACGTCAACTTGAGAGTTTATTACTCAATATAGTCTGAAATTTCTGAAATTCCTCCCTTTTTTGCTGCCTCTGTTCCTCAATTATGATGCAGGTAGCCATCCTTGGTGCTGATTCAGCCTTTTTTATTCAGTCTGTACAGCCATGATGCAACCCTCTTCCCTTTCTATAAATTTCAGCTGTTTTGACAGATTTTCCACAAATGTTTCCACAGCTAGGGAATGCAGTCAGCCATCTCTGCTGCAGCCATTGTAAGCTTTGCACATTTTCTGCATCAGAACACTGGAACAGGCTGCCCAGAGGGGCTGTGGAATCACTCTCTCTGGAGATATTCAAGACCTGCCTGGATGCATTCCTGTGTGATCTGCTCTAGGTGATCCTGCTCTGGCAGGGGTGTTGGACTGAATGATCCTTCAAGGTCCCTTCCAGCCCCTGACATTCTGTCAGCCCCTGATTCTCTGCTGACGCACTAGTTGCTTTGGCTAGACATAGAGTCATACAATGGTTTGGGTTGGAAGTGACCTCTAAAGGTTATGGACATCTTGGACATGTTCTCTGAAGATGTAAAACCCCTAAGGCACATGTGATTGGCACAATTTCCATGGACTCAGTTGGTCAGGCCTGACATTCTCAACAGGGAGTTGGAGATAGCTTTCTTTGAGACGCATTAGCGTCAAACCCATGTACTTTGTTGTACTACTCCATGCTTATCCATCAGATAACCACACTTGCTAAGGAAAATCTGTGTTCCCACAAGGGAAGCCTGGAGTGTTTGTCTAAAACTATGCATTGCCCTGGTGGCCTGAGACATTCCCTGAGGCGCTAAAGCTAATCCTTTGACACCTATCATGAAAATAACTTTTAAAAACAGGTAAGAAAACCTGAAAGGATCACTCTGGTTTTTTTTTCCAGCCAAAATTGGAGCATTTAATAGAATCATAGAATCAATAAAGTTGGAAAAGACCTCAAAGATCATCAAGTCCAACCTGTCACCCAACACCTTATGACTACTAAACCATGGCACCAAGTGCCATGTCCAATCCCCTCTTGAACACCTCCAGGGATGGTGACTCCACCACCTCCCTGGGCAGCACATTCCAAAGGCTAACAACTCTCTCTGTGAAGTACTTTCTCCTCACCTCCAGCCTACACTTCCTCTGGTGCAGTTTGAGATTGTGTCCTCTTGTTCTGGTGCTGGTTGCCTGGGAGAAGAGATCAACCCCCTCCTGGCTGCAACCTCCCTTTCAGATCTGTGATTGATAGACTTTTGTGCTGATGGCCACATGCCTGGTTTAATGCATCTGGCTAACTGAACTTTCTCTGCTTATTTACCTCCTTTATATCTTTTTTTTTTTTCTGTTCATCCTCTCCTTCCACACTTTGTTTGCTTAGGCAGCTTCAGACTGTAGAGGCTGATAGCTGGTGGGGAAAGTCCATTTGGTTTCCTATTGTATTTTTGCTGCAGTGCCAACTGGAAACAATGGCTTCAGTAGAACCTGGATTCCTTTCAGTGTTTGATTGTCATCACAAAATATACATGTTCCCAACATTTAAAGCATGTCTTCTTTGTTATTTTTTTTCAGCAGGAAGAAATGTCACCTTACTCCCTGCTCACTGTACGAATCATAAAGTTGAGAAATGCTCATCAGGCAGATTTTTGTAAGTAGCAGATTACTTTTTTTACTGACATTATGCAGCTTTGAGTTTACTGGATCAGCCCCATCAGTGTGATGGGTTAATGCCCACCCTGAGAACAGTGGGGAAGGGCTTGCCAGCGCTCTGCCCTCCCTGCAGGGTGTATTCCCCTGTTCCACTCGCCCCTCCCTGCCCAGCTAGGATATAAAAGGGAGGACATTGCAGCCATTAGCTCTCTTTTTGGCTCCTGCCTTCCTGGATGAGAGCTACTGCAGCTGCCTTCCTGTTCCTCTGCCACGTGGTCGGGCCTAATCCTTCTCCCTTCTGCCTCCATGCCTCTTCAGAGAGACTGGTTCTGTATTCTTGTTTTTTTTCCCCTCCCATGCATCCTTGTTCCTTGCCCTTGTGAACCTTATATATATATTGTTTAAAGAAAACTCTTTACCTCTCTACTTCCAAGCTGACTCCAAATTATTTCTTGGTGGATTTGCTCCCTCCCTTCCCTCCCCCCCCCCCCCCCCTCTGTTGGGAGGGAGGAGGGGGGAGCAGGGGAAGGATTTTCAGCCTTGCCCTCATCTGAGCTTTTAAGTTCCAGTTAAGGCTCAAACCACCACAGCTAGCCACTGCACAAACAGAAAACCAGAGAAATCACACCACCTAAGAAATTGCACTCAAAGCCAGTTTCTGCCACAGAAGATCTATTTACAGAGGGTTTCTTTTTGTTGTTTGGGTTTAAGAATTCAGTAAGAGGTCAATGTCAGGTAGGGCATCAACTAAATCTTTAGGCTTTAAGACTTTCATCAGCCAGGTTGGCTGTTTAAGAGGTGTGAAAACATCCTAACCCCAGTTTTAATATCTGGGCGCTTATATCCCATGTCCATAACAAATACACAGAATACAGGCCTGAAATTGTTACACATCTGAGTTGCTCGTATTTCTTTGCTCTGAAGTGCTTCACCACATCTTAGAAGTTCAGTGAGGTACATGAGCATATGTGAGGTGTAAGGTGTGCCTGGCCTGAGCAGCCACGTTGTTATGCATGACTCTGACATCCATACCCCACTGAAAGATGTATAACAGAAGTTCTTTGGGGGCTGCAGTACATAGTACACTACAGCTTTCATGCAAAGTATTCTGAAAATGTGTGGTATTTGGTCAGGCTTTACTTGGTGCTACACTTCCACAGAGGATTTTCTATGGAGAATTTTCTTCTGTGATTCCTCTATGTGCCTCATGAACATGCTGGGTCAGGAATCACTACAGTATTGCATATTCCTTTAACATAATGTTTTTCCTCCCTTTTCTGTGCAGTTTCTTTCTGTTTTGGGAGATTGTGCTGAGGTTCACTAACACCACAGCTTCTCCACTGCTCAACATTTCATGTAACATGTTACTTCACTCCTCTGTCTTCCCATTTTTTAATATTTTTAGTAGAGCTAGAGGATCTATCAAGGTGAAAAATCATTTACAATTGCTGTTTGAACAGGCCAAGAGTCAATTCTTTAGCTATGGTACTCCAAAATGTGGTGGTTTCAGTGCAGTTACCAAAGCTGTCAGAGGAATGTAAGTCACATGTCAAGGACTCTCAGGCTGTCTTGATACATTCCCTGAAGTTAGAAACTTGGACAATATCTATGACAGGCACAACTTCTTCAAAGAAATAAGATGAGACATCCTGTCTTGCCAGTAAACCAGCAGCTCTGCTTCAGACTACTTAAGCCTGAAAACTCAGGTTTTGCTTCAGAAAACTACTGTGGACTAGGCTCTTTACTAGCTGGTAGGCTAGTTCTATCTTTGCATGAGGCACCAAGTCATCACCTTGAGGAAGGCCAAGGACATGGCAGAATACCTCCTTGTTTTCTCCCACTGATCATTACTTGACTTCCACTGAATAATTTAGAGATGACCACATTTTCTCCCTATTTGTTTTTATCTTCATCTTCTGATAGAGCAAAAATATTCCTCAAAGAAAACTTCTTGACTTCCACTTCATTGTATTCCACTCACTTTGGGATTTCAAGAGCAAGGATGTCACTGTTGTTCATATTGCAGCTGAATAGAATAGGTTGGAAGAGACCTTCGAGATCATCGTGTCCAACCTATCACCCAACACCATCTAATCAACTAAACCCTCCAGTGATGGTGACTTCACCACTGCCCTCAGCAGACCATTCCAATGGCCAATCACCCTCTCTATGAAGAATTTCTTCCTAACCTCCAGCCTAAACCTCCCTTGGTGCAGCTTGAGACTGTGTCCTCTTGTTCTGGTGCTGGGTGCCTGGGAGAAGAGACCAACCCCCTCCTGTCTACAACCTCCCTTCAGGTAGTTGTAGAGAGCAATAAGGTCTCCCCTGAACCTCCTCTTCTCCAGGCTAAAATGAAGTGTCCTGTTCACATGTTCTGGAATACTAACTGGGTTGAAAAGATAGAAGTATTGTAGGATATAGAGAAGGTCAAATTAATTTCTACTGTTTTTCATAGCTGTGAAACACTGCACATACCTCCAAGACCTCACCTTCATTCCTTTTGGAGTGCTGATTTAATTTCTGGCCGTGTTACCTTTGATCTACAATGGAAATTAAATGACAAGATAAGAACCATGATTCACCTGCTTATGCAAAGGGATTACACAAAGTAAAATGATGCTGCATTCTCAGAAAATGGTGTTGCTCTTACGACCTCATCCTCCATCCTGAGGACAGTGGGATTTCAGAAGTTGTTTTACATAATTAGATGTAGATATTTAGGAAGTTCCCATTGTTACTGAAATCTACATCTCTGGGGAAGGGATCAAGATGTCCGGGCTCGGTTTGTAGCTCTGCCAACAGGCTTGTTGCGTAAATGTAGGGAAATCATCCAAAGGCTGTGCCTCTGTTGCCCTATTAATCATGGGTGACAGAATACCTTCTCCCACATATTTTCTCTCTCTTCTCTATTTAGATGATGTGCTCATTTTGAAAAGGGTTATCTTTTATTATGTGTAGAGGGATCCAAGTTTAAGATATGAGGTCAGTTCTAGAAGCAGTGAGAAGTATCTCCAGATGCTTTTGTTAATTACCAGTAAACAAGAGTTGGGGTAAAGAAAAAGATGTCTTTCTCTTTTCTGTCAGCAATGCCCCAGGTACTTTGTGACTTTGGGCCTGCTTCTTAAGGATGTCATACCCAAGGGAGCACTGTAAATCAGCATGCCATTGAACAAGGGATAAACAACTACTAAGTGGCTCTTTGTTGACTAAGCAGCAACCTGGCTGTGCTCTCAAAGAAGCTGGAATCTCCCAGGAAAAGTGGTGTGGTGCCATGTGATTTAAATACTTCAGTACAATGCAAAAAGATACCTTGTAATTTTTAGGGGCTTGATTTTGCATGGACAATTATGTCATTTTTAGCTTAATGCTTTGGGTTTGACATTTGAAAGTACTTGACTAAACTAAAGTAGCTGCACAGGCTAATGTGTGCTGATGAGCATTAGAAAATGCTGTTTACCAAGCCTTGTCTCAGCAATATGATCCCTTGCCCTGGAAAATGGATTATGAGCAGCTGATACAGGTGCTACCTAACTGTGAGACCTCAGTGGAAGGCTGACAGTTTTGCTGATAACATGTTTCAGATTTCCCTTGATCTTTTTTTCTTACAGCATCAAATTCAGGAGCAAGCCACATTTACAAACAGCTGCAGAAGCTTCTATGACTTGCTTTGCCTGCCTGTGTGCTGGCTTTCCATCTTTCTAAGCACATGCAGTTATCTGCTGGTGTGAGTTTCTGTTCACCTCCACCTGGCTAAAACCTGCCCATTCCCCTATTTTTCTCTCTTGCAAGTGCAGACAGCCAGGTCCTTTGGCCATAGCAGCCAAACAGAAAGGGACCCGAGGCTTCTGATTGACAGCTGGCTGAACATGAGCCAGCAGTGTGCCCAGGTGACCAAGAAGGCCAATGGCATCCTGGCATGCATCAAGAATAGTGTGGCCAGCAGGAGCCGGGAAGTCATTGTGCCCCTGTGCTCAGCACTGGTTAGGACCACACCTTGAGTCCTGTGTCCAGTTCTGGGCCCCTCAGTTTAGGAAGGATGTTGAGACACTTGAATGTGTCCAGAGAAGGGTAACGAGGCTGGGGAGAGGTCTCAAGCACGAGCCCTATGAGGGGAGGCTGAGGGAGCTGGGGTTGCTTAGCCTGGAGAGGAGGAGACTCAGGGGTGACCTTCTTGCTGTCTACAGCTACCTGAAGGGAGGTTGTAGCCAGAAGGGGGTTGGTCTTTTCTCCCAGGCAACCAGCACCAGAACAAGAGGACACAGTCTCAAACTGTGCCAGGGGAAGTTTAGGCTCAAGGTGAGGAGAAAGTTCTTCACTGAGAGAGTTGTTAGCCATTGGAATGTGCTGCCCAGGGAGGTGGTAGAGTCACCATCCCTGGAGGTGTTCAAGGGGGGATTGGATTTGGCACTTGGTGCCATGGTTTAGTCATGAGGTGTTGGGTGACAGGTTGGACTTGATGGTCTTTGAGGTCTCTTCCAACCTTGGTGATTCTGTGATTCTGATTCTGTAACTTGTCAAATCCTGGCTTCAGAGCACACCAATTTCTATATAGTTCCACTCACATTCCTCACTGTCATGTGCAGCCAGCTTGGTCGTGGGTGTTTTTCAAGCGTGCACCTCAATACCTGTGCGCTGTCTGTTTCGCAAGCCTGGGATGGAGTCTCAGTTTACTCTGAAATCTGCTGTTACACCTTGGCCTGTAGGCAGCATGTGCTGGTGGAGCTTGGCAAAGATTACACTTGTTTTCACACAAAGGAAAAAAACAAACCCAAGACCAAAATGAAAGCACTGGGCTCCTCTTCAATAGATCAATTAGCCCTTTTCATATGCCTACAGTCACTCCACCACTTCTGTGGGCTTCTCTATGCTTAGGTAATGTTCAGCTCATTTCTGTCTTAACTTACCATGCAAATGCTCCTGACAGACCTGAGCTAATTAATTTTCACTGTGTTCCTAACTGACCTTTATGCCAGTTTGTAATCATAGGTCAGATTCAAACACACATTTCTGGCACTCCCTGATCTTACTGTGGGCACTAAAGAGGTGGGTGTCCAGATGAGGTCACTTACACTCACCCTGTCACCATCAAGCTTCAATGCTCACACAAAGTTAGGCTGGGGTGGTAGTGGGCATGCTAGAAAGAAAGCAGTTCTCCTGAAGTTTATGGGACCCTACAGTCTGACACCTGCTTTGCAGTGAAATTCCCCTCCTCAATCTAAAACTGCAGCCAACGTGGGTGAAAAATGCCTCACTGGTACTGGGCATTTGCCACACGCTACCTGGACTACAGAGGTGAACTTGAGCTGTATGTTCCAGTAAGAAACTATTTGGAGGGAGTTTCAGATATCTTCTCAGAGGCAGAAACATCTTTTCTGGATGTTGTCCTGCCAGTTCAAGAGAGTGTGGGTCGTGGGATCTCCATGATGCAGCTGATAGAGCTGAGGTAGGACATGGTGAAATCTTGCAAGGTGTGGGGGTTGAAATGTGACTGCTTACCAGGTATATATTCTGACTGTAGAAATCAAGTGTCTGTCGAAGCTCTCAGCTATGAAAGAAAAACCTGTTGGTCATGGCTGGGAGGGCAAAACAATCATACCCTGTACTCTTCCTTTTATTTTCAGATCAGTAGCTTCTCTTCTATGCATTCAAAAGACTGAGTCAGTTCTGGAGCCTTTGCAAATCAGAGTGATCCTCCAAAGTCATCAGAGTTTTTTTTGCTAGGTAAAATAAATGTAAGCAAATTAGGGAGAATACACCTAGTGCAGGTGATGCTCATGGTCCAGCCCCAAGAATGCAGGCTGGTGGCACAGGAGAAAGAGGTGACTCAGGGTGAGAAAGCTTTGCTCTGTAACTGCAGCAGGTATTGCACCCACTGAGTCTGCACTCCAGGGAGCAAGTCCTGCTTTGCTACTCAACTTAAGTGGCTGGAAATAGTGGAGACCTCATTCACATGGGACCACATTCCTGGTAAAAGACTTCAACGATGGAGCACAGTACATCTCTGAGCATTTGTTATTCCTACAAACAATCTACAGAGAGTATTATTATTACACTTACAGATGAGAGTTTCATGTGGATAGCTTAGAGAACAGAGTTCAGTTCAAATCGGCTCTTAGACAGCATCTGGAGGTAACTTCTTCGTGTTTCATGGAATCATAGAATTGTTCTATTTGGAAAATACCTCTAAGTTGAACCACTGACCTGGCCCCAACATGGCCATTAAACCATGACCTTGTCTGCACCTTTTTTGAACACCTCCAGAAATGGTAACCTCACTGGACAACCCATTCCAGTGCCTGATCAATCTTTCAGAGAAGAAATTTCTTTTCTAATATCCCATCTAAACCTCCTCTGGTAAAATTTGAGGCCATTTCATCTAGTCCTATCACTTGATACCTAGGGAGAAGAGACCAACACCCACTTCATGACAACCTTCTTTTAGGGAGTTGTAGAGAGCAGTGAGGTCTTCTCTCAACCTCCTTCTCCAGACTAAACAATCCGAGTTCCCTGAGCCACTCCTCATAAGACTTGTTCTCTAGGCTCTTCATCATCTTTGTTGCCCTTCTCTGGACTGCTCCAACACTTCAATGACTTTCTTGTGTGAGGGGACCAAAACTGAACACAGTGTTTGAGGTGCAGTGTCACCAGTGCTGGGCACCAGAGGCACAATCACTTCCCTTCTCCTGCTGGCCACAATCTTACTGATACAGGCGAGGATGATGTAGTCCTTCTTGGCCACCTGAACACATTGCTGGCGCATATTCAGTCAGCTGTCAACCAAGGCAGCCAGATCCTTTTGTCCTGGACAGCTTTCCAGCCACTCTTCCCCAAGACTGTAGTGTTGCATGGGGCTGTTGTGACCCAAGTGGAGGACTCATCACTTGGCCTGTGTGGTTTGCATCACACTATGCTGGCAAGGGAAAATTTCCCTGGAGACCACATCTGATGATTGAGAAATGGGAGTGGCTGTTCTCCTTTTAGTAGTAAACTAGGATTCAAGAAGAACCTGTCTGTGCAGGTGGAGAGGAATTCACTAGGAGAAAATTATTTCTTCCTTTTGATGTTATGAAATGCAGTAACAGGACAGATGGGATTTCATAGTTTATATTCACTGTTCCTATGAGAGTAGGTTTTCTTACACGCTTTGGTTTTCAGTGCTGTGGTTTCCTCCCTACTTGTGATGGAGATGAATCATTTTAGCATGTGGTGGTTCATTTCAGATACGTGTCCTAGAACCACACTCACAGAGCAGGAACCATCTGGCTGCAGTTCTCAACTTCTCAGTTCAGTACCGAATTTTAGCCAATTTTTAGCTTGAAGACAGAGGTAAGAAATAGTCCCACCAACAAACAAACGTAATTGAAGCAGAAGTTGTTGAAAAATGGGTAAGGATATCAGGGTCACCTAGTGCTGAGTGCCAAGGAGACTGAGAGTTCAGATGTCTCAGCATCTACACGGGGTAACATTATGTCATCGGGGCACGAAGTTGCAACACATTCACCAAACTAAGGGCCTGGCCTGGCATGAAATTGCTAATGATACCCAGCAGTTGAATTAGAATTAGAGCACGAAGAAAATGCAAACACCATTTTCGTATTAGCTCTCAGGTAGCAGTGGACAATTATCAGTAGCTGTTTGGTATGCTTTTGTTTGCAGGGATAAGAGCGAGCAGAAACAGCTGGTAGTCAGGTACCTGAGGGTATCACAGGCTCCTGAGTATGCAGCAGACATCCAGCTATCCTGTTATTTTTGATCTGTCCCACCATTCACCTCACAGCTTATCCTGGCTTCAAGTGAACTGCCACTTCTGTAAAAAATACTGAAGCTCAGTTAGAGGAATAGGGGAATATTGGGGAATAGCTGATACTACCTCTGCAACTCAAGGAAAATATAGAAAGCCACTGAAATTTTATGGGGGAAAAGTAACCTGTCCTCATCAGTAGGGACTGTAGCTGAATTGTGGCAAAACCATATATAGCATAGTCCCCTTTCTCCATGGGAAAAGGATGTACTTCATCCTAGTGTTTTCACCTCACCTCATCTTCAAGGTCATGTTCAAAGCCTAGGTTTACACCACAGGATGGATCAGCCCTTCCAGTTGCCTCTGGAGAAGTTCCTGTCCAAAGTCTGAGAATCTCTTTGGTGTTTGCTTGGTTCATGATCTAAGAAACATGATTCTTTATAGAAAGTGCAGGTACAATCCCTTCATTCACAAGATTCAAATCCTTTCTGTCACTTAATTTTACCTGGGAAGACCTGGAGTAGGAAATGGCTTCCAGATCTTTCAGGCATCAGTACACCCAAGGAAGAGGCTCCAGCTACCTACTGACCTCCTGAAGATCAACTGTACTTCTGGTAGGCCTCTCCTTTGCTACCCCACCTAAGGAGATCTAGGTAGCTGGAATAATTAATTTTCCATTGTGAAGGGTTAATAACCAGGTATGCCAGATGTTTATTACCTGAATCAGACTCAAACCTGATTCTTTTAAGATTTCTCACAAGGTTGAATTGCTGCCGAGGCAATTTACGCCCAATCCCTCCCAAGGGCTGAGGCTCACTCCCTGGTGCATTAGCTGCAGTTTCTTCTCCTGCCAGTTCTGAAAAGAGCTCAAACAATGTTGATAAGGAGCAATACAAAGGTCCTGGCCATACACATTGTTCTGTCTACCAGCTAGGACTGTATTTTTTCCAAATGTGCCATACTGTGAATAGTTATTTGAGTACAATGCTTGTTAAAAAGTCTGATGACGAACAGCAAACAAATTTTATCCAGCTATGTGATCTCTATCACCCTGTTTTGGCTGATGTATATCAGAAAGAACTGACCATCTCTCATCCATGGTCAAGCTACAGAGAATTTCAATGCCTCCTCCTCTTGTGTCATGCTTCTACTGCCACAGTAGGCGAGGAAGAAGGGGTGGAGGGGTGGCCCTTTACATCAGGAAGGCACTAGATGCCATTGAGATGGAGATTAGGAACGATCGGGTTGAATGCTTGTGGATAAGAATTAGAGGGAAGACCAGCAGGGCAGACACCCTGGTTGGAGTCTGTTATAGACCACCCAACCAGGAGGAAGATGTTGACGAAGCATTCTATAGGCAGCTTAGGGCTGTCTCAAGATCTCTGGACCTTGTTCTCATGGGTGACTTCAACCTGCCTGACATCTGCTGGGAACTCAACACAGCAGAGAGGAGACAGTCTAGAAGGTTTTTAGAATGCATGGAGGACAGCTTCTTATCCCAGGTGCTGCGAGAGCCTAGCAGGGGCAAGGCTATGCTTGACCTCCTCTTCACCAACAGGGAAGGACTGGTGGGCGATGTGGTGGTTGGAGGGTGTTTGGGGTCCAGTGACCACGAGATAATTGAATTCTCGGTTTTTGGTCAAGCCAAGAGGGGCAGCAAGAAGACCTCCACTCTGGACTTCTGGAGGGCAGACTTCGGGTTACTCAAGGAACTAATTCAGAGGGTTCCTTGGGATAAAGCCCTTAAAAACAAAGGGGTCCAGGAGAGCTGGACCTACTTCAATGAAGAATTGTTGAAGGCTCAGGGACAGGCTGTGCCAATGTGCCGGAAGATGAGCTGCTGGGGCAGACGGCCAGCCTGGATGGTTCATGAACTTTTAATGGAACTGAGGGAAAAAAAGAGGGTGTATCACCTTTGGAAGCGAGGGGAGGCAACCCACAGAATGTTTAAGGATGTTGCTAGGTCTTGTAGGAAGAGAATTAGGGAGGCAAAAGCACACTTGGAGCTTAAACTGGCCTCTACTGTGAAGGACAACAAAAAGTCCTTCTATAAATACATTAATAGTAAGAGGAAGGGGAAGGACAACCTCCACTCCTTGGTGGATACAGAGGGGAACATTGTAACCAAGGATAAGGAAAAGGCAGAGATACTTAACACCTTCTTTGCCTCAATTTTCACTAGAAGGGCAGAACGTCTTCCAGACAGCTGGCCTGCAGAGCTGGCAGAAGGAGCCAGGGAGCTGCACAGTTTCCCTATGTTCCATGAGGCAGTGGTTGGAACTCTCCTTAGCAGCTTGGATCCCCACAAGTCCATGGGACCAGATGGGATTCATCCTAGGGTGCTGAGAGAGCTGGCAGATGAGCTGGCCAAGCCACTCTCCATAATTTTCCAGCAGTCCTGGCTCACTGGCGAGGTCCCAGAGGACTGGAAGCTGGCCAACGTGGTGCCCATCCATAAGAAGGGCCGGTTGGATGAGCCAGGGAATTACAGGCCTGTCAGCCTGACCTCAGTGCCAGGCAAGATCATGGAACAGGTCATCCTGAGTGCAATAACACAACACTTACATGATGGCCAAGGGATCAGGCCTAGCCAGCATGGATTTAGGAAGGGCAGGTCCTGCCTGACCAACCTGATCTCCTTCTACGAGCAGGTGACCTGCCTGGTGGATGTGGGGAGGCCTGTGGATGTAGTCTACCTGGGCCTCAGCAAGGCCTTTGACACCGTCCCCCATAGCAAACTGCTGGCCAAGCTGTCAGCCCATGGCTTGGACGGGAGCACACTGCGATGGGTTAGGAACTGGCTGGAGGGCCGAGCCCAGAGAGTGGTGGTGAATGGTGCCACAGCCAGCTGGCAGCCAGTCACTAGTGGTGTGCCCCAAGGATCAGTGCTGGGCCCTGTGCTCTTTAACATCTTTAGTGATGATCTGGATGAGGGCATTGAGTGCATCATCAGTAAATTTGCTGACGACACCAAGCTGGGGGCAAGAGTTGATCTGCTGGAGGGTAGAGAGGCTTTGCAGAGGGACCTCGACAGGCTGGACAGATGGGCAGAGTCCAACGGCATGAGATTGAACACATCCAAGTGCCAGGTTCTGCACATTGGCCACAACAACCCCATGCAGTGCTACAGGCTGGGGTCAGAGTGGCTAGAGAGCAGCCAGGCAGAGAGGGACCTGGGGGTGCTGGTTGATGGTAGGCTGAACATGAGCCTGCAGTGTGCCCAGGCAGCCAAGAGGGCCAATGGCATCCTGGCCTGTATCAAGAACAGTGTGGCCAGCAGGAGCAGGGAGGTCATTCTGCCCCTGTACACTGCACTGGTTAGGCCACACCTTGAGTCCTGTGTCCAGTTCTGGGCCCCTCAGTTTAGGAAGGAGGTTGACTTGCTGGAACGAGTCCAGAGAAGAGCAACAAAGTTGGTGAGGGGTTTGGAACACAAGCCCTATGAGGAGAGGCTGAGGGAGCTGGGGCTGCTTAGCCTGGAGAAGAGGAGACTCAGGGGTGACCTTATCACTCTCTACAACTACCTGAAGGGAGGTTGTAGACAGGCTGATGATGGTCTCTTCTCCCAGGCACCCAGTACCAGAACAAGAGGACACAGTCTCAAGCTGCGCCAGGGGAGGTTCAGGTTGGATGTTAGGAAGAAGTTCTATACAGAAAGAGTGATTACGCTATGGAATGGGCTGCCCGGGGAGGTGGTGGAGTCGCCGTCATTGAAGGTGTTCAGGAGGAGACTTGATGGGGTGCTTGGTGCCATGGGTTAGCTGTTTGGGTGGGTTGGATTGGTTGATGGGTTGGACACGATGATCTTGAAGGTCTCTTCCAACCTGGTTTGGTTTATTCTAAAGGTTTATTATTTTTATATTTTGTGCCTATGTTTCTGTAGTAAGCCAATCAGATTGCTACGTGACCCTCTGGTTGCCAACTGCTTCAGATGAAAAATTCCACACCAAAACCATCAAAAACTGCAGAAATCCCACATGGAATGAAACTTTCTACTTCAGGATACAGAGGCAAGTCAAGGTACACAAAGTAAAAACTCTCTTCTTCATCTCCTCTCTTGCAGCTTCTTTCAGTTTAGCCATGTCATGTCTTCAATGTCTTTCTGACTTCTCTTAACGTTCCCCTAGCAAACTGGAGCAAAAGACTTTGGGCTTTTGCTGAAATCTTCTCCTTCCCTAACAGAGAGTTATTATTGATATAGAATCATAGAATCAACAAGGTTGGAAAAGACCTCAAAGACCATCAAGTCCAACCTGTCACCCAAGACCTCATGACTACTAGACCATGGCACCAAGTGCCACGTCCAATCCACTCCTGAACACCTCCAGGGACGGTGACTCCACCACCTCCCTAGGCAGCCCATTCCAATGGCTAACAACTCTCTCTGTGAAGAACTTTCTCCTCACCTTGAGCCTAAACTTCCCCTGCCACAGCTTGAGATTTTGTCCTCTTGTTCTGGTGCTGATTGCCGGGGAGAAGAGACCAACAAGAGACCCCACCTGGCTACAACCTCCTTTCAGGTAGTTGTAGACAGCAAAAAGGTCTCCCCTGAGCCTCATCTTCTGCAAGGCTTAACAATCCCAGCTTCTTTAGCCTCTCCTCATAGGGCTATGTTCAAGGCCTCTCCCCAGCCTCGTTGCCCTTCTCTGGACACATTCAAGAGTCTCAATGTTCTTCTTAAACTGAGGGGCCCAGAACTGGACACAGTACTCAAGGTGCGACCTAACCAGTGCTGAGTACAGGGGCACTAATGACTTCCCTGCTCCTGCTGGCCACACTATTCTTGATGCAGGCCAACAATGAGAGTCTGACCTCCTGTGGAGGAACGTGATGAGACCAGTGACAAACAACATAGAGAAAATATGGAATGGAAATACAAAGCAATATTCAAACACACAAAAAATTCTTTTCCTGAGAGGACATGAAATAATGTCATATCAATGCCAGGAAGCTATTAAACTCTCGCATGGCTAATATCTTTACTCAATTTGCTGTATATTCAAATACCTATGAACAGGTGTCTGAAACAGGGCGTAGAAAGGTGATTATTGATATGAAGTGACCTCTATTGCCCTGTTGATCCAGGGCAATATAGGACTTCTGGCTATCTATATTCTTTCACAAAGGATTGCATTTTTGGTGAGAGCACAAAAGGTGAATAAAAAGAAATCACAGTTTGGCCTTAATTGCTGAGACTGGAAGCACACAGAATCACAGGATGTTAGGGGTTGGAAGGGACCTCTGGAGATCCTTGAGTCCAATCACCCTGCCACAGCAGGACCGTAGAATCTAGTGCAGGTCACACATGAATGCATCCAGATGGGGCTTGGAAGTCTCCAGAGTAGCAGACTCCACAACTTCTCTGGGCAGCCAGTTCCAGTGCTCTGTGACCCTCACAGTGAAGAAGTTCCTCCTCATGGTGAGGTAGAACCTCCTGTGCTGTAGCTCATATCCATTACCCCTTGTCCTATCACAGGCTGCAAGCGAGCAGACCCTGTCCCCTCCCTCTTGACAGCCAGCCCTCAGATATTTATACACATTTATTAAATCCCCTCTCAGTCTTTTCTCCTCTAGACTAAAAAGCCCCAGGGCTCTCAGCCTCTCCTCATAGGGCAGTGCTCCAGTCCCTTAATCATCCTCATAGCAGATTGTACTAATTTTCATACTCTTCCTTGTGACAGTTTTTCATCACTGCTTTTGTCTTTCCTTTCTAAAGCAACTGCTGAACCTGGAAGAGCTGCAGAAGGTCATGTTTCTTGAGTCCATGCTACCAAATTGAAGATCTTTTCATTTCTTTCCCCAGAATATTCTGGAAATTACTGTTTCTGATGACGACATCCTTCGTGATGATGACTCTGCAATTGTGCTTTTTGATGTAGCTAAAATTCCCCTTGGGGAAACAGTGTCCACAGCATTCCCATTAAATCCACAGGTAAGAGCTCAGTTAGACTTTTAGTGCATCCTGAAATCAATTCCCTCCCTTCTGACTGAAAAGGTGTACTGTCACTTCTGCCATGTACCGCCAGGACCAGCTTGGTGATAAAAATGCAACAAAATTCATTGAAATCTTGGAAATAGTGCTTCAGGGACAAAATAGATGACCTTCTCAAATCCCTGCTGCTCTCCTCTGGCACACATCACAGCCAAACTCCCAGAGGCCCAGGACAGATGCAGTTTTAGGAAAGCTTTGTGCTTTTAATAACCTGGCAGAAAGTGACAGAGTTTATCTAATCCTCACAAAGATTCTAAAAACAAAAACTCCACAAGGTCAGGAAAACAGCCTGTTCCCACAACATTTCACTAAACACCAAGTCTTAGAATAGTGTGTTCTGCATGTGGAAGCTGGCAGGGAAGAAAGTGTGAAAAATAAAGGTTTACCAAGGAGACTCGTAAGCATCAAATACCCTTTGTTCTTCCTTGAGAAAGAATAGAATAGAATAAACCAGGTTGGAAGAGACCTTTGAGATCATTGTGTCCAACCTATCAGGCAACACCACCTAATCAACTAAACCATGGCACCAAGCACCCCATCCAGTCTCTTCCTAAACACCTCCAGTGATGGTGACTCCACCACCTCCCTGGGCAGCCCATTCCAATGGCCAACCACTCTCTCTGTGTAGAACTTCTTCCTAACATCCAGCCTAAACCTCCCCTGGCACAGCTTGAGACTGTGTCCTCTTGTTCTGGTGCTGGTTGCCTGGGAGAAGAGACCAGTCCCCACCTGTCTACAACCTCCCTTCAGATAGTTGTAGACAGCAAGAAAGTCTCTTCTGAGCCTCCTCTTCTCTAGACTAAGCAACGTCAGCTCCCTCAGCTTCTCTTAATAGGGCTTGCACTCCAAACCCCTCACCAGCCTTCTCTGGACACGTTCCAGCAACTCATCTGTCCTAAACTGAGGTGCCCAGAACTGGACACAGGACTCAAGGTGTGGCTTAACCAGTGCTGAGTACAGAGGCAGAATGACTTCCCTGCTCCTGCTGGCCACACTGTTCCTGATCCAGGCCAGGATGCCATTGGCCTTCTTGGCCACCTGGGCATACTGCTGGCTTATGTTCAGCCTACTATTGACCAGTACCCCCAGGTCCCTTTCTGCCTGGCCACTCTCCCTCCACTCTGACCCTAGCCTGTAGCACTGTATGGGGTTGTTGTGGCCAATGTGCAGCACCCGACACTAAGGAAAAGCTGCCTGTCCTCTAGTGCTGACAGTAGCAAGCACACAAAAAGATTATTGTTACTTATTAAAGCATAAAGGATACTCTGCTTGCAAAAATGAAGGTCACTTTGTGAACTCCTCAATATGCTACTCGAGACTGCTTCTTTTTAATTTTCTTCTTTCCTTTTCAGAAAAGGGAGGAGCTGGAAGTTGAGTTTGTACTGGAGAGCGTGTGAGTAAACCCTCATTACTGTGGGAGTGGTGCAGCAGTGTAGGGTAACCTTCTGTACACCTAGTGTCATCTCAATAGCCAGAGCCACCCATTTTCCCAAATTTAGTGTCCATTAGCAAATCATTGCAAGAAAGGAAAATGTCATCATGTGGAGAATGAGCACAGCATTTGTAACTCCATGACTTTCTCTTAACATTAATCCATTACTTCCATTGGTCAGAGATGGTTATCTGGGGTTGGTGCTTCCCACTGTAGTGAGTCTATAGATTTTCTCGAGAGCATTCACTGGGCAGCACATGACTGAGAATTGCTATCTAATCCTTGACACACCTGTACTACTGAGGCTGTAACAAACACTTTCCAGGTGCCTTAATGCAATTAAATACTTTTTGATAGGCAGTTATGAGTAGAGTAGAGTAGAATAGAATAGACCAGGTTGGAAAAGACCTTCGAGATCCTCAAGTCCAATCTATCATCCAACACCATCTAATCAACTAACCCATGGCACCAAGCACCCCTCCAGTCTCCTCTTAAACACCTCCAGTGACAATGACTCCACCACCTCCCTGGGCAGCCCATTCCAATGGGCAATCACTCTCTCTATGAAGAATTTCTTCCTAACATCCAGCCTAAACGTCCCCTGGGTCAGCTTGAGACTGTGTCCTCTTGTTCTGGTGCTTATTGCCTGGGAGAAGAGACCAACCCCCACCTGGCTACAACTCCCTTCAGATAGTTGTAGACAGCAATAAGGTCTCCTCTGTGCCTCCTCTTCTCCAGGCTAAGTAACCCTAGGTACCTCAGCCTCTCCTCACAGGGCTGTGCTCCAAACCCCTCCCCACCTTTGTTGCCCTTCTCTGGACACATTCCAGCATCTCAACATCTTTCCTAAAGTGAGGGATATAAGACATCTAGTGAAAAAGGAGAATACTTCAAGCAGAAGCAAGAAGCAAATTAAGGAAAGAAAAAAAATTAAGAGATAAAACTGTGTCCTGTTCAGGACAGTAGCTAGATTATATTCTTTATAAAACACATATTACTTGTTCTTGTTTCTAGCTCAGATCCTCCTGAAGACATCATCACAAATGGGGCAATAGTGGTAAAGTATTATTTGTTTGGTTCTTTTTTGCTCTTTCCCACATCATTCCTTACCTTAGGTGGCTACGATGGCAGTGAGGGAAACACTGCAAATCTTCATTCTGTAGTGATACTTCTTCTCTCAGAAGCCTTATCTTTGAGGTCAGCATGATCTTAGAGGAGCCTTCAGACTGCTTGGGTTTTCCCTTTTGCCTACGTCCAGTGAAAATTGCAATGTGTTTAGCATAGCACCACCTTCCCACATGATGATGATGAAGTTAATTGCCGCTTTCACTGAGTCTGGCAGAAGTCTCCAGCATGATTGATTCCCTCATTCAACTAATGACTCTTTCTACAATGACCCTCTCGACATCTGCCAGCACTGGTGGGGAGATGGCTGGATGAGTAATCTATCTCTGTACCCATCACATCTGTTCTAGTGTCGTGAAGTAGCTTGCTTGGAAGTTCACTTGGATAGCAGGATGAAAAAGAAGCATCTTTCAGGTAAGCTTGTTAATTCTTTAACTGAATAGTAGTGATTTTTACCCTCTTTAACAATGCCTGGAAATTACTTCTTCCAAATATTGCATCTTTACCTGACTACATTTAGGGCACTTTGTAAAACCTTTGCAGTAGGCAATGCCACCAGTTCTCCAGCAGGTGTACGTTCAGACTTCTAACTTTATGAGGAACCTTGTGCAAGTCAAGAAACTGCATCAGATTCTTGCACAGAAGGTAGCTAAACTGCAGGCTAAGATCTTGAAAACCTCTGCTGTAGTACTGCTAAACCCTTGAAGAAGCTTACTTGCTCAGGCACAATAGTTCATAGTCTTAACTTTCCTCAGGATCTCTGAGGGTTTGACTTCTGCATACACAGAGAAACACCTCATTTTTTGCAGGGGTTAGCCACTCAGCAGCTGGTTCCTGCCTGACCCTGATCCAAATCCAGAATCTAGAAGTTCCTCTGCCCACATCCCCTGAGGGGCTGGATCTGGTAGGCAATCTCAGAGCATGCATAACATACACTGGCTGAGTTAGCTGATCTCTTAGTATAAATAGAGCCATCTGCTGCAGAGTCAGGTCTTATTTTAGGGGACTGAGAACTCTTGCTCAATATTTGCCCTGGGATGAGGATGATTTACAAAGCAAAGTACCTGGTTGCATTCACTGTCTCATGATGCAACTGCAATAGAAACGCAGCAGCCTAAAATTCAGTGCCATTCACATCACACTCCCACCTGGCTTCTTGCTCACACTATTGTAAGGATACCTGTAATCTTTGGGTCTTGGATCCCTTTCAGAAGACAGCTTTCCACATGCAAAAAAAGAGGGGAAGGGGTTTGTTCAAAGCTACCTTTTAGCTTTTTTTATTTTCCTTTTTGCAATTGGAAGTAACTTTTTGTGTGCATTTTATCTCATTGTTCTAGAGAATGAGCTAACATTTACAGTGAGCGGATCCTTTGAAGAAACCCAGAGAATTTCAGTGGACTGTGACTCCTGCTCTGCTCTTCCAGATTCCACTTTCTTCCACTATGCCAAATACAAGCAACCCTCCCTGGATATTGCACTCACAAAGACAAGGAGGCTTCCTGCCTTTGTATGTGTAGACAACACAGACACTTCTGTGATTTGACCGTTATGCATATCTAGGCAGCAAGACAAGAATGTTTTTGGGTAACCAAAAATCCCTCTGTGCTCCTTTGCAGTGTGCTTGTGTGCCATGTGGAGTAAGAAGGAGAAGCATCCCCCTGACTCTCCCTTTGAAATCACTCCCCTCAGAGCAGGAGGTAGTTGGCGAGGTAAGTGTCTACTGGCCGTGGGGAATCCTTTGCAGCAGTTGGTACTGGTTCCAAAGAAGCAGAATCCAAAGACCATCTCTTTATATAGAGCCAAGTATTTTCTAACCACTCTTGGATCTAGAGTAATGCATAATGCCCTGGTGAGGTCACATCTGGAGTACTGTGTCTAGTCCTGGACCCCTCAGGTCAGGAAGGACAAGGAACTGCTGGAGAGAGTCCAGTGCAGAGCCACAACAATGATTGAATGGAATGCCTTCCTTATGAGGAGAGACTGAGGGAGCTGGGGCTCTTTAGCTTGGAGAAAAGGAGACTAAGGGGTGACCTCATTATGTTTATGAATATGTAAAGGGTGAGTGCCAAGAGGATGGAGCCAGGCTCTTCTCAGTGATGCCCAATGACAGGACAAGGGGCAATGGGTGGAAGTTGAGGCATAGGAAGTTCCATGGAAACATGAGGAAAAATTTTTTCACGGTGATGGAACACTGGAACAGGCTGCCCAGGGGGGTTGTGGAGTTTCCTTCTCTAGATATATTCAAAACCTGCCTGGATGCATTCCTGTGTGATCTGCTCTAGGTGATCCTACTCTGGCAGGGGGGTTGCACTGGGTATCTTTCAAGGTCTCTCCCAGCCCCTAACATTCTGTGATTCTGTGAAGTACATTATTTGGGGCAAAATACAGTGGGAAATGCAGGAGAGAAGGAGGAAGAAGAAAAATGTCCAAGATGTTGCTCATGCTCCTTCTATTGTTCATGTTCTTAGCCAGGCTGGAGGTCACTGAGTTCCATCAGGACAGTGGGATGAGGGTACAGCCTGTACATTGCCAGAACAGAAAAGCCTATGCCACACTTACTCAGCCTCTTTGGCTTCCCTTTGTACCTCATGTTGTTGTGTGAGAGTCTTTAGTGTCAGGACCTGTGTTTGATGGCAAACCTTTCCAGGGAGATGAGGTGTAGCACTGCACATCTTCTGCACCTGAGTTTCACAACAGCAAGAAGGGTACAGAATAGCTGCTAATATGAAAGCTTTAAGTTATTGAATCAGTGTACAACTCTGGGCAGTAATGAAGCATTCAGAGGGGAGTGTTTCTCCTAATCTCAGTTTTCTGAGGTCCAGACTTTGGCAGATATAATAATAACCCAAAGGAGTAATGTCTCATTCTGAGTAGGGAAAAAGGACTGTTTAAAGGAAAATAAATCAATATCATGATTTTATCTTTTTAATTTTCAGCACAGAAGTTTTGATTTGCACTTTAAGGTGAATAAGTGGTAAGATATTTATCTTCTTTATATGTTTTTCCCCTAAATTCTTTGAATTTAGAGAGCTGTCAGTCAAGTTCCAATCCCTTTGTTGCAGCCTGCATTGTGGATGTTGGCTCATCTGCATTTCAGTCTGTAAAATAGAATGGTCTCAGTACACAACAAAGAGACTTTTTGAGTGGCTGAATTTGTGTAATGGGATTATTACGTATAGATATTTTATATATATATCTCATTTGTATATGATACATATATTAAGATATACTTTTTTTAAGATCACACCCATTTTCTATTGATATTTTGCTACAATCAAAATGATGTGCTGAGGGCCACTGCAGATACTCTGATATCTCTACAAATTATTGCCAGCTACTGATTTTCAGTAAAGCCACCATTTCAAAACCCACTGAAGGAAACTCTCAGTTTCCCACAGTCAGAGGAAGATTTGCACTTTAAGGTCAATAAGTGGTAAGATATTTATCTTCTTTATATATTTTTCCCCTAAGTTCTTTGAATTTGGAGAGCTGTCAGTCAAGTTCAAATCCCTTTGTTGCAGCCTTCATTCTGGATGTTGGCTCATCTTCAGTTCAGTCTGTAAAATAGTATGGTCTCAGGGCACAATAAAGAGATTTTTTTAGTGGCTGAGTTTATGTAATGGGATTTTTACATAAAGATATTTGTATATGATACATACATTAAAATATACTTTTTTTAAGATCACATCCATTTTCTATTGATATTTTGCCACAATCAAAATGATGTGCTAAGGGCTACTGCAGATACTCTGATATCACTACAAATAATTGCCAGACACTGATTTTCAGCAAAGCTGTCATTTCAAAACTCATTGAAGGAAACTTTCAGCTTCCCAAGGTCAGAGGAAGAAAAAAGAGGGGAGAAACAAAATATATTAAAAAAAAAAATCATAGTGCTTGGCCACCCAACAATGTGAAAAAAGGTAAAGAAATGGTAATAATACCTGCATTTGTTTTTCAAAGTCTACTCAAAGAAATGCAAATTGACTCAACCAAGTGATTGCTTATTTCTAAGCCAAGGGAACACATTGTGCAATTTGAGATGTGGTTAAGGCCTTAGAAAAAAATTAAAGGATGAAAATGTAACCTTAGGTAGCATATTGTAAGGGAAGCTCTCTTCCCTAATAAAAGCAGGGGTGTCTTCTGTTGTGCTGTTTATTTTCACTAAATATATTGTGAGGCACAGATGCAGTTTGCAGCTGCCATTGAAAAAAATTCTTCTTTACTACACCTAAGAACGATTCTGTACAGCAGCTTCCAAACTGCAACTGTAGTGCTTATAAACACCCACAAATTAATGCATACACACACACACACAATGTTTAGGGACATGGTTTAGCTGTAGAGGTGAGATTGTGAGCTCTAGGTGAGCTCTTGGACTTGATCTTAAAGGTCTCTTCCAACCTTAACAGTTCTATGGTTCCATAATTTCAGATCACAGTGTCTACAAATAATGGGAAGTTTGCCCAACTTTCAAGAG
This sequence comes from Melanerpes formicivorus, assembly GCF_026170545.1. Lineage (NCBI taxonomy): Eukaryota > Metazoa > Chordata > Aves > Piciformes > Picidae > Melanerpes > Melanerpes formicivorus. The sequence continues at coordinate 381,888 of NW_027142410.1, forward strand.
CCACCTTTATTGCAGTGCCCTCTGCAGGCTTTGGGCTTTGTGCTGAAAGGAAACAAATCTGTTGTGTGGAGCTATATTTAATGTCAGGCTTCTTCAGCAGGGAGGTTAAAAAAAGGAAAAAGTAGAACCCTTCTCAGATCAAAGGAAAATGTACTGTTGTCCTCCAAGAACAAACCCAAACATTTTGTCTCTTCCTGCTCTGTTTTATATAGACCTGATAGTGAAGGCATGCCTATTTGTGAACTAGAAGCAGTCAAAATGCTGAATTAGACTGAAAACATGATGTGAGATACCTGCTCCTCTGTTCCAGCCAGGAAGACCTAGATGTACGCCTGGGGTTTGACCTGTGTGCCCAGGAAAAGGATTTCATTCGCAAGAGGAAGAAGGTGGTTGCAGCTGCTCTGAAGAACATTCTACAGCTGGAGGAGGACTTGCAGGAGGATGAGGTATCTGAGACATAATTATTCTCTACTTTACATCCAAGGGTCAAAATATATACCATTTGTGTTCAATTCCTGTTTTCATGGAAGCAGTGTAGTTTCATGTGTAAGCCATGGCTGACTTCTTTCTCTATTTGGGGAAGATGTGAGCACTACTAGGAACCACTAACATAAACCTTCAGCCCTTCTGCTGCAGGATCTAGTTTTGCATTGAGTAGCAGTCTGCACAAAAAAAAGCAGAGGAGGGTGAGGTGCTCTCAGGACCACAGCCAAACCTTCTTACAGGCCTCTCAGTCATCTTAGCCAGATCTAAGCCACTGATTCAGCACTTCTTTCCCTCATGGTTCAAAATGGGGTTTTTGTTGTGCCTTCTGTGCAAGTATTTAGGTTCCCATTGTGTGAGCACAGGCACGCTGCCAGTCTGACTTCATCATCTGATGCAGCTAGAGCGTGAGCTTTCTTGGCAAATGGGAATGATGACAGAGGGTCCAAAGGCAGGAGAAGGATCAGGTTTCTCTTTTTCAATTATACTCCCACAACTGCAGTGTGAAGCCCGAACTCAGATGCAGAGACGACAAATTTTTCTCACTTTGCCCTAAACCGAGCTCAGCAGATTTTTTGCATAGCTAGACCTTTCACATACAAGACCTTGCCTTTAAACACCAGCCATGGGCCATTTCCTTCCCCTCAGATGTAAAGGCACCCTGTCCCTGCAGAACGGTGTCCACAGAGCCTCCTGATAATTTGCACAAGCCATGGATCCACTCCAATGCATCAGAGTGATCTTTACTGTTAACAGAGCCAATTCACAGTTATGGGTTAATCTGTCTTCTAAGCCTCCAGGACACCTGCATTTCTGTATCAACACAGCAAGAAGTAACTGCAGCTCACCTGCATACGTGAAATTGGAGGTATATATGTAGTAGGTGGAGCAAGTATGATCATCCAGCAGCTGTGAAAGGGGCTGGTGTCACCAGCCTCTGGTCTTAAGAGGTCTGGACTGGTTTGTGCTCTTAAACCCCTCAGTGACAATACATCCACTATGGCCTGTGAATTAACTGTTCATAGCAGAAAATGGCTTAACAATATTCAGTAACAGAGAGGTTGTTACTACTTACATGGAAACTACAAGACAGAACCTATGTTTTCTGGTCTGTTGCATCTGAGAAAAATCTGGTTCAGATGGCAGGAGTTACCATTCCCTCAGCATTTTTGCTGATCTGTGTTAGTGCTTTTTAAACATGGAGTGCTGAAAACATGATGTTTGAGATGTTGGACCTCATGTCCTGCTTGGCAGAGGAAATGTGATGTATCTCTTACTACTCCTGTGCCCCATTAATTCATGGGTGTTTTTTTCTTCTTCCAGACAGGTGGCATGCAGCATTTTTATTGCTTTATCAGTGCTGTAACTTTTCTTTTTCCAATCAAATATATCTCTCTCCCTTCTCAGACCACAGAATCATGGAATGCTTTAGGTTGGAACGGATCTTTAAAGATCACATAGTCCAAACTCCCCTACAGTGAGCAGTGGATCTTCAACTAGATCAGCTTTCTCAAAGACTCATCGAACCTGACCTTGAATGTTTCCAGGGATGGGGGCATCTACCACCTTACCATCTAGGAAACCTGTTTCAGTGTTTCTCCACCCTTACTGGAAAAACAAAACAAACAAACAAATCAGTCTTCCTTTATCTTGTGTTTTCTATCTCCCTTGTATGTATGTCACTAAATGCACCTATTTTGGAATCGAGCAGGTACCTGTGGTAGCAATCATGACAACGGGTGGTGGAACCAGAGCTCTAACAGCCATGTACGCTCACCTTCTCAGTGTGCAGGAGCTGAATGTCCTGGACTGTGTCTCATACATCACTGGTTTATCTGGCACGACATGGTAAGTCCAAGATAAACAAAGTCTTCCTGGAAACTTTCAATATGTGATGTCAAGAGCTCATCTGAGGAGTTGTATCATAACTTCTTTTTCTGCTGTGGCTTTTTGCTGTTTCCTTCAGTGGGTATTGCTTAGCCTGGAGAAGAGGAGGCCCCTCAGTTTAGGACAGATGAGTTGCTGGAACGTGTACAGAGAAGGCTGGTGAGGGGTTTGGAGCACAAGCCCTATGAAGAGAGGCTGAGGGAGCTGGGGTTGCTTAGTCTGGAGAAGAGGAGGCTCAGAGGAGACCTTCTTGCTGTCTACAACGATCTGAAGGGAGGTTGTAGCCAGGTGGGGGTTGGTCTCTTCTCCCAGGCAACCAGCACCAGAACAAGAGGACACAGTCTCAAGCTGTGCCAAGGGAGGTTTAGGCTGGAGGTTAGGAAGAAATTCTTCATAGAGAGAGTGATTGCCCATTGGAATGGGCTGCCTGGGGAGGTGGTGGAGTCGCCATCACTGGAGGTGTCTAGGAGGAGACTGGATGGGGTGCTTGGTGCCATGGTTTAGTTGATTAGATGATGTTGGATGATGGGTTGGACACCATGATCTTGAAGGTCTCATCTGGTCTATTCTATTCTATTCTATTCTATTCTATTCTATTCTATTCTATTCTATTCTATTCTATTCTATTCTATTCTATTCTATTCTATTCTATTCTATTCTATTCTATTCTATTCTATTCTATTCTATTCTCCACAATTTGAACTAATTTATTCCTGATTGAATACGTGGATGGTGCTACCACAAATGTGCTTTTTGATGTAAATCAAGGTATGGTCCACAAACCTCCTCCAAACTCTGCTTTTTCCTTGTAGATTTTTGTATTTTGTACTTTTTTTTTTCCCCCCTTTTTTTTTAGGACCATGTCCAATTTATATGAAGATCCTGACTGGTCCCAGAAGGACCTTAAGGAAACCCTCAATGATGCCCGCAAGCATGTGCTCAAAAATAAGTTCTTGGCGTGTTTTGCCCCTGATCGTCTGAAATACTATTTGGAAGAGTTGTGCCAGAGGGAGCAGCAAGGACATCGGATATGTTTCACAGATCTATGGGGACTCATCATAGAAACCATGTTACATGAAAAGGTACAATAGCAGCACCTTTCTCTTCAGGTTTGAATGTTTAGTGAATAAAGTGTTAAAGGCAGACAGCAAATCAAACAATAGTTGGGATTAGAAGGGACCTCTTGAGGCTGTCTTCGTCTAACAGCTTGCTCAAGCCACAGCTAATTGTCCTGAACCATAGGCTTTTGAACATGGGCTTCTACGTGTTCAAGAGGGGATTGGATGTGGCATTTGGTACCATGGAATAGTCATGAGGTCTGTGGTGACAGGTTGGACTTGATGACCTTTGAGGTTTCTTCCAACCTTGGTGATACTATGATACTGTAATCTCCACAGCTGAAGATTTCTCAGCTTCTCTGGTGTGGTGTTTTGAGGCAGATCCTCCCTTGCCTCCAACTGGGGCAGGGAAAAAGCAAGACTCAAACAAACAGATTGCAGAAGTGATGGAAAGTTTAAATGGAAAAGCAGTGAAGTGGTTTGCAGAAGCTACAAGCACAGTGACAAAAGAGATCCCAAAGCGTACAGAGTCCCTCACAGCATACCCAAAAGCCTCCCAGCACTCCCCTTCTCCCTACCTGAGGGTACACCCAAAACCCCCAGGGCTCTTTCTTCCCCCCCTCCACTGTTAGGCTAATCTCAGCTGGCCAGATCTGAGATTGCCCTTCCCCCTTCTCCTCTTGGCATTAGGCCTAGACAGGCATAAGAGGCCTTGAGATAACTCCCCTTCCATTACCAGACAGGGAGCACCTCCCATGGGAGCAGCAAGGGAAGAAAGAGGAAGTGTGAGACCTTGCAAGATGGATTTATAGGGAGCAGGACATTATGGGTATGAAATATGCAGCTTCCTGTGTCCACCCACTGGGCTGGACACCTGGAGCACCAAAGGCATATCATGTGTGGTAGCAGCAGAAGGCACCCAGCCTAAACTACCACATCTGGCCAACAAATGGCAGTGTTAACCACCTTTGCAGAAAATGGGGTTTTTCCTTGTTTGCTTATCTTTCAGATGCCTAAAGCATGTGCCTCAACAGTACCATTCTTCATATTATGCAGATATTAACACAGCACCTGGTACAGAAAGGATGGGAATAAAGAGAAATAATGGGAAACCTGTAGTATGAACAGCATTGTAATAAACCCACACTCCACTTTTTAAAGTAAAATCCAGGTGTTCTTTTAAAACAAGCTGCACAGTGTGACTGGGCACAGAAAAACCACAAACCCAAGCAGTGCCTGAGTTATTAGTGGGACTATGTCACCCTGCAAACTTTTCCACCAAAAGGCAACGTTCAGTCTCTAGTTCAGTATTTGTGACTATTTCCTTCCCAACAGGCCATTTACACTTTACAGTCAGGGAAGAGGTTACTCTTTCTGAATTAAATATTCCCTCCCAAAGGTGCTTTTCAAATATTCCCATGGGTTTTTCTGAAATAAATAACCTGAATAACAACATTTTCTTCCTAACGTTGAAATCTCAGTGTTTTTTCAGCATATGAACTTAACTTAGGACTTTTTGTGTGCTGAATGCTGGGGCAGGGGAGGGTTTGATATAGGGGATGAGAGCACCTCTGTGAACTAAACTGGTGAGGAGCATCCTAGCTAGAATGTGGCAGGAACTGCGTTGTTAGAGCCCAGGCTTGAAGGAAGTGGGAGGCTCTTTGTGTCATCTAACTGTCCTCAGCTGCTGTCCTTCTTCAATACAGGAAGACTCCCATAAACTCACAGATCAGCAGCAGGCACTAAATCAGGGTCAGAATCCCCTGCCTATCTACCTCTCTCTCAATGTGAAGGATAAAATCAGCAACCAGGATTTTAGAGGTAATAATACTTCAGAACTGCATGGTTTAACATTTCATCTGAATAGGGGTCAGTTTAGGATTAGGTAGAGAAATCAGTTCAATGCACAAATACTCTAAACCCACATGATTACAAAATCACCTGCTATGAATTTTCACAGAAATCTTCAAAAATCTGAAGTTTGTAGAGAAATTTAGATTTAAGAGGACAATTCACTCTTTGTGCTCAAGCCTGTGAAATGTGCAGACATTTTGGAGAATGAATCTTATGAAGCCTGACTTGAGGGAGCTGGGGCTGTTTAGCTTGGAAAAGAGGAGGCTGAGAGGGGTTGCTCTTTACAGCTACCTGAAAGGGATTGTAGTGAGGTTGGTGCTGGTTTCTTCTTCCAGGTAATTAGTGATAGAACAAGAGGGAATGGCCTCAAGCTGCAACTGGGGAGGTTTAGACAGCACATAGGAACAAATTTTTCACAGTAAGAGTGGTCAGGCATTGGAATGTGCTGCCCAGGGAGGTGGTTGAGTCACCAACCCTGGATGTGTTTAAAGGTCGTTTGGATGTGGTGCTTGGGGATATGGTTTAGGGATGAACCTTGTAGAGTAGGGTTATTGGTTGGACTTGGTGATCCCAAGGGTCTTTTCCAACCTGAACGTTTCTGTGTGATTCTGTGAAATGTCTGCTTGCAAAGCCTGTGTGCTAGAAATAAACCTGCCATAACCTGGCCAATATCATATGTTTGGTTCAACTAGTTTGTGCCTCTGCTGCTTTAATCTGTCTCTCTTGTGGTGTTTCTTTCAGAATGGGTGGAATTCACCCCTTATGAAGTAGGATTCCCAAAATACGGTGCCTTCATTCGTGCAGAAGACTTTGGCAGTGAGTTCTTCATGGGTCGGTTGATGAAGAAAATTCCAGAATCCAGAATCTGCTTTCTAGAAGGTGATTTATTGCCCTAGGTAAATGTAATGTAACATAGAATAGAATAGAATAGAATAGAATAGAATAGAATAGAATAGACCAGGTTGAAAGAGATCTTCAAGATCATCGCGTCCAACCTATCATCCAATACCACCTAATCAACTAAACCATGCAACCAAACACCCTATCAAGTCTCCCACTGAACATCTCCAATGATGGTGACTCCACCACCTCCCCAGGCAGCACATTCCAGTGGCAAATCACTCTTTATGTGTAGAACTTCTTCCTAGCATCCAGCCTAAACCTCCCCTGGCACAGCTTGAGACTGTGTCCTCTTGTTCTGGTACTGGGTGCCTGGGAGAAGAGACCAACCCCCACCTGGCTACAACCTCCCTTCAGGTAGTTGTAGAGAGCAATAAGGTCTCCCCTGAGCCTCCTCTTCTCCAGGCTAAGTAACCTCAGCTCCCTCAGTCTCTCCTCATAGGGCTTGTGTTCCAAACCCCTCCCCAGCTTTGTTGCCCTTCTCTGGACATGTTCCAGCAAGTCAACATCTTTCCTAAACTGAGGGGCCCAGAACTGGACACAGTACTCAAGCTGTGGCCTAACCAGTGCAGTGTACAGGGGCAGAATGACCTCCCTGCTCCTGCTGGCCACACTGTTCCTGATGTAGGCCAGGATGCCATTGGCCTTCTTGGCCACCTGGGCACACTGCAGGCTCATGTTCAGCCTACCATCGACCAGCACCCCCAGGTCCCTCTCTACCTGGCCACTCTCCAGCCACTCTGCCCCCAGCCTGTAGCACTGCATGGGGTTGCTGTGGCCAATGTGCAGAACCCGGCACTTGGATGTGTTCAATCTCATGCCCTTGGACTCTGCCCATCTGTCCAGCCTGTTGAGGTCTCTCTGCAGAGCCTCTCTACCCTCCAGCAGATCAATTCCTGCCCCCAGCTTGGTGTCGTCTGCAAATTTACTGATGATGGACTCAATGCCCTCATCCAGATCATCAATAAAGATGTTAAAGAGGATGGGGCCCAGCACTGATCCTTGGGGCACACCACTAGTGACTGGCCACCACTCTCATAGTGCAATCTGCTCCCATGCAAACCCCTCTTCTGAAATGAAGCAGTTAGCATGTTTGGGTTTGGGTTTTTAATTTGCCAGAAGCAGTAGATGGTAAAATATTAAGAGAGAGAACAGGTCATCATCTGCAGGATTTTTTATTATCTCTGCAGTTTTATTCAGCTGACCAGATTTATTTGATTTCCTATTTGGTTATTCTTACAGACATGAAATCTTCATAATAGTTGTATGCCTTTGTCAGTAACAGAAGCTGTGCAGCATTTCAATCTCTTCAATCTTTTTGCAGCATTTTCAGTCTTTACCACAGACTCGATGAGTCTGGACTTGATGAGCTCAAAGGTCTCTTCCAACCTGGTTAATTCTGTTCTGTTCTGTTCTGTTCTGTTCTATTCTATTCTATTCTATTCTATTCTATTCTATTCTATTCTATTCTATTCTATTCTATTCACAGCTCAATTCTTTAAAACTCAGGCTTTTATCTACAATGTTTCTGCTGCAGCTAACCCTGATTAATCCTCCAGAATAACACTTCCATTTCAGAGTGCAAATAGGTCACACTATTTACCTTTTTTTTTTTTTTCCTTCTTGCAGAAGAACAGTTAAAGCAGTAATGAAATATTTTTTCCCTTTGTGAAAGCAATCTCTTGCCTCATTGTTCTTCCTCCTTCCAACAGTTGCATAAAGGAAGTTGCAGGGGGTTTTTGAGAAGTCAAAACTTTTTACTTATGTGGACATTTCAGCTAATGTTGCAGTGTAAGGAAGCAAATCAGAATCTTTTCATCCCTGGGTCCACTTCTGTGATCAGAAATGCCAGTAGGTCACTTTGGTCCTCCCTCCTCTAGAGCAACACAGGGATATTTCTGTCCCTGTTCCCTGCCAATGACTCAGAGTCCCTGTACTCAAACAGTGTTACTTACTTCAGTGACACAGTTATTCAAAAGGTTTTCACCCAATTCCTTTACACCCCAGACCTTGGACTGACTATAATAGGCCCTGCAGCTCTTTCCTGCATGGCCAAGACCATTTCTCTGACTACAGGTTGCCATTGCTGGGCCAGGAGATCAGCAGGCTGCTCTGGTACAGCTTCTTGTATCCATCAGTTCCTCCCCAGAGTAGCAGGTTTAGTTCTGCAGTTTGGAGTGTTCAGGAAGGCACTGTTGCACACCTGGCACATCTAACCATAGCAGGTAGTGATGGTTTATCAGTGTGAGAGATGGCAGATACGTGGCCATCTGGACTGCCACCAACTTTGTGATATTCCTTATTAGAGGAACTTGGAAGTGTAACCCAGATATACCCTAAAGACTCAAAACTCAGAAGGAAAAAAAGTCAAAAGACTCCTACATTTGCACTTTCTATTTTCAAAACTTAAGTCAGCTTCCTCATTTTAAGGGATACTAGTTGTGAATGTGAAGCTTGACTGCTTTGAAGCTGACAGTTCTGTAGGATAATCTACAGGACAGATGGGCAGAGTCCAACAAGATGGTATTCAACAAGTCCAAATGGCGGGTGCTGCACTTTGGCCACAACAACCCCATGCAGAGCTACAGGCTGGGGTTGGAGTGGCTGGAGAGCTGCCAAACAGAGAGGGACCTGGGGGGTGCTGATTGATGGCTGGCTGAACAGGAGCCAGCAGTGTGCCCAGGTAGCCAAGAAGGCCAATGGCATCCTGGCCTGCGTTAGGAATAGTGTGGCCAGCAGGAGCAGGGAAGTCATTGTGCCCCTGTACACAGCACTGATTAGGCCACATCTTGAGTCCTGTGTCCAGTTCTGGGCCCCTCATTTTAGGAAGGACATTGAGACACTTGAATGTGTCCAGAGAAGGGCAACAAGGCTGGGGAGAGGCCATGAGCACAGCCCTATGAGGAGAGGCTGAGGGAGCTGGGATTGTTTAGCCTGGAGAAGAGGAGGCTCAGGGGAGACCTTCTTGATGTCTACAACTACCTGAAGGGTGGTTGTAGCCAGGAGGTGGTTGGTCTCTTCTCCCAGGCAACCAGCACCAGAAGAAGAGGACACAGTCTCAAGCTGCACCAGGGGACGTTTAGGCTTGAGGTGAGGAGAAAGTTCTCCACAGAGAGAGTCATTAGCCATTGGAATGTGCTGCCCAGGGAGGTGGTAGAGTCCCCATCCCTGGAGGTGTTCAAGAGGGGATTGGATGTGGCACTTGGTGCCATGGTTTAGTCATGAGTTCTGTGGTGACAGGTTGGACTTGATGATCTTTGAGGTCTCTTCCAACCTTGGTGATTCTGTGATAACTGTATACCTGTAGCAGGATTATGATAGAAATAAGTAAAACTTTTAGAATTACAAGTGCTGGGAAACAAGGGAATAACAAATGTTGAGGACAGGTGGAAAATATTAAGATGAACGTGACAAAATGTTATTTGCTGCATAACAAAACTGAATGTTTTACCAGATACACTGAAAATGCTATCAGACCTCTTAATATAGGTCAATAAATCACATTTGTTATGTACCTTATAGAGGACAGTCTCAAGCGGCACTAGGGGAGGTTTAGGCTGGATGTTAGGAAGAAGTTCTTCACAGCAAGAGAGATTGGCCATTGGAATGAGCTGCTTGGGGAGGTGGTGGAGTCACCATCACTGGAGGTGTTTAGGAAGAGACTGGATGGGGTGCTTGGTGCCATGGTTTAGTTGATTAGATAGTGTTGGTCTCGATGATCTCAAAGGTCTCTTCCAACCTGGTTGATTCTATTCTATTCTATTCTATTCTATTCTATTCTATTCTATTCTATTCTATTCTATTCTATTCTATTCTATTCTATTCTATTCTATTCTATTCTACTCTACTCTACTCTACTCTACTCTACTCTACTCTACATTCTATACACTGATTTATCAAGACAATCTTACTTATGCACGACTCTGACATAACAAACAAAGCTTACTAGAGAACGCAGAAGATACTGAAAATCACTCTGAATGAAAATGGTTTCAGGTCTTTACTGGTTTACTTTCTGTTAAATGTGTCCCATGCCACAGGTATCTGGAGCAGTGTATTTTCCTTGAATCTTATGGATGCTTGGTATTTATCTGTTAACTCAGAAGACTTCTGGCACAAATGGACCAGAGACAAAATTACTGACATAGGTGGGTTACTCTTATGCCATTGTGTTATTTTACTATTATTTTATTATGTCACTTCTTTTTGTTATTTTCTTTCCTCATCCTCTGTTGCTATGCTTTCACCACATTTTTCAAACACATTTTGAGGAGTAACAAAGAAATACAGGGAAAGTGCAGGACATCGTGGTTGATAAAATCATAGAAAAATAAAGAAATGTGTAGTAGGTGAAACTGACTCTCTTGCATTAAAAACAAGGCCTTTACCACCATGGAGCAAGAAGAAGAAATGGGTTTTTCAAAGCTTAGCTGAAAAACTCTGAGATTTGTGGAGATCCTTGAAATAAAAAGAGAAAGCAGACCAAGCTGGCGAGGCATGTTAAAACAAATGGTGATTGCAGATATTGACATTAACAATGAAACTACACTAAAGAGCTGTGATTCTCTCTTCTGCAGATGATGAAAGCCTATTCCCTACAAGACCAAATGAGCTGGATACTCGAGTCCTTTGTCCCACCGACAGCTTTTCAGGCATTTTCCGAGATGTTGTCATGTTACGTCCAGCAGCCTCTGAAATCCATAACTTCCTGAAGGGCTTCCAGATGAACAACAACTACCTGGAGAGCCAGTTTTCCAAATGGAAAGGTATGGTATAGCACTTTGCTTTAGTTTTATGCTAAACCACCCTTGTGAAAAAGAAACAATGCTTAAGAAATCATCAAGTTGACTTTTTGTTTTGTTCCCATCCCTGATAATATATGGAGTGGAATGGAATGGAATGGAATGGAATGGAATGGAATGGAATGGAATGGAATGGAATTATCCAGGTTGGAAAAGACCTCAGAGATCATCGAGTCCAAGCTATCACCCAACACCATCTAACCAACTAAACCATGGCAGTAAGTGCCCCATTCAGTCTCTTCTTAAACACCTCCAGTGATGGTGACTCCACCACCTCCCTGGGCAGCCCATTCCAATGGCAAATCACTCTCTCTATGAAGAACTTCTTCCATCATCCAGCCTAAACCTCCCCTGGCACAGCTTAAGACTGTGTCCTCTTGTTCTGGTGCTGCTTGCCTGGGAGAAGAGACCAACCCCCACCTGGCTACAACCTCCCTTCAGGTAGTTGTAGACAGCAATAAGGTCACCCCTGAGCCTCCTCTTCTCCAGGCTAAGCAACCCCAGCTCCCTCAGCCTCTCCTCATAGGGCTTGTGCTCCAAACCCCTCCCCACCTTTGTTGCCCTTCTCTGGACACTTTCCAGCATCTCAACATCTTTCCTAAACTGAGGGGCCCAGAACTGGACACAGGACTCAAGGTGTGGCCTGACCAGTGCTGAGTACAGGGGCAGATTTGAAACTGTTTGTCACTGAAGCTGAAGGTTAAAATTAGGTAGCAGGAGGGGCTTTCAAAAGAAGTTCTTAATAATTTAATGAAACCTCGTGAGTGATAGATGAAAAGATACAGATTAGTCAACCAATGTATGCCTGTGGGTGTGCCAGCCAGCCTGCCTGCACACTTCTGGTCTAGTACTGGTGCCATCGTATGCTCTCTCTTGCCTAGTCAGCCCCCAAAGGATGTGGGAGGGAAACTTGTTTCATGCAACCAGCACCAGAACAAGAGAACATGGTCTCAAGCTGCACCAGGGGAGGTTTAGGCTCAAGGTGAGGAGAAAGTTCTTCACAGAGAGAGATGTTAGCCATTGGAATGTGCTGCCCAGGGAGGTGGTGGAGTCACCATCCCTGGAGGTGTTCAAGATGGGATTGGATGTAGCACTTGGCGCCATGGTTTAGTAAATCATGAGGTGTTGGGTGACAGGTTGGACTTGATGATCTTTGAGGTCTCTTCCAACCTTGGTGATTCTGTGATTCTGATTCTGTAACCTGTCAAATCCTGGCTTCAGAGAACACCAATTTCTGTATAGTTCCACTCACATTCCTCACTGTCATGTGCAGCCAGCTTGGTCGTGGGTGTTTTTCAAACGTGCACCTCAATACCTGTGCGCTGTTTGTTTTGCAAGCCTGGGATGGAGTCCCACTTTACTCTGAAATTTGGTGTTATGCCTTGGCCTGTTTACTTGTAAGTTGTAACCTTTGTAAATGTATTCCCTGTTATCCAGTTTGGAAATGTGTGCTCAGGCTGGTGCCAGACCCTCTGTGTCCCTTAGTACCTGTGTGCCTGTTCTTTAATGTGGAAGGCATCTTTGGCCTTCAGAGTTTTGAGACAGTGAGGTACTGTTTTAATAATTTCCACATGAGAAGAAAAAGGAAACAAAACCAAACCAAAAAACCCCAAACCCAAACCAAAATGAAACAAAAAACCAAACATCAAAACACCCCACATCAAAACCACTCCAAATAAAATTACTTAATCAGTCACACACAAAACCAGGAGATGGCATTAACTCTATTCCCCCAAGCCTCAAATTAATCCTTCTTAATTAGAGGAAAGCCAAAGAAATTGCAGAATAAATAGTGAAAAGAGGAAGCCAGATGAGGAACTGAGAAATGACTGAACTGTTGCTATTAGCTGTATAGGTAGGGCTAAGATCCAAGAAAAGCTGGGGTTTATTCTTTTGTTAAAAGCTGACTCTCTCAGCACCTCTCTTACTTTGAGCACCTCCTCTGAATAAAAAATGCTTCTTTTCTAGACTGTGAGCTTGACTCTCAGCCAAACCAGCTGACAACAGCAACAGACTACCTCATCCTGATTGATACAGCATTTGTCTTTGCTACCAGTTACCCACCACTTATGAGGCCAGAAAGGAAGGTGGATGTCATTTTGCATTTCAACTACAGTTCAGGTTCCCAGACAGGGGTAAGCCTTGTACATTCTTCTTTACTGACTCCTCCACTCTAACACTGAGTTCCAAGAACGATTGATCCTCTACTACAGAAACATTTACTCCCAGCATCTGAGAAGTGTAAATAAGCTAGAAGTTTACCAGGGTCACATATCTTTATTGATCAGTACTAGTATTCTCAGTATTATCATATAGTAAACTGAATCTGCCCTTTTTTATGCGTAAATGTGTTTGAAGGCAGATGATTTGAAGGCAGTCAGATGTAGAATGAATGAAATAAGTGCATTTTAAAACTGTCTGAGACTTCTCAATGCAATAATACATATTTGTATGCATGGAGAATTGTACATTCAGGACAATAACCTGCATCAATAGGAAGATCTGATGCAGAAGACTAGACATGCAAATAAATGCAAAACCAGTTTGTATTTAGGAACTTTAAATTCCTGAGGCATAAAAAGCTGTCTGAAGGCAGCATTTTTAATATCCAAATGTAGCATGTGTATTTTCAGAGACAGGCATATGGACCCAGATCCATCCCACTTAACCCTGACTCTCCAGATCTTGGCTCCATATATAGTCTACACCTAAGCTGGGTCCTGTAAGAACTTGGCCTTTACCCTGTAACAATACCCAGTGAAATGAGGGTTTGGTAAAATTCAAAGTGCTTCCCATATTTGGTGACGTTTTCTATTGTTTTGTTTTCTTATTGTGGCAACCAGCCCCTGAAAGAAGCCTCTAAATACTTTGCAAAACAGGGAATTCCTTTCCCTACAAAGGTGCCAGATGACCAGGAAACCCCACATCTGAAGGAATGTTACGTTGTGGGTGACAAGGAGAGCCCAGAAACACCTATTGTGGTATTTTTCCCTCTAGTAAATGACACCTTCAGGGAGTACAAAGCACCTGGTAAGTTTATTAGGCTGCAGAGTTTCTGGATGAAAAGTGCATTCTGTTTATCGCAAGTGGCAGGGTTATTTCCTCTCAGACTTGTCATCCTTTCCTGTTAGAGAACCCTCTGGGGAAGCTAAAGATTTCATTGTTTAAAATTATTTCCAGGCTTACAGTAAGAGAGATAACACTGTAAACAAAAGTGTGAAGTAGCAAAGTGATGGAAGTGTAACACTGACAGTTTCTGGTCACTTCAGTGAGTCCTACTTTGAAATTGAGAAAGAGTTGCAAGAGCAGCTTTGCCGGTCACAGTATCACAGTATCACTAAGGTTGGAAGAGACCTCAAAGGTCATCAAATCCAACCTGTCACCACAGACATCATGACTAGACCATGGCACCAAGTGCCACGTCCAATCCCCTCTTGAGCACCTCCAGGGATGGTTACTCCACCACCTCCCTAGGCAGCCTTTTCCAGTGGCCAATAACTCTTTCTGTGAAGAACTTTCTCCTCACCTTGAGCCTAAACTTCCCCTGGCACAGCTTGAGACTATGTCCTCTTGTTCTGGTGCTGGTTGCTTGTGAGAAGATACCAAATCCCTCCTGGCTACAACCACCTTTCAGGTAGTTGTAGAGAGCAATGAGGTCTCCCCTGAGCCTCTTCTTCTCCAGGTTAAACAATCCCAACTCCCTCAGCCTCTCCTCATAGGGCTGTGCTCAAGGCTTCTCCCCAGCCTTGTTGCCTTTCTCTGGACACATTCAAGTGTCTCAATGTCCTTCTTAAACTGAGGGGCCCAGAACCAGACACAGGACTCAAGGTTTGGCCTAACCAGTGCAGAGTCCAGGGGCACAATGACTTCCCGGCTCCTGCTGGCCACACTATTCTTGATGCAGGTCAGGATGCCATTGGCCTTCTTGGCCACCTGGGCACACTGCTGGCTCATGTTTATGCATCTGGCAGCTTGGTCACTTCAAAACAGATGAATTCTAAGTCCTGGTACTGTCTCCCACAATGCCATACTGCTTCTGGTGGCTCAAGCCTCAGTCACTCTTTCTCCAGATGAAAAAAATTACTAACTCATGACGTCAGAACATTTATTTTTCAACCACTTTGAAGTCCCTCAGTGCACTGAAACCCAAAAGTTCTAGGCTCATACATTAACTTTAGTAACAGAAGAAATGCAGAAACTACTCTCCCAACTGTATTATTTTTCTGTTGTTGCCTTTTATTTTGTTTTGTTGTTTGTTTTTTTTAGGAAAATAAAAGGACATGAAAATACCATGCAATAGACACTGCTTTGTAGACAGACCAAATTGAGTTTGTTGCACACTTGAGATGTGTGACCAGGGTTTTGAACAAGATTCAAGTAGTCTAAGTGTATTTATGCAGATGCACACACTTTTCTACACCAGCTCAACACAGATCAAGTAGCTGAAAGGTTGGGGTTTGTGCCTGCCCTTTATAGAATGAGCTAGAGAAAGGAGAAAGAACTGGATCACGGATTTAGAACAAGTTCTGTACTGGTGGGAGGTTAGCCACCTTCAATAACTTCCAGAACCCAGGGATGTTATTCCTTACTCAGCTATCTAATTCCAGGTGAACATCAGATGATGTGCAGATGCTACATGTCAACATAAATTATCAGGATATCTAAAAAAAAAAAGGTGTGAATAGGCTCAGCTCATTTTTGGGAGAGCTGCTACCTCACAGCTGAGAGCTGACCTCCACAGTGACAGGACAGATGCTGCAGAAAGCTCTGGAGATTATGGATGGGTGTCTGCCCTTTGGTAATGACAGGCAGAGATCATCTTAACTTATAGCTCTTCAGTATGGTGCTCTAGCCCAGATCTAAGTTGTACAGCATCTGAAGTATTAGTTCAAGTAGAGGAATGGGCAGATTTTGCATAGCCAGCTCATCCATCAACTTGCTTAGCAAAGGCAGGTAAGAGCTTGAGCACATAACAAGTAAAATTGAAACATTCAACTGGGTAGTCCTGCATTGGTTAGGATATTCCACAATTGGAGTAGAAAGGGAAAATCCTTTGTGTAAGATGATCATACTGCTTCACTTGAGCACAAGGTGCTTTACAACTCTGCAAAACTGGACTAGTACATCTATCAGACTTGGAGAGACACCTCCAGGAAAATCAGAACCCTTTGATTAGACCTTTCCTTCACTCCAGCTGTTAGAAAACCAAAGGGTCTGTAGCAATGATGGAGAAGGAAAAAAGATGTGTGAGCCCTCATGCTGGGTGTACAGGCTAGTGTGCAGCCATGGCTCTCCACAATTTCAGGTCTTTGGTCCAGGGATGGGACTCTCAGTTGTCCTTTAGCAGTCAAAGGCATGTACTACAGGAATCTGCAGAATCTAACCAAATTAAATGATCTTTCTCCTTCCAAGAAAATATTTATTCTACACACTAGTAGGAAGATAGAAGTTCAGCCTGCCCATATGCTGTGTCCCATCAGTGCAGAGTCAAGCTAAAACTAACATGACCAAGTGAGCTTCTTAAGCTGAGCACTGGCAGAGTTCTCATTTTTGGTGAGTTCAGGCAGGACAGGTTTGCCTCCTGTGCATAGAGTATATCACTTAAACAGACCCTCAGCTCAGAGGATGTGTGTGGCATCTACTGAGTTTAGTGCACAGGTGTACTGCCACCAAGTCAGCAGCTAAATCCAAATCACTCCTGGTGTCAGTCCTGAGCAGAATGCAAGGTGCAAGCTAAGATCAGATATTTATGATGATTTATGAAAGCCTTAGAAAAACAAGCTAGGTGCATCTACATCTTCTGCATCTATGAATTTGTTGACATTTGTGATTTCCAGGGCCAGCCTTGGGTATTCTTGTTGTGCTGTACCAACAATCCACTGCGAGGTCTTTGTGAATATTTGCTTTGTGATAGCCTGCAGCCAAAGTTCTGCATTAGTTTTGGATCTAGTTTCTACTGACAAGTGAACTAAAACTCCTAAGTTTATTGACTTGTCTTCCATTATAAGATATAATGGACCTAATATTTCCAGAGATGACACTTGTGGGACTATCTGCCTAATTATTTTGCCGGGATCTGTGATGTATATGTTGATTACCAGGGGTGATGGAATGGGCATGAAAAGATATTTCAGTTTTCCCACGAAATCTTAGTGATTCAGAGAATATCAGGTTCAGTCTAACTGTTGAGGTTACATAAAGCCTGTCCTTTTTTTTTTTTTTTAACAGTAGTAAGTAGCTCAAGGAAGTGTTTTTGGAAAGCTTGAATCCCTGAAACAGATGGATTTTTCAGGTGTCATGAAAGGATACTAGTGAGGGAAATAACATGACAATAGCATCAAAGCTGGAAGGCACAGAAAATGGCAATGGCAGCATTTTCAGAACCGTTGCACAGAAAGAAACCACATTCTCACGAGGTCCTTGCTGCTGTTGCTTGCACTGGGAGAAGGAAAGAGAGAAAGAGTGGTTGCCATTCCCCTGGCTAGAAGCAAAAGGTGCTGCAATGCCTGGGAGGCAGCAACAAGGCAGAGGCTAGGGCTAGGAAAGTGTTAGCTCTGAGGGGGACTTGGGGATCATACTGAGAACTTACTCCATATGCAGAGGAGGAGGAGGCAGGGATTCCCACCCTCCTGTGCTGAAAACAGGAGCTACTCTACTTGTTTTGACCTTTCTAAGAGTATGCAGGACAACCCCTACCTGCCTCATCACCGCCAGGTTCTCTGCTCCTTGCTGCTAACCAAATATCCCAGCATTAAAATACCCATGCAGGGTAAATTCTGGGTTGTGATCCACTGTGTGTCCATACCTGAGAAACACCCAGACCCTAATCCCTTTTTGCTAATTAACTAAGTCATTGTTTGTCACTTAGGTGTGAAACGTAGTCCCTCAGAGATGGCAGAAGGCGATGTTGACGTTGCCAATACCTGCGGTCCATATTACATAAACAATCTGAGTTATTCAAAGGAGAATTTTGACAAACTGGTGAACCTAAGTTACTACAACGTCCAGAACAACAAAGATTTGATTCTTCAGGCCTTGCGTACTGCTGTGGAGCGGAAAAAGCAGCAAAAGACAGAGCAACCACTGCAAGAAACACCTGAAGGGGACAGCACGTGTGAGCCTGATAGAGCGGGAACCCAGCATTTGGCTGACTGCCCAGCACTAGGGAATATGAAATAAAGCATCTATGAGTCCTGCTAATGAAGAAAAAAAAAACAAAAAGGAATGAGATTAGGAAGTGAAGAAAAGCCAAAAAATGCTAATAATAGCACTTTGTTTGTCATCAAAAATGTGAGAGGCTGTCTGTCAGTGAAGGGAATAAGCACAAAAAAACCCCAGAGCTCTTCCTTAATGAATTAATGTGCTTCCCTTGTTGACAGCCTCAGGAGCATGGCTCAGTGAGGCTCTGCTCTCCCAGTGTTTGCAGAAGCGACCTTTCGGGCCAAGAACACAGGCAAGGAAGTGTGAGGAAGTTTACACTGACCGTGTTTGTGCTCTACTTGCGCTATAAAAAGAGAGGATTGCCAGTCCAAAAAAATGCAGCAGAGAACAAAATCCATTGTCTCCAAGGCAAACCCAAGAAGCTCATTTGTGAACTACAGAGTAATTATGTGAGTGTAAATAAATGTTAAACATCATTTTTTTTTTCTTTTGGAGTCAGAGTTACAGCAAATAAACATTTTTTTCACAGCAAATACATGGTAAGCCATTTCTTTTAGGTGCTGTTTCCTCTACTAGCAAGACAAAGATAATATGCAGACTTATTTCACAGCTGCTGAAAAAGTTGTTGAAGGAGAAATTATGCCCACTCCAGATCTAGAAGTGAAGTGAGACTCCTTGACTTTAGGATTATATTTAAGACCAGCCTCTACGAGAACTGACTCATACTGATTTATTTCATTAAGCTGAATTTAAATGTTATTGATACATACCAAAGATTAACAGCTTTAAAATTTTTCAGGCTATTACATCTGAAGAGATGCAGGAAACAGAGACAAGGGAGATCTAAACCTTTATACCTAATATCACCCACCCAACTGCTGTTTTAAAATTGTTGGGTATTGCAGCTGAACACTAACTTCCAACTCTCTGATGCTTTGGTCATCACATTAGAATAGAATAGAGCACAATAGAATAGAATACAGTACAATGCAATTAACCAGGTTGGAAAAGACCTTCAAGATCATCGAGTCCAACCTATCATCCAACACCATCTAATCAAATAAACCATGGCACCAAGCGCCCCATCCAGTCTCTTCCTAAACACCTCCAGTGATGGTGACTCCACCACCTCCATGGGGCAGCACATTCCAATGGGCAATCTCACTTTCTGGGAAGAATTTCTTCCTAACATCCAGCCTAAACCTCCCGTGGCACAGCTTGAGACTGTATCCTTTTGTTCTGGTGCTGGCAGCCTGGGAGAAGAGACCAACCCCCATCTGGCTACAGCCTCCCTTAAGGTAGCTGTAGACAGCAAGAAGGTCTCCCCTGAGTCTCCTCTTCTCCAGGCTGAGCAATCCCAGCTCCCTCAGCCTCTCTTCATAGGGCTTGTGCTCCAAACCCCTCACCAGCCTTATTGCCCTTCTCTGGACACATGAAAGCAACTCAACATCTTTCCTAAACTGAGGGGCCCAGAACTGGATGCAGTACTCAAGGTGTGGCCTAACCAGTGCTGAGTACAGGGGCAGAATGACTTCCCTGCCCTTGCTGGCCACACTATTCCTGATCCAGGCCAGGATGCCATTGGCCTTCTTGGCTACCTGGGCACACTGCTGGCTTGTGTTCAGCCTACTATCAACCAGTACCCCCAGGTCCCTTTCTGCCTGGCTGCTCTCCAGCCACTCTGCCCCCAGCCTGTAGCACTGCATGGGGGTGTTTTGGCCAATGTGTAGAACCCGGCACTTAGATGTATTAAATCTTATGCCCTTGGACTCTGCCCATTAGCATGGCTCCTTTCAAGTAAGCACTCTGGGGTTTCAACAAATGGAATCCCAAGTCTCCATTTATCCTTTTTCTAAATAAGCTTTTATTCAATGCTAGTGCTTTATTTATTAGATGTATCTACAAGCCCATGTTTCCCACAAGCTCCCTTGCTCCTCTGTTCTGCTGTAGTATCTTTAGTCAAGAGATCCTATTATTGTGGGCCTTAAATGGAAGACTTACACAAACCTCTGCCCTCAATGTTGAGGGTCTCCTCCAAGGTGGTGCACAGCACTGTAATCCTCCTGTTTACCACTTAGGTCAGTGTATGTTTACCTGTGGTGCACACTACAAGAGCTCACACAGCTCCTGCATGTGCTATAAGGCCAGGGTTTACTTCCCATGGAAACAAGAGAGCAAAGATGACAGTCATGCTGATGCATGCTGAATCTCATTGTAATATGGGACAGTACGTAGCCAGAGGGCACAGCCAGACCTGGGAATTTGGAAGCACTCCCTGATTCACATATACAGTTAGAGCTTTATTGTCTGAAGGACAAAAATTATCACACTGACAGCAGGAAGCATCTAGGCAGGAAGTCTGAAGACAAGCAGAAAGAGGTGTGTGAGGGCAAATGCTTCCCTGCCCTTCCTGCAGCTTTCCAGCAGCCACGAAGGGGTCACAGAGAACAATGAACACTTTACCCCATTTCAAAAAGCTTACATGAAATAATTATGCCGAATCTCTGAGTTCTCTACGTTCAACAAGCCTACAGAGGAAAATGTCAGGGCTGATCAAAGAGGTGGAACACCATCCCCATATGTGGAACATAGATAAGGAATCTGCAACCTAGACAAATGACAGCAGGAGTGAAAGACAGAGAAGAGAGAGATCTATGAACTCTGGAACACCCTGTGGGAGATGAATGGGGAGCGAATGTGCACCTTTTCTAGGACCTGAAGGCTATCAGTCAAAACAAGCAAGCAGCAGGTTCAAAGATAACAGAGCAGGGTAGTTCTGCACATAGCATTCAGTTTGCCCCTGGACGTTGTTGCTGATAAATGTGTGTGTGTGTGTTCACAAGAACTGAGTGATGCATTCAGTGGAACATTTTTAAGGACTGAAAAATACAAAGGTTCTGCAGCTGGCTCAGTCCTGCACTGAATCATCAATTCCCAGTGGCTGGGAGGACAGTCTGAGACAATACTTATCTGCCCTCTTTCTGTGATGCTCTCTAGTCATTAAATATTGGTTGAACCAAAGACAAATTGGAAAGCAGTCTCACCCCAGACTGCAGTACTTAGGTTTTCCACAGCTCAGACATTTCTGCAGGTAATAGATGATCAGGAGCAGTCAGATCTAAAGGTAATAGATGATCAGGAGCAGTCAGATCTAAAGATGTGATGATTCAAGACTCACTTAAATGAAATTACTGAAGACAGGAATATATAAGTAACTGCAAGGATAAGTTAATTACATAAGGATTAACTTGCAGTGAAAAGGAGAGGGATACAAAACCAAACTATAAAAAGGGTATTAAAAAAAAAAAAAAAGGGAAAAAAAAAGGAAACCAGTCAGCAAGCCCCTACATGAAATGGTAAAAAATCTTTAGACTCAGCATGGAAAGTGCAACAAAAGAGTTGCAAAACACATGCACAGCCCTAAATAAAATGTGAAGCAAGGAACCAAGAAAAGACAGAGTGGTCAAATGCTCTGGACTGATAGTGGTTAAAGCCTAACAACTGTTCTTTGAGGAACAGTATGGGGAGGAGGGAGGTGGAAAGGGCACATCCAAACCTGCTGTGTCCAGAGAAGAGCAACAAGGCTGGTGAGAGGCCTCGAGCACAAGCCCTGTGAGGAGAGGCTGAGGGAGCTGGGGTTGTTTAGCCTGGAGAAGAGGAGGCTCGGAGGAGACCTTCTTGCTCTCTACAACTACCTGAAGGGAAGTTGTAGCCAGGAGGGGGTTGGACTCTTCTCGCAAGCAACCAGCACCAGAACAAGAGGACACAGTCTCAAACTGCACCAAGGGAGGTTTAGGCTGGATGTTAGGAGAAAGTTCTTCACAGAGAGAGTTGTTAGCCATTGGAATGTGCTGCCCAGGGAGGTGATGGAGTCACCATCCCAGAAGGTGTTCAGGAGGGAACTGGACGTGGCACTTGGTGCTATAGTTTAGTAGTCATGAGGTCTGTGGTGACAGGTTGGACTTGATGATCTTTGAGGGCTTTTCCAACCTTATTGATTCTATGATCTATGATTTAGAAGTGAAGTGTATTGAGAAAAGGTAATATTCACAAAGGAAACTAGGAGGAAGAAAGGTACATAGCAAAACCCGTGAATCAGTAGATGTGCTGGACCAGCAAAAAGGGATTTGAATAGTAAGGATGTTGCAAGGGAGCCAGGGCCGTAAGATACATTTCTAACGTAATGCTGACACACAGATTCAGCTAAAAAATCTCCCTCCTCCTTTTGTTTTCAGCGGGAAGTCCAAGATTTCATTTTCTAAGCACAGGCAAAACGATGTCAGAGAAAAGGTATATCAATTTTACTGATTTCTCCTATGGTTTATTGACTGTGGGATTGTATTCTGTTTAAACGTCTTGTAAAATCAATAGGGAATGTGATCCCTCCGTGTAGCTTAACAGGACGGCAAGAGCTAAGGTTAAAAGTAATGCCCTTATCTGCCACACACACCCCAGCCCAAAATTTAAACGGTACATTTGGAATTTTTACTGTGTTTAAAATAGTTGCCTAATGCCGTGGCTAACTCCCACAGCGCTTAGTCACACACTTCCTTGGCATCCAACTCAACAACCATCATCAGAAAAACACGAGAAGCATTTGGGCGATTCTGTGTCCGGGCCGGAGCTGTCACAGGCTTTCCGCATTTCATGGCAAGGGGATGACATTTTAGCGCGGAAAAGCAGCAGGTACAAATCACCTCCAGGGCCGGAGATGTGGCCCAAACGCCTCTGATTCTGGTTCCAAAAAAATAACGACGGCCTCCTCAATGTAAAAAACCCAACAAAACCAACCCCAAGCCCACCCAGCGCCAGAGGTAGGCAAGGCAGGGACAAGGGCGCAGACAGCGCTGCTGCTGGCACCGCCCCCGCGCCGGGGCCGGGCCTGGACCTGGGCCGTGACCGCCCTCCCGCCCCGCCGGCGGCTGCGTGTGCGGGGAGGCGCTGGCGGCAGCGGCAGGCAGCAGCAGCAGCAGTAGTGCAGCGGGGCGCTGGCGGCGGCGGGATGTTCACCTGGCTGGGGAAGCAGGGCGGCGGACGGGAGCGCGCCGGCGGCAGCGATGTGGTGCAAACGGTCACCGGGGCTCTACGGGACCTCTACCTCCGCAAGTTGCTGCCGCTGGAAGAGCACTACCGTTTCCATGACTTCCACTCGCCCGCCCTGGAGGAGGCCGACTTCGAGAACAAGCCTATGGTGCTCCTGGTGGGGCAGTACAGCACCGGCAAGACCACCTTCATCCGGTAAGGCCACCCCCGGCGTTGCTCGGGTCCTTTCCCTCGAGGCCGCCGCCGTGCCCGGGCCCGCATGGGGATCGCCCCCGCCTCCCGCTCGATAATCCTGGCTCAGGCACTGCCCAGGGCGGTTCTGCTGCTCCAGAAACGCCTCCTACGCGCTGACAGTTCACCCTGCAGCGAGCTCTCCCGTGCCGGGCATCGGCCGCCCCGCCGGGCCGCCCTCTGCGGCGTGCTGAGCGCCCGTCCCGGGGAAAGGAGGCAAACGGCTCCGCGGCAGGGCTGGCTGCTGGCAGCCGCCGGCAGTCTAGGGCAGTGGAGACACAGCCCGTGCTCCTCCCGAGGAGCCGGGCTTGTCCGAGAGCTTCCCATGCCGTGCCGAGGATGGGTGCAGCTCCCGGGGCTATTACATGGTCTGTAAGCCTCCTGCCAGCTTCCTGTGTAAGCGTGGTCGATTTCATGTTCTGCTGAGAAAGTGTAACCTCCTCTGCTTCCTCTTTCTCTTTTAAAAATCTTTAGATTATTCGCTTTAAAACAGAATGACGGCAGTGTCCGTCACAGACCACTTAGCCTTATCTCCTCCCCATTCCTTCCCATTTCTTTTATGGTTTGGCTGTGAAGATGCGAGAGAAACTCGAAAACGGTTTGGGACAAAACCCGTGTGGTCCTTTTTATAACCACAACTCCTTTTGTCAATTGTATTGCACCACCAAAGTTACTGATAAGGCATCTTGACAATGCTGCTGCTGTTGTAGTATTTTCTAAACTTCCCTGCCTTCCTTATTGCGAAGTTTTTGTTAGTAATTTCAGGAAGCTGGAGTGTGCCTCGAGTGTCAGGAGCTTGCGAATATCTTGCATGTATTTGAGCGTGTAATGCCAGTTTATGAATCACCCTAAGGTTATACCAAACTCTGCAAAAGACGCCGGTCACTTGGATCAAATTTTGACCTACTTATTATGTCTGAAGTTAGTTAATAACCCTTCTGTAAATGTTACAAATGTTTCTCCCTCGGTTCCGAAGGTTGCAGACAGCCTTGCCCTAACACTTTTTAGTGTGCAGATCTCCCTCCCCTCTCTACTGAAGAGCAATGTTTGCCTTCATTCACCTGATCGCTTTTTCAGATGTTTACAGAGCTAATCATGTTCCTTTTCTGGTTTTACAACTAGCTAATTGGAAGCTTGAAGTTACACTTGGTTCTGTACTGGTTATTACTGAATTCCTGTAAGTACTTAGAGTGTTTTTTGCTCAAAGGAGTATTTAAAAAATATGGCTATAATTAAAAGAAGAGAAACTTAGTTTCAAGATCTTCAAAGGTAGTCATGTGCTTGTGGGGAGGGTGATTTGGGTTTTCCAGACGTTTCTTTAGCCATGGTGATTGATTTTTCTCCTTGAAAATGACAGCTGCTGTGTCAGCCAGTATGGGTTTCCAGATAATT
The DNA here is from genome assembly GCF_026170545.1 of Melanerpes formicivorus. Taxonomy (NCBI): domain Eukaryota; kingdom Metazoa; phylum Chordata; class Aves; order Piciformes; family Picidae; genus Melanerpes; species Melanerpes formicivorus. The sequence continues at coordinate 406,699 of NW_027142410.1, forward strand.
GTTATTGCTTGGCTTATGGATTTGGGATGGTGAGAGCATGGCTAATAGAGACAGAATGGTCCCAAATACATACCAGAACCTGTTCTGCCTGTCAGCTGAATTGCAGTGTCAGTTATGATTCATAGGAAGCCTGCCCCCCTGCCCCCTCCCCACGCCGGGCACCGAGTTGGCCTTGGATGAGAGAAGGGATTCCTAATTCACCAGCATTCAACTTCTCTGTCCTTTACAGTTACCCACATTTGACTCGAGTGCAAGTCAATATTGTGCCTTGAAATGTCTATGTTCCTTGCAGTGCCTTAGATGTATTTTTGGTGTTGTTGCTTTGTGACTAACTCATTCCCACTTTAACCATAACATACTGAGCAATAGGGTTGGTGGCTGCTGATGTAGAGTCTGAATGAGAAAAGTATCATTCATTGCAGTTCTTTCAAGCTTTTTCCAGCATTGGTCACTGCACAAAGCTGACAAAGTTTTCTGGCTCAGTGGAGGAGGTGACTTCTACTGGGAGGTGCCCATCTCTTCACCCACTTAGCACTTTTTTCCTGTCCCCATTTTATGTAGAGTGCTTTAATTCCTTATTAGGTATTGGATTTGACAGCAATTGCCTGCTGAGCCCAAATCAGTGATCGAACAGCTGTTCCTGCTTCTAAAGGACCACAGTCTGATCTCACCTATTAAATCAGGGCTCACTATAAAACATACAATAATTGGATAAATTAGCATGGGAAAATATGCCATTCAGGATGGGCAGCAACTTAGTAGTGTCACAGTGACTGTTACTCAAAATCCGATTTAGGGAAGAAAAAGAAGAACCTAAAAAGAGAAGTACTTGTATGCTGAAGGCAAGACTTAGGGCACTTAGGCAAATACAGCCTCCAGGTCACCAACAAATGAATTTCCCTTCTGCTAGACTGAATTTCCCTTGGGGAAAAAAAAAGTCACATCTCTCAGGATTGTTACAACTCTGGTCTTATTATAGATATTTTTTCTTAAAATGAAGTTGGACTATAGGGTTTTTTCTTGCTAGCTTTTTAATGAGCAAATGTTGCTGTAAATCTTAATTAAACGTGCTTTTTGTTCCACGTTTTTCCATTTCCTACTGAGAAGGGCATGCTAGATAAGTGTTTACTATTAGGCTTATGTGTGAACATAACAATTCAGTTTAGCTGGCAAATATTCATTTGGGATTGACTTTGATTTAGATATTATCGTGAGAACTTCACATTTTCATACCTCTGACACATCCATGTCCACCCAGTTCCTTCCACCCAGTCTTCGTGGAAAATACTCATCTAGCAATGACTGAATGTCCCCAGGGGTTGAGATATGCAAACAAACACTTCCAGGTTCCTAACAGCTCTTCTGGTGTTTCACTGGATGCTGTTTATCCTCTTTGCACTTGGAACAATGCAGTTTTGCAGTATAAGGTGTAGCGTGGTGACACTGTTTTGTTCAAGTATCTGACAATGGCCACAATAGAAACAAATATATCCAGGCCCAAATGTTAATACTTGTCTGACTTTTTTTTAACAGAGTAGGAGGATGGGTGAGAGCCAAAAGCTTATCTTGCATGCGAGCTGTTCGGCCTTGCAGCTTCTATAGTTCTCTCAATATGCCTTGTCTGCTTTAGAGAAGGAGAGCAGGAAAAGAGGGACAGGAGGGAGCTGAAGCATATGAAAAAGGGGTAGGATCTGGTCAGTGCAAGTTTGCAGTTCTGACCTTTTTCTTTCCCTCTAACAATGAATTATGCTTGTAGGTTTGCATAAGGTTTGAATTGTTAACATCTTTGCTGTTTTAGAAGGGTAACTGGCTGACTCATTTCTACAGAACTTATCAAAATGAGGAAAACCAGAAGTAAATTCCTCAGCTTGCCAGGCTGTGCCTTTACTTTGCTCACAGGTATTACTCAGATATTCAAATGGTAAACTTCCTTCTACTTAACTCAGCCAGAGCAGGGCTTCGTGACAGGGCCCTTTTGTCTGTATATTGTCTGCATACTGCAAGGAGGGTGTGCTTGATGGGCTGCATCTATTTCTTCTGTATGGAAAGGTCCTTCTTTATGTCTTTAGGTGAAAGCTGAAACTTCTTTATGAGCTCTGCATTAAAGTTTTGAGTAATTTGGATCAGAATTCTTGCACTAAAGCAATCATTTACTAGTTTTATTGTATGAAAAAGAAGGAAAAAAAAATAGAGGAGGTTTTGGTGCAGTATGAAGTATGGAGATGAGCAGTTTTATGCAGGGAGACTTGAGCTTGTCTCCCAATCCATTGCACAGTGTGTCTGCTCGGTGCTGCTCTGTCCAGTTCACCTCATTTAGACCTCAGATGATTATCGGTATGTGAAACTGTGAGTAATCTTTGCAATCTCTGGAACTCTGTAAACCAGTTTCCCATAGTCTGGCTATACATCTTGCAAAGGAACATAGATGAATGTTTATTGGCAAAGCAGAAAGGTTATAGTCCAGGTAAAAACAAAGGGAGTAGAGTCAACAGGATGTCTGTTGTTTGATCTAGACTGTCTGTGGGACATGCACTATTTTTAAGCATTCTTCCTGTGAACCCTTTTGAACTCCCTGTCTGCTGAAAATGCCTGAGAAAGGCATGCAGCTGCGGATGCTAAGAATCCAGGTATTTTCCTGTCTTAATATAGCATACTGTACAGAAACGTTTGCAGCTTGTCAGTTTACAGAAGAGTGCTCATCCCTTTTGTGTGGATAACTGAAACTGGTATTTTCATGCTGAGAGAAAGTGTGGCATAGCTTGTACAGCCAGTGCTCAAGAACTGGAGCTTCTTGAGGTCTGTACTGTTTCATGATGTCAAGCTATAGGCCAGTTTTAATGGAAAATACCTGCCTTGCAGAGTGTTTCCTGTGTCTGTTAAGTAGCTGTACCAGGATCAGTACCGTGACTGTTGGGTGGGACTCAGTTTTTGGAAGGAGATCTTGCCTTCCTGGATTGTTATCTCTACGAAAGCCTGGATTTTAAAGCTGCATCTGTGATAGGAACTTGGATGTATCATTGCAATTCGGTAGCACTTTTTATTCTGGATCCAGCCAATCTTAATTTGTCATTGTTTCAGTTCTGAGTTGAAAATACAAATGTTGGAAATCCTGAAACGTCTTCCATACTGCCAGCTCTGTAAATTCTGCAGATGTCACATGTGCAGCAACTTCATGAGCAGTCCATGGGGGTTTTGTTACTTTCTTTTTAAATTATCTTAAAGACTGTCAGCTCTGAATGTCCATATCCGTGCCTGGCAGGTTCATAAGCTTATGACATATAGTGACTATCCTATTATCACATCCCATAATTTAGTTTTCTGTGATTCTGTGACTTCCCTCAGATGCATTTGATTCAGGATGATGTTCTTTACTGCAGCTCTTGAGCTTCTTATCATGTGTATTGCTACCTTATGAATTGTTCCCTCTGTCAGCAGAAGTCTGGTAATGACAACTTCTATCAAGAACTTAAGAGTCTCAGAGATCCTTTCCATTTTAAAATGAGACTATAAGGAAAGGAAGAACTGAGAGACTTTGAAGTAGGACATTTTATTGTGGCAAGTCAAAAAAATCTTATTTTAGAAGGTGGAAATATAATTCATCTTTCTAAATCAATGCTGGAAAATTGCAGTGGCTCCTGTGAGTTATCCTTTGCATCCCAGTTGTGGAATGTCCTGGTCTACAGTGGTGTTCCATGAAGAGGCAGGAATGCTTATGTGTTTCATCTGTGCAGCACTTGACAGTCCAGGGTTTCCATGCAAAAGGGCTCAACTGCTGAGCTACCAATGGAGTTTTGTCTTCATTTTGTTCCATTATCTACCTCAGAAGATGAGGGATTTTCTGTGTTGTACACTCCTGCATGGGTAGAGAGGTCTGAGTGTTGGGTTTGTTTTGTTTATAAAGAGAGGTTTGGTTTATTTCACTGCTAACATGCATTTGGTACAGCTTCTTCCAGAAGTAGAACAAATTGCCTCTGGCATGTTCTGGCATGATCGTTCTTATGTTCTTCCTTTCTCACAGTTTATAGCATTGGATTTTTATTTATACCATTGATTTGTTTGGAAACAGACAGCTGCAGGAAATCTCATGTAAATAACTGTTCTGTGCCTTAAGCCTCCCGGATCATAGGTTGAGCTAATTGGAGCCAGTTGGCTAAGGGTAGTGGAAAAACCTTTGAAATGTGTACATATCTTTAGTTCCACAAATTCAGCTTCTGTGCACTGATCTATAAAGTCTGTCAATGTTTGGATACTGAATCTTAAGACAGATTATTCAGCAAGTACAGATGCTTTATATAAGGGTGTGGTTTTTTTCAGCACAAGCAGCCTTAAAAGTCCCCTCAAATCAATGTGGGTTTATTAAATGATAGCAGAACAGGCATAATGCTGCTGGACTAAGGATGAGGAAAAAATGTTATTTAAAGACCAGTGTCGATGTAGATGTGCTGAAACCTAACTAGTGCTGTCACTGGATGTAGGTCTATCACCTGAACCTGAAGAAGAATTCTCATTTAAAGCCACCTTTGATTACGTGAAAAGTTAAAATGTCTTTGGTTATTATTGGTGAGAGGCCTCAAACACAAGCCCCACGAGGAGAGGCTGAGGGAGCTGGGATTGTTTAGTCTAGAGAAGAGGAGGCTCAGGGGAGACCTTACTGCTCTCTACAACTACCTGAAGGGAGGTTGTAGCCAGGAGGGGGTTGGTCTCTTCTCCCAGGCAACCAGCACCAGAACAAGAGGACACAGTCTCAAGCTGCACTAGGGGGTGTTTAGGCTGGAGGTGAGGAGAAAGTTCTTCCCAGAGAAAGTTGTTAGCCATTGGAATGTGCTGCCCAGGGAGGTGGTGGAGTCACCATCCCTGGAGGTGTTCAAGAGGGGATTGGACATGGCACTTGGTGCCATGGTTTAGTCATGAGGTCTGTGGTGACAGGTTGGACTTGATGATCCTTGAGGTCTCTTCCAACCTTGGTGATTGTGTGATTCTTGTGAGGGTTGGGTTTTTTTTGCAGAACTCCAAGGCTTGAGTTGATTGCAGAATTTTAATGCTCCCTATCATCACATTGCAACATACTTGAAAACAATTTGGTCTTAGCCTTGAGGTGAACATTTTCAGGATGTTGCTGTGGTGAATGAGGATGATAGCACTCATGTTTTAAAGTTTATCAGAGCTGCCTGCTGCTGATTTTGAGAAGTGGCAGTTATCACAGTGTAGGCTGGAGGAATGTTGGAAGCTGGAGGCTAACATCCTCTTGAATGGTTCCTGTGCTGCAGCTGAGGGAATATTTTCCACCATGTTTTTGTAAAGGAATTTGCTTTATCCCCTTAAAAATCTAATTGTTGTGAACGACTGGAATTCAGTCCATTGTTGTTTTTCCTCTTTCCCTAGGTAACAGAAATCAGGAAACATAGGAAACATGCAATTATACTAGTTCAGATTGCGTATATAATTTGGAATTTTCAGGTTATTTGCTTTCGCTGTAGTCCGCAGTCATTCATTCTGTTACTTTGTGTGTTCTTCACCTCCAGATACTTGCTCGAACAAGACTTCCCAGGCATGCGGATTGGTCCAGAGCCCACCACCGATTCTTTCATTGCTGTGATGTATGGAGAATCAGAAGGAAACATTCCTGGAAATGCCCTAGTTGTGGATCCTAAGAAACCGTTCCGCAAGCTCAGCCGCTTTGGAAATGCTTTCCTGAACCGGTGAGATCTGTTTGCTTCCTCTCCTTGGAGTTTTGTGTTTAAATTTCTACTAGATATCATCCGAAGCCTCAGTGTGGATTTTTTTTTTGCTACCTTTTTCCTGCTGTATTTCTTTTGAACAGCATGGAGTATAAGCAGGAGAGGAGGCAGTTCAAGCTAATTGACAAAAAAAACAACCAAAAAGCAGTACTAGGTAAGGTAGCAGTAACACAGAGACATTCAGTTACCTGAGCAGAAAATCATTATTAAAACCAGTTTACAGAAGATTGCTGAAATGCTCTACCAGCTGACTTGTTTGGAGAGCATTGCTCCAGCTGGAGCTCGAGGTGAGGAGAAAATTCTTCACAGGAAGAGTTAGAATAAACTTTATTAGAATAAACCAAACCAGGTTGGAAGAGACCTTCAAGATCATCGTGTCCAAACCATCAACCAATCCAACCCACCCAAACAGCTAACCCATGGCACCAAGCACCCCATCAAGTCTCCTTCTGAACACCCTCAACGACGGCGACTCCACCACCTCCCCGGGCAGCCCATTCCATAGCGCAATCACTCTTTCTGTATAGAACTTCTTCCTAACATCCAACCTGAACCTCCCCTGGCGCAGCCTGAGACTGTGTCCTCTTGTTCTGGTACTGGGTGCCTGGGAGAAGAGACCATCATCAGCCTGTCTACAACCTCCCTTCAGGTAGTTGTAGAGAGTGATAAGGTCACCCCTGAGTCTCCTCTTCTCCAGGCTAAGCAGCCCCAGCTCCCTCAGCCTCTCCTCATAGGGCTTGTGTTCCAAACCCCTCACCAACTTTGTTGCTCTTCTCTGGACTCGTTCCAGCAAGTCAACCTCCTTCCTAAACTGAGGGGCCCAGAACTGGACACAGTACTCGAGGTGTGGCCTAACCAGTGCAGTGTACAGGGGCAGAATGACCTCCCTGCTCCTGCTGGCCACACTGTTCTTGATGCAGGCCAGGATGCCATTGGAATGTGCTGCCCAGGGAGGTGGTGGAGTCACTATCCCTGGAGGTGTTCATAAAGGGATTGGATGTGGCAGGCATCAAGACACGTGAATGTGTCCAGAGAAGGGCAACGAGGGTGAGAGGCCTTGAGCACAAGCCCTATGAGGAGAGGCTGAGGAAGCTGGGATTGTTTACCCTGCAGAAGAGAAGGCTCAGGGGTGATCTCATTGCTCTCTACAAGTACCTGAAAGGTGGTTGTAGCCAGGAAGGGGTTGGTCTCTTCTCCCAGGCAACCAGCCCCAGAACAAGAGGACACAGTCTCAAGCTGCACCTGGGGAAGTTTAGGCTCGAGGTGCGGAGAAAGTTCTTCATTGAGGGAATCATTCATCATTGGAATGTGCTGCCCAGGGAGGTGGAGTCACCATCACTGGAGGTGTTCAAGAGCAGATTGGACATGGCACTTGGTGCCATGGTCTAGTCATGAGGTCTGTGGTGACAGGTTGGACTCAATGATCTTTGAGGTCTCTTCCAACCTTGGTGGTGATACTGTGATACTTGAAGCCATGGTTTAGTTAGTCATGAGGTGTTCGGTGATAGGTTGGACTTGATGATCTCTGAGGTCTTTTCCAACCTTATTGATTCTATGGTCTGTTTGGGCACAAATTCTCTTGCTTAGTAAAACTGAGGATTGATACTAATATTAACTACCACCCCCCAAAAACCCCAACAACCCCAAACATAAAAACAAACAACAAACTATTTTCCCTTTGGTGCTGTGTTGTTCATTTTCACTGGTCTCACCATAAGTCTGTGTGTAGCTCTTTAAACTTGTGAATTGCTAGGAGATTTGAAAAGGCCTCCAAGAATGGAGAGTGTTTGAATATACATTCTGCATATATATGTATGCAAGCTGTTAAGTGTTTAATTTTGAGTAGCTGATTGTCAAGCAGTTGCATAGATCACCGCATTAGCTTCTGGAAGGCTGCTGTGTATTTGCAGTTGTATTGCTGTAGGTGATGTATGTAGCAGGCTGAATGTTTCCATTCAAAAGTCATTAATAACTTTGTTCAGATTGTGTGAGTTATCACATTGTTTTCTTCCTGTATTTGATGGTAGCTTGACATGGAGGCCTGGCTTTGCAAGCCAGTTAATCTAAATTGATTCTCTTCTAACAATAAACTTTCCTGTTTGGCTGATAAACACTGGCATATGTGTTAAAAGTTCATCATGTACAGTCTTATCTCTTGCTACACTTATGCACAGAAGAAAGTTGCTCATAAGTTGGCTTGGCTGTTACTTTGCTGTGAGATAAGGATATGTGCTGTGGGAAGCTGGAGTCAAGTCCTAGTTTAAATAAAAATTTTGTGGTCCAAGACCCCTTTCTGTGAGATTATTTCCTGACCTCCACATCACTACTGTGTATTTTTTCTTTCTTCAGCATTGTGCTTTCTATGAAAAAGAGAAAATAATTATGCTGTAAATAGTGTTTTGCACAATATTCAAATATTTACACAAAACATGTAGTAATGCTCTGTGTGTTTGGTATACGCAATTTTTTGGCTGAATCATCTGTTTAGCTAGTTGGAGTCTTACTCAAGCAAGATTATTGGCTAGCTAAAAAGATGTACATTTAGAGTAACTGACTCCATTATTCCAGTCCTTTTTGTGATTGTGGTTATTGTACCGCAGTGCTGTGGGCAGCCAAATCTTCCTCAACAGTCACATTTGCTGCTTAATTTTGCAGTAGAGACCTAGGTGCTTGTCTTCGCCTAGCATCACCCTTGGTTTGCCATCTTCTCTCTAGCAATCAGCACCAGAACATGAGGACACAGTCTCAAGCTGTGCCAGGGGAAGTTTAGGCTCAAGGTGAGGAGAAGGTTCTTCACTGAGAGAGTCATTCGTCATTGGAATGTGCTGTCCAGGGAGGTGGTGGAGTCGCCATCCCTGGAGGTGTTCAAGAGGGGATTGGACATGGCACATGGTGCCATGGTCTAGTCATGAGGTCTGTGGTGACAGGTTGGACTTGATGATCTTTGAGGTCTCTTCCAGCCTTGGTGATACTGTGATCATATTGCTGCATTCTCAAAACTTGTCAACTCCTTTCTCTTTCCTCCTTCAGCTAGCCGTATTTTTTTGAGTCACTTCCCCCTGTTCTTTCCTGCAGTCACGCTAGATATTTTACTTTGCTTTTACTTATTTGCCTTGCTGACAAACCTTTATATTCAATATCACATTTTCCACTCCTGTCTTAATAGATTTTTTTTTCCTGCTCCCTCCCCTTTGCCCCCACTTTCAAAAAGATTATTTCCTAGCATATGTGCCCTGAAAGGAAAGGGTGGCTGAGGTAACGGAGAAACTAAAACCAGACAGGAACACAATGCACAATCAAAGATTGTACTTACTAATCAGCTGTGTAGCTTATTGATGTTACTTGCCTCTTTTTTTTCCTCCACAACCCCTTCAGAGCAAGAGGACACAGCCTCATGCTGTGCCAGGGGAGGTTTAGGCTGGATGTTAGGAAGAAATTCTTCATAGAAAGAGTGGTTTGCCATTGGAATGGGCTGGCCAGGGAGGTGTTGGAGTCACCATCACTGGAGGTGTTTAGGAAGAGACTGGATGGGGTGCTTGGTGCCATGGTTTAGTTGACTAGATGGTGTTGGGTGATAGGTTGGACTCGATCTCAAAGGTCTCTTCCAACCTGGTTACTTCTATTCTATTCTTATTTCCCTGTGTATCTCACTCTTTGTGGTAGATGTCTCTGTGAGGCTCCTCAGTGTAGAAACTCATCTTTTATTTCCCCTATGTACTTTTAAGAACAGCTGGAGAGGAAGGGATGGGGACAGGACCTTGTGTGCTCTGGGATGTTGGCTAAAGTAAGTGAGAAATCACACAGTCCTGTTCAATTCTAATGCCTATCTGAATAGGCACAAAAAGGAGTACAAATTCTAACTAGAGTCTTTGAGTGATCCAAAGCTAATGTAAAAATAGAAATAGAATTATGATTACAAAGATGATTATTTGCAAACAATATCATAGTATCCGTCAGGGTTGGAAGGGACCACAAGGATCATCTAGTTCCAATCCCCCTGCCATGGGCAGGGACACCCCACACTAGATCAGGCTGGCCAGAGCCTCATCCAGCCTGGTCTTACTCTAACTTACTCTAGCAAGGATTGTCTAACATTGCTGGGTTTCTTTAACAATAGCTCTATGAATACTATGAAAACATGACAGTATCAAAAGTCTGCTGTGTCATAAGCAGTTACAGTCATCTTAACTATTTTTATAAAGCTCTTTTTGGTGAAGATCTGTTGTCATCAAGGTAGAGAGTATGTAGTTTTGCTTTCTATTCAGCAGAACATAAACATCACACTTCGTTACAAGTCATGTAAGAAACAGGGATTCAGAGTCAGATCTCAATGTCAAAGAGACGTGTTCATATACAACTACCATTACAGTTTGAAATTGTCTGAACTATTAGTTTGATGTTCAGTTTTTAATCTATCTGTTGTCTTCAGATTATGGATATATTCTAAAAGCTACAGCCAATTAGAATTTAGCCTTCTATTTCATATATTTTTCCTCTAGATTTTCCTCCTCCCTTTGCCACTGATGACTGCTGCAAAGGCTGCAGAGTCTTTTCATTTCTAAGACCTGTAGTTCTCCCTTTTCGTGTACTAATTGATAGTAGGCTGAACATGAGCCAGCAGTGTGCCGAGGTGGCCAAGAAGGCCAATGGCATCCTAGCAGGCATCAGAAATAGTGTGGCCAGCAGGAGCAGGGAAGCCATTGTGCCCCTGTACTCAGCAATGGCTAGGGCACACCTTGAGTCCTGTGTCCAGTTCTGGGCCCCTCAATTTAAGAAGGACATCGAGACTCTTGAATGTCTCCAGAGAAGGGCAACGAGGCTGGGGAGAGGCCTTGAACACAGCCCTGTGAGGAGAGGCTGAGGGAGCTGGGGTTGCTTAGCCTAGAGAAGAGGAGGCTCAGGGGAGACCTTCTAGCTTTCTACATCCACCTGAAGGGAGGTTGTAGCCAACAGGGGGTTGGTCTCTTCTCCCAGGCAATCAGAACAAGAGGACACAGTCTCAAGCTGTGCCAGGACAAGTTTAGGCTTGAGGTGAGGAGAAAGCTCTTCACAGAGAGAGTTGTTATCCAATGGAATGTGCTGCCCAGGGAGGTGGAGGAGTCACCATCCCTGGAGTTGCTCAAGAGGGGATTGGACGTGGCACTTGGTGCCATGGTTTAGTCATGAGGTCTGTGGTGACGGGTTGGACTTGGCGATCCCTGAGGTCTTTTCCAACCTTGTTGATTCTATGATTCTATGACTTTTCCAGCTGTCCCAGTTTGGGTGATGCATTAAGTCAAAATACTGCTGTATTGTTCAACTGACATAATTGTGCCTTTTGTCTTGTAAGGCAGGCCTAGAAACATCTCAGTGAGACTAAACAAGTGCTGAGCTTTCTGAAGTGATATAGCGATTTTAAATATTTTGGGTTTTTAAGAAGAAAACTCAGTCCTTACACTCTTCCAGCTTTCTGAAAGCTACTTCATGCTGTACAGACTAGGTGATGTCTATTTGTCATGTTTGATATGGGTGAATGTATTTTCTTTGTCACTTACAGCATGGCCCATATGCTTCCACAAAAAGTGTTTGCTTTAATGTCTGCTTTAGGATTTGGAAAACTCAAACCTGTTATTTTGTTCACTGCTCTTTCAAGTGCATCTCTTAAGCTAGTAGAAAATTAGCCTTAGTGGATGAGTTGACTGCAGATACTCAGTATTCCCTATACCTGGTATTCCACTAGAAACAAACACACACAGCAACAAAAACAAACCAACTAAACAAACAAAACCAACAACAAAAAGAACCCCAGCATGACAAAACAACCAAACACACATGCACAACCCCCCTAACCAAACATACAAACAAAAACCCAAACCAAAAACACTGCCAAACAAAACAAACATCCAATTTCCTCCTAAAACAAAACAGTGTAGTGCTCTTTACATACCCTAAGGTTTTACCAAGCTGCGATGGCTGCTGTTATCCCCTCTTGGGTTTCAGGGAGAGTTTTAGCTGATCCTGCTGTTTCTGTCATACCTAAGAAGGGATGCTGTGTGCTCTTGTTCCAGACTCATTACTACAAGGTCACCTGAAAAACAAGGTGAAGTGAGATGCAAGGATTATTTTTCCTTCCTGATTTTTCCTTTGAATAATCTGGATCATTATCTGTCCAGCAAGAGCTTCCAAAACTTAACATATCTTATATCTGATATTTGACTGCCTGAACTCTTCCTAACTCAGACTATCTTTGGTCTTAAAGTTGTTTTTTGACCTTGGCAAGAGTTAAAATTTGCTGTGGTACCCTATTTCTTGAGGTAGTGTGCCTTCTGAAGTGATGGGTTAACATAGGGTGGCCATCTTAAAGCCTGAGCCTGCAGCTTAACCCTGTGCTAGGTTGCTTCTGGGGAGCTTCACAGGTGGGAGGTAGGTTACACTGTGTGCTTCTTACTACAGACTTCAGCTGCTACCCAATAAGAAGATTAAATTCTTAGGCAAATCTCTTTAAGGCAGTTTATGATGAAGGGAGATGAAGTTCTTCAGCAGTGAACTGTCCCATGAGCATCAGAGGAGCTTCAGCTTAACACAAAGTGTTCTGCATGGTTCTCAGAGGCCTTGTGAATTAATTAGTTTTCATAATACCCCCATTGAATTTGTCTGCTGTCGAAGAGGCAGGAGGTTATTGTTTAGAGCCTGCGGTGTGTAATTCGAACTCTTGGTTCTGGCAGTGTGAAAGCTTTTGTTTGGTTTGTGGGAGACATGCTGTTGGTTTCAGTGCTCTGCAAGCCCCACATGAGGAGGGTGATTGATTAGAGACAGGGACAGCTCAAATGCTGCTGGAGCAGGTGAGAGGGGAACTTGCCAGTAACTGGAACATAAGTGTCATCAGTATCGCTTTTGGCATGCTTCCCTTTTGGGTAATGTCTTTGAATATGGGAGAAAAGTTGAAGTACATGAAGAGCTTTTTCTTGTGTGTATTACTTTGGGTCACAACAAAATGTTTGGTTTATGGACATGCATGGCTCATGTTGCCAGCTCTTGCAAACTCTGGAATTTTATCAGCACCTAGACATGGGTTTAGAAGGTTTTCCTGTGTTTTCTTGTTTATGAGAAACTCTCTGACATTTTGTTGTCTTAAACACATCTGGTTAACATTAGGACTTAAGAAACATCTTCTGAAAAGTATCTCTTGAACCTTTCTAAAAGGAGATGCATGTAGGCAAGCTCTCAAGGAACAGTCTACATATAAATTAGAGCTATTGTTAATGTTTTTTTTCTCTCCCTCTTTCCATCAGGTTCATGTGTTCTCAGTTACCTAACCAGGTACTGAAGAGCATCAGTATCATCGACAGCCCTGGCATTCTCTCTGGAGAGAAGCAGCGCATCAGCAGAGGTGAGATGCAGGGCTTGCAATTAACTGAGCTCACTATTTTTGTTGCACTGGACAAGTCATCATCCTAATCTGTTTGGAGACTGTTTTAATGGTATGGAGAGGTGATGCATCCCAAACTTTATTACTACGTGACCTATTCAACTCACACAGGTTGGACTTGATGATCTTTGAGGTCTTTTCCAACCTTATTGGTTCTGTGATCCTATGATTTACAGCTGGATGTAGAGTTTGAAATTCTTTCTCTTGAAAACTGTCATCCTGCTGCTATGGCTGCAAATGACTATAGTTGCATGGTCTGTTGACTAATTATTAGTTCTTTGGCACTCTTGAGAAGTAATGATGAATAGGCTTTTATATATACTATTGAAGTTTATGAATGATGTTTCATAGTAGCTATAGCTCTTCAAGCTGGTCACATTTAAAAACTGAGGCACTTTTAGTGTAGACACAGCTGCTAGTTTTGCATCTTAAAGTTGCTCAGTCATGCCATAATTTTCAGTCAAAAGAGTTAAGGTAATAGCAAGAGGAGAGAATGAGAATATTTAATAAAATGAAATTTTAGACAGCAATAAGGTCTCCCCTGAACCTCCTCTTCTCCAGGCTAAGCAACCCCAGCTCCCTCTGCCTCTCCTCATAGGGCTTGAATATGAAATAAGCAGAGAGCTAGAGCATCATATATGCCACTGCCAAAAGGAGTAGTTCTGTGATGAAGTTCTACACCATTAGGGATTGCTGTGGAAGTTCCAGACTTCATGTGGGCTGCAGTTTTGTTGCTTAAAGGACTGTGACTCTTCACTGCCATCTAAAATTACTCTTGTGACTTAAACCATGCAACTATTGTTCTTTTTTTGGTCAGAAACTAATGTTCTGGATGGTATGTGCCTTATCAATTGCTTTTATGGCCTACCTGGACTGCCCTTTGGTATGGCAGACTTTCACTGAAGTTGACAGTGCTCAGTGATAACCTCAAACTCGTATCTCTGAAGAGGCTTTCATTTGATTAGTTTGCATTTCATAAATTGTTTTTCAGTATGTTAAGGGTTGTCTCAAATATGCAACTTGGCATAGTTCTTCTACCACAACTGTGGTTATCCTGTATGATACTTAGCTTTAACCAGTGTAGTTGTACCATAAATAAGGTTTTGGGATACAGCTTTAGAGCACTGTTCTCTGTGCCCCAGGCATGAAGGGCAAGATTGAAGGTTTCATAGACTTGAAATGTAGGCATCAGCATTTGTGAAGTACCTGCAAGTCACTATGTGGATCTATTGCATGTTTTTATGGTGAGGCAGTACTGTCTTTGTCCATGTTTGTACTGTGGAGTCAAATAAGTCTCCTGTATATGAAATTTGGGCTGCTTATGCAGAGTTCATCCAGGTGGCTTTATGATGTTCAAGTTTCCCTGGTTGTTGACTTGACACCACAAGGCCTATCTGATGTGCTGTCCTGATTTCAGCTGGGAGAGAGTTAATTTTACTCCTAGCAGCTGGTGCAGTGGTGTGTTTTGGATTTAGTGTGAGAACAACATTGATAACACGCTGATGTTGTAGTTGTTGCTAAGTAACACTTCTCCTGAATTAAGGATTTTCCAGTTTCCTGTGTTCTGCTGGTGCCAGGCCCACAAGAATATCAGAGGAAACATGGTCAGAACAACTGACCTGAAACTGGCTAAAGGGAGATTCCATATCACAGGGCATTATTCTTATTTTATAAACCGGGGGTAGTTGGCTGGGGAGGAGTGGATCACTGCTGGGGCTTTGGTCGGGCAGTGGTGAGCAACTGCACTGTCCATCATTTGTCTGCCTTTGGTTTTGATACTCTCTCTTTGTTGCATCCATTTTCATTACTGTTGTTATAATATTTTATTTTGCTGGAAGGTGTCCAGAGAAGGGCCACAAGGATGATCAGAGGGCTGGAGCACCTCTCCTGTGAGGACAGACTGAAAGAGTTGGGGCTGTTCAGTCTGCAGAAGAGAAGGCTCCGAGGTGACCTCATTGTGGCCTTCCAGTATCTGAAGGGGGCCTACAAGAAGGCTGGGGAGGGACTTCTTAGGCTATCAGGTAGTGATAGGACTAGAGGGAATGGAATGAAGCTGGAGGTGGGGAGATTCAGATTGGACATGAGGAAGAAGTTCTTCCCCATGAGAGTGGTGAAGCCCTGGAATGGGTTGTCCAGGGAGGTGGTTGAGGCCCCATCCCTGGAGGTGTTTAAGGCCAGGCTGGATGAGGCTCTGTCCAGCCTGATCTAGTGTGGGGTGTCCCTGCCCATGGCATGGGGGGTTGGAACTAGATGATCCTTGTGGTCCCTTCCAACCCTGACTGATTCTATGATTATTTCTATTGTTATATTTTATCTGTCATTAAGCAGTTCTAATCTCAATTTGAGTTGTAATTTTATTGATTTTTTTTTTTTTTTTAAATAATCTTCTCCCCATCCCACTGGGGTAGGGAGTGAGCAAGCAGCAGCAGCAGCATGATGCCAAGTTGCTGCCTAGAGTTAAACCATGGAACTTGCTTCTCAAAGGACTTCCCATGTATTTATGCTGCAAGTCTAAGGCGAAGTTTGCGTTGCTTAGGTTTCTATGTGCAAAAGTAAGCAGGATTCCACAAGATGTTTTCTGCTGGCCCTGAATGTGTATCTGTCAGAGGATTCTGTTTGTACTCCTTCAGACCAACTAGGGTTTTTTTTTCCTACAAACTATTGGGTGTTGGTTCTTCAATTCACTGTCTGCTTCTCACTGAAAAAGCTCGTCTGTTTCACTAGGGGAACTGCTGTTTCCTTTCACTGTGAAGGTGATTAGACAAACATAGGGATGCTTTATTAGAATAAACCTTTATTAGAATAAACCAAACCAGGTTGGAAGAGGCCTTCAAGATCACCATGTCCAACCCATCAACCAATCCAACCCACCCAAACAGCTAACCCATGGCACCAAGTACTCCATCAAGTCTCCTCCTGCTTTTCTGTGCTTGCCAGGAAAGCCCTAACTGAGCCAGCAGTGTGCCCAAGTGGCCAAGAGGGCCAATGGCATCCTGACCTGCATTAGGAATAGTGTGGCCAGCAGGAGCAGGGAAGTCATTGTGCCCCTGGACTCTGCACTGGTTAGGCCACACCTTGAGTCCTGTGTCCAGTTCTGGGTCCCTCAGTTTAAGAAGGACATTGAGACACTTGAACATGTCCAGAGAAGGGCAATGAGGCTGGGGAGAGGTCTTGAGCACAGCCCTATGAGGAGAGGCTGAGGGAGCTGGGGTTGTTTAGCCTGGAGAAGAGGAGGCTCAGGGGAGACCTCATTGCTCTCTACAAGTACCTGAAAGGTGGTTGTAGCCAGGAAGGGGTTGGTCTCTTCTCTCTAGCACCCAGCCCCAGAACAAGAGGACACAGTCTCAAGCTGCGCCACGGGAAGTTTAGGCTCGAGGTGAGGAGGAAGCTCTTCACTGAGCGAGTTGTTAGCCATTGGAATGTGCTGCCCAGGGAGGTGGTGGAGTCACCGTCCCTGGAGGTGTTCCAGAGGGGATTGGATGTGGCACTTGGTGCTGTGGCTTAGTCATGAGGTCTGTGGACAGGTTGGACTTGATCTTTGAGGTCTCTTCCAACCTTGGTGATTCTGTGATATCCAAGTTAGTAAATTTCCTTTCCAGAAGCTCAGCTTATTTTTAGCTTTGGTGAGTAGCTGTGTCAGTTTGGGCTGGGTGCCTCCTGCTGCTGCCATACAGGGTGCACCTCTGGTTCCCGGGGTGCCCAGCCCAGTGGGTGGACACAGGAAGCTGCATATTTCATACCCATAATGTCCTGCTCCCTATAAATCCATCAGCAAGGTCTCACACTTCCTCTTTCTTCCCTCATCTGCTCCCATGGGAGATGCTCCCTACCTGTGGAAGGGGAGTTATCTCAAGGCCTCATGGGCCTGGCTAGGCCTAATGCCAAGAGGAGAAGGGGAAAGGCAATCTCAGATCTGGCCAGCTGAGATTAGCCTAATGGGGGGGAGGGGTGGGAGGCAGGGGAAGAAAGAGCTCTGGGGGTTTTAGGTGTACCCTCAGGGAGAAGGGAAGTCATGGGAGGCTTTCTGGGTATGCTTTGGGTTTCTTTTGTCACTGTGCTTGTAGTTCTCTGTAAAACATTCACTGCTTTTCCATTTAAACTTTCCATCACTTCTACAATCCATTTGAGTCTCTTTTTTTTCTGCCCCAGTGGGAGGCAAGGGAGGATCTGCCTTCAAACTTGGACAGTAGCAACTTTTCTTGTTGGCTATGTTTTAATGTGTTTGATGCAAGAATAACATTGCAAAACCTTCACTTTTTGCTGTTGGTGTGTTTTTTTCCCATATGCATCGTTTTAACTATTTGCCTGTGAATGGATGTAACACCTGCATAACTTGACAGGTATCACTAGGAGTGAAGTGAAGCCTGAGAGCAACAAAGCAATTAAATGTTAACTTTCAGTTTTAAAAATAAAGGAAAAGAGACTGTGTAAGAATACAGGATATCCAATAGCTCTTCCTAGCAACCTTTATTTATAACTCTGGAAAGCATCCAGGCTATGGATGAAGGAGATGATTGCTTTATGAAGGGTCACAAATATTGTCACAGTGCAATATTCAAAGCTGTCTCTCTTGACCTACCTTTCCCACTCTTCTTGTCATTGGGAGGATGTGCCAGAAGCTTCCTGTCTGTTCAGGGGCTGCCTAAGTGGCTGGAGAAGAATATGCAGATGTTTGCCAGCATTGTCCCTGGACAGACAGTGACCTTCTCTGTACCGCTTCTGCAGCATCACCAGTGACGTTCACAAAGCCCATGTCAGACAGAAATGTGCGTATGGACTGCAGGATTTGGAGGGAACAATGAGTGTAGGGACAGGAGGAAGGTGAAGCTGTGTCTGGCAGGGTGTGGGGAGCAACTGCTTTTAGAAAGGGGGAGAGGTTTGGCTCATGATTGAGCGGCGTGAAGACAAAGGTTTCGGAAAGTATAGAGATAGCTCAGAGGAAATGGAGGTTGGCTTGTGTTTTTTAGAGCTGGGCTTACTTAACACAGGTGATTATCTCAGTTCACACTGGCTTGTGACAATATAGCCATAGGTTAAGTAAGGTGATGTGTATAGTTGCAGCATTGTGTCAGGCTTTCTCTGACTTTACTACATTCTTTTTAGGATTAGTCCAACAGGAGTGCAGTAAGAGTACTACCCAGGAGTGCTGGGCTGAGGCAGACTTTCAGTACAGTAACTGGAAGCTTCCACCCTGAGCAGTAAAAAATGCATCTTCCTGCATGGCACTGACCTCTGTTTGGAAGACTGAAGTTTAGATGCTTACCTGTGGCAAAGCATTAGAGCAACAGCAGACTGGGCAGAACGTGCGCTCATCCACACCTGAATTGTGTGGTAGCCTTTGTTGTGTGGTGCTTGGTACTGGCAAGTGGTGTCAGGCCAGCACTGTGCCCTGCCCTGATTGATCTGATACGTGGATACAGTTCTCTGAGCTTGGCAGTTCCTCATTCCAGCAGTCTTCCAAGAGGCACATCCCTTCTGCTGTGCTGGTAAGGCCAGCCCCAGGGGTGGAAGAACTGGACACTCTGGCTGCCTGTGCTTGCAGAGGGTGGGTGGGGCCCGGCAAGCCTCCCGAATTGTTTTCTGAATTGCGAAAGCTGTGGGAGATGGGCAAATTGGAAATTATTTACCTTGGGCCCAGAAGCAAGAGCCTGATGTTTGCTTAAAACTTTTACTGACTTGTTTAAATCTTTATTGCTAACTGACACAGAAAATTGACCAAGCTCATACTGCACAATTGCACAGTGACAAAAGGAGATCCCAAAGCATACCCAGAAGCATCCCCCCCCCCAATTAGGCTAATTGCAGCTGGCTCGGTCTGAGATTGCCCTCCCCCTTCTCCTCCAGGCATTAGGCCTGGTCAGGCCCCAGGAGGCCTGGAGATGGCTCCCCCTCCATTACCAGATAGGGGCCATCTCCATAGGAGTGGGGAGGGAAGAAAGAGGAAGTGTAGGATTTTGCAGGTAGATTTATAGGGAGCAGGACATTATGGGATGAAATGCACAGCTTCCTGTGTCCACCCACTGGGCTGGACGCTCGGGACACTGGGGGGTGCGTCTTACGTGGCACAGCAGGGTGGCACCCAGCCCAAACTGCTACACTGGAAATTCTGGATTTAATTTCGTAAGCTATCTGTAATTTTTAAACAAAAGATTAAAATCTTGAGTTCTTTCCTGTGTTGCTAAATCTGCAAAAGTTCGCTCCGTCACGAATCTGGAGTTCACCTTTTTTTCCAGTTACTTTCATGTATGCCTCCTGCTTTTGATGCTGGCCCTAGTCAGGTTCTACTGGGAAGCAAAAAAAGCCTTGCTTTTGAGTTCCCTCTTAAAGACCAACAATAATGACTCGACTGAACCACCACTACTTTAAGAAAAGCTAAACAACTTTACCATGTCCCCATACCCTTTAATTTCCTCTGTTGAAAAGGTGCTAGGGAGCATGAGGAGTGGTGAAGAGTGTTTTATTTGTATCTGGAGCAGGTGTATGAAGGGTTTGGATAATTGGCTCATGTATGAGTAGGCTAAGTAGTTTTTCTTTGCTGAGGGATTGGAGGTTAAAAGGCTTATCTTGCACAGCTGAGAAATGACCCAAGATACCTTGTGGAGCTCTCTGGTGGTAACCAAGCTTTCTTTGCTCTTGGTATTTAAACATATGCTGCTAGGGACAAAACTGCTGATTCTGTTGGGATTACCTGCATTTTGACTGCTACCCCTTTTAGATCCAGTTTCTTTCCAAGAGGAAGAGAAGGGGTGGAATGTTGGCTTCCAGCTTATACCTCACTATTCCTTACTCAAACAAGATGAGTCACACCCCCGCCAAGCCCAGTGCCACATCACTAGTGGTGACTGTGCGGATTATGTGTGTCACTTCTGAATAAGGAGATCCTGAGCACTGCTTTTTGTGGGGATTAGGTACCAGCTGTACTTACAAAACTTGTTCAGTCAGATGCTATGAATAGGCTTTCCTTTAGAACATCAAAAAGTTTGCTTCAGATGATCAGAAAGAGCTCATGCTCTAGAACCTGCGGTGTCCCCAAAGCCATCAGCAGTGTAGGCATATTACTTGCAAATTGTACACTGTGACAGAAATCCCAGCAAGTGTTCTGATGCAAGGAGAGGTGAGTTTGACAATTATTTTAAAATCCAAGTATTTTCTGTTACTGACTTACTCTGGAGTGCTCTGTTTGCTTTGTCCATACAGACCGGCAGTGTTACTACAGTAGACACTGTTAACAGTGATGAAGAGAGCTTACAATAAGAGCCCCACAGACCTACTTAGCTTGGGCACTGTACTGGAGCCAGAATTCCTGGGAAGAGGCAAACGTGGGTGTGAGACAGTAACTCACAGCACAAAAGATAGTGACATAGGACATGGATGGCAAGGTTGAAGGAAGGACAACGATAAAAAGTCAGTAATAGTGAGACTGGCTTAAGGAAATACAGGGTACCTGACCTCACTGTCCACAAATACTCCCTTCTAGGTGGTCCATCTCCTCTTTTCCCCCAGGGAGATGCTATTAGCCCCTTGTTCTATATCCCCAGCTTTAAACCATCTCTGAGTCCCTCTTTTCTGGATGTAGGACTGTAATTTTGTATTCTCCCTTTAGGCTATGACTTCTGCCAAGTTCTCCAGTGGTTTGCTGAGAGGGTCGACCGCATCATCCTCCTCTTTGATGCCCATAAGCTGGATATATCTGATGAGTTTTCAGAGGCCATTAAGTCGTTCCGGGGCCAGGATGACAAGATTCGAGTGGTGCTTAATAAGGCTGACCAAGTGGACACACAGCAGCTGATGAGGGTCTATGGTGCTCTCATGTGGTCCCTGGGAAAGGTGATCAACACTCCAGAGGTGTTGCGGGTCTACATTGGCTCCTTCTGGGCCCATCCTCTCCGAAACACAGATAATCGAAGACTCTTTGAGGCCGAGGCACAGGATCTTTTCAAGGACATCCAGAGCCTCCCACAGAAGGCTGCTGTGAGGAAACTCAATGATCTGATTAAGAGGGCAAGACTTGCAAAGGTAAGAAAAGATAAAACCCCTAAATTAATGAAATGAGCAGTCTTTTCCTGTCTCCTTCAGTGTGCTCTTTCTCACTCTTCCCAGTCATTCTCTACCTGTAAGTTGTGTGGTTTTCAGCAAATGGATTGAATTGTGTGTTTTTTCAAGGAAGAGGTAGCCACTTGGGATGCAGAAGCAGCAAGTGGGAGGAAATTGAATCTTGTACTGGAATGCCTCCCTAACTGTAGGAAAGGAATGTAATGCTTTTTAGGCCAATAAAGCTATTGTTTGCTTGGGAGGAGAGTAATTTTTATATATATATATAGACACTGTGCAGCAAGGTAATCTTAATGTTATTCTTCAGAGATAAACCAGTTGTGTTGTTGCTGATATGTAGAGAACACTTCACCAAATAAGGGGGGGTGGGCTAAAAACCCTACCCCAAGCCCTATTTTTATCTTTTTTTGCATATTAATGCCTTCATGCAGTACTGTCAATCAGGTGCTGTAAAAAAAAACCCAAACTTTAGCTCAATGCATTTATGTTATACCCTGAAATACAAGACTAATTAAAAGCCCCATTCTTGGTGAAGCACAGATGCTGATGAGCTGGAGAGGTGCTTGTCTGTTAGATTGAGGCTGTTGAGCATCTCAGAATCCCAGTCACAGAGACACTTAGGTGATACAGGCATGGTGTCATCACATCCAGAAGAAGCCATCTCTTGTTACCCATCAACATGTGTTGTGTGTCCCACTGTAGGTGGCCCCTGTCGCTGTTCCCACTGCTTTCAGCTTTGGAGGAACACAAATTCACCATCCAATGTGCATGAGGAAGCTGCACAGGACAAGGCTGTGACTGCCTACAGCTGGCTATTGAAACCTGTGCAATTTTTTCCATAGGACTCTAGTTATCTTTGAGTGGATATCACCTTAAAGCTTTGTGAATTGTCACCAAGTTTTAAGTACTTATTTGCCAAACCTTCTGGCTATATTGTACACTAATCTTCAGAGTCTCTGCTTAACAGCAGAGGCTGTGCTTCCTTCTCACAGCCTGACTAGAGTAAGCTTTGGTTGCAGTCTGAAATACTTCTTTGCCTGTTTCTCTGACTCTGCAGAGTGCTGGGTGGTTCTTTGGTTTTGGTTTATTGGGTTTTTTTGTTTGTTTGGGGTTTTTTTGGGTTGGTTGTTGGTTTGGGTTTTTTTTGTGGGGGTGTTTTTTTGGTTTCATTTAATTTTTAGTTTAGCACTGCAGCTGCTGTTAGAATAATAGTTAAAAGCACTCTGCTACACACTTACTTTATTAGAAATTCCACTTACAGTCATGTTCCTGATGATGATGGGGTAATAACTGCTATGATCTCAGTCTATTTTGTGGGTGTCGTTGGCAGCTTTCTGCTTTCAATTGTTGCAATCATTTTGGAAGTGGAAGAGAAATGTCAGATTGTCTTCAGGTGTTCTGATGTACTGTAAAATAAAACCAGACTACAAAATACAATGCTTAAAGGGCAGGCTAACTAGACAGCCATGAAAGGGAAATAAACTGTTTATCCACATGGAAGCAGCAATGTAATCTCTCCACTCTCATCCAGTGTTGTCTGTATTCCAGAGTGGCTTTGAGTACTAACACTCAAAAATGTGGCTTTTTACAGCATTGCATGCTGTTTGTTTTCCTATTTCTATGCCACTCTGTTCTTAATCTCATCTCAAAGATGTATGCCAACCAGAAACGAAGGCAAGCTGTTAAGTTGCTGTCATATTTGGGCATCAGGCTTTTTTTCTTTCCTTTAAGTCCTGTGACTCACCATCCCATACTGAAGACGGGAACTGCTCTTATCTACAAGAAACACATGTGCATGCTGGCAGGCCTTAGGCTGCCTCGCGTACACAGATGAAACTTAATGCTTGTGAAATATAAACATACATTGCTGGTGTTGCCTGAGGTATTATTTTAAACATAGGATCCATAAAATAACTTACCAGTATTTATGAACTCTCTTAGAAATGCATTTTGGAATCAGTTTTGATATTCTGGAGGAGTACTCCCATCTCTCCTATTAGATGATGTCGTGGGTTTAGGCAGAAGCAGTTTCTTTATGCTGTTTGTCTTCTGCCCAGCAGAAATTCAAAATGAGCTGCAGTTAAAGTGCATGCAATTATTTATTTATTTTTTAAATGAGGAAACAACATTGTGTGAAAGTTGTTATCTGAAGAGGTGTAAATAAAATCTGCTTACATCATTCTGCTTTAAGAACAAAGAGATTAATTTTCCAGTAAGCCTCCTAAATAAATAGGGAAAGGAATGGGAGAGCACTTCCTCTGTACAGATTGTGTGAGGCACATTCTGTTGTGGTTTGGTAGGTATCAAGTATTTTTATTTCCACCATATCTGCATAATCACTTTTTACTACTGGTACTTTTTTTTTTTTGTGGTGGTGTAATAGAATAGAATTAACCAGGTTGGAAAAGACCTTCAAGATCATCAAGTTCAACCTATCACCCAACACTGTCTTATCAGCTAAACCATGGCACCACGTGCCTCATCCAGTCTCTTCTTAAACACTTCCAGTGATGGTGACTCCACCACCTCCCTGGGCAGCACATTCCAATGGCCAATCATTCTTTCTGGGAAGAATTTCTTCCTAACCTCCAGCCTAAACCTCCCCTGGCACAGCTTGAGACTGTGTCCTCTCGTTCTGGTGCTGGTTGCCTGGGAGAAGAGACCAACCTCTGCCTGTCTACAACCTCCCATCAGGTAGTTGTAGAGAGCAATAGGGTCTCCCCTGAGCCTCCTCTTCTCCAGGCTAAGTAACCCCAGTTCCTTCAGCCTCTCCTCACAGGCTTGTGTTCCAAACCCCTCCCCAGCTTTGTTGCCCTTCTCTGGACAGATTCCAGCAAGTCAACATCTTTCCTGAACTGAGGGGCACAGAAGTGGACACAGTACTCAAGGTTTGACCTAACCAGTGCTGAGTACAGGAGCAGAATGACCTCTCTGCTTCTGCTGGCTACTCTGTTCCTGATCCAGGCCAGGATGCCATTGGCCACCTGGGCAGTCCAGTCTTCAAAATTTCAGCTTTTTACTGCTCAACAGTTTGAAAGACATCTTTTAATTTATTTTTTTTCCTTCCCCCTGTGTGTGAAAACTGTAACTTCTGGTTTGGGAACAGCTGCATCCTTCTTTAGTTAAGAGGGACCTGATTTCTGTAAAGATTTCCACAGCTGTAGAGGTCATTTGGCCTCCGTAAATAGGTGAGCATACATTGTCACTTCAGTTAGATAAGACCTTAGCATACTTGGATCTAGGGTTAACATACTTGAGGCATTATCCCACTGCTTCCCACAATAATTACAAGGCAAATCAAGTTACAAACCTCACCAGTGAGGCAGGTGGGTCAATATGGCTGGCACTCTGTGTATGATCAATACATGTGGTGCCAGGACATGGTTTGGGGGCTCTTACTGATAGTGTACTACCATACTTCTCCTTAAACTGCAAATGTGCATTCGTATTTCCTTCCAAGGTGTTTACTTTCTCTCTGCCCCTCAAAGGAATGCTGAAGGCAGCAAAAGCTAGTTGGTAACTATTCATGTAAACATGAAGTTCCAGAAACAGTTGTTGACAGTATTTTATCCATAAGCTGGATTACGGAAAACATATTATTTCTGTTTCTTTTTAAGATCTGGGTGAAGAACACTGATGTTAAGTGTTGATAAACTTTAGTCTTGATTGAAGTTTTGCTTCTTCTTAGGTTCATGCTTATATCATCAGCTATCTGAAAAAAGAAATGCCCTCTGTATTTGGCAAAGAGAATAAGAAGAAGGAACTGATCAACAGATTACCAGAGATATACATCCAGCTGCAAAGGGAATATCATATCTCAGCAGGAGACTTCCCTGAAGTTAAGAAAATGCAGGTAAGAGGATAGCTTACACTTCCACTGAAATAACACTAACTTTTCAGTAGGATTGCCAAATTGGAAAAGGTAGGACAGTGTGTCTTAGCATTATAGTTCAGGGTGAAGTGACAATCAATCGTGTCTGTTATGGGGTTAGCATGACTTGTAGTAGTGCAGAACCAAGAAAGCTGGTAACTGATAACTTCCTTAGTGTGCATCCACTGATACAGGACTGCAAAAATTGCCACAGGGCATCAGACCTTCTGTGCTTTTAGTCAGTATTTGATCCCTCATGGCACAGTACTAAATGTTTTGTACAAATAAAACGTCGGTGGACATGAAAAGGTCAAATAGGTTCTTGTTTTGTGCCCTAAATGTGGGTATTTATATTGCTTTTGTGATGCTATCAAGTCCTTGTGTGGGTAAAAACCTCCTTAGTCACATACTCATTTTTACCTAACTTTGTTCTTCCTCTAACTGAAACGGCCTGATAGTGAGCAGTAAAGGCAAGGTGTTACCTGAGAAGTCCAACTTAAAATCTCTCTCTTCTGGAAATTACATCTTTCAGGTTTTTTCCTGTCCTTTTGAGCTTGTGTGCTATGAAGGAAAGAGAAGTTCTCAATTTATTCTTTGTGTTAATTACCTTTTGTCTCTTGTTCCTCTTCTGAACTTACTACCATTTTTATGTCACTTTTCCACCTTCTTTTTTCTGTTCTCCCATTTGAGGTGAGTTGTTTAGAAAGTATCCTAGGGTAGAACAGCAAATGTTATGTTAGCAATACTTTTCAATTTGTTCCTCAAGCCTCATTTTGTAGCTTTTGGATCTCAGTTCATAGGCTTCTGAAGTGGCCTTTGAATTAGAAAATAATTCAGTCTGGAAGTTTATGGCTACTACTTGGCTGATCATAAGTGATGGAGGGAGTTTTCCACATTGTGACAATTTATGGGGACCACTTACACTGCTAATCACAAAGTGATGACTGGCTAGTTATCTCTAGGGATGCACAAATTTCTTTTATGAACTAAAGTATTTGACTTGGGAATTAATTAGTGGCATGAGACAGTAAATGAAGCACAAGATCTTTCATCAGGGTTTTACAGGCAGGATTGTTGGAAGCGTTTTAGGAGTTAGTTTTTTTTCCTCATTGTCACTTTTTGTGGGTGATGCAAAATGAAAGACTGAGAGGTGATCACTTGTCACTTTGCTTGTTGAAACAAAATTTGGATGGCACTTTGTCAAAGTAGTAGTGCGTGTCGCAAAGCCTCAGCAGCAGATGGCAGCAAATATATACACGAGAGATCAGTCACCTCTGTAACGAGGAGCAAAACAGTGATAAAACAGACAGCAGGTTTGACCTTTGCTTTCTAAGATTTATTGCATGTCATAGTTTTATACTGATCAGTTGCCCTGAGTCAGATGACTGTGTAAATGTCACCTCAGCAGTGATGGCTGTTGGTTGGCATTTTTCCACTGAGAAATCCTGAGTTCTGTGCGTGTGAGCAAAGCCACTTGGCTGTGCTTCAGATTTCTTGGGTTCATTTCATTATAGCTCTGATATGTTTGGGAGGAGCAGCCTGGGGTAATTTAGATGTGATTTGTTAAAACAGTTTAACACCATTTTAGAATAGAATAAACCAGGTTGGAAGAGACCTTCAAGATCATCGCGTCCAACCTATCATCCAACACCACCTAATCAACTAAACCATGCAACCAAGCACCCTGTCAAGTCTCCTCCTGAACACCTCCAGTGATGGTGACTCCACCACCTCCCTGGGCAGCCCATTCCAATTGGCAATCTCTCTTTCTGTGTAGAACTTCTTCCTAACCTCCAGCCTAAACCTCCCCTGGCACAGCTTGAGACTGTGTCCTCTTGTTCTGGTGCTGGCTGCCTGGGAGAAGAGACCAACCTCTGCCTGTCTACAACCTCCCTTCAGGTAGTTGTAGAGAGCAGTAAGGTCACCTCTGAGTCTCCTCTTCTCCAGGCTAATCAACCCCAGTTCCCTCAGTCTCTCCTCATAGGGCTTGTGCTCCAAACCCCTCACCAACTTTGTTGCCCTTCTCTGGATACGTTCCAGCAAGTCAACATCCTTCCTAAACTGAGGGCCCCAGAACTGGACACAGGACTCGAGGTGTGGCCTAACCAATGCAGGGTACAGGGGCAGAATGACCTCCCTGCTCCTGCTGGCCACACTATTCCTGATCCAGGCCAGGATGCCATTGGCCCTCCTGGCCACCTGGGCACACTACAGGCTCACATTCAGCCTACCATTGACCAGTACCCACAGATGCCTCTCTGGCCACTCTCCAGCCACTCTGACCCCAGCCTGTAGCACTGCCTGGGGTTGTTGTGGCCAATGTGCAGAACCCTGCATTTGGATGTGCTAAATCTCATGCCGTTGGATTCTGCCCATCTGTCCTGCGTGTTGAGGTTGGACAGGTTTTGAGAGGGGTTCAGTGGGGAGGAGATGTTTGTTTTGTTTTCTTTTCTTTTCTTTCCACTGTAGCTGCTTCTTCCCTGATACCATCTTGCATGTAGAAATCATTTAATAATTGCCTAAAGCATTTTTAATTCTCCAATGCTCTGGTGTAAAAACATGCTTGGGCTCGTGTTAGAATAGCACTTATCACCTAGGTAAAACATCTCACTGAGGTTGGTGGGTGTTATGTGCGGGGAAACCCGGCAAGGACCATATGACTTCATGATTTCTGGCAGCACTTCTATAAAAACAGTGGTGCTGTTCCCCCAGCTCAGGTTTTCTGTATTGGTAAGGGGCCTAACCACAAACAAGAAGTTTAATCTACAAAATCAGATCACTCCTGCAAACTCTTGGATCTATTTTTAACTTGAAACACTTGCATAAGTGCTAGCAGGCCTTGAAGAACCCATTTGCATGCTTTCTTTGATGGTTGGGTGAAAAATCACCAGGTGGAAAGTTGTTGGGCAACATGCATTAACTGCTGCGCTTTCATGCATTGCCATTTTGAAAATGGGATTGGGAATGTCATGGAGCAGATGACCTCATGCATTGTTGCAAAACCATCTTAATGTGTTTGATCAGTATACTGGGTATGTGGTACATATGTGTCGGCTTTGCTTCTCTTTCAAGAGGGGTTTCAGTTGTGGAAACTGCTTCAAAAGATAACATTCTTTTCATATGAAGCTCCTTCTTTTATCTCTTTAACGCATTGGGAATGTTTCTAACTGCTGTCACTTTGCTGTTGACAGGAGCTGTTGGAGACGTGTGACTTCACTAAATTTCATTCTCTGAAACCAAAGCTCATTGAAGCTGTGGATAACATGCTGGCCAATAAAATTGCCTCCCTGATGAACCTGATCACTCAGGAGGAAAGCAATATGCCCACGGAGATTGTACAAGGCGGAGCATTTGATGGCACCATGGCAGGACCTTTTGGCCACGGATATGGAGAAGGTGCTAAGGAAGGAGCTGATGAAGACGAATGGGTTGTGGCCAAAGATAAACCTGCTTACGATGAGATCTTCTACACCCTGTCACCAATCAATGGCAAAATATCTGGGATTAGTGCAAAGAAGGAGATGGTGACTTCTAAACTACCCAACAGTGTCTTAGGGAAGATCTGGAAACTTTCGGACTGTGATGGCGATGGGATGTTGGATGATGAGGAGTTTGCCTTAGCAAAACATCTCATCAAGATTAAACTGGATGGATATGAACTGCCTGGCACACTCCCTTCCCATCTGGTGCCACCATCTCACAGGAAACCTCTCCAGACAGTAGAGTGAAAAATAGACAGAGGAGCTTGGAAATCTTTAAACAAACATGTTGAAACCACCAAAATTTGAGAATTAGGCTTAAATCTTTAAACCTTGCAGCACATTTCACACGAGTTACTGAAATTAGAAGCATGGTAGCAGGGAAACATTCATGTAACTGTCCCTGCTGACCTTCACTCTGACATGCTTATCACAAGTGCCTTGTCTGTCGTAAGGTGAAAATGTTTTTTGTAGTCCTGCTTCTGTGTCTTGCTGCCTTTACAACCATACAGCAAAGACCATGTATAGAAACCACTGACCTTCACCAAACCTAAAGACTTAGCAACCGTAGGTCTCTCCAAACTAACTTAAGTAGTGCAAGGAAGCTCTCCATGCTAAATTCACCTGCCTATGCAAGTAACATGTTCTATGCTAAAAACATACTTCAGGCATCAAGTGAAGGTCAACATCTCTGTAGTTTTAAGAAAAGGCTGATACAAAAGGGAAGTATTGATTTTCTTTTCATTGTTTAATAGGGAGTTAGAAAAAAGAGAGAAGAGTAATGGGGAGAGCTAAGAATTTGAGCAGACTTGTCTTAAAACTTTACTGATTATATCCAGAAATGCAAAATATCAAGATGATTCTGCCAGTCTGTCATCATTGTGTCTTGTTACCTGAAGACCTGCCTCTCCAGTTCCATCCAGCACTATATCCTCAGGATTAGCACTGGAAGAACTACATCCCCTTTGCTCCTTGGATTTGAAGTTTCTTTTGAGGTGTGGGGTTAGGTGCCCTGCAGATTGATGAATTCCTGAGTTGTTCAAAGTGACAGCAGAATGTTTTTGTAAGCTGAGTAAATAAATCACGTTTGGGTTGAAATCAGGCTTCACTTTCTGTTCAGAAGAGGTGTGTTGCTCAAAGCCAGCCTCTTCAAAGCACATCAAATTGTCTCGGGAAGTTTTCATTGGCATTTGATTTCTGTTTGCAAATAATTCTGCAGTTATCTCTGTACATATATATTTAAAATATTTTTTTTCCAATATATAGTATTTCTGAGAAAGGTTTCAGCATTCTTTTTCCAAAGTGTAGCTGACAACCGCAAAAGAGGAATGCTGTTCCTACGGCGGCAGATTTGAAAGAGGGGGAAGCTAACGGGAATCTTTGCATTGATTCTAATAAATGATAGACTGGTCCTTCCAGATCATAGAATAGTAGAGCTTGGAAGGGACTTTTGAAGATCATCTGGTCCAACCAATCTGCCAGAGCAAGCTCACCTGGAGTGGGTTGCATAGAATGGCTATTATGTGTTGAAAAGGATCTGTGAAAGAAGTGGATGCTTAATAAACATTCATTTTTCTGACACCACAATCAAAGCTGAACATATTGGCTGCTTACAGCTGATTTTTCTCAGTACCTTAACAGGCCACAAATTTTTGGCCCTGTGAGCTTGAATCTTTCAGGGAGGGCCATTTTTCTTCTAAAAGCAAACAAGTTTTGCTCTGTGCATGTGAGCAGCATTTGACTTGGGTTCCATTTGTAGTATGAATTTCCCCACATGTCAAAGATACTGTAGTTCTGAGCACTTTTTTCCTGAGGTAGCAGTAGTGCCTTCTGAGGCAGAGCATGCCAAAAGGTTTTTCAGCATCCTTGCAGTAGGGGTGGGAAGGGAAGTAGTTTGGGTATTGGCTCCCAATTAGGGATTTAATCACATCTATGTGTTCGGATTTGTAGATTGCCAAAGAGCCTCGGCTTCTTATTTCAAATGATTCATTTGTAGGTCGTCAGTTTGGTTTAATACTTAAGATCTTTCCAGACCTCTTCTCTTCCTGTATCTGTTCTGATGTGAAATTACCACAGGTACAGCCAGGCCTGTACCACAGGGAAAGCAATAAAGCTATTTTAAGTAATGGTGGAACACCTTTACCTTGCCAGGCTTCCGGGCCTCTAGCAAGGATATCCTGGCATAGTTAAATCTTTCTTGGGGGCTTGCTTGTTGTTCTTCTCAGTTCTTAGGTTTTTCTCTTTTTGTTCAAGCATACCAACTCAATTTCTGTTAGACCTAATGTAGGAGCCAAATTAGCCTTGATGCATTTCAGTGCAACTTAGTAGAGCTGTGAAGTTTGACCATGAGTCTACTTGTGTGACTGTACACCTGCAGAATAACTGATTTTTCTGTGTAATTCTTGATTGAACAAAAAAGTTATAGATGTTGCAGGGGTTGTTTACAAAAAAACCAAGAAATCGGACTTCAGAAGTAGTAATGTGTGCTTGTTTGTGTGTGATGTCTGCAGTCAGTAACAAATTCATACACTAATGATCAACCTGATTAGCTTAGTAGGGAAAGACACTAGGAGAAAGAAAGCAAGCTTGTGTATCATGACTACTGTAGTGTGGGCAAAGCTGAGAGGATCTGGGAAGGTGCTGATCTTTTACCTCTTTCTGCCTTACCTTGATCTTCAGCAGCATAGGAGTCCTAGGGTCAACCTATGTTGGAGTTCCCACTGTGTAGCTTCTGGGGGTGATGCTCTAAATACATGGGAGCTATATGATCCCCTCCTCCTTCAGTGAACATAGCAGGATAGTTTCTCAGTGATTTTTATGTTTCTAGCTTTATTGGTGGTAAAATGGAGAACACAGCCTTTTCCCCAGTCTCCATGACGCTGTGCTAACTTGGGCTTAGGAGAGACAAAGTGAAATGCATCAGTTTGGTAAGTGAAAATATTTTGCCTAGGTAGGTTTGAAATGTTTTTCTTGGTTTTCCTGTAGAATTTTGGAAGGAGAATGCATAAAGCATATATAGGAGTAGGGGTGGATTACTTGGAGGAGTAGAAGTGTTTCAGGATTGGCATGCAAAGCTGCACACACAAAAGTATTTCTAGATAGTTTTAGTGCAGTGTGCTGGCAACATACTTGGTTGGAAGGAATAAAAGATGTGTCATGTGGACTTTAAACAGCAGTTTCTTGCATAGCTGAACTGATAGCAGGTTGCTGTTGCTCAGGGGAAGGGATCTCTTTTCTCACTACCTCCTTGCAGAACTCTGGGCTTACTCCATTCGCCTTGCTGGCTCTTGAGGTTGTTGCAGATCTTGCAAACCCGTTCAGTTGGTTAAACCAGCCACAGACAAGAGTGTAGGCAGTGTTCTGTGGAGTTAGTAAGCTCAAGTGTTAGGAGCATGAGAAGTGAGCAGGATATCCTCCTCTCGTGAAATTGTGTTCCAAGTAATTATCAAGAACAGCAGTATGAAATAACCTTTAGTGTTCAGTTTGATGTTACTAATGTCTGCTGAAGGAAGACTAAGGTGTTGAATTTGGCCATTTAATGCCTAGGATTTTGATTACATTTGCTGCAAGACCATTAAAAACTGTCAGTAATCGTTCCTGTGAAATCAGTGCCCACTGGAATAGCCTGCTGCCCTAAACCAAAGTAGAGTCTGCTGCTTTTACCTCCTCTTCTCCAACTGTTCTGCAGTGCTTTTAATTCCCAACCCTAGTTCTGTTCCTGCAGATATTAGGATTTGTTTGTGGGTTGGAGCAGAAAGTCTGGGCCTGCTGCTTACCACATTGCTCTTTCAGTAAGAGTCTTTTAAAGCTGAATATGGTGAGATTACAAGGATTATTATTTTTTTAGGTCAGAGCGAGGACTTAGTTTTTAGTTGGATATGGTATGGATTTATGTGGAACCTGGTTTCAAAGCAGCAGTATCCATTCCTTAAGACTTTCAACATCATTCATCCACAGTACTTGAAATGTTTTTTTTTTTCTTTCCACTTCCTTTCCTTCACAATATGCATCTCCTTTGGTGGCTCTTTCAATTGCTGGAATTCAAGCAGAGTTTGAAGTGCATGGTTTGACAAGTATTCTGTAACTTAGCCCTGAGAGAATGAGCATGAACTTTTTGTACTCCACATTTTCACCTTTTGTAATATTTTTGTTAAATACTGTGTTTCCACTTCAAAGGCACTGTTGTTTTTTGAGGGAAAGCTTGATCTGGGCGGCGCGTTTCAGTTTGTCCAACTAGGCAAACAGAGTTTGTAAGTTCATTACTGTTGCACTTTTATTACACAATAAATTCCTTGCAGATACTGTAATATATTTTAATATGCTTTGTAATCAGTTTTAGAAAGTGGTGATTTAAAAAATGCTGATTTAATAAACTAATATTGAACTACCTGATGCTTTATTTTGTAAACCTCTTCCTGGACAGTAATCTTTCAGTGACTAAAAGTGTGTAATACTGCTGCTTTAGGCTCATAGTTGTTTGGCAAGCACCTTTCCCATCTCAGTTTATGTATCCACAATAGGTTATGGTTGTTTCTTTTCTGTGTCCTTGAGCTTGTTGAGGAAATTACTGCCTGTGCCAAGGCTTAATTCCAGAATTCAATTGATATTTAAAAAGGAAAAAAGAAACCTTCATCATCTCTCTGTAATTAGCTTATTATAGGAGAATGTAATTTGGGTGTTTCTTAATACCCAAACATGGAAATTTCTTGAAGTCCAAGTACAGAAGATAGATTTAAAACTTCCTGTGTGGATTGAAATCTTGAAACTTGAGGCAATTCTTTTAACTGCAGTGAGGGTATTAACCTTGGCGGGGGGAAATAGATTAAATAGCAGTTCAGCAAGATGTACTTGGTTGATATGTTTATCTTAGAAGTAGCAGTAGCTACTACTTAAAAATAACCAATTATATCTGTAGGGCATTCATTTGTGCTTTAATTAATTTCCCCCTATCTACACACAAGTTACTTGAAGCATCTCTCTACTCAGCTCTGGGGAGACCTGGAGTACTGCACCCAGTTTCTGGAGCCCCTATTACAAGTGGGATCTGGAGGTGATGGAACATGTCCAGAGAAGGGCCATGTGGATGCTCAGAGGGCTGGAGCACTTCTCCTATGGGGACAGATTGAAAGAGTTGGGGCTGTTCAGTCTGCAGAAGAGAAGGCTCCGAGGTGACCTAATTGTGGCCTTCCAGTATCTGAAGGGGGCCTACAAAAAGGCTGGGGAGGGACTTCCCAGGATCTCAGGTAGTGATAGGACTAGGGGGAATGGAATGAAGCTGGAGGTGGGGAGATTCACACTGGACATGAGGAAGAAGTTCTTTACCGTGAGAGTGGTGAAGCCCTGGAATGGGTTGTCCAGGGAGGTGGTCGAGGCCCCATCCCTGGAGGTGTTGAAGATGAGGCTCTGGCCAGCCTGATCTAGTGTGGAGTGTCCCTGCCCATGGCAGGGGGGGTGGAGATAGATGATCCTTGTGGTCCCTTCCAACACTGACTGATTCTATGATTCTATGATCTCCAAGAATAGGTCTCGGCCACCAGGATGCTACAGCTAAGCTAATGCTCCTGCTGCAGTGGAAGCTGCTGCAGAGTTGAAAGGGTTCGTCCGTAGCAGTGTTAGCAAGTTAGGCTGTTATTGCTCATGATGGTCATGCTATCTGTCATATGAAAGCAAGTGTTTCATGTACAAACAGCGGGTTGTGGATTCCTGGAGGCTACATTGCTGTTGGACTGCAACAGCTAGTTTGAATTGTTCCTCATAGAAGTCAGAAATCGTTCGTGGAAGATGAGGTTTTAATGGGTTTTGGAAGTGGAGGTTGGGTTTATTTATTTTTGTTAGCAGAACAATGTTTTACTTATTTCACATACAAGGCAGTTCAGAATTTGTCAGATTTACAGCACTCTTGATTGTTGGATGTTCTGTTCTAACACTCAGTTTATGTTTGGACAACAGGAACAGTAGATGAACGCCCACAGCTTTGCAGTTTGGGAGTTTTGCAGTAATTGTTACATGTTTGGCACTCTTAAAACTTTTCTGTTTATGCCTCCTGTGCCATTTCGTTTCTCCAAACCTTGTTTGGTGTATTTGTAAGGGCTTTGGAGTAGACATTTATTCTCAGCTTCTCTGATCCAATGCTTTATCATGCTGCAGGTATTAACTGTGAGTGCAGAAGACCTTGGCCTTTGGTCTAGCCTGCCTGACTTCAGTAGGAGACCCCCAGAAGAAGCAGATAGCCTTGCCCTGATTAGACAGATGAACAAACATCTGCTGAAGGTGCCTCCCTTTGCTTGGGTTTCATGACAGTGAGCTAACTTCTGGAAATAAATGCCCAAACTCAGCAAACCCCTTGTCCTGGTTTCGTGTATGGTTTGGATTTAGTGTGAGAACAACACTGATAACGCACTGGTGGTTTAGCTCTTGCTCAGTAATGCTTATTCTAAGATCGGGATTTTTCACTTTCCCATGCTCTCCCAGCAAGCATGAACACAAGAAGCTGGGAGGAAATGTGGCCAGGACAGCTGACACAAATTAGCCAAAAGGATATTCCATACCATAGGACATCATGCCCAGTATATAAACTGGGAAGAGTTGGCTGGGAGGCACAGGTGACTGCTGGGATCATTGGTCAGCAAGTGGTGAGCAACTGCAGTGTGCATCACTTGTCCTTTTTGGGGGTTTTACAATCTCACTTTCTGTTTTGTTGTGTTATTCCTTTTTGTTATGTTTATCATTAGATTTTAAATTTATTTATTAAACTGTTCTTATCTCAACCCATGAATTTTACTACTTTTTTTTCCACAGCTTTCCCCATCCCACTGGGAGGAGTTGCGGGGAGTGAGAGCTGCTGTGTGGTGCTTAGCTGCTGGCTGGGGTTAAACTGTGACACACCTCTTGTGATCAAAACACAGTCAGAAGGAGCTATAGGTGTTTATCCACAGTTCATTCTTTCTTGTCTTCCTCCCCACCCCTATCCCCAGTTGCACATCTGTTTAAGCCATGTATCTATACAGGTTTTGCGACCACAAAGGGAAAAATACCTTCTTTTGTGGAAACCATGGTATTGCGTTCCTCTTTCTTTCCCCACAGGACATTGTGCTAATGCAGACTTTTACGTGCTGATAGACTGTGGACTCACAGTTGCTTTCTGGTCCAGTAAATACTGGAAACTCTTTAATGTCAAGTCTAACTTGTTCTTCCACCTACCCTTTTCTCTTGAAATGGAGGTTGCCCCTATTCTTCCCAAAGTGTTACTACCCCAGCACCCTTTATTCCACTTCAGTCTGGAGCCCTGAAGGTTTCATTGTAGTGAAAGTAGACTGTTTTACATGGCTGGTATGTATCTCTCAGCAGATGCTGTATTTCAGATGCACAGAAAGATTTCTCTGTGTAATTATAATTCTTTTAAAAAACATTTTCAACAAGGTACTAATCACTGATCATGCTTAGTGATTTCCTTTTCAGATAATTCTGTGGTCCCTTTTCTCAAACCACACTCATTTCATATCTAGTTTGACAGGAAAATTAACCAACAATGTAACTATAACCAGGAAGCTCAGGGCTTGGAAATCTTAACCTGCAAGGAAAAAGTAATTGCAAGTTTTGCTTCATTTTGCACTACATTGTCTTCTCTTGTCTGCTAAAATTTGCACTCTTAATGTGCCTTTTGCCAACTAGCTTCAATCTTTCCCTATTGCTGGGTGGTATTCACAGCAAAACTGGGATGGTTGGGTTGGGAGGGAGCCATGTTTGTAATCACATCAGAGAAGTGGGGGAACCAAACCCTGAGAACACGCTGTGGTGTTCTCCATCCCTGTGGGTTGAGGTGCTCTGGCACTGAAGGTGCTGGGACTCAACCTACACTTCAGTCTCTCAATTTTGTTTTATTGATAAATAGAGATAAATGCTTTACTACTCTGATACACAACAACCTCCTAAAATACAGTTGTAAAGGAGGAGTTTTGCCCTCATGCAGTGGTCTTCTGTAGCAGTAAAGAAAAATGAAAACATCTGAACCCGATGATAAAAATACACAAAGTTAAATCTGGCATTGCCCACGAAGCAATTTTTAAGGCAATGTTCAGTGTTCAAAACATTAAGGCTATCCTGTCACTTGAAACCCTTTATCTATGGTTGTATGAAATGGAAAGAGAATAAAAGTCCTCTGTCCCATGTGTTCATCCCACAAAGCCTTTGAAGCTCTTATGTTAACTGTTTGAGGTTCAGAAACAGAAGGGAAATTTCAAGATAATATAAACATCTCCAAGGAGAAAATGTCTTAAATTCATGACTAAACATGCAAATGTATATTTTCTGTTTCAAAAAGATGACTGAACTTCGTTGTGCCAGGAAAAATAAATCCATCTGATTTTGCTTTAAGCTGTCTTCTTTTTTTGCAAATGCAGTGAGGGGCTCCAGTTCCTTTGGATGATGTAATTCAACTGTTCTGCTTGAATTCTGCTCCCTGTTGATGTCATGTCGCCTCTAGCCAACTATTCAAAGAGGAAAGTAACTTCTAGTTTAGACTAGAGCATGGGGAGGCTGAGGTTTATAACAACCCAGCATCCCAGGATGCCAGTTTAGATCCTCCCAGGCAGAGCTCAGCGTTAAGAGGAGCTGGGGCTCCATCCACCAGGAAGCTCCCTAGCCGCGGGTGGGTGGCACCCTGGAGCAGCCAGCCGGTGAGGGCAGCGCTGGGAAGGCAGGTATGTGGTGGGGGAGAGGGAGGGCTTGTCTGTGCCTGAGGGTGGTGAGCTGGAGCCCCTCTGGGAGAGAAGCTGAAACATTTGGCTGTTAGGGACATGGTTCAGCTGAGAGGCCTGTGAAAGCAGGGAAACTGTGCAGACTGACAGCTGGAGGTCTCCATGCTCTTCTGAAGCTGTTTTTGACTAATTCCCCAACTTTTCTTCAGCCTTAGTACCACAAATGAATGAACAGCTTCTACCTGCTGCTCTCTGGTGTTCTCAGGATCCAAAGCGTAGCTCCTCTGTGCCGAAATGAGGTCTAAGTTCTGCTGTAATTAAGTTTTTGGTAGGAAATATTCTGGGATTGTGGTTTATCTTGCCTGTGTCCACACTACCTTTATAAGGCTGAACATTTGCTGGACTGGGCAGGGCTACCTGTGGGACCCAGGCCAGTAGCCCCAGGCTGCAGGCTAGATTCTATGCTTATTTGACATGCTGTGGGCTACAAGATCATGGCCCTGAGACAAGGCTGGAGGAGACTGCCTTCTGACTCCACAGAGTCAAGACCCAGATGTTTGTTTTGAGACTCTTACATGTGGAAGCAACATGGCTGGAAAGACAGTGAGAGGGTAGAGGGCTGAGCTGTCATGCACATATTTACACTTAACGTGGGTTTTTTTGAGACATGGGGAATCTTCTCCTTATCAATGGTCAGATGGGATTTTCATGTACCTTCATGACCCTGTGTAGGAAAAGCATACATGGAGGTTGACAGGGTGTGCCAAACCTTTCACCTGAGCCCTGTGAATAAACACAATCCCCTGTAAGAGGAGCAGGCATGAGTGTGGCCACAGAGCTTTTAAGTCAGAGCTGGTTTTGCTCAGTGGCAGCTTGGAGCACAGATGTCGTAGCTTGGTGTAGTGAAGGGCTTATTTAGTTGCAGGGCTGTCAGCTGTGAATGGCCTTATATAGGGGCACTTTGGCACATGAAGACAACTGCAGCCATCTGTGTGAATGTATTCCACTCTGGCAGACTCCTCTGTCCCAGTGGGTGAGGGCAGTGACGAGGGCAAGCCAGTGTGGCTGCTTGGAAAGCAGGACCAGCAAGACCTCCACAGCATTGGGTCTCTGCTCTTCCAGGAAAAGCTCATGGCCATCAGCCCTCATTCAGGACAGGGATGGGAGTGGGAGCAGCAAACTCCACATCAGCACCATTCTGCTGACGATCACTTTCTTGCTTTTTGTGACAAGGGAAGCAAACATTTCTTCCCATTTTAGAGAGGAGCTGGGGCCTCATGTACATGTTGTGGGAGGGGGAGAACAACTATTTTAAAATGCCAAACAAACCAAAAAAGGGCTGGTTGGACGAGCCAGGGAATTCCAGGCCTGTCAGCCTGATCTCAGTGCCAGGCAAGATTATGGAACAGGTCATCTTGAGTGCAATCACACAGCACTTGCAGGACGGCCAAGGGATCAGGCCCAGGAAGCATGGTTTCAGGATGGGCAGGTCCTGCCTGACCAACCTGATCTCCTTCTAGGATCAGGTGACTGCCTGGTGGATGTAGGGCAGGCTGTGGATGTGGTCTACCTGGACTTCAGCAAGGCCTTTGATACCGTCCCCCACAGCAAACTCCTGACCAAGATGTCAGCTCGTGGCTTGGACAGCAGCACTCTGTGCTGGGTTAGGAACTGTCTGGAGGGCTGAGCCCAGAGAGTGGTGGTGAATGGTGCCACATCCAGCTGGAGACCAGTTACTAGTGGTGTGCCCCAAGGACCAGTGCTGGGTCCCATCCTGTTCAATATCTTTATCGATGATCTGGATGAGGGCATTGAGTCCATCATCAGTAAATTTGCAGATGACACCAAGCTGGGGGTGGGTGTTGATCTGTTAGAGGATGGGAGAGCTCTGCAAAGGGACCTTGACAGGTTGGACAGATGGGCAGAGACCAACGGCATGAGATTTAGCACATCCAAGTGCCAGGTCCTACACATTGCCCACAACAGCCCCATGCAGTGCTACAGGTTCCAGTTAGAGTGGCTGGAGAGCGGCCAGGCAGAAAGGGACCTAGGGGTACTGGTTTACTGGTTGATAGTAGGCTGAACACGAGCCAGCAGTGTGCCCAGGTGGCCAAGAAGGCCAATGGCATCCTGGTCTGGATCAGGAAGAGTGTGGCCAGCAGGAGCAGGGAGGTCATTCTGCCCCTGTACACTGCACTGGTTAGGCCACATC
Organism: Melanerpes formicivorus; assembly: GCF_026170545.1. Taxonomy (NCBI): domain Eukaryota; kingdom Metazoa; phylum Chordata; class Aves; order Piciformes; family Picidae; genus Melanerpes; species Melanerpes formicivorus. The sequence goes on from NW_027142410.1 coordinate 446,155, forward strand.
TTGAGTCCTGTGTCCAGTTCTGGGCCCCTCAGTTTAGGAAAGATGTTGAGATGCTGGAACATGTCCAGGGAAGGGCAACAAAGCTGGGGAGGGGTTTGGAGCACAAGCCCTATGAGGAGAGGCTGAGGGAGCTGGGATTGCTTAGCCTGGAGAAGACTCAGGGGAGACCTTCTTGCTGTCTACAACTACCTTAAGGGAGGCTGTAGCCAGGTGGGGGTTGGTCTCTTCTCCCAGGCTGCCAGCACCAGAACAAAAGGATACAGTCTCAAGCTGTGCCAGGGGAGGTTTAGGCTGGATGTTAGGAAGAAATTCTTCATAAAGAGTGTGATTTGCCATTATAATGTGCTGCCCAGGGAGGTGGTGGAGTTACCATCACTGGGCATGTTTAGGAGGAGATTGAATGGGGTGCTTGTTGCCATGGTTTAGTTGATGCCTAGCCAGGTCTGCAGTATCAGCCCTTTTACCTGGAACTGTAGGGAATCCATCAACAGCTGTCTTCTCTTGGCATTGCTTTGTATCAGATGCTCCCACCTTTGCCGGAGGATGACCATTCTCTTCTGAATACTACCAAGATAAAAGAAGTTCAGACTGGATGGGGTGCTTGGTGCCATGGTTTAGTTGATGAGATGGTGCTGGATGATAGGTTTGACTCAATGATATCAAAGGTCTTTTCCAACCTCGTTAATTCTATTCTGTTAGTATGTCCAGGGAAGGGCAACAAAGTTGGTGAGGGGTTTGGAACACAAGCCTTATGAGGAGAGACTGAGGGAACTGGGGTTGCTTAACCTGGAGTAGAGGAGACTCAGGGGAGACCTTATTGCTCTCTACAACTACCTTAAGGGGGGTTGTAGACAGGCAGATGATGGTCTCTTCTCCCAGGCAACCAGTACCAGAACAAGAGGACACAGTCTCAGGCTGCACCAGGGGAGGTTTAGGCTGGAGGTTAGGAGGAAGTTCTACACAGAGAGAGTGATTGCCCATTGGAATGGGCTGCCTGAGGAAGTGATGGAGTCATCATCATTGGAGGTGTTCAGGAGGAGACTTGATGGGATGCTTGGTTGCATGGTTTAGTTGATTAGGTGGTGTTGGATGATAGGTCGGACACGATGATCTTGAAGGTCTCTTCCAAACCTGGTTTATGCTATGCTATGCTATTCTATACCTGTTTCACTCATTCAGTTGTTTAGATAGCAACTGACTTGCAAAAGGAAGAAATGCCTGCACCCTGGGGCAAATCACTTCTATTTGATGGGAACAAGAATGTTTTCTCAACACACACAAGCTAGCCAACCTATATCAGACGTAAGCCAACAGCCTATAATGCTACTTTTAAAAGAATGTAGGCAAAACTAAAAGCCAGAGAGGAAAATAAAGTGGAATTACAACCAGGCAAAGAGCATACAGAAAAGATGTAAACAGTGGCTCAATTTATATCCCTTTTGTCTTCTCCTCTTATTCCCATTTACTGATCAGTAAGAGCTCCGTTGTAGTAGCTGGCTGGCAAACCCTAGTCCAAGAATTTGGAGGGAATATTTTCAGTAATACCTATACCATATGTATTCAGGGTTTTTTCTGTTTTTGGCTGTCTCATGTGTCAGTATGTATAATATTTTTCTTCTTGTGTTCATGTTTTTGTTGGTCAAGTTTTATCTGAATTGAGTTTGGGGCACTCTTAATTTCTTCATACGTATTTCCACCCATCAATTTTGGATGTTAAATAAACTACACTTGCCAGAAGGGAAAAGACTGCTGTTCCCTTACCTCATGTCTGAGCTGGGCGTCTTCACTTAGAGCTTCTGATTCAGAAGGCAGAAGCCTGCCTGTTTCCTGGCAGTGATACCAAGTCAATGTGTCTTGTGCTTGTAAGTGGCAGAAAGGACTCACTGCTGTGTAAGTTAGCAGAATTATTTCCCCTCTTGTTATTGACAAGAAGTCCATCAATAGCAAACTTTGGAAACAGCTGGCACTGCCAGCAGCAAGTGCCTGTGCACATGAGCTTCCTCCAAGCAATGACCGGCAAATTACTAACACTTCATGATTTCTCTGGTTTGCTGTATCCTGATTTAACCACCCAGGAATTGCTCTGATCTTTGTGCTTCTGCTGTGCTTTCGTTTTGAGACTCCATTGTCAGGTAAGTATTCCTTCAGCAAAGCAGCCTGTGATCAGTCAGAGCCTTCAGAGCAACTGCAAGAGATGCTCTGTACTGAAGCATCAGCATAGTGGTTGAAGTTTTCGTTGCTTTATAGTAATTGTGGTGTTACTCATACATGTTTATTTCTTTTAACCTAAGAGTCAGGCAAGGCCCAAAGGTGATAACCTTTACTCATTGTATTCTGATAGGTTATTTTCTTCAGATTGGATGGAAGGTTCATAGGTAGATCATAAATGCTTGGTCTCTGTTTCTGAATTCAAAGGTCGCTTTGCATGGAAACAGCGAATTGAACGTAGGAATAGGAGTGTATCTACAGCTGAAAGCCATTCTTCAGAAGGAACAACTGCTTGTTGTCAGGAAGGGCTTCCTCCAAACCTGAGTAAGTCCACTTTTTTTTTTTTTTCATGCACTTTGTAATGTACCATTATAGCCTGCTTTGCTTTTTGACATTGCCTTTACATCCTGTGAATGCAGATAATCTACTACAAATCTGCCTTCAAGTAATCAAGCACAAGCCCTATGAGGAGAGGCTGAGGGAGGCTGGGGTTTTTTAGCCTGGAGAAGAGGAGGCTCAGGGCAGACCTTCTCTCTCTCTACAACTACCTGAAGGGAGGTTGTAGCCAGGTGGGGGTTGGTCTCTTCTCCCAGGCAACCAGCACCAGAACAAGAGGACAGAGTCTCAGGCTGTGCCAGGGGAAGTTTAGGCTCGAGGTGAGGAGAAAGTTCTTCACAGAGAGAGTTGTTAGCCATTGGAATGTGCTGCCTGGGGAGGTGGTGGAGTCACTGTCCCTGAAGATGTTCAAGAGGGGATTGGATGTGGCACTTGAAGCCATGGTTTAGTTAGCCATGAAATGCTGGGTGATAGGTTGGATTTGATGATCTCTGAGGTCTTTTCCAACCTTATTGATTCTATGATTCTATGGTCTACTAATGCAAGGAGTACTTTTAATTTAATAAATCAAACAAGCTGTTGTGTGAAGCAGCAGCTCAACAAATAAGCTTCCTTTGCATCCAAAATGAAATCAGTTTGGTTATCATTCAGGGTGGCTGCAATGTTTGGACAAAAAGCCTCTTACAAAAAAAAAGACATCCACAGACATTCTGAGAACCATCTGGCAAAATTAGAAGTGGCATTATGATATGGGTTTACTCTATAGGTTTATTGTGTGGCAGTGAGTTAATATCACACCTCTGGCAGGGTGCTCTTCAGGTGGAGAAAGTGACCAATGCTTAGCTAGCCCAGGAAATAAGAAAATGTCATTAGGATCTTCTTTGCAGTTCTGTTTCAAACTTATCCAAATTTATCCTTTCATAAGGCTTTCGTCTGTGGTCATGATCCTTCCCTATGCTGCTGCTGAGCTGCCAGGCTCCAATGCTGTCCCTGCCTGGCAGAAGTCAAGCACTGCTGCTTAAGAAACATCTGGAAAAAAAATAGAATAAAAATGCAATAACAAATCAGCATTTCTGCACTTCCTACCTTTTCATCTCTTGTGAAATGGCAACATTCTTCATATTTATTAGAGCACAGAAGAGTAGCAGGCAAGCAACCTCCCATTTGCAGCGGCTGCTGTTGCTAGTTCCTTATTGCTCTCTTCTCACACTAGGACAGATAATCTGGTGGGTTTTGTTTGGTATGTTTTATGAATTAAAAGGGCACAGAGCCCAGTTAGCTCAGAACTGGGCCTTCACAAAGTTGACACAGAGTATTTGGAAGGCAGAGCACATGGCTCCACACCTCTGCATTTTGTCAGAGGCTTTAATTTTTTCATCCTCTCCTCTATTTGTGGTGGGTCGATGGCAGCAGACATCTTTCGCCTCTTCCACCACTACAACAGGTATCTTGGTTTTGCAGCTAGGCTGATATCCAGGTAATGCCTTTAATTATGGCAGGAGTCCAGGCAGGTGAGGTTTGGTCACTAAAGATGTCAAGATGTCTGTAGCTATGGATCTTACAGTGATTTTTATATATATATATATATATATATATATATATATATATATATATAAGTGATTCTTTTACCTTCCTAACAGCAAGGTCACTGCTGCTATAGATTTACACTGTAAGCCAAATAACTCCAGAAGAGATTTTCAGATAAGCTGAAATCCAGTTTATGGTGTCACAGATTCCTGGATGTTCAGCTTGTGTGCTGTGATGAATTACAAACCTGATTTTTCACTGATATGGATGAAGCAGACAAAACTATGAGAGTGTGTGGAAGAAGAACAATGCTTTCTCCCAGCCTAGAACTTGTCCATGTGATTATGGAACTGTGCCACCATCCTCACTGTGAAAGATATGCAAAAAACTGAACTCATGAGAGGAGAGAATCCAGCTGATGCCATTTCTGTTGGAAATAGTGTGGTCTTTCAAGTACTGCATTGGAAGTGATTTGCAGATCCCTCTTTCTGACACTAATACTAGCTCTCTGCCATGTGCTTCCAGCACTGATGGCTTTCAAATCACGGTGTTTCTCATGGGGTGAAGTGACAGGGGAGAAACTGAAAGATAGAAAGTAAAACTGCATAGTCATGTGTCACAGTTTCATCATGAAACCAGAGATGGGTTTTAAAAGGGAGAACCCAAATGAGTTAAAAATAAAGTTAAGTTAAAGTGCAAAGTGCAAGCAGAAGGAAATGAAGGTATTATATATTGGGTGTGGTATTGCATCTTGTACCTACTGGGGGGTGTGGTATTGCATCTTGTACCTACTGGGGCTGTGTTCCTCACATGTATTGGATATATGCTTGCTTCTTTTGCAGTTAGCCAGGCAGCTACCTTCAGCACTAAGCCACCTCACTGCTGTTTCTGATCTCCTAGGTGACCATGGATAGCGAATTTGAAAAGGATCACATCAAAAAGCTGCAGGAGCAGCGAATGACCATGCAAAAGAAAACCTTCACCAACTGGATGAACAATGTCTTCTACAGGGAAAATGTAGGTAGCTCATTCAATTTCAGGATTCATTTCACCCACTGTATTCTTTTCTCTTTTTTTGTGGTTTGTTTTTGTTGGGGGTTTTGTTGTAGTTTGTTTATTTGTTGTTTGCTTGTTTAACTTTTTCTGTCTTGCGTGTTGTCATTACATTTATGCAAGCAAGGAAGGCTTTGACTAACCAGAGTGCTCCAGCCTGTATCTTTTACTTTACACCTGTCTTCATTGATTGTGTTATGTAGAGTATATAACTCTGTGATATTGTGATACTCTGTGATATTGTGATGTCCACTGTGATCCATTGGTGATTACCTCAGAGGAAGAAATTCATGTGATCTTTTATTTCCTACAAGTGTTTGCAAATGCTTGGATTTTCCCAAACAATGCTCAGTTCATAATTCCCTGGCCAATATTTAGGACTTTCTACTTTGCCTCATCAGTCCAGCTCGAGTTGTTGCACAGTGCCTCTAAAAAGCTTGCCTTAGGTCTATCACTTCCAGGCATACTGTCATGCAAGTGCAGACCAAGCCCAATTGCAAGTAGAGTAGGTTCCAGACTTCCAAAAATCTTCAGTGCTAAGTTACAGGTGATTTGTGTTTGTGAGGTAACTCCAATACATTCCAAAACTCTCCAGACTTACTAACAAGAGAAACATTTCAGACACAAATGATGCAACTGTGTCACAGCAGGGAATTGCATTGTCCAAAACCAGCTCTCTTTTCTGGAGTCTGTAGTTGATCTTAATGGAAATGGACCTTGGAAACACTGCCCAGGATCAGGCCTCTTGGTTCTGTTCTAGCTCATCACTGTTATATGATATTTCAGTATCAGATGAATTGCTTTCAGTGCAATATTTTAAGTTGGTGATTGGTGGCAAGACAGCCTCAGAACACAACAAACTTTTAAATTTGTTCTGCTTATGGTGAGAGAAGAACTGCAAAACATATTCTTATTTTCCCCCTTGCAGAAAGTTAGGTTTTAGGGTGTAGGAAATCATTTATCTCTGGCTACAAATGAATATATCTACTCTGTCATTTTAAAAGCACCTCCAGGTTCAGAGATTAAAATGTCAGTTTTTACTTCCTACACAGTACTTGTTCATATATCATAAAAGTGTGAGGAAAACAGCCTGTGAGCACTTTCCAAACCATATAGGGTAAGAAATGGTGCACAGACTGACACCTTATCTAGTTCTTCTCAGCAGTGTAGACTCAGCTTTTCAGCACACACTTAAGCATGACTGAGTCATCTACAGGACACTGCAGTATTCATGGTTACACTGCTGACTACTCCAAGTCCAGCACTAAGGATGCTGCTGGATTGAATTTAATGTTAAGCAATCTATGAGTGGTATTTTCAAGAAAAATATGATCCAACAAAGCTGGCTGGGTGAGGCATGAAGCAGATACGTGAAGACTGTCTCTACAAACTTAACTGGAGCTAAGTGTCATAGAATATAACAGCTTCAAGCCGCTTTTTGTTTTCTTTTTTATGGTAATATGCCATGAGCAGAATTTTAAGTTTATTTAATATGCAAAAAGAAATAAAACTGGCAACTAAACAGGGAGGTTTTCACGAGGGTAATCAGTTCAAGTTGTACATTTTTGTTCCACACACGTTACAGACTTAAAGTCTCTCTGCATTTCCTTTACACTTTCTTCTTTCTCTTTAGGAAAAAATCTGTTAAACTGATTGAGAATTGGTCAGGAATGGAAAAGCTCGTGTCTGTTACTTTCCCTTTCCCCTCCCTACATTATTCTACTACTTAACTTCAGATATTTTTTTCCTCTGTAGATAGAAATAGTAAAACCCTGTGATTTTTAGAATCACAGTAAATGACTGTTTGGTGTGAGTTACCGTTTTAATGTCACTTCTTGATGCTTAGTGGCATAAGGCCAGAAGGAAACGCCCAAGGCAAGTTCTTGTTAGGTCAGAGTACACACTGTGTCGTGTTCTATCACCTAAGTGCTGGGTGATCTCACTACTGGCAGCAATGAAGTACATTTTTGTCAAAGTTCTTTATCTTTCACATAGTATGAGACTCTGGCTAAGAATGTGGAGGTTTGGGTGGCAGCACCGATCTAAGTGGGATGCAACAGACTTTGTTGAGACTATGGAGTAAAAATTAAGTCACTGAATGGGATTAGCAACTCCATTTTGAAATTACATTCATTGTTAAATGGAAAAGTTGAAAATATGTATTTCAGTGGAAATAAAAAATGTCTGTCCTTCCTGAATGGTTTATTTTTTAAATTATGTAATACTACTACTACTACTACTACTACTACTACTACTACTACTACTACTACTACTAATAATAATAATAATAATGATGCTTATTATTATGATTATTGGCAGTTTTAGGCTATGCCTTCAAAATTTTATTATAATATTAATAAAAATTATAGAGTAATAAAAATAAACTTTTGTTCTAATAATATACTATAACAATACATGATATAATAAATATAAAATATAATAATTATAACGGCAACAATTAAAATTTAATAATTATTCTTATTGGTGGTAGTTTTAGACTGTGCCTTTTAAAAGATGGTTATAATAATAATAAAAATTATAGAATAATAAGAAAAAAATAATAATATGCTATGATAATATATTATATAATAAATACTAAATATAATATAATAGTTATATTACAATAGTAAAAATAAAGACTTCATCATTATTCTTATTGGTGGTAGTTTTAGACTGTGCCTTTAAAAGATTGTTATGATAATAATAAACACTCTAGAATAATAAAAATAAAAATGTTGTTATCACATCATGTATTATTATATTAGTATGAATAATAAATATAAAATAATATAAAATAATAACAAATATATAATAATAAAAAGAAAAATTTCATCATTATTCTTATTAGTGGTAGTTTTAGACTATGCCTTTAAAATTTTGTTGTAATAATAATAATAATAGTATCATAGTTTCATTCAGGGTTGGAAGGGACCACAAGGATCATCTAGTTCCAACCCCCCTGCCATGGGCAGGGACACCCCACACTAGATCAGCCTGGCCACAGCCTCATCCAGCCTGGGCTTAAACACCCCCAGGGACGGGGCCCCAACCACCTCCCTGGACAACCCATTCCAGGGCTTCACCACTCTCATGGGGAAGAACTTCCTCCTCACATCTAGCCTGAATAAAAAATAAAAAATATATTATAATAATTATAAATATTAACATTTTATGATGATGATCATTATTATTATTATTATTTGCAGTGGGTTTGGTCTATGCCTTTAAAATTTTGTTATGGATTTTTGAGCAGAAAACTAGAAAAATACAAACAAATCACTATTGGGTGGAAACCAGAAAACTAAAGATCATTCCAAACAAATTGATTGGAGAAACATCTGCTTTAAGATTGGCTGTACCAAAAAAGTTCTTTCTCTATTTCTGATCTCTTCTCTGCTTGCTTCACTTGGGAGAGATTATTTCCGCTTCTGCTGACCTTGGCTGCATTGTATTGGTTAAGCCTAGCCACTACTTTCTTTCTCCTCCTTTCTCCCTCTTTTTTGGGGGGTTGGGCAGAGGGACAGTTTCTCTTACTGGGGTGTGGGGGGGTGGGGTTCATGTTGTTTGTTAATTGCAAATATTGGAGATACTCTGTATTTTATACATATTCATTGCGTTCCATTGTAGATGGGTAGTTTTGCTTGTATATAAAGCTTCCATTTGCTTCCAACTGAGTTAGTCTGGCAAAATTAGTGTTGGGGAGGGAAAATTTCAACCCACCACATAATAATAATAGTAATAATAATAATAATAGTAGTAGTAATATTAATAAATAAAATATATACATATATATTGTATTAATATTATATATCTATATATAAATTATTATTAATAATAATATTATTATTATTCAGAATCTCATGCATTTTTCTTTCTTTGCTCAGTTGTGTGAGTTGGTTTAATTTTTATTTCAGCCTACTTTTATACGTAAAGTTTGCAAATCCCTCCGCAAATCCCTTTTTTTGTGAATTAAGGTTCATCACTTTTGGCATATATGCACAGACCCACAGAAGAACAGGAATGAAACAGCAAAAAGGTGTTCTCTTTTGTTCAGGATTAGAAGTAGAGGGTTCTGTAACTGATATTTTTAAGAAGAATAGGGTGCAAGAAAGCTGTTTAAAACTATTGCTGGGTGGGGCATGAAGCAGAGATATGAAGACTATCTCTACAAATTTAAATGGAACTAAGTGTTCCTTTTAAAGGGACCTGACTGTGGCTCAAATGTTCAGCCAGAGTCTGTACTGTCTGACTGGTCTTTGCAGGTAAAGATCGAAATAGAAGATATTTACACCGACTTGAAGGATGGCATTTCTCTCATGAAACTCCTGGAGCTGCTCTCTGGAGAAGCTTTGCCCAGACCTAACCGGGGAAAGATGAGAGTGCATTTTCTGGAGAACAACAGCAAAGCCATCATGTTCCTGAAATCCAAGGTATATCTATACTGCTATTAGAGATCACAACAGCTTATGCGTGTTATTAATCATAGTATTATGCTCATGGTTCACTGTTATTCAACTTCAGGAAGTTCAACAAGGTCAACTGCAGGGTCCTGCACCTGGGTCAGGGCAATCCTTGATATCAATACAGGTCAGGGAATGAAGGGATTGAGAGCCATCTTGAAAATTTGGTGGTACTGATGAATGAAAAACTGGACATGAGCTGGCAATGTGCACTCACAGCCCAGAAGGCTAACCACACCCTGGCCTCCATGAAAAGAAGTGTGGCCAGCAGGTTGAGGGAGGTGATTTTGCCCCATACTCTGCTCAGGTGAGACCTCACCTGGACTGATGTATCCAGCTCTGGAGTCCTCAGTACAGCAAAGATGTGGACTACTCAAGCAAGTCCAGAGGATGCCACAAAAAAATTATCAGAGGGATGGGATACATCTCCTGTGAAGAAAGGCTGAGAGAGTTGGAGTCATCCAGACTGGAAAAGAGAAGGCTTCAGGGAGACCTTATTGTGCCTTTTACTGCTTAAAAGGGGTCTATAATAAAGATAGGGTCTATCTTTTCAGCAGGACCTGTTGTAAAAGAGCAGGAGGTGATGGTTTTAAACTGAAAGAGGGTGGATTTAGATTAGATATAAGGAAGAAAATTTTGAAAGTGAGAGTGGTGAAACACTGGCACAGTTTGCCCAGAGAGGTGGTGGAAGCCCCATCTCTGGAAACATTCAAGGTCAGGTTGGATGGGGCTCTGTGCATAGGAGACACATGGCATAGGAGTTGGTTTAGATGACCTTTAAAGGTCCCTTCTAAACCAAAATGCTCTATGATTATTATTTTCCCCTCTAATACACAATAAGATATTCCTTAATGACAGGCTGGAGGTTTTATTGGGTTTCAATTTCTTTATTATTTGAGCAACATGGCTGATGAATAGCTAATGTCCCCCTCAAACAAGTCACACCTGAATGTAAGCCTCCCCCTAAATGTAAACCTCCCCTGCCAGGGGAGGTTTAGGCTGGATGTCAGGAAGAAATTCTTCATAGAGAGAGTGATTGCCCATTGGAATGTGCTGCCCAGGGAGGTGGTGGAGTTACCATCACTGGGGTGCTTGGTGCCATGGTTTTGCCTAATGATGTTTTTACTCTTCCAACATCTGGGAAAACATAACATCTAGAAAGACATAGGATAGGATAGGATAGGATAGGATAGGATAGGATAGGATAGGATAGGATAGGATAGGATAGGATAGGATAGGATAGGATAGGACTGGACCAGGTTGGAAAAGACCTTTGAGATCATTGAGTCCAACCTATCACCCAACACTATCCAATCAACTAAACCATGGCACCAAGGGCCTCATCCAGTCTCTTCCTAAACACCTCCAATGATGGGAACTCCACCACCTCCCTGGGCAGCACATTCCAATGGCCAATCACTCTTTCTATGAAGAATTCCTTCCTAACATCCAACCTAAACCTCCCCTGCTGCAGCTTAAGACTGTGTCCTCTTGTTCTGGTGCTGGTTGCCTGGGAGAAGAGACCAACCCCCACCTGGCTACAACCTCCCTTCAGGTAGCTGTAGACAGCAATAAGGTCTCCCCTGAGCCTCCTCTTCTCCAGGCTAAGCAACCCCAGCTCCCTCAGTCTCTCCTCACAGGGCTGTGCTCCAAACCCCTCCCCAGCTTTGTTGCCCTTCCCTGGACACGCTCCAGCAAGTCAACATCTTTCCTAAACTGAGGGGCCCAGAACTGGGTACAGGTGGTCTCTGACATTTCTCTGCTGTCACTCCCTTGGAGGAAAGGAACACTGAATTGTGTTTCTTTCCTCTCCATAACCACCAGTTTTCAGAACCCTTGTAAGAACTTAAATCTTTGAGACCACTATTCTTTTGCAAGGCATTTGCTGAACACCATTCCTGGGGCATGTAAGAGCCAGGGTGTGAACATGAGAGCTCATGCAAGCAAAGAGATCATGTAAAATTTCTTTCCTTAAGAAAACAGCCTGGACACTCTCCTCAAGAACAGCTCGTTACAGATATCTCCTTCACAGTATCACAGTATCACTTAGGTTGGAAAGGACCTCGAGGATCATCAAGTCCAACCTATCAACACAGACCCCATGACTAGACCATGGCACCAAGTGCCACATCCAATCTCCTCTTGAACACCTCCAGGGATGGTGATTCCACCACCTCCCTGGGCAACCCGTTCCAATGATGAATGACTCGCTCGGTGAAGAACTTCCTCCTCACCTCGAGTCTAAACCTCCCCTGGCACAGCTTGAGACTGTGTCCCCTTGTTCTGGTGCTGGTTGCCTGGGCGATTCAGTGAGCTGGATATGAGTATTTGCATACTGAATGGATGTGGATTCATTAGCAGGTACAAGTAAAACTGATTGGTCCTGAGAATATTGTGGATGGTGACAGAACCTTAATCCTGGGACTTATCTGGATCATTATACTTCGATTTCAGATTTCCTCTATCAAACTTGATAAGGTAAACCAGTGTCTTTTGTCTTTTTGCCTGTTTCAGTTTCTAAAAGCAATTGAATCAATTTCCTGGTTTTTTTCAAGGAGGTAGAGAGCAGTAACTTGGAGATAGAAGGGATATTCATGTTCCTCTCTCTCTTCCCCAAACTTTTGACTCCAGGAAAAAATTTCTCTGAGAACAGGTCTCTAAATCTGTACTGCATGAAGCTCCCTTGCTCTTTCTCTGAGTAGAAGTATTCTTTTAAAATCATTTAACATGCATTGTACGTCCGTGGAAAATAAGATTCTATAAAAGTATTAAAAAGAAAAGTTAATAATTTCTGACATTAGACCTGGATACTTCATATTTTCTTTCTGAGTTGCTAAGGAAGCAAATAAACTGAGCTTTACTTTCCACTTAATTTCTACAAACCTTGCCAAAGAGAAACATTTAAAAACATTCTACTACCTATATTTCATGGTATAATTTCTGAGTTCATTCAGAACTCATTTACTTTAATAGAAACCTTCTACTTTCAAATCTTTAAGCCATGAATTTTAGGGGACTTGTGGATAGGACAGGAGTAATACAAAATGATCCTTGGGAACAACAGCATAAACCCACTGATGCTTCTTCCATATATTGTTTACACTGATTTTTCATTTCTCTCTTCTCTTCACAGGAAGAATTTGGAGGCAGAGCTGATATTCTATTTGCCAATGAAGCCTTGCTACTCTGGTGTCAGCATAAAACTGCCAGCTATTCCAATGTGAATGTGAAGGACTTCTCCAAAAGCTGGAGTGATGGACTTGCCTTCAATGCCCTCATACATGCTCACAGGTAAAATCTGACAGACCAGTTCAGGAGGCATTGCTCATTGGTGTTTCTAGCCCTGGCACAAGTTGTTGCAGTGTCTGAATTACAAGTATTTGTCAAGAAATTGTCAATTTTTCTCTTTTTACCCTTTTTACCCTTTGTCATTGAAGACTTGCCTTTCTTAAATGGATATTCTCTCTCTGAGTAAGGATAGATCAACACCTCCTACTTGGTAGTTCTTTTAGCTGGGCAAAAGATTGAATTTCCAAGGGACTGTCACACCTATGTACAATGGCTTTTTTTGGGGTCCCTCAGTCATGTTCCCATTGCTCTTTGTCAAAAGTGTTATTATTTTAGAGGCTGGTTCCATTGTTTGAACTCTGTGTTCATGTATACCTTCTGGCTCAATTGTAACAAAATAAATCAGCCTCTCAGTCTCTTCCTTTCTTCCTTCTCTGGCTCTTTGAAAAACTGTGAAGAGAACAGTTCAAGATAGGAGACAGAAACCACCTTGGAGAACCTTAACATTTCTTCTCCTTACCTTCTGTCAGAATACCATGGTGTGATCCTACAACTACCCCTACTGGCTGCACCTTCTTTTTCAGAATTGCCTCCCTTGGTTTTCACCCATCAGTAAAGAGGAAAAACAAGTGAAGGGAGGGGTACTTCAATTTCATAAGGGACAGCTTTCTTCCTGTTATACACGCAAGGGGCAATGCTCTCGAATGAAGCTCAGGGTCAGAGAGAGTAATTCCAATGTTAATGTCACATTCCTTAGTCTGATAAATGGTTTATGGTTCACAATCTGAAAGAACATAGCACAAGCATAAATCTTTCTTCACCTCCACACCCTTTTCTTCTCCCAGGCCTGATCTTATCCACTACAGTTCACTGAGGCAGGACCAGCCCATCAAAAATCTGAACAATGCCTTTGATGTTGCTGAGAAAGAGCTGGGAATCAGCAAACTGCTTGATGCTGAGGACGTGGCAGGACCCTACCCAGATGAACGATCCATCATGACTTATGTGTCACTCTACTATCACTACTTCTCCAGACTGAAACAAGGCCAGACAATACAAAAGCGACTGAACAAAGTAAGTGCATTGCTACCTTCAGAAAGTGAAAAATGAAACGTGAAGATGAATTTGTGTTGGAAATGTGGGGATCTTTCTTCAAGCTCAACTTCAGGGTTATGACTATCATGAAAACAATCAGGGAATTGGAACACCTCTCCTACAAGGACAGGCTGAGTGAGGTAGGATTGTTCAGCCTGGAGAAAAGAAGGCTCCAGGGAGACCTAGTAGCTGCCTTCCAGTACCTGAAGAGGGCCTGCAGAAAGGCTGAAGAGGAAATAGTTATAAAGGTCTGTGGTGATAGGATGAGGGACAATGGTTTTAAATTAGAGAAGAGCAGATTTAGATTCCATGTTAGGAACAAATTCTTTACCATAAGGTTGGTGCAACACTGAAACAGGTTGCCCAGGGAGGTGGTTGAGGCCCCATCTCTGGAAATATTCAAGGTCAGGCTTGACCAGGCTCTGAGCATCCTGATCTAGTGGAGAATGTCCTTGCTTACTGTAAGGACATTGGACTACATGACCTTTAGAGGACGCTCTCAACCCAAACCATTCTATGATTATTTGAAGTGAATCAAATGTCACAGCCATTTGAAAGATCTTTTACCATCACTTGAATCATGACAAATACGTGTAGACTGATCTCTAAAGGGGATTGCATTTATTTCACTGAAAATTAATCCTCACAATTTCTGTTTTACAATTGATGTGGTTCCAAGGCCTCCCATTAATCATGGAAGGATTACTAGTTGGCAAAAGCAGACCTGGTCAACAGTTTTCCTGATTTAATAGGAAAGATGGTCCTTTCTTCTCTGAGGTTACTGTGGGTTTTTATTTTCTGTGCAAATCCTCATCCTTTCTTTCTAACTCTTTGGTCAGATACAAAATGCAAAATCCCAAAACAAATCTGAGTGTGGAAAATGAAGCAGTGCAAAAGAAGAGGAAGAATTCCTAGGGGGAAAAAAAAAAACCTCCAAAGCTAAAAAGAAATATTTTTTTCAGTTTTCAAATGCATTTTGTCTCACGTGAATGTAAGTTGTATTAAAAACTACTTGCAACCTATCAATGGAAAACTGATAGCTGTTTCAGTGGATACCACTTTCCTGATAGAGAATTTCTTTTCTACCTTCAGAATAATCTATTTTGGTTTTGTCAAAAATACAGAAGAATTAGCCCACAGGAAATCTGTACACTCAGGATGGGCTCTCAATAACAATCTGCACTCAGAGAACTATCTGTGAGATTGGCAGGAGGAATATATTCTTTGGTGCTAGGCACAATTAGCAAAACTAAGACTTCTGCCACCTCGAGTACTGTGTCCAGTTCTGGGCCCCTCAGTTTAGGAAGGAGGTTGACTTGCTGGAACGAGTCCAGAGAAGAGCAACAAAGTTGGTGAGGGGTTTGGAACACAAGCCCTATGAGGAGAGGCTGAGGGAGCTGGGGCTGCTTAGCCTGGAGAAGAGGAGACTCAGGGGTGACCTTCTTGCTCTCTACAACTACCTGAAGGGAGGTTGTAGACAGGCTGATGATGGTCTCTTCTCCCAGGCACCCAGTACTAGAACAAGAGGACACAGTCTCAGGCTGCGCCAGGGGAGGTTCAGGCTGGAGGTCAGGAGGAAGTTTTACACAGAGAGAGTGATTGCCCACTGGAATGGGCTGCCCGGGGAGGTGGTGGAGTCGCCGTCATTGGAGGTGTTCAGAAGGAGACTTGATGGGGTGCTTGGTGCCATGGGTTAGCTGTTTGGGTGGGTTGGATTGGTTGATGGGTTGGGCACGATGATCTTTAAGGTCTCTTCCAACCTGGTTTGGTTTATTCTAATAAAGGTTTATTCTCACTTAGAGTAAACTAGACTAGACTAGAATAGAATGAACCAGGTTGGAAGAGACCATTGAATCAAGTCCAACCTATCATCCAACACCATCTAATCAACTAACCCTTGGCATCAAGCGCCCCATCCAGTTTCTTCCTAAACACCTCCAGTGATGGTGACTCCACCACCTCCCTGGGCAGTACATTCCAATGGCAAATAACTCTTTCTATGAAGAACTTCTTCCTAACATCCAGCCTAAACCTCCCCTGGCACAGCCTGAGACTCTGTCCTCTTGTTCTGGTGCTGGTTGCCTGGGAGAAGAGATCAACCCCCACCTGGCTACAACCTCCCTTCAGGTAGTTGTAGAGAGCAAGAAGGTCTCTTCTGAGCCTCCTCTTCTCCAGGCTAAGCAACCCCAGCTCCCTCAGCCTCTCCTCATAGGGCTTGTGCTCCAAACCCCTCCCCAGCTTTGTTGCCCTTCTCTGGACATGTTCCAGCAACTCAACATCTTTCCTAAACTGAGGGGCCCAGAACTGGACACAGGACTCAAGGTGTGGCCTAACCAGTGCAGTGTACAGGGGCAGAATGACCTCCCTGCTCCTGCTGGCCACACTGTTCCTGATGCATGCCAGGGTGCCACTGGCTCTCTTGGCCACCTGGGCACACTGCTGGCTCATGTTCAGCCTACTATCAATCAGTACCCCTAGGGCCCTTTCTGCCTGGCTGCTCTCCAGCCACTCTAACTGGAGCCTGTAGCACTGCATGGGGCTGTTGTGGGCAGTTTGTAGAACCCAGCACTTACATGTGTGAATTGATGGTGACAATGTGAAAAGCTTTTGTAAAACGGGTTTTGCTTAGCTAACAAAGTGATCTGAGGCAAGAATTAATGACCCTCAGACACGTATCAGTAACAGTGATGTTCCCTGAAGAGAAGCATTAGATGAGAGCAGGACCTGGAATCTGATCAAAGATTAGGCATCAGCAGGGAGAGTGGACAGTAGGATTTGACTGGCCTACATGTGAGTCACTGTATATTAGCCAAGAGACATTTTAATTCCTACAAACCTGAAATAGTCCTTGAGTCACTAAGCATATGTTAGTGGAACTGTAAAGATCAAATAGGCCATAACTTGTGTCTTATAGATAAAACCAATAAGAGCATTTTTTACTCTGTCTTTCTTCACTTCTTTTTGTGCTCCACTGCCTATTTTGTATAGGCATATTTATTCTTTCTTTTCCTTCTCTCTTTCCACCTGCTTATTGATTTTTCTTTCTCTGCCTCCTTCTCTATTCTTATTCTATCTCTAATATTTCATTCCTGTCTTCCTGCCTTTGTGACCCCCACAAATATTCACAAGGAGAAAGAAACAGGTGTTAATCTCTCCGTGTCCTTAGTCCCCTCAAATAGGCAGCTCTGACTTTACTAATAGGATTGGAGAGGGAAGCCTGAATGTGTCAAGGAAGCCTTTGAGTTCAAACTGAGTGTGTGACCAGGATGGCAGAGAGAATCAGCTCTGGGAGGTAAATCTCCTTTCACCCCTCCCATGTGAGGTGACCATGCATTTGCTAGGATCTTTCAGCGAGAACTGGGTACGATGGCAGAAAAAACAGAGGGGAGCCCTGCTGTCATGGGCTGCTTTTCCTGCACTAAAGGTTGGTGCTGCTTTACTCCTCTTCCAACACTGTGACACTTATTCATTGCCATGCATGCTTTCTGGTAGGTACAAGCAGATTACCATTTTCAGGGACTGGGCCTTTTCTCAGTGCCATCTCCCTTGCTAATCTGCCTGGCTGAAGCAAGTGGGCTCAGGGGAATGGCAGAGGCTGATAACTTTGTTCAGCATTAAACCTGACATCTGCAGGAGGGCTACTAATCTAGGGAAAGAAAACAAAGTAAAATTACAAGGATGGAGAAAAAAAATGAAATTGAAAGAAAGGATGATTCCATTCTAACACTTTTTATTTCATTATGGATTTAATTCTAAATGCTTGCTCCAGTGTTTACCTGAAGTTAGAATAGAATAGAATAGAATAGAATAGAATAGAATAGAATAGAATAGAATAGAATAGAATAGAATAGAATAGAATAGAATAGACCAGACCAGACCAGACCAGGTTGGAAGAGACCTTTGAGAAAAATAAAGGCATATCAGACCACAAATGGAACAGATAATTGGCCTGGACTTGAAAAATTAGTACTGAATCAGAGTTAACTTCCTCCTGGGCTATGAAACATTCTCTAATAATTTCTATAAAGCAAAACATCCCCAGCAGAAGAGATTGGGAAGGGGCTGTTTGACCACAGTCTACTGTAGGCATGTGAGAGAGCCAGGTTCTTGTCAGATGGTCTCCTAACAGCCAAAGATGGTGAAGCTAAGCATGTGTAATTGCATATTAGATGAGATAGAATTGTTTATGTTTAGGAATCAAAACAGTCTATTTTTTTTTTTCCCATTGTGAAACAAAAAATCTGCACCTTCAGTTTGGGACTCTTGCTTCCTAATCAGCTCACACAGGAACTGCTGACAGTTTCCAGCTGCATGCTGTTCATTCCAAAATTTCTTAACTAGAATTGGAAGTGAGACATCAGCTAATTTTAATTTATCTGTGTTTTATGGCAGGTTATGCTGTGATTTCACCTGGCCTCAGATGTGACAACTATCACCACATTGATATAAAAATGTGACAACTTTGATAACCTACTTGCTAAATACTTTTTTTCCTGACAGACAGATATCCAACTGTTTGAATCTAAGCTTGGTTTATGAAGACGTTGTTTTCTATTCATCCACTTTGCTTTGTTCTGCTTCTTACGTGGCTTGTAACTTTATATTCCCATCACAGATCATATTCTTCCTGAAGGAGATTGATGACTTGAAGCTTCTATATGAGCAAATGGTCTCTGACCTCCTGAAATGGATAAAACAGAAGGTGCTGGAACTGGATGATCGTCGTTTCCCCAACTCTCTTCAGGAAATGTGGCTACTCATGGCCAACTTCAAGACTTTCCGCACTGTGGAGAAACCCCCCAAATACCAAGAGAAAGGCATGATTGAAGCTCATCTCTTCAGCATCAGGACAAAGCAGAGAGCCAACAACCAACGGCCATACTTGCCCCCAGAGGGGAGGACCCTGCAGGATGTGGAAAAGCACTGGGTTATCCTGGAAAAGGCAGAGCACAACCGGGGAAAAGCACTGCAGAAGGAGATGCTGAGACTGGAAAGGCTGGAACAACTAGCCCAGAGGTTCATGAAGAAGGCAGCCCTGCGTGAGTCCTACTTGGAAGACATGAAGAAAGTGATTGGGAAGCAGGACTTCTGGCCAGAGAGTGTAGACAGGATGGAGGCTGCCAATAAGAAACTGGAAGCCATTGTGGCAGATGTACTGCCCAGGAGGGAACGCTTCGCAGCTTTGGATGAAATGGCCACAGTAATCAGCCAGGAGAACTACCATGGCAAAGATCAAATTGTGAAGAAGTGAGTGGCACTTGTGACACTGTGGTGGTGGTGGAGGAGGTTGAAATTAGTTGAAATTCTGTGCTGTGGTGGAAGGAAGTGAATTGCAGCTATGAATCACAGCTTTGCTCCTCATAAGTAGAACTGGCAGTAGTTTCTTCTTCTTGTAAACAATTTCGCCTGATGGATCAAACCCTTCAACTGATTTCCAGTGCAAAATAGTTTTAAACTATTCTTTACATATGAAAATACTTGTTCTGACAAAATGTCTATCTCCTGTCAAAAATGTTTAGAGGGATACTTTGCACACACACACACACCCAAAGCAACACATTTCTTTTTCAGTGTGTAGTTTAGAGAGGTACAGGTTAGCTAAGACACAAAGTCTTCTCAGGTTGGCTCCAGTTTAAAGTCTAGAGAAATTATGACTTCTCTGATTATCAAAGCAGCCTGATTTGAGAATGGCTAAGAATGACATACACATGAATTATATTGATAGATTCACAGAATGGTTTGGGTTGAAAAGAATCATAAAGATCATGTAGTTCCAGCCCCCCTGCCATGGGCAGGGATATCTTCCACTAGACCAGGCTGCTCAAGGCTTCATCCAACCTGGCCTTGAACACCTCCAGGGATGGGCTATCCACAGCCTCCCTGGGCAACCTGTTCCGGTGTCTCACCACCCTCATTGGAAAGAATGTCTTTCTATTGTCTAGTCTAAATCTGTTCTCCTTAAGCTTAAATCTATTCTCCCTTGTTCCTCAGGAAGAAGTTCTTCACCATGAGGGTGGTGAGACATTGGAACAAGTTGCCCAGGGAGATGGTAGTAGCCTCATCCCTTTAAGTTTTTAGAGCCAGGCTGGATTGGGCTCTGAGCAACCTGATGTAGTGTGAGGTGTCCCTGTCCGTGGCAGGGGGGGTTTAACTAGGTGATCCTTGAGGTCCCTTCCAACCCTGACAATTCTATGATTGCATCACAAAAAGCATTCTCTTGTGGTATTTCAGTACTTTTCCAAGTTCTCATGAACTCAGAAAACTGTGGGAAATCTAAGAAAAACTGTTGCAAAAGAGTTAACCAAACTATTTAGGAGATCAGGTTATGACTCAACATGGTCTAGTTGCTCTTTTCTTTTTACTTTGAGCAGTATTTTAAAGATCACTCTTCCCCACCCCACCCCTGCCCACACACTAAGCCTTTCCATTGTATCAAATGAAAAGAGTATAGGATGCCAGGTATGAGGATCCATGAAAAAAGACCAAACAACCCAGTGTCTAAATTTGAAAGAATTAATGGCAGTTGATGTGTTAGTGAAAATTCCTCCCTGTGATAACAGTAATTAGACAACAAAATTGCTTCAACCTGTTTTGTGGTTGTGGCCTGTCCTCTTACACTGGTGGCAAGTGTTTGGTGTGTGTGTGTGTTCATTTAGCTCTTCTAACACTGCAAGCACTGAGAATCTCCCAGTGCTGCCCAATGTCTTTGGTCCAAGCTGATAATTTTCCTGTCTTTCCAGGCAAAACAGCATTTCCAAGCAGTGGCAGGACCTTCTGGATCAGCTTCAGAGACGGCAACGCTCTCTGGGTACAATGCAGGAAATTCTGGGCCTCCTGAGGGATATTGATGCCATTACAGAGGAGCTGAAAGAGCTGCAGGCAAGTCTACCAGATATATCAGTTTTCCTTTAGATAGATAAGTGTACATCCATTCATCATTGTAGGTAACTACATGTGAAAAAATAGGCTGTGCTTCAGTAGGAGCTCTCCATCATCACAAAGCCAGACATGGTACTAAAGGTTCAAGTAAAATAAAGATATGAAATATTGAACACCTAAGTTTAGAAATGTAAAAGCAAAAGTGGAATAAACCAGCCTCTTGTTCCTATTCTACATGATTTCTTCTCAATTACCTTCTGGGAGTACCTCCAGTGGTCACATAGATGGGGACTTGCTCAGGCAAAAGTCTGACTTTGAGGTGTCTAAACCTGTAAGACAGAAATGTTCCACTGCAAATACACAGTGATTGCTTTTGTGCAAGGATTTCCAAGTGTTACCAAAGTGAGAGAGCACAAAGCCTTCCCTCTAGCACAGGAAATAGCTGGTTTCATGTCGATTTTGTAATACCAGAAAATGTCTTTAATACAAGGCAAGACTAAAGAATGTATTTAAAGACAGAAAAATCCTTATGGCTACAGAATAGAACAGAATTAGCCATGTTGGAAGAGACCTTTGAGAACACTGAGTCCAAACTATCATCCAACACTATCTAATCAACTAAACCATGGCACCAAGCACCCCATCCAGTCTCTTCCTAAACATCTCCAGTGATGGTGACTCCACCACCTCCCTGGGCAGCCCAATCCAATGCCAAATAACTCTTTCTATTAAGAACTTCTTCATAACATCCAGCCTAAACCTCCCCTGGCACAGCTTGAGACTGTGTCCTCTTGTTCTGGTGCTGGCTGCCTGGGAGAAGAGACCAACCCCCACTTGGCTACAACTTCCCTTCAGGTAGTTATAGACAGCAAGAAGGTCTCCTTTGAGCCTCCTCTTCTCCAGGCTAAGCAACCCCAGCTCCCTCAGCCTCTCCTCATAGGTCTTGTGCTCCAAACCCCTCCCCAGCTTTGTTGCTCTTCTCTGGACACATTCCAGCATCTCAATATCTTTCCTAAACTGTGGGGCCCAGAACTGGACACAGGACTCAAGGTTGACTCAGTCCTCAGCTGAGATGTTGTATGAAGTTGTGAGTTTCAAGTTAAATGTAAGAGTGATCTGTACACTATGAATCTTTCTGTCCTGCTGTTAATAAGCAAAAAGCATTGGATGGTAATGATGGTATTGGAAGCACGAGGGTATGGGAGAAGACTGCTGAAGAAAGATAACATCCTGCAAGAGGATGGAGAATTGTATCCATTGATACAGATAGAGGAGAAACTTTTAATCACTTGGTACTTCCTCAGCTATCACTTAAATGCTATGAAGTACTGATTTTCATTATTTAGCTAACAAAGGCTGGTTTCTCAAACTAAAATCCATTACAGCCAAAACATACCATTTAAAATTGGATATTGCATAATTCCCCAAATACAGGCTGTGAGTCAGTCTGCCTGCAGATGGATGAATAGCACAGGGCTATCTTTTTTGCCCACAATTTCTGAGGCCTTGAGTGCTGAGTTAATAGAAGTAACCTAGGTGTGAAGGCTAACGGTTATTTGAAGAGGCCATTACCTGCAATAGATAAACCCCCTGGATTGTTGCCATTAATCTATGAGATTGAAAGAAAAGTATGACTCCTCTATTAAGAAGCTTTTCAGTATAGCCTAGCTGACACTATTCTTTTACATTTAGAAGCTCTGAGAGTCAACAGGAACCTTTGAACCAATTTCTTTGTACCAAGCCCTTGGACAAACTCTCTGCCAATGCCTTTTGTTTCTTACTTTGCTTGCAGGTGCTAGTGAATTCCCAGGACTATGGGAAGCAGCTCCCTGAAGTAGTAGATTTGCTGCAGAAGCACAACTTGGTTGACTCACAGATCTCCTCCTATGATGATAGACTGACACACATCTCCCAGAGGACAGCAGAAATCAGCAAGGACAGCACAGTTAAACCTGAAGTGCTTTATGCAAAAGTTCAGACGCTTCGTCAGCTGTATCAGAACCTTACAGCTCTGAGCAAGTCACGGTAGGGCTGTACTTTCACCTCTTCTTCCTGATTAGGAAGGCAAATTACTCCTTTAATCAGAAGACAGCTTCCCAGCATCTTGAAATGTCTTCATTTTTAAAGGCATTCCACAAACAGCTTGAACGTTTTGGTTACAGCTGACTGGGTCCTAGTGGATGGAAGGTTGACCATGAGCCAGCAATGTGTCCCTGTGGCCAAGAAGACCAATGCCATTCTAGGCTGTATCAGAAGGGCTGTGGTTAGTAGGTCGAGAGAGTTTCTCCTCCCCCTCTACTCTGCCCTGTTGAACCTGCATCTGGATTATTGTGTCCAGTTCTGGGCCCCTCAGTTCAAGAAGGACAGGGAACTGCTTGAGAGAGTCCAGTGCAGAGCCACAACAATGATTAAGGGAGTAGAACATCTTCCTTACGAGGAGAGACTGAGGGAGCTGGGGGTCTTTAATTTGGAAAAGAGGAGACTGAGAGGCGACCTCATTAATGTTTATAAATGTGTGAAGGGTGAGTGCCAAGAGGATGGATCCAAGCTCTTCTCAGTGATGTCAAGGGGCAATGGGTGGAAGTTGAGGCATAGGAAGTTCCATGGAAACATGAGGAAAAAATTTTTCACTGTGAGGGTGACTGAACCCTGAAACAGGCTGCCCAGGGGGGTTGTGAAGTATCCCTCTCTGGAGATACTCAAGTCCCACCTGGATGCATTCCTGTGTGATTTGCTCAAGGGGATCCTCCTCTGGCAGAGTGGTTAGACTAGATGATGTTTCAAGGTCCGTTCCAACCCCTAACATTTTGTGATTCTGTGAAAGAGATCACTTGCTTTCAGAGCTGGAGAACAGCTTCATGCTCGGCAGTTATTGTGGCTTGCTTTATGTGAAGCCTGAATAATAACATGTGATTATCTCCTCATCTCCTAGAGGAAGCAGGAAATGCAATTTGGTTTCCTTTGTCTTCTTCCACCAGTAAATTAATTTATGGCAAAGAGGATTTAAAAGCACTCAAATTCTGGGTTTTCTGAAGTCTCCCTTGATTATTGTCTCTAATAATTTGATTACTGGGGATTCCAGTTCTTACTGAGATGTACTGTTTGTTTCTGTGTTTCAGAAAGTCTCAGCTAGAAGAAGCCTTGAAGCTTTTTGAATTCTTTCGTGACTGCAAAGAAGAAGAATCATGGATCTCTGAGAAATGGAAGCTAGCAAGAACAACAACGTTAGGGAAAGATGTCAGCCAGATTACAGCCTCTATTCAGAAGCACAAGGTATTTTAGTTAACTGGTGGTGTCTCGTCTTTGTTAAGATTTTAAAACATAGAATCATAGAATCAATAAGGCTGGAAAAGGACCTCAAAGATCATTGAGTCCAACTTATCATCTAACAGCATCTAATCAACTAAACCATGGCACCAAGGGCCCCATCCAGTCTCTTCCTAAACATCTCCAGGGATGGTGACTCCCCCACCTCCCTGGGCAGCACATTCCAATGGCTAATTACTCTTTCTGTGAAGAACTTTCTCCTCACCTCACAACCTCCCCTGGCTCAGCTTGAGACTGTGTCCTCTTGTTCTGGTGCTGGTCGCCTGGGAGAAGAGACCAACCCCCTCCTGGCTACAACCACCCTTCAAGTAGTTATAGAGAACAATAAGGTCTCCCCTGAGCCTCCTCTTCTCCAGGCTAAACAACCCCAGCTCCCTTAGCCTCTCCTCATAGGGCTTGTGCTCAAGACCTCTCACCAGCTTCATAGCCCTTCTCTGGACATGTTATGTGAGCTACTGCCCTTTTATAGCCTAGAATCTGTGAACAAATGAAGAGACCTGTCAGCTTCAGAACTTGCATGACAAAACTGAAATAAGAGCCTTTTCTGTAGTTCAGGTATACACTTGTGTGCATCTGTTTTGTCTGTTGCTTGCCCTGGAAAATATAAGGCAGCTGAACTGGTGGCCAATAAACGAGTGTCTACTTCACTGAAGAACATATTCAGTATCACTAAGCTTAGAAGAGACCTCAAAGCTCGAGTCCAACCTGTCGCCACAGACCCCATGACTAGAGTAGGGAGGACACTACTGCTCACTGCAGGCTTGAACTCACAACCTTCCCATTAAGGGTCTTATGCACTACCAACTGAGCTTCACATCAAAGGCAAAAAGTAGAATAGAATAGAACAGAATAGAATAGAACAGAGACCTTCAAGATCATCGTGTCCAACCTATCATCCAACACCACCTAATCAACTAAAGTAGGACAGTAGTCTCTGTGTGTGTAGTCAAGGGGTGATCATAGAACCATAGAGCATCATCTCAGGATTCAGAGAAAAGTCATGGATATGGGTAAGATATAGGGATTTTGGAAACGTGTTACAGAGCAGAGAACTGAACTACTCTTCCCTCTCGGGTGGTGGGAAGTGAGTTGTGCTAACAAGTCTTCTGTCCTTCTGCTAGGCTCTTGAGGCAGAATGCAGTTCCCACAGGGCCTTATGTGCAGAAGTGATGAAGAGGGGCCTGGAGCTGAGCCAGAAGAACCCTGCACACCAGGAGGACATTCTGAAGCAGACAGACAACCTCCAGATGTTGTGGCAGCAGCTCCAAGATGAGGTTGCTGATCGAAAAAGCCGCCTGCAGGCAGCAGCTCTCATCAAACAGGTAAGCAGAGCTCTGCTGTGGTGTGTGGTATGGAGGACACAGATGTGGTTCTGTTGTGCCCCATGCTCCTGCATGCAGGGCAAGAATAGCAGGAAGCCTTCAGTTGTTGGTCTTCAAAAAAATAAATCAAAAGTCTCAATCCTGCCAGCCAGTCAGACAGGAGATTGGAGCTGCTGGAAATTGCTCTACATTGAGAATGTTGATAGAAATGGCTCACATCATAGTTCTGATGCAGAGGGTATTTTTGTAAGTGGGATCTGGGAATCTGTGTGGCATTTTCTAACATAAACAAAACAACAGAAAAAGAAATGTGCCATAAGACTTGGGTCAGTCATGAACCTTCCAAAGCCTTGGGAAATATGTGACCCTTGCCATTCTGAGCTACACTTTTACACCTACAGACATTCAGACATCTGCAAATAAAGAGCATTCACAAATCACATAACATCACCTCAGATTTTCTTATCCCCCCCTTACCTAAACTTTTGGCTCAGTCTTTTGTTTCCATAAGGTGCTTGAATAAAACTTCATGTGATGGGTTATGCCCATCCTGAAAGCAGGAGGGGGAAGGCTTGTGAGAGTATTGCCCTCCCTGCAGGGAGGTTTCCCCCTGGGAAACTGTGTTTAGTCTGTTCCACTCCCCCTCCTTGTCCAGCAAGCCTATAAAAAGGAGGACACTGCAGCCATTAGCTCTCTCTTGGCCCCTGCCTTTTGCCTGGATGAGGACTGCTGCTGGTTCCCTGCTTCTCTGCCACATGGTCCTCCCTGCTGTACCCATGCCTTTGCAAAGGACTGGTTTTGTATTTCATATTTCTTTTTCCCATCCATCCTTGTTCCTTACACTTGTGAACCCTACCTGTTACTGTTACATATATATATACACATATATATGTATATATATATATACTGTTTGAAGAAAATTCTTTACCTCTCTACTTCCAAGCCAAATCCAAATTATTTCTTGGTGGATTTGATCCTTTTCTTTCTTTTCCTCTCTATTGGGCAAGAGGAGGGGGGAATGGGGGAGAGAGTCTCAGCCTGGCCCCCATCTGAGCTTTTAAGTCCCAGTTAAAGCTCAAACCGCCACACTTCACGACTTTGTTCTTGACAAAGTCTAAATTCTCTGTTTTGTCTAGTAACTTTAACATCATTATGATGTGTTAGTTCTTTCTTTTTCCTTCACAACCATGGGTTTTCTTTTTCTCTGTTATACCTTATTGCACCTATCTCAAAGTCTTGTTGTAATTTTACCACCATAGCCAGGCAGAATGCAATCTCCAGGCAGCTTCATTGTTTGCTGTTGGAATCTTCCTTAGAACCTTTAGAAAGTATCTGTTGTAATTATAAATGCCTCCTAGCATTACACATTGTGGATTCCTCTTCCTGCAACTATTAAGCACCCCAAATTCCAGTTAGTTAGGAGGTTTTAAAGAGTTGTATAGGCAAACCTCAAATCTCTTTACTGACTGATTCTGTGAATTGTCTGTGTTTGATGTGATTATGAAATTCATCATGCATTTAGAGCTACTTTATTCACAGGATGTTAGGGGTTGGAAGGGACGGCCAAGGGATCAGGCCTAGCCAGCATGGATTTAGGAAGGGCAGGTCCTGCCTCAAACCTCAAATCTCTTTACTGACTGATTCTGTGAATTGTCTGTGTTTGATGTGATTATGAAATTCATCATGCATTTAGAGCTACTTTATTCACAGGATGTTAGGGGTTGGAAGGATGGCCAAGGGATCAGGCCTAGCCAGCATGGATTTAGGAAGGGCAGGTCCTGCCTGACCAACCTGATCTCCTTCTATGATCAGGTGACCCGCCTGGTGGATGTGGGGAGGCCTGTTGATGTAGTCTACCTGGGCCTCAGCAAGGCCTTTGACACCGTCCCCCATAGCAAACTGCTGGCCAAGCTGTCAGCCCATGGCTTGGACAGGAGCACACTGCGATGGATTAGGAACTGGCTGGAGGGCCGAGCCCAGAGAGTGGTGGTGAATGGTGCCACATCCAGCTGGCAGCCAGGCACCAGTGGTGTGCCCCAGGGATCAGTGCTGGGCCCTGTGCTCTTTAACATCTTTATTGATGATCTGGATGAGGGCATTGAGTCCATCATCAGTAAATTTGCTGACGACACCAAGCTGGGGACAGGAGTTGATCTGCTGGAGGGTAGAGAGGCTCTGCAGAGAGACCTCAACAGGCTGGACAGATGGGCAGAGTCCAACGGCATGAGATTGAACACATCCAAATGCCGGGTTCTGCACATTGGCCACAGCAACCCCATGCAGTGCTACAGGCTGGGGTCAGAGTGGCTAGAGAGCAGGCAGGCAGAGAGGGATCTGGGGGTGCTGGTTGATGGTAGGCTTAACATGAGCCTGCAGTGTGCCCAGGCAGCCAAGAGGGCCAATGGCATCCTGGCCTGCATCAAGAACAGTGTGGCCAGCAGGAGCAGGGAGGTCATTCTGCCCCTGTACACTGCACTGGTTAGGCCGCACCTCGAGTACTGTGTCCAGTTCTGGGCCCCTCAGTTTAGGAAGGAGGTTGACTTGCTGGAACGAGTGCAGAGAAGAGCAACAAAGTTGGTGAGGGGTTTGGAACACAAGCCCTATGAGGAGAGGCTGAGGGAGCTGGGGCTGCTTAGCCTGGAGAAGAGGAGACTTAGGGGTGACCTTATCACTCTCTACAACTACCTGAAGGGAGGTTGTAGACAGGCTGATGATGGTCTCTTCTCCCAGGCACCCAGTACCAGAACAAGAGGACACAGTCTCAAGCTGCACCAGGGGAGGTTCAGGTTGGATGTTAGGAAGAAGTTCTATACAGAAAGAGTGATTGCGCTATGGAATGGGTTGCCCGGGGAGGTGGTGGAGTCGCCGTCATTGAAGGTGTTCAGAAGGAGACTTGACGGGGTGCTTGGTGCCATGGGTTAGCTGTTTGGGTGGGTTGGATTGGTTGATGGGTTGGACACGATGATCTTGAAGGTCTCTTCCAACCTGGTTTGGTTTATTCTAATAAAGGTTTATTCTAATAAAGGACCTCCTTAGAGCAGGACTATAGAATCTAGTACAGGTCATGCAGGAACACATCCAGATGGGTCTTGTAAGTCTCTAGAGAAAGAGACTCCACAACCTCTCTGGGGAGCCAGTTCAAATGCTCTGTGACCCTCACAGTGAAGAAGTTCCTCCTCATGTTGAGGTGGAACCTCCTGTGCTGTGGCTTATATTCATTACCCCTTGTCCTATCACAGAGTGCAAAGGAGAAGAGCCTGTCCCCTCCCTCTCGACCCCCAGCCCTCAGATAGTTATAATCATTTATTAAATCCTTTTTCAGTCTTCTCTTCTCCAGACTAAAAAGCCTCAGGTATCTCAGCCTCTCTTCCTAGGGCACATGCTCCAGTCCCTTAATCATCCTGGTAGCCCTCCATTGGACTCTCTTGAATTGATCTCTGTCCCTCTTGAACTGGGGAGCCCAAAACTGGATGCAATATTCCAGGTGTGGCCTCACCAGGGCAGAATGGTGGGGGAAGAAAACCTCCCTTGATCTGCTGGACACACTCCTCTTAATGTACCCCAGGATCCCCTTGGCCCTCAAAGCTTTCATAATACCTGGAAGTAGCCTTATAGCTACAGACCTAATGGCATTTCTTCTTTTTCATCATTTCCAAAAAAGTAATAATTTCAAAAGGATTCTTTCAGAATGAAATTGAGCATTTTGTTTGAGACACTTGAACGTGTCCAGAGAAGGACAATGAGGCTGGGGAGAGGCCTCGAGCACAAGCCCCATGAGGAGAGGCTGAGGGAGCTGAGGTTGCTTAGCCTGGAGAAGTGGAGGCTCAGGGGAGACCTTATTGTTGTCTACAACTACCTGAAGGGAGGTTGTATTCAGGAGGGGGTTGGTCTCTTCTCCCAGGGAACAGCACCAGAAGAAAAGGACACAGTCTCAAGCTGCACCAGGGGAAGTTTAGGTTGGAGGTGAGGAAGAAGTTCTTCACAGTGAGAGTTGTTAGCCGTTGTAATGTGCTGCCCAGGGAGGTGGTGGAGTCACCATCCCTGGAGTTGTTCAAGAGGGGATTGGATGTGGCACTTGGTGCCATGGTCTACTAGTCATGAGGTGTTGGGTGATAGGTTGGACTTGATGATCTTTGAGGTCTTTTCCAACCTTATTAACTCTATGATTTTCTTCTCTGTGTTCCTTCAGTACTTTGCTGATGCTGATGAAGCAAACTCATGGTTGCGAGAAAAGCAGCCCCTCCTGGCTAGCAAGGACTATGGAAAAGACGAATCAAGTGCTGAAGCTCTGCTGCATCGGCACTTGCGCCTGGAGAAGGAGATTGCAGCCTACTCCTCTGAGATGAGGCGTCTGAAAGAGCAGGCTGACATTGCAGCACAACAAGCTCCAGCTGCAGTGAGTAAATGAGTGTTTCTGTCACATTTTAGTGAAGAATACAAATGGAATGAGTTTTGATGACATGAAATAGTTTGAGTTTGCCAAAATGGAATGTTCCAAGTTACCTAAACAAGCATTTATTACTAATTTGTTTATTTATTTATTTAGAAGAAATTTTTAATTAGAATTGAGGCAGATTTTTAGATTACAAATCACTGGAGGTGTTTAGGAAGAGACATGGTTTAGTTGATTAGATAGTGTTGGGTGATAGGTTGGACTCGATCTCAAACATCTCTTCCAACCTGGTTAATTCCCTCCCCTCCCCTCCCCTCCCCTCCCCTCCCCTCCCCTCTCCTCCCCTCTCCTCCCCTCTCCTCCCCTCTCCTCCCCTCTCCTCCCCTCTCCTCTCCTCTCCTCTCCTCTCCTCTCCTCTCCTCTCCTCTCCTCTCCTCTCCTCTCCTCTCCTCTCCTCTCCTCTCCTCTCCTCTCCTCTCCTCTCCTCTCCTCTCCTCTCCTCTCCTCGAGTCTCCTCTCCTCTCCTCGAGTCTCCTCTCCTCTCCTCGAGTCTCCTCTCCTCTCCTCGAGTCTCCTCTCCTCTCCTCTCCTCTCCTCTCCTCTCCTCTCCTCTCCTCTCCTCTCCTCTCCTCTCCTCTCCTCTCCTCTCCTCTCCTCTCCTCTCCTCTCCTCTCCTCTCCTCTCCTCTCCTCTCCTCTCCTCTCCTCGAGTCTCCTCTCCTCTCCTCGAGTCTCCTCTCCTCGAGTCTCCTCTCCTCTCCTCGAGTCTCCTCTCCTCTCCTCGAGTCTCCTCTCCTCTCCTCTCCTCGAGTCTCCTCTCCTCTCCTCTCCTCGAGTCTCCTCTCCTCTCCTCTCCTCGAGTCTCCTCTCCTCGAGTCTCCTCTCCTCGAGTCTCCTCTCCTCTCCTCTCCTCGAGTCTCCTCTCCTCTCCTCTCCTCGAGTCTCCTCTCCTCTCCTCTCCTCGAGTCTCCTCTCCTCTCCTTGAGTCTCCTCTCCTAAAGTCTCCTCGAGTCTCCTCTCCTCAAGTCTCCTCGAGTCTCCTCTCCTCTCCTCGAGTCTCCTCTCCTCGAGTCTCCTCTCCTCGAGTCTCCTCTCCTCTCCTCGAGTCTCCTCTCCTCTCCTCTCCTCAAGTCTCCTCGAGTCTCCTCTCCTCTCCTCGAGTCTCCTCTCCTCTCCTCTCCTCTCCTCGAGTCTCCTCTCCTCTCCTCTCCTCGAGTCTCCTCTCCTCGAGTCTCCTCGAGTCTCCTCTCCTCTCCTCTCCTCGAGTCTCCTCTCCTCTCCTCGAGTCTCCTCTCCTCTCCTCGAGTCTCCCCTCCCCTCCCCTCCCCTCCCCTCCCCTCCCCTCCCCTCCCCTCCCCTCCCCTCCCCTCCCCTCCCCTCCCCTTCCCTTCACATGAATTGTTGGGGAGTTGTAGCCCATCTGATTAACCTTCTGGGACATGCTAAAAATATGCTTGTGTGGCCTCTACTGGCCCTCACAGGTACTGTCTCACTCTTTATTCTCATGACATTGTTAATTTCAAGCAGCTTCAACATGCAGATATTTAAGCTAAACGTCTTTACAAATTCTTTCTGTATCCCAGCGTAGTGACAAACCATTCCAGAGTTCCAGGAGCAATTCATTCACACGAACTTGGAGTGAGCATTAAAGCACATGGGATGAAGTCAACCTCTGCAGTTTCCCCTCTTTCTCCTTGACTAGAAAGGGAACTTTTGACCTGAAATCACCTCATTCAGCAAAAGAATTCAGAGATGAATGACACATTTCATATTTTACTCCTTTAAGCCTTCTATGATCACTCAGCTTTTAGCCAAACTAGTTTGAGAGCTATGAGTACCACTGTGGGCCTTTCTTTCACCTCATCATTCCAACACTAATTTTTATTAGAACAAAAATTATCAGAATAAAACTTTTTATTAGGATAAAAATTGCACTGCTTCATTATTAAACACGAAAAGGCACGTGACAAGAGGGTATCAATGTGCAAACAAAAGCATTTATTCAGTAGGGCACTCACAGGCTTTGAAATGGGAAATGTTCAGATATTGAAACATCATCACAAATGGAACTGGAAGCAGAGTTAATTTCTTGATTTATTGACAAATATTGTTTCTCAAAAAAAAAAAAACCCACCAAAAACTCCTCCAAATGAACAGAAAACAACCTTGATGCAGTGAGGTTTTACTGACTTAATATATTTTAAAGTGAGCTAAATGAAACTTCTTCTCTAAACAAAAGTGAAATGTTTCTCAGTTGTTTGGGTTTTTTATTTGTTTTGGTTTGGTTTTCTTTTTTCCCCAGTAAAACAAAGGAAGCAGATTCAAACAAGTACTGGAAAATCAGAAGGCTGTGATTTGAACTAGCCAGTCCACATTTTCCTCCCCTGTGAAATTTTTAGCCACATCAGAAATACTCATCCACTGACTTTGCTAAATTTTGCTTGACAGATGGTGAAGACAGAAACCCCAAGTAACCTAAACCAAAAAGCTAAGCTATCATTCAGTCGGACCTTGGTAACACCTGAAACGGCTTTCCCTGGAACCTCCAGCACAGATGTTCATTTTCTGCCAGAGAACATCTGGAAGACCCAAGACGAAATAGACTCACTTTATGAAAATCTTCAGAGCATGGCTGAGGTATATTATCCCCTCCAGTATTTTGCAGGGAGGTCATTCTGCCCCTGTACTCAGCACTGGTTAGGCCACACCTTGAGTCCTGTCTCCAGTTCTGGGAAAGAAGTTGAGTTGCTGGAACATGTCCAGAGAAGGGCAACAAGGTTGGTGAGGGGCTTGGAACTCAAGCCCTATGAGGAGAGGTTTAGGGAGTTAGGGTTGCTTGGCCTGGAGAAGAGGAGGCTCAGGGGAGACCTTATTGCTCTCTACAGCTACCTGAAGGGAGGTTGTAGTCAGGTGGAGGTTGGTCTCTTCTCCCAGGCGGCCAGCACCAGAACAAGAGGACACAGTCTCAAGCTGCACCAGGGGAGGTTTAGGCTGGATGTTAGGAAGAAGTTCTTCACAGAAAGAGAGATTGGTCATTGAATGTGCTGCCCAGGGAGGTGGTGGAGTTACCATCTCTGGAAGTGTTTAAGAAGAGACTAGATGAGATGCTTAGTGTCATGGTTTAGTTGATTAGATGGTGTTGGGTGGTAGGTTGGACTTGATGATCTCCAAAGGTCTTTTCCAACCTGGTTAATTCTGTATTCTGTAAAATACTCAAGTCCAAAGTGCTGTGCTAGCTTCTGGTTTTCAGTTTTATAATGTCTCAATCCTGTGAAGTCCTGTGGGGCTCTAAATCACAGAATCACAGAAAGTTAGGGGCTGGAAAGGACCTCAAAAGATCATCAAGTCCAACTCCCCTGCCAGAGCAGGATCGCCTAGAGCAGATGACACAGGAATGCATCCAGGTGGGTTTTGTATATTTCCAGAGAGGGAGACTCCACAACCCCCCTGGGCAGCCTGTTCCAGTGTTCAGTCACCCTCACAGGGGAATTTTTCCTCATGTTTCCATGGAACTTCCTATGCCTCAGATTCCACCCATTGCCCCTTGTCCTCTCTTTGGGCATCACCACGAAGAGGCTGACTCCATCCTCTTGGCATCAGCCTTAACATATTTATACGCATTCAGGAGGTTTAAAGCTTGAGATTACCTTTGAAGTTTTGGTGTCAAAACACATTTTTTATTGGCAAAATTCCTATTTACCTTTTAGTCTTTTTACTTTATGAAGAGTGGAGGGTTTTGTGTATTGTTTTTTTTCTTTCTTCTTCCTAATGCTTGCTTGCTTGAACTCCTACATCTCTGGGGTGCCTTACCTGATACCAAAAAAACCAACAATTGTAAACTACATTCTCCATTTATTACAGTTGCTCCTACCTAGCACAATCCTGCCCTAAATACCAACAAAAGCATCTTACTGAGGTAAATCTTCAGTCAGCAGCAGCAAGGAGCCCAGTGGCCTTGGGGCCTTTCAGGGACTGAGCACTCCCCAGCTGTTTCTCTTATGCTTTTAAGCCACTGTTGTTCTGGATAGAAGTATTGGGATCTTAAGGTAAAATGTTCTATTCATTCAGCAGCGTCTGGCAAAACTGCTAAGCTACTACCTGTGTGTTGTAGTTAAGTGCAAGGATCCTTTTTATTTTAATTGGGGTTTTTTTCTCCAAACAGCAGAGAGTTATTCCAGCAATACTTTAGCCTCCAAATGTTTTGCAGGACAGAAAAAAGGCTCTGGAAGAGATGATTGGATATTACCGCTTCTGTAGCTCTTGTGAAGAATTTCAGTCGTGGATGAAAGAAAAAGAGAACATTTTCCGGACTCTTCAGCCTCAGGCAGACAATGTGGAAGTCATGCAGCAGAAATATCAGGTAGTCCTTTTCCATGCTCACAGGTGACACCTTTGAAATCAAATTCACCTTGGAATAATAGATAAAGCTGAGAAATGAAGTTTCGAGAGTCTTTGCATTCATTTCCACTTCTGGAGTCATGCATAGATCAGATACTTCTTTTGTATAAACTATGACAAGGTTATTGAAGTTGGTGTAACTGTGTCCCTGTAGCTTCTCCTGTAGAATATCATGGTACAAAAGGACTCTTTCTGTGGTTTATCTTATGCCACTTGATGAAAAACGCCAGGTGAAGAAAAAAATCCTGCAGTGGAGTGGGACATGTATGCATCGGTGTGGTGGGTACACTAGTAGAGGTCAGGAGGGTTAGAAGGGAACTGTGTGCACAGTTTTGTCTGGTGTCAACAGACAGGTAAGTAAAGAAACTAACTGGGAACATGGACATGGTGAATTACTGAGGATTGTGTCCTAAGTAATGGAAAACCTGCGAGTTCTGCATTCTTGTATCTTTTCTGTTTTAGAGCTTTTTAACAGAACTGGCTGCAGGCAAAGGCCAGCTGGGAGACATTGAAAACTTAGCTATTAAATATGGAAAGATCAGTCCCAGAAAATATGCTGAGATCCAGATTTGGCTGGAAGAGATCAACACGAGGTAAAGATGCTACTAATAATACTGATTATCTCAGGGCATCAGTTACAGAGGAGAACTTTCACATCTGATCTAGACTACACTGTGACCATATCCGTCTGGTAGACTTCTAAGTCACAGGATTTGCTTGAAGGGAGAGACTTTCCATGTGTCTGAGGCTTGCTGTATTCAGGTGTGGTTGTTGCTCCCAGACAGAGCCTGGGACAAAGGGACAGGGGTTGCTCTCTGGGGCCTGACAGTAGTAGTCTCTGGGGATAGCCCATAGTCTCCACAGCCTGGCTGGTCTGTGTTGAGAGGACAGAACTGCAGCCTGGTTGAGAGAGATTTGTTTGGTGTGTGGCCTGGGAATCACAGGATGGTGGAGGTTGGAAGTGACTTCTGGAGATCAAGTCAAACACCCCTGCTAAAGCAGGTTCACCTGGAGCAGGCTGCCCAGGATTGCATCCAGGTGGTACTATGATTTTAAATCTCACCAGAGGAGGAGATTCCACAACCTCTATGAGCAGCTTGGTCCAGTGCTCTGTCACCCCCAGAGGAAAGCAGGTTTTTCCTTATGTTTAGGTAGAAATTTCTGTATTTCCATTTGTACTCATTGCTGATTGTCCTTTCCCTGCTCACCACTGAAAAAAGTCTGACCCCATCCTCTTGACACCTGCCCTTTAGATATCGACAAACATTGATAAGATCCCATTTCAATCTTCTCCAAGCTAAACAGCCCAGTGTCTCTCAGTCTGAGTCCCAATCGTCCTAACTACCCGACAGCCTGTCCCCACTCTCACCAATGGGAAGGGGACAGCCCTCAGCAGCACTGGCTCTAGGATGGCCCCATGCCTGGTGTTATTCCTCCATCACTGGCAAGTGCTTCTATGTCCCTTACACTGACACAATTAAAGTGCAGCAATTAATGTGTGTGTAAAGCACAACACAAATCCACTCACAGGTTACAGAGATGGATGCAGAGCAGTCCTGCCATAGTCTAGTCATGGGGTCTGTGTTGATAGGTTGGACTCGATGATCCTCAAGGTCCTTTCCAACCTAAGTGATACTGTGATACTGTAATACTGTGATACTGTTTGTATTGCACTGCAGCAGTTGATTTGGTTATTTAAATATCAGGGGGAGGGTGCTAGGGGCATTAAAACTTCTTTGACTTCATCAAATATATTTAGTAACTGTTATGTGTGTAAGACTGGCATGATGAATGAAGCACCAGCTTTGAGTACTGTTGCTTATTGGTATCATGTCCAGTATGTTCTGCTCACCTGAGCAGCGTTGTCTTGTGTCAGATAGCACTGAGATGAATTTCAAGGTTAAGGGGGAGTGCCAGTGTTCACCCTCTCAGTCCACTTAAGAGCTGATGAAATCTTTATACCAGGCATTTTATGAATAGAGTAGAATAGAATAGAATAGAATAGAATAGAATAGAATAGAATAGAATAGAATAGAATAGAATAGAATAGAATAGAATAGAATAGAATAAGCCAGGTTGGAAGAGACCTTGGAGATCATCAAGTCCAACGTATCACCCAACACCATCTAATCAACTAAACCATGGCACCAAGCACCCCATCCAGTCTCTTCCTAAACACCTCCAGTGATGGTGACTCCACCACCTCCCTGGGCAGCACATTCCAATGGCCAGTCAATCTTTCTGTGAAGAATTTCTTCCTAACATCCAGTCTAAACCTCCCCTGGTGCAGCTTGAGACTCTGTCCTCTTGTTCTGGTGCTGGCCGCCTGGGAGAAGAGGCCAACCACCTCCTGGCTACAGCCTCCCTTCAGGTAGTTGTAGAGAGCAAGAAGGTCTCCCCTGAGCCTCCTCTTCTCCAGGCTAAGCAACCCCAGCTCCCTCAGCCTCTCCTCATAGGGCTTGTGCTCCAACACCCTCCCCAGCTTTGTTGCCCTTCTCTGGACACGTTCCAGCAAGTCAACATCTTTCCTAAACTGAGGGGCCCAGAACTGGACTATAAATTGTACTTGCTCTCTAGGTGAAGGCAAGTTTTGAAATAGTGGCTGAGGCCAGATGCAAGTAACTGGTTCTCTCTCTCTCCAAGGTGGGAAAGCATGGAAACTCTGAAGGAGGAAAAGGGCTCTGAGCTGATTGGTGTGGCTGATGTGAAGACATTTCTTCAGGATTGTCAGAGCATAGGAGTCCTACTGCAAGACAAGATGGTCCAACTCAGGGACCTGGAACCAGGGAGCTCACCTGCTGGGCTGGAGTCTGACAAGCGTAAACTCTCCATGGTTGAGAGAGAGGTCCTGGTGATAGAGAGGAAAATTGAATACCTGAGGAGTGTTGCAAAATCGTAAGGAGCATGCACTTTGTTTCTACATTCTTTGCTAGGTCTCTAAGATCATGTTGTGAATTATAGCTATAAAGACAATGAGCAGCTTGTTAAGTTTCTCTTTCTAGCAACCTGAAGAACTTTACTTGCTGGATTGAAGTCCTCTCTCTTGTGTATGGCTGGGTGATTGGTGAAGTCATTGCATCCAGACTTCAGTAGCAAAGGAGGATAAATACCACAGGATTGTTTGTGGCTCTAACAAATCATTTCTGTTAATGGAAATGTCACATTTTGAACTAAGTATCATTTAGGTCCTCAAAAGAAGGTAATTAGAGGAAGCAATGATGGAGAAAGCAGAGAATTGTACATAGGAGCTTGAATTCAAAAGACAAATTTAAAGGTTTTTGCTTCTTTAAGCTTTCTGTACATTCACAGTGGGAGTGAATCATTGAATCCTAACAGTGTTACCAGAGTCTTTCAAAGGAATGCACTCTCTGAAGTAGACCATATTCACAGCAATATTTCTTTCTAGTGTGGAACAGTTGTTGCCTTAGATGACTTTGTTGTCAATGAAAGTAAATACCCAAATCAATTCCTTTTAAAGAGTATCATTTCAAGCTCTAAATTCCTAAAGTGTTTGTTCAGTTAATTGAATGTATTTAATTTCCTCGTGTAGGATTAAGGACACTAACCCTGCAGAGAGCAGGGCCATCACTGAGCAGGTGGAGAACATGGAGAGGCTTCTGGCAAAGCTCAAGCTGGAGACCCAAAAGAAGCAGGACATTCTGCAGCAGGCCCAAAATCAGCAATCCTTCCTGCAAGAGAGTCGCAGACTCCTGCTGTGGGCAGAAGGAATTCGAGAGAAAATGAGCAGTGAGGAAATGGGAGTGGATGTGGCTTCTGCAGAGCAATTGCTGAAGGAACATCAGGACCTGTTGAAAGAAATTAGGTCTCAGAAAGAAAGGTAGAGACATTCTGTCAGGGTGGGCAGTGTGGGGTGAAATGACAATACTGTAAAGATGAAATGAAACAGGTCTCTTATGCACATCAATTGTATAAAAGCAATGCTAAGAGTTTATACAAATGCTCTTGAAACTTAGTGTCATAAGGAGACTGTGGAACAGAAAATGCAGTGAACTTTTGCATACTTATCCTGATGACTGATGGGGGGGGGGGGAAGGAGAAGCTGTATGTTTGGAGTGGCATTCCACAAGCTCTCCTGACACTCAAATAGTGTCATCTTCACTTGGTTCCAGTTTCCCCATTCCTTCCATTCTCAAGCTGTATGCTTCCAGTTGCCATCATTTTTAGTTCTCCTTCTGCACTCTTAGGAAGTTCCAGATACTCTTCTCTGAAAAGGGAAAGCCTGCTTCTATGGGCTTTCATTCCAAATGGGGAAGTATCACCTACTGCCTCAAACATGTATCCCAGAACAAATTAACACCTTCACTTTGTGGTGCACAGCCATGGCTATCAGGGAAAAAAGTGAAAGGGGGGAGGTAAGCTCAATGTCTGGGCACGGCCAAGAAGGCAAAGAGCTGTGATGAAAGAGAATTCATATTCCCCTGTGCAATGACATCTCACTTTTCTTTTTTGACTCTGGAAAGATTTGTGGAGCTGGAAGAGCTAGGACACAAAGTAATCCACAACCAACCCAGTAATGGCAGGACTACAGATGTCTACCAAGCCATGGAGAGGCTTGCCAAGGAGAACAAAGAGCTGGAGAAAATGTGGGAACAACGACAGAAAAAGCTGCAGGATGGCCTGGAACTGCAGAAGTTCAATAGGGAAGGAGACCGTATCAATGCAGCCCTCTCTGGCCATGAGGCATTTCTCCGGGGGGATGACCTTGGGGTATGTACAGTAGCTGGGTTTGTTTTCTCCCACATTGTCTCCCTATCCAGGAAGTAGCAATGACTTCCTAAATTAGATCCATTTCCTCGTTCCTATGGTCATGGCATTTAAATACTCAGAAACTAGACTTTCAGGTTCTTATTAATGTTTTCTTGTTTATCCATCTTAATGAGAACAAAACTGTCAAAAAACAATCACAGCTCTAGCTGTCTTTACAATTTGTTGCTGTGTTTGTACAGGCCAGGTGATTTTTATACAACTGATTTATGTGGTCCCTAATGAATAAAAGAGTTCATCCTGTATAAAATTTTGGGTTTCTCAGTGACGTACAAACCTGACTTTAAAAACCAATCCAGTATCTGAAGGGGGCCTACAAGAAGGCTGGGGAGAGACTTCTCAGGATATCAGGTAGTGATAGGACTAGGGGGAATGGAATGAAGCTGGAGGTGGGGAGATTCAGGCTGGACGTGAGGAGGAAGTTCTTCACCATGAGAGTGGTGAAGCCCTGGAATGGGTTGTCCAGGGAGGTGGTTGGGGCACCATCCCTGGAAGTGTTTAAGACCAGGCTGGATGAGGCTCTGGCCAGCCTGATCTAGTGTGGGGTGTCCCTGCCCATGGCAGGGGGGTTGGAACTAGATGATCCTTGTGGTCCTTTCCAACCCTGACCGATTCTATGATTCTAATAATTAAGCTTCTACTTCTCACTGAATATTTTAAGAACATTAAAAGAAATGAAAGGAAAAATAAACACATGCAGTAGTCACAAGATCAATCAAGGAGATTGTGGTATCTCACTATCTTTTATGTTTCCATCTGAAACTGAAACTTCCATATCTTTAGATCAACTAAGTGGAATAAAGAATTATTTAGTTATGACCTCTTGAATTGCACGCACCTGGATGTGCCATTCAGAATACAGATTTCCTTAAGGTGAAAATGCAACCACAACAGAAACATAAAGCAGAAGAACTAGTGATGATTCAAACCTGAGCACTTGCTGCTTGTTTGTAGCCCTGAACTTCCCATAGGCTCATGCAAAAGGTACACTGTATCTCCTGCCAGAGAGTGAAGGGGGAAAAGAAGGTCCACAGTTCCTTTTTTATTATTATTAGAATAGAATAGAATAGAATAGAATAGACCAGACCAGGTTGGAAGAGACCTTCAAGATCATGTTCAACCTATCATCCAACACTACCCAACCAACTAAACCATGCAACCAAGCACCCTATCAAGTCTCCTCCTGAACACCTCTAGTGATAGTGACTCCACCACCTCCCCAGGCAGCCCATTCCAATGGGCAATCACTCTCTCTGTGTAAAACTTCCTCCTAATCTCCAGCCTAAACCTCCCCTAGTGCAGTCTGAGACTGTGTCCTCTTGTTCTGGTACTGGTTGCCTGGGAGAAACCAACCTCTGCCTGGTACAACCTTCCTTCAGGTAGTTGTAGAGAGCAATAAGGTCACCCCTGAGTCTCCTCCTCTCCAGGCTGAGCAACCCCAGCTCCCTCAGTCTTTCCTCATAGGGCTTGTGTTCCAAGCCCCTCACCAATTTCGTTGCCCTTCTCTGGACATGCTCCAGCAAGTCAACATCCTTCCTAAACTGAGGAGCCCAGAACTCCTCAGTTGCTGCAGAAACAACATATGGTCAAGAAAAAAATTGATCACATTTTCTTTCTCAAATGCAGGACCATGTAGATGCTGTTAGAAGCCTGCTGAAGCAACATCAGGAATTTGAACAGCTATTGATGGTGCTGAAGAGACGAGTTGAAGCACTGAATGAAAATGGAATGAGCCTAATAGAAAGCAGGCACTTTGCATCTCATGCGTAAGTCCAAACTTCTTCCTGTTCTACTTTAACAATGATTAGTGTGAGATGTCAAAGTT
Organism: Melanerpes formicivorus; assembly: GCF_026170545.1. Lineage (NCBI taxonomy): Eukaryota > Metazoa > Chordata > Aves > Piciformes > Picidae > Melanerpes > Melanerpes formicivorus. Next base: position 487,050 of record NW_027142410.1, read on the forward strand.
CCTCTGAGCCAGGATTTCACAGAATTACAGAAAATCACAGATACATTCAGGTTGGAAAAGACCCTTGGGATCATCAAGTCCAACCATTAACCCTACTCTACAATGTTCACCCTCAACCATAGTCCTAAGCACCACATCTAAAGGTACACTAAAGACATTCAGGGTTGGTGACTCAACCACCTCCCTGGGCAGCCTATTCCATTGTTTGACCACTCTTTCTGTGAAAAAAAAATTTCCTAATGTCCAGTTTAAACCTCCCCTGTTGCAGCCTGAGGCCATTCCCTCTTGTTCTACCCAAAATTGCCTGTGAGAAGAGACCTCCAAGCTGTGATCTGCTGGATAAAGGGGGAGAAAAGAAATATTTTCAAAAAAATAGGTTTCTCTACTCTCAGGGCAAATGAGCAAAGTGCTTTAGGTCAGAAGTTGCATTTCACAGAACACCAGAATAATTTGCCTTGTATGGTAAATTACATACAGTGTTAAAATATTGTTAATGTTAGTTCATTAAATGCCTACATAAACCAACATTTCATTCATTTATTGGTATCACACCTTAGAATTAATGTTTGCTGTTAAAAAGTCACAGAAGGCTTCACAAGGAAATAAATTCATGTTATGGCTGAAACTGATCTGTCATTGAATTACTTTACCATGCTAGAGTCAGTACAATCTAGTAAGGAAAACTCTATATAAAAAAAAAGAATTAGGAGTGTTGTCTCAGTCCAGAGAGGGAAAGAGACTCGGTTCTTTTGAATATTCCCCTGTTATGAAATTAGAGGCACAAACAAGGCCAAAATATCAACAGCTAGGCTGTTTTTTTACACAAAGTGGATGGATCAGAAGGGGAGAGAGAGAAAATAGACAGTGAGAGAGAGAAGAGGAAAGGAATTATATTACCACACCACTCACTCCCCAAGACAGTTTGAGTCTGTGGAGGAAAGGTGCTGCAGGAGATGTTGAGTCTATAGAGGAAGGGTGCTAGAGCTTTGGCTGTAGAAGAGATGTTGTCCTCTGGGCAGCCTCTTCAGCTCCATGAGGTGCAGCAGGTGGAACTTAGGACACGGAGAGAGGGTTCCTCTTGGTCTGCTTCTTCCAGGCTCCATGGTGATGTCTGTCATTTTTTTTCTCTTCTGGTATTCTCTCCATTTTTCTTCAGAGCAGCATTGCCCCAAGCTTTTCCTTTTCTCATATTTTCCTTCTCAGTGGCATTGTCCTTCTCTTTTCCTCCTGTGTTTTTCTTCTACTGAGCCAGTAGTTGCTCAAGTCCTTTTGTACAGTTATCAGTCCTTAGGTATGTATCCAAGTATTGTCCCCCAGGAAATCTTCCTGTGTATTCCTTTGTGTTTGGACAGGGGTCTGGAGGAAGGCGGGGGAAGGGCTCTGCCTCCTCCTTCTCCATTTACCTGCCCACACACCCAATATACATCAGGGGCCAGGTGGTGAATCCATTGTCTCACCATCCTCCCTTTCTGGGGTACCTGATGGGTGGAGATGATCTTGTCTTATGCACATTCCTGAAGGTATGGCCTCGGTCCATTGTTGTCAGGCCAGCTGTAGTCCAGCAAGCAATCTTTTATCCTTGCACCTTCCCGGTCGTTCCAGTGGCTCTGCCCAATACACATCAGCTATTGTCTGGGCAAACAGCAAAGGTGATTTTATCTTTCTTGAGTCATATCAGGAGAGACAAGCTTTAGTGTCTCACAAGTGTATAGTCAGAATGAACTTCATGGGTCAAAACCAGCATGTTCTTGTGTGCACAAGTCCTGAACACTACCTGCACACATTTATAAAACAGCTCTTAAATTCTGATTTCTTACCTGCTTTATTACCATTAGAAGTCCATTCCAGAGCCTCATTGTACTTAGATTGCAGAGAAAATTATTAGCTAACCGGGAATATTTGGGAATGAGAAAGGTTTAGGTGTTTCAGTCAAACATAAGTGACTCCCTATTGTGACACAGCCATACAAAAGGAAAATCTGGAGCATTTGGCAGGCTTCCCAGATGAGCCCAGCATGCTCATGCATTCATCCTGTCAACAGGGACATTGAACTAGATTCTCTTTATGTCATATTCATGACTACAGTACAACGTAGGGGAGCCAATATAGAATAGAATAGAATTAACCAGCTTGGAAAAGACCTTAGAGATCATCAAGTCCAACCTATCATCCAACACCATCTCATCAACTAAACCATGGCACCAAGTACCCCATCCAGTCTGAACTTCTTTTGTCTTGGTAGTATTCAGGAGAGAATGGTCATCCTCCGGCAAAGGTGGGAGAATCTGATACAAAGCAATGCCAAGAGAAGACAGTTGTTGATGGATTCCCTACAGTTCCAGGTAAAAGGGCTGATACTGCAGACCTGGCTAGGCATGTGCAAAGTAATTTTACCCTGTATCTTACTGTGGGACAAATCCCAAACTGCTGAGCGCTCTTACTGCAACCCTCTTCCTCTTTGGCTATGAGACAGAGCTTCGCTTTCCAGGGAGCAAGGTGATAAATCTTACAGAGCCACAACCATAGCAAAATTCCAAACCAAAACCAGAGATGTTAAAATGAAAAATATCAGCAGAATATTTTGTTTGCTGGGTGGTTTTATTCTGATTCTTATTTTCTCTTGTTCTGGGCCTTGATAATTTGGCTCAGTTACTTGAAGTAACTGCACTTTTGGCACCAAATTTCTCTCCCAGTGCTGAAATACAAAGCTATACTGGAGGGCTGGACCGCTTGCAGTTAAATGAATCTAGCAGTGAAAAATGGGGAGTAAGAAATAATACTCCAAGGGCTTAAAAATTCACCAATGTTTCAAGATCATAACTCTTCCATTAAGAGATTTTGTAGAGCAATTTTTAACAGAAAATATACCACATTTCCTCACTGTTAAGAAAAAAGAGTAAGGGTGTGATCCTGACAGTAAGGATGCATTGCAGATGCACACAGAATGAGAAGTGAAATCACTTTAATCCTTTTTGTTTCTGCAAGGAGTTCAATCGTGATGCTGCCGAGCTTTTGCTATGGATGGAAGAGAAGTATAAGATTGCATCAGATGAATCCTATCGTGACCTTACAAATGTTCTGCGCAAACTAAAGTGGCATGAGGCTGCTGAGAAGGAAATGATGGCTAATGAGGAGCATTTTTCAATGCTGATAAAGGTGAAGCCAGTTTTGGAGCTAAGTCTTCCATCTTGTCCCAGGCTGCATAGGTGCTGATCTACTAAAAAAAAAATCATGTGCTGTGTTTCTCCAGAAAGGCAATCAAATGATTCAAGACAACCATTATGCTGCAGTTTCTATCCAGAAGAAGATGTCAGAGCTTCAAAAGAAGTGGAAAGAATTGTATAGCAAGATGATAGAGAGAGGTGACAAGCTGAGACAAGCTGGGCAGCAAGAACAGCTCATGGAACTGCTCCAGGTCAGTAGATGACAGGGAATGAAGCATGGGAATGGCCTGGGAGCCAGGTTCCTATGTTATGTGGTCCTCATGAAAAAGAGTAGAATACCACCCATATGAAAGTGCATTTTAAGGTGTCCATTTTGTCTACAGTCTCAGGAGAGACAGCACTGACTTACACTAAAATTGTGAGCAGAATAACAGCACCAGCACACCACCAAGACACAAAGCTGTTGAACTTGGGCTCAGCACTGCATCTGTGTGGGAAACCAACTACAACTCCCTGTTTGGGCCAATGCTCCACCTGCTTGAAGTCATCCTGGGGGCTGGAGGCATGACAATGTGCCAAGTACAGATTGCCACCCAGGCAAATTGTGTAAGGCAAACAAATGTGCTGTGAAGCTATTTTGACAACACTGTGTCATACAACTGTTCTTGTGCTGTAGCAGCAGTCTGAAACCATTAAAGGTTGACTGTTTTATACTCTGTCACTGAAGACAGTTCAAAGAGGCTGATGTTAATGATGTGCTTTAGTGTCTAAGAGAGAGGAGTACCCCAAAATAGCATGCAAAACAAGGTATTCCTAGGAGATGCCTCACTGAGAGACCTAACCTGTGTGGTACCAAGAAAGGCCATGGATTTAAAAATTATGTCCAGGAAGCTGTCATGGGAGGGGATGAGTGAAAGAAAACAATGTTGAAAGGTCAGTGCAAGCATGCCATAATCTTTTTCCTGTCAGGATGCCAAAAAGAAGATAGAGAAAATCGAGAAAGTTCTTCAGGAATCTGAGACAGGCCATGATTTGCGCTCCAGCCGTGATCTCCTCAAGCAGCACAGGCAGCTGGAAAACGAGACACGTGAGCTGGCAGAGAAAATGAACTCCATTGTATCTCATGCAAGGAAAATGGCCACCAATCACTTTGACTCCCAGAGGATTTTGGATGAAACACAGAAATATCTGAAAAGGTGAGGTGTCATTTTCTTTTGGTCTCCACTCTCTCTGACAATAGCATTGTTTGCTCTACCTTTGACAAAACATCTTTCACTTCATTGAGTTTAGCCCATATTCAGGAGTGATTCCTTCTCCCAGTTGCACCACAGCTGTGCTTTGATCTGTACCTACATAGTTGCCTGTTGACTCACTTCAACATTTATTACTGGTCTAGCCATGAGGTCTGTGGTGCCAGGTTGGACTCGATGATCCTCGAGGTCTCTTCCAACCTTTGTGATACTGTAATACTGAACCTTGCTTCTTGCTAGCTGCACTCCTCCTCTAGTCCTCTGCATACCCATAGGTCATTGACAGCTTTATAGGAATACAGAATTACCCAGGTTGGAAAAGACCTTTGAGATCATCAAGTCTAACCTATCACCCAACACCATCTCATCAACTAAACTGTGGCACTAAATGCCTCATCCACTCTCTTTTTAAACACTTCCAGTGGTAGTGACTCCACCACCTCCCTGAGCAGCCCATTCCAATGGCCAATCACTCTTTCTGGGAAGAATTTCTTCCTAACATCCAGCCTAAACCTCCCCTGGTGCACCTTGAGACTGTGTCATCTTGTTCTGTCACAGATTGCCTGGGAGAAGAGACCAACTCCCACTTGGCTACAACCTCCCTCCAGGTAGTTGTAGACAGCAATAAGGTCACCCCTGAGCTTCCTCTTCTCCAGGCTACTCAACCCCAGCATCCTCAGTCTCTCCTCATAGGGCTTGTGCTCCAACTCCCTCCCCAGCTTTGTTGCCCTTCTCTGAACACATTCCAGCAAGTCAGCATCTTTCCTAAACTGAGGGGCCTAGAACTGGACACAGGACTCAAGGTGTGGCCTAACCAGTGCTGAGTACAGGGGCAGAATGACCTCCCTGCTCCTGTTTGCCACACTATTCCTGATCCAGGCCAGGATGCCATTGGCCTTCTTGACTACCTGAGCACACTCCTGGCTCATGTTCAGCCAGCTGTCAACCATGTCCCCAGGTCCCTTTCTGCCTGGCCACTCTCCAGCCACTCTAACCCCAGCCTGTTACAGTATCCAATAGTGATTAGTTCCTTAAAACGTCATGGGACAAGTCTAATCTTCAAAAGTGAAAATCACTTTTTCTCTGCTTACATTTAGTGTTATCATGTAAGACTGCTGGCCAAAAATAGCCTTCTGAAGGATGGATTCTTGTATGTGTAGCTAGCACTAACCATTGAAATTTACTTCCCAAGCGTCCAGTGTTTTCTGGTCTTCAAAATGGTATCATAGCCTCATTCCCTTGGCAGAATCAAGATAAAGCTTTGTCTTGATGTGTCTTTCATGGATGACCCACAGGTTTGAGTCTTTGCAAGCACCTCTTGATGAGAGGCGCAAGATGCTGGAAGCTTCAGTGAATCTCTATGAGTTCTACCATGACCATGATATGGAGCTGGCCTGGATTAATGAGCGATTGCCTATTGCCCAGTCCACCAACTGTGGGAAGTCCTTGGATGTGGCTCAAAGCCTGTTGCAAAAACACAAGGTAAATCATTTTATCAAGTGAATTATAGCACACTGCATTTAACTTCAGGTTGCAAGCAACCACCTGAGCAGCTCTCCTCCAGGAGAAAGCCAGTTCTCCTGGCTTTCAGGAAAGCTATTGGAAGCAAAATGTATTGCCACACTTTCAACAAGCACATTCCCTGATTCCAGCACTATCCCAGCTAAAATAGTTCCAGTGGATTGCAAAAAAAAAAAAATCAGCAATATAGCAAATGCTTTTTAGAGCAAACATGAAATTGCTGTAGGAATTGCAAAATCTGTCATATTTTGCATTTTGTAGCTCTTCCCATTACAAATGGGTAAGAAGTCAGCATACTTCACATTAAATAGACAACAAAATACTTGAGGTTTTTGCTTTGTGGGTTGACCTGGTTTAAATGTTTTGATTGTTGTGCCTCATTATACAGGGGATTTTGAGGTATGTGCATGCTAGATTCTCTAGGAGAGCATGTAAGGGCATTTAATGTGCTGTTTGTTGGGGGTTTTTCCTTCAGTTCTGTACTTACTGTAAAATGTAAAAGCCACAGTCAGTATGTTTATAAAGATAAGTTAGCACTGATTTCTGAGAGTTCAATTCTTTGCAGCAGTTCCTCACAGCTAGGGGCACACTTCAGAGCTGCTCTGCACTGCAGGCAGCTCTGCAGATATTGCAGCACCTGAATCACCAGCTGCATAAGAAAGGTTGTAAGAACAGTGGGGATGAGGCTTTATGGATCAGGAGTCTAGTGGTTTTCATGGTACTCCTGAAAATGTCTCTCTTCCCATCATCCTCTAGCCCATTCATTTTCCAGGATATTTTGTTTACCCATCAATAGTTCAACACTTTTCTGACTCCCCCAGCTTTGTGTCTCATCCTTTGACCTGCTTCATCTCATACACCTCCATGACTGCTGGGCAGGAGTATGTTCATGGTAAGGAGAAGGGGTAGAACCAGGCCAGAGCACCAGGCTGAGGGCTTTGGGGAGTAATGCCAAGGGTGTAGGAGGAAGTTAAGGAATGTCTGCTGCCAGCCTACTAACTCTTATCTCCTCCTTCAGTGGCAGAACAATGGCAGAGCATTACATAAGTGAAGCTGGGATCAGTGGCTGAGGCTGCAGCTATTGTAGATACAGAAAATCCTTGTGTCCACTGGCTGTACTCTTCCCATCATTACCAGCTGCCAGTTTTGTTTAGGACTAAGAGCATATGGAATTTCTTTGTCCTCACATACCCTTCTTTTTTTCCTATTTTTTCTTTTACCTGATTCCCAGGAACTGCAGGCAGAAGTGAATGCCCACAAACAGCAAGTCCAGAAGGTCCTGGATAAAGGAAGGACAATGATTGCAGACCAACACCCATCAGCTCAGCAAATAAGTGTGAAATGTCAGGAGCTTGTGACTGCCTGGCAAGGCTTGGAGAAGGCCTGTGAAGAGAGGATGAAGCAGCTGCAGCATTCAGTTGGCTTCCAGGAGGTACAAATTACAGCAAAATGCTCACACAGTAATTTCTTCAGACAACCAAAGTTTTACATTGAATAACAAACCAGCTTTGCTGGGACTGGTATTCACTTCAGTTGCTTGAGTGCAGACCCATGAGAAGGGAGGGCTGGGTTGCAGCCAAATGCAGCCCCCTGTTTAGAGTTGCTGCTCTAGTGGTTTGCCTTGGACTTTATAACCACCCCTTCCAGTTGTGAGTAGAATACATTTCTCCTGGTGGTAGTTACTTTTTCAGTATCTTTATAGAGTGTCAGGCTTTGACTGAAGTAGTGTAGTGGATCCTGAACTGGCCTTTCATACTGGAGATTATGACAAGGAAGTCAGAAAAGAAAAGGTCTCTTGTGCCATTGTGACTGTTTGAGGTCCAGTCTTTAGCTCTTCCAGGCAGCAATGGTTCCAGGAAACAAAATGATAATGAGAAACTAATACTCTTGCTCTTTTTTCAACAAAATAACAGACCTTTATCTTTGGCCTGTTAAAAAGGAAAAGAAAAATTGCCTGCAAATACTTGTCTCAATAATCCAAGTTTTCTGTCATCAGTGGGTCATGTGGGAATGCAGTTATTCAGATAACACATGTAGTTTAATAAACGTAAACATCATTTGCACAGAGTTCACAGACCCACCTAAAGTGTGTTGATTGCCTGGCTCTTATTTCCTCCACCAATAAGAACAGATGTCCATACTATAGGCTTTAGGAAGCCTGATTTTTATGGGTGATTTGAACTTCTCAGGAAGGAGAAGGGGAACTATCACACTGATATTAGGCAGTTAGTCCCTACCCTAAATGAATAAAGTAAGGGTAGAGTCAACTAAGGACAGTGATGTGAAGAAAAGAACAGTAAGACAACTTGAAATGTACTATCAGAGCTTTGATATCTGGAAAAGACCTTAATTATCCTGCACTGAACTCTTCCTTCTATGGCCTCCTTCACCTCCACATGATTTGACAGAACAAAAGAGTGTAGAATAGTACTTCTTTGAATTTAATGTTCTTTATCTGTTAACAAAACATCACAGTAAATCTTGCAGTACACCCTCCATTTAGAATTTAATAGATCCAAAAATTGCCATTGACTATTTTGAAAGTTGAGGTAGAAACTAATTGCTTTCTCTTTTAACCAATAGTATTTAATGAATACTTCAGACCTGGAGGCTTGGATAGCAGAAAAATATCCACTTGTGACTAGCAAGGACTATGGTAAGGATGAAGATGGAACACTGAAACTCCTCAAGAAACACAAGGTATTTCTCTGCTTAAATTCTGTGTCCTGGCTTGATCTTCAGATCTGTCCACAACTGGTACATTTTCTGTCTCATTGGTACTTAAGGGTCCAGCCTCTACAAGATGTTTTGCATTGATATATGTCTACATGCCAATGGACTGTTGTGAGAGAAAAATGCAGCTTAATAAGATTGAGAAAAAAATGTAGTTTGGGGAAAAAATGTGGTGGTGAATATTCTCATCCTCTTTTTCTGAGGTCAAAACTGACTGTGATCTGATACCTGCTTTTCACTTTCAGCAGAGGTGTGCGCAACCCTTACATTTTTTTTCCCTGGGATCAAAGGTACAGATGGAGTATTATTCCAGGGATATGTTTTGCTGCCTAATAATGCATCAGGAATTTCTAATTGTCTTTATTCACCCAATTTATCCAAATTTATGTACACTTTCTTTTTTTTTCCCCCCTTAAAAATGTTGCTACAAAATGGTCTAAAACTGATCTAGTGCTGGAAATGTCACACAGTTCCAGAAAGCTTTTTTCCTCTTTTAATATCTCAGTAACTACACCATAAGCCGGGGCAAAAGTTCAAACTGTGGATGTATTTGACAGCTGTGTCTTGATTGACTCTCTTCTCTGCCAGATATTGGAGCATGAGATCACTATTTACCAAAATTTGATGAAAGAACTGAGTGAAAATGCCCAAACTCTTCCTCTTGTGGGCTTCATCCACTATGATGACATTGATGCACCAAAGGAACAAGTCCATTCAAGACTTGAGGAGCTGCAGAAACTAGCAGCAGCAAGGTATAAATTAGAACTGCCTCTTGGTTCCTGGGTTTGATTTAGAGCCTGCTGAAGGAAGTAAAGGATATCTCCAGTTACCTCAATGGAATTTAATAAATATCCACTATAATCTATTGTTTCAGTTGTACTTAGACAATTGCTTGGTTCTGCGTTAGCATCTTGGGCACTTAGGAGCTTTTCATTATTGTCAAGCAAGAACCCTATCTTTTATTTAGGGAGTTTTGCTACATTAAGGATTTGAAGCCCACATATTTCCTCTTCATCCTTCATCACCCTCCTATAAAGTGACAATTAGAGTTACTCTTATTTTCATGGCCAGTGGCTGTGATAGTATAGAAAGGGTGAAATAGAAATGACCTAATGAGTCATTTAGGTTTCATTTCACCTGCTTTCTTTTATTGCTAGAGTAAGATGTTTACAACAGGATACTGTACACAGGGTTTTTAAACACTGCTGGTTTCTTGTCAGGAAGGAACAAATGTGTGAAGAGTTTAGGGTTTTCCTCCACAAAAATTTTACTAAGAAAAGAGAGTCTGCAAGAAGAATAAAAAAAAAAAAAATCAGCCTGAATTGTAGAATAACTAAGCCTAAAGGAAATTCTCTGTTTTACCGTTTGTTTTTATTCCTGATTAAGATTAATAATGTAAAAGCATCAGGAGAAAATCCTGTGAATTAAAAGTTCAGAAAAAGAAATACTTTAGAAACATCTAAACACTTCTTAGGTGCTGAGCACAGAAATATGTTGTGTTCATTCGTGTTTAATGTTAACCTCAGTCTCATGGTGCATTATTGCTGATCTCCATGCTCAGAAATATGCAGCAGGTTGCAGCAATTTTGCTGAAAAGGCAATGCAAACAGAATAGCCTAAAATGGCTTTCATAGCATTTGCCTTCCTAGTTGCATCATCTGCAGATTTCCTTCTCATTTTCACAAGTTATCTTCAGTGATCTTTAGAAAGAAATACTAAGACAGATCTGCAAAAAGATATGAACAGTATTTTCATGGGAAGAAAGAAAACAAAACAAAGCAAATAAAAGCAAAACAAAATAAAACAGAAAGAATAGAATAGAATAGAATAGAATAGAATAGAATAGAATAGAATAGAATAGAATAGACCAAAACAAAACATCATCAAAAAACCAAACCCTAGCTCCAAAAATGAAAATTAAAGAGAAAGCACTAAGCTGGGCACATGGCTTTTCTGGGAAACCCAGGCAGCAAATCTGACCTGGTTGACAGCTGCCATCCTCAAAAGTATCACAGAATTACAGGATCACCAAGGTTGGAAGAGACCTCAAAGATCATCAAGTCCAACCTGTCACCACAGACCTCATGACTAAACCATGGCACCAAGTGCCATGTCCAATCCCCTCTTCGACACTCCAGTGAAGGTGACTCCACCACCTCCCTGCACAGCCCATTCCAACGGCTAGAAACTCTCTCAGTAATCTCCAACCTTGAGAAATAAACTTGAGCCTTTCACTAAAGAGATGAGTCTTGATGGTGAGAGCCTTGGGAGATCAATAGGAAGAAAGTTGCTGATTTCCCTCCTCTTCTACTTCCTTGGTCTAATCGTATTGTCTTGTCTCCCTTCCCCAACAGGGGGAAGAAGCTGGATGAGACTCTTGTCTTGCATGAGTTTCTACGAGAATATGAAGATCTGCAGGACTGGATCAATCAACGGAAACAGGCAGCCAGCTCTGAAGACTATGGGAACAATTATGAACATGCCTTGGTGAGTTTCTCCAGTAACAGGTCTTCAATGCTGTACTTACTGCTAGGTCCATGCATAATAATTCAGTGCCTGTAGGATCAAGAAGACAGGACTCATTGTCTTCATCATCCATGACAACATTAAGAGCAACAAAGCTGGGGAGGGGTTTGGAGCACAAGCCCTCTGAGGAGAGGCTGAGGGAGCTGGGGTTGCTTAGCCTAGAGAAGATGAGGCTCGGGAGAGACCTTATTGCTGTCTACAACTACCTGAAGGGAGGTTGTAGCCAGGTGAGGGTTGGTCTCTTCTCCCATGCAGCCAGCACCTGAATAAGATGACACAGTCTCAAGCTGCACCAGGGGAGGTTTAGCTTGGATGTTAGGAAGAAGTTCTTCACAGGAAGAATGATTTGCCATTGGAATGGGCTACCCAGAGAGATGATAGAGTCACCATGACAGCAAGTGTTTAAGAAGACACTGGATGAGGCACTTAGTGCCATGGTTTAGTTGATAAGATAGTGTTGGGTGATAGGTAGGACTCAATGATCTCCAAGGTCTTTTCCAACCTGGTTAATTCTTTTCTGTTCTATTCCGTTCTGTTCTGTTGTGTTCTAACATTCTGGAAAAGCAGGGACTTGTCAACAGTGGGGTTTTGGGTTTGTTTGGGTTTTTTTTTTGCCATAACATCAGGCTGGCAGTGTAAGAGAAAGGGAAGGAGAGGGGAGAGCAAGACACAGGGAAAGAGAAAGAGAGCAGGAGGAGAGCAGAGAGACTGAAAACATTGTAAAGTTTTCCTTGAAATAAGACAGAATGAAAAATCAGTATAAATACATGGGAATTAAAAACAGAAGAGGAATAGTGGATGGGAAGCATTGACTTGTTATGACTGCGAAGTTCCATTGCCTAACACACTTACCTCCTGTTACCATGGGGGCTGAGCTGCATGAAACAACTGCATGTTAGAAAATCTCTGCCTTCAGAGAGCAACTCCTCTGTATTTTTAATAACCAGATATTCCAAAGTGGTGTCCATTAAGGATTTTTTAATCACAAATGCTGATGTCTGGACATCTACTGTGTTATATCTTCACATGGTAGAGGAGGTCATCTAATGTCAGCCCATTAGAGATCAATCACCAATCAGAATCTTCATTTTTACAACTTATTTCAAAATACCTTGTGTCCCAAACCTCAAAGTTGGACTACATTATTCAGTTGCAGTACTGAATATACATTTGTATTCATGAAAGTGAAAACATGAATGTGTTCAGAGAAGGGCAACGAGGCTGGGGAGAGGCCTCGAGTGCAAGCCCTATGAGGAGAGGCTGAGGGAGCTGGGATTGTTTAGCTTGGAGAAGAGGAGGCTCAGGGTAGACCTTCTTGCTGTCTTCAACTACCTGAAGGGAGGCTATAGCCAGATGGGGGTTGGTCTCTTCTCCCAGGCAACCAGCACCAGAACAAGAGGACACAGTCTCAAGCTGAGCCAGGGGAAGTTTAGGCTTGAGGCGAGGAGAAAGTTCTTCACAGAGAGACCTCTTAGCCATTGGAATATGCTGCCCAGGGAGGTGGTGGAGTCACCATCTCGGGAGGTGGTGGAGTCACCATCTCTGGAGCTGCTCAAGAGGGGATTGGACGTGGCACTTGGCACCATGGTTTAGTTGTCATGAGGTGTTGGGTGACAGGTTGGACTTGATATCTGAAAGTATTTTCCAACCTTATTGATTCTATGATTCTATATCATCTAATAATTGAAACTTTGTGTATTAAATGTTAGCTTCAGTTCCCCAGCAATAATGTTTCTGCCTCTCATCTGCATCACAAACTTCATATTCATCCAACAATTTGTAGTTTTTGAGGCGAAATGCAGTCATTCTCTGCAGTTTCCCCATTTCCAAACAGGATTCGCTTATTACCTGTCTTTTGCCTGTGCTCTAATATCTGAGTTGGCTTAAAGCAAGCACTCAAAATGCATTTTTGTTACTGTTTTTTTCCTTCAAAAGCAACTTTGTGCCAAATATGACACGTTCCGACGCCAGCTGGAAGCTGCTGGGAAAAGAGTGGTGGCCTGCCAGCAGCTGGCAGACAGCCTGCTGGGCCATGGGCACTCTGAGTCCCGGGAAATTCGGCAGAAACAGAAAGAGCTAAGGTAGGAAACTTGTGCTAGCTGTCTCCAAGCTTTGTCCTCAAAACTCATTCTCAAGGAGGAGGAAGTGAAAAAGATAAGGAGTGTCCTCCCAGTTCTCTAATTGCAAACTATGTGGCTTGCTCACTGAGACAGAGCTGCTGCCACGCTCCATTTAAAAATAGACTACTGTAATGCAGGCATTATCTACTTGCTGATTTGGCTTCTTGTAAATTACATCTGAGGTACTATACAAGTAAGGGATGATTGAACTTCCTTTGACCTTTGGAACAGGATCACCTAACTGGAAGGGTAGACATTTAGTTACTACTTTATTGCTATTTAAGTTTGAAACCTATGACTGCTCTGCAGAACAAGGTTAATGTATTCTGAGTTTCTTATAGAACTCTAGAACCACAGAATGGTTTGGGTGGGAAGGGACATTCAAAGGTCACCTAGTTGAAGCCTTCTGCAGTGAGCAGGGACATCTTCAACTAGATCAGGTTGTTCAGACCTCCATCCAACATGACCTTGAATGTTTCCAGGGATGGGTCTTCTACCACCTCCTGGGGCAAGCTGGGCCGGTATTTCATCACCTTTGCTGTGAATGCTTTCTTCCATACATCTTAATCTCCTCTCTTTTTAATTTAAAAACACTACCTTTTATCCTTTCACAACAGGTCCTGCTTAAAACACTGTTCCCATCTTTCTCATAAGCTCCCTTTAAGTACTTAAATGCCATAATAAGATCTTCTCTGAGTCTTCTCTTCCCTGAATGTCTCAGCCTTTCTTCACAGGAGATGTTCTGATGTAATGTCCTGTACATTTAAAACCTGAATAACATATTGGAGAGGGGCACCTTTATATAGGACCATTTTTCAAGTGTCTGGAGCAGACAAGGGGACATGAAATGAGCAGGGTGAGAAATATGCTGCCCCTCAGAGAATTACTCCAATGGAAGTTAATGGAAGGAATGAATGACAAAGCAAGAGAAGGTCTTGTTTCCAGTCTTTCTTCAGACAGTTAATCTCCTGTACTCCTAGCTTGAGTATTTTGCATGATTTTTTTCCCCACCCTTCCCTGTAGGAATTCCTGGGAGGAGCTGTTGGAAATTACCAGACTACGAGGTGAGCGTCTGAGAGCTGCTGAGGCAATTTACAAGTGTTATCAAGATCTGACAGATGCTCTGGCCCATATTGAGGTAAGAAATAATAGGAGAGTGGAAAGTCTCATAAAATGAGAGCTTCATTTCAGATTAATTGGTGGAGTATTCCTATGATTCTCAGCATGCTTACTGCTGACTTCTAAAAATCCACAGTAGAGATTCACAGCAGAGATTACTCAAAAAACCAAATAATCCTGGGTGACGCTTGGTTAGATGCCTAACTGGCCACCCTTTGAGAACCATTGGTGAAATCAGGTACAACTAGAGCTGCTGATCTGTGGGATAGGAGAAAAAGAGTAGGGCTTTAGTTACATTTTCTTACAGTGCAATGTATATAATAGTGTTGTTTGCAGCCATCGGGCTTGACTAAGAAACCATTTACTGCCTCACTGTGGTTCTTCTTTGTACACCATGAGGTGAAGAAAGAACAGTCTTGTGAACAAGGCATTTGTGTGGATTACAGTGGCCTGGAAGCTTGTCAGGAAATTGGGTGACCTGACGCAAAAAGCTGTGGCAAAAACTCATTTTTTTTTCTCACTTCAGTGCCCAGTGTTGACAATGATTTCAAACAGTTCCAACGTGAAAAATGGGGGAGAAGTCCCAAGGAAAACATTCAGGCTTCTGGTTTATCAGAGCATCAGGAAGGATTTGGCAAACTGACCATGCTGTAATGAGGGGAGTGGTTTCCCTGATTCAGATGTGTACAAGAGGAAGTGATCCAATAGAGCTTCCACTGTTTGCAAGGCAACAGGGCTTTGTTAGGTTGTGTGCAGTAGATTCTCTACTTGCTCGTGCTGGCAAAGGCTGCCTTATTCAACTATGTTTTTCCCCTTTTCTTATCCTGTCATGAATGGAAAATCAAGCCTCATAATATTTCACTGTATACCACTCAGGGTTTTCAGAACCTGGTACATCTTTAACTTCAGTGATGAAGTAGTTCATTCTGTGGCAGTGACAAGTGATAGTTCAGAAATACCCCACAGACTATCAGTTGGTTTATCCCAATGCTGCAATTGGCCCAGGAAACCAATACACATTTCTTGCATCACATTTTGTGCATAAGCTTCACTACTGAGTGGGAGAGCAATTTAGTCATCATGCCCATCCCTTTCTTTGTACCCTGGTCAGCTGTCTACTAGGGAAAGCCATTTCTCATAGGAACATAGTACTGGAAGATCTTAAGTCACAATGTCCAGTGTCGTATCTTAGACAGCTTCAACATGTAGCTCCTTTTGCAGTGCCTTGCCAAGAAGCCTTGTTAATATCCCAAACCAGACTGTGAATCTGTTACAGAAATTAATTTTTCCAGTGGTTAGAAACATTCTGATTTTCACTTAAAATGACCTGGAGCAACAGTGTTGTCCTGCAGTTGCAATGCCTATTCTTTTTGCTTGCTCTGTCCCTTACAGACTGAATCTCCTCAAAATGTTTGTTAGGTTAAATAAATGTTTAGGTCTCCTTTTATGTGATGGCCTCACATTTTTCCCTCATTTTTACAATAGTGTGTTTTGTTGTTGGTTTTTTTTTTGCACACATGACATTTTAAAACTCGTATTTCCTGAGCATGTGTAACTAATTTTTTATCTAAACAGGGTTCATCTGTAGCCCAAAGAATGGCCTGAAACTGTTGGCGTTTAGCGATACTGTGTCACTATGGTAGCTATGGTCAGAGCTGGGGTCAGAGTGGCTGAAGAGCGGCCAGGCAGAAATGGGCCTGGGGGTACTGATTGATAGTAGGCTGAACATAAGCCAGCAGTGTGCCCAGGTGGCCAAGAGAGCCAGTGGCATCCTGGAGTGCAAGTGCATCAGGAACAGTGTGGCCAGCAGGAGCAGGGAGGTCATTCTGCCCCTGTACACTGCACTCGTTAGGCCACACCTTGAGTCCTGTGTCCAGTTCTGGGCCCCTCACTTTAGGAAAGATGTTGAGTTGCTGGAAGGTGTCCAGAGAAGGACAACAAAGCTGGGGAAGGGTTTGGAGCACAAGCCCTATAAGAAGAGGCTGAGGGAGCTGGGGTTGATTAGCCTGGAGAGGAGGAGGCTCAGGGGAGACCTTCTTGCTCTCCATAACTACCTGAAGGGCGGTTCTAGCCAGGTGGGGATTGGTCTCTTCTCCCAGGCAACCACCACCAGAACAAGAGGACACAGTCTCAAGCTGCACCAGGGGAGGTTTAGGCTGGATGTTAGGAAGAAGTTCTTCCCAGAAGAAGTGATTGCCCATTGGAATGATCTGCCCAGGGAAGTGGTGGAGTCACCATCACTGGAAGTGTTTAGGAAGAGACTGGATGGGGTGCTTGTTGCCATGGTTTAGTTGATTAGATAGTGTTGGATGATAGGTCGGACTCGATGTTCTCAAAGGTCTTTTCCACCCTGGTTAATTCTAATCTATTTAAGATTGATTCCCAGCTCAAAGCCTGTAAGGCATTCTCCTGTATTTTCTGATCAAGGAAAGATGAATTTTCATGTCTCACAGTCTGGTTGGGCAGCTTAATCACTGAGATACTTAAAAATTAGTTACTGGGATAGAATTTTGCAACTTCCTTTAACCTACCATAGTTGAGTAACTCAGGATCTCCTTCACCCGTGCAGTATGAAATATGCTACACAAAATGACTGAAGTGGACTTACAATGTTTTGCTTGGAAGTAAAAAGTAATCAAGATTTTGGCGATTTCTGCCTCTAGGAGAAGTCCAAAAGTATTCCAGATGATGTTGCTAAGGACTTGAGAGGCGTGCAAACCCAGCTCCGGAACCACGTGGCCCTGGAACACGAGCTCTCTGGGAATGAGCAGCAGGTAACGAAAGTCATTTGTGGCCTTTGATGAGTAGCCAAAACTCAAGTTTCCAAGACAACCATGTTAACAATATGGTATTCTGAACCAAACTGTTACAGGTTTTTTGTGGGAGCCTGGGAGTATCTAAGAATCTTCCTTAGGTCTTCTGCTTTTTTAGTATGTTCAGGGTTTTAATGGCAAAGATGAAGTAGCTCATTTAAAGCTTTAGGAATAAGAGATCTGTTATAATAAGCACCAGAATATTGAAGTGATTCACAGGGATATTTTTGATCACTCTTTGAAATTTGTGGTTTTGCCAGAATTTATGATGTGTTTAAGACCTTCTTAAAGTGTTCCAGGTGACTACAAGGGAAAATTCAGCGTCTGTTTGATACGCAGAGGAACAGAATATTCATGGAGCACAAAATGCATTGATTAACTCTATAGAATTGTAGAAGGAAGGATGAGGCAGCAGTCTGGAATCTTCAACAAGTAATAGAAGGGTAAAAATTGGACTGTGAGGAAGGAGGGTAGAGTTCATTATAAAAACTTACGTAAGCTGAGGGAGCTGGGGTTGTTTAGCCTGGAGAAGAGGAGGCTCAGAGGAGACCTTATTGCTGTCTACAACTACCTGAAGGGAGGTTATAGACACGTGGGGGTTGGTCTCTTCCCCCAGGCAACCAGCATCAGAACAAGAGGACACAGCTGCACCAGGGGAAGTTTAGGTTTGAGGTGAGGAGAAAGTTCTTCACAGAGAGAGTCGTTAGCCATTGGACTGTGCTGCCCAGGGAGGTGGTGGAGTCACCATCCCTGGAGGTGTTCAAGAGGGGATTAGACGTGGCACTTGGTGCCATGGTTTAGTAATCATGAGGTCTGTGGTGACAGGTTGGACTTGATGATCTTTGAGGTCTCTTCCAACCTTATTGATTCTATGAACTGCAGCTGTTTGGAAAGCCTCCTTGATATATAGGAGATTTGCTTAGCTTCAACTATACCAATAAAACTAGTATGAGTTTTCTCTTCATCGCTTTGTTTAGTAAATGTAACGATGTAGCTAACACAGCACTACTGTCATTACTGAAGTAGTTATCCCAGTGGTCTTGTATCTTGGCCTTCCAGCAGGTAACCCTAGTACTGATCTCACCAGCTGCTCAATACTTTAAAAGGTGAAGGAGCCAAAGGCATGCATGAAGATAGCACAGCCAGTTACTCTGTAGGCTCACTGGGGAAAACAAAGAGTGGTTAGCTGCTATTTGTATTACTCACATAGCAAATGGTGTAGCAAAACAGAGAAACAAAATCTGCTTGCCTGTTTCAAAAAGAACACGGTTGTGGTGAGCCTTAGCAAACACTGGATGTCACTGTTATTCCATAGAAATGAGGTTAGGGAGGGAAACTCGTTTAGCAATGGAACTGTTGGAGTTGTAGTTTCATGTACAGTTAACACAACGCTTATCACAGTGTTTCTGATATTAACTGGATCTCTCTGACTATCTTTCCTACCCTTTTCTTTCATCCTTGTGTACAGCTGCAGGAGCTCATCCACTCTGCAGATCGTGTGCTGACCCACTGCTCGAAGAAGCAGGTGGAAGACCTGAGAGGAAAGCAGCAGGCAATAGTGACCAACTGGAAAGCTCTGAAGACTAAAGTAGAACAACGCAAGAAACTTCTGGAACACTCATATAAGCTTTACCAGTTCCAGGCACATGTAAGCATATGTTTCCAGGAAGGATAGTAAGAACAGGGCAAAATTCTTCTATGTTTTCTTCTAATATATATTAGATTTTTGAAGTCTTCAGCCTAGATGAAATGATCTTGAAGGTCTCTTCCAACCTGGTCTTCTCTATTCTATTCTGTTCTAAATACCTTTAGTTTTCATTTTATCTGAAGTCTGTGATGCACCTTGTGATTCAAATGCTAAATTTATAGTCCATTTCTTACTCTGTCAGTGTGTCCTTTTATGTGCATTGGTAAATTGACAAGCAATGAACATCTTAAAATATATAAATCTGTGAGTGCTTAATAGAAGGCTACACAGTCATTACACAGTCATTAAGGCACTTTCTTAACATCTTTAAAACAAAGCTACAATGCCAGGTGTCTGTATTCTCAGTGATATGCCTACATGGGATTATGCCTCAGGCATCTACTTATCTTGTTGATGTCACTCTGCTGTCAGGAACTATTTCTGAACCTCTCCATTTTTGCCTTCATTTCTGACAACAGTTCTTGAATAAGTGAAGGGCTTACTCCACAAATTTGGTAGGCCAAATCATCTGCCCAGATGAGACAAGGCAGGGTTATGCAGCCATGTCTAATGATTAGGAGATTCTCAGTAGCTCTAGGGCAGTTTAGAGCATCTTTCCTGCACAATATCTCCCAGCTTCCTGAGTGCAAAGAGGCAGCTTTTCTTCCTTTCCAATTTAAGCTGTACCAATAGGTCCACAAACTTAAAGTGTGTCACAACTATTAAATGTACTTTTTTATTATTATTGTTCACATGCAGTCCATGGGGCCTTTTCATTATGAAATTATACCTAGATTGAGATGTTAAACAAAAACAGAACAGCTTTTCCATTAAATTAGGATTCTGCACAATCAACCAGTGTATCTTCTTGCATCCCATCAAGTACAAATTTAGCATAGAATAGCATGGAATAGAACTGAATTGAATTGAATTGACCAGGTTGGGAAAGACATTCAAGATCATTGAGTCCAACCTATCATCTAACACTATCTAATCAACTAAACCATGGCACCATGCACCCCATCCAGTCTCTTCGTAAACACCTCCAGTGATGGTGACTCCACCAGTTCCCTGGGCAGCACATTCCAATGGCCAATCACTCTTTCTAGGAAGAACTTCTTCCTAACATCCAGCCTAAACCTCCTCTGGTGCAACTTGAGACTGTGTCCTCTTGTTCTGGTGCTGATTGCCTGGGAGAAGAGATCAACCTCCACCTGCCTACAACCTCTCTTCAGGGAGTTGTAGAGAGCAATAAGGTCTCCCCTGAGTCTCCTCTTCTCCAGGCTAAACAACCCCAGCTCCCTCAGCCTCTCCTCAGAGGGCTTGTGCTCCAAACCCCTCCCCAGCTTTGTTGGCCTTCTCCGGACATGTTCTAGCAAGTCAAGTTTAAGTGCAGAGCTGGCCTTGACTGCCAACACTGACAGCAGAGGGCTCCAAATATTCCAAGAAACTCTGTCAACTAAAAGATTTTAGACACAGACGGAAAGTATTTCAGAACAACCTGAATTTCGCGTTCTGAAGTTTGTTGCTAGGATGTGCATGGTCTCAGTCAGGCTCTCCTTAGGAGTTTCCTGCAGGCTGATCCTTAGTCTATCCTTAAAAGTTGCTGGCAGTGGCAGTTTAATAATCTCGTATAGCCTCATAACTTGTTCCATTCCATTAAATATCCTCAAATTTACACATTTTTTCCTAATGCTTAACTTAGAATCTCAGAGAGTCTTAGACATTTGCAGCGCCATGTGTAATGTCAGCATCTAGAGTGACATTCAGCTATGTGTGAATTAGTTCTGCAAATCAAAATTACTCCAATGCAAGCGGACTGTGTGGGCCACTTCAGAAAGTCCACAGCTCTTCTAAACAGTCATTCAGTAGCTGTGTTATTTTGCTTCAAGGAAAGAGCATCTTGGCTTTAAATCCTGATCTCTTAGGACACCAAATGGCCAATTTCACTTTCATGGCACTTCTTTGAAGACTCTTATTATTATTTTTTTCCCTTGCCTAGGTGGTTCTCAAGCCATCTTTGAGCTGTACAAAATGTCAGTGGTAGCAGTATAAATCCACAGGTAAAATGGAAAAAGGCAAGAAGCTATTTCCATTACATAATTTCCTTCAGTGAACAAGCCAGCAAGCATTCGCATGAGAAAATTTTTAGTTCTGTGAAACAAGAAAAAGTTTTTCTTCAGCACTTTCTATGCACTCACTATGCAAAAGAGTCTTTTAAAGTGCACTTATAAACTAAAAGACTGCTTGTCACCTCAGGGTTGAATAAACTAAGCCAAACCTAATTAAACTATAATAAAACTTAAAGAATCATCCCATATATTCCTCAGTGCAGTCCCATGTAGCCCTGTTTTTACCAGCAAATACATAAGAGCAAAGCAGAGGTGTCTGGAGTAAGCGGAACTGTGAAGGAGCAGAATCAAATGCAGAAGAAGAGATACAGAAAATGTTATTTTAATTGCACAAGTTTCTTCAGAAATTATTTCTCACTCATTTGTTTGAGAATTCTTTCTCAGAACTGCCTTAGCTGAATGCTTCAGACAGTTTAAGATATTGCAAAAGTTACTTAATAGATATTGAAAGTGAATTAGCATTACAGGAGCAGGGAGGTCTTTCTGCCCCTCTACATTGCACTAGTTAGGACACACCTTGAGTCCTGTGTCCAGTTCTGGGCCCCTCAGTTTAGGAAGGATGTTGACTTGCTGGAACGTGTCTAGAGAAGGGCAACAAGGTTGGTGAGGGGCTTGGAACCCAAGCCCTATGAGGAGACGCTGAGGGAGCTGGGGCTGCTTAGCCTGGAGAAGAGGAGGCTCAGGGGAGACCTTCTTGCTCTCTACAACTACCTGAAAGGAGGTTGTGCACAGGCGGAGGTTGGTCTCTTCTCCCAGGCAACCAGCACCAGAACAAGAGGACACAGTCTCAAGGTGCACCAGGGGAGGTTTAGGCTGGAGGTTAGGAAGAAATTTCACACAGAGAGAGTGATTGCCCATTGGAATGGGCTGCCCGGGAAGGTGGTGGAGTCACCATCATTGGAGGTGTTTAGGAGGAGACTTGATGGGGTGCTTGGTTGCATGGTTTAGTTGATTAGGTGGTGTTGGATGATAAGTTGGACACAATGATCTTGAAGGTCTCTTCCAATGTGGTCTGGTCAATTCGATTCAATTCTATTCTTGTTCCTTCCAGAATTGCTTCTGTGCCAGTCTCAGTGACACAGTTCCACAAATCAGGAGCTGAATCTGCTTACCTAATAGGTTCAAGAAGGTTGTTCTGACCTTTGATTTGCCTTTTTACTACCTCTCTCAGCATGAGCACATTTGTTTTTCACCTGAAAATTTACACTCATTTTAGAATATGTCAGCAACTTCACTTTACAATAGACTTGTGCTAGGCAAGTCTAAGTCACAGGAAAGTACAATGATATAGTTTTATCCTCTGTAGAGGAATAACACCAGAAAACACTTAAGGTATGATGGGCTAAAGGGCAAGGAATGACATCGTGTTGTCAATGACATGATATGACACAGTCTAGTTGATTAGATAGGGTTGGGTGATTGGTTGGACTTGATGATCTTGGAGGTCTCATCCAACCTGATTAATTTTATTCTTCTCTCATTGTGGTGCTTTGAGCCTTAACTGGGATCTAAGGGCTCAGATGGGGGCAAGGCTGAGAATCCCTGCCCTGTCCCCCCCTCCTCTTTCCCAATAGAGAGAAAAAAGGGAAGGGGGTAAATCCACAGAGAAATAATTTGGAGTCAGTCTGGAAGTAGAGAGGTAAAAAAAATTATTTAATATATATTTAATATATATATTCCAATAACAGGAAAGGTTCACAAGGGTAAGGAACAAGGATGGATGGAAAAAAGTAAGAATACAAAACCAGTCTCTTTGAAGAGGTGTGGATGTAGCAGGGAGAAGGATCAGGCCTGACCACGTGGCAGAGAAGCAGGGAGCCAGCATCAGTCCTCGTCCAGGCAAAGGCAGGGGCCAAGAGAGCTAATGGCAGCAGTGTCCTCCTTTTTATAGGCTTGCTGGACAGGGAGGGGGAGTAGAACAGACTAACTCAGCTTCACAGGGGGAAAACCCCCTCCAGGGAGGGCAATGCTCTCACAAGCCCTTCCCTCCCCCCCCTGCTTTCAGGATGGGCATAACCCATCACAATTATGATTATGATATTACAAAACATGTGTCCTTTAACTCTGCATGTATCCATTTCTGCATTCATGTTATCTACCCTTGTTAAAATTCATGGAAGTATTCTAATCTCTAATGAACTCTCTCTCCTTTGTGGTTTTATTACCTAGTATTCACTTAAAGTTGAACAGTCAGCTAATGATTTTCCTACCTGGTAACCCAAGCTTGAGCTCTAACCTCAGCTTCATCATTTTCTGGTGTTCCAGGTATGGGACTATTTTTCATGGACAGCAGAAATAATAAGGGAAATGAGAGCCAAGGAGACTATTCGGGACATATCTACTAGTGGCCTGAGACTTACCCAGCATCAGCAACTACTGGCAGAGATTGAAGCACGAGAAGAGAAGTACAGTCATGTTGTACAGCTGGGACAGTCACTCTTGCAAGATGAGGAAATAGGATCAAAAGAGGTAATTGAAACTCATTTTAGTTCTGGGCTCCCCCATTCAAGAGCAGGGAACTTCTTGAGGGGATACAGCAAAGAGCTACAGAGATGATCAGGGGACAAGAACATCTGTCTCATGAAGAAAGGCTGAGGGATTTGGGGCTTTCTAACCTAGAGAAGAGAAGGCTGAGGGGGGAATCTTTTCATTGCTTCTAAAGTGGGTGTCAGGGAAATGGGGCCAGTCTTTTTTCAGTAGTGCCCAGTAACAAGACAAGAGGTAACAGGCACAAACTTGAACATAGGAAGTTCTATCTAGACATGAGAGAGAATTTCTTTACTTTGAGGGTGGCAGGGTGCTAGAACAGGATGAGTGACATCTGGAGGCATTCAAAACCTGCCTGGATGCTGTCCTGTGTAACCTGCTCTAGGTGAACCTGCTCTGTCAGTGTGGTTGGACTATATGACCTACAGAGTTCCCTTCCAAACCTTATAATTCTGTGTGGTTTGCTATGCAATAGAGATGGTTCTACACACTTCCCAGACAGCATTTTCACACAAGTACTATACTTTGAATCACAGTGCTATACCCATATCAGTCCAGGCTGAACAAACACCTGTTAACCAAAGAATGAAAGCACTCAAACATATGAGAGATCTTAAAGATTAATGGAAACATTTTCTGTAGTAGTGGAATATGGTAGTATTTTTAACTCCCTGGAAACGAGAGATGGAAATCAAAATATAAGCTTACTCAAGATGGAGAGCTTCTAAGATTCTTCCAGCACCATTTCTTTTTTCCCCCCATAACCTACTATTTTGCTTCTCTGACAACTCATTAACATGTCTTTTTAATATCTTCAGAAAACTGCAGAGCCTGTGCAAATTATTACCTCATCTGAGCAAGCTATTTCCTGAAAGCTTCTTGAATATTGCAAAGTATTACTAGAGTAACTAGAAAGCTTCCTGAGTGTAAAGTCCTTTGCTGGTAGAAAAATACAGGGAGGGGGAAACTACAACAACAAAAACACACCACAAACAGACAAGCCACACAAAAAAAAAACACCAACCCACCTCTATTTCTGGAAGACTTGTGGATATAGAGGGTTTGGAAGCTGAAATTACATGGTCTGACAGCAAGGCATGTATGCATCGATTAGGAGAATATGCTGTGCTGATAACTTCAGTATCTGTCCTATTCCAGTTTGAAATGCTGTAATTGAACTGCTGTGACTGAAGATAACAGAGAATTAGATTGAAATGAGGTTAGAATTGGATTCTAGAATGTACACTAGAGAAGCAGTT
The DNA here is from genome assembly GCF_026170545.1 of Melanerpes formicivorus. Lineage (NCBI taxonomy): Eukaryota > Metazoa > Chordata > Aves > Piciformes > Picidae > Melanerpes > Melanerpes formicivorus. The sequence continues at coordinate 511,861 of NW_027142410.1, forward strand.
ACCTTGCTCCTGACTTGGACTGCTGTACATGCTGTAAGGAGTATTACCCCATCCCTCAAATGAGGCACCTGTGATTATCTCTCTGCCCAAATATAAGTATTGGAACTTGTTCCTGTTGGGTAATTATCCAACATTTTCCTGTTGGGTAATTCTATTGCAATTTAAGGGCCTTATCTACCACTCCACTTAATCTTTTCTCCTCCCACCTTACCCTGGTCTATGGGGTATAAAGATCAACATCAGTTATTTATTGGCAATTGTGTTCAGATTCAGCAGAAGCTAGATGCTCTGTTGGAAGAGAAGGAAAAGGTATACAATGAATGGAAACAGAAGAAGGAGTGGCTGGAGAAAACACACCAAGAACAAATGTTCTACAAGGACTGGGATCACCTGGACATGCTCCTGAACTCACAGGAGGTGAGTGAATTATAAACTTGAAATAAGCAATTAAATTCTTCAAGCTTTTGAACTCTTGCAGACTTAAAAGAGCACTACTCTTCTCCCACAACTTAAAAGCCCATGGTCTGTGCATAGACAAGACTCTCTCTTTATTGTTATTATTTGCATTGTGGCCTCACTTGGAGACTGTAGCAACATACAAAATCCCCTTTTCTTATGGGGCTTAGGTGCAGAACTAGAAACAAAAGGTTGGTCCTTGCCTGAAAAATGCTTCATTGCAAATAAACATAAGAGCTAACAGAGAAGAGTCACAACAGGAGAGGGAGACATCAGACCAGGATCAGTCTGCTTTACAAACTGATCTGAGCAAAGTAACTCCTTAACCACTGGCAATTTTTATATTTTTGGGTAGGTTTCAGAGAGCAGGGAAGTTGAAAAGAGGGTTTGAAGGCAGACAGGGGGATTATTGTGCTGGTGTTGCTGGAAACCTCACCCCGGGCGGTGGTTAGTGGTGAGTAAATGCAAGTATGGAAAATGGATGTTGGCAGTGTGAGTTGATTCAGGAAAAGGAACTGATTTCTTAGTTCAGAAAGGGAGTTGATAGCAGTGTGGAGAGCAACTGTCAGAGAATTTGATTGTAAGAAATATTTGTTTCTGTTTCACACAGTAAAGAACTAAGAGAATGGAGAAAAAAAAAGCCCTCTTGTGAGAAGGCAAATACACTTAAAGCAGAGAGACAGAAGGACCTTTTTATTATCATCATTTTGCAGCTCTTGAAATAGTTTGGGCTTTTTTTTTTCCCACGAATATTAAATTATCTTTTGTCTTTCTTGCAGTTTTCTGGATTCATGGAACTATTTAAACTGGTTCCAGTTTGAGGTTTGACATTTGCTATTACAAAATGAGTACAGAATTCAGATGTTAGGTTGTGCAAATTCATGGATTGATAGATTGCTGTAACTGTGCTGAAACTTGGCATGCAAGCCACATCAATCAGTTGAAGGTTGCCAAACTGAAGGGTTGAAGCCAAGCTAAAGGAGGCTGTACCTTTGGGTCATTTCTTATTAAGGAAAAAGAATAAATGCTCCACGACCACTGGCAGCATAATATAGTGGCTCTCAGTTTGTGCTGAGCTCCAGTTTCCAACAGGGCTTTGCCACTGGCACTAAATCTTTTGGAAAACTGACCCTGAGCTGTGCCATGCAGTGAAACTTAGCCCCTGAAGGCTTGAGCTTCTCATTCCTTGAAGGAAATGCATATCTTCATAACCCCCTACCACTGACTTCCCTGGTACGTATGGCCTTCATTTCCAAGCTGGTAACAAAACATGAAACTAGCAGAATTTTGTCTAGGTTCAGGTTTCTGGAGTTAAATATTCCCTAGTTCCACCTTTTTGTGTTTGCTTGCTTAGTTTTGTTGTTGTTTAATTAGCAAATGGCACCATTTGCATTACATCTATCTCAGTTCCCTTCCAAGCAGTGATGCATCATGGTTAAGCAAAGGAAGCAGCAGCAGCAGCAGAGAAAACACAAATTCTGCAAAATTTTGGCCATTGTATTCTCTTTTCACCAACTGGAGTTCAGCCAACATGCAGAGCACCGTGACAGTGGCTTCTGCTTTGTTATACATAGCTCAAAGGTAAAGGTGTAGGAAGCTACTATGGGTTAGTGTTTCTTCTTGCTCTTCAGTCCTGAAGAAGACAACAGACAACAGAAGAAGAAAGTCCTGCTAAAGACAACATATTCTTACATGAAAAGGGCTCCACCTGGCATTTTCAGTATGCCCCCAGCATATTCTGTGCAGATAAACTGCACTTCAGGTAACTTCTTTACTCAGATAAATTTACCATTGCCATATGTTACCAGGTAGAATGACACAAAAGGGGAGAGTGTTTATCACAGACTGGGTAAATTCTCTTGGTGGGATCAGTCACTCCTGCCACAAGTTTCTTCAGCCAAAGCAAAGCCTGAGAAAGCAGATAGCGACCTTGAGGATCATAGCAGTCATGAGGTCTTGGGTGACAGGTTGGACTTGACGATGCTTGAGGTCTTTTCCAACCTTATTGATTCTCTGATTCTATGAGGGTTCTGTAATCAGAATCTTTCTCCCATATATTTTCTCTCTGAGCTTCCAAGAAGCCTGGTACCCATTGTTCTCACTGTGACTAAGTGTGCAGAAGGTGTAACAGTAAGGTGTGGGTACTTGACTGCCACACACGGCACCCCTTCCCACCAATGGCATTTTATGGTCATGGAGAATGACAGGGAAATAAGGGAATGTTGACAAGCTGTCTTGTCCATGGAGGTGCAGAGAAAGAGAGAGCCACAGTTGTCTGTTCCCTCCACCACACTCTGGGTTTTTTAATTTTCATTCCTTTAAAAAGAGCAGTCAGGCTGGCAAGAACACTCTAGCCATGGAAAGAAGATTCATCCACCTTTGGTTTACCACTTTTGCTTATATTTACTCTTCAGAAGATTACAACTGGTTGAAGAACTCTTTCTTTCGTGAGAGGTCTATGCATGTGTGGTAGTTTTAGGCTGTGAGTTACAGTTGCACGTTCACAGAGTTACTGTTATAAAGCAGGAAAAATAACTCAGAGTGGTGTGACCACATAAGCAAATGTCTACACTGCAGTCAGTGGCCTGCAATATGCTGTGGAAATGGCAGAATGCTAATGGATATTTAAATTAGTAATCTGGATATCAGTGTCAGCCATATGTCTCCTCCTTCACTGACACAGTCCCTGCCATCCCCAAGCTCCCACAGTGCCTAGAAGAGACTTTCACAGATTAGTGCTCAAATTTAACCCAGGAAATGTAAAAGTGCTGTTAGATGGGAAGAAATGATGTATTTGTTCATATCCAAGGGTACAAACAAGCAGATCTTCAATGATCTGTGAGCATTCAGGGTGAATTTCAACTTACTATCCCAGATGTACCAATTAGGTGAATTCTGTGAAGGCTTTTCCTTTCAGAAATTACTCACTTTCCTCCATCATAATGTCTCACTTGTGTTTCCATTCTCATCATCTTGGTTTTTACCCACAGCTGGCACTGAGCAAAAGCACCATGAATTAAAAAAACCCTACCCAGGAACAGCAGGTTGTCTTCAGAGCTAGAGAGTATTGATGAAAGCACATCTCAACTTACCTTCATTAATTCCACTGCTACCTGCTCATTTTAAATCAAATTTTGCTGCCTTTAAGTCAGTTTTACTGATTTGATACCTGGCAGTGTTGTCAAACACTTCAGTGTCAAGGAGCAGTGTCAGTCCACAGTGAGTACAAATGCAGAATGATGGAGGGTTAGGTGATTAGGCTGCTGAGAAGACAGACAAATGTTTGAGAAGTAATTTTGTATGTTTACATACAAAATAAGCTGCATCTTTGAAGAATTTGAGGGCTGAAATCAATAAAGAAAATCAATACAGAAGATGTTCATTTGCTGCTGTTCATGGAAGAACAGAAAAGACTTTACCTTCTACCGGATTTTAGTCCGTCCTTAATATGCAATGCACCAGCCTGGCCCTGAAAAGAAACAGCAACACTGTTCTGGTTCCTCTACACCTGGAATTCCTGTGTTCCCAGAACATGCCCTAATGCTTTGGTTCTCATCTATGAGTGTGAGAAGAGGAGAAGAGGAGGCTCAGGGGTGACCTTATTGCCCTCTACAACTACCTGAAAGGTGGTTGTAGCCAGGAGGGAGTTGGCCTCTTCTCCCAGGCAACCAGCACCAGAACAAGGGGACACAGTCTCAAGCTCCGCCAGGGGAGGTTCAGACTCGAGGTGAGGAGGAAGTTCTTCACCGAGCGAGTCATTCGGCATTGGAACGGGTTGCCCAGGGAGGTGGTTGAGTCATCGACCCTGGAGGCGTTCAAGGGGAGATTGGACGTGGCACTTGGTGCCATGGTCTAGTCATGGGGTCTGTGGTGTCAGGTTGGACTCGATGATCCTCGAGGTCCTTTCCAACCTAAGTGATACTGTGATACTGTGATACTGTGATCATTCATCGCATGGGCTGTACTGTGGGACTCCCATTGAAACAAGGGAGAAATAGCAAGAACCGTCAAAGCTGACTTCTGCAGCTACCACCATCTGCCTTATGGATCAGTAGATGCAATTTGACAGTGAAGTGAGATTCTCTAGTCACTGGTTGTGTTTTACTTCTCTGCATCTGAAGAACAATTGGAAGAGGAATCTGTTCCCTTTTGGATGGAGCTCTGTTACTACTATCCAGGGTTGAAGTGGGGTTGCATAGTGACGCAGACTCTGATCCCTGGGGAGACAGGCAGGATGATAGGAAAGCTGTCCTTTCAAACGTGTTTTCAAGTAGTATTCAGCCAAGGCATCAATTGAAGACACTCAAACCACTTTCCCAATGGGGATTTTGCAATTTTCTGCTTTCAGAAAGGACAAAACCAAACAATCCAATCCAAAAGGATTCCTGTGAGGCAAATGAATGCAAGCCGCCTCTCCACCCCTTGCGTTTCTTCTGACTTTTGTGTTTCAGGCAAAGCTCAGTCACGTGCATTTCACTTTGCACATCTGCAAAGTACGTGCATAAGAAAGCAGCTTCTACCATCCCATGTTTTTGGATCCTATTTTTCCAGTATCTCACATGCCTTAGACCACGTCTCTCCCCCAGCAGCAAGGAACAGGGGAAGGAAAAAGGCAACAGAGGAGTGTTTCAAACTGAGAACTGCTACCGAGAACTGCACTCTCATTCGCTGTGCCAGTGTGACAGGTTTGACTTCATGCCAGCTTCTTATATTACATCCAAGTTACTTAAACCTTTGAAGGATTTCTGCAGAATTTAGTCTAGGATTGTTCTATGTTAAAGCAAACAGAGCACATGTGGAGAAAATTAGGCAAACATCTATATTTTACCATTTTTTTCATTATTTCCCTTTTTTTACTATGAATTCAGTTGTGCCATTGCATGGAGCTGTAGTAGGAAAACTCTCTTAAGACCTGCAGACGGAGATCTTGCCATTTGGAGTGCAAACCAGCAACAGCTGAAAAAGTGAAAGAAGGGGGGGGTGGGAGGAAAAAAAAAAAAAAGAAAGAAATCACTTTTGCTTTGAGCAGAAGCAGTGTCCAGCACAGTTTGCTCCGTTCTAACCTTTTCCCAGCAGCAGATGCACTGCTCAGGTTAGCTGCTTTCCTTGTTTCTTTCGGTTTATTCACGGGTGAAATAGCAGCGAGTCTGCAGGCTGTCCCTGGCAGGCATTTTTGGCTCCCTCCTACTCTGTCTGCAGTCTCCCTGTCAGAACTCTCAGGGAGACGAACCTCATGCTCCGTAATTTATCTTTCTGCCCATCCCACACTCATATCACTTTGCAGACGTGACAGGCGGTGGTAGCAGTCCTGGAGGAGCTGTGAGGTTTTATTTTGAATGTGGATTTTTATATATATATATATTTTTATTTTTTTTTTTAGTGTATAATTTTTTTTTCAATTTTTTTTTTTTTCCTGGAGAATGTTTCTTCATCTCTCATTCCTTTGCTTCAGAGGAAGAATGGAAATTTCCAGTGCCAAAGGAAAAAGGATTAGGAGTTGGTTTTAAAAAGAGGGGGAAAGGCAAGCTTCTGTGGCTTTGATTTTTGCATCGTTTAGAACTGAGCTTCAGAATGTCATGCAGGGACCATCACTGCAAGCTTCCATCTGCAACCTATGTCTCCACTGCGGAAGTGATGCTGTCTTCCAGCAGACAGACCCCTCCTCCACCTTTTGAGACTGCCATGCAGGGCAGGCCTTTTCAAAAGACGCCAGCATCAGCATGGCATCCTCCCACTGGTCAATCCATTGCAGAGCTTGCTCCAGGAAATGGCAACTCATCACCAAGCAACGCGTCCTCTGCAGCGTACCGTTCAAGGCTAGATGTCGTCCTGGCCCACGCAGACCACAGGAAAGGTTTTGGGAGCGCTGCTCACTGCGTCAGTCTGCCTGATGAGACATCAAGATGTTCCAGTTCTCCCAGGCACCCTCTGGACCATGGATATGAGGGTTCTGGCACTCAGTCTGCATCTTACAGGCACTATTCAGAAAGAGGGAAAAATGTTCCTCTCACTTCTGAAAAAAATGGTCCCTTGAAGCTTGCTGTATCTTTGCCCTCTAATGTCCTCTCCTGCAAAGCTCCACCAAGCTGGATGTCGCGCCTCGATGTTGATCTATCCGGTATCCCAGTTGTTTCTACGCTCAACAGCAAAAATCTACATGCATCCTTGGAACCTTGTGATTCTCTCCCACCCCAGCAAGGCTGTAGTCAGTGCAATGTCCAGATGACAGACCTCCATGCTTCAATGAAGCTTTACATTTCAACTTGCAGCTTGACAGTAAAGCCTTTCCGAGCAGATTCCCCTGGAAGCAGTCACACTCATTCAGGTCTGCTCGTGCCACAGTTAGAGAAGGTGCCTGAAACTCCAGCTGGTCTTCCAATGGAATCGCAGAAACCAAAACAAGGCTTCCCTTCAGATGGGTCTCCAGCCCTTCAAATCACAAGATTTCACGTGACTTCCACAAAGTATCCTGGTCTTCCCCAGCAGACTGTCTCTAGAGATATATGGCTGTCCCCAGCTGTGCTGACTGGAAGAGAAAATTCACCTAGTGGGAATGAGGTCATGAGCAAAGATTTAAATCCAGAGCTGATTGTCTTTCAGAACCATCACAGGCCAGAGTTTAGGAAGACTCCATGTGATGGTCTAACACCTACTCACCACAAGGTTTCCAAAATCACCCTGATACTTGCCACCCCATGGACTTCTATGCCTATCCAGGTGGTAAGAGAATTTCAAAGAAGCCCAAGTCCAACAACCTTGATCAAAATGCATGACTCGGACATAGCTGGGACATCCTTTCACCCTGTGGAGATTGGGGCTGGCCTCTCTCTATCAGTCAATCCAGTTTGCTGCTCAGAATTGTTTTCCAGCCATTGGGCAAGAACTGGCTTGAGACCTTCTCAGGAAACATGCACTCTGAAAAGTGTATGCCCTAACAACCTTTTGGCAAACATACCAGCTCCTATCTCATCCCCAACTCACAGAGACATGGAGGATGAATGGTGCCCATCTATTGCTGTCAACATTGCCTCCTTTGGATCTGGGAGGAGGGTGGTGAAGATTTCCATTCCATTCTAGGAACATTTGCAAACAGAAGTTATAAGCTGTGTTAAACAAGACGTGTGGATTTCTTTTTGTATGCTTCCTGCCATGTTCCCGCTCCCTAGAGATGACTTACAGGACAACCAGAAAGCTACTTGTGTTCTGCTGTCACCAAGGCTGCAGCTACTGCTTGATCCATCCTAAATGAAGCTGAGCACTCTGATCTGATTGGGCACTTAATAAGCGCTCGTTATAACCATTACTGTTGTCATCATGACATGCTGTGTGCTTTGCCTGTGCTTAGAGATTGTGCATCATCAGGCAAATCAGTGCTCTGCTGTTTGAAGGTTCAAGACTTCAGAACCAAGAGCTGTTTTTCTTCTCTGCTAGTCAGTCTGGGACCTGGGACAAACCTTCTGTGCAATTTTTTCTTAGTTTATTCCATTTCACTGTTTCCATTTTCTTACTTGTCAGATTATACTGTATTTCTAAATGGTTAATTCCTGGTTTTGTAACTTTCAGAAGTAATACTTGTTTTAAAACCCCAAAATATTTTAGTGTGTAGGAAGAGATTACTCTTTCTTTCCTCTTAGAAAAAGAGAGGTACCACCCTTTCCTAAGGGAAATGAAGGGAATTCGGTCTCCATAGCATCTCAAATATGGATACCCCAGCAAAATTTCTAGCAGTGAAATTACAGGGAGTTTAAGAGGAATTTAGTCTGCTTTCAGACAAATGTTTCATAAGGAAATATTTTAATGGTGACTTTGCATGAGCATAGGATTCTGACCTAACACCTGCTAGTTAAAGGGTAGAGGCCAAGCTAGTGAATTTGGAGGAGGAGGAGATCCGTGGGAGGAAGGGGTTGTGGAAAATACTGACTTCTCATTGCGGGGTTTTTGTGCATATACAATTCCAATATCAGATAATGACATTTTATGCCAATGAGACAACCTGCAGTGGGAGGGGGGAAGGAAATGTTAAATACAGTTAGCATCAGAATTTCATATCTAGCTTGTGAGGTCAGAGGTCAAGAATACAGTGGTGCCAATATGACAGAGAAGGTGTATGATTTTTTTGTTGTTGTTATAAACAATTTCAGTGTGTTTTATGCCACTTATGATTACAGTATGATATCTTATCATAACTTTTACTGAAATGAAGCATAGTGCAACATATTTGTGAACCTTATATAATCCTGGTATTAGGCACATTTAGTTTACTTTAGTAAAACTTCTTTTTTTTTTTCATTGATTCTATTTTCTATTGACTCCTATCAGAAGTAAGTCAAATCAAACCTTGTTGTTATCTACCTAGGCAGAGAGTTTGAACGTGTTTACATGCTTTAAGTGAAGGCATTTAAAACCTGGAGCAGTTCTGACTTTTAGTACATGCTTGGAACTACAGATTTTCAGTAGAGTTCCAACAATCTCAGCAGCAAGCCCAGTGCAGGCGGTGAGGGGCAAAGTCTGTGGAGCTTGTTACACTGTAAAGAGCAGAAAGAGGAGAAGGGAGTAGATTTGCACAAACACTCAAGATAGTTTTTCTTCTGGAGAAATAAAAATGCCCCTTCTTGGAAGACAAGCTTGTTTTGGGGCTGTGTCAGCTTCCAGTGCATATAAATGTGAAGTTGTGGCATCCAGAGAGCATAGTTTCCCTAATGACTAAAATGTGTCATTTATTATTTCTCCAAAAGCAGCTCAAGCTGGCCTGTGCTGTCTCTCGAGTGTGTATGTAGTCCTGTTTTATTCAGAATGAACATGGGAGCTTTCTAATTGGACTTGAAACTTAGTTCTGCATTAACTTGTATGTCAGAGGTCTTGCAACACGGTGGCTAATCTATGCAATGAACTCAGAAATAGTGACAAACTCCAGTTAAGTAGGGCTAGAACCTCTGTTTCTGCGCTTTGCATTGTTAATAACTCAGCTATTTATTACATGCTCCATTTCAAATCTCAGAAAGGGCCAAGTCCATTTTGTGCTTTTAAGCATCTTTGCCAGCCTTCACCTAAAAACATGTCCATTCTGCAGTGAGCAATCAAGTCTTTTGGTGCTTTTTGTGGCTAAGTAGTAAATTCCTGATGATGGGCCATCATTCAGAACAGAAACAAACTTGGAAGAAAGTTTATACCTGCTGTGTGCAGGAAGGAGACCCTGGTAGGTTACCTGATTTTGTACCAGGATTTTGTACTTGAAATCAACACATCTCATTCAAAGCAGGAGTCTGGGGACCCTGTCTATAAATCTGCCCAAAACTGAGGTAATTGGCCACAGGCCAGCACTGTAGTGTGGGAGGCAGTTTCCATTCTGCTTTCAGATTGGATTAACAAATGCTTACATGAAAAATATATTGTGGTACTGACTCCAGCAATTGCTGTCCTAAGAGTTTTGTTTAAGGGACTGATGGAAAGGTTTTACCTCTGCAATTCTCCAAATAGCACTCCCAGTGCTACTGAGGCTCCTTCTTTCTAAGCCTGCTGCCGTTACCTCCCTGTCCTGTACGCAGCCACTTCTCTTTTGTACCAATTTTCTTTTTGTACACCAATTTTCTTTCTCAGTATTAAAACCTGATGGGCTGCCAAGAGCATTTGCATGGGTTTCTACTTGTAGAACTTGGTCCAAAGTTTTCAGAAGTCAGGAGAACTTCTTCCCACTGCCTTAACAGCTGAAGGAATGGAGCTTTGAATGCTCAGTGTTATTCGAGTGTAATAATTTTCAGTGGGAGCACTCCAGTGCAGCTGCTTATGACTCACTGTCCCACACCCCTGCTCTCAGATGTCTCTGCTCTCTGTTTCCAAAGTAACCATCTTTGCCAGTAGATGTCCCTTGCTTTTTTCTTCCACCACAGATAATTGATCAGAAAAATAAGATAGCTGACTATTTCTTCAGGTATCACAGTTTGCACTTTCACTGCTAACAGTTACTAAATAAAGGTCCATGGGGTGATATGTGGGAAATGATGGGAATTTTCTGTTTCCTCAGGTAAATCTTTGGCCAAAAAAAAGGTAGATAATCCACAAAACAGGACTCAGTTGCTACAGGGCTTTTAAAGCAGTGTTTAACCCCCCAGCATAGAATCATAGAATCAATAAGGTTGGAAAAAACCTCAAAGATCATCAAGTCCAACCTGTCACCACAGACTTCATGACTACTAGACCATGGCACCAAGTGCCACGTCCAATCCCTTCTTGAACACCTCCAGGGATGGTGACTCCACCACCTCCCTGGGCAGCACATTCCAACAGCTAATAACTCTCTCTGTGAAGAACTTTCTCCTCACCTTGAGCCTAAACTCCCCTGGCACAGTTTGAGACTGTGTCCTCTTGCTGCTTGCCTGGGAGAAGAGACCAACCCCCTCCTGGCTACAACCTCCTCTCAGGTATTTGTAGAGAGCAATAAGGTCTCCCCTGAGCCTCCTCTTCTCCAGGCAAAACAACCCCAGCTCCCTCAGCCTCTCCTCATAGGGATTGTGCCTGATGCCTTTCCCCAGCCTCATTGCCCTTCTCTGGACACGTTCAAGAGTCTCAATGTCCTTCTTAAATTGAGGGGCCCAGAACTGGACTGAAGGTGCAGCATGTGGCTGTATGTTTGTGTACCCTGAGCAGGTATGAGTTAGATTCAGCTGACAACTTTTCATTTTGCTGCTTGTGATGTCAGTGTAAATAAATATGGATGGTAATTATAAAGTAGTTGAACAAAGTATTGCTGTTGACGGACCTGGAGCCTATATGTGTGGAAATCTTCCTCCACAAGAGCAAACCAGATCCAAAAATACTCTTTAAAAACATAATTAAAAAAAAGTTTGAACCTGTCATCATTTCATACACTTGATGAGTGGGTTAGATCAGAGAATTCAAATTTGAATGGCAGCATATCTGCCTGCTGGTATGGGTTGTATTCAACATACAGAGGCATAACAGAGGCGTTAATGTATTTCTTTAGGCATCCTGATGATTTATGGGCCAAACTTATTAAAAACTTAAGCCTGTTGTACAATGGCCTTTCCTTCTTCTTGACAGTGATTGCTGTGTTAGAATTCACTCACCTTTCTTTGGATACTTGGCATGGATTAGTGTAGAGCAGCTTGAACATCTGCCCTGGGCATGATATTGTGTGCGGTTTTCTGCGAATGAGAAATGCTACTCTCATTAACTCTCAAAAACCAAACCAGAAAGTCAGGCCAAGTCTGGCTGTTACTCTTCTAAGCCACAGCTGCCAAGGAGGGCTGAGTGGCAGCCACAGCAGCAAGGTCCATAAGCAAGCTGGAGACCAAGCCAGGTAACGACTGAAATCTAAGGTCTTTCCAGGAAGACCAGGGCTGAGGCCATGACTGAGCCTCAGAGAGACCCCCAGGTGGGAGCAGGGGGTCTGTCCAGGGAATAGTCAAAGCTGGCAGAGTCATTTGGTGCACTCAGACCCTGACAGGTCTGTCCCCAGCACATAACATATGCCTGGAAAGATGCCCTGTGGTGTTTAACAATCATCCAGTATTTCTGTGCAATGAAAACTGTTACTGGTTTTCTAAAGCAAGTGCTGATAAATATCTTTCTTTTCTCCTGTGAAAAACACTCTGTAAGACTGCTACAGATCTATAATGTTCTGCAAAGCAAGAGAGGTTTCTATAGATGTAATGTTCACTCTGCACATCCATGGTTTTAAGACACAGGTGTACCTATGTTCTTTACCAGCCTACTACTAGCAGTTGTGTTGTTCCATTGGTTCTGTTCTGTTTCTTTCCTGCCTCTTAATTCTTTCACACCATTATCACTGATCTCAGATATTTCTTCTATCTCTGCTAATTGCACTTTATGCAGGCAGAGTTACTGGTTGGAATTTCTCATCCAAATACTTACGATTCCATGAGCTCACAGAATAGATTACCCAGGGCTATGTCCCAGCCAATAAAAACAAGTCCCTTTTAGCAGCCTGAACTCCAAAAGCCTGTCCAGTCATATTCGCTACACTGTGAACCTTGTGCACAGGTAATTTGGGGTCATGTCCCATCACAGCCTCTGTCTAGGCTTTTTGTCCTGCTTTTATCTCATCAGTGAATAAGGGAGGAAGGTGTGGACAACTGAATCTGCTGGGAAAAGTACAAATTCCTACTGGCCTGAGGAATAGCTTGTAGTTGTTGGTGATGGTTATAGATAACATACCCTGCATTTTGCCTGAATGTGGCAAAATGCGTGGGAGAAGTAATTAGGCAGTCAGTTTTCTTAACACCAGAAAAGAGTTAAAAAGCACTGAAGCACCTTAGAGAGGTGTGTGGGTTAGTTGGAAATGGTCCTCACAGTATTCAAAGCAAATCAGAGGTTGGTTTCCTTAAAACTGCAATTGTTATTTCAGATTACAGTCTTTCTGCATCAGAGACTGACAGGACAGGCAGTAAATAAAATGAATTCAGGCATATTGTAAAGATGGCCTGAAAAAAATAGCAGATGATTATAAAGATGCACTTGGTACAGGTGCAAGCTCTGACAGTTTTCAGGAATAATCAGCTGCATTAATACAGGATGGGAAAAGCTGGTTTGAGAGCAGTTCTTCTGAAAAGTTTCTGGAAGCTTAGGGCAGATTGCAAGGTGAACTTCAGTTCATGGCATCATAGAGAACGTAAGGACCATACACAGGTACATGCAGGGGATTACAGCTTGAAAGATCCACATAAGCCCAGGGAGGTGGTGGAGTCACCATCCCTGGAGGTGTTCAAGAGGGGATTGGACATGGCACTTGGTGCCATGGTCTAGTAGGCATGAAGTCTTGGGTGACAGGTTGGATTTGATGATTTTTGAGGTCTTTTCCAACCTTGTTGATTCTATGATTCTATGAGCTGTTTGCTGTCTCCACTACCTTCATTCTGGCAGCCTTGTGGCTTATTGCAACAAGTGTAGGAACCTCGTTTCAAAATAAGTTGACATGTAGAAAAAGCAGAGCAGATCAATGAGAAGAATCACAGTCAAGAAGAGACAGCCTTTGTGGAATGATTGATCAGATTAGGGTAGTTTTAGTCTAGAGAAGACAGAAAACCCTGTATGCACAAAGCCTACACACATATACAAACTGAAGCAAATGTAAAAGGAATGATCTCCTTAGTGTCACGAAGGGGGCAGCATGCAACGAGGTGAATGCAGTGCATTTTTAGGCTAGAGAGTTGGAAAAACTTGATAATGCTAAAAGTTATGAAGCACTGAAATAAATTGCCCAGGGAGGCTACAAAGGCTCTGTTGTTGGAAACTTTCTAAGAAGGAATCGTACAGATGCCTGTCAGACATGACAGTGTTGGTGTTGCTTTGGATTGCAGGGAGAGTTTAGACCTCTAGAATTTGCTGCCAGCCTTGTGACTTAGTGATTGCAATGGGCAGAAATAGGCCACTTTCCTTAGCTGGACCTGTTAATGCTTGTCTTTCTGGTCCAAGACCATGGAGCTTCACTATTTAACTTCCCTTTTCAGTTGTCTCATGTTCCCTTTGGTTTCTTTCCCTTTCTTTCTCCTTTTTTCAATCTCAAGTGTACTTTCAACTGCAGAGCTATTACCTCGTCTCATACTTATGAATCAGGTTCCTGTGATAATTAATCCACTGAGAAAAACATTGAGCTTTTTGTTTTACAGATTTATTTGAAAAGCAGTGACTTTGGAAGCTCTATAGATGAAGTAGAGCGACTCATAAAGAAACACGAGGCCTTTGAGAAGCTTCTGGCATCACAGGATGAGAAGGTACAAAAATCAACAACTATTTTACCAGTAATCTAGAAAACTTTTCATTGTGTTTTTCTCTTTTTAATATGGCAACAGACTAAATTGCTGACAGGTGTGATATGCCTGGTGTGCTTGACCCAAAGAGAAAATGGGGAAGCTTTGAGAAATAAGAGACAGAACAGTGGAGACCTAGCATTAAACACTCCATGCCCAAGTCCTGCCTCTATTATCTTGCAGTAGACAGAAACACTGCTTAGTAAGTTGAATAGTGGAACTTAGCAGAAGAAACATTTAAAGCAGGCTACGTCATGTGTTCTGGAGACATATTTTATATATTTAAATCATCAGTGGCTTTTGTAGGAAATAAAATGGAGTAGATAAGAGGGGGTGACTTGTCTAATTACTGAAATGCACCTTTGGTCTACAATATCTGTACCAAACCGGCTAGTACCTTTGCACCATTGGAACAGATGCTGAATTGCTTACCCAGGCATCTGCCTGTCTGGTGGCCACGGGCTGTAATTCATCCAGGCTAGGGCTAGACTGAAACCTGGTGCTATACCAGGGTTTCTCAGGAAGAATGAGCTCTCAAAACCTGGGCACACTCCCTGCCAGACTGCTTATGTTGAGATTTACCTTCCAACACCTGATTGCTACAAAGCAATAAAACCTGAGCACTCATGGGTGTCAGGCTTGCTCACCTCAAGCTGCGCCAGGTGAGGTTTAGGCTGGATGTTAGGAAGAAGTTCTTCACAGAAAGAGAGATTGGCCATTGGAATGTGCTGCCCAGGGAGGGGGTGGAGTCACCATCACTGGAGGTCTTTAATAAGAGACTGGATGGGACACTTGGTGCCACAGTTTAGTTGATTAGATAGTGCTGGGTGCTAGGTTGGACTTAATGATCTCAAAGGTCTTTTCCCACCTTTTAATTCTATGCTATTCTATTCTATGCTCCATGAATCCTTGCATTGCATGGTCAGTGGCACAGGGACTGCTGGAGCTACTGCTTTTATTTATTCAAGTAGCCAGGGTGCACTACAGAGGCCAAAGAGTAGAACTTGGTAGAGTTAAATAATGGTTAGACTAGATGATCTTTAAGTACTTTTCCAATTGAAATGACTGTATGATTCTCTGACAAGGATGTCCTAGGTACAGCATAGTACCTGGTGAATGTGGAGGGATGTTGGTTAACTTGTCTCTGCTCTTCTTAGTTCATTACAGAATATAAGAGACTCTTTTATGTATTGAAAGGAGCCTGGTTTTTTTGTTTCTTTTGCATAAAAGTAACTTCTGACTTGTTGCCTCCTCAGATGATGTCTCTTCAAGAACAGGCAAGGAGACTAGAAAAGGTTGATGGAGTGGAAGGGCTCAAGATCCAGCAAAAACTGGATGCCATTCGTGAAAGGAAGCGTCAGGTCAAGGATCTGTCCCAGAGTAGGAGAGAGAAGCTGCAGACTGCCCTTCTTCTGGCACTTTTCTACCAGAACTTGGAAGAGGTAAGAGGATTGTAGATTGAGATAAAGGTGGAAGGCAGAAGAGCTGCCTGCCTGTGTTGGATGCCTGCCTTGGTCAGATATTAGGTAGATTTGTAATCTACTCTGGTATGGAAACTCCTGCCACACTCAGGCAAGGAGATGCTCCAATGGTATTGCTGTTACTATACCATCATTGTGGCATTGTGCCCATTACAGCTGCTTTACACATCAGAAGCCCTGCTAAACAATAATAAAGGAAAACTGCCAGCTAAATAAGAATAAAAGGAAAACTGCCAGCTACTACCTCATGGTTTCTTTTGGTGGGAAATAAAGGAAAATTCAAATCAGGGTGAATACAAAGTGGAAAGCAGCCTGGCAAGGGTGCCAAGCTTTACTGGTAGGCCTTCATAGCAGTGTTTTTACTTAGCATAGCTCTTCAGCTGCTCTAGACTGGTCTGTGCAGAATGTCTCCTGTTCTGGCCCTAGTCCTGTAACTGAGTAGCTCTGTTGCTGGCACAACTGTTGGAAGGACATACTGGGTCAGTCTTTCAAAGGGCAGCACAATGTGTGTGACTGAAAACTGTGCTGGCATCCAGGGTTCTGGCATAAACACCAACACACAGTCCCAGAGGGACATTTAAAAAGCTCTTGCTGGTCTGTTATGCACGTTTTCTGCTGCTGCCTCTCATGGAACATCCTTCATGGTTCAAAGAAAAACTGCAGATGCTCTTCACCTCCCAGCACATGAAAAAGATACGGCCTGGTGCGGGTCAAGTTACGACTGTCATCAAAGGAGAATGAATACCTCTAACATAACTGCTGCTGACAACCAAATTTATCACTTCCCCCCATCCCACCACAGTAATCCAAATTTTAAATACCTTTTTCTCTGGCTACACTGCAGAACCAGAGCTGCATGCTGGGCTGTTTTCTAAGGTAAACTTTATCAGAAATTTATTACACAGCCAAATATTAACTTGTGTTATGTGGCTATACTTCTCCTGTTGTATGAACCAGTCCACCACTAATGGCCAGACTAGCACAGGGGAGTGGATGGAGTGGACTGTGCATTGCACAGTGCTAATATTTTCAAAAGAGCAATGCAACTCTGATGGAAAAGGTCACAGAAATGCCAGCACTCTCTTTGGTAAAGAAACTGTCAGTGCTCTCCTACCCCTTAGGTAGGAATACTTCTGCATTTCTTCCTGTATTCCTGTAATTGTCAAATCAGTCTTTGGGCTGGAGTCCCCCTTTGTTCTTAATAGAATAGAATAGAATAGAATAGAATAGAATAGAATAGAATAGAATAGAATAGAATAGAATAGAATAGAATAGAATAGAATAGAATAGAATAGAATAGAATAGAATAGACCAGACCGGAAGAGACCTTCAAGATCATCGTGTCCAACCTATCACTCAACACCACCTAATCAACTAAACCATACAACCAAGCACCCTATCAAGTCTCCTCCTAAACACCTCCAATGATGGAGGTGCCCACCTCCCTGGGCAGCCCATTCCAATGGCCAATCACTCTCTCTGTGTAGAACTTCTTCGTAACCTCCAGCCTAAACCTCCCCTGGTGCAGCCTGAGACTGTGTCCTCTTGTTCTGGTGCTGGTTGCCTGGGAGAAGAGACCAAACTCCGCCTGTCTACAACTGCCCATCAGGTAGTTATGGAGAGCAAGAAGGTCTCCCCTGAGTCTCCTCTTCTCCAGGCTAAGCAGCCCCAACTCCCTCAGTCTCTCCTCATAGGGCTTGTGCTCCAAACACCTCCCCAGCTTTGTTGCCCTTCTCTGGGCACGTTCCAGCAACTCAACATCCTTCCAAAACTGAGGGGCCCGGAACTGGACACAGTACTCAAGGTGTGGCCTAACCAGTGCAGTGTACAGGAGCAGAATGACCTCCCTGCTCCTGCTGGCCACACTGTTCCTGATGCAGGCCAGGGTGCCATTGGGCTTCTTGGCTGCCTGGGCCCTGTATAGGAAGGAACGTTTCCTTCATCAACTTTCTCTACATACATTCAGCTAAGGGTGCTGTAGGGAGTTTTAGCTCTCAAACTACCTCCTGCTCATTTACCTCACCAATCTAAATTCATTGCCTACTCCTGTAGAACTTGAATTCCACCAAGGAATTAAAAAAAATTTATAATCTTACAGTAATGTGGCTCTTCCTCTTTGTTGGGTAGAATGGAATGTTTAATTTGATTTTAATGATGTTCTGGGTGTGTACGAGTTTATATAAGCCAACAGTCGCCAAAGGGATGTGAAGTTGCTGAAATGAGTTTGGCTTTGAGCTGTGAAATCAGTGAGGTCATTGCTTGTTCTTACTAATTATGAGAACAAATCCCATAGTTCAGCTCCCACTCCACTGAAAACCTCTCCCTACTGAAATCATCTCAAGTCATTTCAACAGATCAAAGAGAATTTTTTCTGTCAGCAGAAAATAATGATCACTGCCATTGTTAACACTCTCCTAGTTGCTCCCTAGAAGCAATTATACAGGGAGATACACACATCAGTACAAAGACAACAGTCTGTGACTACTGATAAGAGAAGATGAAGGGAGGTTGTAGACGGGTGGGGGTTGGTCTCTTCTCCCAGGCAGCCAGCACCAGAACAAGAGGACACAGTCTCAAGCTGTGCCAGGGGAGGTTTAGGCTGGATGTTAGGAAGAAGTTCTTCATAGAAAGAGAGATTGCCCATTGGAATGGGCTGCCTGGGGAGGTGGTGGAGTCACCATCACTGGAGGTGTTTAGGAAGAGACTGGATGGGGTGCTTGGTGCCATGGTTCAGTTGATTACATGGTGTTGGATGATAGTTTGGACTCGATCTCGAAGGTCTCTTCCAATCTGGTCTGGTCTATCCTATCCTATCCTATCCTATCCTATCCTATCCTATCCTATCCTATCCTATCCTATCCTATCCTATCCTATTCTCAGCTTGGTATGGTCTGCTTAGAATGCTAGCTGCTGCAGTTTGTATCCTTTTCAGAATGCAAGGCTTTAGTTTTTTTCTGCACAAAATCCTCAAAAACTAATTCAGGAGCTCACAAGATAGGACACCCTTTCCCACAACAGAAATAGGGTGCTTTTCTATTGCCAAAGAAATGAGAGAGACAGACTGTGACAATAGGGTAAGTTCTGTACCTCCCTGTTAACATGAAAGGCAAATGAAAAGATTATTACTCAGAAATATGTGTATTTATTTAAATTATTGCAGAGAAAGATTCATAAAGCTCCAAGTTTTGACTTCTAAAGCTGGCTCTGAATTTTAATGCTGATTCTGGGTGGTGGGTTGAAATTACCCCTCCCAACATAAAACTGCCACACCAGCTCAGTTGAAAGTAAACAAATCTGTGTTTACAAGCAAAACTGCAATCTAGAAATATGGAATGCAATGAATATGTAGAAAATATACAGCATTTACAGATATTTACAATTTATAAACAGCACAAGAACCCTCCTGGACAAAACCAGGGGACTACCAACAGCTTCCTCCTCTTTCCCTCCCCCCTGTACACGGGACAAGAGGAAAAAGGAGAAAAGCAGGGAGAGAGCTTATTAGTACTTAACACAACAAAGAAATGCATCCAAGGTCAGCAAGCTAGCAGAAGCAGCAGCTAGTATCTGCCAGAGGAAAGAAGCCCAAAAAGGGAGAAAATGAGTTGACACAACTAGCTTTATGTCAGACACCAGGGCAATGGGATTATTTAGACCTTATCATTATTTTCCCTTGGCATCCAAAGGTAATTTATTTACATTCTACTACTCTCTGTTCAAGATCTGTGGAAAATTTTCTAGGCATCAGCATAAAACTACCACGCTCTGAAACTTGGTCGTTGTATTAATGTTGCTTAACTCCCTTTCCCTTTCACCTTCTCTGTAAATGAGAATAAACCCCACTTGCTTCTTTATTTCAGATGAGTGAGAGAATTAGTTGTTATTTCCCAGTCTCTAGAACAGGTACATTCTTTTACATGTTTGATATATTTCTGCTATTAAAAATCAGTGCAATTTACAATAAGCTTGTGCTTTTGAGGCTACAGTAACTGATACCTTTAAAAGGTAGGTCTCTAAATGGATAGTGCCCATGTTTTTTGAGTCCTTTAGAAACAAGACTCTGTCTGCACTGAGCATAACACTAGTCTTATTGCTATCTTCAATAGAGGGTAAATGCCTGTCCAGACAATAAGTCTTCCCATAGAAATGCTTTGGGACAACAGATCAGCCTCGTTTCACATCTGAAAGTGGACATGGGGCCACGAGAAGGATCTCTCACTCTCTAGAGCCATTGTAATTAAGTCTTAAAATAAGCCAAGCTATGAAGAGTGCAGATTTGATTTTTTTTGTTGGTTTGGTTCTAATGGCTTTGTCCAGTTTGTCATTAAGCCATTGGTTATTATTAAAAGCAGAGGAGAAATGGTCCTTTTAGAGGCTGTATACAGAGGATTAATTTGTTTATCATCCTAACCATATGGGTGAACTTCTCCCACACAAATGAGTGATGTTAAAGGTATTATGGGTGGCTGGG
Organism: Melanerpes formicivorus; assembly: GCF_026170545.1. NCBI lineage: Eukaryota > Metazoa > Chordata > Aves > Piciformes > Picidae > Melanerpes > Melanerpes formicivorus. The sequence goes on from NW_027142410.1 coordinate 532,056, forward strand.
TAATGGAAGAAGACCTTAGCTTGTGAGGAGGGTGTCAGAAATTAAAACAGCAGAAGGCAGTGTGCAGTCATGGGCAACCTTGACATAAGGTTCCTGTTTGAGTCTCTGAGTATGCCTTGGAGGGGAGCAGTTTCTGGAGAGCAGGCTGGAGTGAAAGCTATTTCTGTTATTGTTTATAGAATTTCAACAGCTGAAACAACACTTCAAATCATTAATTAACTGAGAAAATCCTCCAGTTGTCAAGTCTTGTGTGCATGCAGCACAGTTCCACAAGGACAGCCAAGATGCTTTGAAACTGCTAAACCTGGCTTCCATTTGCTGTTCTTGTGTTGTCAAAACATCAGGATACTTGAGTAGTCTGAGGACAACAGAGTCAGTTACAACATGTATCAAGTGTCCAGCTCTCAGTGTTTGGATGAATAGAAAACATTTCCTTTAGTGTCAAGGCCTAACATTTACCAGACTTTAAAGAAAACAGTGGAAAACTCCCTATCCCATCTTCATGAACCTTCATGAATCCCATCTTCATCTCCTGAAAAATAATTTCCTAAGAGAAATGCATAACCCTTACTTTGTTAGTCCTCCTGTCACCTGCTTGGTCTAAATCTGAGGTTCCCAAGTAGACCATTTTGAATTTTATGAAGTGTCAAAGTAGATAGAGTTGTATTGCTTTCAAATAATCTGACTATTGCTTGGCCTCATTAGTAAGGCTTTATTTGCTTTGAATTTTCCATTTAGATCTCAAAATACCGTTGAGATCAGGAAATGTTGGTGCTGTTTTATAGGTGAGGCACAGAATTCTTAAGAATCTCAATTTTACCAGTAGGTCAATGACAGAGACAGGAGGTGAAGCTCAGAGCCCAGGGAGGTGGTGGAGTCACCATCACTGGAGGTGTTTAGGAGGAGACTTGATGGGGTGCTTGGTGCCATGGTTTAGTTGATTAGGTGGTGTTGGATGATGGGTTGGATGGATCTTGAAGGTCTCTTCCGGTCTGGTCTGGTCTGGTCTGGTCTATTCTATTCTATTCTATCCTATTCTATTCTATTCTATTCTATTCTACATCCAAGTCTCAGCTGCCACAATCTCATTTTTATTGTGTCTACCATGTCAAGGATGTGTATCTGCTTAAGGGTTATCTATATCTAGATGATTGCATAATCTGTTTATATTTTGGGACAAGTTTTGGAGTATTCAAGGAATTTTTAATTAGTCTTTGGTCAGATTCCATTTTTATTCCAACCTGCTGTTATTTCCTAGCAAGTAGAATAGTTCAGAAACTGGAGGCCCACCTCAGCTGCCAGCTGGACCTGCCTAGCTTAGGCATAGGAGGTTGCACAGAACAATGACATGCCTTGGGAGGAGTCCCCAGGACATTATGTCAGGCTAATTGCAACCTCACACTGCTGCAGGCAGAAGACTGGATCAGTGAGCGCATGCAGAAGCTAGAGGATCCCTCCATGCAAGACCCCAGCAATCTGCAGGACAAAATGAAGCTGCTGCAGAAACATCAAGTCTTTGAGGCAGAGATTCTAGCAAATGAAGAAATCATTACAGCTGTTAATAAGGTAACACTTTGCTGGTGTTTCTACAGATTATAGCTGGTTATCCAAAGAAGGACAGATAGGTAGGATGAAAAAAGGAAGGGTAACTTACTCACCTGTATCAGTTATCCTACTTGTGTGACAAGAGCCCAGTTGCTAAGCCATGCAAATGTAATGCTCTTCGTTTACACCACAGAGATTTGTTAATTGATCTGTTCGGGGAACTTCCATCTTTCCTCATTGCCCAAGCAGGAACATATCACTAACTTCTTCTTTGCCTGGGGTGGTTAGTTCTACAAAAGTTAAATAGGATTTCATGCCCAATTTGTGAACATTCGTGTTGACACTGGGTGAATTGCATAGCTGAAGGACACCATCACCTCTAATACCTTTCACGGTGCTTCCAATCCATGAATGTCACTCTTGGCAGAGAAATACCCAAATCCAGAGAAATAATCAAAGCTCTTGATTCCCTTCAGAGGGAAAAAACCTTTCCAGCTGAGCAGCATCATTTGGGCAGTAAAAAATTATATCAGTAATTTCTTGGGCAGTCCAGGTTAGGAAAGTGAGAGTGTTCTTCTAGAAAAGTCACATAACATGGTAATCACATTAAAAAATGGTTGCAACATTCATTTCTAACTTCTTCTTCCAAATATGAAGAAAGGAGAAGCCTTGATATCAACAGGCCACCCAAAATCAGGAGAGATCCGTCGCCAAGTCCGCGTGCTTCAGGAGCGTTGGGAGAAGTTGAAGAGAGCTGTTGCTGCCCGTGGAAAGATGCTGGAGGACAGCAGGGACTTCCTGGAATTTCTCCAGAAGGTGGACCAGGTGGAAGCCTGGATCCGAGAGAAGGTAAATGAATTCTAGTATTTAACCCAAGCAACACACCAGAAACTTGCTATTTACCTACTTACTTACTATTTACTTACTTGCTATTTTCATGAACTTCTGATAAACGTGTCTTCTTCAAAGATATTTTCATAGTGACCTTTCCTTAGGAGAATCATGACATGTTCTACAAACACTATGAAAGGAATAATTCAGCAAATTCTAACCATTTTTTGGAAGTGTGTCCATGCCAGAGTCACTTGGACAGTATTAACACATGTTCTCATGTAAAATGTGCACACAGGAAGACTGTGACTACTGGAGGTTGTCTCCCTTGTCTCTGTTGAAACAGAAGAATGAAAGAAGACTGGAATGGCAGAGACTTGAAGCATTTGACACCTGGCACACACTCTCATTGTGTATCATATGTAAAAGTTTCTCTTTGTAAGAGTGAGGGAAGAGTCACACTAAATTTTGATTCAGAGTTTGCTTCCCCAGTAACAGATTGGAGGGGGAATTTGGGCTAAGACTCCTAATTACCTAAAGATCAGAGGATAATGGCTTCAGAAGCTGCAAGTCAGTCATTCACAGGCACAGAGCTTACTGCATCAGCATAACCATTGGGGCATGCTGCGTTCTTGTACAATTAGCCTGAATGTTGGCCTGTCTGCTGCTTATTTCCCCAGGAAGTCATGATTAATGTCGGAGATGTGGGAAATGACTATGAACACTGCCTACAGCTCATGAAAAAGCTGAACGAGTTTCGTGGAGCTACATCAGGGGTAAGAGGTCTTTATCCTGCACATTCCTCGTGTGGCTGGAAACAGCAGTTAATTTTTCAGCACAGCAGTATATCCAGGTAGCAAATACAGTTCCAGAACCACAAAGAGGTTGAAAGATCAGGGAGTAGAAAGCCGGCCAGGGAGGTGGTGGACTCAAGATCCCTGGAGGTGTTAAAAAAAATGTGTAGACCCAGCACTCTGGGATGTGGCTTAATAGCCACAGTGGTGTTAGATCAGTGGTTGGACTTGATCACCTTAGAGATCTTCAACTGAAACCATTCTCTGATTGCCATTTTATAAGCCATTAAAAAGTAAAATCCTCCCTCATTCTGCCTTCTGCTTTGATGATGTCTAAACAGACCTGTTAGGCTCTCGTGACAAAACCTAGAGCTTTGGGCTGCATTACATGACTGGAAAGCTGGCTGTGTGAGCCTGAATTTGAGCAGATTTCTAGTTTGGCTTAAACTGTCTGCAAAGCCAAAGTGAGTTCCACCCAAAAGTGGATTAAAAATGGTTTCTTTCAGCCATGATTTCTTGACTCTGAAAGTTTATGTGAAGCCTTCATGAACAAGCCTATAAAAAAAACAATTAATCACTTTCTTCATTTCCCTCCTTTGTTTCTCCCTTCATCACCTCCTGAGAATCAGCCAAGTTTCTCATATTCCTTCATCCAAATGAAGCACATCGATCTGGGGGCCTTTGTTGATACAGCACATGTTGTTAGACATGAATCATAACACTAATAATCAGACATTTAGTAAAACAGAGCCAATGGTTTACACTTTGGATAGCAGCCACGTGACATGACAGCTGCACAGTTCAACTTTCTATGCTGAGATCTCTGACCCTCTTGTGCAGTGCTGAGTCATGTCAGCTGCCTCTCTTGACTGCAGCAAGATGTGCCAATCTGGGCATCAAGGCTTGGGAATGCTGGGGAACAGGACCAGCATATAACAGGGCCTCCTTGTGATGCGCCTTGTGATGAGAGCAGTGAGGCGATACATTGAGGGGATACATTTGTAGCGGCCTCTTGTTCTCTGTGTCAACTGCCACAGATGTGACCTAACAGGTCTGAGTGTCACATAGGAGAGATTACTGGGCTGATTCTTTTAGTTTGGAAGCTGAGAGGAAGGTCTGGAGGCAGGTGTGTTACGACATTGTTCACTCCTATTATTCTTTATCTTTTGTTTGCCTGCTATCTTGCTGATAATTCCTGTTACGGCAACTCCCGCCTTCTACTTCTGTTGCCTAATATCAGAAGGAGATAATCCTCTTCTATGCAAAGTAGCAGTAGAGATATGTCTGACACCTGGGAGAAAACCCAGAGCTCCCCTTTCCAGAGCCCAGCAGAATTTACTGTACAATGTTCAAGCTACAGCACCAGGGAATTGGTGAAGAGACCTTCATTGACCCTTCAGTCCTTGTTAGCTGACCTGTGACCTAAGGGATGTAACAAGGGCTCTCCTACAGGTTGTATTAGCCAAAAGAAAGATGTTGAAAGAGGCAGAAAGAACACAGTCTCCCAGTCAGCATGGCCCTAAGTAAGAAAGCTTTTCCATAAACTGAGTTAGATTTTACATGCACAGGAAGCTCTTAGCTTTTGATAATACCACCTGGCAGCCATTGCTCTTGTAACACTCTGAACATGATTCCTTCAGAGAAAGACAGGGACAATGATACCTTCATAGCTGGTGCTTAGTGATACAGTACTTCATAGAGTGATACAAGTAAGAGCAGGCTGATCTTGGCATGGTGTGTGTATCCATCCAGTCTGGGTTTCCCACTAGACAAATCTGAGATCAGGGTAGGGAGCTTCATCCTGCATCAATGGCTGCCAGACTTTCCACTCGTATTCTGTCACATTCTGCTGCTATTATTTCCCAGGAGAGGATAGTGCAGGATTTCTGAGGAATATCTGTCTGTCTGCTGGTTTCTCTTGTTTACATTATGGCTGTAAAGCACATATGGAAGCATGCACATTGGTATGGGTGTAGCATAAATAAAACACAAATGGAGTCAATACTTCTATTAACAGTGTGCTGGCATTTTGCAGCTGTGCCTCTACTACACCGCTGATTAATGTCTCCCTGCTCAGCTTGTGATTTACTGGCCTTAGAAAAATAGGGAATGTTTATGAATCTTGGAGCAGTATTCAATATTGGCCATCCTTCATGCTCCAAAAGAACAATTTTTCCACTATAGTCCAGATTTATATGCACTATGTGCAAATATTATCCTTTCTGTGGTATGTACATGAGAAGCAAGTTGCCTCAGAGACCTAGCATGCCTTTTAAAATGCAGTGAGGTTGCTGTAGAAGAATGCAATGGCAGGGCTTGTCTGGGTTTCTCAAGGCTATAAGGATTTTAAGTCTGTTGTCCATAGTACAGAAGGCACTTCTGAACAGAAGCCCAGCAATTAAAACCAGCAAGTAGGGCTAGGAGACACAGGTCACTACCTGTCTGACAGAAGACCAATCTGCCACACATCAACTGTTGCACTGCAGCCATCTATTTATAGAATCATAGCATCAAGAAGGTTGGAAAAGACCTCAGAGATCATCAAGTCCAACCGATCACCCAAAACCTCATGACTAACTAAACCATGGCTTCAAGTGCCATGTCAAATGCCCTCTTGAACACCCTAGGGATGAAGATGCCTCCACCTCCCTGGGCAGCACATTCCAACGGCCAATTACTCTTTCTGTGAAGAACTTTCTCCTCACCTCGAGACTAAATTTCCCCTGGCACAGCTTGAGACTGTCCTCTCGTTCTGGTGCTGGCTGCCTGGGTGAAGAGACCAACCCCCACCTGGCTACAACCTGCCTTCAGGTAGTTGGAGACAGCAATAAGGTCTCCCCTGAGCCTCCTCTTCTCCAGGCTAAACAATCCCAGATCCCTCAGCCTCTTCTCATAGGGCTTGTGCTCGAGACCTCTCACATCAACTGCACCCATGTTTCTTCAACAAAAAAGCCCTTGCTGGAATGCCTAGCTTAATAATGAAGCTCTGAGGATCCCCATCTAAACTTAGATCATTGTTCTATCTATAGTCATTAGTGTTCTTTCTTGCCTTTACTGTTTTCTCATAAGGCACTGGTAACACCAGCAGTTCTGCAACTAGAGCAAACCCTTTGTGTCTGAAGTGTTTGGTTGCTGTTACTTTTCACATCTTAGTGACCTCAGTCACAAGCGTGTTGAGCACAACTTTGTCCTTTTCTTTCTCTTTTACAGGAGACAACAGTGGATGATGCTCACATCAGGTCTATCAATGCCCTGGCCATGAAACTGGAGAGACAGAATAAGGAAGAAACAAAGACCATCTATGAGCGTCGGAAGCAGCTCAATGAGAAGTGTGTTTTTAAAGCTTTCTGTGTAAAACAAAGTCAAGAAAGGAAGATTAGATGACTTGGGCTGAGATAGACAGATCATATATGTCTGTTATATATCCTATACTTTCCTCTTCAGAATCATGACTACTAATGGAGCTGCCTTTCAAGACTCTCAGAGCAGTTAGCCAGAAGGATTTCTAACCCAGAAGGGCCAAAGTTTCTATCCTTGGAGGCAAATGTGCTGTTTTACAACATATTATGCTAGATCCATGAAGATAAAACACTACCTTCTGTTCACATAGTTAGGCTGGTGAAGTGCACATTGCTTTGGTTCCTTTACAGCCCATCAGAGAAGAACCATGAAAATGGGGACTGTGAGGTTACTGAGAGCTTAAGGAAATGGTGTCAGTAACCTTTAGATTTTTAACCCCCATGCCATTCTGTAAACCTGAAATAGCTATAAGCAGTCTTGTCAGGCTAGTGCTTTAGCTGTGCAATGTGTCCGCTCTTATGAGGAACTGGGGATCATTACACATTTCACATGTCTTTGTACTTGGATCTGAGCATCCTAAAATTCATTGGTGGAACTCCTCACCTCTGAAATTCACCTCCAAAATATTCTTTTCTACAAAAGGTGGAACAGTTTCCATGGTAACTTGAATGCATACAGGAAGAAGTTAGAGGGAGCCCTAGAGATCCATGCCTTAATCAGAGAAATTGATGACATCACAGAGAGAATTACTGAGAAGGTAAGTTCTCAGATTTTCACTAATAGAAGTGGGGAAATGTTCTATTTTGCCAATGGGGATAAACCCAAGTGTGCCAGTTGCTAGAGAGACACTGAGTATCCAGCAGTGACCTTTGATAGTTGCCTGTGTATCAGGTGTGTAGGAAGGTTAAAATGGCATTAAATGTTTTGCAGGTTACCAAAGCCAGGGCACTCAGAGTGACAAAGGTACACTTGAAATGTATTGAGAGAGATTATTAGTCTGCAAGTAAAGAAGATGCTGTCTTTACCTCCTGAGAGCTTACAGAGAAGTGGAAGCTGGAATACCATAGTGAAGTGGTCAGGGTCAGAGGTGTAAACTGCACTAACAAGAGTTCCAAACAGATGTAAGATGAAAAGAAAAAGAAATCTTATTTAAAAAGACAGTAAGAACATTCAGATAGACATAGAAAAAAAGTGAAGGAGAGTTTGAAAGAATTAAGATGTGATCCTTTTGCTTTTTATCATCTTCACCATTTGTACATCCCACTGCTTCCTCCAGAGTGCACTGATACAAGCATTGGGCTATGGGAAAGACATGGAAAGTGTGGAAAACCTGATTCGAAGGCATGAAGAGATGGAGAGAGAAATCAGTGTTATTAAGTCCAAAATGGAGGTAAGAAGTGGGGAAGTATGGTGGGTAATGTAAAAAAGTTAATTTTTGCTTCTTGGAAAGATGAGCCTCACTCTTCAGATTCATTGTATGAACTGCACTGCAGCACAGATTCCCACTCAGTAAAATACCATGCTGCTTGATCTTACTTTATCATACCAAATATTATTCTTCCTGATGCACTAAGAAGTCCCTTTTTAACATGTAGCTGATTCTGTGATCCTCACCTACAAGCCAGATTAGACCATCCTATATCTTCTGGGAAATATGAAATCCAAATTTAACTCTCCATCTTTCCCTCAATTTCTGTACTGGCCTGAACCAAAATCACAACTCTAGTTCTGTGTAAGCCCACAGTGCACATAGTTTTCTGACACAGACAGCAAAAACTTAAATCATTGTTTCTAACTGCCTGTCTGATCAGCCCTGGCTTTTGTAAAGTGACCAGTTTGCATCATTTAGGACATTGAGCCTGCAGCGTGCCCAGATGGCCAAGAGGGCCAATGGCATCCTGGCCTGCATTAGAAATAGTGTGGCCAGCAGGAGCAGGGAGGTCATTCTCCCCCTGTACTCAGCACTGGTTAGGCCACACCTTGAGTCCTGTGTCCAGTTCTGGGCCCCTTAGTTTAGGAAAGATGTTGACTTGCTGGAACATGTCCAGAGAAGGGCAACAAAGCTGGGGAGGGGTTTGGAGCACAGCCCTATGAGGAGAGGCTGAGGGAGCTGGGGTTGCTTAGCCTGGAGAAGAGAAGGCTCAGGGGAGACCTTATTGCTGTCTACAGTTACCTGAAGAAAGGTTGTAGCCCGGTGAGGGTTGGTCTCTTCTCCCAGGCAACCAGCACCAGAACAAGAGGACACAGTCTTAAGCTGCACCAGGGGAGGTTTAGGTTGGATGTTAGGAAGGAGTTCTTCATAGAAAGAGTGATTTGCCATTGGAATGTGCTGCCCAGGGAGGTGGTGGAGTCACCATCACTGGAGGTGTTTAGGAAGAGACTGGATGGGTTGCTTGGTGCCATGGTTTATTTGATTAGATGGTGTTGGATGATAGGTTGGACTCAATGATCTCAAAGGTCTTTTCCAACCTGGTTAATTCTATTCTAATCCTGAGTATGAGATACAGGTCTGAGTTTCTATATATTTGTGTATTTTCACTGAAAAGAAAAGTTTTCAGCTGAACCACTACCTATGAGGAGAGGCTGAGGGAGCTGGGGCTGCTTAGCCTGGAGAAGAGGAGACTCAGGGGTGACCTTATCACTCTCTACAACTACCTGAAGGGAGGTTGTAGACAGGCTGATGATGGTCTCTTCTCCCAGGCACCCAGTACCAGAACAAGAGGACACAGTCTCAGGCTGCGCCAGGGGAGGTTCAGGTTGGATGTTAGGAAGAAGTTCTATACAGAAAGAGTGATTGTGCTATGGAATGGGCTGCCCGGGGAGGTGGTGGAGTCGCCGTCATTGAAGGTGTTCAGAAGGAGACTTGATGGGGTGCTTGGTGCCATGGGTTAGCTGTTTGGGTGGGTTGGATTGGTTGATGGGTTGGACACGATGATCTTGAAGGTCTCTTCCAACCTGGTTTGGTTTATTCTAATAAAGGAGAAATGCTCTGACAACCTCTCTGGTTTCACTGCTGGCCAGAGTGTGAAACCTTTTCATATAGAGAATATTTTTGCAAGCTTTCTCTAAACTTTTTCCTCCCAGTAGTATGCAAGTGGTGACATTATGTGTGATAACTTCACACATTGTGACTTTGTTAGCTAACTCTCATATGTGACGTGGGTGATTACCAGTCAGCATTCCACAGATAGCAAGAGCAAGGCTGTATGGAGGAGTGCTGCATGGAAACAGAAAGATGAGCTGGGTTTGGGACTTTTTTTGGATGCTTCCACAAATACCATGTACAAAGTATAGCTGTACTTTTTGTGTAGATTAAAATCAGCCTGGCATATTCTCCTCTCTGCATAATTAAGAATCTTCATTTTAATCATGATGATGGAGTTTTACAAGAAAGAAACCAACTTTCAACCGGGGTTAGGGAGTGTTCATTACTGTTTTCCAGGCTGTGTTAAGGAAAACAGTATCAACCAGCAGTCCACTCTAAAAGCAATTGTTTGATGCTGCTGTTAGCTGAAAGAAACAAAAATGATTTTTCAGTCTTCTGCTGAAAGACAAATTTGGTGGCTTCTGTGTGCTGCCATACTTTCATGGCTTTCATTACCCACCTTAGACGAAGCATTTAGCATTTTGTTTTCTTACATATTTTTCCCTATTCTGCAAAACTGCTTCTGTACTCAGCACTGGTTAGGCCACACCTTGAGTACTGTGTCCAGTTCTGGGCCCCTCAGTTTAAGAAAGACATTGAGACACTTGAACATATCCAGAGAAGGGCAATGAGGCTGGGGAGAGGCCTTGAGTACAAGCCCTATGAGGAGAGGCTGAGGGAGCTGGGATTGTTTAGTCTTGAGAAGAGGAGACTCAAGGGAGACCTCATTGCTGTCTCCAACTACCTGAAGGGAGGTTGTAGCCAGGAGGAGGTTGGTCTCTTCTCCCAGGCAACCAGCACCAGAACAAGAGGATGCAGTCTCAAGCTGCACCAGGGGAAGTTTAGGCTCAAGGTGAGGATAAAATTCTTCACTGAGAGAGTCATTAGCCATTGGAATGTGCTGCCTGGGGAGGTGGAGGAGTCACCATCCCTGGAGGTGTTCAAGAGGGGATTGGACATGGCACTTGGTGCCACGGTTTAGTCATGAGGTCTGTGGTGACAGATTGGACTTGATGGTCTTAGAGGTCTCTTCCAACCTTGGTGGTTCTGTGATTCTGTGTATGTGAATCACCGCACACCTTTCTTTCTTTGCGTGGATGATGGTTTGCAATTCCATATGTACTTTTTGAGCAGGTAATAAGTCTCCTTGCATGCTTGTTGTTGTGATTTAAGTACCTGCTTTTTAAAACTAAGTTCTTCAAATGTACTACTTTTCCTGAAAGACAGACTTAGGAATGAGTATAAGCATTTGGCATTAATTCACCCACGATAAATCTCTTCCCAGCCATTGGAACTGGAATCTTTCCGCCTTTCCACAAGGAACCCATCCATAAATGACAAACTGACTATGAAGAAACAAGAGATGAAAAACAACTGGCTACGACTCCAGGGACAAGCCAAACAAAGGTAAAGACTTGTAGTGGTCTGTATATCTCTCAGCAGGAGCAAAGCTGCTCCCTGGGGTCTCAGATCTACTTGTGAAAGGGCCTTTTAAAGTTTTCTGAGGATCCTTTACTGAGCTTATACAGGCAGCTCAGATACCTGCATTAGAGAATGTGTGACTTCACTGGAGAAAAGTTTCGCTGATGTGACTTTGGAAAAACTGATACAAGAAGTTTGTGGTTTATCCCACTAATAATGTTACCAAAATGCCTCCAGGCTATCAGATTAAATCTATAGTGAAACCTTTGTGAAAGGCTTCATTTTGTATGGCTCTAGAAGATTTTTTTTTTACTTGCATCTTTTGAAAACAAGAAAGACTCAGGGCTGAGCTGTTGCTGGAAGCAACAGCTATGAAGGGCTTTTTACCTGTCTTGTCCTGATGAGCTGATGTAGAACATAAGGTAAGCATGTTGTCTCTGGCAGTCAGTCACTAGTGGCGACCCCCAGGGATCAGTGCTGGGCCCCATCCTCTTCAATATCTTCATTGATGATCTGGATGAGGGCATTGAGTCCATCATCAGTAAGTTTGCAGATGATACCAAGCTGAGGGCAGGTGTTGATCTGTTAGAGGGTAGGAGAGCTCTCCAGAGGGACCTTGACAGACTGGGCAGAGTCCAATGGCATGAGATTTAACACATCTGAGTGCCAAGATCTACACATTGGCCACAGCAACCCCATGCAGTGCTACAGGCTGGGGTGTGGAGTGGCTGGAGAGCAGCCAGGCAGAAAGGGACCTGGGGGTGCTGGTTGATAGTAGGCTGAACATGAGCCAGCAGTGTGCCCAGGTGGCCAAGAAGGCCAATGGCATCTTAGTCTGCATCAGGAACAATGTGACCAGCAGGAGCAGGGAGGTCATTCTGCCCCTGTACTCAGCACTGGTTAGGCCACACCTTGAGTCCTGTGTCCAGTTCTGGGCCCCCCAGTTTAGGAAAGATGTTGAGTTGCTGGAACATGTCCAGAGAAGGGCAACAAAGCTGGGGAGGGGTTTGGAGCACAGCCCTATGAGGAGAAGCTGAGGGAGCTGGGGTTGCTCAGCCTGGAGAAGGGGAGGCTCAGAGGAGACCTTATTGATGTCTACAGCTACCTGAAGGGAGGTTGTAGCCAGGTGAGGGTTGGTCTCTTCTCCCAGGCAATCAGCACCAGAACAAGAGGACACAGTCTCAAGCTGCACCAGGGGAGGTTTAGGCTGGATGTTAGGAAGAAATCCTTCATAGAGAAAGTGATTGCCCATTGGAATGGGCTGCCTGGGGAGGTGGTGGAGTCAGGGAGGTTGGAACTAGATGATCCTTGTGGTCCCTTCCAACCCTGACTGATACTATGATACCATCACTGGAGGTGTTTAGGAGGAGACTGGATGGGGTGCTTAGTGCTGTGGTTTAGTTGATTAGGTGGTGTTGGATGATGGGTTGGACACGATGATCTTGAAGGTCTCTTCCAACCTGGTCTGGTCTGGTCTGGTCTGGTCTGGTCTGGTCTGGTCTATTCTATTCTATTCTATTCTATTCTATTCTATTCTATTCTATTCTATTCTATTGACTGTTAGGAGCTGAAGGGAAAGCTCAGAGGCCTGAATTCACTTCATTTGGATGTTCCTCTGCAAATGGGGAGGGAGAGGAAACCAGATGATTCTGTGTTTCATAATGCTAAACTGCACATTGTATGGCAGGAAGGAGAAGCTAGCAGCCTCCTATCAGTTGCAGAAGTTTAACTTGGAGGTGAAGGAGATGCTTGATTGGACCCAAAACATCAGAGGCATAATGGAAGCAGGGGGACTTCCTAAAAGTGCAAACGAAGCAGAAAGCATGATTGAGGAGCATCAAGAGAGAAAGGCAAGTATCATCATGGCTATCACTGAACATACTGGGAACGTTTCCCACGGGAATTAATTGCTGCAGACACAGTAGCATTTTGCTCCATGTGTCCATCAATATCATGATGAAAAGGCTAATCTCAGTAACAGGCTAGGGACAAAAGTCACCTACGTCATGATAGAAGTCTCTCCCATGAGCTGTTTGGCAGCTGGTGTCACTGCAAAAAGTCTCAGAAAGCCCCATTAGCTTTCTCACCAGAACTGCTTTCCAAACCTGTAGGTAAAAAGCTGGGTCAGTATCAAAACACACTCACTGTCGATATCTTTATTCCAATTGTCAAAAACTTAATGCCAGCTAATTCCAGCTTTGAGCTAGATTTTTATGTGGCAAAATCCATTTGCCTGGAAGGAAAACAAAACAAGCACTTTGTCTCACACAGGGCAATAAATTCCCATTGTATGCTTCCACACATTCTGTTCTACAACAGAAGCAAAAGCAAAAACAATTAAGTGCTGCAGGCAAGGAAGGAAACAAGCTCTGGGATGGGCTGTGAAACTAAAGGGAGGGGGTTCAGAGGAGACTTTATTGTTGTCTACCACTACCTGGAGAAAGGTTGTAGCCAGGTGAGGGTTGGTCTCTCTCCCAGGCAACCACCAACAGAAAAAGAGAACACACTCTCAAGCTGTGCCAGGTGAGTTTTAGGCTGGGTGTTAGGAAGAAATTCTTCCCAGAAAGAGTGATTGGCCATTGGAATGTGCTGCCCAGGGAGGTGGGGGAGTCACCATCACTGGAGGTGTTTAGGAAGAGGCTGGATGGGTTGCTTGGTGCCATGGTTTAGTTGATTAGATGGTGTTGGGTGTTAGGTTGGACTCGATGACCTTGAAGGTCTTTTCCAACCTGGTTGATTCTGTTGTGTTCTATATCATAGCCCAGTGCTAATTACCATGCAATCATTTGGCGACAAATGAGGCTAATAACCCTTCTAAAAGGAGTGATATTGTTAATTAACCTTAGAAAAAAGGTTAATATTTTACTTTTTCCAGAGTGTCAAACCTCTCTTTCAGCTGTTGTGATACCTCTTCCTTGCAGTTGTTAACTTTTTCTCAAAATCATGTTCCCAGAATCATGACTGAAAACAGTGGGTTTGGGCTCCCATTCTTACCACAAATTGTTTGTACGTTCTGATTCATCCATTCGTGGTTGAACTCGATGATCTTAGAGGTCTTTTCCAACCAAAACAATTCCACGATTCTATGATTTTCTAGACTTGAATTGAACTTGAAGTACCTTCTTTTTTCCAGTCTTTAACAATGCTCTCTCTGTCACAGACATCACAATGTTTGGTCCATAATTCTTTGTCACGATGGGAACACTCCAAACCACTGAGGTAGTGTACTCCAGATATAGACCAAATGGTAGCAAGATCTAAGTCTATAAAGTCAAATGGCTCTAAGGAGCCAGTCACACAGAGAAGGAGGAATCCAGGCAATGTATTCCTTTGTGTTGGGGTGACTGGAATTATAGACAGGGCAAGAAAAATGAGAGTTTTTTTCATTGAGGTTAGTGGCTTAAACCAGAGGCCTTAGGAGATACTAGAACTGAACACGAGGTGCTGATTTCAATTTTAAAACATAAGAATCAATTGGAATGGTTATTCTTACAGTAGTGTTATCTATGTTTGAGGAACACCACTCCCCACAAAAGCCCTAAATACATTAGCTCTGATTTCAGACATTTAACAGTACATGCCATAGTTTCTAAGATGGTGTGGTAGTGAGAGAAGTTCAATTCTCCCCCCAACACACAAACCACAGCTAACTCAGTCGGAGAAGCAAATGGAAAGGCTATGTTTTTACAAGCAGAATGAAATGCAATGAATATATACAAAATATACAGTATTTACAATATATACAAAAATATACAGTAAAGAACATAGCACAGAAAACTCCCTCTGGAGGAGAATCCTGCTCCGGGTTCTCCCCAAAACCCCTTTTCCCCCTTCCTCCCTTTTATCCCAAAATGGATTACAGAGAGAAAATGATATTGAGGGAAATTCTGTTAGCTCAAAGCAGTTGTTAAGGGAGAAAAAAAAAAAAACACCAAATTAGTTTCTTATCTCATTAGTCCAAGGTCAGCACCACCAAGAGCAGAAGAAAGAAGGAGCTGAACAGACTGAAATGAAACTAAAATCCTTAAAGCTGCATTCGTTCCTACTGATCTACCAATGAAATTCATTGAGAATTATCTTTGTTTTCCCTTTTACACCAAAACATGCAGTTAGAGAATTCTGTAGCTGTCTTTTCCTTCAAGGCACAGCCTAAAACTGTCACAGGTGGTTTATCAGTTAATACATGGTATTCTTTCATTGCACGGTTGTTTTTGTTTGCAAGTCAGTGACAAGCGGAGTCCCTCAGGGATCAGTCCTGGGACCTGTCTTGTTCAGCATCTTTGTGGGTGCCATGGACAGTGGTATTGAGTACATCCTCAGCAAGTTTGCTGATGACACCAAGCTGTGTGGTGCAGCAGACACGCTGGAGGGAAGGGAGGCCATCCAGAGGGACCTGGACAGGCTGGAGAGGTGGGCACAAGCCAACCTCATGAAGTTCAATAAGAGCAAGTGCACGGTCCTGCATCTGGGTCGAGGCAATCCCAGGCACAAATCCAGGCTGGGCAGTGACTGGTTGGAAAGCAGCCCTCAGGAGAGAGACTTGGGGGTGCTGGTGGACAAGAAACTCAACATGAGCTCTCAGTGTGCACTTGCAGCCCGCAAAGCCAATCAGATCCTGGGCTGCATCAGGAGAAGTGTGGCTAGCAGGTCGAGGGAGGTGATCCTCCCCCTCTACTCAGCCCTGGTGAGACCCCACCTGGAGTACTGTGTCCAGTTCTGGAGCCCCTATTACAAGAGGGATCTGGACGTGCTGGAGCGTGTTCAGAGAAGGGCCACAAGGATGAGCAGAGGGCTGGAGCACCTCTCCTATGAGGGCAGACTGAAAGAGTTGGGGCTGTTCAGTCTGCAGAAGAGAAGGCTCCGAGGTGACCTCATTGTGGCCTTCCAGTATCTGAAGGGGGCTACAAGAAGGCTGGGGAGGGACTGCTCAAGATATCAGGTAGTGATAGGACTAGGGGGAATGGAATGAAGCTGGAGGTGGGGAGATTCAGGCTGGAGGTGAGGAGGAGGTTCTTCCCCATGAGAGTTTTGAAGCCCTGGAATGGGTTGTCCAGGGAGGTGGTTGGGGGGCTGGCCCTGGGGGTGTTTAAGCCCAGGCTGGATGAGGCTGTGGCCAGCCTGATCTAGTGTGGGGTGTCCCTGCCCATGGCAGGGGGGTTGGAACTAGATGATCCTTGTGGTCCTTTCCAACCCTGAATGATACTATGATACGAAGTTCTTTACATTAGGAATTCCACATTCAGTTTGCAAAGGTCATACTTGCTTGTAATGCCTTCACCTTCACAGCTCAGTATATGGGCATAACTCATTCCTCAGACCAGGTGAAAAAGTTAAATTTCATTAATGTTAACACCACCAAAAAAAAGAGGCAAAACTGTGTCATTAGTGTAGCAATCTAATGCCAGCTCTTTTTTTTGACAGGAGAGGAAAAAATCTAGGCACTGTTTCTCATAAGAAAAATAGGAAGACTTGGGGGGATACAGTACTATGGATACTCAAAACTGTGTTCATTTATATCTAAGCATTTTCTAAACTGCTTCTAACTTAATCCAAAATTCTGATTTGTAGGACACCAGTTGTTTCTAGAGCAATAAAGTCACTTATTGTCCACATTTATTTTCTTTTAAGACAGTCCTGTGCTCTTCCAGTTACATAGCTCAAAGATTAATCTTTTTCCATAGAAATATTACTGTTGGAAAGTTGTAGCCCATATTCTTCCCCTTAAGACCTGTACTCTGGATAACTTGTGTTCCATAAACCCTTGACATCAACCTTAGCAATATATTTTAGGAGGAGATTGAAGCTCGAGTGGAAAGATTCAACTCTCTCAGTAACTACGGTGAAGAACTTGCCAAATCTGGTCACTATGCAACCCCTGAGATTCACCAATCCCTCTCCAGACTCCAGCAAGCCTGGTCTGAATTGATCCAAGCATGGCAGGAGCAATATAGAAAATTATTTCAGGCACAAGACTTACAGGTGAGTAGAAAGGTCTTCAACAGAGAATGCACATGCCACTTTCCTCAGTGTAAACAGCCAATTTCTGAGATGGGATAATGAAAGATAAGCTAATAATACCCAATGTTTAATCTACACTTTGCCAATTTCTGGAAGGCCTGCTGAGGGCCAAGCACATTCAGGGCGACTGGACATAGCACCAGAACAAGAGGACACAGTCTCAAGCTGCACCAGGGGAAGTTTAGGCTTGAGGTGAGGAGAAAGTTCTTCACTGAGAGAGTTGTTAGGCATTGGAATGTGCTGCCCAGGGAGGTGGTGGAGTCACCATCCCTGGAGGTGTTCAAGAGGGGATTGGACATGGCACTTGGTGCCACAGTTTAGTAGTCATGAGGTGACAGGTTGGGCTTGATGATCCTTGAGGTCTTTTCCAACCTTATTGATTCTATGATTCAGAAATTGTCCTTTAACAAATCAAAGAAAGTTCTGTGGAATATGTACTCATACAGCTTTCAAAGGCTACAAAACATGGCAGAATTTGGTCAAACACTCATGCAGATGGCAAAAGGCACATACTGAAAAACAGAACTTCACTGCTCTACCAAAGTCTACAGCCTCCCTCAGCAAATAATGGAAGCAAGCATTTTTAAATTATTATTTTTTTTAAATTTTATTAATTATCTGAAGAAAAATGTAGCATGGACAGAACACTCTATTTCCCCCTGGCTTTTTTAACTCTAAGAAAATAACTGGTTTGGCTCCAGGTTTCCAGAAATATTTCCCTGCAGCCATCACCTCACTTAGAAAATTTCTGCTCAAATAGCCTGTTGGCAGAAATTATCAATAAGCACATGGAGATTTTACAAGGGGGAATGTCATGTGTCTGAAACATCAGCTGGTGCTACTAGTCCCATCTAAAAAGCTTCATGTATGTATGACAACTTAAACCATATGGTAAGGCTTGCCTTCACGCTTCTGTATGCATTGCATTCTGCTTATCTCAGGCCTTTCTTTGGCCAGTTACCTTACAAAGCAACCTCTACACTATAAGCAAACCAGCTACAAGTACTTGTATCCCATGTCTTGGATAAAAAGGACTAATCGTATTATAAAGGAGAAGGTTACAGTAACTGTTGTTGCACATGTGGGTGTTATAGCATCTAATGCTTATTGCTATGCTACTGCTATTTTTTTGGAATAACCCTGGATGTTTGGCTTTTTCAGCATACTCTGCCCAAATCATGCTTCCCTCTCTTTTACTCCATGTTTTTGACTGGTCTTTTTCCCTTTACAGAAATTCTATGGATATGTGGAACAGATTGAGAGCTGGCTCAGCAGCAAAGAGGCTTTTCTAGCTAATGAGGACTTAGGGGTAGGTGCTCCAATAAATTATGATTTTCCCTGCAATCTGTCCAGAGGAAAGGGATCTGTGAATTATAATGATGTGATTTGAACCTTCCTGTCATCTTTCTCCTTCTGAAGTTACTGCTCCATCTTGTTGACAGTTTAGGATCAGATTTCCTTCCTTGGTACTTTAGGCAGGATAGAATTCTCAGCACCAAGTGTAACAAAATGGTTCAACTGTTCCCATGATAGCAGGAAAATGAAACTTCATGTCTCTAAATTGTCATATCTGCCCTATATGTATTTGCTGGCAGCATGCAAGTCATCAGTATTGTCACTAGTGACATACTCAGTAGTTTTAAATTACATACCTCAGGTACCAGTAACATTGCAATAACTGAAACC
Organism: Melanerpes formicivorus; assembly: GCF_026170545.1. NCBI lineage: Eukaryota > Metazoa > Chordata > Aves > Piciformes > Picidae > Melanerpes > Melanerpes formicivorus. Next base: position 550,797 of record NW_027142410.1, read on the forward strand.
ACAGACTGGTTGCACAGGTTGCAAGAGCTATGCAGGATGCTGGATGTTTAGCTTACCCTGCCCATGTATGGGTAGTGCTACCAAATTAGCTGTGTCATCATGAAATACAATTACATCTCAGAGTTTAGTGTGTAGAGATAATTGGTGCCTGTGGTATGGAAAACATAATGCTAGTGGCTGGTGTCTGTCACTGTGTCATGGGTTGAGTTGAAATCTGTTGCTGTTATTCAAAACTATCCTGCTGCAATGCCAGCTTCAAAATGAACTGCTGGCCAGAGCAAAGTATTATGGGGCTTGAAGTTCAGCTTGTAACATGAGAGGCTTCCTGTTCTGGAGGTATGCATGTATAGTCCCTCCTTTGAAGAGTATGAGACTTAGCAGAAGCAGCCACCCATTTCCCAGCCATATTTAGTGCAGCACTTTACAGGAAATGCTCTGTAAATATTTGTCCTTCCCATGACTCACGTAATCACCCAGAGGTTTAGATATTTTTCTGACCCATTTGATGTCAGCTTTCCTGCTTCAGTTACAATAGTGGGAAAGCAAAAGTGTTTTGCAGTAGCAACATTTTGACACCGATGATTCTAAAATTGAAAGTGCAGAGGGGTGCTGAGAAGAGAAATATGAATCATTTAGATTGAGGTTCACAAATGTTACAAGAAGTAACACTCTGTGTTTCTCTCCAGGTTAACTGTAACGTCAGACTCCAGTCCTCAGATTCAAGTCTGGATCTGAGCTCTTTCCAACTCCATGAGTTGAAATCAAGGCTCTAATTTTAATCTCTCTCTGTGGCATATTTGTTCACTTAACTTTGATCCTAATTTGGCATCTCACATTTGCTTCCAAAATGATACCTGCCTTAAGACTGATGGAGAATTGTTGACAATTGGTGCTTTATCTCTTGAGAAGTAACGCGTTCTACGCAGCACAAAAATATGCAGGACAATGCAAGGAGCCAGCAGTTCAGTTTTGACCCTGAAATAGTGGCCTCAGACTATGCATAGAGCATTTTTAGGCCCCAAGTCTCAGATTCAATCCCAATAAATGTCAAAGACCAATAAATTTTCCTGACAGCTTGCAAATGTGGGGTATTCTGTGGTGTGGATGGAAAAACTCTGACTGAAAGCAGCTTTCCCTTGAATTCTATCCAGGACTCCGTGTCTAGTGTGGAGAGCCTACAGCGGAAACATACACAGTTTGAAAAAGCCTTGGAAGCTCAGATGGAGAAAATTGATGAAATGGCTTCATTTGCTCAGCATCTAACGCAGAACAAGCATTATGACTCAGACAACATCACCAACAGATGCCAGGCTGTCCTGAGGAGGTGAAGTCAAACTCTTCTTGTGTCAGCCACCCATCTTCTTTGCAACAAAACCCTCCCCATGTGACTAATATTTTTAGATGATTTAAGAGAAGCATGAAGTGGTTTGCATTTATTCAGCTTTGTGCTTTGCACTGTGGTCTTGCCAAACTGGCCTGAGCCTAGTCAATGTTTCATTAGGAGGTTTCCAAATTGCAGCTGAGTGAAGGGGGATCCAGGATTCAGGAAAAGACAGTTTCATTGTATTTCTGAATTCTGGTCTGGCCTTAGGGACAGGGCTGCAAACAAAAGACAGAGGCCTGCTGTGCTGCTAATATTTCATTATCATTCAATACCATCAAGAAAGGTCATTTGCTACACAACTGCTTTTTCACTAGTCTAATGAGGTTGATCTTAAAACCCTGCTCAAATTATCTATTAGGACATTTGCAGTTTTTCTGATCAGACCTTGCCCTTTCGTGTGGATTGCTTTATTTCTCCTAGCCCACTGCATATTGTTCATCTTAAATGCTGGCAGTAAAAGCAGTTTTGTTCAGTGCTGTGGTAGATGAAGAGATATGTGTAACATTTCTGAAGAGACATTAAAGTAAACATAGGAATTCTTTAATAGGATCAAACTATCTCGTGACTGCACTGACATGTGCTGCAGGCCCACATTTGGAAAAAGATGAAAGAATGGTGTAGCTTTGGCTCATTGGTGACAAACACCATCATACTCACAGGCTTTCCATACAAGAAACATGCTGAGTTTGTTCTCTTGTACCCTGAGAGACAGTAATGGTGATTTCTAGAGGCAGGTATCATATATACAGAATTTGTGTGTACTTTAAACTCATCTGTCTGCTAGTAATCCTTCTCACATTGTCCTCAGCATCTTCTCTGACAGTCCAAATCAGGAGAGGGTGCATGTTGTGGACATTTCTCTCTTAGAGAATGGAGAGTCAGATGACATGTGTGTTAGAGATGAAAACTGAAACCCCCTGTGCTACCTAATTCACTCTGTGGCTTTTACCTCACACATCTGTCTTCATCTCAGAAAAGAGAAACTGCTGGAGACCACTGCTGCTCGCAGACATCTGCTAGAGGAATCAAGGCTTCTGCAGAAGTTTCTTAGGAATTCCTTTGAGGTACAATTACATAGGATTATTCTGCTTGCTTAGAACATAATGAGTCCCTGAATGGAATCGCTGTGAGAAAAAAACAAGGAACTGAATCTGGAATTAAATGATATTGGGAAAGACGACGAAAACTGTGGAGGGATACTTTTCAGGATAGTTCTCTCTTAATGTGCAAGGAAGGGAATGGAAAAGGACAGGTGACTGAGCAATCTCTACACTGATCACAGAATGTGGAACATCACAGAAAAAAAGCTAAGTCACACCTTTCCTCCAGTCACCAGATGAAAGATGTACCGTGCGCTGAATGCCAGCAAAACCCAAATGAAATAAAATATATTAGGAGGGAATGTGCCATTCTCTTAAGTTCATAGGAAGAGACAAAATAGTTCTTTTCTTGTGATGTACTGCCAGTGTGTTAGAAATCAGGAAATAGCAGCCCTTTCTGCCCCATGCACACGTCTGTACATGCACACATGGGCCCATGCAGTTTCACACTGCACAGGAACTGCCTCATGGACACAGATCCCTTTCCAGGTAACAGTGCTGCTAAACAGATATAGAAGTGACTTCATTATGAAAGACAGAAAGAGCTTACAGAAGCAGAACCTCAGAAGGACAATTTATTCATGTCCCCACTCACTAGTCCCATGATTTGTACATGTTGGAGAAGACTCTGGTAGGCTGGAAATGAAAAAATCCTGAAGATTTTGTCTACTTTTGTTCTTTCCTCCCCAAAGGTGGCTGCCTGGATCAATGAGAAGAACAGCATTGCCCAAGATGATAGCTGGAAGGATCCAAGCAATCTGCAGACTAAACTGCAGAAGCACCAGACTTTCCAAGCAGAGATCATGGCCAATAGAAATCGCCTGGACTCCATTAAATATGTGAGAGAAGTGGGGTTAATGGCGAGGGTGGGGAACTGTCATCTCAAACAAGCCAGAAGGACTCACTGTTCCTACTGACATCAGTCACATTGTCCTTGAAGGGGCTGGGAAACTTACTCTTTTTCAGTCCATCACGAACTTCCTGTGTCCATTGGTTTCTTCCAGCTTCTCTAATTGCCTAGTGTGTGCTGGCTATCTATATTTACTGTGTGTGCAGCTGAAAGAGATGGGTGCTTTCGATGAGCAACTTAGTCCACTGACTTTAGAAACTTCTTTCTGGAGTGAATGTCACTTTAGAGGTATTACTGCTTCTCACCAGCAGGAAATCTAGATGGTTGGATGCAGAACTCCAAAAAGTCAGATAAAATGTATCCAAGAAAAGGATCAAGAAGAGCCTTCAAGTTTTGCCTTTGCAGAGGCATGCTGGTAGGAGAGATGTGAAGGAAATCTGACAAGCTTTGTCAGATTCCTGGCAGGTGCTGTGATCAGATGATGAATTTGGAAGGACAGACTGTTACATGTTTATTGACCTTCTTTGCAGCACAGAGCTTACTAGGTGTATTTTGCAATAGATAACTAAGCATTAAAGATAAAATCCCTCATCAGACTCGCCTGATTGCAGTATTGTAGAAGACTTCTTTCTTTCTTTAATGGCCTTTAAAGCCCCTTGTGTTCAGACACACAAAGGGGGTTAAAGGGTGGAGTTACAATTCTCTCCAAACTAATCTGGTTTTAAAGAACTGTTTGCAAAATCTTCCTCATTACTTCTTGATGCTATATAGGCCCTTTTCATTGGGAATAACCCAAGTAGTTGCTTTGCAGAAGAAAAATAACTTGCACTGTCCTGAGCTAGCATCATTCTCTTGCTGTGCCTCCTGTTCTCCATTGCAAAATGCAGAAATAGCTCAGTGTACTTTCTAAAACAGACTTGGTCCCAGCCTAAGGATGTATCTACAGACTCTTCTACCTGATTGAGGCCTTCCCTCCCTCTTTTTTTGCCAACCTGTTAAGCATCTGCAGCTCAGGGATTAAAAACACAGAGTCATAATACAGTGTTCTATCAGCACATGGTTAAAATAGGCTTTAATATCTTGTACGGTGATTCACTTGAACGAGAGTAGTTCTCTCTTAATGTGCAAGGAAGGGAATAGAAAAGGACAGGTGACTGAACAATCTCTACACTGATCACAGAATGTGGAACATCACAGAAAAAAGCTAAGTCCTTGCAAGCTAGGGTCCCTGCCAGCTTTTAGGCAATGTAGCTGTTGCATAATGAAGGCTCTCTTTACTCATTGTTTTCCAATATTGTATTCTAGCATCTCAAATCATTTTAGAGGTCAGAAAAACAAGAATATCAGTGTCTGCCCTAGTTTTAATCAGCCTTTATCTGTTTGACTCTGCAGCCTCTGTCTGTTACATCACGAAGTGAGGGCTGCAGCTGCCATTAGACTTTGTTCTTGGAGGGAAAAGTGACATTCTGGTGCATTCAGCAAAGAAAGAAAATTTTGACTTTTCTCTCTGCTATAGGAAGGGGAGAAGATGCTCCGTGAGGGTCACTATGCCCCTGAAGCCATTCTCTCCAGACTACAAGAAATGGAGGAGCTGTGGGAGGAACTGCTAGCAAGTTGCCAGGATAAACGAGCCAAGCTGCAGGATGCTTACAAGGTAACACAGGGATGCTGGTGGTGAGGCCTTGGTGTCATTTCCAGAGACAACACAGCTGCCTTGCTACACATCTCACCTACAAATGCATGACTTTCATACACTCAGATTTAGTTCCTCAAGACTATCTGAGCAAAGAAACTCTTTTAAGTGTAGACCATTGGAATGGAATTGGTGGGAGGACTGGATATCCCTATGAAAGGAAAAGGGTTTATAGGCTCTTTTGCCTCTACGTTCTACTGCTGATTTAGATCAGTGTTCCAGAGAGGGATACTGAGGGAAAACTTCTTCACTCTTATATGCCAACTTTCTGCATCTGTCCCAGTGGCATCTTTTCTCCAACACATTGAGAAAGAAGCCCACAGCTGCCTTCCATTCTTCTAGCTCAAGGCACATGAGTTCTCATGACTGTAAGGTTTGTATGGTCTATCACACACTCTCTAGGTGTAAAATAGAGCTCTGTCTTTAAATGGCTTCCTTTCAAGCTACTGTGTCCATCATTCACCTTTGTGCAACACAAGTAAGATTAGTTTCTGATGTTCTCTGCATCTGTTCTTGCAATCGCTCTGATTGAATTTTCGTCTTCATTTGGACCACCATCATATCAGGGAATAGTTCACAGAGCTCTGGGAAGGTTCTCTGTGTTTGTGTGTAATTCTTCCCGAAAGTGGCCAAGATTTTTACATCATACTGTCTGTCCTAAGATTTTAAATGACCTTTTCTTCCCGATTGTCCTCAGGGCCTTAATTTTCAGCGTAGCATAGAGGATATGGAGAAATGGTTGGATGATGTTGAAAATGAGTTGAAAGCCCCATATAGCGACAATGATCTGGTGGTTTTAAACAGTCATCTGAAGAAACAAGAAGAACTGGAGGAAGATATTTCTGGCCACAGGGACCGGCTACAAGAGCTTGTGGTCACAGCTCAGCAGTTCCAAAGTGGGAAACATTTCCTTGCTGATGAACTAGAAGAGAAAGTGGATCAGCTGGTGCAGAGGTGTGCAAGTGCCGGCCCTGTCTCCTGCCATCTTTTTCCTCTTTTTGTCAGCCCTTTTCTTTCCTGCATATTATTTTCTTTCCTTCTGTACATCATTCTGAATAGAACCTCTTGCTTTCATTCCTTATTAATCTGTGATCCTCACTGGGTTCCCTTCAAAACCCGCAGATACAAACGTCTACGTGATCCTCTGCAAGAGAGGCGTGGGAGTCTGGAGGCAAGCAGACTTCAGTACCAGTTCTTCAGAGATGTTGATGAGGAGCTAGCCTGGGTTCGTGAGAAGCTCCCCATGGCTTCTTCCAGGGATTATGGTCAATCCCTGGCAACAGTTCAAAGTCTACAAGAAAAGCACCAGGTAATGCCATGTGAGAATAATTCTCAGCATTCAGAATCAGAAAGAACATGGGATTCACTTTGCCTCCAGAAACTTCATCCACTGTGCTTTGGCTAGCAGGAATCGTGATGCCAAGGATTATTTCTATCCTTGTCTGATAATACCAACATTTTTTAAAGGATATGTCCATGACTTTGGCAACATGTGAGATTCCTTGCTGCTTGTCATGGCAGCAGGGTAGGTATCACACCATATGCTTTTCTGTGGGCACATTGGTTCTTTCTGTGAACTGAGTTCAAAACTTGGACTTTACAAGCAAAATATATTTTACAAACTGTTATGCATGCTGTTAAAGTTTCCTTGGGCAACAGATGTCCTAACAAATGCACTTTGAAACTCAGTAAGTACATCCAAGAAAGTTCATTACTTAGACATCTCAGAATGAGCTCCCAGGGAAACGTCTTTCCCCAGAACTCTTCTCTGGAGGGTAGGAGTTAGCAGGACATTATGATGGTCCTTAGCTTGGCCTTCATTCCAGGGGTAGCTTTCAAGATAGCTGCTGAATTATTTTGTAAGATTCAGATGGGCACTCAGAGAAAGCAGTGCCTGGAACACTGTCATCTCAAATACCAATAAAACAGCAGCTGCCTTCCTAATGTTTTGCTAGTAAGGAGCACTGTCACTTTGCAAACACAAGGTGAAAGAAAGAAAAGAAAAAAACCCTGCTAAAAGTTTCCAGCAGCTATTGGTATTTAATGCTAGCAAATGACAGCTTGTCTGAGTTCCAAGCCAAGTGCCTCTGGGGAAATCTTGTTACATTCTGCAACGAGGCTGGGAAAGACAGAAGATCTTAGAAAGTAGGACTGTGTGTGATATGCTGGTGAGAGGCCTTGAGCACAAGCCCTATGAGGAGAGGCTGAGGGAGATGGGATTGCTTAGATTGGAGAAGAGGAGGCTCAGGGGTGACCTCATTGCCCTCTACAACTACCTGAAAGGTGGTTGTAGCCAGGAAGGGGTTGGTCTCTTCTCCCAGGCAACCAGCACCAGAACAAGAGGACACAGTCTCAAGCTGTGCCAGGGGAAGTTTAGGCTTGAGGTGAGGAGAAAGTTCTTCACCGAGAGAGTCATTAGTCATTGGAATGTGCTGTCCAGGGAGGTGGTGGAGTCACCGTCCCTGGAGGTGTTCAAGAGGAGATTGGATGTGGCACTTGGTGCCATGGTGTAGTCATGAGGTCTGTGGTGACAGGTTGGACTCGATGATCCTTGAGGTCTCTTCCAACCTTGGTGATACTGTGATACTGTGATGCACACAGAGAGAGACATTAAGCCCAAGCATTTGGTGCAGTCTGCATGTCTACAAATAAAAATCTGAACTTAAAAAAATTTGAAATATCCTTCAGGTAAATATTCAAGACTGCTACAGGTGACAGAGAAGGACAGGAATGAAGTATCTTTAAAAGTTGATTTATCCTATTCATACTCAAAATTTACTGAGGAACTGACAGGCTGGACAGATGGGCAGAGTCCAACAGGATGGCATTCAACAAGTCCAAGTGCCAGGTGCTGCACTTTGGCCACAACAACCCCATGCAGAGCTACAGGCTGGGGTCAGAGTGGCTGGAGAGCTGCCAAACAAAAAGGGACCTGGGGCTACTGATTGACAGCTGGCTGAACATGAGCCAGCAGTGTGCCCAGGTGGCCAAGAGGGCCAATGGCATCCTGGCCTGCATCAAGAATAGTGTGGCCAGTAGGAACAGGGAAGTCATTGTGCCCCTGTACTCCGCACCGGTTAGGCCACACCTTGAGTCCTGTGTCCAGTTCTGGGCCCCTCAGTTTAGGAAGGACATTGAGACACTTGAATGTGTCTGGGGAAGGGCAACGAGGCTGGGGAGAGGCCTCAAGCACATGCCCTATGAGGAGAGACTGAGGGAGCTGGGATTGTTTAGCCTGGAGAAGAGGAGGCTCAGGGGTGACCTCATTGCTCTCTACAACTACCTGAAGGGAGGTTGTAGCCAGGAGGATGTTGGTTTCTTCTCCCAGGCAGCCAGCACCAGAACAAGAGGACACAGTCTCAAGCTGCACCATGGGAAGTTTAGGCTCGAGGTGAGGAGAAAGTTCTTCACAGAGAGAGTTGTTAGGCATTGGAATGTGCTGCCCAGGGAGGTGGTGGAGTCACCATCCCTGGAGGTGTTCAAGAGGGGACTGAATGTGTCACTTGGTGCCATGGTTTAGTCATTAGGTCTGTGGTGATGGGTTGGACTTGATGATCTTTGAGGTCTCTTCTAACCTTGGTGATCCTGTGATTCTGTGATACATTTGAAGATGGCAGCTGTCAACCAGGTCAGATTTGCTGCCTGGGTTTCCAAGTCACTCCTACCACAAATTTCTTCAGCCAAAGCAAAGCCTGAGAAAGCAGATAGTGACCTTGAGGGTCATAGCAGTCATGAGGTCTGGGGTGACAGGTTGGACTTGATGATCTTTGAGGTCTCTTCCAACCTTGGTGATTCTGTGAAAATGCATCCTGGTAGAATAGAATATTCCTAAGTAAAACTCAAGAGTATATTCTGAGTAGTTTGTATCTCCTTAGTATTCAAATGTAATTCTTCTGTTTGTAAAAAAAAGAAATCTGTATTTAAGCAAGATGCAGTTGGTGACTTTGAGACTAGACAGTAAGAACAAAAAAACCTTGTTTCATCATGATGAGAAGCACAAATGTTATTTGCTCAATTACTCCTGAAATGTAGGAGCTGACTGGCATAGCCTACCATGTATTTAGATTCACAGATGAAAGGAATGTTTGGGCTCACTTAATCTGAGCGATAGTGCTCCAGTGGAGACTGTGCTCAAGGCTGCAATTACCTTTGTGTTAATTGGCTATATTTCAATGAACTGTGAGAAAAGGAGATACAGACCATAATAGCAGGGCATAATACAATGCCAATTCTTCCTGCCATTTTGCTTCTTGTTCTCCTGGAAGCAGGATTAAAATATAAGCTTTGAATTCTTAATCTTCTAGTAGCTGGAGTCTCTACATCTTTGTTTTCAATGTTGGCTTACTGACAAATAAATCTCTGTGGTAGCTTAACAGCCAAGAATTGAACATGCTGTCAGTTCCACCCTCTATTGTTTATTTTAATGAGCCAGATTTGCAAAATTCAGTCCTTGCTTTGTCACTACAAAAGTGATTGTTTGTAAAATGTATCAACCTAAAAAAACCCTCAGTTCATACTGTCTTGCAAAGCTGCATTTACACACAAGCATAACATCATAGAATGGCTTAGGCTGGAAGAGACCTCAGAGATCATCTACTCCAACCTCCCCACAATGGGCAGGGATGCCTCTCAACTAGACTTGGCTGCTCAAGGCTTCATCCAATCTGGTATCTGCAATCTCTCTGGACAGCCTATTCCTGAGTCCCACCACCCTCATACTGAAGAATTTCTTCCTAAGATGCAGTCTAAACCTACTCTCTCCCTCTGCTTAAAACCATTCCCTCTTGTCCTGTCACTAGGCATGCTTAGTCCCTCTCCAGCCTTCCTGTAAGTACAGCTGCTTGGCTTGGAACAGAGATTCCCCTCACTCCCCCTCCTTCTCCTCTTCCTCCTCTTCTTTTTTGTTTTCCTTTTGCATTCCTGTTTTTAGAAAGGCAGTACCATGAATACATCTTCCTTCCACATTCAACTGCAAAGTTGTTCTTCATGCTGCTAGCTGATTATTAATACACAGTGCAAGATGTTTTATAATCTTTGCCACTGGATTCCATCCCGCTGGTCTCGGATACGGTGTCACTTTTCAACTGTGGCTGACCTGAAATGAACAGGGGGGAAGTTAAAGGCAAGATTAGAACCAGAGATCTTTTTCAGCCATGTTTGGTACTTCAGTTGAACCTGCCTGCTTCACAGCTATGAAAATAAACAGCACAGTTGTTGAATGGTGGGACTGGTTTGTGCTCAGGTGCAGTTAACCATGGAATGCACATCTGCCCATAGACAAATCAATTGTGTGGTCCTTGCCCACCCAGACAAATCATAGAATCAATAAGGTTGGAAGAGACTTCAAAGATCATCAAGTCCAACCTGTCACCCAACACCTCATGACTACCAAACCATGGCACCAAGTGCCACATCCAATCCCCTCTTGAATACCTCCAGTGATGGTGACTCCACCACCTTCCTGGGAAGCCCATTCCAATGGCTATCAACTCTCAGTGAAAAACTTTCTCCTCACCTCAAGCCTAAATGTCCCCTAGTTCAGTTGAGACTGTGTCCTCTTGTTCTGGTGTTGGTTGCCTGGGAGAAGAGACCAACCCCCACCTGGCTACAACCTCTCTTCAAGTAGCTGTAGACAGCAAGGAGGTCTCCTCTGAGCCTCCTCTTCTCCAGGCTAAGCAACCCCAGCTCCCAGTACATCATGAAGGGGTATGTGAAGGGACACCCGTGATTTTAGAATCTACCAGTCTTCAAAAATTAATTTGAAGTAAAGTCTTTGAGAACTGGTCCAAGTAGTTTCCATCTCTCCTTTTCATCTTGGCTGCTTGATAGTATGTGTACCCCCAGAGTTTGCAAAATGGCTACTGTGCAAACTTGCATCTTCTACAAAAGAAAGTGATTATAAACAGTGATAAGCAGGTGACTTCATTGTTCTTACCTAGACACATTTTAATTTAAGGAACACCATGTAATTGAGTGGAAATAGATGGTCTCTTCTCCCAGGCAGCCAGTACCAGAACAAGAGGACACAGGCTGCGCCAGGGGAGGTTTAGGTTGGAGGTTAGGAAGAAGTTCTACACAGAGAGAGTGATTGCCCATTGGAATGGGCTGCCCAAGGAGGTGGTGGAGTCACCATCATTGGAGGTGTTCAGGAGGAGACTTGATGGGGTGCTTGGTGCCATGGGTTAGTTGTTTAGGTGGGTTGGATTGGTTGATTGGCTGGATGAGATGATCTTGAAGGTCTCTTCCAACCTGGTTTGGTTTATTCTAAATGGTTTATTCTAAATATCTCAGAGGAATCCAGAGATAAGAGGTTTGTGGTTAAAAACCTCTTCCCTCCACAATGAGGTGGATATAATCCAAGGTCCAAACTTCCTGACTATATTGGATTTCTCTAAACCCTCCTTCACCCCAAAAAACTCCTCCACCACACTATAAGCATCCATGCAGACTTTGCACCTCTGACCCATCTGGCCAACGTTAATGGGATGAGCTTCAAGAAGGTCAAATGCCAGGTCCTGCACTTGGGTCACAACAACCTCAAGCAACGCTACAGACATGGGGAAGTGTGGCTGGAAAGTTGCCTGGTAGAAAGGGACCTGGGGGTTCTAATCGACAAGCAACTGAATAGGAGCCAGCAGTGTGCCCAGGTGGCCCAGAAAGCCAGTGGAATCCTAGCCTGTATTCAAAATGCTGTGTCCAACAGGAATAGAGAGGTGATTGTTCCCTTGTACCCAGCTCTGGTGAGGCCACACATTGAGTATTGTGTCCAGTTTTGGGTACCTCAATACAGGAGAAATGTGGAGGTGCTGGACTGAGTGCAGAGGAGGGCAACAAAGCTGAGGAAGGGCCTGGAGAATAAAGCTTACAAACAGCAACTGAAGGAGTTGGGACTGCTTAGTTTGGAAAAGAGGAGATTGAGGGGGAGACCTCATTGCTCTCTACAACTACATGAAAGGACGTTGTGGAGAGGTTTATGCTGGTCTCTTCTCACAGGTAATTAGGGATAGAACAAGTGGGAATGGCCTCAAGCTGCAACAAGGTGGGTTGGGGTAGAGTAGAGTGGGGTAGAGTAGAGTGGAGTAGGGTGGAATAGAATAGAATAGAATAGAATAGAATAGAATAGAATAGAATAGAATAGAATAGAATAGAATAGAATAGAATAGAATAGAATAGAATAGAATAGAATAGACCAGGTTGGAAGAGACCTTTGAGATCATCAAGTCCAACCTATCATCCAAAACTATCTAATGAACTAAACCATGGCACCAAGAGCCCCATCCCGACTCTTCCTAAACACCTCCAGTGATGGTGACTCCACCACCTCCCTGAGTAGGTTTAGACTGGACATTAGGAAAAAAAAATTCACAGGGAGTGGTCAGGCATTGGAATGGACAGCCTAGAGAGGTGGTTGAGTCACCAGCCCTGGATGTGTTTGAAGGTTGTTTGGATGTGGTGCTTGGGGATATGGTTTAGGGGTGAACCTTGTAGAGTAGGGTTATCAGTTGGACTCGGTGATCCTGAGGCTCTTTTCCAACCTGAACGTTTCTGTGATTTCTGTGATCTTTGTGTATAGAAAACAAATTCACAATGGACTATCTGGTATAGAACTCTCCACAGATTTGGGTTTGGTCCATCGTTTCACTCTCTACTCTTTGCAGAACTTGGAGAATGAGATAAGCAGTCGGGATGCTTTGACCAAAGCAGTGCTCAGTACGGGGCAGAAACTGGTACGGGGAGGCCACTCCGCTTCTCGCAAGATTATGGAGCATCTGAAGGAGCTTGAGACGTCTGTAGAAACCTTGAAGGCAGAGGCCCAAGAGAGGAGACAGCGGCTTATGCAGTCATATGAGGCCCATCTGTTCCTGAATGAGGTAAAGATGGTTCATGAGAAATTTATTTTGACCTTTCTTTGTTTAAAAGAACCAACACCTACACTGTGGAGTGGTTGCAAGAGCTGAGATAGGAGCAGAACTCACACAGTCCTGATTTTTCATATCTAGTAAATACAGACACAGTGGAGAAATAGTCACTTTCCCAACTAATTGCAGTGAGGGATAAATACATAACTGTAACTACTGGGTTCTGAGTACATGTTCTTTTTTTCTTCTTGTTCTTTTGTTCTTCTTTTCCTTTTTTCTTTTCCTTTTTTTCTTTTCCTTTTTTCTTTTCCTTTTTTATTTTCCTTTTTTCTTTTCCTTTTTTCTTTTCCTTTTTCTTTTCCTTTTTCTTTTCCTTTTTTCTTTTCCTTTCTTTTTCTTTTTTCTTTTCCTTTTTTCTTTTCCTTTTTTCTTTTCCTTTTTTCTTTTCCTTTTTTTCTTTTCCTTTTTTCTTTCCTTTTTTTTCTTTTCCTTTTTTATTTTCCTTTTTTCTTTTCCTTTTTTCTTTTCCTTTTTTCTTTTCCTTTTTTCTTTTCCTTTTTTTCTTTTCCTTTTTTATTTTCCTTTTTATTTTCCTTTTTATTTTCCTTTTTTCTTTTCCTTTTCCTTTTTCTTTTCCTTTTTTCTTTTTCTTTTCTTTTCCTTTTTTATTTTCCTTTTTTCTTTTCCTTTTTTCTTTTCCTTTTTATTTTCCTTTTTTTTCCTTTTTTCTTTTCCTTTTTTCTTTTTCTTTTTCTTTTCCTTTTTCTTTTCCTTTTTTCTTTTCCTTTTTTTCTTTTCCTTTTTTCTTTTCCTTTTTTTCTTTTCCTTTTTTCTTTTCTTTTTTTTTCTTTTCCTTTTTTCTTTTCCTTTTTTCTTTTCTTTTTTTTTCTTTTCCTTTTTTTTTCTTTTCCTTTTTTTCTTTTGCCTTTTTTTTTCCTTTTCCTTTTTTTCCCCCCCTTTTTTTTCCTTTTTTTAGTAGTATCTGCTGGTTTGCATCAGAGGAAAGTACCAGACCTTCTCTCTGCTTTCACTGATCTGTCTCCTCAGGCCTCACTGCTTTCCAGTTTTCTTTGTCTTGACCTAAATCACAGCTGTGCTCAGGCTCATCTCTGTGTTTTATACAGCTGCTGGAGGTGGAGGCATGGCTGGCAGAGAGGAGCTTCGTTCTGGAAACCTCTGATTATGGGAAGAATGAAGAATCCACACAAGCTTTACTTCGTAAACTGGAAGCTACCAAGCTGGACATGGATGGTTTCAGGCCCCGGATAGAGAAAGCACGGGAGACAGGTTCCAGCTTAATAAACAAAGACAGCCCAGAGAGGTAGGCAAATGAAAAACACCTTCTGCTCCAGAGCTAACAGAAATGCCAGAGAAAGAAAATACAGAAACATTCACACTTCAGTAGCAGTTTGATGGCTCATGTACAAATGAGACTTCAGGGAACATCAATCCTTCCTTCACCACCACCAAGTACACTCAGTCCCCAAAAAGTTTGATGATTGTTTTAATGTTGTCATGTCTGGTTCTGGTGTTTTTTTTTAACAACAGGCCAATTGGTGCTGATCATCATCTTTGTCAGGTGTTCCCAGGACCTGTCATCCACTTTTCATCTACCATAAAGCTTCAAAAAGCACTGTGCTTGGGAAAGGAAGCAAACATGCTTGACAGTTCACTGTTTTGTTTTGGGTCTTTATTTTGGTTTGGTTTTTATTACCAGTTTGTTTTTATATCTGGGGAGGAGGAAGCAAATATGCTTGACAGTACACTGGTTTGTTTTGGTTTGGGTTTTATTCCAGTTTGGTTTTGTATCTGGGAAGGAGGAAGCAAACATGCTTGACAGTTCACTGATTTGTTTTGGTTTGTTTTTTATTGCCAGTTTGGTTTTGTACCTGGGGAGGAGGAAGTGAAAAGAGCAGACATTCATATGAGACACTTTACTTTCCTGATCTAGCTGGTTTTAACAGCTTGGCACAAGTCACTCCGTGATATTATCTGGATTCTTCTGGATTCTGAAAGTGTTGCAAATTCAACCTGTCTGATTCTTGTCCTTTACAGTTCAACCATACTTGCAAAGCTCCACAGGATCCTAGCAGACTATCAGACTCTCCTACAGAAGGCTGAGACGCAGAGAAAACGCCTGCAAGAACAATTCCAGCTTTATCAGTTTGAAAGAGAATTCCAGCTGGTGGAGGCGTGGTTTGCCAGTAAACAGTCTGTGGCAGAATCTGATGACTATGGGCAGGACTTAGATGATGTTGAGGTAAAAGAGAATAAGAGGTATTGTACACATTGTGTGGCAAAGCAGGACTATATTTGCTGCAATTTTTGTGTAGCTGCCGACAGTGAAGCATGTTACAGTGGCACAAACTGAGCAAACCAATCATCTCTGCAGCAAAAACTCAGACTGGTTTCTGTCTGCTTATATGGGGCTCTCTGAGGTAGCATCCTCTTCCAACAGGAAAAAGTAGCTGCAGCAGAAAATTAGCTTATTCTTGGGATAAGGTGAGGTCAGGGCACCTCACTGCTGGCCCTGACTACAGATTTGACGGGGCCTAAAAAAATATTTGACATGAACAGGGCCATGGTTTTGTAACAGTTTCAGTGGAAAATATTTGAATGCAGGATTCACACCTGTAGTTACTGATTTCAAGAACAAATTTCTCCTCAGGGCACAGAGTACAAAGAGGTATAATTTATAGTATCAGCTCCTCAACACATGCTGCATATGTGGACAGCCTAACAGGTTATGTTCCTTAGCTTTTGATCTGAGCAGTATCTGCCTGTTAGATGTGGCTGATTTTTCTCTGTGATGCAAAATGTTCAATGATCAAGAGGATGGATGCCCCATTCTGACTCCAGGTCCTATGTTTTGCAGTTGTAAACTCCAATACATAGGTTTCATTTTATACAGGATAGAGAGACTGATTCCTTCTGCCTCTCTCATAGAGGTAAGGAGAAATTCTTTTATCCAAGTCTGTGTTCCCATTTATCCCACAGGTGCTGGAGAAAAAGTTTGAAGATTTTGTGAATGAGGTGAAACCTCTGGGACATTCCAAAGTTGTCTCCTTAAATGAGTTAGGATCTAAACTAGAGAAGGAGGGCCACAGCAAGGTGGACATCATCCAGAAGCGAACAAAACAAATCAATGGGATGTGGGAGAGGCTATGCCATACCATCCAGACAAGGACTGAGGTAGGAAATACATGGGGAAAAATGGGGTGTTGAATTCTCTGCAGGCTCCCACATCCTTCTTCCTTTCCCAAACCAGTACATGGGTCATGTTGAAACACAAGGTTCATAAAAGCAATGGGTGTGTTCGGGTTTCTTACTTCTTGATCCATTTCGCTTTCCAGCCACTGCTTACCCTGCTGTTCCTGGCAAGGCTTATACTTGGAAGATATTTATCAGCCTAGAGAAATTCTATTTTTCCTTAATTTGCTGTTAACTCTGGTTTCTTGGAAAACTAAACCAATCTAACAGTTTACCACCACTAATAGAAGGCTGGCTCTGGCACTTAGAATACAATAGAATACAATTAACCAGGTTGGAAGAGACCTTTGAGATCATCAAGTCCAACCTGTCATCCAGCACCATCTACTCAACTAAACCATGGCTCCAAGCAACCCATCCAGTCTCTTCCTAAACACCTTCAGTGATGGTGACTCCACCACCTCCCTGGGCAGCACATTCCACTGGCAAATCACTCTTTCTGTGAAGAACTTCTTCCTAACATCCAGCCTAAACCTCCCCTGACACAGCTTGAGACTGTGTCCTCTTGTTCTGGTGATGATTGCCTGAGAAAAGAGACCAGCCCCCACCTGTCTACTACCTCCCTTCAGGTAGTTGTAGACAGCAATAAGGACTCCTCTGAGCCTCCTCTTCTCCAGCACTCATAGGGCTTGAACTCTTTATTGAACTGCTTCAGCTTTTTCAACAAGATGAAAACCCTGCAGATTTTTTTGCTGAGTTAGTTAGTTGAAGTCAAGGAATGAGTGTGGGAGAGAAGGTGATAGAGGACACAGAGCCAAAACATTTTGGGAGCAGTTAGCTCTTAAATTAGTTCACCCCGTCTTGTGAAACTGCATCCATAGATGTGTTTGGAAAAGCAGAGCAGACACATAGAACTCAACACTTTTTGTTTGCTTTTGGGAGAATGTAGAATGTCAGATGTCCTCAACTCTTCTTTTCACTACCATTGCAGACATGTTTTGCTTACAAAGTAGCTCAAGCCCCCTCTTAGTTGTTAGCAGCAGTAAATGTATGACAATTCTTAGTCTATAGCTTAAATGTAAAATATTACCAGAACATTTCTAATCCTCTCATTTCAGAAAGCAAACTTTTCACTTCACCCCTCTTATTTTCACTGTTAAGCCTCCATTCCAAGCAAGTTTTTTAGGACACTTTCTGTGGTTAAGAGACAGAGCTACTTTTAAAGGCCAATTTATAGAATCATAGAGTCATTCTGGTAGGAAAAGACCTTCAAGGTCACTGAGTCCAACTATTATATAACTCTTCCAATTGTGGTGCTAAACCAGGTCACTTATCACCACGCCCAGGCATCTTCCTTTTCCACACAAGTACATGGCTGTGCTGGGTGCTGCACTTTGGCCGCAGCAGCCCCATGCAGCACTACAGGCTGGAGAGCTGCCAAACAGAAAGGGACCTGGGGCTACTGATTGACAGCTGGCTGAACATGAGCCAGCAGTGTGCCCAAGTGGCCAAGAAGGCAAATGACATCCTGTCCTGCATCAGAAATAGTGTGGCCAGCAGGAGCAGGGAGGTCATTCTGCCTCTGTACTCAGCACTGGTTAGGCCACACCTTGAGTACTGTGTCCAGTTCTGGGACCCTCAATTTAAGAGGGACATTGAGACTCTTGAATGTGTCCAGAGAAGGGCAACGAGGCTGGGGAGAGACCTCAAGCACAAGCCCTATGAGAAGAGGTTGAAGGAGCTGGGATTGTTTAGCCTGGAGAAGAGGAGGCTCAGGGGAGAACTTATTGCTGTCTACAGCTACCTGAAGGGAGGTTGTAGCCAGGTGGGGGTTGGTCTCTTCTCCCAGGCAATCAGCACCAGAACAAGAGGACACAGTCTCAAACTGTGCCAGGGGAAGTTTAGGCTTGAGGTGAGGAGAAAGTTCTTTGCTGAGAGAGTTGTTAGCCTTTGGAATGTGCTGCCCAGGGAGGTGCTGGAGTCACCGTCCCTGGAAGTGTTCAAGAGGGGATTGGATGTGGCACTTGGTGCCATGGTTTAGTAGTCATGAGGTGTTGGGTGACAGGTTGGACTTGATGGTCTTTGAGGTCATTTCCAACCTTATTGATTCTATGATTCTAAATATTTTGCTTGTAGATGACATAATTGGGAAGGTATTTTACTCCTGTTCTTGTTCAGTCTGTACTGCATTAGGACCTAGCAGAGTTGCCCTTCTTTGTGTTGCAGACAGTATATAGTATCACCATTGAATTGTTTCTTTATTCTAGAACCTAAGAGCAGCTCGTGAAGTTCACCAATATGATCATGATGTGGATGAAGTAAAGGGCTGGATGCAGGAGAAAGAGGCAGTGGTGGATATCGAAGATTATGGATATGATCTTCCAGGTGTGCAGACACTTCTCAGCCAGCTTGAAGGAGTAGAGGTAAGGGGAGCTGTCAAGCAGCAGTGGCAGAAAAACATAAATGGCAAAACAAGGAGGGTGATGCTTGATTTGAAATCCTCCCAAGTGTCTTGTTTGCAGGCCAACAAAAGATAAGCCTATTTCTTCCTGAAATATCCTTTGTGCTTCACAGGAGGAGAGATTTTTCTTTTCTTTTATTTTAAAATTGTGGCATTATGGTACTCATGCCTTTGCTTCTAAGGATGACCTTCTCTTCAAAAAATCTGTTCCAAATCAGCATTATAATTGCAAAGGTGTCATCTGAGCTGGAGAAGACTTCAGCTCCACACTTACCAAATAATCAGTGTGTCACATCTAAAGAAGCTTCTGTGATGTTTGATGATGAAGCTTAAAAGGCGTTAGGAGGAAACTGGGAAGAAACATTTCAGAGTCATATTTCCAGCTTCTATGCAGACAGTGGATAGAAAATATATACACCATCTTTACAATATGCTTTTGATAGGTGTAAGCAGCGATGGTCTTACAATGCCTTCTGTCTCTGTTCCAGAGAGACCTAGGAGCCATCATGAAGGAGCTGGAGCGGATTCGGGGGGAGGCTTGGCACCTCAGCCGCACATACCCTCAAGTCAAGGAAAACATCATGGAGAGACTCACAGATGTGGATCAGTGCTGGGAAAGCCTGGACAAGAAGTTTCAGGAGAGGAAGGCAAGACTGAGCCAGGCAGAACAAGTCCAGCTTTACTTCAATGACTGCAGAGAGCTGATGTATGTGTTGGTCCCTTGAGTTTGGCAAGGGGCCTAATTTCACGTCTTTTCCTCTCTAGGATTTTCTAAATGACACCTGTTAGTTATTTGACTCCTGCCCCAGGTGACCTGCAGCTTGCCTGTAAATTTCTTTGAATAAACATAGAACAGTCTGACTTGGAAAAGACCTTTATAGGTTGTTTAGTCCAATCCCCAGGCAGTAAGCAGGGACATCTTCAACTAGACCAAGTTGCTCAGATGATGTCTTCTCAGCAGCACTTCACAGAATTTATGACATATCAGAAGTGGCCATGCCACTCCACTCCAGCACAGTGTGCATGACAAACCCACCTTTTTAGACTATTTCCTAGACAGTCTTGGAGAATTCAGTAGCTCTGGGTAGATTTGCTAGTCCCACAATCCCAACTAAAATTACTGTTAATTCTATAGAGAGATGGGGAAGTTTCTGCTAGTTAGCTATTTGTACACCTATAGAAACACCAGTGCCCATTTTTCTTAGATCCCAAGCAACTACATTAAAAACAACCTTCTAGCAAAGATTATCCCTTCCTCAAAGTGCTGAAAATGTGTTGCACACATTTAGTGCCATTGCCCATATGCACACACTTCGGGTTTGGAGCACAAGCCCAATGAGGAGAGGCTGGGGGAGCTGGGGTTGCTTAGCCTGGAGAAGAGGAGGCTCAGAGGAGACCTTATTGCTGTCTACAACTACCTGAAGGGAGGTTGTAGCCAGGAGGGGGTTGGTCTCTTCTCCCAGGCAAGCAGCACCAGAACAAGAGGACACAGTCTCAACCTGTGTCAGGGGAGGTTTAGACTGCATGTTAGGAAGTTCTTCCCAGAAAGAGTGATTGGCCATTGGAATGGGCTGCCCAGGGAGGTGGTGGAATCGCCATTACTAGAGGTGTTTAAGACGAGACTGGGTGAGGCACTTGGTGCCATGGTTTAGTTGATCAGATGGTGTTGGGTGGTAGTTTGGACTTGATGATCTCGAAGGCCATTTCCAACCAGTTTAATTCTATTCTATCCTATTCTATTCATTCATATCAGGAGTCAGGGGTTTTGCAATTCAGCTGCTGGGAAATTTTATGGGTTTGAGTTTCTTTTTTTAAAAACTGAATTAGAATGAAATGTTGAATGTTCGAAGCATCTACAAAATGTATTCATTTAAACATATGTGCTGAGCTAAAGATCTAATTTTGTTTAAATCAGTTAAGCCAAAGCATCTATAAACAGAGGTCTCATGTAAAATTGAAATAAGTAATAGAAATGTGCTACACTTAAAGTGGCAGGTCAACAATAAAATATCAGATGTTATCATTATAATGCCTTGTTTACCACAATTGATACAATTATGATGGAAATTGTTGTTTCAACAGGAACATTTTTAACACAGTGTAGTTAATGAAAGAGGCAATCCACGACAACAGCAGAAGGGCAAAGAGAGTGAAGTGGTTACCACTGACCGTTGGACATTTACTGTGCTAAGGGGTAGACCAAAATGCTATGCCATCTGAGGCTCATGAAGTAGAAAATGTTCCTTTCAAGATTTAGAATAGAATAGAATAGAATAGCATAGCATAGAATAGAATAGAATAGAATAGAATAGAATAGAATAGAATAGAATAGAATAGAATAGAATAGAATAGAATAGAATAGAATAGAATAGAATAGACCAGACCAGGTTGGAAAAGACCTTTGAGATCATCAAGTCAAACCTATCACCCAACACCATCTAATCAACTAAACCATGGCACCAAGCGCCCCATCCAGTCTCTTCCTAAACACCTCCAGTGATGGTGACTCCACCACCTCCCTGGGCAGCACATTCCAATGGCCAATCACTCTTTTTGTGAAGAACTTCTTCCTAAAATATCTATCAATGTGCTGCTTTGCTTGCATGCTCTGTGTGCATCTGAAGTACTTTCATGTGTGGTGATAAGGTTAGATGGACATCTGAAAGTTTGTGACCCAGTACCACATGTAAGTGTACTGCAAACGTGTGCAGCCCAGGCACTGGCAGCTACAGGTCCCTCTGAGGATCTGGATATGCACTGCTGCAGCAGTTGCCTTTCTAACAATGTATTGACCCAGGACTGGGAATGTGCTATCAAGTTGTAAAAATACACAGGTGTGTGAGTGAACCTCCATCAATGTATCTGTATATCAATGTATCTTTCATGAGCAAATAGAAGTCTGCACATATGGATCCACAGCCATGGGATGTGTGCATTCCAGAGTATCCAACAGACTCAGATTCCTTCTCTTTTACCTTTCCTAGGACGTGGGCCAATGAGATGCATGCACTAGTGATATCCGAGGAACTGGCTAACGATGTCCTGGGAGCAGAACTGCTTATCAAGCGCCACGAGGGGTACAAGCGTGAGATAGAGAAGCAGTGGCTAAAATATGAAGAAATACAAAGGGCAGGAGGTGACCTGATGAAGAATGGACATTTCATGTCTGTGGAGGTGTGTTGATGAGTTCAATGTTTTACAGAGTGTGAACAATGAATACGTTGACCAGACAGGAGCTGCAGGTTTGTCTGTCTTTCAAAATAGAACCGAACAGGGCAAACAGGTTCTCTGCTATTGGAAGCTGCAGACTTCATGCAGAAAAAGAAAGCACCTTTTGAAGTTCTTTGAAAGGGTGACTGCCCAAAGGATGGGGTCAGGCTTTCCTCGGTGATGCCCAGTGACAGAATAAGGGCAATGGGTGGAAGATGAGGCATAGGAAGTTCCATGGAAAGATAAGGAAAATTATTTTCACTGTGAGGGTGACAGAACACTGGAACAGGCTGCCCAGGTGGGTTGTGGAGCCTCCCTCTCTGGAGATATTAAAAACCCACCTGGATGTGTTTCTGTGTGACTTGCTCTAGGTGATCCTGCTCTGGCAGGGGGGCCGGACTAGATGATCTTTCAAGGTCCCTTTCAGCCCCTAACATTCTGTAATTGTGTGACTCTTAGTCCTCTAAAAAACTGATTTTGAAGGGGACCATAAAAGAGTATTCACTGGATTGATTAAGGCAACAGGTTATTGCTATTCCACAGAAAACCAGTGTGGCCAGCAGGAGCAGGGAGGTCATTCTGCCCCTGTACTTGAGTCCGGTGTCCAGTTCTGGGCCCCTCAGTCTAGGAAAGATGTTGACTTGCTGGAACGTGTCCTGAGAAGGGCAACAAAGATGGGGAGGGGTTTGGAACACAAGCCCTATGAGGAGAGGCTGAGGGAGCTGGCGCTGCTTAGCCTGGAGAAGAGGAGGTGCAGGGCACACCTTGTTGCTCTCTACAGCTACCTGATGGGAGGCTGTATCCAGGCGGGAGTTGGTCTCTTCTCCCAGGCAGCCAGCATCATAACAGGAGGACACAGTCTCAAGCTGTGCTAGAACAGGTTTAGGCTGGTTGTTAGGAAGAAGTTCTTCCCAGAAAGAGAGATTGGCCATTGGAATGTGCTGCCCAGGGAGGTGGTGGAGTCACAATCACTGGAGGTGTTTAGGAGCAGACTGGATGGGGTGCTTGGTGCCATGATTTAGTTGAATAGATGGTGCTGGATGATAGGTCAGACTCAATGATCTCAAAGGTCTATTCTATTCTATTCTATTCTATTCTATTCTATTCTATTCTATTCTATTCTATTCTATTCTAAAGGTGCACCATATAAAAGAGAATTTAACTTTTAACTGCGCAAGGTCTGGCTTTAAATATGTTACAATGCTGTCAGCTATAGGATGGAGTGATGTCCCTGAGTACACTGGGAGATATGTAATTCTTCAGGAATGTTACAGATCCAAAGGGGCAAGAATGTTAAAATTTCTGTGAACCCACTAAATTTACTAAAAATCTCTCTGAGTCTATGTACCTTTTGCCTCCGACTTTTGCAATGGACCCAAGCTCATCCTGATGCTGCCTGTGGATGCAGACATCACGTTGTCAAAAGCGTCTCCAGAATTTATGCAAGATTGCATTACCTGTGTTGTAGAAAATATTAGAGAACTTTCCTGACTTCCAGGTCCTCCATCTTTGCCTTGCCATGAATGGGACTATTTGCTGAGTCATCTTCTGTTGGCTAGTTCTAATAGACAAATTCCTAGATATGAATTTTCGTCACAGGAAAGCATACAGCAGATCATACAGTCTGTAGATTGTAACTGTGTGAATATGCACACAAACTACAGCTAGGCAACATACAGCCTAAATTAATTCAAGTCAGAAAAATGAGGGCTTGGACATCCTTTCTAAACTGTTAACAACACACAGCTGTCTAGAGGTCATCTTCTAGATCATGAGGGCAGATTACACGCTGGTTGGCTGTCACATGAAAGTCCAGTTGGATTTTTCACCTCCTGGCATTGCAAATGTTGTTTTTTCTAGATTGAAGAAAAACTGCTTGAGCTGTCAGAGCTGATGAAGAAAGTAAAGGAGAGCTGGGACGTGAGGAGAGAGTTATATATAGAAAACTGGGAGATTCAATTGCTCCGCAGAGAGCTAGAACAAGCAGAAGCATGGCTGGCTGCCAAGGAGAGCTTTCTTTCAGATCCCAACTATGGGGTGAGTATCAACAGTGCAACACAATTGAAATGCCTTTGAGTATATACAGAGTGCTTGGAGCACGTATCAGCTCAGGTCTGAAGTTAATTACAATCTAAACAGCAGTGCACCCTTGAGATTACAAAGGGCAGGAGCCCCAGAGTCTCACAGAATATGTTTTACACGGTGATGTGCTCCAGGAGGAGGTGGCTTTTAGGGGGTGATAGAAGACTGGAGAGAATTCCAGACCATATTTTTTTTTTTTTACCATGTAATAAGATAACTTGCAGAGGGTTTGACTTGCCCTGTCATGCTGAGAGCCTGTTTTAAAAGGAAAAAGGGGGTTTCCCATCTCAGTTGGGCAGTAGAATATTTTGCACAGATGGCTTGATAGCTAGTTTGTGAATTCCAGTTTAAACACCAGCATCCCTGACCTTTTTTGTTATTATTATTTTTATTTCTCATGGTTGCCTGTCTTCTGATGCTTTATAAGGTGAGGAAACAGTGCCATAAACTCAAGTATCAAAAACTAAGCAGAGTGCAAGACAGAGGTTTAAAACGCATATGTTGTTGGGCAGGAACAAACTGTCTTTAGCATAAACTGGCCTCCAAGTACTACATCTGTTTGTAAATAGTTATAGCTGGAGGTAATGGTACCACATGGCTACACAGAGTAGGGAAGATTGTTGAGTCTTTTTTAAAGTGTAAATTGGGGTTTTTCACACACTACTGATGGCTTAGACATTTAATTACGACCATTTTGGAATCATCATTTGTCTAAATAGAATGGCCATAGGCACAACCTCATCTGCTTAACTTGATTTAGGAGTACTGTATCTGGTCATTTTCTGTTCAGGATTCTGTGTCTGAAGTAGAGGAATTACTGAAGAAGCATCATGATTTTGAGAAGATGCTTGCAGCTCAGGAGGAGAAATTTGCACAGCTCAGCAGGAAAACCAAGGTGAGAAGTAGAAGGTTGATGTGAGACAGCATGATGTGGGTGCTTGAATGTTTTGGGCTCAGTCACTCCACATAAGAATGAAAATCCTGTGCTGAGATAGAGTAAATGAGTAAACAAAGCTGAGATAGTGCAGATAGAGCAGCTGAGAAGGAGACCTGGAAAAGAATCAAAAGAATCCAATTACCTTGCCAAAGCTCTAGGCTAGAAGTGGAAGCTTTCTTCTGCCAGGAACAGCAAGAAGGGTGTGTGGTGCGCATTGCTGTGTGAGAAACAGGGTGATACTTTGCTACAGGGGTGGGAGGGATTTCGATTCATTCACAATTTCAGCAGAGAGCTGACAGTGCTGGAGGATAACAAAGGACTGAAAATAAAGGGAGATGAAGGCAACTTCTGTTCAGTGATTTGCAAATTGGATAAAGGAGGTGACAAAGATCCTCCACTCTACAATTCTCTGTGTGAACACTACCGGATAATCAATGTTCCTACAGCAAACTTACAGAAGCAATGCCACAGAAGCGGAACTGAAGTTTTCTAGAGCTTATTAAACATTCAGCCTCTGGAGAACTTTGCAAGGGCAGAATTCAAGTCATTTGTGATTAACTACTATCAGCATTCATGGGTGACAAAATAATGCTCAGCACGCAGCAGTCAAGTTCAGTTGTAAGTCAAGAAAGCCAATGGAGGTACAGGACTTAAATTCAGGGCTCTATAATGAGAAGCTGAGGGCCCTGGAGCTTTTTAGTCTGGAGAAGAGAAGACTGAGAGGGGATTTTAATAAATGTTTATAACTATCTGAGGGCTGGGGGTCAAGAGGGAGGGGACAGGTTCTTCTCTGTTGCACCCTGTGATAGGACAAGGGGTAATGGATACAAACTACAGCACAGGAGGTTCCACCTCAACATCAGGAGGAACTTTTTCCCTGTGGGGGTCACAGAGCACTTGAATAGGCTGCCCAGAGAGGTTGTGGAGTCTCCTCTAGAGACGTTCAAGACCCATCTGGATATGTTCCTGTGTGACCAGTGCTAGATTCTCTGGTCCTGCTCTAGCATGGGGGGTGGACTCGATGATCTTTGGAAGTCCCTTCCAATCCCTAACATCCTGTGATCCTCTGAACTATTTCTGCTTAAAATAAATAAATGAAAAAAGAAAAAATCATAGGTAGAGTACATATAAATGTAATGGAGGTGATTTTAAAACATGTAATGCTTGTGTCCTTCAGAGGGAGATGAATCTTCTCAAACAAGTGGACACCGAAGAGAGTGAGCCGAAGGATAGAAGCAAGGTTGTACGGGTTCCCTCTTTGAAAAGAAAACCATCTGACAAAAGGAGTGCACCACCAAAAGTGACAGAGACAAATGGCACAACACCACTGCCAGCTGTGCCCTCACTCAGTGAGACCTGGAGGACCCCGCTTGAAACTATTTTCTCCCCCGTTGAAAAGTCTCAGTCGGCATTCCAGCAATTCCTTGCTGAGGAAGTTCCAGAAGCACCGAGCAGCAACAAAAGAGAAATGAAAGCTGAGGGAAGGCCCAGTGAGATTATCACTCCACCTACACCGAAGATGATGGGCCCACCATCTACATCTTTGAAAAGTCACAGTTCCTTAAGCTCTCCTTCATCACCGAGTCCCATAAGCCAGCAGCGCAGCAGCAGTTTGTCAGAATCCACAGGCCTTTCGTCACCTCAGGAAAAAAGTGCTACAGGTTCCTCTTTCTCCAGCCTGCAGACAAAAGTAACAACAACTCCACCTGAGTCAAGCCAAAGGTCGCTGGATAAATCACCAAACTTAGCACTGTCTACCTCCTCTTATAAGAGATTAGAAAATACAGCTTTGGTAAGTCCCAGCGATTCCTGGCTCTCTCCTCCACACCTGCTGTGCCATGCCAGTTAAAGTAAGGAAATACAGGAAGTTCTCTGGGAAAGTCAAAAAGACCACAAAGTGGGCATCTCAGTGGATCCAAACAGCAAGAGGCTTTTTATATGTTTTTGCAGTGGATAAACTTTCCTGAAAGACAGACTAGGTACAGCTTGGTACAGCTTGCAAGCATTTTTAATTTCCTCACCTTTATAGCCCAGGTCTTGACAACTCTGTTGATTTCTGGTTTTCTTTCTCAAGCTAGAGCTTATTCATGCTACTGAACACTTAGCAGAGCCAGGAGATGATGTCTCATGAAGAGGCAAGGTTGCAGATTTACCCATACCCTCTACATGAGCTGGTGATGGTTAGTGTCCACTGAGTTTAGCAGTCAGAGAGAGGCAGCACTTAATGGCACCCTTGCCAAAGAGCTGACCTGGTGCAAGACTAGAACCAGCAACTCCTGTTGGCCCACCCTGGCAGGAAATGCACTGTTAACTTAAGGGCAGGTCAAAATTGTTCCCTTCCCCTCTTGCACTTTGAGAGGAATGCATTTGCCACATCCCCAAGTGTGGCAGTAGAGCACTACACGCTCATGGTATGAATAATTTCAGCAATTTCAGTTGTAAAATGTATTTAATAATATAAAAATGGCATATATAAATTAATTAATACACTGTGACAGAGCAAATTCCATGAGCAAATTGTTCTAGGAGGACATGAATTCTACTCATTTAAGAGGAGACTGCAACCTAGAAAGGCTTTTTGAGCCGTGGTGTGAAGGTCGGGAGCAGTGGGGATTAATTTCTCTACGTGGAATTTACCTGCAAAGACCTTCAGAAATTGTAACATATGATTAATGGCCATTTAAAAAATTAAAGAACAATGTTCTTTTGTGAATCAGGTTTCTGCAAGTCTCCAACACATGGAGGGATTCCTAGAAAAAAGAGACCAGCTCCTTCCAGGAAGAAAACAGGTAGGAACAAATGGCATCACTCTGGGTTAATACGCCTTTCCGTGAGTTATAGTTCAGGTCTGGTCTAACTTCTTCAGGACAAACTCTTGCTGAAGAGGAGCTCAGGACCATGGGTTTAATTCAGTTACAAATAACATACTTGAAGAAATCTCCACTGACTTGGGCAGTACCTTATTGAATTAATAGAGAATTAATAGAATAAACCAGGTTGGGAGAGACCTTCAAGATCATCGCGTCCAACCCATCAACCAATCCAACCCACCTAAACAACTAACCCGTGGCACCAAGCACCCCATCAAGTCTCCTCCTGAACACCTCCAATGATGGTGACTCCACCACCTACCCGGGCAGCCCATTCCAATGGGCAATCACTCTCTCTGTATAGAACTTCTTCCTGACATCCAGCCTAAACCTTCCCTGGTGCAGCCTGAGACTGTGTCCTCTTGTTCTGGTACTGGCTGCCTGGGAGAAGAGACCAACCTCTGCCTGGCTACAACCTCCCTTCAGGTAGTTGTAGAGAGCAATAAGGTCACCCCTGAGTCTCCTCCTGACCAAGTCCTTAAGAGAAAGAGGCAATGGAATTTTGCCTGTCATGGAAATCATACAGAAGAGGGTCTGTCTGTGTTTAATGGATTTATGAACCAAAGCCTAAGCCATATGCACAAGATAATTATAAGTACAGGCTTCAATATATCAACTGAGTTTAAAATTAAATAAAATAAATATTTAAGATAAAAGTAAATACTTCAGGACACTGTACCAGCATGTGACGTTTTGTTGGCTGAGGAAGCCCTCACTCCCATGCTCCCAATGCTTGTGATGTCTAACCATGTTAGAAGAGGTTTCAGGTTGCTGTTTGTCTTTGAAGAAGTGGTTTGTTTAAGCCAGGGCTGAATGAAACTCAGCTGTAACTTGTAACATCCAGAGAAAAAAGATCACTTCAGGTCAGTTATGATTGTTTTGATTATTAGATCTTACCCAGGGCAAGACATTTTGCATTATTCACCACCAGTGTTTAGACATCTGAGTGTTTGCTGAGAGATTGCATATAATCAAGTTGTCTTGGATTGTTTGTGCTAGAGAGTATTTCCTCTGAAATTTTCAACTTGAAAGACTTCTTTAAACAAATCAATCTGGTATAGACTCTGTCTTCTGAAAGGCAAATTCAGATTTTCCTCTCTTCTGGATATATTCAGTTTAGTCTACTGTGAGACTGAACTTCCAGACTACCAAACAAGAAATACCATGACTTATCCTCCTCAGGACTTTTTCATTCCTCTTCTCTGAATGTCCAGCTTGTCAGCTTGGGTTCTGATGGAACAGGTCATCTTGAATGCAATCACACAGCACTTAGAGGATGGCCAAGGGACCAGGCCCAGCCTGCATGGATTTAGGAAGGGTAGGTCCTGCCTCACCAACCCGATCTCCTTCTGTGACCAGGTGACCTGCCTGGTGGATGTGGGGCAGGCTGTTGATGTAGTCTATCTGGACTTCAGCAAAGCCTTTGACACCGTCCCCCACAGCAAACTCCTGGCCAAGCTGTCAGCCCATGGCTTGGACAGCAGCACTCTGTGCTGGGGTAGGAGGGCTGAGCGCAGAGAGCGGTGGTGAATGGTGCCACATCCAGCTGGCAGCCAATCACTAGTGGCGTCCCCCAGGGATCACTGCTGGGCCCCATCCTCTTTAATATCTTTATCAATGATCTGGATGAGGGGATTGAGTCCATCATCAGTAAGTTTGCAGATGACACCAAGCTGGGGGCAGCTGTTGATCTGTTAGAGGGTAGAAGGACTCTCCAGAGGGACCTTGACAGGCTAGACAGATGGACAGAATCCAACAGCATGAGATTTAACACATCTAAGTGCCAGGGTCTACACATTGGCCACAATAACCCCATGCAGTGCTACAGGATGGGGTCAGAGTGGCTGGAGAGCAGCCAGACAGAAAGGGACCTGAGAGTACTGATTGACAGGTGTCTGAACATGAGCCAGAAGTGTGCCCAGGTGGCCAAGAAGGCCAATGGCATCCTGGACTGTATGAGGAACAGTGTGGCCAGCAGGAGCACGGAAGTCATTCTGCCCCTGTACTCAGCACTGGGTAGGCCACACCTTGAGTACTCTGTCCAGTTCTGGGCCCCTCAGTTTAGGAAAGATGTTGAGTTGCTGGAATGTGTTCAGAGAAGGGCAGCAAAGCTGGGGAGGGGTTTGGAGCACAAGCCCTATGAGGATGAGGGAGCTGAGATTGCTTAGCCTGGAGAAGAGAAGGCTCGGGGAGACCTTATTGCTCTCTACAACTACCTGAAGGGAGGTTGTAGCCAGGAAGGGGTTGGTCTCTTCTCCCAGGCAACCAGCACCAGAACAAGAGGACACAGTCTCAACCTGTGCCAGGGGAGGTTTAGGCTGGAGGTTAGGAAGAAGTTCTTCATAGAATGAGTGACTGGCCATTGGAATGTGCTGCCCAGGGAGGTGGTGGAGTCACCATCGTTGGAGGTTATTTAGGAAGTGACTTGATGGGGTGCTTGGTGCCATGACTTAGTTCATTAGATGGTGTTGGATGATAGGTTTGACTGGATGATCTCAAAGGTCTTTTCCAACCTGGTTAATTCTATTCTGTTCTGTTCTATTCTATGCTATGCTATGCTATGATGTGCTATGCTATTCTATTCTCTGTCATAACAAAATAAAGATATACATAAGCAATGGATCCTTCATCCAGAAGACACTAACCTTTAGTGACACATAGTTGGGTAGGAAATAACAGCTACCTTTGTACTGTTCAATAGCAGAAATTTTGAAGAATTCAGCAGCCACATTGGATTGAAACCACTCACTTCATAAAATTAAACTGTTACCAGTAGGCAAGGACTAGCATTCCATCTGGGAAAAATGTGGGGAGTTTAGTGGCCAAAAATAGTCATAACTTTGATTGCTCACCTGCTCTTAAAGATGTTGCTGAGCCCAACATGGTGTTGAGCTTGCTTGCATCAGATTGTTTGTTCAGTCTTGACTCACAGAGAGACCCTTCATGAATCACCCACGCCAGAAACTACAGCAGGTTCTGGTTTTCCTAGGAGATAACCATGACTAAGAGAGCTTCTTGTGAGCTCCAAGCTTCTGGTGGAAATTGCACATGAAAAGATTTCACTACTCCAATAAAACCTGTAGCTAATAATTGGATTTTATTCCCATTTCTATTCATGTAGCCAGGCTCAAGGTCTTGGAAACCCTTCTATGTAAAACTTGATGGATTAAAGCTTGATTTCTATAATGATGAACAAGAAGCATCTAAGGTAATTTAGTTGTTGTTTTTTAATCTCTGTGTTTTACCTACTTATTTAAAAGAAAAGAGAGTTACATTTGCTTTGGTTTGGGACTGGGGTAATCAGTTCTCTTTCAAGTGTCAGCTGAGTGATAAATCAGCAGTTGTCAGCTGAGACCAACTATAAGACAGAATGAAAAGCTTTCAGAAATTGTCAAACATTCCTTAAAAGAAGTATCTTATTCAAGAACTGCCTTCAAGATACAATGCAGTAGCCCCTTGTTCCTCTGTGGGTTTTCCTATTCACGATCCCAGTGGTAAAGTTAGAACCAGAAAAAGATAATGTGGGTGTGTAGTCAGCCTGCAGGTTGGAATGGAATTGAATCCAAGCAGAAAAGACACAGAGGATTTTTTTTGTTTAATTTCACCCTCCTTCAGAACTCATCCACGCTCCTGTCCATCAGCCTTCCCGGTGCCAAATGTGAGAGGCTGGCAAATTACATCAGGAAAGAGAACACCTTCATGTTGAGGTAAGTCTGATGGAGGAAAGCACTGATGGGGAACCTGCACAGATGAATTTGCCTACAGTCATCTAAGCCTGTATGTTGTTAGAAGATGTAGCTGCAATGTCTTGTTACAGTGCTTGCCCCACTCACAAGGACAGAAGGTATAAGGACTAACTGTAATTCACCTTCTTAGGAAGCATTTCTTTACCCAAAGAGTGGTGGGGCATTGGAACAGGCTGCCCGGGGAGCTGGTGAGGTCACCATCCCTAGATGTGTTAAAAAAATTAGTAGATTTGGCACTTTGGGATGTGGTCTAGTGGTCATGGAGGTGCTGGGTGAAAGGTGGATGATCTCAGTGGTCTTTTCCAACCCTTATGATTCTGTGATCCTCCTATCCTTATTTACAGGTTGATTAATGGGGCAGAATATTTCTTCTCTGCACCTTCTCAGACACTGATGGAGGACTGGCTGCAATCACTACAGAATAACATAGGTATGTTCTCACTTCAGGAATGAACTGTGTTTTCAGCAAGCAGTGGTGACAGAGACTGAGAAGATCTCCTTAGTCTGTGGCAGTTTGAGCTGCCCTTTTTGCCCATGCTAGACAGCAGTGTGCAAGTCACCTGCCATCTCATGATGCAACAAACTGGCAAGAGCATGCCCAGGATGACTTGCAAAGCAGTTGCACCGCTGCCAGCATCAGGCTGTTGCCAGGGAAGCACCTTTCCCAAAGACTGTATTCATGCCCTCAGTAAGGATTTGCTTTGGATCTTGATCAACAGCTTTTTCCTCTGAATGTAGATCTTTCTGTACACCTCACTAGGTGGTGGTTTACTGGACAGGAAGCCAGAGCACAGTTATAACAATGATGTTGAAAGAAAATTTGCATGGACCCAGGGTGGGAAAACATCTGTAACGCTACTTCAGAAGGTTTTTGTTTGTGTTCTTTGACTCTGCAGGACACAGCAACAGATCACATTCCACAGTGGTGGTGCAGACTTTAACTCCAAACGCAGAAACTTCCCAGACAAGACTGTGGAGCTTCCCAGATAGAGACTCTACTGAAAGGCTATCAACCAGAGGCTCACTCCTGAGGTAGGGGCTCTATGCCACAAGAATAAAGAGATGTCAGTGCTATTTGTGCTCAGTTAACAGTCACCTACAAAGGGAGATTGCCCTAAAGTCAGTTCCCCTCCTCACCAGTGTCACAGAAATAGTGTGGCCAGCAGGAATGGAGAAGTATTTGTCTCCCTGTGCTTTGCACTGATGAGGCCACAGCTTGAATACTGGGTCCAGTTTTGGGCCCCACGCTACAAGGAGGCCATTGGGGTGCAGGAGTGGGTCCAGAGAAGGGGCAATGAAGCTGGTGGAGTGTCTAGAGCACAAGTCTTCTGAGGAGTGGCTGAGGGAAGTGAGGATGCTTATCTTGGAGAAAAAGAGGCTGAGGGGAGGCCTTATCACTCTCTACAACTCCCCAAAAGGAGGTCATATCGAGGTGAGGGTCTGTTCTCCCAATTAACAACAATAGGATGAGAGGAAGCAGCATCAACTTGTTCCACAAGAGGTGTAGAAAGGGTATTGGGGAAAATTTCTCCCTCAAGAGAGTTCTCAAGCACTGCAACAGGCTACCCAGGGAAACGGTGGAGTTACCATCCCCAAGGTGTTTAAAGATATGTAGATATGGTGCTGAGGGACAGGGTTTAGTAGTGACTCAGCAGTGCCAGATTAATAGGAGGACTTAATGATCTTAATCATCTTTTCCAAACTAGATTCTATGATTCTATTCCAGTAAAATATGTTCTTCTTGAGTATGACCCTGCCTCAATTAATTTGTGGCATTTTATGACGTGCCATAGCCAGGTTTTTGGAATGGGTCTCACTCTAGTCAGCCATATCTTGCCTGTGGTCAAGGACTTAAAACTGGGACACCCAGAGGAATTCTTGTACCTCCTCTTGTAGGCACCAGTTTTGGAAATAAAGTACCTGATCTGAAGCCTGAGTTACTTGAGTGCTCAAAGGAGAAAGGCTTGTTCCAAAAGATGAGGGAATCAGAGCAGGAGTCTCAATAGGTGCTTTGGATTTTCCTCTGAACATTCTCCCCAGCAGGGTCGGAAAGGAACCCACCCTCCTAATTTAAGGAGCCAAAGCAGTTGTCTAAAGTTGCACTGTTTGAATGCTTTCCTCAAAGGCTGTTTTGAGAGTGCAAACACAAGCATGGAGAACAGACACAGGCAAATTGAGAAACTTCTCCTGTAGTGTAGGGCAGCCTCTGTTGCATTTGGAGCCTGTGAATATCTTACAGGCTATGGTGTGAAATCCTGGTCCCTCTGCCTGCTAGATTTTTGCTGTTGAGCTAGATGCCCAACAAGTTCTCACGTATACTAAGTGACTAAAGTTCCTCCAGCCCATACCTGATTTTCTGGTGATGCATATTGTTCACAGGAGAACACCTTCATTCAAAATCAAACCAGAGAGAGAGTCTGCAGAGTCTTCCAGAGATTTTAAGGATGATGGGACTGCAGTGACACAAGCCTCTGCCACTACCCTAAGCCTCGACCAAAGTGATAGAAAATCAAAACTGCTTCCATCTCTGCCAGAAGCAGGAAGAGAAAAATGACATTTGCTTCAATGAATGCCAGACCTTTTACCAATATATCTTAACCCAGCCTTCTGGAAATGTACTGATGTGGTTTAAGTTAACCACTACCCTTGGAACTTAATTATGTATTAAATCTAGTAAAGCCATTAAATGCAAATAAACAAGAGTGCAGCTGCTATGCTTTTGTATAGATGATACCTCTGTCATTCGTCATATCATCTATAGGATATCCACTCCAAGTTCCCTAATGGAAAAGGAAAGGGACCTTCAAGCCAGATGGCTCAAGTTGAAGTGACTGTGAGACAGAAATGGGGAGCACTGAGCAGAGCACAAGGTGCAAACTGTGAGTGAACAGCAGCCAGCTGCCAGCAGCTCAGCAGAGAGCAGCTGGTAAGACATAAGAGGAATGGGTGTTCTGTACTCCACAGGAGCAGAAGTCTCAAGGGGAATGTTTGTTATACACTTCCTGCAGTGTTTTGTTGTCATTCGTTTTTACAGCACAATAACCAACAGTTCCTTAACTATTTGCCAATTCTTTCTGGATGAGGTTACCTAGGGGAAAGAAGTCCTGCATGGTAACTCATTGTTAATGGAATCTGAGACTAAAATCACACATGGACAGTCAGTCTTTGGTGTAAAAGGAGAGGAAGAGCAGGGGAGCAAGGAGGAAGCCTACTCCCCCAGGCTGCTCCACTCAGACCAAAAACTAGGTAGGTAAGCAAGAGCCTCTCGGGAGGCTGGATTGAGTAGAAATTATATAACAGTTTTGAGGGGAAACATGGGGAAGGAAAGGAGAGCCCTGTGCTATAGGATGTTATCTGTGTGGTCTCAGCTTTTGCATGATTGGCCTTTCTCACGCTCCTAAACCCCTACAGCTGAACAGACTCAGGCACACACAATTACCATATTTTAATACCCAGAGTGCATGCAGTGAAGTCCTAGCATGATGCCACAGCAGCAGTGGCAACAGGTGACCACATCAGCA
Organism: Melanerpes formicivorus; assembly: GCF_026170545.1. NCBI lineage: Eukaryota > Metazoa > Chordata > Aves > Piciformes > Picidae > Melanerpes > Melanerpes formicivorus. The sequence goes on from NW_027142410.1 coordinate 585,720, forward strand.
GGTTTCTCTTCTTTCCAGCAAGTGCTACAAGGCTTATTTTGAAAAGACACCACTCTTTGGGCTAAACACAGAACTGTGGGTGGAATGGGACTTCTGGAGTCGGTAATTCAGTGTCTTACCCAAAGCCAGGTAATCATCAACACTAGATTGGACATGGGTTTCTTTAGATGAACCTTTCAAACCTTCCAGTGATGGCAATCCCACAGTCCCTCTGGGTCACCTGTCTAGTGCTGCTCTAGTCTAGTCTAGTCTAGTGGTGGTTGGAGGGTGTTTGGGGTCCAGTGACCACGAGATAATTGAATTCTCGGTTTTTGGTCAAGCCAAGAGGGGCGGCAAGAAGACCTCCACTCTGGACTTCTGGAGGGCAGACCGGGTTACTCAAGGAACTAATTCAGAGGGTTCCTTGGGATAAAGCCCTTAAAAACAAAGGGGTCCAGGAGAGCTGGACCTACTTCAATGAAGAATTGTTGAAGGCTCAGGGACAGGCTGTGCCAATGTGCCGGAAGATGAGCCGCCGGGGCAGACGGCCAGCCTGGATGGTTCATGAACTTTTAATGGAACTGAGGGAAAAAAAGAGGGTGTATCACCTTTGGAAGCGAGGGGAGGCAACCCACAGAATGTTTAAGGATGTTGCTAGGTCTTGTAGGAAGAGAATTAGGGAGGCAAAAGCACACTTGGAGCTTAAACTGGCCTCTACTGTGAAGGACAACAAAAAGTCCTTCTATAAATACATTAATAGTAAGAGGAAGGGGAAGGAAAACCTCCACTCCTTGGTGGATACAGAGGGGAACATTGTAACAAAGGATGAGGAAAAGGCAGAGATACTTAACACCTTCTTTGCCTCAATTTTCACTAGAAGGGCAGAACGTCTTCCAGACAGCTGGCCTGCAGAGCTGGCAGAAGGAGCCAGGGAGCTGCACAGTTTCCCTATGTTCCATGAGGCAGTGGTTGGAACTCTCCTTAGCAGCTTGGATCCCCACAAGTCCATGGGACCAGATGGGATTCATCCTAGGGTGCTGAGAGAGCTGGCAGATGAGCTGGCCAAGCCACTCTCCATAATTTTCCAGCAGTCCTGGCTCACTGGCGAGGTCCCAGAGGACTGGAAGCTGGCCAACGTGGTGCCCATCCATAAGAAGGGCCGGTTGGATGAGCCAGGGAATTACAGGCCTGTCAGCCTGACTTCAGTGCCAGGCAAGATCATGGAACAGGTCATCCTGAGTGCAATAACACAACACTTACATGATGGCCAAGGGATCAGGCCTAGCCAGCATGGATTTAGGAAGGGCAGGTCCTGCCTGACCAACCTGATCTCCTTCTATGATCAGGTGACCCGCCTGGTGGATGTGGGGAGGCCTGTTGATGTAGTCTACCTGGGCCTCAGCAAGGCCTTTGACACCGTCCCCCATAGCAAACTGCTGGCCAAGCTGTCAGCCCATGGCTTGGACAGCAGCACTCTGAGCTGGGTTAGGAACTGGCTGGATGGCCGAGCCCAGAGAGTGGTGGTGAATGGTGCCACATCCAGCTGGCAGCCAGGCACTAGTGGTGTGCCCCAAGGATCAGTGCTGGGCCCCATCCTCTTTAACATCTTTATTGATGATCTGGATGAGGGCATTGAGTCCATCATCAGTAAATTTGCTGACGACACCAAGCTGGGGGCAAGAGTTGATCTGCTGGAGGGTAGAGAGGCTCTGCAGAGAGACCTTGACAGGCTGGACAGATGGGCAGAGTCCAACGGCATGAGATTGAACACATCCAAGTGCCAGGTTCTGCACATTGGCCACAACAACCCCATGCAGTGCTACAGGCTGGGGTCAGAGTGGCTGGAGAGCAGCCAGGCAGAGAGGGACCCAGGGGTGCTGGTTGATGGTAGGCTGAACATGAGCCTGCAGTGTGCCCAGGCAGCCAAGAGGGCCAATGGCATCCTGGCCAGCATCAGGAACAGTGTGGCCAGCAGGAGCAGGGAGGTCATTCTGCCCCTGTACACTGCACTGGTTAGGCCACACCTCGAGTACTGTGTCCAGTTCTGGGCCCCTCAGTTTAGGAAGGAGGTTGACTTGCTGGAACGAGTCCAGAGAAGAGCAACAAAGTTGGTGAGGGGCTTGGAGCACAAGCCCTACGAGGAGAGGCTGAGGGAGCTGGGGTTGCTCAGCCTGGAGAAGAGGAGACTCAGGGGTGACCTTATCACTCTCTACAACTACCTGAAGGGAGGTTGTAGACAGGCAGAGGTTGGTCTCTTCTCCCAGGCAGCCAGCACCAGAACAAGAGGACACAGTCTCAGGCTGCACCAGGGGAGGTTCAGGTTGGCTGTTAGGAAGAAGTTCTATACAGAAAGAGTGATTGCCCCTTGGAATGGGCTGCCTGGGGAGGTGGTGGAGTCACCATCATTGAAGGTGTTCAGGAGGAGACTTGATGGGGTGCTTGGTGCCATGGGTTAGCTGTTTGGGTGGGTTGGATTGGTTGATGGGTTGGGCACGGTGATCTTGAAGGTCTCTTCCAACCTGGTTTGGTTTATTCTAATAAAGGTTTATTCTAAGTAAATATTTTCCTACATTTCTGCATGAACCTTCCAAGCCAAGATTTGTGCCTGTTGTCTTCTGCTACATCCTATACCATTACCAAGAGCAGCATGGGCCCATCAGCTTTGTACTTGCACTTCAGCAGTTGAAGGCATTGTCACACTGCCTTCTCTTTTGCCAGACTAAGCACGTGCAACATTCCCAGTCTCCTCTCATCATAGGCTGTGTGCCCTCAACTTCCTGACCATCTTGGTAGGCCTCCACCACACCACTTTTTGTCTCTCTGCTTCCCCTTTGTCCTGGACATCCCCAAACTGTTCTCCATATTACATGCATGTCCTCATCACTCCCAGCTAAGTGGGGTTACACTCCTGACATAGTCCACTACATGCTTTGCTTTATTTGCTCTGCCTTCTCATACTGACTGCAGCTTCCCCTGTAACTGCCAGATGTTTTCAGCAGAGCTGCTACTCAGGCAGCTGCTGCTCAGTCTCTGATGACCAAGGGGCATATCCTGCGCCTGCATGAGGCCTTATTCAGCCTCATGAGATTTCTTTTGATTCAACCCTCCAATTTCCTCAGTGTCCTTCTGGACTGAAGATTTGTCCTCTGTCATGCCAACCACTCTCTGATTTTTTTTTTAGTGTTGTCCCCAAATGTACTGAGGATGTGCTCTAGCTCTTAATGAAGTCACAGCACAGTATTCACCCCAGGATATTCCATTTGTCACCAGCCAATGCCTAGAAGTCAAGCCTTAATTGTTGCCATTGTACAGGGCAGCTCAGCCAGTTTCTGAGCCCTCTAACAGTCTGCTTATCCACAAGACAGCATCCAAAGAGAATGCTCTTACAGACAAGGTCTAAGCCTTACTAAAGCTGAAGTGTATTACATCTACTTTCCTCCATGTGATCACATAACCTAACAGTTGCCTCACTGTGTAAAGCAACCATGTGGCCCAAGTTTGACGCCCCTTTAGTAGATCCATTTCTGAATGCTCCTGATTGGCACTTTGTCCTTCATGTGCTTGGAATGAAGTCCAGGAGGATTTGATGTACGATCTCAGTGAGGCTGATTGGACTCATGTATACTTTACTAGATCCTTTCTTGCCTTCACATTAGACTGTAGTCCATCATGAGAGATCTCCTCCAGCCACCATAATATTTCATAGGTAATAAAGCAGCAGTTTCAGTGTCACACATCCTGCTAGTGCAGCACTTCACTCTGACCTCTAAGTAGACCTGATATGTTGCTTCCCCAGTGTTGGATTTCCCAACTCCTTCCCTGCCCAGATTTTATCCATGAGTACTGAGAAGAAAATGAAGAAAAGAAGTATGGAATACTTCAGCCTCTTCTATATGGTCCATGATCAGGTTTTACTCATCCATTTGTCTCTGTAGTGGCCCCACTGTTACTCTGAATTTCTGTCATTGATATCTACATGGTTAAAGAGCAAATAGCTAAGTGAACTCACAGCAATTCTTGCAACATTGCAAACCTGGGTTCTGGACAAGGAGAAAAGGTACCAGGACAAAAGATCTGGCCAGCTGACTCGTGCCTCTGTCCCACACAGGAGACAGTCTCCTGACAGGGCTCTTTGATGCCTCTTCATATGTCAAGTCAGAAACCTGAATCTATGTAATAAAGGCCACTTAGACTTTTAAGTCTCCCCTTTCATTTTCCTTCTTGGCTAGGTTGATAGCCTCCAGGCTGCCTCATTGCAGCTTCTAGCAGTCAAAGCAGAGATAACAAATTGGAACTTTGGAAAATAATTGCTATGAACCTGCTGGATTAAGTGGACAGCTATCTTGACCTGAATCTTTTCCTGGAGGGAACTAGACAGAACCTCCTTGATGGACAGATGTGTGCACACCCACACATGCACTTGCGTTAGGACACAGTCATGTTCCAAACTCACCATCCCAACAGCAATGCTGTTTTACTAGTTCCTTTCAGTGGTTAAGGCTGAGGACTGGGAGGGTAAAGATCACCAACCCTGGTTAAAGAAGTTCTAGACCCTCATATGGACTGCAGGGATTTTTCTGGATACAAAGGTCTCCTTCTTTTCACACCACTTTGTTGCATTGGAAACTAGATGACAAGTCAAAATGCTATTCCAGGAGAGGAATGATAATCATAATGGCAGCAATTGCCAGAAAAGAGTTGTCACCATTTGTAAACATAAGGAAAAACTTCTTCACTTTGAGGGTAGCAGAGCACTGGAACAGTTTGCCCACAGAGATTGTGAAGTCTCCATTTCTGGAGTCATTTGAAAGCAGTCTGGACATGTTTTTGTGTGATTTACTCGAGGTGATTTAGCAGGGTGGGGATTGAACTTAGATGATCTTCAGTGATCACTTCCAACCCTCACTGTTCTGTGATTCCCAGAAGCTGAACTGTAGCAATCCAGGTGGCCCAGACTGCAGGCCCATGGAAGATTTCAGTCTTTAAATGGTTTGAGGTTGTTATTGCCATTAGAAGCTGTTGGGTCTGAGCTGAGCCTCACCTGCAGGGACTGTTGGTCACACCAAACTGCATTGCTGTGGTCTTAGACGAGATCAGTCTAAGAATAACTGCAACCCTATCTCCAGCCTCCACTGATGAAAGGTAATTGCACTTAATGCTTGTCTTATGATGTTTTCATGCTCTATTTTTGCCTTGAGGTGCTGATGTAAAGGACCCATTGAATCAGTAGCCCTGCGGAGTCAGGGCAGCTTCAGCACGAGAGATTTGCCTGCAGTGCTCTGAATGGCATTCTGCAGAGTCACAGCAGCTGAATGTCAGCAGCAACCTCACTGTGATCCATGGAAAAACAAAAAAATCTCTTGGCAGCCACCTGAGCAGCACTTTCGGGGGGGGGGGAGAGACCAGCTATTTCCTAATAAAATGCACTTTCTGTGGTTTGCCAGATTCTTGCAGGATAGACAGTTGACCTTTCAAAGGTGATCCACACATTAAAAATGCAAGAGGGTAGATTTTGACTGGATATTAGAAAGAAACTCTTTACCATAAGGGTGGTGAGACACTGGAACAGGTCCTTCAGGGAGGCTGTGCATGACCCCTCCCAGGAGCCGTTCAAGGCTAGGTTGGATGAGGCCTTGAGCAATCTGGTCTAGTGCAAGGTATCACTGCCAATGCCAGGATGGTCTTCAAGGTCTCTTCCAACCTAAACCATTTTATGAATCTATGAAAATGCTATGGGATTAAATTATAGCCAACATGGATTTAGGAAGGGCAGGTCCTGCCTGATCAACCTGATCTCCTTCTATGACCAGGTGACCGCCTAGTGGATGTGGGGAAGGCTGTGGATGTAGTCTACCTGGACTTCAGCAAGGCCTTTGACACCATCCCCCACAGCAAACTCCTGGCCAAGCTGTCAGCCCATGGCTTGGACAGCAGCACTCTGTGCTGGGTTAGAAATTGCTGGAGGGCTGTGCCCAGAGAGTGGTGGTGAATGGTGCCACATCCAGCTGGCAGCCAGGCACTAGTGGTGTCCCTCAGGGATCAGTTCTGGACCCCATCCTGTTCAATATCTTGATTGATGATCTGGATGAGGGGATTGAGTCAGTCATTAGTAAATTTGCAGATGACACCAAGTTGAGAGCAGTTGTTGATCTGCTAGAGGGTAGGAGGGCTCTCCAGAGGGAACTTGACAGGCTGGACATATGGGCAGAGTCCAACATGATGGCATTCAACAAGTGCTGGGTGCTACACTTTGGTTACAACAACCCCATGCAGAGCTACAGGCTGGGGTCGGAGTGGCTGGAGAGTGGCCAGGCATAAAGGGACCTGGGGGTACTTGTTGTGTGGTGGTTTAGGCTGGATGCTAGCCCAGATACCACTGCACAGACCACACCTGGGAGGTCCCAAAAGGGTCCAGCTCACTGGGTGGTCACAGCAAACCAGGTTATTTCACCCACAATCATCTGCTCTTCTATAAAACATCAGCGGGGGGTCTTCACTTCCTCTTTCGTCCCCTGCTGCTGGCTAGGTAAAATGGCGTGAGTCATTATTTCTGCCCGTGGTGGGGAGGGGGTCTGCCCCAACACATTACAGGTTGCTAGTAGGCTGAACATGAGCCAGCAGTGTGCCCAGTGTGTATCCAAGAAGGCCAATGGCATCCTGGCCTGCATCAGAAATAGTGTGGCCAGCAGGAGCAGGGACGTCATTCTGCCATTGTACTCAGCACTGGTTAGGCCACACTTTGAGTACTGTGTCCAGCTCTGGGCCCCTCAATTTTAGGACATAGAGACTCTTGAACGCATCCAGTGAAAGGCAATGAGGCTGGGGGGAGGCCTTAAGCACAAGCCCTATGAGGAGAGGCTGAGGGAGCTGGGATTGTTTGGCCTGGAGAAGAGGAGGCTCTAGAGATACCTTATTGCTCTCTACAGCTTCCTGAAAGGAGGTTATAGGCAGGTTGGGGTTGGTCTCTTCTCCCAGGCAATGAGTGGCAGAACAAGAGGACACAGTCTCAAGATGAACTAGAGGATGTTTAGGCTCAAGGTGAGGAGAAAGTTCTTCCCAGAGAGAGTTGTTAGCTATTGGAATGTGCTACCCAGGGAGGTGGTGGAGTCACTGTCCCTGGAGGTGTTCAAAAAAGGATTGGATATGGCACTTGGAGCCATGGTTTAATTGTCATGAGGTGTTAGGTATTAGGTAATAGGTTGGACTTGATGATCTCTGAGGTCTTTTCCAACCTGGTTGATTCTGTGCTTCTGTGGCAGCGAAGGAGAGTGCCTAGCACCAAGTTTATGTAAATACTTTATGGGAAAACACAACACCTAGAGTTTAAATTTGTGTTCAGACTGATCCAGATCAGCCACTCGCATCCAACAAGGTGATCTAATCGTTATGTTTTTTTGTCTAGTCTAGCTCTCTCATCTGCTGTACCTCTGCCAGAACTGCTGCCTGTCACAAAACAATACAGAAAATTAAAGTAATGGGAAACTGATGCATTTTCCTTTATTGATAGTCATTTTCAACTGCTTTTACAAAAGTAAACTTTGGTGTTTTAAACTCCCCATTTAACCAGTAACAGTGAAGTTCAATGAGAGGCAGGCTTTTGTACACATTTAAATCAAATCACCAAGAGGCAAAATCCAGCCTCTGGCTATGGCTCAGTGCAGCTACCCTGCCTCGTGCCATTCCACTAAAGAGGACTTTAACATAGGAGGTAGATTTTGTTCCACTTTTTTCCAGGCTCTCAATGCCTTTGTAAACCAGAACATATTTTTGTGATTCTTTTTTTGCCTTTTTCCACCCAGTAAATATCCTACAGAGTGCTCAGCAGGCATCTAGCTAATACCATGGGGAGAAACACAGCCTTGTGTTGAAGTGCATAAAGACTGTCATGGGCCTGGTGCTCCTTTGCAATCTTTAATTTTTAATAAATATATTATTAAATGGCTAAAAGGCACAAGCAAGCAGTTTCTAGGAAGAGAGTTAACAGTTAAAGGAACAAACTTGATGCTTTCCTCGTGTTTGGCAGCAGATAGCAAGCTCTGTCCTTGCAGGGGGGTTCCAGCAAAATGTTCGTCTGAGAGCAGTGATCTGGGGCGCGTTGCGGATGAGGTTCCTGCAGGCATGCATCCATCTTCGGTGCTTAAGCAGACATCAGGCCAGACCAGCAAGGCCCTGAGCCTTATCACACACACACCTTTTGATGGCAAGCTGCAGAGAGACAGTGTTCTCCTTGCAGTGCCTGTTTTGCATTTGATGCACGCTGCTCAAACAGCCATTTGGCAGCGTGTGGCAAGACTGGGGACAAGAAACAAACACACGGCCTTTGGGCAACAAGCACACAACATTTCGATGGTCCATTCCATTGGACTTGGTCTACACACTAAAGGAAACAAAGTCCAAGGAGCAGCCCCAAGCACAGATCAGCCATACATCATTGCAGCTCAGCTCTACAGCGTTGGGGGGGCTCAGGCTGTGCAAGTTTGCATGCTCTGAACCAGAGCCCAGGAGTGCCTTGGGAGACAGCATGTACCAGCCACCACGTCCCAATGAGCTGCATGGACAAGACCCCGTGTCAGGTGTGGGTCCCTCCACCCTGCAGAGTCCACCAGCAGCCTTTACCCTCACAAACGTCCTGCAGGTCCTTGTGCCCCACCATCAGGCCAGCAGCACACTCCCTCAATATTATGCCACAAAAACAAACAAACAAAACCAAACCCCAAAATAAACCCAAACAGCCTGAGAGGCAATGATCCAGCCCTCGTGTAACTTCAAGCTCTGAAATGCAAAAATACATTAAAAACCCAGCTATTACCATTTAAAGCTACAGGGGCACCCAAGGAGATCAAGGGGCACGTGCTTATATGTGCCTCTGGGCAGTCCCCAGCCATGCTTTAAGTGTCTGCACAACCCTGGGTGATGGCTCTCCCAGAAAAGGGAGAGTCTTGCCACCTTCTTCCCTACCCACAGCTACCTCTCTCCCTCTGTAACAGGGTTTAATGGCCCCTCAGAAAAGTTAGTCTCTGTGGGTTATCTGAAAGCACTGTGAGGAGATTTTTGGCTCATTTCCATTTTAGAGGGCATCTCTGTTGCATTAGCAGCACTCTGAATGCACTAAACACACCTCAACCATCTCTCTCTGGAGCATTTAAAAACACATGGCTTTTCTCATCCTGGCTGAAATGCTTCTCTGCTGGGCATGTACTGCCAAGGCTCAGGAGGGTTACAGATGACTCACAGCAGCCCATGGACAAGACAAGGATAGCTTTTTGCAGCAGCATAGCATAGCATAGCAATCAGGCAGAGGAGGTAAAACCTCAGTATGGATGATACAGAACAACAAAAGGCAATGGCACAACAGCACTGCTGGGCTTGTTCCTGACAAATCTCCTCAGCAGGGGCTGCCCTGAATCTCTGCTCCTGACAACCAAGTCCTCCAGCTCAGTTAGATGGTATTGGTTTAGTGTCAAGAGAAATCCCAGTCTGTTGTGGAGAACATCAGAGTCCTTGACTGAACAGCACCCTTTAACTACTGCAGCAGGAAAGCCACCATTGGCTGCTACTGTTCAGCCCCCCTCAGACCTCTCCTCCAGCTCAGCCCTTTGCTGCACCTCCTGTATAATGGTGTAATGCTGGAAGACACGAGCAAAATTTTGATGCCCCACGCACATCAACACGGTGAGGGCACGGAAACAGGCAGGATGATGACACCACTCCTTGTCAACCCTTTCTGTTCCCACCGGCTAGCCGAGGTGAGCAGGGGTTCAAACACTGACTGGAGCCCAGGTGAATCAGGGTGCACCAGGCCACAGAACACAGGTGTCACAGACCCTGGGACACGACAGCACATACACCCTCTTCACAGTCATACTGGAATCAGTTTTTGTTCCATGCAAGCAAGTTTAGGAAGAGGTTTCTCTACAGGGCCAGCCAGAGGAGCACAGAGAGAGTGCACACCCAGCCATGTGTACATGTACATACCTGCACCATGGCAACACTCTGCCAGGACGTGCTGCTGCTCTCCTACACAAAGGGAACAAATACTGCTGGTGGGACTCTCTCTTCTGAGCTAGCCCTCTGCTGTCATCTCACCTTTCAACTCGAAATGGCTCTTTCTCTTGCAGCCAGTATCTCATGACTAGTTCTTATCTTCCCATGTTCTGAACTCGGTCATACAGTTGCATTCGAGCTGTTCAGACTCCCAAGGTTCCACATGGTATTCCTTAGCTCATCAAATAAGGATTGGACAAGGAATATTGCTGAGGCTTGTTCATTGCCTTTGCTTGCAACATAACAGCATTTAGTAAGATGCAGGGTTCAGGCAGTGAAGCCTTTTGTAAATCCTCTCCCCCTGAGCTTGAATACTGTCTGCATAGCCTGAAAAGGCAGACCTCTCTTCTTCTTCCTCTGTCTAGTTTTGGACTTCAAGTGAAAATAATTCTAAATGTCAAGTAAATTTCCAACACAGGAGAAATGTATAAGATTTTCCTTGGAGGTCACGATGAATATGCTGTGCTTGGATTAAATAAGGCAGAAGCAGGTCCAAATCCTGGTGCCTGGAAGTCAGGAAACTTGGACTTCTGTGGAGCTCTGTTTTGTATTGCTCAGCATCCTTCCCTACCATTTTTAATATAGTGGAGGGCTGCAAAGATATTCCAAGCTCCTAGTCCAAGGCAAAGTCTCCTCCAAATGAAAGCCAAATATTTTCCTCCAGCAGGGAAATGTAATAGAAGAATTTCCTTTTCCTTTTTCTTTTTTTTGTTTTAATTTTATTTGTGCTCTGGTTTAGTGTAGCACCTGTCAAAAATACCTCGCCTGTGATGTTAAGGAGAGAAGGCTGCAAAGGGAAAAACTCATCATTGAAGATGCAACGGCTGTGCACTCTGTCAGCGAGATGGGTTAGCCTACATTCAGTCTACATCTGTAAGGAGCACCAGCTTATGTCTTGGTCAAGACTATTGAATTAAATGTACTTGAGTCTATGGCAATCATTCCTCTCTAGTCTCTGGTATCAAAAGCTTGCTGTATAAATCACTATCATCACTCATGCCTTATGCACAATTTTTCCACCAGCCGAGGCTCAAAGGAACCATACTTGCTCACTGCAGCTAACATCCTCTCTCCTTGAAATGTAACTGCCCCCCTCATGGCAGTCTGGAGCAGCATTTCTGTGCCAAACTCTTGCAGGGAAGTGGGGGAAAAAAAGGAATGATTTCTAAATCAGCTAGAGGACAATGCAATTGCCCCTGTTGCAGTTTGGCCATTGTTCACAGATATATATATGACTCTCTGGCCTGACTTCAAAGCTGAGCCCACCAATTCAGTGCAAGTTCTACTAGCTCAGCCTGTCTGAAAATCTGGACATTACTGAATGCAAATGGCCAGGACTGGGTTTGCAACAAAGCATTGAAAAGACACTGACAGTGGGCTCAGGATTGAGGGGACAGGCACATACAAAGAACTATAGCTATCACCACCACCATATTCTATAGGATATCTACCAGGGAGGTCCTGGATGGCCTCTGCTAACCAGGACCCTAATTTCTTAACAAGTAAGACAACCATGTGAGGCTCTCATGGTCTGATAACTTAAAGGAAGAAGATTAAATAAACCCTTTTGAAAGTTAGACACTTGGAACATGGCAAGATGAGAAATGTAGAGGTTTCCTGCAAATAATCAACACTGTGATGTGTAGTAGTGTGACTGTGATGTAATGCGACTGTGATGTAATGCGACTGTAATGTGCTGCAGCCTCCAGTGGGAAACAGAGCCAGAGGCACTGTTCCCAGCCTAGAGGTATCCAGCTCCAGCGTAGCCAGGGAAATTCCCAGTCCTGCTGCTTCTCTTCCGTTCTACGGCACTCCGGATTGCCTGGAGGAGCAGCTCTCTGTTATTGAGGATGTTGTATTTGCTCAGATTCACAAGTTTGTCAAAGTTTTCAGAGGAGTAGATTAGTCTGATGAGGTAGTAGGGTGAGCAGTTGTTCTCCAGATTTACTTGGCCTTCTTCCATCTCTGAGTGAGAGCGCCTTACCCCTGCAGAGAAACACAAAAGCCATCAATCACAGGGAGCTGAACCTGGGGCACAAAACACAGGCTGCTGGAGGAGACTGGACTACACAGCAGAAAGTGCTGCTAAAAACAGCCTCCAGGAAAGACTGCACCCACCCACAGCTTGAAAGAGCCATTCCTGGTCCACCTCCCCAGCCAATCCTCCTTTCCCCTCCTCATCATATCTGGAAAACTCTAAGCAGGACTAGCAGGAATTGTTACCTTCCCCCTCATCCTATGCAAACAATCATTCCATGGCAGAGTAGCCCTGCATCCACATCCTTTCCCAAACCCTAGAAATCTGATTCTCAGGCAAGCCAGACACCTGAAACACCTTTCAAAATTCATGATCAGGCCTTGATTAGCAGTGACAAGAGCACATCTGCCAACTAGAGCAAGTGGACAATTGAGTACATAGATAGAGGTCTTGTGACACCACAGAGGAGTGTGTGTTAGAGAGTGCTGAGGGGCAGAGGGAACAGAGCACTTCACATCACTCTCTGATTTTTCCAATCCTTCAACTTAGCCTCAAGTTAACCCAATCTCTTGGAGATGCCAGCATCCATCCTCCCTGTTAGATCAATCCTTTTGCTTTAAAAGGCCACCAGAGACCCTCTGCCAGGGATTTCAGCAGCCTTCTGCGTATGATTCTACAAAGTGTTTAGAGTTAAGTTTACCATCTGGGTTTTTTCGCTTAGCTCCTTGCAGTCTGAGGCAAACATGCCCAAACCACAAGTGTGTTGTGAGATGACTACAAACAGACTGCTGATATATTCCTTATCTACCAGAACCTCATGAAAATAACATGTGAACTTGGTTTGAGACATGGCAGGTTTGATTCTATCCTAGGAGTTTCTTGGCTTGATGATCTTGGACTAGATGATCTTCAGAGGTCTCTTCCAGTCCTTTCCATTCTGTGATCTCAGAGTGCTGTGCACTAGAAGTGTCTGTACTAAAAATGTCCAAGTTTTCCTCTATTGAGTCTCTCAATATTCAGAGAGATGAATAGTCTGTGCTATCCAGGTAGAGCTGCATCTGCTTCAAGCACACAAAAGCACAGTCTGTAGTTGCATTCTAAACAGGCACGAGATGATTATCTTTTCTAGAATTTAAACAGTTAAAAGCAATAAAAATAAGTACCCACATTCCACAAGGTGTCTCTCAGACATCTAGAAATGAAAAGCCTCACTGTTAAACTTGAAATCTGTGCAAGCAGGTTGCCAAGGTCCCTCCTCCCCCAACCACCCACTTCAGTTGCTGGCTGTCAGTTTGATTGATGAATCACTGGCCACTCAGAGACAGGCAGGTGAGCATCACAGCCCACAGATTTGAGCCTGGAACACTGAGAAGCTGCAGCAGCTGCTTTGCTCTGTGTAATCTCATCCAGCTTTTATTTGGAGAGGCTCACCTTGCTAGCCACAGCTCAATGACTACATCTCACCATGCATTGCCATTTGAACCACCTTCAGCCACTATCTAACAAGCCCAGTACTTTCCACTGGGCATCTCCTCTCTTCCTCCCTAGAGTTTCTAGAGGTGATTTTATTGGTGTGCCTCTTATTGCACAAATATTCTGAGCATTGTTGAACATCATAGCAGAAAAAGAGCTTTACTTAACCTGTTTTACTTCTGTTCATAACTTTCCCCACATGTTCCCTCAGAGGCATCCATTTTGCTGTGGTCCCAGTACCACAATACCACATTGGGTAAAGCTGGAAGGAGAGTGAATGCTGTGTCTGCTGTGTTAAGCAGTAGCAAGGGAGACTAGAAGTTCCCCCTAGCCTGATAACTCAAAGGGTGCTGCATGAGGCACTTCAGAATGTCTTGTTACCAGAGCTCCAGCTCAGAGGAAGGTCTCAGATTAAGAAAGTCAGACAGCAGAGGCATCAAAATGATCCTGCCTGTCTGTTTTTTCATGGAGTATCCCACATGCTGTTGGAAAAACCTAGTCTGTACTGAGGCTCTCTTGTTCTTCCATGGCTTTTGCTGCTGCATTCAAAGACAACACCTGAGAGCAGACCCCACTGCTCCAGGCCTCCATGCAGAACCAACCCAGCTGCATATGTCCCTATAGCAAAGTTATGTCTGTTGCTGAATTCCCTGGAGAAAGGGAGGAAGGATGTGAGCTGTGTCACCTGGAAAACTCCAGGTCTTGCAGTCTGTTAATTACATGCACAGGGCTGCCAAACCCATGTGCAAAGCTCTTTAGCAAGCACGGGACATGGCCCTGCTCTTTGAGCTAAGGCTTTCCTTTGTGTACACCACAGAGTAAGAGAGCTCTTCTGGAAGCTTTTTCTGCTCACTGTCACTTACTAAAGGAAGCAAACTGCTTCTCCCACAATGCTTGTACCAGCACCATGTAATAGCAAGGCCAAGGTAGGACAGCCAGTATCTTTTATGCTTCTTACCCTTAGGCCAACCAACCACTGCATCTCCACCTCCTGCTATCTATTTTTCTGAATATATTCACAACAGAATTGTTTGACTCAGCTGTTAGCAGCCACATGCCTGTTCCTTGTGCTTTGACTCTTGGGCCACAAATATCCTTCTTATTATTGCTGGAGAGAATTCCTAATTCTCTCCCTCAAGATAGTGGATGGCACAAAGGCATGAGAGTATGGGAGAACCAACCAATTCTTGGTCTTTCCCAAACTGAGGAGGAATTCTGCCTCTGTCTTTTCCCCAACATCTTACCACTACAAATGCTGCCTTCTCCAGTGTGCCCTGCACAGCCTTTTCCTCTCCTGTGTCTCAATCAACATCAGTGAGGCTGCTGTGGCTTGCCAGCCTACCCTGTGAACCACACATGGAGGCTACTGGTTAGGCCACACCTTGAGTACTGTGTCCAGTTCTGGACCCCTCAGTTTAAGATGGATATTGAGACATTTGAACATACTCAGAGAAGAGCAACGGGGCTGGGGAGAGGTCTTGAGCACAGCCCTATGAGGAGAGGCTGAGGGAGCTGGGGTTGCTTAGCCTGGAGAAGAGAAGGCTCAGGGGAGACCTTGTTGATGTCTACAACTACCTGAAGGGAGGTTGTAGCTAGGTGGGGGTTGGTCTCTTCTCCCAGGCACCCAGCACCAGAACAAGAGGACACAGTCTCAAACTGCACTAGGGGAAGTTTAGGTTGGATGTTAGGAAGAAATTCTTCACAGAAAGAGTGATTGGCCATTGGAATGTGCTGCCCAGGGAGGTGGTGGAGTCACCATCACGGGAGGTGTTTAGGAAGAGACTGGATGGGTTGCTTGGTGCCAAGGTTTAGTTGATTAGGTGTTGGGTGATAGGTTGGACTTGATCTCAAAGGTCTTTTCCAACCTGGTTAATTCTATTCTATTCTATTCTATTCTATTCTATTCTATTCTATTCTATTCTATTCTATTCTATTCTATTCACATAAAGGCTGTGTCCTCACTCTAAATTATTGCTACAAAGGACAAATAGGAGCCATGCTGTGCCCCACCCACCCACCCCCCCCACCCCCAAAAAAAAAAAAGGCTTGAACTCAACTAGAAAGCTCTTACCAGGCTCCTTGTATTTCTTAAAGCTGTCATTCACCAGAGGGAAATGGATGACTATGGGTGCTCTGGGGTCCTCTGCATCCGAAAACACGTAACATTCCTTTGGGTTCTTCTCATCTTCTTCACTTAGCTCCACTTTGGGGAATGGGATTTTCTGTATCTTGCAATACTTGTATGTCATCTCTAATTGCTGTGGACAGGGAATGCCATTGCCTTAAACCAGCACTAGGACAAGAATCAGGTTTACTGAGGTATAATAGAAAAACTACAGCATTTTAACCTGGTCCCTAGAACTGCCCAGCAATGAATGTGTAATCCAAAATAGCTACAGCTCCTTTTTGCCACCACTCATCACAAATCAGAAGAGGCTTCTTACCTGCCTACAATGTTGGTATTTTTTTTACAGCCAGAGGGAAAAACAACACTTAGAATTTGTCATGAGGACAGACCAGGAGAAACCAAGGTCATGTGCCCAGCAGCTGCAATTCCCTGAGGCTTCTAAGTGTATATTGCAATCCACTCCAGAGAAAAAAGCCTAACAGTTCCTATGGTCTTGATCTTGAAGGAAGTTTCTTTCCTCTTCCAAGATATTGTGACTGGTTTGCTCTTGAGCATATGATCAAAATTCAGAGAGACACTTACTTGGAAGTTTTAATAACACAATGAGAGTTTTACCAGGACTGAAGGGAGCAGAGCATGTTAATCTTCTCACCTTGAACACGTTCCCCAAACCATAATCAAGTGAGATGATGACATCCACGTTCCTCTCTGGTTTGAAAAGTGCTGCACCACTGGTGTTGATGAAATAGCCAACATCTATCAGGCAAAGGTATTTCTGCAGCGGTGTCAGATTGTTAGGGAAAGCATCCAGCACAGTGTCTGAAAAACATTTTAACACAGTTAGTGGTGCATTGGTAGGAAAGGAGTGAGTAATTCTCTCTGCGTTACACGTTAAGGGCAGCCCCTTCACCTCCCTCTGTATTGTGAGTCCACAAACAGGGCCTCAGGAGCATGCCCTCCAAACTACACATCTGTGCACACATCTGGCCTGTTCCCATACTCTCCCAGACACACTCACATGGCAGGCCATGAGGCAGCCAGGCAGAGAAAAGTGAAGCACAGACTCCACTGCTCTCACAGCTGCTCCGGGGAGTGTTTTTTCACAGAACATAAATTTTGCCTTGTGTTTTTTTCCCCTAAGAAAAGGGGAAAACGTGAACAGAACCAATTTCACAGTGTAGCAACGGAGCTAACAAATGCAGTACATCACTGCACATTTGCATTGGGTTATTTTTGCTTTTCCATTCTTAGCACTAAAGTCCTTACAAAAGGTGGAAAATCACCTTCAGTGATCTCTCATAGAAATTATCATAGCCATGCTGCAAAACAAAATAATCCCACACATCATGCACACAGCATCCCCTACCAACAGCTTAATATATTGCTTGAATTGATTAAACCTCATATTAACACCAAAAGGAGCCAAAAGGGGATTATAACAACAAGCAAGTTGAGTTCTAAAGCCAGTTTCTAACACCTAGACCCTTGTTTCTCTGCTAGCAACCTCTCCACCCTGACCCATAGCCAGCAAGTCCACTGTTTTTCCTCTGGTACCATTTCTAGTCCCATGAAGTAAGAAGCATTTTGCCATGGTTTTAAATATCAAAAGAGTGTTAAGAATGTTCCTTGAGCTCACAAAAGGAGGTAGCAAAGCCCAGAGCAGACCCCTTGAGCCCTACATCATTTGTGCTTAGGCACTGTAAGAAACTGAGGATCACATGCACACTGCAGGTAAATTCCAGCTTTTCCCTTCTTTCCGTCTCTGCCTCCTCGGCCTCATTCTGTAGAGTTGATTTAAACCATGCAGAGTAACTCTAGCTTGTTCCATAGCCTGGAATGTTTGACAGCAGCTTGAAGTAATAACTCATTTATTCTTCCATTCTCTCACTGTCAGGTCTTTATAAAAATGATTTCTTTCAGCATTCATGGCTGCTTGGAATTCACAGATTCTGCTGCAATGGCAGACATTTGCTTGCAGCCCCTCACAGAAGAAACAGAGCACACAGTTTAGTTTTCTATGGCCTAGTGAATATGTTTTTGTTGTTAAAATTCTCTTACTCGTTTTTTAACACAGAGATGGAGCAATGCAGCTTTTCTCCATGGCTGGATATGTGAGCTAGAAGTGGGCATTTCCTTAGGGAAGTCTCTTCTGCCATCCCACACTCAAAAGAGGACTCTGCCCAAGGAATTCCCCTGAAAGCATGAACCCTGCTGAAAATGCTTTACACTCACTCCAGGCTATGGTTCTCAAATTTCTTACCATGAAAATCAGGCTTTTCACATGGCATTTAAAGTCTTGTTTGAATGTGTCAGGTTACTTGAGCTGCAGGGAAGCTGTTAAAACCCAGCTATATTCTGGGGACTGCACCTCCCACAAGGCTATCAGGCTATCATTTCTGCTCCTAGAGATGGACCCAAACCTAGTTTCAGATTGGTCTCATGCAGGCAGTCAGAAGAGGATGCAAAAATCTTAGAATAGCATAGCATAGCATAGCATAGCATAGCCTAGCCTAGACTAGACTAGACTAGACCAGACCAGGTTGGAAGAGACCTTTGAGATCATTGAGTCCAACCTATCATCCAACATTATCTAATCAACTAAACCATGGCACCAAACACCCCATCCAGTCTCTTCCTAAATACTTCCAGTGATAGTGACTCCACCATCTCCCTAGGTAGCACACTCCAATGGCCAATCTCTCTTTCTGTGTAAAACTTCTTCCTAACATACAGCCAAAACCTCCCCTGGCACAGCTTGAGACTGTGTCCTCTTGTTCTGGTGCTGCTTGACTGGGAGAACAGACCAACCCCCACCTGGCTACAACCTCCCTTCAGGTAGTTGTAGACAGCAATAAGGTCTCCCCTCAGCCTTCTCTTCTCCAGGCTAAACAACCCCAGCTCCCTCAGCCTTTCCGCATAGGACTTGTGCTCCAAACCCCTCCCCAGCTTTGTTGCCCTTCTCTGGACATGTTCCAGTAAGTCAACATCTTTCCTAAACTGTGGGGCCCAGAACTGGACACAGTACTCAAGGTGTGGCCTACCCAGTGCTGAGTACAGGGGCACAATGACTTCCCTGCTCCTACTGGCCACACTATTCCTGATATAGGCCAGGATGCCATTGGCCCTTCTTGGGCACCTGGGCACACTCCTGGCTCATGTTCAGCCTACTATCGACCAGTACCCCCAGGTCTCTTTCTGCCTGGCTGCTCTCCAGCCACTCTGACCCCAGGTCTCAGCGCACTGTAGGCTCTGCCTTAATCCACAAAAAAGCTCCACCATCTCTTGCCACTGTCATTCAACCATGTAGTAGTGGCAACCAGCAACAAAAGTTGCTGTAACTTTTGTGAAGCAGAGGAGAGAAAACACAAGCTGGCAAAGGGAAGGGCTCAGAGGAGGCAGAGAACACATGTTTTCTTGCTGAAGTCAGATTAATCTTAATAAAGTGGGGTCCTCCCACACAGCTCATGGAATAAATGAGGATGCTGGGATTACAGGAAGGCTTGTGATGCACAAAATGTCAGCTCCACCACCTTGCCATCATTTCATAGATCGTTTCACAGATTTTTGAAGTACAACTATCATGACTGTTGATTCAGCCTACATGCAGAGCACAGGCCATAGATAGCTGCTGTTCAATTTATACATCACGCCTACACACTCTCTTTGTTTAACATGTGGCTTTAAGTTGCTGTTGTTGGATCTTGGGATTTGTGTTTCTGAAGGGTTAAAGAGAGCTCTCTGGATAAGTAGAATCATCAAGCAGAAATACCATACATGGGCAACCACATGCTTGCAGCCAGGCCTTTTCCTCATCTGACCCACATAATAACCAGCTCTTTCATGTTTCCAGTGGCACCTTTGTTTCTTGACCTGAAAAGATTCTACCCTTTCTGAATATTTTGACTGTTGTACCTACAGGGAGTGACAAAATTCCTGTAGAAAAACACCACACTTTGACACGCACTACAGATATATTCAGGAGGTGAAAGGTTGGCACTACAGATATCTTCAGGAGGTGAAAGATTGACATGAACTACTTAATTTTAACCCATTACCCTAGAGAAGCAGACACCATAAACATAGTTCCACCTCAGCAGACATCCAAGCCCCGAGAAAATATCTCTAAAGGGGAGATTTCCAAAGTCTTAAACCAAAACAATCTGAGATGTTACCTGCACGCTGCAGCTAACTCTTTGTTGCAGTTACCTTTCCATTCAATAAATTTTTTCTGATGGATATAATCCTTGTGAAATTCTAAGCCTCTCAGGAAGTTGTGAGACTTTGCCAGCAGTGGACGCTTGGTCATAATGTCCTGAAACATTTCATACAACTTCCCTGACAAGCAAGACGGAGGCTCGATGACAGTGATGTCCTCCTCAGGGGAATGTTTTTCTGAAACAGAGAAGGAAATGTAAGGAAAACCATCAGCAATCTTTTCTGCTGGGCACCTTCTCTGCCCAGCTGCCCTCACACTCTTTCTGTGGGTTCCCCCCCTCTAAGTTTCTTGCAGTCTGTGTCCAGTTCTGGAGCCCCTATTACAAGAGGAATATGTGTGAGGTGCTGGAAGGTGTCCAGAGAAGGGCCACGAGGATGATCAGAGGGCTGGAGCACCTCTCCTGTGAGGACAGACTGAAGGAGTTGGGGCTGTTCAGTCTGAACAAAAGAAGGCTCTGAGGTGACCTTATTGTGACCTTCCAGTATCTGAAGGGGGCCTACAAGAAGGCTGGGGAGGGACTTCTCAGGATCTCAGGTAGTGATAGGACTAGGGGGAATGGAATGAAGCTGGAGGTGGGGAGATTCAGGTTGGACATGAAGAAGTTCTTCACCATGAGAGTGGTGAAACTCTAGAATGGGTTGTCCAGGGAGGTGGTTGAGGTGCTGTCCCTGGAGGTGTCTAAGAGCAGGCTGGATGAGGCTCTGGCCAGGCTGATCTAGTGTGGGATGTCCCTGCCCATGGCAGGGGGGTTGGAACTAGATGATCCTTGTGGTCCCTTCCATCCCTGACTGATTCTATGAGTCTATGAACCATATGCACATGATCAATCCCATTTCAACAAGGAGACAGCTGGTTTTCTTTAAAGCAAGCACAGCTTCTACCTTTTAATCTTTCAAGTTACACCGAGGCTTTGTACTTTAGCCTACGAGTAGTTTCATAGTTTCATAGTTTCATTCAGGGTTGGAAGGGACCACAAGGATCATCTAGTTCCAACCCCCCTGCCATGGGCAGGGACACCCCACACTAGATCAGGCTGGACAGAGCCTCATCCAGCCTGCTCTTAAACACCCCCAGGGACGGGGCCTCGACCACCTCCCTGGACAACCCATTCCAGGGCTTCACCACTCTCATGGTGAAGAACTTCCTCCTCACATCCAGCCTGAATCTCCCCACCTCCAGCTTCATTCCATTCCCCCTAGTCCTATCACTACCTGAGATCCTGAGAAGTCCCTCCCCAGCCTTCCTGTAGGCCCCCTTCAGATACTGGAAGGCCACAATGAGGTCACCTCGGAGCCTTCTCTTCTGCAGACTGAACAGCCCCAACTCCTTCAGTCTGTCCTCACAGGAGAGGTGCTCCAGCCCTCTGATCATCCTCGTGGCCCTTCTCTGGACACCTTCCAGCACCTCCATATCCCTCTTGTCATAGGGGTTCCAGAACTGGAGGCAGTACTCCAGGTGGGGTCTCACCAGGGCTGAGTAGAGGGGGAGGATCACCTCCCTCGACCTGCTAGCCACACTTCTCCTGATGCAGCCCAGGATCTGATTGGCTTTGAGGGCTGCAAGAGCACATTGAGAGCTCATGTTGAGCTTTTTGTCCACCAGCACCCCCAAGTCTCTCTCCTCAGGGCTACTCTCCAGCCAGTCACTGCCCAGCCTGGATTTGTGCCTGGGATTGCCTCGACCCAGATGCAGGACCCTGCACTTGCTCTTATTGAACTTCATGAGGTTGGCTTGTGCCCACCTCTCCAGCCTGTCCAGGTCCCTCTGGATGGCCTCCCTTCCCTCCAGCGTGTCTGCTGCACCACACAGCTTGGTGTCATCAGCAAACTTGCTGAGGGTGCACTCAATGCCACTGTCCATGTCACCCACAAAGATGTTGAACAAGACAGGTCCCAGGACTGATCCCTGAGGGACTCCGCTTGTCCCTGGCCTCCACTGGGACATGGAGCCATTGACAGCCACTCTTTGGGTGCGGCCATCAAGCCAGTTCCTTATCCATCTAGTGGTCACCCATCAAACCCATGTGTCACCAGTTTGGAGACCAGGATGTGGTGCGGGACAGTAAAAGCTGCCTTTCCCATTTGCTGCCGTGGGAGGCGCTACTGAGCAGACCATGGGCGAATTTTAAACTGAGAACATTTGTAACATTTAAAGCATGCCTCAGGGTTTAAAATAAAATTATTTTAAAAATAAAATAGAATAGAATAAAATAAAATAGAATAGGATAAAATAAAACAGAATAGAATAGAATAGAATAGAATAGAATAGAATAGAATAGAATAGAATAGAATAGAATAGAATAGAATAGAATAGAGTAAAATAAAATAGAATAAAATAGGATTAAATTAAATTAAATTAAATTAAAAAGTATAAAATAGAATATAAAATAGAATTAAATTAAATTAAAAAGAATGAAATAGAATGAAGTAAAATAAATAAAAATAATAAAATAAAATAAAACAAAATAGAATAAAATAAAATAAATACAATAAAATTAATTAAATTTAATTTAAAAAATAATGAAATGGAAATTAAATTAAATGAAATTAAATTAAATTAAATTAAACTAAATGAAACTAAATGAAATGAAATTAAATAAAGTAAAATTAAATTAAATTAAATTAAATTATTAAATTAAATTAAATTAAAACATCACATGGTACTCATTCTGACACAGGTGAACATCATGCTGGAAGATACACAGTGACACAACACGACACACAGCAGTTTAAGGAGAACATGTGAGAGGTTATTCACAAGCAGCAGCAATAGCACATCTGTCTTAATCCTCCCCTGAACTTTGGGGGTTAAAATGCTTACCTATATCTACCATATCTTTGGCCCATCGTTCCCAGAACTCATTTGAATTTGAGGACCAGTACAAGCCATCCAGCAAATTCCTCGTGAAGATGTTTGTCCAAAGACCTGCAAGTCAAACCACATGGGAAAAGTACTGCACCGCCATACGCTGACCACTGATATTAGAAGTACCCATGCTAGCTGTTACTGGCCCACATGAACTGACCCTGCTGTGACACAGCTAAAGCAATAGGTCTCACAGAGTTCAAACATAATGGTGTCAGTACTTCAGTGTCCTTTCTCACAAGATAACAACACACAGACCAGTCACTATATAGTACAGAGTAACAAGAGGTATCAGTCACTCAGACTCTGGGTTTTGAGTGTTTGCTGTGTCCTTAAGAAAGCAAGCAGGTTTTGAAAGCATGGTAAGGCCCACAAGCACAAAGCCCTTCTTTAAGCTGAATTATTCTTTGAAATAGAATAGAATAGAATAGAACAGAATAGAATAGAATAGAATAGAATAGAATAGAATAGACCAGACCAGACCAGGTTGGAAGATATCTTCAAGATCATTGGATCCAACCCATCATCTAACACTATCTAATCAACTAAACCATGGTACCAAGCGCCCCTCCAGGTCTCCTTCTAAACACCTCCAATGATGGCAACCCCACCACCACCCCAGGCAGCCCATTCCAGTGAGCAATCACTCTCTCTATGAAGAATTTCTTCCTAACATCCAGTCTAAACCTCCCCGGTGCAGCTTGAGACTGTGTCCTTTTGTTCTGGTGCTGGTTGCCTGGGAGAAGAGACCAGCCCCCCACCTGGCTACAACCTCCCTTCAGGTAGTTGTAGAGAGTAAGACACTTTCCCCTCCCCATCCTTTCAGACATGTCTTTCTCCTCTGGAGTTCAGCTGATCCAAGGTCAAAAGACAATTTTCTCTGTATGTGAGTCTGCCTTTGGAAAAGAGAGAACTATCCTTTGTCATTAAGCCCCATGCCAGGAACAAATTCAATCTCTAGCAGACTTCACAGTGAGAGAAACACAATTTCTGTCTCCACTGAACATCCTTGGTTTTGGTATCAAAAGCTAAAATTCTGACAAGGATTCAAAATCTGCAAGGGGCAGATAGATTTCTCTGACTTGCTGCTTTTCCCCTTCACCTTTAGAGGCCCAACAGTCAGTCAAGGCTGGAGTTTAAAAGGGCTTCCCTCATCTGTATGGGCAGGGAAGATTAGTACACTGTTATGAACCCATTAAGCTCAAACAGTTCTCACCTTGATGGGTTGACCTAAATAATTTATATTTTATTTGCAGCTCCTTCCAGTTCTGCCCCAGCAATGCACTGCCTAGAAATACAGTTAATGGTGTGGAAGAGGCAGGGAAGAAAGGCTTATTATTTCCCCAACTTGCTTTCTCCACCTTCTTGTTTGGTTCAGAAAATGGGAAGGAGAACCTACTGCAACTTCCCCAAATCCACCCAGGTTAAAAGTGAATGCAAGAGGAAAACAAGCTTTACAGAGAGCAGAAGTGTACAAAAAGATAAAAAATCCATTGTATCAAGACACAGAGCAGAGCTGCTGGAATGAGTGTTTACACAACACAGTGGTTAGCTAGTGCCATGCTTTCCACCATGTTGTGGTTAACTACATTGTGCTGATAGATCACCTTCCAGATAGCAGATCCGAGATTCTGGCAGCTTCTTCACTCTCCTTCCCATGAAGAACTCACTGTCAAAATATTCTGAAGGAATGGAGGTTCCATATTTTGGTATGGCCACCTCATAAGGAGAGAACTCTGCCCACTCTAGAAAAGAGTTGACACATGGCATGCTTACTGTACCAATAACAACTTCCCTGTGGATAAAGCTACCCACAAGCTCCACAAACCCTACTTGCCTCAGCAGCTCTGTACTATCAGTAGCTTTGCATTGCAAATTACTCTGTCTAGTCCCACAAAAACTGGGAGGTGATTTGCATACAAAAGGAACTCACTTTTGCTCCTTAGAAAGAGTCTGACGTTAGCTTCACAAGCTCAGATATATATATATATATATACTTCTGTATTAAGATTCTGGGATCCCACTTGCCTCTAAATCAAGAGCATCAAAGGTACAACAATGCAAGTGTGATCCAACCCACCAGGCATGACTGGCATGCAACCTCTACTAACCCAAACCTGTCAGTCTACATGATATAACAAAGCAGCCTGAAGACACACCAGCTCCTAACTAGAAAGTATCACAGTGTGGGCACGGCCACAGAGTTTCCCGACTCAAGCTGTCCTGGATGGGTATTGCAGTAGAACAGTAGCTATAAACCTAGCCAAATACAACTACTGTTGGGTTTTTTTGTCTTTCCAATACCTGCTTTTTTAAACACCTTTTGTTGAAAGTAGCCTGTGTCCACTTAAAGGGTGTCATATCATGCCCATTTAGCAGCCATACTCCACCCCATTTTTACACCCTCATCAGTGTAGTATTCAAGGAAGTGACAGAGCCACTTTTCACAGCAGCTCTGCAAAGCAATTTTACAGGTAGAGCTTCAGCCCAGATCTTCAGAAATGCCCTGAGCATGTTACCCAGCAGATCTGTTCTTTCCAATCAACACCCAGCAGTCTGCCAAACAGACATTTTGTTAAAAGATGAATACTGAGCCAGGGCCAGCAACAGGTGTGTGGCCCTGTTACTCTCCACACTCACACACTCTCCCTCCAAATTCTCTTTGCTCCTCGCTCAGAGCCAGGAGAGACTCTAGGAATGCTTACCTCTAAATTTGAAGGTACCAAACTTTTCACCTTTCACATTGAGGACTGCATAGAAAGGCAGTGGGTTTTGTCCATGCTCCAAAGCCTTGCGCTGGTCTGTGAGTTTGTACTTTCTTGGCTAATCAAAGAGATTGAAAAATAGCACAGTAAATCTCTGGAGAAGCAATAGGCAAAACATTGTGCCACAATCTACCTGAGTACAGAGGATAACAGGTGTTTTACAACTCAGAGGAATTAATGAGTCACATCTTTATGAGGTCTCTTCCTCCACGTTCCAGCTCTTCCTTCCGGGTTGCCTTTTTGATGCCTAGTAACCTCTTCATTAATGTCTAAGTGCCTTGATTGCCTGCACCCAACAGATCTTCACTAAGGCTGAGACTGATGTTCTTATGAGGACAAATAACTCTAGCTCTTAAGTGTCAGACTGAAGACCTGAATTTTGGGGGGCATTGCACAGTTCTCTCTGATAGTTTGCCTACTAGCTGTTGGGCACCCTAGTACAGAGGCACCTTCAAAACATTAGCCACACTGGTCCTGGCTACGTGATTTAGGAAAGATGTTGACTTGCTGGATTGTGTCCAGAGAAGGGCAACAATGTTGGTGAGGGGTTTGGAACACAAGGCCTATGAGGAGAGGCTGAGGGAGGCTGGGGTTGCTTAGCCTGGAGAGGAGGAGGTTCAGGGGAGACCTTATTGCTGTCTACGACTACCTGAAGGGAGGTTGTAGCCAGGTGGGGTTTGGTCTCTTCTCCCAGGCAACCAGCACCAGAACAAGAGGACACAGTCTCAAGCTGTGCCAGGGGAAGTTTAGACTGGAGGTTAGGAAGAAATTCTTCATAGAGAGAGTGATTGCCCATTGGAATGGGCTGCCCAGGGAGGTGGTGGAGTCACCGTTGTTGGAGGTGTTTAGGAGGGGACTGGATGGGGTGCTTGGTTGCATGGTTTAATTGATTAGATGGTGTTGGATGAAGGGTTGGAGTTTATGATCTTGAAGGTCTCTTCCAACCTGGTTTATTCTATTCCATATTCTATCCTCTGTCACTGTTTACTAATCACACTGGGATGCCTCTGTCACTTTGGATTGGTTCCACGCATTATGTCATGCTCTCAAAGAGTAAAGCTCTAATGAAAATGAGTGGATGCTTCTTGGATGTGTGGCAGGACCACAGACATACCTTTTCATGCAAGAACATTTCCTGAACAAGTGACCACAAAGTTGTAAAAGATGACACATGTCCTGCTTTTGCCCTCTCAGCAATCTCCTTGTGATAGTACTTCAGATGCTCTATAGACATAAGGTTGTATTTGCATTTTGTCACTTGTTCTTTTACTGCCTTAAGTGGCCCCTCCAGAGACCTCTGTGACCAGTCAGCATGCTCATATAGGTCTGCTAGGGTCCTGAAGAACAGAAACATGAGAAAATCATCAACTTATTCAGATAGGTTTGGAAATTTGCTGTATTTCCCCAACCACTTTCATCAAAGCAAGCCCAAACTGAAGTTCTGATTGAGAGCCAACAGTAATAGCTTTAGCAGGGTATTATGTTTACTTATGTGATGGTTTAGAGGCTAGGTGCCTTTAAGAACCACAAAGTTACAAACCTCCAGGAGGTCCAGAGAACCCAGGATATGGACAAGAATGTACTTCATTCCCATAAGTCCTGCATCCCTACAAAACTGGCTGCAGAGTCAGATTTGTGTCCCTTTCCATCCTCTCTCTCCTCCCCGGAGGACACACAGGCTGTTATCTCTTGCAGGGGAAGCCTGGTGTTGGCCTTGGCAATGCTACCCATTAGGTCTGGAGTGGCCTAATTGAGGTCTGGAGTGGCCTAATTGGGGCCTGAAGCTGCCAAGCTGAATTTAAGCTGCGTCACAATGGTGTGGTGTGAGGGGTAGAGAGGCATCTATGGGGGGGCAGGCATGAGGGCATGGGTTTGTTGGCCTCATTTAAAAGGAGGTTTGTGTGAAGCTTTAGCTTAATCAGCTTCTGTGTTAAACCCAGACTATGGATTCTGTGTATGTTACATGCCCTGTACTGTGCATGTAGCTATGGATAGCATTTCCATTTCAGCCTTCCAATTCTGCCCCATCCTTTGTGTGCGCGTTTTCCTTTCACCCCTTTTGGAAGAGGTAAAAGAGCATCTGCCTCACTCTGAACTAATCAAACTTATTAACAATGCAAGACTTTGAAAGAGGTGCATCTCTCTCACTTTGGGGAAATGTAATGTCACAGCCAGCCAAAACACAAATCTCATGCTCTGTACGCACCATGTGGAGCCAGACGCCCCAGTGACATAGGTGACACAGTCCAACAGATTGAGCTTCTGAAGAGCTAAGAGGTGGCCAAACATAGCTGACATTGCTCTGAGGCCGCCACCTGTTGCCATAACAGCTATGACTGGGACCTGTTCAAAACATAAGCATTATCTTCAAAAAGTTACTCACTTGGAAAAGCCTAATTACAGCTCTTAGAATTTCCCCAGCAGACTTTGGAGGACAATGCCATTAAATCAACATTCAGTCAGACTTTACCAGTACCTTCTTTAAATCAACCTCCAGATACTCAGTGGGTTTCCCCAAACCCCAATGCTTGGATGAGTTTGAATATGCAGTGATTTCCACTTTCCTTCATCTCCTTGTTCCTTATAGTTGGGATTGTACTTTTTGCTTGTAAATACAGCTTCATTTGCTTCTAACTGAGTTGGTCTGGCTTGAAAGTTAATGCTGGGGAGAAACTTCAACCCACCACAAATTCATAACAGTTAATGGTATGATTTGACTATAATTTTTTTAATGGTAATAAATGGAATTCAAAATGGCTTCAGTGATGTCCTGAGTAGAGTTCAGAGAAGAAAAAAATCTATTAAGCAAACAAACCAATTCTTTGGACAGCACCCATTCAGCCAATATAATTCCAGCAAGAAAATAAATGCTCACTTAAGAATTAAGGCTGGATCTTGGTAACCAAGCATCCTTCAGCTGGAGCTTGTTAAAAATATGGTCTTTCTCCACTCTAAAGAATTCTGAGTTTTTCTGAAAAGTGTTTTGAAAATGAAAAACCAACCCACAGGTAAGCCTAAAGAAGGGACATCACAGTGGTTTCATAAATATCCATGTGAGGTGAATTTCCAGTGCATCTGTTTTCCTACTTGTTTGGGGTTGTCTGGCTGGGCTGTGTTTAACACAATGCACCAACACCTCATATCTTCCTCACCCACTGCATCAGGGTGTTGAAAGCTCTGGTTGTGTATTATGTGCATAGCCAGCAGGTCAAGGGAGGTGATTCTTCCCCTCTACTCTGCTCTGGTGAGACCCAACATGGAGTACTACATCCAGTTCTGGAGCCCCTATTACAGGAAGGATCTGGACATGCTGGAGCGTGTCCAGAGAAGGGCCACAAGGATGATCAGAGGGCTGGAGCACCTCTCCTATGAGGACAGACTGAAGGAGTTGGGGCTGTTCAGTCTGGAGAAAAGAAGGCTCCCAGGAGACCTTATTGTGGCCTTCCAGTATCTGAAGGGGGCCTACAAGAAAGCTGGGGAGGAAATTTTTAGGGTGTCAGGACTCTGTGATAGGACAGTGATAGGACTAGGAGGGATGGAAAAAAAAACATAGAAATGGGTAGATTCAGATTGGATGCTAGGAAGAAGTTCTTCACCGTGAGGGTGGTGCGACACTGGAAGAGGTTGCCCAGGGAGGTGGTGGAAGCCTCATCCATCCCTGGAGGATTTTAAGGCCAGGATGGATGTGGCTCTGAGCAACTTGATCTAATGTGAGGTGTCCCTGCCCATGGCAGAAAGTTAGAACTAGATGATCCTTGAGGTCCCTTCCAACCCAGACCATTCTATGATTCTATGTCCTGACCCATTGAAAAGAATAGAGTCAGGAACAGATGAGGATGGGGTATGCCACACTGAGAGCTTCTGCTCTGCTGCTATTCAGATCAATGGGTTTGGCATCAACATGCAAAAATGACTAGAAATTTTGTGGGGAGTTGTGCCAGTTCTAATTCAATAGACCCACACCCCATGCTTGGAATCCAGCTCACAGACCTCATGTGCATGTAGATCTCTTCCCAGATGAAGAACCCTTTTCAAGGCATTGGCAACCACTCTCTTCCTTTTCATCAGGAATTCTTGCTCTTCTCGGCACAGGTCATACCCAAAGCGCACATCCAGCTTTTCTGTGCTGAAACATAAATCAGCCCAGAGGCACAGGTGTTTAAAATGTATATGAGGCTATTTACAGCAACTACACTCTACTAGACATCATTTAAAAAAATCATGATTCACTGTTCAGTTTTAGAGAGAGAATCACAGCTTCCAGTTTCAAAGACATCAACTGCTTTGCTTCTGTGTAGTTTATTTTCTGATGTTTCAATATGAGTTTTAATGACAGCTAAGGATAGCTAATATGGAGGGGGGAAAAAGCAGGCTTCTTTGTGTCTTTCAGTAGCTTTGTAAGCTGAATCTTTTCTGTTTCTGCTTCATATTGCTCAGTCAAGGGTGTCCTTTGTGGGGATTTGTACCACAGATTTGTACAGAAACAGTAAGATGAAAAAGATGTTCAGATAATTATTACAAGAGGGATATGGAGGTGCTGGAAGGTGTCCAGAGAAGGACCACGAGGATGATCAGAGGGCTGGAGCACCTCTCCTATGAGGACAGACTGAAAGAGTTGGGGCTGTTCAGTCTGAACAAAAGAAGGCTCCAAGGTGACCTTATTGTGGCCTTCCAGTATTTGAAGGGGGCCTACAAGAAGGCTGGGGAGGGACTTCTCAGGATATCAGGCAGTGATAGGACTAGGGGGAATGGAATGAAGCTGGAGGTGGGGAGATTCAGGCTGGAGGTGAGGAGGAAGTTCTTTACCATGAGAGTGGTGAAGCCCTGGAATGGGTTGTCCAGGGAGGTGGTTGGGGCCCCGTGCCTGGAGGTGTTTAAGAGCAGGCTGGACAAGGCTCTGGCCAGCCTGATCTAGTGTGGGGTGTCCCTGCCCATGGCAGGGGGTTGGAACTGGATGATCCTTGTAGTCCCTTCCAACCCTGACTGATAGTATGATAATCTTGGGTTATTTGTTCTCATTAGTTTAGTGTGTCACATTTTGTCTTCCCCGGCTTGTTCTTCTTTCCATTGATATCACCAGAGCCATAATCCATTTAGTTAAGAATATCTGAGTGCTTTGAGTAACACATGAATTCTGGATGTTTTGATTATTTCAAATTCCCTTTTGCCTCTGCCTTCTTCCTGCTTCCATGTCCCTTTTAAAGAAGCCTTCAATCTCAGTCCTTTGTTCTCTCACTCAGTGACTAAGTTCCTCACTGTTTGAAACTCTCATAATGTTTTTGGGGGTTTTTGTTGGTTTAGTTTAGGTTTTAGTTTTTTTTTTTTGTTTGTTTGTTTGTTTGATGTTACATCTTGGTGTGAGTCTTTTGCCCCAAGGACATTTAACTTTGATCTGTTGTGGTGACTCTTTAATAGCAGCTTAACTATTGTTATATTTTGCCCCTAGTCTTGTGCATTCCTCATACCTAACTAAAGGATTCTCTGTTCTAGAATCCACAGTTCAAAGAGTAATAAAACCTGTAGAGGGGAAAAAAGAAAAGAGTTCTCTTACCAATCATTTAACTGGAGGTACAACTGCAGTGGCACATTCTGTAAATGAAGAAATGACATCAGGAATGTGAATGACTGGAGAAGAGAGAAGTTTTGAGCTCCAGATTTTCAGTGCCTCCTGGAAAGGCACACCACTACCACCCTGTGTTTTGGAAAACTGTGCCAAGCAAGAGAAGGAAAGCAACTAAACACTGAAGATATTATAGAAGAAGGAAAAAAAAACCTCAAAACACAAAGGAGGCAGGTTGGGTGGAAGTGACTAGATGAGTGGGCTGTGAAAAATTACTTCTTCCTCACTGTGAATACGCCTCTTCCATAAACCATCCTAAACCAGCAGCAGTATCACATTGCCACTCTCCTGTTCTTGAGGATGAAGAACAGTAGCCACATAAAGACAGTGACAGAATGATAGGATGGTCTGGGTTGGAAGGGACCTCCAAAGGTCATCCAGCTCAACCCCTTCTGCAGTAAGCAGGGACACCCCCAACCAGATCAGGTTGCACACAGCCCTGTCAAGCCTCACCTTGCATATCTCCAAGGATCCCCAACCACCTCCCTGGACAACCTATTCCAGTGTTCCACCACCCTCATAGTAAAGAACCTGTTCCTAACATCCATTCTAAATCTGCTCCTCTCCAGTTTGAAGCCATTGCCGCTTGTCCTATCAAGGGGATAGTCAAGTCACCACATCTTTTCAGAACATTACTGAACAGAAAAGAGAGTCCAAACAGAGGGGTGGGGAATCACTAGTGGTGAAACAGACATTCTCCCTGCTCTTCATGGAATAGGCTGCTGAGAAATTCTTCTCCTATTTTTGCCTCTCATTTGCTGCAAGGTCTGGGAAAGGACATCTGGCCCCAAGGCAGCATCACTGCTACCTTATTGCTCTCTAGAACTAGCTAAAGGGAGGTTGTAGACAGGCGGATGTTGGTCTCTTCTCCCAGGCAGCCAGTACCAGAACAAGAGGACACAGTCTCAGGCTGTGCCAGGGGAAGTTTAGGTTGGATGTTAGGAAGAAGTTCTATACAGAGAGAGTGATTGCCCATTAGAATGGGCTGCCAGTGGAGGTGGTGGAGTCACCATCGTTGGAGGTGTTCAGGAGGAGACTTGACAGGGTGCTTGGTGCCATGGTTTAGTTGTTTAGGGGGGCTGGATTGGCTGATGGGTTGGACGCGATGATCTTGAAGGTCTCTTCCAACCTGGTCTATTCTATTCTATTCTATTCTATTCTATTGCTTTTAAAGCATCTTAGAGTTCTGTCTCTCCACCAGTTACCATCATGACTACACACATAGAAGAATGCAACAGAATTTTTCTCTGAGGGCAACATTCAACGCATCTAAGTTTAGCATCCTAAATTTGCACGTTATAGAGTGAGCTAGCCCCTGAGCTTGATAAAGAGCAATGTGGCATCCCAAAGCCTTGTTGGGGGTATTGACTGTTCAACTGTGTAAAGCACAGCAGAAGTTGGCCTGAAACGCATCTAAAACTGGCCAGGCTGAGTTCCCAAGTATTGATTTTCTTGACAGAAAATGTCTGTTTCTCAAGAAAAACCTAACCTTTCTCACAGACAACTTGTATTTGCACAAACCTCTCACTCAGATTTATTAACCTATTTATTTATTTAAAGTGATGGTGTTAAATACTGAGGTTTTTCTACTCTTCTCTCCAAAAAATGATACAAGTGGTGAAGCACTTACATGTCTTACAGGGAGGGTTACTTTCACTGTATGTCCGACAGGGAGAAATTTCAGAGGTACTGTTAAGGTGTCACTCAAATTGCTGTTGTCGTCTTCCTGATCAGAAACTTTCTACAGAGAGCAAAATAAAAGGGGTTTACTCACAGAATAGAAACAATCCAGTTCTTTACAGTGTTGGTGACACTGTGAATAAGGAAGCAGTAGAAGAGTGGTACTGTATAGTGCCCATTACCTGCAGCCTGACTCTCAGGATTGGCTCCCAAGCCTTCACGCAATGGAAGTAGAAAGTATCTGTGTCTTCTGTAGTCCTCTGTGTTCCCTCATGAGATGCAGGCACAGAAAGCACGAGGTTTTTACCCTCTAGTGAAAACAGATTTGTTTAGAGAATAGTACTGCTGTTCAGGCAAAACAGCTAACAGAGCTGGCAAACTTTCTGCTGGAGTCATTGCCTCTAGTAACTCCTCTGTAAGCTGCCACACTGGCAACGTTCCCGACAGCACAGGGACTCATACCCCTGCCTTCAACCCAGAGCTTGGAGTGCTCCTCAAGTCAACACCCTCTCATACTTCCACCAGCAAAGTTTACTGTGTCCAGACTTGGTAGCTTCAAGGAAAATATGCAGAGATTGACGTTACCGCTCGAGGCAGTTCAGGGACTTTGACTGCATTACATTTTATTGTCTTTGTAGTATTCTTAGATGTCCTAAGTGCCTCCATCTGGGTCTGCATGATAACGATAGGATTGATTTGGTCATGGCCTCACCTCACAAAGAAATCAGCATACCTTTCAAATATTTCTTGCTTTCATTAACGTCCACTTGCACTGCCAAGCAGCAAACCTCGCGGGACTGTAAGAGACAGTAGTGGAAAAGTGTGAAGATCATAGAATCAATAAGATTGGAAAGGACCTCAGAGATCATCAAGTCCAACCTATCACTCAACACTTCATGACTAACTAAACCATGGCTTCAAGTGCCACATCCAATCCCTTTTTTAACACCTCCAGGGACAGTGACTCCACCACCTCCCTAGGCAGCACATTCCAATGGCCAATCACACTTTCTGGGAAGAACTTCTTCCTAACATCCAGCCTAAACCTTCCCTGGCACAGCTTGAGACTGTGTCCTCTTGTTCTGGTGCTGGTTGCCTGGAAGAAGAGACTAAGCCCCACCTGGCTACAACCTCAGGTAGCTGTAGAGAGCAATAAGGTCTTCCCTGAGCCTCCCCTTCTCCAGGCTAAACAACCCCAGCTCCCTCAGCCTCTCCTCATAGGGCTTGTGCTTGAGGCCTCTCCCCAGCTTTGTTGCCCTTCTCTGGACACATTCAAGAGTCTCAATGTTCTTCTTAAATTGAGAGGCCAGAACTGACACAGTACTCAAGGTGTGGCCTAACCAGTGCTGAGTACAATGGCAGAATGACTTCCCTGCTCCTGCTGGCCACACTACTTCTGAGGCAGGCCAGGATGTCATTGGCCTTCTTGGCCACCTGGGCACACTGCTGGCTCATGTTCAGCCTACTGTCAACCAGTACCCCCAGGTCCCTTTCTGCCTGGCTGCTCTCCAACCACTCTGACCCCAGCCTGTAGCACTGCATGGGGGTGTTGTAACCAAAGTGTAGCACCTGGCACTTGGACTTGTTAAATGCCATCATGTTGGACTCTGCCCATCTGTCCAGCCTGTCAAGCCCTTCTATACTCTAGAAGATCAACTCCTGCTCCTAACTTGGTGTCTTCTGCAAATTTACTGATGGCTGTCTCAATCCCCTCATCCAGATCATCAGTAAAGATATTGAGCAGGATGGGGCCCAGAACTGATCCCTGGGGGACACCATTAGCGACTGACCTCCAGCTGGCTGTGGCACCATTCACCACCACTCTCTGGGCTCAGCCCTCCAGACAGTTCCTAACCCAGCACAGAGTGCTGCTGTCCAAGCCACGAGCTGACAGCTTGGCCAGGAGTTTGCTGTGGAGGATGGTGTCAAAGGCCTTGCTGAAGTCCAGATAGGCTACATCCACAGCCTGCCCCACATCCACCAGGCCAGATAGCAAATGCCACATCTGTAGCTAATAATGAAGCATCACGCAGACAAATGCTGCCTACAACATAGAGCCAACTAAACTGGTCTCAGTGGTGGAAGCAATCCAGCTGCACAAGAGTGCATTCAGAGCTCATTATCCCAGGACAGTAGCCCAGTTACACTGGGTTTCGGAACTAGCTTATGCATTGCCAGAGGTTGCTATACCCGTTTGAGTTCTGCCAAAACCAGGAAACTCTGTGCAACACACTGTTGCCCAAACTGCTACACATATATCTCATTATTATTTAGGAAGGGTGGGGGGGGACACCTGATGATGAGTTTCTGTGTATTGTGGCAGTGATTAGTCTAGAAAGCATCTTCTGGCTGGTCTTGGTGTAGGGAGATCATGGATTTATTCCACCCTCCCCTCCTCCTGAGTCATTCCAGTTCACCTTTAATAACTCGTGCCAGGAGAGTTTTCCAAACCATTTCAGGAACAATGCGTGCCAGTCATTACAGCACTTATGCCTCACACAGAAAATGAGGGGGAAAGAACAGAATATGTGTTACTTTGCCTCAGGGGTGTTAAAGGAAATCATGTGCAGGCTTGGAGTAGCTGGCACGAAGTACTTTGTACTCCTTAGCTGCTGGGCCAGCTCAAGGAGGTAGGTAATGTACCACATGCTAACTAGCACCAAACAGGGGCTCTGTTGTTCAATTGTAAGAATAACTCTTTATTAAAAAACTAATGTCCCAAAAAAGCTGTTACATTAGATAACCTTCCAGTCACAAGCACCCTGAATACTTACCACTGCCTTCTACAGACTCATCCCTTTTATAACCTTTGAGGTTTCCTCCCAAGTGCCATGCTGTGTTACATGAAACACGAGCAGGTTTTGCTTTGAGCACCAACAAATATGGGGTTCTGCAAAGTTAACAAACCACAGCTAGGCAAAATATTGACATTGAGAAGAGTGTGTCCAGCAGATCAAGGGAGGCTCTCCTCACCCTCTACTCTGACCTAGTGAGGCCCCACCTGGAATATTGCATCCAGTTCTGGGCTCCCCAGTTCAAGAGGGACAGGGATCTACTCAAGAGAGTACAACAGAAGGCTACAAGCATGGTTAAAGGACTGGAGCACTGCCTTAGGAGGAAAGGCTGAGAGATCTGGGGTGTTTTGGTCTAGAGAGGAGAAGACTAAGAGGGGATCTAATAAATGTATATAAATATCTGAGAGCTGGGTGTCAGGAAGGAAGGGACAGTCTCTGCTCATTTGCGCCCTGTGATAAGACAAGAGGTAATGAATGCAAACTACAGCACAGGAAGTTCCATCTCAACATGAGGGAGAACTTCTTTACTGTAAGGGTCATGGAGCACTGGGACAGGCTCACAGAAAGTCTCCTCCTCTGGAGACTTTCAAGACCCATCTGGATGTGTTCCTGTGTGACCTGCACTAGATTGTATGGTCCTGCTCTGGCAGGGGTTTTGGATTCAAATATCTCCAGAGGTCACTTCCAACCCCTATGATCCTGTGATCTTGTGATTTTTTAACACTGGATGACTTCAAGTAACACAGCTTCTATTTTTTGCATGGAGAGGTCAACAGTTAAGCCATAGCTTTGAATGGGAATTGTCCCACATCTTTCACCTTATAATGCTCTTATCTATCACAGTAGCTCCTGTTGTTTCTATAAAACATCAGGTGGCTGAGGGCAAGAAGGGAGAACCAAAATGAAGGAAAAGTCACTCCAAACTAAATTCATATGTGAAACTTACCACTAGGACATCATTGGTAATGAGCTGCTCTGGAGGGCCAGGACTGAAAAGACAGAATCAATATGAAAAACAAAACAAAACAAAACAAAACAAACCTGTATGAGCATCTGGTATGTTTTTAAAATGGTTTTATGATCTTTCTTGCTTAGAACTGCATACAGTTATGTTAGTACCACAATCTCTTTTCTAAAGGGCTTATTGATACATTATCACCTGCTAAGCATATGAAGCAAAATGTAGTAGCCAAACAAGAAGCGAGACAGAAGAGCCCATAGGAATACCAAAGCTTAGAACTTTATGCTAGGATACAGCAGAACAAAGAGATACTGGTCTGTGTGGAGTCATGTCCTGCTATTAACACATGACTGCACAACTTGCAGAAAGCAAAGACTGCTATTAGTGTAGTTTGCAAATACTTATTAGGAAAGACACTTCTGACTGTTCCAGATTATAATTTACTATTGATCACAGATGAATGGTAAAAGAGAATTAGCTCCCAATGTGCTATATATATGACCGGAAAACACAGAGGCAAGTAATAAAAACTCTCTGTCCTACACATTTGGAGCCCTAGATCTGCCACTGAACGGATGTAGTTATTTAATCCTGTGAGTAACCTTCGAGTCTACTAACAGCATCTCTCATTAAGGCCAATACTCAAACATCACTACGTTGCACACATTCCTAAGTGCTTTCATGTATCTGAAAGGACCACTGAAGTTATGTAGGACATAGTCTCAGACTTTCTGCCAAGTCCAGGATATTTTAGCAAGCACCACTTCTAAGCCTTAAAAATTCTATTTCAGCTGCAGAATGTGTTTAAACATAAATAGTAAGGTCTGATCTCCTAAGAGGATCCCCTGAACACATTGTAACTTGAATGGTGAAAGACATTCCTCTTTTTTCATGTCTGAACCTGCTCAGTCCCATTTCAAATCTTATTCTGCCTTTTCATGTAACTGGCTGTGACAGCTTCCACATTCACAGGAGATCCTTATCCCATCTCTTACAGTCTCTCTCAGAGATAAATTGAATAGATGTTCTTGAATTTCTTTGTGGCAGAAATTAACCAAGCTCCTCAGTGATACTCTTCTGCAGCTTTTCCATGTTGAAGAATGAGAAGCTTTATTTACAGTTCTTTCTTCTAACCATGCAGGTAGTCAGTTTTGATTGGACTATATTCCTTTTTCACTTTTGGAAATCCTAAGCTCAAGTATGTCAGAACATGTTAAGATTTGGGGTCTTTTTTTTTCAGCTGAGTTTGTGGTAGCATTTGGAAGAGAGGAAAAAGTTTATCTTATGGAATTTGTTCTCCTCCAACCAATGTTGACTGTCAGCTTAAGGGGGATGGTCTTAATTTTACTATTTTTTATTGTATTGTATTGTGTTGTATGTTGACAATACAATGTGACATTTTGACTTTTCTGACACTGTCCACATCACTCTCTCTCTCTCCATCTTTATAACAATACAATTTCCTGGCCTTTTAGAAACACCAGAGTGTTCTAGGTACTGTTCAATTAGTCTTAACAACGTGAAGAGCGTCTCTTCAGTTTTATGTGCATCTTGTGTACAAGTTATCACTTCATGCCAATGTTACTGCATTTCCATGACCAGGATACACGACAAGCAAAAGGTAAGGTTTGTATGAAATACGCTGAAAGGCAGATTTAACTGGGGAAGTTAAGATTAAAAGGAAGGAAAAAAGGTTTGAAACTGTTGGTTTGGCTGCCTGCTGAGAGGGAGAGCTGGAAGGAGTTTCTCTTTCTCTGAGATATCTTACTCCCTGGCAGATCTATACTTTACCAGTTTGGAATTGTACTCACATTCTTTCCATCCAGAATTCTACTTCCAAACTTTCCCATTTCTTAGTACACGTCTCTTTCTAAAAAGAAGATGGTAAAATAAATACTGATTATTGGAGGCTGGAAGAATTTGGCAGTATGGACATACTTAAGAAGCACTTCCATGGCTGACATGTCTTCTGCTAATGTTTCCAATAAAGCTGTGTGCTACCTCTTTCCAAGGCTGAGATTGCAATGGAAACCACAGGCCTGCAAAAGGCACACAAGATTAATAACCTCCCCTTGTGGGATAGGGAGAAATGTACATATTTCCAAAGACACAATCAGAGAGGGGAAGCTTGACTGAAACAGAAAGGTAAGGACTTTCGGCACAGATGGTGTGCGTGGGGGAAAGGCTTTGAAGCCCAGCAACAAATGTGACTAACATCAAAACCCTCCTGGATGCGCTCCTGTGCGGCCTGCCCTAGGTGATCCTGCTTTGGCAGAGGGGTTCAGCTCAGTGATCTCTGGAGGTCCCTTCCAACCCTTAACATTCTGTGATTTAATTCACATTCACACTGAAACCAGTAGAGATGCAGCTGGGAAGAGTACTTTGGACTGAGGTGGTTATTGAATCACTTTGTTTCCCAGTGACTCACCCACTGGCTGAGATGTGCATGGCACCAGCCTGCAGAGTCACAAGGAGGATCCATGTTAACAAGCTTTCAGCATTTGAGAAGTAGCTGTTCTTTGGGCTATGGACTGCCTCCTTCCTGCAATGAGCATGTAGCGATACCTCAACCACAGCTCAGGCAAGCTCAGGAGTTGTCACAGACTTATCCTAGCTTTGATCCCTGGACAACTCTCTCATGACCTACTTAATATAAGACCAAAGATGTTAGCAAAGCAGGTGCCCCTTTACTATGAGCTACAGAAACCTGAATCACTTAGAATGAAACCCAGTGTGAACACCAGCAGGAGAAGCCTTGAAAGAATCATTTAATGCAAGTGGTGAGTGGATTGTCTTCGTGTTTCTAATAAAAAGTTGCCATTTAAGAGGAAATATCGTCTAAGCATGGCAAAAGTGGAATAAAGCCAAAAGGTAAGGAAGTTATCTATTTGGATTATAAAAGATTAAAATTACTATTCACAGATGCTCCCTGTTAACATATTTTTTCCTCCACAGAGGTGGTGGGCATGAGAGACAAGCTGCTTCACTTTCTGAATCTGTGAAAAGAGGTTAATGAAGTCCCAAAAATCCAGCACAACGATACCTGTTTCGATGAGATATTGATAACCATATACAAGGACGTCTGTTTATGCAGACCCAAACCCCACTTGACATGGAAGCCAATGTAGACAATGCAGTCTTGCTGATCTCTCCCTCTTGTTTTCAGTCCTTACCTCTGATTTCAAAGCAAATGTCTCACGGACTGTCTCCCCAGGTCTGATTCTAGCAACATTAAAAAGAACTGTGAACTGCATGTCATCTTTGGTGAGGGGATCTTCATCACACACTGCCAATTCTAAAATGTTCTGGTAGTACAAGAAAATAAATAGGAACTCTTATTGAGCTGCTATGACATGGAAACAAAACATAGAATCATAGAATCAACAAGGTTGGAAAAGACCTCAAAGATCATCAAGTCCAACCTGTCACCCAAGACCTCATGACTACTAGACCGACATGGTTATAAACTGATTGCTTAGGACAGCAGTGAGAATTAAGAATTCCTTCTGGAGTTTGTTAATGTGGAATGCCACCATTAAACCCAGCTTTTGGAAACTTATCATGAAATAGAGGACAGCTACATATGACAGACAGCTCTTGCTATCCTGAGACAGAAAAGATGTCAGCGCTCTGCACCACACTGATAACCTGCCCAAAGAACACCCTCAGTTTTTTCATCCCTGGAGTCCCTTTAACACATCTTAGCATAGGATTAAATTTGCTGTCTGCTCCACAGCAGCCCTTCACTTTCAACCAGTGGAGGGAAACTTCTTTCTAAATTAACCATCCACATACTTTTCCCAGGTGACAACAAAGGGAATCTGGGCCACCTTAGATATAGGCATTTCTATAACTAGCTCAGGGGAACACCTCCTGCAGAAGTCTCCCTTTTGTGCTAATCAGTGGGTTGTAAATTCAGTCAGACAAGCATTTTCTGAAGTTATTTAGCACAGCTGATCGACAGGGGGTCAGCTGAGGATTCCCAGCTGTTCAAAATGGTGACAGTCTATTTTTTTTTTTACTACCTCAACTTCTCTCTGGATCCTAAAGTAGAAAGTCTCGTTCCAGACTGGGTTGTCAGAATTCTTGATGGTTTTGGTCTGAAGCTTTCCCTTTGAAGCAGATGGCAGCCACAAGCGCACATAGCAGTCTGATGCAGTCACTGTAGCAGAGAAAAATTAAACACCTGATGCCAATGTTATAGATTAGAAGTAGAGCATGGCCATGATTCTGGGGACTAATAAATAGTAATGCTTAAAAAACAAAAAGTAAAGAGACCATTGATTGGAAGCAGCCAAGGGAAACCACCTGATTCCTGAGTAACTACAAACTGCAAATGTACTCATGCACACACAAAGTACACCAAGAGCCATGATTCCCACATGAAGAGAAAGAGGTATAAAAGACCCCACTGACCACTCCTTGGCCACATTCCTTACAAGTCCAGTCAACAATGTTAAAAAACTGAAGCTAGAGCTAGTTCCAAGAGGAGCTGTTAGGATGATTATGGGAAAGGAGACCACACATTACAGAGAAGATCAGAGGAGGCTGGCGTGCTCAGTCTAGTCAAACATGCGGAGGGGATGTGTTGACCGCCTGGAGAAGTTAGGTACTAGGGAAGAAGATCTATTGCAGCTGAAGGCCAGCATGGGCCTGAGCAAGTCAGAAATCTTTCTCTCACTTCCAGCCTAGATCTACTCCTTAGGGTTAGTGCAGTCAGTGCCTCGTGCAGCCATCCTTCGAGAAGAGCCAGGGTGGGAAAGCACATTTACTTTGTGAAGCTTGACAACGGTGTGAAAGGAAATCTCCAAGGTGATGTCTTTCAGAGCTGGAGTCTGGACTTGATGGAAGATTTCTACTGCAGCCCGAGATGCCTAAATACTTCAGACTGGTATCAAGCAGTGAATAACAATGCCCAGCAAGGTTTTGGCAGGAAAGTGGAACTGACCCTTCAATAGAGTAGATAGAAGAGATCATTGAAACTCAGAAACACAGGCCTTGTCACACTACCACCTCTCCAGTGTCCACCTCTAGATGTTGCTACATGGCATTTGCCATGGGAATATGGGAAGTCCTTTGGACTGTAGTTACTCAACCAAGAGAGGATTCACTCCCTCTGGTCTCCCTTGCATCCAGGCTAGGCCAGT
The DNA here is from genome assembly GCF_026170545.1 of Melanerpes formicivorus. Classification (NCBI taxonomy): domain Eukaryota; kingdom Metazoa; phylum Chordata; class Aves; order Piciformes; family Picidae; genus Melanerpes; species Melanerpes formicivorus. The sequence continues at coordinate 627,371 of NW_027142410.1, forward strand.
GTTGTGCTTGGCTGGCATGGTGAGCTGTAAGTGGTCTCTAACTTGCTGCAAAGTGGTGATCTTTTAGCTGAACATGCTGGGTTTCACTAGAGGAATACACAGATCAGAGGTTTCAAGAATGAAAAAAAGGTAGCTCAAGGTCACTGTCCTAACTGAGGGACCCACAGGAGACCTCTGCAAAAATGGCAGCTGAATGGCTGGTCCATAGGACACCTTGAGAAGCAGCCAGAGGAGGCTGTGAAGATAAGATGAGTTAAGGAATACTGAATACAAAAGTAAACAGAAAAGTCTGGTTTGCCTGCACATTCAGCATGTGCTTAGGGCTGGACCTGCAGAGGCCCTCCTTCATCAGAAACTACCTACATGATTTACCATGACAGGTCACCTGAGAACAGCAAATACCTGGAATAAGAAGATGTTTCAAAAGGCTTGAAATTCTCTATTTCAAGGGATTTTTAATATTGTGTATCACTAATGCATTTCAGTGAAAGGTCCATCAGTGTGTGAACATCCAAACCTAACAACCCCAAGTAGATGTACAGCAGATGTACAGATTGCAGTGTCCCCACAAGGTCTACCTTCCCTTGTTGGCCCAGGAAATTCCTCTGAGGGTCTTGGTTTTTACCAGTTTCCTGGAATGCCACGACATGCAACCTCCAATCTCCTGACACCTCAGGCATCTGATCTAATTTTAGCCCAGCCAATAGTACTTCTGTTGCTGTGCTGTATGTACATTGTTTGTATACTTTCAAAACATGTGAACATTGCTCACTGTGTCAACTCTGGAGGTGACTAAAAACACAATCAAACCACAACTCACGCAGGTCTCTTGATTTGATGTTCCTAGCTTGTATGATTCTGACAGAAAGCATGTGGATGGGGCAAAACTTCATCTGCAAGAGAAAACAAGTGAAATTAGTTTCATCAGCTCACAATGCCAAAACCAAGGTGTGTTTTGAACCATGCAGGGGACAATCTGTCCTTCTGCTGGTCTGTTTGAAGTTAGGGGACCACCACCCAATGGAAGTATACCATGCCAAAATGATATTATGTGTTTGTTGAGCTATTTGCTAAGTAGCTTGAGTAAGGGAAGACTGAGAAAGAAAACACAGATTCAGAGAATGGTATGAAGAGGTTTTGTAATCACCCTACAGGTGCCTGTTTTGATGCAACTTAATGTATGCATGGCCGTGGTGATGGTTGCAATGCCAGTCTATCACAGGGATGACAAAACTGGGCCTTTGAAAGGCAATACGAGGAGCCTGCCTGGGTTCTGTAGTACAGCACTGACACTAAGCCTGGACATGATAGTTCACCAAAGTGCTCTAAAACCTTATTTGTATCCCAGCTAGGACTAAATTATCATGACACTTGTAAGCAAGTGGCCAAGCTCACCAAAAGGCATCTAGAGGAATGAACTGACTTTGAGCGCATGCACCACAGGTCCAGCAGACACCCTCCAGATAAAGAAAAAGCGCCCTGCTTTGGAGGTATAATATCATCTAATCAAATATCATTAGGCATCTTGAAACTACCTAATGGAATTTAAGGTCAGGCAGAATGAGACAGTGATCAGCTTGAGCTAGTTGAAGATGTCCCTGCTTATTGCAGAAGGGTTGGACTAGATGACCTTTAAATATCCCTTCCTAAACCATTACTTGTTCCAAATCCTAACAAAGAATTAAGCTTCCCAACCTAAGCTGGTCAGAAAATACTTGCCATTTCCAAAAGACCTCCTGATAAGCCTGAATGAATGCACAGAACACAGACACATAACAATACTAAATGTGGGGAAACATTCCCTTATTTTTTTCAAATAAGAACATTTAGATATATTTCTTTTTCATTTGAGTGTTTTACCTGGTTTTTTGCACAGCTTGTCAGCAATAATAGCATACAGTCCTGCTTTTACTAGTAAATTAAAACAGGGCCACACCACGTTGAAAGTGTTTCATTAGTTCAAATGGCAGCTTTAAGGATACACTGCCTAGTTTAGGAAAGATGTTGAGTTGCTGGAACATGTCCAGAGAAGGGCAACAAAGCTGGGGAGGGGTTTGGAGTACAGCCCTGTGAGGAGAGGCTGAGGGAGCTGGGGTTGCTTAGCCTGGAAAAGAGGAGGCTCAAGGGAGACCTTATTGCTGTCTACAACTACCTGAAGGGAGGTTGTAGACAGCTGGCGGTTGGTCTCTTTCCCCAGGCAACCACCAACAGAACAAGAGGACACAGTCTCAAGCTGTGCCAGGGGAGGTTTAGGATGTTATGAAGAAATTCTTCACAGAAAGAGTGATGGGCCATTGGAATGTGCTGCCCAGGGAGGTGGTGGAGTCACCATCACTGGAAGTGATTAAGAAGAGACTGGATGAGGCACTTGGTGCCATGGTTTAGTTGATTAGATGATGTTGGGTGATAGGTTGGACTTGACGATCTCTGAGATCTTTTCCAACCTGATTAATTCTATTCTATTCTAAAAGTTCCTGATCTGTTTGTCTAAATGACAGTATCCCTGTAACACTCTCAGGAAACAATTTGACAATTCTATTTTGAATGCTAATACCCTCAGCTGTTTTCCTGACAATGAAATGAGTAACTTTGGAGAGACAAACTGCTGTGCAAGGAGGAACTTCTCTACAGAAGGAGTCACTTGCTAAAGTTAATATGACATTATTTTTAAATGGAGTGGAGACCACTGGGCATGTTTAGTAGAGAGGAGAACATAACTTTGTTCAGTTTCATTCAGCTTTGTTTAGATGTAAATTGCATCAAATGGATGCCATTTGAACTGTGGATTAATGCTCTGAAATAAAGGCTTAATATCCAAGAGTCTCTCTGAGCAGGGAAACCTCGTTAAACCTACTAAATCAGATTACTTTGTCTCCTGGCCTCTTACTGGCTGATTGAAATCCTCTCTGTATAAAAAATGCAAGACACACTTGCTCTTGCATGTCAGGAACTGTTGTTGTTATGTTTTATTCCAGTTCAAAACTGACATATATGTGATGTTCTGAAGTTAAGGCATTTTGGACAAGTTCCAGTTAGGACACTTGCATATTATTCCAGTTGCCCACTGACAGCATTTTGACTTTAATTTTCCTGTGCAAATAGTTATTTGACATAGAAGTACCAACTGGAACACTCAGTCAGCATTCCCAGTGGGTTTCATTAACATAAAATATTAGATTATGTAGCCAATTACAGAGCTGACTGGTTTTAATTAATATGTTAATTCCATGTTATTTTGTAATTAATTTCCCCCTTGCTCAACAGAAGCCCAAACCATACTCAGAGTCTGCCTTCAGTGGAGAAGCAGCTGCTGGTATACAATTTGCTTTGAATCTTTTGTGATCAGAATTCTCCAATGGCTTATAAAAATGGTGTCCCTGCAGTTCATCAAGAGAGTAGTTTCTGTTCTAATTAAGTGTTGTGGTTTCACCCTCGTCTTCCATTGGAGTCAGAGAGCCTCACTCCTCCTCCCATCCCCTCTCAACAGCAATCATTTCCCTTAAACATGTCGACACCTGCCCACCAATGGGAACATCATCAAAGATGACCATTTGCTCCTTCTGATAAGGTGCAGCCTAGTCCTTGTGTCATCACAGAGTAAAAGATAAACAGGATCAGATGAGTAAATGTGGCCATAATGAACCCAGGGAAGCCAGAAGCCATTGCACTCCTAAGACTGACTTACTCCATCCCAAACCATTCAGAAATGGGCTAATTCTTTTTCTTTCCTTTTTTTTTTTAATCAGAAAAAGGCAGAACTAGTTTTCTTCTACAAAGGTCCAGAGCACACTGTTAGGATCTGATCTGGGTGATCTAAACTAATATCCTTGCCCAAAAGTGCTGACACTTCAGAATACTCTTCCGGGGGGGGGGGGGGAATCAATATGGTTAGATCTACCATTTGATATTTTCATAATATGAAAAGCAGAGAATAGAGTAGAATAGAATAGAATTTAGAATAGAATAGAATAGAATAGAATAGAATAGAATAGAATAGAATAGAATAGAATAGAATAGAATAGAATAGAATAGAATAGAATAGAATAGAATAGAATAGAATAGAATAGAATAGAATAGAATAGAATAGACCAGACCAGACCAGACCAGGCTGGAAGAGATCTTCAAGATCATCATGTCCAACCCATCATCCAACACCATCTAATCAACTAAGCCAATTTAATGATTAATGCAAATTGATATGCACAGACACTATATCCAGGACAGCTCTTGACAGCCTTGCAGCTATATTGGTCTTGTCCTTACTAGTTCACCTTCTTGGGAGAAAGAATTTCCTTCATAGCGACAAAGAGAGTAACAAACCCCCCTCTGTGGATAGCCAGAGTCAAAGGCAGCTTTCCCAGAAGCATATCACTCTTTTGGTTTGGTTTTTTTTTTTTCCTTTGGGAAATTAGTAGTGCCACATTGAGGCCAATGACAGAGTGTCAGGATTCAGCTACATGTGTCTGTTTGCATCCTAGACATTCACACTCCAGACCATGAAGTAGCATCCTACCCAAAGTCCCAAAGAGTAAGCTAAAAAATTATGAGGGGGGAAGAATGGAAAAAAAACCCTAAACTTCTCATGTGATAGCATTTAGCACTAAACTACATTTCTACACTCTCAAAGCAAGTTTTGGGGAAGCCATTTATTTCAAGACTGAAATATAGAAAAGTGTGAACAAGAGATAGAAGTAGCATGGCAGAATTGCCATAGCTGTGCCAAACCTTAACACATCTGTTGCCAACACCTCGTTCACTGTAATAATACACATTGCTGGTCTACTGTTTGGCTTCCAGAGAAGAGTCATATGCCAGCCAGCTTCAGGAGGACACATAATTCTCCTGTTTATAGGTGCTTAGTCATGTCAAGGTTTCATCCCTACTGAGAGCATGACATCTCAAAGCTCATATTTATGAGGAGCCTACCAAGATGGGCTTTGGATAGCAGTGAAAGAAGAAACACCAACTAATATTTTTTTAACTCCTTATTGTCCTCCCATGCTGCCTCCAGAAGAAGATCTCATGGCTACCTCCACTAGAATGTTAATCTTCTGGGTGGGGGAGTAGATTCTGCACAGCCTGGCAATTCGGGAGCCTCCTCCCATTACTACCTCTTTTTCCTTTTCATTTTTTGGTAGATTGGAATCTCAACATTTTGCTCCCCCTGCACCAAACCTCAGCAGTTCTCTGAGCAGAAATACTACCACAGAATATAACACATGCATTTTATATGAGAAGTTTGCTCTCTGACTTTTGGCATTCTGTAAATAGATGTAAGATTTATCACTCAGCTTTATCAGTGTCTTTCAGATATGAATAATTGCTTGCTATCATGGATTACTTTTCTTCAGTGGTGTGCTAGAAGCTGTACAGTAGTTTATGTACAAGATCTCACATCCAATATGACCATTTGCCATATTCTCACAACTTATCTTGCTTTAGATACTGAGGATTTTGTTCAATAACAACAGGGAAATACATCAATGAAGGTGAAAGATATATAGTTCTAAAACACACACACACAAATAGAAAGCTTAATGACCATCCTGTTTCTAAAGTGCTCTCACAGAATCATCCAGGAAAGGACCTCTGAGATCACCAAGTCCAGCCATTACACCCACTCCACCAAGTCTGTGACTACATTACTCTCTTCCACATGGATCCTTTAACACTTGGTATGGGCTGAATTTATTTGCTCCTCTATCAGTGAGAATAGTGCTAGCAATTTGTCCTTCCAACCAGCTGCCTGATTTTGTTAAAGTTAGAGGAATACAAAGTTATGGCAGGAGGAGTGACTGGCTGAGGAAATATGCTGACCCAGGAGAGAGGATAGAAGGAAGACAGCATGACCATGAAATCCACATTTTCCTCAGGAATCATGATATCAAAATCTTATCAGTGGAAGCTGACCAGTTAGTGAGTAAATCTGATTTGCCTTACAAACATTGACTGTCTATTACATGTTATTTCTGATGGATTGTTACAGGAGACATTGTGGATTTGGGATGCATTCCCATACTCCCATTTTGTTGACAGAACAAGGGGCAGTGGGTGGAAGTTGAGGCATAGGGAGTTCCATGTAAACATGAGGAAAAACTTTTTCACTGTGAGTGTGATGGAACACTGGAACAGGCTGCCCAGGGGGGTTTTGGACTCTGCTCTGGAGATACTCAAAACCTGCCTGGGTGTGTTTCTGTGTGATCTGCTCTAGGTGATCCTGCTCTGGCAGGAGGGTTGGACTGGATGATCTTTCAAAGTCCCTTCCAACCCCTCACATTCTGTGATTCTGTCACCTTTTTACATGCATGAGCAGATGTCTCCTGGGCTTTGTACTGACAGGATTTCTGTGTATTTGGCTACATGAAAATTATCCCATCATCCACCAAATTAAACTACTAAAGAGCATTTATTCTTGTCTGAGCAGAAGGAAAGACCCTGTTAAGAATATCAAAAGCATTCTCAGCAAGTTGCAAATTAATGTTACCCATCACTGCTGTGCCAACTTAGTAGCTTTTTTTAAACAGCAAAAGATGAACTGGGAGACTTCTACTGTGTCTTCATAGTTCAAAGTATCCAGACTTTTCTAGTCAACTTGCCTTTATATTAAAACTTGCCTTTATGTTAACTTTATATTCAAATTAATATAAAAGAAGAGGGAAAAAATACACACACACACACACAGAGAATAAAAACCACAAACTCACTTTGTTCTCATTTCCGTCTACCAATTTACACGTACTGAAAAAATGCATTAGCCTGGCAGAATTGCAGAGCTACCTGCAGTGTTTCCTTCCTCAGGAACAAAACTTTTCTGACCTGAAGCCATGCCTGGCTCTCTAACTTTTTGGCAGTGGTGCCTGTTAACCAGGAGTGTGTCTACATGGAACATCGGCTGCAAGAACTTTTTGCTGTAATTGAGGCTTCGTCGATATCATTTTAATCAGAGCTATTTACTCATCTATCAGATCCAAAATTGTCGTATTAGTTAGGACACTGACATGTTAAATTGTTAGATAATGTAGATATCTATGATGGATAGGTAACTCTGGATCTAACAGGGAGACAGATGAGACACAGATGTTATCCAGAAAGCACATTACATTTACAATATCTATTCTCTTGCCCTGAGCATCAAACCTTGGACTATTTTTCATCTGTTGTTTGACCTCTCAGTTCAAGCTACTGATACCTATCTTCCTGAATCTTTAGCTTCATCTGCAAATGTTAGCATGACACAAGTACAGTAAATATTCTCTGTTCTTAATGATTAATGACTCCTTATAAGCTATGGCACATATCATTGTATCTCACTACATTTCAAACCATGAATGCCCACATTTCTTTTATCTCCTCCAAAATTTGACATGGGGTTTGGTAGATGCAAATAATTCACATCTGGCCTTTCAGACTCTGTTTTCTTTACTTTTTTTAAGATATAAAAGAGAAAATAACTTGCAGCTAGTAGTTCTGTTGCTTTATGCTAAAAACTATCAGTTAAAAATCTCTGAATGGAACTTGCTACTAGAAAACTCAAGTCCAGACATGAAACAGTTCTCCTAGAATCACATTACATTAAAAGATAGCTAAATTAGCCATAGAGCTGATCGGAACTCTCCCCTGCAGCTAAAGTAATGTAAATTATGCTGTGTTGCTAGAAATTCTGATGGGGTTTTCAGCTGGGGCAAGCAACAAACAAGTACTATCCCAAGACAGGCAGGCAGTAGGGCTAAAGCAGTTTCATTTTACAGCCAGGTAAACTCATGATGGCCAGAGCCCCTCTCTTCCCTCCAGCATGTACACCTCATGATCAAAGAAAAAGTCCACATTTGGCTGTGGTTTTGCTGTAGCTCGCTTACACGCTGGTTACCGTGAGGTGAAACAGGAAAAGCGAACATTTGCAAAGCTCAAGACCACCACATCGCACCAGCAGCAGTTTGTCTCTGCACTTCAGCAGACGGAAAGAGGAGAGTTCTCTGCTGAGAGATGGAGCAGGGAGGTCCCAACAGCCAGGTGCTGGGCCAGAGCAAAAGCATGGAGCTACAGTTGTCCTACCTTGGCCGGTGGGCTCCCCATGACACGCAAGATGGCGACAGCAACAGAAAGCCCAGTTTGGGTAACAGATCTGTTGTCAGCTGACAAACACGCTCACAGCTTGTTGTTGCTGCTGGAAAAACCTGAAGGACACATATAATTTATACAGGCGCTGAGCTCCACCCTCTGCCTCCTCGGTGTGGAGAAGACTCTGCCTACAGCTGAGACAGGAAGATAGGCAGTGTCAGAGGCGAGAGGAAAGCTGCAGTTACCACATCTTTGCCTGTCGCTTTAGTACCTCTCACAATTTGTTATTGCCCTGACAGGATTTGGGGTGGATTCTGCCATGTTCAAAAAAGTCTTCCTGCACTTCCCATCTCTTCCACTTATCTACTCTGTAGTTAAATTTTCAGTATTTTAAGTTTCTCTACAAAACACTCCAGGATATTAAAGAAAAAAAAAAAAACAACAGAAAAAGAATAAAGAAAAAAGAAGAAAAAATAAAGAAGAAAAAGAAAACAAGAAACAGGAAACAACAAACAAGAAAAAAAGAAACAAGGATAAAGAAAAAAAATTTTTTAAAGGGAAAATTAAAAAGGAAAAAAAGGAAAAAGGAAAAGGAAAAGAAGAAAAAAGAAAGAAAAAAGAAAAAAGGAAAAAGAGAAAGAAAATAAGGAAAAAGAAAAAAAAGGAAAAAGAAAACAGGAAAAAGGAAAAAATAAAAAGGAAGAAAAATAAGAAAAAATAAGCAAGGAAAAAGGCAAAAGAAATAAGGAAAAAGAATAAAGGAAAAAGTAAAAAGATAAAAAGAAAAAGGAAAAAGAAAAAAGGAAAAAGAATAAAGGAAAAAGAATAAAGGAAAAAGGCAAAAGAAAAAAGGAAAAAGGGGGTGAAAGTAAGAAAAATAAGAAAAAATAAACAAGGAAAAAGGGAAAAGGAAAAAGAAAAAAGGAAAAAGGAAAAAGGAAAAAGGAAAAAGGAAAAAGGAAAAAGGAAAAAGGAAAAAGGAAAAAGGAAAAAAAAGAAAAAAGGAAAAAGAATAAAGGAAAAAGAATAAAGGAAACAGAATAAAGGGAAAAGCAAAAAGGAAAAAGGGGGTGAAAGTAAGAAAAATAAGAAAAAATAAACAAGGAAAAAGGGAAAAGGAAAAAGAAAAAATGAAAAAGGAAAAAGGAAAAAGGAAAAAGGACAAAGGAAAAAGGAAAGGAAAAAAGGAAAAAGGAAAAAAAGAAAGAAAAAAGGAAAAAAGAGAAAGAAAAAAGGAAAAAGGAAAAAAGAGAAAGAAAAAAGGAAAAAGAAAAAAGAGAAAGAAAGAAAAGGAAAAAGAAAAAAGAAAAAGAAAAACCAAAAAAAACCAAGGAAAAATAAAGGAAAAAGGGAGAAATAAAAAGGAAGAAAAATAAGAAAAAATAAACAAGGAAAGAGGAAAAAGAAAAAAGGAAAAATAAAAAGGAAGAAGAAAAAGGAAAATAAAAAAGGAAAAAGAAAAAAAAAGAAAGACAAAAGGAAAATGAAAAAAGGAAAATGAAAAAGAAAAAGGAAAAAGAAAAAGGAAAAAGAAATAAGAAAAAAAAACAAAAATGCGAGAAAAAAAAAGTAAAATCCAAGCAAAGCAATAGCCAGATCACATCTATTAACATTTCTGGTGGGAAACCAACCCACTTCTGGATGCTCTTTTCAACTCTCCCTTGGTTTGGTATATTATTTGGAATGTTCCTAGCAGGAAGTAAATCAAAACTCTTTACTTCCAAGTACCTGCTGGAAGATTACCTTGTCAATGCAGAGATCACAGAATCACAGAACATTAGAGGTTGGAAGGGACCTCCAGAGATCATTGAGTCCAACCCCACTGCCAAAGCAGGATCACCTATGGTGGTCTGCACAGAAATGCATCCAGGCAGGTTTTGAATGACTCCAGAGAAGGAGACCCAGTGCTGACAGGGAAGGCTGCATATTTCCTGGGCTTTTCTCTGTACTTTTTACAAGAACATGACAATATCACACACCTCCCAGCTTCCCATTGTATTTCCCCATCAGCTTACTGGTGACAACGATGGCATCCTCTGGAGATGGCAGAGGCTTGGCTTCCTCCTCCTCTCCCATGCCTACTGTGGACCACTGATGGACAACCCATGCAGTGCCTCTCAGGTGTTGTGTTCTGACTGTACCTTAATCCACACTTGTAATTTCATGTTGGATGTCATGTAGACCCAGAGTGAAAAAGGCCAGGAGTCAAGTTTGCAGTAAAGCAAGTCCTCACTGGGAGACACTAGTAATATCAGACAGGACCAAGCCTCACCAAAAAGACAAATGTGGCCTTACACAGACAGAAAGGGAGGGTGCCAAGAGTTAATTGTCATTAAATAGTAGCTATGAGTCTGGTTTTTAGAAAGAGAAGAGAAAAAATGAAATGTACTTGCAGTAATTCTTTAGCAAAAGAGGATATTTACCTGAAATCTTTGGCTTTAGGTTTTTTTTCCCCTGAAACTCTGATGCACACTGTGGATCACAATTAAACCACTTGTAAAAGAATTTTGCATTAAAAACTGTCAAAAACCAGTTGTAGTCAGATGTTTCTGGGCTTATACAAGTGACAACAGCTCAAACTGATATTTCACAAAGGCTCTGCTGTGGCTGGCCATGCAGCCACCATGGATGCTGGCTTACCCAATGTGGTGGGTTGAAGTTTCCACCAGCATTAACTTAAGCCAGACTAACTCAGTCAAAAGCAAATGAAGCTGTATTTACAAGCAAAAAGTACACTCTACGATGGAATGCAATGAATATGTACAAAACATACAATATTTACAATATCATACAGATATTTACAATTAGCAAACAACACAGAAACCCCCCTGGTCAAAAAAGAAAAGAGAGCAGGGAAGCTGCTCCACTGCACCACCACACCCCACCCAAACCTCCTAAACCCCCCTTGTACCAAGAGAGAGATAGAGAAGCTGGGAGAAAACATTGTTAGCCTTATCTCAAGGTCAGCCAGCAGCGTTATCTTCTCCCAGATAAGGCAGAACAGCCATGATCAGAGGGGAAGATAAAAGGAATGGGAATGGAAGTGAAATGTGAAGAATTGTTAGGACACAGCTGCTTTTACCCCAGAACAGTTGTCCAATTTATTTGTTTAGAATAATACTTTGTTTTCCTTTTTACACCCAAGAGTGATTCACGAGGAGAGGCTGAGGGAGCTGAGATTGTTTAGCTTGGAGAAGAGGAGGCTCAGGGGAGACCTTCTTGCTGTCTACAACTCCCTGAAGGGAGGTTGTAACCAGGAGGGGATTGGTCTCTTCTCCCAGGCAACCAGCACCAGAACAAGAGGACACAGTCTCAAGCTGCACCAGGGGAAATTTAGGCTCAAGGTGAGGAGAAAGTTCTTCACAGAGAGAGTTGTTCACCATTGGAATGTGCTGCTCAGGGAGGTGGTGGAGTCGCTGTCCCTGGAGGTGTTCAAGAGGGGACTGGACATGGCACTTGGTGCCATGGTTTAGTAGTCATGAGGTGTTGGGTGATAGGTTGGACTTGATGATCTTTGGGGTCTTTTCCAACCTTACTGATTCTATGATTTACATTTCTCTACTTTTCTGCTCAACATCTGCAGCTAAATTTTAAAGGCATAGCCTAAAACTACCACAACCACGCAGCAGGGTGAGAACTCAAGTGCTCAGTTATGTTGCCATCTTTGAACTATTAAAAGGAAATATAACTCATCTAAATGCCTGCTGTGTGCTTCCAGCAAATCAAAAGGGCAGCTGCAAAACTCCCAGGGAAAAAAAACAGAAGCCAAACTCATCAGAAAGCACTCTGGGGATCAGAGCAATTAACTATGCAGATCTTGTGTTCCTGTGGTAACATTGTTTTGACAGCCTCACTTGGGGGCTTTAACAGGACCAGTCAAGGCTGTGGTGCATGCATTCTTCTCCACGCTTCCTTGGGCCCAGGAGTCTGTAGTATTCCATTTCCAGAGGAGGTCCATTTCCAGATCAGGGAGGGGGGAAAAAAAGCTGCTGCCTATGCAGCTTTGATCACAGGTTCTGTTGCTGTAGTGAATTCAAAAGATCAAAATAGCAGCCTGAAAACTTTGCCTCCTAAAGAGAAGGAAAATGGAAAACCAGCCAGAGACAAAATGGACTTTATTCAAAGAGGGGTCTGTCTGCCTGGAAACGCAGCAACACATTAAAAACAGAACAGCTGCAGCAGGGAAACCCAGGTCTTAGTGGAACAGGGAAGAAGGAAAAAAGCTCCCAGCATGTCTTCAAACCAAGGTGCAAAAGTTATTTTGGAGAGCTATCAGAGTAGTTTTTCCAATAGCCCCTTCAGTTTCCAGTAAAACAGCATGGCCAAAACACTTCAAACATTTTGTTTTGCTTGTCAACAAGCACACTGACAAGTACCATGTCCATTTCCTCCTGGACATGAGAGAGATGGGCTATGTGATATCAGGCCTTACTACAGACACAAAAAAAAGTACAGTATAGGGAAATTAAGACCAAAAAAGTCACCTGCATAAAGAAGGAAGGACAAAACTAAAAGGTGGTGTCTAAAGCAAAGAGGGCACAGCGCTAGTTCAATAGCAGGAGATATCTTCATGGGGGTACAGAAAGTCATCTCCCTCCTCTTTTTAGAGGAAGGACAGTCATGTCAACCTTCTACCAGTGGAGTTAGATTGAGAGAACCTAACAGTGGATCTGCAGTTTTAAGTTTAGAAAAGACAGTTCAGGAGGCAAAGAGAAGAGGGACTCCAGATTTTAAGGGTTAATTCAGCTGCTGTCATTCTACCTTTATGACTGAATCTTATTTCTTTTCTGAGCTAATGTTAAGAAAGCACTTGGAAATAAGCAGGGGGTGGAGGGGGAAAGACATAAAACCCCCATATCTGATTACACTGTGGTTAAATTGCTTCATACACTACCTGTTGGCACTGGGATAACTCACACGAGACAGCACGTGAAACAGTGTCAGAAGGAATGCAAGCCCATGCTGCTCCCAGTATGCAAGAAATAAAAGTTAATTAATGCAGTGTTCAGCTTCATGCAACTTACCCAGCAGCAGGCTGCTCACTAACAGTCCCTTGCAAGAAGTTACTCAGAGCTACAGCTGAGCTGCCAGAAACCAAGCAGTAGCATGGTAGCAACTCGAAATGGCTGTGATCTGGATCATCCCACTGGCAGAAACGTAGAGCTAAGTGGGTCAGAACCAACAGAAGGTACTGAAGACTCATTTAGTGGATTTCATTATTGTCCCCAGCAATGGCAAGAGCACAGTAAAATTTCACACAAACAGGTCTCAGCTTTGGAGTCCAAACACAGCCCTCACTGAGGCACTGTCTCATTAGTCCTGCCACACACGATCCTAAGAGCATCACAAGCAAGGATGGCAGTTACTGAAACATTCATATGAATATAAATAGGAACATAATTATAAATACAAGGAATCTATAACTATAAATAAAAATTAAAATTAAGAAGATACATATAACTAAATATAAATAAATTAAGCCTATGACTATAAAAATTAAAACTAGAAATATAAATAAATGGAAATAAAACCAGCCAATAACTATAGATTAAAAAAAACCATAAAAAATATACATATAAATAAATATCTTATGAATTGGATTGACAACATTTGTTTACCCACCCCCATGCAAGCTGGGGATCTTCCTAGGGCTGGATGCAGCCACACCATTGAGGAGGTAGAGGCTGAAGGCCGTGCAGCTTTGCACAGACTACTTGTTGTGCCCGACAGTGGCAGTGGGAGATGTCAGAACCTTCCCTTTTGCCTCCTAACCCAGTAAACACCTAGTTCAGCTCAGTGTCTAGGTTAGAAAAGTTAATCTGAGAAAATAACTGTCTATTTTCAAATAGATGGCAGTGGGAGATGCCAGACCCTTCCCTTTTGCCTCATAACCCAGTTAATACTTTGTTCAGCTCAGTGTCTAGGTTAGAAAAGTTAATCTGAGAAAATAACTGTCTATTTTCAAATAGATGGCAGTGGGAGATGCCAGACCCTTCCCTTTTGCCTCATAACCCAGTTAATACTTTGTTCAGCTCAGTGTCTAGGTTAGAAAAGTTAATCTGAGAAAATAACTGTCTATTTTCAAATTCAAACCAAACATTTTCAACCTGTCCTCAGAAATTGGGGGGAAAAGGGTGGGGCTTTTTCCCCCTAGCTCAAGTCCAATCTTTTCTTTCTTTTTTCCTATCTTCCCCCCCCCCCCCCCCCCCCCCATATTTCAGTTATTTAACCACTTGTCATAGGTTTTAAGCCAGGACATCACTGCAAAGATTAATCAAAACAGAGCAAAAAGGTGTATCGAAATGTATTTCCATTTTTCAGTTCAACATTGCCATGTGAAACTGGAAGCTACAAAGCAAAGCTTCAGAAATGCCAGGTTTGGGGACCCTTCAAAACTGAAACATTTACATTTTGAAACAAAAGCTTTCTAATTTTTTCAGTGTTTCCTTTCCACCTCATCCTTTTGGAGCAAAACAGCACAGCTAGGAATAGAATAGAATAGAATAGAATAGAATAGAATAGAATAGAATAGAATAGAATAGAATAGAATAGAATAGAATAGAATAGAATAGAATAGAATAGAATAGACCAGGTTGGAAGATCAAGATCACTGCATCCAATCCATCATCCAACACCACCTAATCAACTAAACCATGGCACCAAGCACCCTATCAAGTCTCCTCCTAAACACCTCCAATGGTGGTGACTCCACCACCTCCCCAGGCAGCCCATTCCAATGGGCAATCACTCTCTCTATGAAGAATTTCTTCCTAACATCCAGTCTAAACCTCCCCTGGCACAGCTTGAGACTGTGTCCTCTTGTGCTGGTGCTGGTTGCCTGGGAGAAGAGAGCAGCCCCCACCTGTCTACAACCTCCCTTTCAGTTTGAAATTGTTTGAGGTCCTCGAATGCTTTCCCAACACAGATTTTTGGGTGTTGTTTTGGGGGTTTCTTTGGTACAGTTGATGCTAATCAGACCAAAATACCAAGCTGCCTACCTCAGTAGCAGTGAGGTGATAGCAGCATTTGTAAATGAACCATCCTTCTGGCTATCAAGATCTAAACCTGTTTCAGAAAAGTAAAAGGTGCTACATCCTCTTACCTATCTCCTGAACCACTGCGATCTGAAGCAAAGATATCACTCAGTAAAGCCAGTATCACTGGCCCTTTTTCCTGGCCAGAGTAAGAGAGCTACTAATTTCCTTAGACACCTGGGAGGTGTGGTTGCAAGTACAGCAAGATATTGATCTTTGCAGTTTCAAGATGGGAGGAAGCTGCTTATTACTTACCTGGGCTATCTGAGGACTGGAGGTGTTATCTTTCCAAGACACGTCAATGTAAAGCCACAGGTTGAAGCCCACTGTGTTTATGTTTAGAACTTGTTCCTTTATTTTTAAATGAAGTGCTTGCAGAGTATCTAATTGAAATAATTAAGATATCTCCATGTCATACCACTCAAGCCAGTTTCTGGGACCTTTATCTTCAGATCTTACTCAAATAGTCTGACACTGATGTCAGTATGAAATTGCTTGAGTAAAGACCTCAGAAGAGTTAAGTAAGTATTACACTTCACCACTTGGCTGACAGGAAGACTTGAATTATAGTCCTGGTATTTAGCTTCAAATTATCAAGAGAAGGGTTTCTTTCTTAGTTGCCATCAGCCTCTTGTATTTTTTTAATAGCCACCCTTTTAGAATCAAGAGAGTAACTCTTGTTTTCTCCTGTTGCTTTTCACTCTCTGGGGCAAGACCTACTAAGGAAATGTCTGCTACTGAATGTTATTATTCATCTTATATTATACTGGGGGAGAGTAATTAAAAAGCAAAGGTTACTGTGATTGTATGGTACACACACACATCGATATTTCCTTTGGTACTGTGTCAAATCCTCTTTCAGCTCCGTATGTGACTTTATTTTAGGTTTTGCCTTTACCTGAGCACAACCAACATCTGTTGGCTAAAAAGGGGATGAAAGATGTACAAGGATGTACTTCAAATAATAGGCAAGTCCTTCAGGGTTCAATTTATTCATTCCTGGCAATGGCTTATCCTCTTAAGTAACCCTCTGTAGTAGCCCCCAGCTGAAACCAGGAGACCCTCCAAAATTAACCAGACTAAAGACAGTAGCCGGTATCCTCACTATATTATTTTGTAGGTTGGTGTAGTTGATGGGTTGGCTTTCTAATTAAAGCCCCAGCTCAGGTAATCTGGAAGACTTTAGTGACATGCAAATGTAAGAAAATCACTCATCTGAGCATAGAGATGGAGCAAAGAAATACAGAAACAGACAATTCAGGGTGAACTGAATACATCCAAGTGTATCAGCAGCATCTTGGGAATTACCTGTGAAGTATGCAGGCATACTAATCACAAAGAAGTGAATACTGTCACAGAATCCTTACCAAATAGCTTAAAAGCTCAAGACTTATATCTGAGGGTGAAGTTTTGCACTGCAGCAAAACTCATCTAAGACCAAGTTGTCACTGGAAGAGGCGGCCTTGCTCCCCTGCCAATCCCAAGCCTCAAGAGTTCTGAACAGTATTGACACTCCTTTAGCCCAATGCTAAGCTCATTTGAGAAGCTGAAGCAGTAGCAAACTAATTTTTATCTTTTTCTGAGGAATATCCAGGGCTGCCCTTCTTCAGTGGTTTTATAGTCACTACCTCAGCTTATCGGAACAAATTCACCTTAAGCTCAGTGGGAATCTGACCATGGACAAATAGCATTGTCCATAAGAGCTGCCTAAAGAATAGAATAGAATAGAATAGAATAGAATAGAATAGAATAGAATAGAATAGAATAGAATAGAATAGAATAGAATAGACCAGACTAGGTTGGAAGAGACCTTCGAGATCATTGTGTGAAACCTATCATCCAACACCACCTAATCAACTAACCCATGCAACCAAGCACCCTATGAAGTCTCCTCCTAAACACCTCCAATGATGGTGACTCCACCACCTCCCCAGCCAGCCCATTCCAATGGGCAAAAAAAGCATGAAGATCCATGGGGAAATGAGTGTCAGAGGTGGAAAGGATATTGGATAATTCAGTACACATCCCTGTGAGTGGATCATTGCAAGTGCCAGAGAGTTGTGGGGCTTTTCAGTACCTTTTTGTATGGGTTCTTCTGAGGTTACTGAAAGGTTGTCAAAACTGGAAGCTCAATTTTCCCCATCCTTCACTTATGTTCATTACTGTGCCTATTTTTCTGGGAAACAAAAAATAAAATACAAAGTCTCTAGATGAGCTATAGCAACAATTCAAAACTAAGTAATAGAGTTTGGCTTAGCCATTGGAGCTGTTGTGACTTACGAGCCTTGCAAGCTTATATACAGCAATTAAGATCCCTGTGACTCAGACCTGGGGGCTTATAACTCCCAGCATCAGAAGACTGCTTCATGAGGACTTCATGGACTCTACAGAGTCATGAGGCTTTTAATACAAAAGCTCCTTCTGCACTGATACTTACCCCTGTGGGAAATATTTCTGATGAGAAAAATGTCTCTCTTAGGTGTGTGCCTGATCTTCCAGTCCATTCACACAACTCTTGTGGCAAAAGAAAGTTAGGGAGTTTTGCTGATGGTGTCACTGGGAATTCACCCTGCTGAAAGCACTCCCAGCTTCATCCCAGCTGAATGAAAGCAGTTTTCTGTCACCTGCTTCCCGTAGCCCTGTGTATGAGGCAGCCAAATGTGAGCAGAGAGTCTTGCACTTAACACACACTGAGCATCTCAGCTGGTCTCATGAAAGCTTCTCTAACTTGTGCCAAGGCAGAGTCCTCCATGGAGCCTGATGCTAGCTCTGGGTGTCTCTATACATCCATATCAGGTCTGGGTTAATTCTTCTGTTTCAGCAGCACATCAAATATAGCACTTGACTGCAGTTTTAAATGCTTTCATTCCAGCAGAAAATTGATGTCTCACAGGTACAAAACTTTTTTAACCTCAATTCATATAATGCTTTGGGACTGGAGCTGCCAAGATTTTTATACAACGCTTCTTGAAACCTGAGAACTCAGAGCAGGAATTCATACCAAAGCTAACAGAAATGTACAGCCTTCAGCATCTCAAGGAACTAGGGGTTTATTTTAAACCTTAGGCCTCCAACATTATGAGGCAGGTGAAACATGATGTGGCCTACAAGCCAGAACATTTTTGTGTAGGTCATGAGAGGCATTGAGCCTTTTCAAAGGGAGCATCAAAATAAGCTACCTACACTGTCTCCTTTGCCAGAGGATCCAGGTCTGTGTGCCAAAGGTCCAAAATAAGATCTCCTGAGCCTAGCCAGGGAGAATCTGGCTAGAAGAGATGCACCCACTCAGAGACTCTATCTTCCAGGGGCAGAGATCTGATAGGAGACTAGATTTCAGGCAGCAATCAATCTCATCAATATCTCCAGGAGTCAAGCCTCACCCACAGCCTGCCAACGCAGCAAAGCAGAAACCAGTCATGGTGCCAGCCCTGCAACACGCACAATTTGTACTCTGCAATCTGTCCCCATGCAAAGTGGCAGAGACCCTCACCTTGTATGATTCAAGTCCACTAATTGTTGGTCTTCCCCGCTGGGTACTCACACACATACTGCATGCATTTGTCAGCCAAGTACCAGCAGGCAAGCTGTGAACCACAAAAAGGTAAAATGTCCTGTGACTTGCCTGCACCACTGCTGGGAATTGGAATGTTCAGCCCACAGAGGAAATCGTGTTGGCACACTTCCCCTCACCCTTCCCAAAAAGGTGTCATTCACATACATAAGAAAAACTTCAAAACATTTCTGGGCTGATGCCTCAGTTCACACAGAATCATAGAATTGTTAGGGTTGGAAGGGACCTCAAGGATCATCTAGCTCCAACCCCCCTTCCATGGGCAGGGGCACTTCACACTAGACCAGGCTGCTCAGAGCCACATCCAGCCTGGCCTTAAAAACCTCCAGGGCTTCTACTACCTCCCTGGGCAACCTGTACCAGTGTCTCACCATCCTCATGGTGAAGAACTTCTTCCTGACATACAATCTGAATCTATCCATTTCTAGTTTTTTTTTCCACTCCCCCTAGCCCTATCATTACCTGACACCCTAAAAAGTCCCTCGCCAGCTTTCTTGCTAGGACTCTGCCTGCCTAGCTGTTTTGCTGCCACCTGGGTGGTTAGGCAGTCACCTGGGCAGGCTGCAAGTTTTGAAGCTAAGAGATCTAGGAAGCTGGAAGCAAAGGAATTGGATGAAGGACGTCTAATGGGTAGCTTATTCAGCTGCTGACCAGCCTAGGGGGTAGCCCCTGGTAATTGGAAGGAGCCAGCAGTGTCATGGCATCATAGAATGGTGGGTAGCCAGTGGAGCAGGTCACAAGGTTCACAACAGCATGACAACTTTCCAAGCAGGTTTCTACGAAGCTGGAGAACCAGCCAACCCAGTAATACAAAACCCAATCAGCGTTTTCAAAGGGAGAAGTGTTGCGTCAGGAAACTTATGATCAGCTCTATTAATCAGACTAATCAGACATCACTTCCTCGTGGATGCTAAAACTGTGAATGGGAAGTACCTGACTGCTGTTAGCACACCTCATATTTCTACCTCCTCCTCAAACTTGATACACAAACAGCTGACAACAGGGACAGATATGTGGAGCACAGAATGCCTTGTGCAACAGCTGCACTCTCTTGCTTGCAGGAAAAAGAGGAGAGAGGAAAAGAGAACTAAAATGGCAGTGGAATCCCTGCCCCATCTGAATACCCCTTAGCTCTGTCAAAACTGCTCTGCACGGCTTAGGCAAGCTAGTGAACAATTTGTGGTGTGAAATGAAAGTAGCAACAGCCAGTTCACCTGAGATCAGAGAAACTGGAGCAGCTCAGAGGGAAGACAAACTACAAATGCAAAGAAAAAATATCATTAATCTATTGTTACAGAACAGCAACAGCATTGGCCCTCCCTCCCAATGCTTACTGTTTGTGAACACCCCTTTGAGAAATCTTCCATTTATGAACCCAAACTTTGTATACTGTCATGGTTCAGAGAAATTTTGTGTGTTTCCCACTAAGTGTCTGTGTCATGGAAGAGATCACTTTACACATGGTCTAGAGAGCACAAAAACGTCCAGCAGCCATAGCATGGGTCAGCATGTGTCCCACCCTCTGAATTCATACTTGAAGATACTTCTTATTCCATATAGGACATTCTCTAGCCTGATGTGGCTCTGAATCAAATTAAATGAATGGTTGCAGTACTTTATTACAGATGCAGCTCAATGCTGTTTGCTTGCCCCCAGCAAAACGTCCTTCAGCTCTGCGGGGAATAACCTGGGAGTCAGAAACTTAATTAATGGTTTCACCCAGCACCAGGGACAGTCTGCAAGGAGCAGTGAGCAGGATAGCTTTCTTCATATGTCAGTATATTCATGTCCAAAGAAGTCTATATTAATAGCTTCAGCAGAATATTTTATGGTATTCACTGCAAAGCCAAGAAACAAAGATACTGTAAAGCTATTTGGTGCCTTCCTAAATGGAAGCAGAGCTTAATAGCTGTCTATTAACAACTGCTTTCATACCTAACATTTTGAAACAAGAACTACAGGTGAACCCATGGCAATCCATTTTAGCCTCTGGAGACAAGAACACCTATTTGATTTCTTAATTCTAGTTCTGGTTGTTATTATTCCAGCTTCACTTCCTTCCTTCTGACACATGTAGGCATCACCATTATGTGGTCTGTCCGTGTAAGGACAGCGTCTAACACCAAACAAGCTGACAGCAGAGCATCTCAGGGCTCTTACTGCTCCCTGTGTGGTGCCAAGTGTGAATAAAATCCTCATCTCCCACACTACACCTCCTGAGGGGTGCTAGGCAAAACTGAGACAGTCAAAAACCACCCTGCAGTAAAATTCTGACCGATCAAAGTTGTCTCTGTGGGGTTGGAAAAGGATGTGCGGAAAAGATTCTGAGACATCTTCCTGATCTGCAGTGACTGGTGATGGCTTAGCAGGTGGTGTGGGTAAGCAATGCCAGCTCCTCTGTTATCCATTCTATAGTTATCATCTCATGCATTTAAAAACTTGAAAGATATGATCCTCTCAAGCACTTGCACACGTTCCTCTCAGGAACAGCCTGATATTAATAAGATACGTCTCAGATGAAAAGGTCAGCTGAGGGGCGTAAGTGCTTGGTGAATGGGACAGGTAAAGGAGTGTGCACAAAGCATTAGCTCAGGCTTCTCTCTCTCTCTGCTCCCCACAAAAATCAAACATGCCACATCTTATTCATGGGCTTAAATATTGCCCTACTCCTGTCCTTTTACTGCTGTTTTGTCATTTCTGTTGGTGTTTGTGTTGGTGTTCATGTCACCTATTTAGATTGCAGGGCTGGGTTTTTTTCCTGAGCTGCTTATCTGAGAACTTCTTGCACTTTTAACAAAATGGGGCTCACTCCTCTGTTGACTTTCTGTACAGCCTGAGTGCCATGAATGATAATAAAGTCTATTTCTGATCTTTGAAACTTGTGTTATAGCTAAACTATGTATTTTTCCCTCCTACACCTTCCTATCACATTGTGACCCCTGACTTTTCTCAGCCTCCTCACCACATTTCCCTCCCACATGACGGCTAAATTTAAATCGAGACTGGATGATTATCTTTTATGTGGAGCTCAATCACACATCAGAGACTTGATTTGGGAATTACTGAGAAAAATGCATGCTTTGTGTAGATCAGACTAAATAACCATAGGGGATCCTAGCTTTTAAAATCTCTTTTTCTTCCATGCATCAAGCTTTTCTTTTCATCTGAAATATATATTATGAGCCTGCAGTTGACTAATATGCATAGAATCATAGAATGGTCTAGGTTGGAAGGGACCTCTAAAGGTCATCTAGTCCAACCCCTCTGCAGTAAGCAGGGGCATCCTCAACTAGATCAGGTTGTCCAGAGTCCTCCCAAGCCTCGCCTTGAATCTCTCCAGGGAAAGAGCCCCAGCCACCTCCCTGGGCAACCTGTTCCAGTGTTCCACCACTCTCATGGTAAAGAACTTGTTCCTAACATCCAATCTAAATCTACCCTTCTCTAGTTGAAAACCATTGCCCCCCATCCTATCACTACAGGACTTTGTAAACAGTCTCTCTCCATCCTTCCTGTAGCCCACTTCAGGTACTAGAAAGCTGCTATTAGGTCTCCCTGGAGCCTCCTCTTCTCCAGGCTGAACAATCCCAGCTCCCTCAGCTTGTCCTCATAGCAGAGGTGCTCCAACCCCCTGATCATTTTCATGGCCCTCCTCTGAACCTGCTCCATCAGGTCCATGCCCTTCCTGTATTGAGGGCTTCAGAGCCCTGTTGTAAGGCTGAATGAACAGGCAGTGATGGTCTAGATGCCTTAGAACAAAGGTCCCAAGACGAGACAGGCTGTTTCCATTATTTCAGGGAGACTTGCTCTGTAGTCTAACAGTGTTGGAAACTAAACACCCTTGGCACTGATCTGTAGTGTACCTGTTCCAACAAATACAGAGTAACAGAGCTTCCCAGAAAATACACTGCACAGAGCAACACAGAAAACCTTTCCCAGAAGGAGCCTTGGTTCCAGGGCCTAGGCTTCATAAAACCACAAGGGGAGGAAGCACACATCCCTCCCCTTCTTCACACCTTTCTTCCCTGAGCAAACACTGCAAAAGCAGCTCCTGAAAACAAATCTTAAGGGATTTCCTCAGCCAGTTCCCATTTCTTGTTCCTATCCCTGTAGCAGAGACACCAGTTCTTCATTTGCATCTCATCTGTGTCAGTGGGGTTTCAGCCTTTCCTGTTTATGGAGCATCATGGCAGCAGCACCATTAGGATAATTACAGTTATGATCAAACTCCCTTGCAGACTACCAAGAGAAGTTTTGTGTCTGGATAATGAGGTCAGCAATTTCCAAGATCTGTGGAGCAAGGACAAATTGTTTTGGCATGGTGCCTGGTTTACTCCCAAGTTTCCTTGTACCACCTTCTCCAACAGCAGACCCTATCTGCTTTTCCAGATCACTGTTCAATGCTGCTTCCTGCTTCAGGCTCTTTTTCCCCCAGGATGAACTATACACTGTTTTTATCCTCTGCAGAAGATCCACCACCAGCACAGAGGTCAATGGAGAATTCTTCCAGTTAAGATATTTACAGAAGCAATGGTGAGTGGAAAAGAGGAGCATTCACAGGCCAAAATCATATTCAAGTGTTCCTAAATAAACATCACTGAACATAATTCTAAGCTGTTTCTACTTTGCAAGTAAGAAGAGGAAACACAACATAGTCTGCTACTCACAAATGTGTTCTGGTGTTCTGAATCCACCCTGGATGCTGCTGCTGTTTCTTCAAGGGAGTCACATACTCCAAGGCATCTCTGCTCCTCTGGTCTAGCTGGAGAGATCTGGTAGGTTAGGTTTTATTTAGTGCTTAGTCTCCTGTCACTTTCAAGGCAAGACTAACACCACCACTTCCTCAGCTCATACCACGGAACCAAAATTTATATTGAAGCACCAGAATTTTCACAGAGCCATGCTCTGTAGACCAAATAATTCTAAACATAACTTGGCTTGAATTGAACATATAGCCATCAAACCCCCTCCCTCTCCTTCCCTGCCCACCTGGATTTTCCCCCTCAGTTTAGGAAAGATGTTGACTTGCTGGAACATGTCCAGAGAAGGTCAACAAAGCTGAGGAGGGCTTTGGAGCACAAGCCCTATGAGGAGAGGCTGAGGGCCTGGGGTTGCTTAGCGTGGAGAAGAGGAGGCTCAGGGGAGACCTTATTGCTCTCTACAACTACCTGAAGGGTGGTTGTAGACAGTGGGGGTTAGTCTCTTCTCCCAGGCAACCAGCAACAGAACAAGAGGACACAGTCTCAAGCTGTGCCAGGGGAGGTTTAGACTGGATGTTAGGAAGAAATTCTTCATAGAAAGAGTGATTGGCCACTGGAATGGGCTGCCCAGGGAGGTGGTGGAGTCACCATCACTGGAGGTGTTTAGGAGGAGACTTGGTGGGGTGCTTGGTGCCATGGTTTAGTTGATTAGATAGTTTTGGATGATAGGTTGGACTCGATCTCAAAGGTCTCTTCCAACCTGGTCTATTCTATTCTATTCTATTCTATTCTAATCAGAACAGCTGTATTACAAGTGAACTCCTGGCCCAAACAAAACCAGTAGCAAAACTATCACTAAGAATTATCTGCCTTAGAACAGCACTTAGAACAGCTATGTGGAGAGTAAGCTTTTTACAAAGCAGAGCAGCTGACTTAGGAATACAGAATTAATCAGGTTGGAAAAGACCTTTGAGATCACTGAGTCCAGCCTACCACAAGCACTCCAGCTTTTGGAGGCTGGAGGAGCACTCCAGCTACCTAATATCCTAGCAATCAAAGCAGAGCACCTTGCACTCTGCAGGGGTGGAAAGTCATTGCCATCCATTTATCCTTTCTATATGGCTTCAATATAACCTATACAGACTACCAGGATGTTAGCATAAGGCCTCTACTTTATGCTCACCATTTGACAGAGAAGACACAATGCACACCAACACTTCCTCTGCAGTCTTTCCATGTGCCCTGAGCCAGATACCATCTTCTTGGCTAAAGCTCCTACCATATCTGCACGCAACTGTTTCTCTCCCTGTTGCTATAGCTGTACATTATGAAACTCCTTAATCAGCCAATACATCTGCCTTTGGCACAGCTCTCTTGAGCAGGTGTGCTGTACAAAGCATTCCTCAGGACTAGCTGGGATTAAATGGCATTTAGTGGGTCCCTGGAGCTGCAGTTTATGTTGCTTTGAGCTTAATAAGGCCAAGTT
The DNA here is from genome assembly GCF_026170545.1 of Melanerpes formicivorus. Classification (NCBI taxonomy): domain Eukaryota; kingdom Metazoa; phylum Chordata; class Aves; order Piciformes; family Picidae; genus Melanerpes; species Melanerpes formicivorus. The sequence continues at coordinate 652,217 of NW_027142410.1, forward strand.
TCCTCTGCTCAGCAGAGCCAAAGGATGTTGTGCACTTAGATATACAAAGACAAGAGGAACAGAAAATGACTGTAACTAAAGTGTAGGATAAGTCCAGCACCACTGAATGTTTAAAGTTCTGACTTGCAACCACTTAAGATAGAACTTTCCATATAAGCCTGCTTCCAGATGCAGACATCTGGGGAACAAGCACTTTGGGGCTAAAAATATTTCTGATGCATTCCAGGAAAGTAGAAGAAGCCAGGAAACAGATGCTTTGTTCTATAGCATTTTCCTACAACACTCCTACAGCAAAGCTTCCACAACCTTGCCTTTTTTGCTGAAGCAGCTCCATAGATAACATCCCATGGCTGGGATACTTGGACAACTTTGAGTTGCTAGGGGGTTTAGTGTTAAAGGTTTTGCTGCCTAAAGTCGCAGTGACACCATGTGGCAAATTGCTTATCCCAGAAGATGGGCTGGTGGGAAGGGTAGTGTGCAATCTTCTACTTTTTATTTTACTTCGTTAAACTTGGGTTACAGATTCCCAGAGGCAACTGCACTGGCTGGCAAAGGTAAACCAGGATAGAGCAATTGCCATCTAAACAGGTATGCAGAACCAAGGTATCATAGTATCATAATATCTGTCAGGGTTGGAAGGGACCACAAGGATCATCCAGTTCCAACCCCCCTGCCATGGGCAGGGACACCCCACACTACATCAGGCTGGCCAGAGCCTCATCCAGCCTGGTCTTAAACACCTCCAGGGATGGGGCCTCGACCACTTCCCTGGACAACCCATTCCAGGGCTTCACCACTCTCATGGGGAAGAACTTCCTCCTCATGTCCAGCCTGAATCTCCCCACCTCCAGCTTCATTCCATTCCCCCTAGTCCTATCACTACCTGAGATCCTGGGAAGTCCCTCCCCAGCCTTCCTGTAGGCCCCCTTCAGATACTGGAAGGCCACAATGAGGTCACCTCAGAGCCTTCTCTTCTGCAGACTGAACAGCCCCAACTCCTTCAGTCTGTCCCCATAGGAGAGGTGCTCCAGCCCTCTGATCATCCTCGTGGCCCTTCTCTGGACACCTTCCAGCATGTCCATATCCCCCAATATGGAATTTTACCTCATCTCCAGAAGTATAATGTTTGCAAAAGTGTCCTCCAAAACCATTCCTGTAAGTGCAGCAGGGAAATACCTGCAAGCGCAGTTTGCATATCTGCCAAAACATCAGATTCACTTAGCAGATGCAACCAACTACCAGAACTGTGTCCAGCTCTGGAGTCCCTGTTGCAAGAAAGATCTGGATGGTGATGGAAGGTGTCCAGAAAAGTGCCACAAGGATGATTAGAGAGCTGGAGCACCTCTCTCATGAGGACGGACTGAGAGAGTTGGGGCTGTTCAGTCCGGAGAGGAGAAGGCTCCAAGGAGATTTTATTGTGGCCTTCCAGTATCTGAAGGGGCCCTACAAGAAAGCTGGAGAGGGACTTTTTAGGGTGTCAGGGAGTGATAGGACTAGGGGGAATGGAAAAAAAAAACCCAACTAGAAACGGGTAGATTCAGATTGGATATTAAGAAGAAGTTGTTCACTATGAGGGTGGTGAGACACTGGCACAGGTTGCCCAGGGAGGTGGTAGAAGCCTCATCCCTGGAGGTTTTTAAGGCCAGGCTGGATGTGGCTGTGAGCAACTTGATCTAGTGTGAGGTGTCCCCTCCCATGGCAGCAGGGTTGGAACTAGATGACCCTTGAGGTCCCTTTCAGCCCTGAGAATTCTATGATTCTATGTTCTCAAAAAAGAGCACCTGAAAGATGTCTTGAATGATCTTAGATGAGGTCTTTCCTGACAGAAACAATTCTATGACCTCAGACATCTTAGATGATCACAGAGGTCCTCTCCAGCCAAAACAATTCAATGATTCTGTGATTTTAGATGTCTTAGATGATCCCTGGAGGTATTCAAGCAGCATGTGAACCTGGCACTTAGGGACATGGTTTAGTGTTGGGTCAAAGGTTGGACTTGATGATCCTGAAAGTCTCTTCCAACCATATTCTGCGATTCTGTGATCTTACGTCCTCTCCATGCAAAACAATTCTATGACTCTATGATCTAACTACCTATGGTTTCATTCTGATGTAATACCACACCAAAACAAAACAACAACAACAACATCAAACAAACCCAAACAAACAAAAAACAAAACAACAACAACAAACCCCTTGCAATTGGTTTTAAAAATGAACACATTTGTGGCCTTAATCTCATGGGTTTTTTCCTAGTATATGCAGATACCTCCATTTATTTTTACAGACAATTACAGAATTAACCAGGTTGGAAAAGACTTTTGAGGTCATCAAGGCCAACACCCAACACCATCTAATCAACAAAAACATGACACTGAGTGCCACATCCAGTCTCTTTTAAAACACCTCCAGTGATGGTGACTCCACCACCTCCCTGGGCAGCACATTCCAATGGCCAATCTCTCTTTTCTGTGAAGAACTTCTTTCCTATCATCCAGCCTAAACCTCCCCTGGCGTCCTTTTGTTCCTGAAGAAAGTATTTAAATTCAATACTGCTGCTAGAAATGTTCTCTGTTATCACCCTGCTTATGTAATGTGGTGACTGATGTGATGAATCATCCCTCCCTGTTATGGCTCTCGCTGTCCAAATCAGGTACTGCACATTTGAAAGGCACAGATGATGAAGACTGGTAAGAGTGGCCAGATTTCTCTAAAGAGACATGGAGGTAGGCAGGCAGAGAGGCAGATGAAAAACTGAATACAGATCATTTACATATAGCTAAACCAGAAAGAGAATAATACAATACATAAGCTCTTCACAGATAATACATTCACTCAGCACTACCATTAAAAAACCAATAAAATCAATGTTCAGGAAGAAATGTGTGAGGCAAGGGTCAGAAAAGAGTAGGAGAAAAGGAGAATTAGAATAGGAGAATTAACCAGGTTGGAAGATACCTTTGAGATCATCAAGTCCAACCTATCACCCAACACCATCTAATCAACTAAACCATGGCACCAAGCACCCCATCCAGTCTCTTCCTAAACACCTCCAGTGATGGTGACTCCACCATCTCCCCAGGCAGCCCATTCCAATGGGCAATCACTCTTTTTGTGAAGAACTTCTTCCTAACCTCCAGCCTAAACCTCCCCTGGCACAGCTTCAGACTGTGTCCTCTTGTTGTGGTGCTGCCTGCCTGGGAGAAGAGACTAAAATTAGTGTGCTCTCAAGAATAGTGTGTTCTCAAGAGAGGAAAGGAAGGGCAAACAGAACAAACATGACTCTCAGCTGCATAGGCTTTGCAAGGTACATGTTCCCTAAATGTTGCTTTTTTATTGATCAGTTATCTAACATGCTGCTGCAATTGTTTTGTCCAGAGTTGAACTCCAGGCACCCAATTTATTTCAACACCATCACAGTGCATCTGATTTCATGTTACATATGTTAGTCTGAATAGTGATGTAACAGGATTTTCACCTACATACATAACATATTTTCACCCCTGTGCACAGTAGTTTAGAGGCTGGGAATCAGCAGCTAGTTGGACACAAGACTGCCTGATTGTTAGAACAGGAGTTTGAGTTCATAGAATTGTCAGGGCTGGTAGGGACCTCAAGGATAGGATAGGATCGGATAGGGCAGGGCAGGGCAGGGCAGGGCAGGGCAGGGCAGGGCAGGGCAGGGCAGGGTAGAATAGAATAGAATAGAATAGAATAGAATAGAATAGAATAGAATAGAATAGAATAGAATAGAATAGAATAGAATAGAATAGAATAGAATAGAATAGAATAGAATAGAATAGAATAGAATAGAATAGAATAGAATAGAATAGAATAGAATAGAATAGAATAGACCAGACCAGACCAGACCAGACCAGACCAGGTTGGAAGAGACCTTTGGGATCATTGAGTCCAACCTATCACCCAACACCATCTAATCAACTAAACCATGGCACCAAGCACCCCACCAAGTCTCCTCCTAAACACCTCCAGTGATGAAGACTCCACCACCTCCCTGGGCAGCCCATTCCAATGGCCAATCACTCTCTCTATGAAGAACTTCCTAACCTCCAGCCTAAACCTCCCCTGGCACAGCTTGAGACTGTGGCCTCTTGTTCTGGTGCTGGTTCTTTGGGAGAAGAGTCTAGCCACCACTGTCTACAACCTCCCTTCAGGTAGTTGTAGAGAGCAATAAGGTCTCCCCTGAACCTCCTCTTCTCCAGGCTAAGCAACCCCAGCTCCCTCAGCCTCTCCTCATAGGGCTTGTGCTCCAAAGCCCTCCCCAGCTTTGTCGCCCTTCTCTGGATATGTTTCAGCAACTCAACATCCAACCCTCTCTGCCATCCACTAAATCAGGTTGCTCAGAGCCACATCCAGCCTGGCCTTAAAAACCTCCAGGGATGAGGCTTCCACCACCTCCCTGGGCAACCTGTGCCAGTGTCTCACCACCTTCATGGTGAACAACTTCTTCTTAATATCCAATCTGAATCTACTCACTTCTAGTTTTGCTCCATTCCCCCTAGTCCTATCACTACCTGACACCCTAAAACGTCCCTTCCCAGTTTTCTTCCCAGTCCCCTTCAGATACTGGAAGGCCGCAATAAGGTCTTCTTGGAGCCTTCTCCTCTCCAGCGGAAGATCAATGACCTGCCCCTCAAACGCTGTCACCCTGACTAGTGAGATTATGCTGCCACCTTGTGCCCTGTCAGTTTTACTTTGCTACAGCGACAGCAACTTTTCCCCTAGACAGTGTGCATGTCACCCTGCTACACACGTGCAGTGACCATGCCTTCTGCGGCTGAGGCCTCTTTGGTGTGTAGGTTCATGAGTTCTCTCCTTAGCTCTCTTACCTGTGACTGACAGACTGCAGCCTTCACTTCACCATCGCTCCAATTCGCAATGGAAGTGCTGTCCATGGACATGCCTAGGCAGGGATTGAAAGGAGCCCTGCAGAGGGGGTAAAAAGGAGTAGGGTTTTGGAGTAATTGCTACAGAATGTCCTCCTGCTGCCAAGAGGACATAGTGAAAAGCAAAATGCACTTTGAAATTGACAGTAAACACTGACATACTCTCCACAGCTGGGAAAGAGAATGATTACAAATAATGGTACACTTTTCCATGTTGATAATGGAGTCTTCCTCTCCACCTCCCCAGGTGTAAAGCTTCTGTATTTGTGGTAGAATTTTCCTTGCTTGAAAAACAAACCAAAACAAATCAAATCTGTGTTATAATTGTTTGTATTCTGAATCCAAGTAGGGCTGTTCCCTTTGGCCAAACTAAATAAAACAGCTGTATGTCAAAGTGGTTATGCTGTTCCCTTGAAACAAGACAGGCTTTATGTGCAGTGAATGCTGACACAACATTTTGGAATACCTGGAAGAAGCTTAGCATGGCTGCAATCACCTTGAAAACCAACTGGGAATCCACCTCCCCAATTTATTCCTTATTCCTCAACAGTGTGTTCTCCCACCAGTGTTCCCTCTCAAGACACTTCAGAAGTGAAGACACAGAACCAAACCTTGCAATGCTGACAATCTGAAATGCATGTGCAAGGAAGGACCAGGGACATGCCAGCTGAAAATAAGCTTGAGAGCTCTGAGCTGACAGAGCTGCTGCAATAACCTGGGATACATGCTGGAGAGATCCCACAGAAGGCTTGAGTAGCTACAAGGTTCCCTCAAAATGTCTGACTGGAGACAAATCATCAGACCTTCTTCTTCATTGTCAAAGCCACAAGCACCATTATACACCCAAACTACTGAAGTATTTTCTCTCTGATCCTTGTATGCCAAAGTCAATCACAGCATCTTGCTCTGGTTAGAGTTTCGGGAACATCCTGTCTTTTCTTCAGACTATGCCATAGCAGAATGAGAGTTTCCAGCTAGCAATTGAAGGTTATGTTTGCCTGTTCCCTGTTTTGGAGGAGGTTAAGTGCCTTGCATTGACTCTATAAACGGACTCTCTCAAACCTTGTGACAGTGGGGGCTTTATACTTTCTTATAATACTAAAATATCCACGGAAATACACAGGCAGCTGAATCATCTCTGTGAGACTTAGCAGTGCATTTCAACAGGAATTATAATAACTCTTACTGCTGTGGCAGTGCAAAGCTCTGGGCAGACTCACAGAGAATCCCTATGCAAAGTTAAGAACAATAACAGACAAAGAAGACTTTGAAGTCATGTGGTTAGTGTCCCTCAGTGAGTCTCTAGTGGTAGGTACAGACCTCAGCACTTGTTTACTCAGAGGACAAGGAAGGTGTCTCAGGCCAGCCGGCCGGCCTGCCTGCATGCCTGCCTGCCTGCCTTCCTTCCTTCCTTCCTTCCTTCCTCTTTCTTTCTTTCTTCCTTTCTTTCTTTCTCTCTTTCTCTCTCTCTCTTTCTCCCTCTCTTTCTCTCTCTTTCTCTTTCTTTCTTTCTTTCTCTCTCATTCTTTCTTTCTCTCTTTCTCATTCTTTCTTTCTCCCTCTTTCTCTCTTCTCTCTCTTTCTTCTTTCTTTCTTCCTTCCTTTCTTTCTTTCTTCCTTCCTTTCTTTCTTTCTTTCTCTCTTTCTCGCTTTCTTTCTCTCTTTCTTTCTCTTTCTTTATCCCTTCCTTTCTCTCTTCTCTCCTCCTTCTCTCTCCTCTTCCTCTCTTTTCTCTCTCCTCTTTCTTGCTCCTCTTCTCCCCTCTTTCTCTTCTCTTCTCTTCTCTTCTCTTCTCTTCTCTTCTCTTCTCTTCTCTTCTCTTCTCTTCTCTTCTCTTCTCTTCTCTTCTCTTCTCTTCTCTTCTCTTCTCTTCTCTTCTCTTCTCTTCTCTTCTCTTCTCTTCTCTTCTCTTTCTCTCTTCTCTTTCTCTCTTCTCTTCTCTTTCTCTCTTCTCTTTCTCTCTTCTCTTCTCTTTCTCTCTTCTCTTCTCTTCTCTTCTCTTCTCTTCTCTTCTCTTCTCTTCTCTTCTCTTCTCTTCTCTTCTCTTCTCTTCTCTTCTCTTCTCTTTCTCTCTTCTCTTTCTCTCTTCTCTTCTCTTTCTCTCTTCTCTTTCTCTCTTCTCTTCTCTTTCTCTCTTCTCTTTCTCTCTTATCTTCTCTTTCTCTTTTCTCTTTCTCTCCTTTCTTTCCAACATACCTGACAACAAAGCTGTTTGTCTGGAGAGACATTTGGTACAGTTGTGTCAGAAAGAGAGTCCTTGACACTGTGCTGCAAGTTAGCAAGGACCTACCTGACAGGGCACCCCCCACGGCTGCAGCCTGCACAGCTGAAGTGCCTGTGACCCATGAAAATCTAACTGTAAATGTCTAAACCCACTGTGAGATCCAGCTGGGGTAGCTGAGCCTTCTCAAAAAGCTCAGAAAGGACATGTAAACTATTGGTTCTGCAACTGTAAATGCTTTTTACTCTGGAAAGCCATTTTCTGATCCACTCATTGGAGCTGGAAGGAAATTCTAGCAGCTACTCCTCCTTTGTGAAATCACAATCTACTATTCAAGTAAGCTGCAGAAGAAGGAAACCATCTCACATCAAAGCTTATCTTTAATGTGTTGTATCCAAGTGAGAGAATGGAGTTTATATATATATACATATTAAAAAAAAGTATATATGTGCTTTTATCCAGCTTGCCTGTCCCCTTATCTTTCATTGCTGTTTCTTTTACAGCCACCTTCCTCCACAGCCAACAAAGTATTTAATCTTTCTCCTGGGCCTGGATAAAGTGTGTTCTTGTGCAAAAGGTCAGATGAAGGCAATGTACCAGTGAAACTCCAGAGCAGCCTTCAGACTACAAATTGAATGGAGTTTCAATGGCAAACAATTGTTACATCTAATCTCTGCACAGAGAAATGCTCTAACCCCAGTTTATGAGTCTCCATTATCAACTGCTCCATTACTGACTTCATACCCATGCAGTAAATCATGGTCCTGGAATGAAGAAAGAGGAAAAATCAATCCCTGTACTCACTCAGCATTCATTTCTGTAAGGTGCTGATCTCCTGTCCAGTACTTCTGGAGGTGCAAAATCCCACAGACTGCCATTGGAAGCCTTTCAGGATGCGTGACATCTGGTCTCACAGTAGCCTTGTGGTCAGCAATGCTGGACACAGTGTCCAGGACTTCATCAGGTGAGCTGAAACAAGAAGCCTTTAGAGCAGGCAGATACTGCTAGAGACCCTTCCTTTCCTCTGAAAGAAGCCTCACTTATGAGAGCAGAGGTATTTTGTTATCAGAAAACCTCTGTGAATCCAGAACAAAGCTCAGGGATTGCTGTGTTTCTTGTGGGATGACAGTAAGCCAAGGATGCATTTGGAGAGCCATAGGTGGCAAGGAAACAGAGTCTCTCACAGGCAACCCACAAACATGAACAGTTGTGTTAATGATAAAGGTAAGAAGGAGGCCTATTGCCCTACAGGAATCCTTGCCATGGCAGCATTTGCCATGCTCCAGACATACAGGTATTTTATTTTCTGCTGGGCCTGCCATTCCTTCATCATTTCACAGGGAGGGTTTAAGAGGTGCCCCTCTGCCCTTGAGCAAATACCATCTTTAAATCTCTCTAACATATAATCTCCTCTCTATTACTGCAACACCCCTGTGGCATGGCTAAACCCCAGCCAGCAACTAAGCATCACACAGCCACCTGCTCACTCCTACCTCTGCCCCCTCCAGTGGGATGGGGAGGAGAATCAAAACCAAGTAAAGGTTGTGGGTTATGATAAGAACAGTTTCAGAATTAAAATAAAATTATTATTATTATTATTATTATTATTATTATTATTATTATTATTATTATTATTATTATTATTATTATTATTAGGATGAAAAGGAAGAAAATAAAAAGAGAGAGAAATAAAACCCAAGAAAAGACAAATTGCTTACCACACACTGACCAATGCCCCAGCAACAATTTTCCCCTCCTGGCCAACTCTCCCTAGTCTATGTACTGGCCATGACATCCTATTGTATGGAATATCCCTTTGGCCAGTTTGGGTCAGCTCTCCTGGCCATGCTCCCTCCCAGCTTCTTGTGCACCTGCTCTCTGGTAGAGCATGGAAAGCTGAAAAAGCTTTAAGATGAGCACTACTGAGCACCACCTAAACTACCAGTGTGTTACCAACACTGTTTTCACACTAGATCCAAAGCACAGCACTGCACCACCTACTAGGTGCACCATGTAGCCTAGAAGAAGCAGACCAAGAGGAACCCTCTCTCTGTGTTGGAAGTTCTGCCTGCTACAACTCATGGAGTTGAAGAGGCTGCTCAGAGGACAGCAATGACCCCTCCTCTACATCCAAAGCTGCAGCACCCTTCCTCCACAGACTCAAACTGTCTTGGGGGGGTGAGGGGTGTGGTAATATAATTCCTTTCCTCTTCTCTCTGCCTCTTCCTTCTCTCTCCCTCTTCTCTCTTTCCCTCTATTTTCTCTCTCCCTCTTCTCTCTCTCCCTCTATTTTCTCTCTCTCTCCTTCTGATCCATCCACTTTATTTGTGCAATAAATAGTCTAGCTGTTGGTATTTTGGCCTCGCTTGTGCCTCTAATTTCATAACACAGGAGTATTCAAAAGAACTGAGTCTCTTTCCCTCTCTGGACTGAGACACACGTGTAGCAGAAGGTTCTGTTTCCCAGGAACACCACCTCATAAGGAGAACTTTACACCATTCTACAGACAGACTAACAGGAAAGCTACTGAGGCGTGCACACGCATTAGTCAGGTCATGGCTGTATGTACAATGATTTAGCCTGAACAGCTGGCTAAGAGGTCATAAAGAAATGTGGTTTACTACGTGAGTGGTAGCTGAAATTACTCTGCTGCCAGACTTGGCTAAAAGCTGGGACAGGCACAGACCATACATAGGATTTATAAAACTAACCTCTGGATTCCTTCCTGAGCCCAGGAAATTTAATTCCTTTGAGGACTGAATTTATGTTCACTGATAGTGCAAAATTATGCTCTTCTGCAGGGAGAAGAAAAGAAAAGCAGGAAAGCACTGGAAAGCCAAAGAGCCTTATGTGGAGAGCTGAAAGGAATGGAGAAGGACAATTAATTACTCTCTTGACAAAATACTCATCTCTTTTCAACACAAATGAAGGGAGAACTTGCACATGCAAATAACAGGGACCAAATGACTCCTTCAAGTTCTTAACAACTCAAGTTACCTTTTTTTTTTTCATTTGGGAATTGAAAGGCAGAGAGGTATTACCTGCCTCAGCCCATTGTACTCCTAGTGTACCAGAACACCAGAACCAGCCAGAACACAAATGATGAAAATACCCAGAAAATTAATCATTGAATCAATAAGGTTGGAAAAGACCTCAAAGATCATCAAGTCCAACCTGTCACACAACACCTCATGACTACTAAACCATGGCACCAAGTGCCACATCCAATCCCTCCTGAACGCCTCCAGCGACAGTGACTCCACCACCTCCCTGGGCAGCACATTCCAATGGCTAACTTCTCCTGGCGCGGCTTGAGACTGTGTCCTCTTGTTCTGGTGAGGATTGCCTGGGAGAAGAGACCAACCCCCTCCTGGCTACAACCTCCCTTCAGGTAGCTGTAGACAGCAAGAAGGTCTCCCCTGAGACTCCTCTTCTCCAAGCTAAGCAGTCCCAGCTCCCTCAGCCTCTTCTCATAGAGCTCGTGCTCGAGACCTCTCCCCAGCCTCATTGCCCTTCTCTGGACATGTTCAAGAGTCTCAATGTTCTTCTTAAACTGAGGGGCCCGGAACTGGACACAGGACTCAAGGTGTGGCCTAACCAGTGCAGAGTACAGGATCACAATGACTTCCCTGCTCCTGCTGGCCACTCTATTCTTGATGTAGGCCAGAATGCCTTTGGCGTTCTTGGCCACCTGGGCACACTGCTGGCTCATGTTTAGCCAGCTGTCAATCAGCACCCCCAGGTCCCATTCTGTTTGGGAGCTCTCCAGCCACTCTGACCCCAGCCTGTAGCTCTGCATGGGGTTGTTGTGGCCAAAGTGCAGCACCTGGCACTTGGACTTGTTGAATGCATCATGTTGGACTCTGCCCATCTGTCCAGCCTGTCAAGGTCCCTGTGCAGAGCCCTTCTACCCTCTAACAGATCAACACCTGCTCCCAACTTGGTGTCATCTGCAAATTTACTGATGACTGACTCAATCCCCTCATCCAGATGATCAGTAAAGACATTGAATAGGATTGGGCCCAGCACTGATCCCAGGGGGACACCACTAAGTGACTGGCCTCCAGCTGGACATGGCAGCATTCACCACCACTCTCTGGGCACAGCCCTCCAGCCAGCTCCTAACCCAGCCCAGAGTGTTGCTGTCCAAGCCACGAGCTGACAGCTTGGCCAGGAAATGCAATGAAGAGGAGAGAGAAGATGAATGGGATTGATTTTTTCCAAACAGTCCTTTTGTTAGTAGGCAGTGGTCCTTAGCCTGCACAAAACTCACTCAGTAGAGAAAGAAAACTGGAAAAATAAAAGAAAAAAGGAAAAAGTTGTGTTTATCTCAGGTCTTCCTTCCCCCTCTTCTGGGCATAATATTCCAGGTGAACCAAGGGAAGCACAGAGCACAGCATGCACCATATATCCTGAGGAATTGAAATTACCAAAAGGTTAAGGTCACATTATATGATGTGTAAGAAAATGGTCGATACAAGAAAGCCTTCATGGAATGGAATGGAATGGAATGGAATGGAATGGAATGGAATGGAATGGAAAATTGGAATTTAATGGAATGGAATAGAAAATTGGAATGGAATGGAATGGAATGGAATGGAATGGAATGGAATGGAATGGAATGGAATGGAATGGAAAATTAGAATGGAGTGGAATTAGAGTAGAGTAGAGTAGAGTAGAGTAGAGTAGAGTAGAATAGAATAGAATAGAATAGAATAGAATAGAATAGAATAGAATAGAATAGAATAGAATAGAATAGAATAGAATAGAATAGAATAGAATAGAATAGAATAGGCTGGAAAAGACCTTTGAGATCATTGAGTCTAACCTATCATCCAACACTATCTAATCAACTAAACCATGAAGGGGGGGAGGGAAAAACCCACCAAGATTTCAAAACTTGTTCATCTAATGGGGAATAAAAATCAAGACTTCTGAACCCACCATAACCACCTGTGTAGCAACAATCAGCATCCTGCTGATCAGAACACTACACTGACAAATGGGAGAACCTCATCAATCAGAGCCGAGGCACGAATCTCAGCCTCCTGAACCCCATGGAAAGCCTCAGCTTTTAGTCTAATGGCTATTTCAAGGAGACTTTTCCCACTTTTCTTTAAGAGGATAAAACAGAGTTATGCAACTAAGTGCTAATCTTTTCCCCAGGGGGAGGAAAAAAAAACCCACTTTCTTACCTTTCTACCTCAAGACTCTCTAGCAGCTGGAGAACAAAGCACCGTGTTATTTTCATGTCTGAGTAGTGAGGGGAAAATCTGAGTGAAAGCAACAAAAAAATGAAAGAAGCAGAATTTGTTCCTTGGTTTCTACCTCGACCTTAAAGGGAGAGATCTTGAGGAAATGTCTACGAGCTGTCGCTGGAGGCTGAGTGATGGAAAGCAGTTACTACCTCTTTGTGGTGTCAGCGCACAGTAAGCGCGCTAATAATAACCCACTGCAAAGCCACTTTGTTACGAAAGTGTACAAAACAGACTTCCATGGCTTGTTTCTAAGGAGGCATTGTGTCCTGTGGCAGGCAGTGATACTGTGATTCAGTGGTCTAGGGAGCAAAATGGATTCACCTTGTGGCTGAGCAATGGGCATCTCCTAACCATTGCTGATTCCCCTAATCCCGGAGCCGTTGGGCTTACCGTGTGCGCGCCTCTGGCACTGCACGGTGAAACCAGCCAGCTGCCGGGGAGCTGAGCCATCTTGCTTTCACTAGCATATGGACTTCTTCTGCCAGAGGGAGATTTCTGCTGGTGACCCTATGTAGTGGTTTGAGCCTTAACTGAGAGTTAAAAGCTCAAATGGGGAAAAGGCTGAGAATCTCTTCCCCATTCCCCCCCACCTCCTCCCTCCAAACAGGGAGAGGAGAAAAAAAAAGGGTAAGGAGCAAACCTACTAAGCAACAATCTGGAGTCAGCTTGGAAGTAGAGAGGCAAATTTTTTTTTTTCTTCAAATTATATATATATATCAATAACAGGGGAAAAAACAAGGTTCACAAGGGCAAGGAACAAGAATGGATGGGAGGGGGACAGAAAAGAACAACACAAAACCAGTCTTTCTCTGAGGAGGTGCAGAGGCAGCAGGGAGAAGGATCAGGTCCGGCCACGTGGCTGAGGATCAGGAGAGCAGCTGCAGTAGCTCTCATCCAGCAGAGGCAGGAGCCAAAAAGGAGATCCAACAGCTATGATGTCCTGCTTTTTATACCCTAGCTGGGCAGGGAGCGGGGAGTGGAACAGACTCAGCTTTCCCAGGGGGGAAACGCCCTGCAGGGAGGGTAAAGTACCCACAAGCCCTCCCCCCTGCTTCTTCTTTTGTTTTCAGAAAAAGGTGTTAACCCACCACACCCTACATTCTACAAAAAATATACAAGTCATTACAAAACAGATTTTAACCTTCTGGGTTTCCTTTGCCTTCCACTCTCCGTTCCTCCCATCCTTTCCAACACAGTCTTCTACACACACACACTTGCATACTTCAAGAATTGTTTGGCAGTTTTAGGCTGATGCCTACAAAATTTTCCACACAGCTTGAGTAGAAAAGTGGTAGAATGTAAATAAATGACTGTTGAATGCAAAAAAAAACCCCACCAAGTATAAGGTTGAGTTGCTGGAATGTGTCCAGAGAAGGGCAACAAAGCTGGTGAGGGGTTTGGAGCACACCTCTGAGGAGCAGCTTGAGGGAGCTGGGGTTGTTTAGCCTGGAGGAGAGGAGGCTCAGGGGAGACCTTATTGCTGTCTACAACTATCTGAAGGGAGGTTGTAGCCAGGTGGAGGTTGGTCTCTTCTCCCAGGCAACCAGCACCAGAACAAGAGGACACAGTCTCAAGCTGCACCAGGGGAGGTTTAGGCTGGATGTTAGGAAGAAATTCTTCACAGAAAGAATGATTGCCCATTGGAATGGGCTGCCTGGGGATGTGGTGGAGTCACCATCACTGGAGGTGTTTAAAAAGAGACTGGATGAGGCACTTAGTGCCAAGGTTTAGTTGATTAGATGGTGTTGGGTGATAGGTTGGACTTGATGATCTCTGAGGTTGTTTCCAACCTGATTAATTCTGTATTCTGCATCCTGTATTCTATCTAAATAATCCCATTGGTCTGATAACTAACATAAGGTTAGCTGCTTAAACTAACTCTTTCTCTTTTTGGCTTCTTCATTCTAGCTGATACTAGCTGGTGGCTTTTGCTTGGTTCTTGCTAACCTTGGCTGCATTCTTTTGGCTAAATACTAACAAGCAACTCTCTGCTCTTCTCTCTCTCTCCCCTAGTACAGGGTAAGGGGGGAAAGTAGCAGAGAGGGGGAAACTGTTGGTAACCCCCTGGTTTTGTGCAGGGGGTTGTGCTGTTTATAAATTGTAAATGCACATAAATATTGCATATTTTGTACATTTTAATTGAATTCCATATTTCTAGATTGTAGTTTTGCTTGTAAATACAGCTTCATTTGCTTCCCAACTGAGATGGTCCCTCAATTTTATTTTGGAGGTAATTTCCACAGTATATCCACAGTACCACCAAGGTTGGTAGGCAACTCAAAGATCAAGTCCAACCTGTCACCACAGACCTCATGACTAAACCATGGCACCAAGTGCCACATCCAATCCCCTCTTGAACATCTCCAGGGATGGTGACTCCACCACCTCCTTGGGCAGTACATTCCAATGGCCAATGACTCTCTCAGTGAAGAACTTTCTCCTCACCTCCAGCCTAAACTTCCCCTGGCACAGCTTGAGACTGTGTCCTCTTGTTCTGGTGCTGGTTGCCTGGGAGAAGAGACCAACTCCCTCCTGGCTACAACCTCCCTTCAAGTAGTTGTAGACAGCAATGAGGTCTCCCCTGAGCCTCCTCTTCTCCAGGCTACACAATCCCAGCTCCCTCAGCCTCTCTTCATAGGGCTTGTGCTCAAGGCCTCTCCCCAGCCTCATTGCCTGAACCACAAAATCAATAAGGTTGGAAAAGACCTTAAAGATCATCAAGTCCAGCCTGTCACTCAAGACCACAAGCTGATACCCCTTGAATGCACTCTTTGTCTTCCTTTTCTTTAGAATGGTGCAATTCATACCTCTGTTGGAGATGATTTTTGGTTCTGCCTAGCTGGGTTATGATCTTGATTTTGAGTATTGCACGTACTGAAATTCTTCTGCATGTACTGCACTGGAGAGAAATATTTCTGCATATTTTCTCACCATAAAGTGGAAACTAGTTAAACAACCACTTGTGAGACAGTAGCAGGCACCAGGGCTTGTAATGGACCACTTTCAAAAGGCCACTGTTTGAGCTGCACAGGATTGTCTTCCACAGAGCTGAAGGATGATGATAAAATGTTGATGATAAGAAGTATTGGAAATCATTTGCAAGTGTGTAGGACTTAATAAATCAGTGACTACACTCTTTCACTGATAACAAGAGCTATGAGCAAACCTCTGAAGCAGCTGAGATTGGGAAGGATAAGAAATCTTACAGGAGCTGTGACAGGGAAATGACAATGGCAATCATAATGAAATATTTTATCATCACTTTTTATCAAAATTCTTCTCATGCTGAGTATTGATTTAAAAGGCAAAAACCCCGTTACTGATGAAATCTAGGCATGTATGAAATATCTCCTTTCCCTTTTCTGTGACAGACAGACTCCTGAGAAATCAAATGGACAGATTCTTGTGCAGATTCTTCTTCTTTTGCCCTTTATCCTTCTGTTCTTTTCATAAAGCAATGGAAGTTATTTGCAGAGAGACTTGGACTGTAATACCTCATCTGATGAGCAGGGCAGAAAGAAGCTAGTACACAGTTTCTGTGAAAGATGATGCCCAAGGAATGTACACATTCCAGAAGAGGAGAAATACAAATAGAATAAACCAGGTTGGAAGAGATCTCGGAGATCGAGTCTAACCCATCATCCAACACCACCTAATCAACTAAACCATGGCACCAAGCACCCCATCCAGTCTCCTCCTAAATACCTCCAGTGATGGCAACTCCACCACCTCCCTGGGCAGCACATTCCAATGGCCAATCACTCTCTCTATGAAGAATTTCTTCCCAACATCCTCTTGTTCTGTTGTTGGTTGCCTGGGAGAAGAGACCAGCCCCCGCCTGTCTGCAACCTCATTGTGGCCTTCCAGTACCTGAAGGGGGCCTACAAGAAGGCTGGGGAGGGACTTCTCAGGATATCAGGTAGTAATAGGACTAGGGGGAATGGAATGAAGCTGGAGGTGAGGAGATTCAGGCTGGATGTGAGGAGGAAGTTCTTCCCCATGAGTGTGGTGAATGGGGAAGAACTGTCTACAACTACCTGAAGGGAGGTTATCATAGTATCACAGAATCAGTCAGGGTTGGAAGGGACCACAAGGATCATCTAGTTCCAGCCCCCCTGCCATGGGCAGGGACACCCCACACTAGATCAGCCTGGCCACAGCCTCATCCAGCCTGGGCTTAAACACCTCCAGGCATGGGGCCCCAACCACCTCCCTGGACAACCCATTCCAGGGCTTCACCACTCTCATGGGGAAGAACTTCCTCCTCACATCCAGCCTGAATCTCCCCACCTCCAGCTTCATTCCATTCCCCCATGTCCTATCACTACCTGAGATCCTGAGAAGTCCCTCCCCAGCCTTCTTGTAGGCCCCCTTCAGGTACTGGAAGTGGCTTAGCTGAACCCTTTCTCAAGGTCTGGCTGTTTTGCCCACATGCAAGACAACCCATATACTGAAGGAACTACCTTCCTAACTGCCTTCCTCACCAGAACAGAGGTGTTTACCAGTCACTATGTATCTAGCATGCAAATTATTGTATAAAAGATGATCAGGTATTCAGCAGGAATCCCCATTCCTTATTTAAAGCCCTGAACACTGTCACAGTAATCAGTCACTTCAGATAGCCTCTTTCATATATTTGGTTATAAGCATGGACACACAAACAGCATTTTAACCTTGATCCTGAAGTAGAGGGAAGGGTAGCCATGTGATTGTGTTCTTTAATTATCATTCATCCTACAGAAAACAGTCAAGAAGGTTCTGAAGGCTATCAGACTAATGAAAGGCTTCAGATGATTTTCACAGAATCACAGAAGCACTCAGGTTGGAAAAAGAGCCTCAGGATCACAATGTCCAACTGATAACCCTACTCTAGAAGGTTCATCCCTAAACCATATCCCCAAGCACCACATCCAAACAACCTCTAAACACATCCAGGGTTGGTGACTCAACCACCTCCCTGGGCAGCACATTCCAATGCCTGACCAGTCTTTCCATGAAAAAGTATTTCCTAATGTCCAGTGTGAGCATTTACCTACCTCATACTACAAACATGAAGATGAATAATCAGCATAAAACTGCCTCCAGATACACTCTGATAGAACACAAAGAGTTTATTAATGTAATGTTTTTAATTGCATCTGCATATATCTTAAGAAAGGAGACTATGGAGTTACTCAGAACAGCCCAGCTGAGAGAATCCTCCCCTGTGAAGTGCCACTTACAATCTTTTCCTGCAAGATGAACAAAACACCCCTATCAGCAAATACGGGCCTTCCAAACACACCCTTTCCCTGGAAAATAACATTATCATGCTCCACTTCCCAACAGACAGCACAGGCTCCCTGGGGACATCCCCAAAGCTGAAGCAGTGTGGTCTGTCTTCGAGCCAATGGCAGTGGGCCAGAGCCACAGCCTGGGGAATGAAAGAAGTTTCCTGAGCCCTGGTGCCCACTTCTAACAGTCTGGTCTCTGTCAAGTGAGAAAGAGACAAAAAATAATTGACTCTTCTCCAATAAAGGCATTTTGCCTACTTTCATTCTGCAGCTTCTTCCAAGTTATACTGTAGGTGCATCAAAATGCTTCAGGATCAGCTCTAGCTTGTGCTCAATGAAACACCTGATTGGACCTAGTCTTCAGTAAAGAGCATCCAGAACTGCTTTTTACAGCTTAACAACACACATGGCAAAGTATGGGGAAAGAAGTCTTGAGAAATACAGAGCATCTTGCTCCATGCAGTGCCCAAGTGTTTCCAAACTGTCAGAAGTGACTAGAGTGGGTTTTTTTGTGAAGGGCCACTGAGTAGATAGAATCATAAAATCAGTAAGGTTGGAAAAGCCCTCAAAGATCATCAAGTCCAACCTGTCACCCAACACCTCATGACTAACTAAACCATGGCTTCAAGTGCCACATCCAATCCTTTTTTGAACACCTCCAGGGATGGTGACTCCACCACCTCCCTGGGCAGCACATTCCAAAGGCAAACAACTCTTTCTGTGAAGAACTTTCTCCCCACCTCCAGCCTAAACTTCCCCTGGCACAGCTGGAGACTATGTCCTCTTGTTCTGGTGAAATTAATTTTCCCTCCTTAGGGATTGATGCTCTGTAATAATAAAATAAGAAGAAATACCCCAAGTGCTGCAAGACTGTGCAAAAGGTAGAGAAAAAACACATATTTTGCACTCAGGTGAGGGTACAGACAACCATAGAAGGTTGTCCTAGGAGGCACAGAAGTGCAGAAGCTGTCTCTGTATGTTGCTGATCTAAATGGAGCCCAGGAGGTCTCAGCTTTACAGGGAGTGGCAAACAGACTGTCAGGAAGGCAGTAAGTGCTGGGCTGTTCCAGCAATTGGAAGTGGTATTTCTACCAAAAAGTACAGACCCCTAACTTCTTTCCCGTGCACGACAGTAGTGATGCTGTTAGGTATCAAAGTAATCCTCCTGCATTAAGAAGATAAGCGTCTCTGACCCAAAATGGTCCAAAGATGGGAGGAACTGCTAGAAACAAGCCCTGTGAGGAGAGGCTGAGGGAGCTGGGGTTGTTTAACCTGGAGAAGAGGAGGCTCAGGGGAGACCTCATTGCTCTCTACAACTACCTGAAGGGAGGTTGTAGCCAGGTGGGGGTTGGTCTCTTCTCCCAGGCAACCAGCACCAGAACAAGAGGACACCGTCTCAAGCTGTGCAGGAGGAAGTTTAGGCTTGCTCTTAGTAAAAAGTTCTTCAGAGAAAGAGAGATTGCCTATTGGAATGGGCTGCCCAGGGAGCTGCTGTGGTCAGCGTCACTGGAGGTGTTTAAGAAAAGCCTGGATGAGGCACTCAGTGCCATGGTCCAGTTGATAAGATGGTGTTGGGTGATCAGTTGGACTTGATATCTTGGAGGTCTCTTCCAACCTGGTTGATTGGTTCTGTGATTCTAATTCTGTAACAATTAATCCATTTTGAGTTAGTGCTTGATGGTTGAGAACATCAGACTGACACTATCCAAGGACAGACTCCTGCAGATGGCACAAGCTTATCACAGTACATTAGAGGTTGGAAGGGACCTCTCCCAACTCCCAACAGGGGAGTCCAACTCCCCTGCCAAAGCAGGCTCACTTAGGGTAGTCCATACAGGAATGCATCCAGGTGGGTTTTGAAAGCCTCCAGAGACGGAGACTCCACAACCTCCCTGGGCAGCCTGCTCCAGTGTTCCATCAGCCTCATTGTAAAGAAGTTTCTCCTCATGTTGAGGTGAAACCTTCTATGTTCAGGTTTGAACCTGTTGTCCCCTGTCTTATTACTGTGCACCACCTAAAAGAGCTTGGCCCCATCCACTTGACTCCCACCCCTCAGATAGTTAAATACATTGATGAGATCCCCTCCCTTCTCTTCTCAAGACTAAACAGCCCCAGGGCTCTCAGTCTCTCTTCACAGGGGTGATGCTCAAGTCCCCTAATCATCCTTGTGGCTCATCACTGGATTCTCTCCAGCAGTTCTCTGTCTCTCTTGAACTGAGGAGCCCAAAACTGGGAGCAGTATTGCAGGTATGGTCTCACCAGGGCAGAGCAGAGATGTAGGAGAACTTCCCTAGACCTGCTGGACATGCCCTTCTTGATGCACTCCAGGACACCATTGGCTCTCTTGGCCACAAGGGCACATTGTTCCATGGAGAACTTGCTATTTACCAGCACTCCAAGGTCTTTCTCTGTGGAGCTGCTTTCCAGCAGGGCAGCCCCTAACCTGTGCTGGTGCACGTTGATATTCCTCCCCAGACATGGGACCCTGCACTTGGCCTTACTGAACTTCATGAGGTTTGCCTGCACCCAGCTCTCCAGCCTTAGTGATTCAAAACTGTCCTACTGAATTTATAGCATATTAAAATTATAGAACTGCTCTTGAATGTTTTTGTCTGACTGAAGGCAGAGATATGCACATGCTCTGCTCCTGTGCAGGACAGCTCCCTCAGGCTGTCTATGCAGCTTGTCTTCTGTATTCATATTTCACTGTTCTCTCACCACTAAAATTCTTTTGCAGGACCGGATCCATCGCAGAGCAGAGCAGCACACAATGAGCCATCAAGCATTCACTTCCCTGCATACAGAAATGGATCACAATTTAGGATCAGATGGACTAATTATTACAACCATAACTAAAAACTGCTAGAGTTAGTTATCCTGGTTTGGCATAAAGCCGTGCTGACCCTGAAAGGCAGGGTATTGCTCACCACTGCTTCTCCTGATAACCCCATGCATGCCCCTGCTATTTCCTTCTCTGATCCAGCTGAACATTTTAATCTTCTTTTGTGGGGTTTTTTTTTCCTTCCACAGGATTACATCTCAGATCAGCAAGCAGGAAAAAGGCATGACCACCCCTATGGGCAGCAAGGTATTCTTAGAACAGTTAAACTGCAACACAGGGGTCTGTTCAGCCTGGAGAAGAGACAGCTAAGAGAGGATCTTATCAATGACTATCAATGTCTAAAGGGTGGAGGGGCAAGCTTATGGAGTGAGGCTCTTTTCAGTGGTGCCCAGTGACAGGACAAATGGCAATGGGCACGAACCAGAACTGAGAGGGTGGCAGAGCTGGAGCAGGCTTCCCAGGGAGGTTGTGGAGGCTCCTTCTGTGGCAAGACTCAAAACCCACCTGGATGCAATTTTGTGCAACCTGCTCTGGGTCACTGGGGTTTTAGTGGTGGGGTAGGGGGTGGGGGTGGTGTGTGTGGATTAGATGATCTCCAGATCTCCAACCTCTATCATTCTGTGATAAAATCACACCTTCAACCGAAGTGACTTTAATGCAGACATAAAGTTACAGTCTAAAAGCAAGATGTCCAGTGGCTTATGTCACTGAAAAGATATAAGTCTGACTTAACAGAATTCAACTCATTTAAATATGGCTCTCTAAGTGCTACCTAGTGTCAGGGCCCTGGGACTTTAAGGTTTGATGCAAATTTTGTGTGGACAATTTCTTAAGAGTCTGAAAAACAATGAGGTTTAGCATCTCTCATTTTTGTCCTGGGCAATGACAAATGGCAGTGGTATTTTGCAGCAAATGCTACAAGGAGCATAAGTTCATCAGAATCATTAATTTTCCTTCCAGCCAACCTTCAAACAAAGTATCACTTTCTTGGCACTTCATACTATAGTTGGCTCGGATTCCATTTCTGAATGACAGGTATGGAGCACTACAAAGTGATTGATTTTTTCCTGAAATGTTAGAATTACATATGTCTTAGCAAAACACTAATATAGGGGAGAAAATTGAGTGAGTTTTGAGTACAAAAGACAGAAATGCAAACAGAGAGAGGGAGGGAGAGAAGGAGGGAGAGAAGGAGGGAGAGAAGGAGGGAGAGAAGGAGGGAGAGAAGGAGGGAGAGAAGGAGGGAGAGAAGGAGGGAGAGAAGGAGGGAGAGAAGGAGGGAGAGAAGGAGGGAGAGAAGGAGGGAGAGAAGGAGGGAGAGAAGGAGGGAGAGAAGGAGGGAGAGAAGGAGGGAGAGAAGGAGGGAGAGAAGGAGGGAGAGAAGGAGGGAGAGAAGGAGGGAGAGAAGGAGGGAGAGAAGGAGGGAGAGAAGGAGGGAGAGAAGGAGGGAGAGAAGGAGGGAGCGAGAGAGAAAGAGGGAGCGAGAGAGAAAGAGGGAGCGGGAGCGAGAAAGAGGGAGCGAGGGAGAGGGAGAGAGGGAGAGGGAGAGAGAAAGAGGGAGAGAGAAAGAGGGAGAGAGAAAGAGGGAGAGAGAAAGAGGGAGAGAGAAAGAGGGAGAGAGAGAAAGAGGGAGAGAGAGAAAGAGGAAGAGAGAGAAAGAGGAAGAGAGAGAAAGAGGAAGAGAGAGAAAGAGGAAGAGAGAGAAAGAGGAAGAGAGAGAAAGAGGAAGAGAGAGAAAGAGGAAGAGAGAGAAAGAGGAAGAGAGAGAAAGAGGAAGAGAGAGAAAGAGGAAGAGAGAGAAAGAGAGAGAGAAAAAGATAGAAAAAGAGAGAGAAAGAGGGAAATAAAGTGGATGGATCAGAAGTGGAGAGAGAGAGGAGAGAGAGGAGAGAGAGGAGAGAGAGGAGAGAGAGGAGAGAGAGGAGAGAGAGGAGAGAGAGGAGAGAGAGGAGAGAGAGGAGAGAGAGGAGAGAGAGGAGAGAGAGGAGAGAGAGGAGAGAGAGGAGAGAGAGGAGAGAGAGGAGAGAGAGGAGAGAGAGGAGAGAGAGGAGAGAGAGGAGAGAGAGGAGAGAGAGGAGAGAGAGGAGAGAGAGGAGAGGAATTATATTACCACACCCCTCTCACCCCCCACCCCCCCCAAGACAGTTTGAGTCTGTGGAGGAAAGGTGCTGCAGGAGATGTTGGGTCTGTAGAGAAAGGGTGCTGAGGCTTTGGCTGGAGAAGAGATGTGGTCCTCTGGGCAGCCTCTTCAGCTCCATGAGTTGCAGCAGGTGGATCTTAGGACACACAGAGAGGGTTCAGTCTGCTTCTTCCAGGCTCCATGGCCTCTTTTCTTCAGAGCAGCCTTGTCCCGGCCTTTTCCTTCTCTCATGTGTTCCTTCTCAGCGGCATTGTCCTGTGTTTTCCTTCATCTCCATTTTTCTTCTGCAGCTGAGCCAGTAGTGGCTCAAGTCTTTTATACAGTTTTTAGTCCTTAGGTATGTGTCCAAGTATTGTCCCTCAGGAAATCAGGGGCCAGGAAATCATCCTTAGGTAAATATCCAGGTATCATTCCCCAGGAAGTCTTCTGCCTGCCCACACACTCATTACACCTCAGGAAACAGGTGGTGAATCCATTGTCTCACCATCCTCCCTTTCCAGGATACTTGATGGTGGAGATGGTGTTTTATGAATATTCCCGAAGGTGGAGTCAGTCCATTGTTGTCAGGCCAGCTGTGGCCCAGTGAGCTATGTTATCTTTGCACCTTCCAAGAGTCCTTCCAGTGGCTCTGCCCAACACACATCAGCTATTGTCTGGGCAAGCAGCAAGTGATTTTATCTTTGTTGAGTCACACCAGGAGAGACAAGCTTTTAGTCTCTCACATGCAGTTTCTTCCAAGTTATACTGTAGGTGCATCAACATGCTTCAGGATGAGCTTTAGCTTGTGCTCAGTGAAACACCTGATTGGACCTAGTCTTCAGTAAAGAGCATCCAGAACTGCTTTTTACAGCTTAACAACACACATGGCAAAGTATGAGGAAAGAAGTCTTGAGAAATACAGAGCATCTTGCTCCATGCAGTGCCCAAGTGTTTCCAAACTGTCAGAAGTGCCTAGAGGGTTTTTTTGTGAAGGGCCACTGAGTAGATAGCATCATAAAATCAGTAAGGTTGGAAAAGCCCTCAAAGATCATCAAGTCCAACCTGTCAGCCAACACCTCATGACTAACTAAACCATGGCTTCAAGTGCCACATCCAATCCCCTCTTGAACACCTCCAGGGATGGTGACTCCACCACCTCCCTGGGCAGCACATCCCAATGGCTAACAACTCTCTCTGTGAAGAACTTTCTTCTCACCTCCAGCCTAAACTTCCCCTGGTGCAGCTTGAGACTGTGTCCTCTTGTTCTGGTGCTGGCTGCCTGGGAGGAGAGATCAATGCCCTCCTGGCTACAACCTCCCTTCAGGGTGTTGTAGAGAGCAATAAGGTCTCCCCTGAGCCTCCTCTTCTCCAGACAGCAGGATGGAGCTATATAAAGAAAATAATCTGCACTGTGATACAGAAAGGCCAGAAAGGAAAGAAGAAAACCTCTCCTGACTTCTCACAGCATGCAAAAAGCCTGTGGCCTGCTTCAGGGACACTTCATTTCGTACACATCATACATCTTAGAATGCATTCATCCAGATCATGAGAATCATGGGGCCTGGGCAGTAAGGCTAGAATAGAATTGAGAGATCTATTTTTTTCACACCACTTCTTTTGGGGGTAGTCTTCTCTCTCTGTAGGGAGAGCAGAAGTTGAACTAGAGCAAAGAGGGGAAGTTTTAAGTATGCACTGGCAGATCTGCAATCCCTGTTGTTGCCTGATTCCAAATGAGCTCAGGAAATGCCCCAGAGGAGCACTGCAAGATGTACTGTTCCCTTAGGATTAATTTGTTCATAGCAGCTTACCTGGGGGGAGACTGCCTCTCAGTTTCTGGCACAAGCATTTTTCACTCCTGTAACAGAAATGTAGAGCAAAGTGCTAGGCACAGGCATGACTGATGTAAGCATCAAGCCGAGATCTTTCCGTTCCAACTAGTCCTTTGATGCTCTTATTTATATCTGAAGCACTTTTCCATTACAAGTGGATTACAAGAAGAGCTTTTTCCCCATCCAATTTTTATTAGTTTTATCAGCCTGTCTTTTTGCAGCTGAAGATCAATTATCTTTAATTAAACAGCTTCCATGATGTTCTTTGAAGACTCTGATCTGCAAGCCAGGAGAAATGATGTAAAGCACCCTGACCCTACAGGCTGCCATTACAAGAATTTTTGCCACTAACTTGGGAAAAGGGAAAAAGAAAAGTGATCTGAGCCCCATTAGTGTAAACCACCTCTTCAGCAGCACAAATGCTAAGCTGTCCAACTCTTCAGCAAACCACTGAAGAACAGGCATGAGCATTTTATCAAAGTCAGGCCATTTGCAATTATCTGATAGTAGTCACCCTTCAGTTTCTGTTTCCTGGAGATAAGTTTCAAAGCTGAGTTAAATTAAAGAAGGACAGATGATGTAAGAAGAGCTCTCAGTGCACCTGGGCTGGCTGGTGTATTTTGCTGTTTGTATGTGGCACAGCTAAGTCAGCTTTCTCAGACTTCTTCTGCCATCCAAGAGATGAATAAAGAGCTTTTAACTGGGAGGGGGGTGGGGGGAGAGGGGCAAAGCTTTCATGTCAGAGCAACACCACAAAGAGATCCTACGTGCTGTTGTCATTGATGGAGGTGCCACTCAGCTCCCTTCATCCTTTAGCTTCAATACTGATTTCCTTGAACCTGACTGCTGACTGCTAACTGTGACAACAGAGTATCATAGAATCGTTAGGGAATGGAATGGAATGGAATGGAATGGAATGGAATGGAATGGAATGGAATGGAATGGAATGGAATGGAATGGAATGGAATGGACCAGGTTGGAAAAGACCTTTGAGATCATCACGTCCAACCTATCATCCAGCACCATCTGATCAACTAAACCATGGCACAAAGCACCCTATCAAGTCTCTTCCTAAACACCTCCAGTGATGGTGACTCCACCACCACCCTGGGCAGCCCATGCCAATGGCAAATCACTCTTTCTGTGAGGAACTTCTTCCTAACATCCAGCCTAAACCTCCCCTGCTGCAGCTTGAGACTGTGTCCTCTAAAAGGGTGCAGAGGAGGGCCCCAAAAATGATCAGAGGGCTGCAGCACTTCTCCTCTGAAGTCAGCTGAGAGAGTTGGGGTTGTTCAGCCAGAAGGCAGCTCCAGGGAGACCTTACAGCAGCCTTCCAGTGCCTGAAGAGGACCTACATAAAAGTGTGTGGGGGAGGAGTGGGTGGGCTGTCTACAAGGGTGTGGAGAGAGAAGACAAGGGGCAATGGTTTTAAACTAGATGGGTAGATTTAGATTGGATAACAGGAATAAGTTCTTTATTAGGAGGGTGGTGGGACACTGGAACAGTTTGCCCAGGGAGATGGTGGAGGTCCCATCCCTGCAGCCACTCAAGGTCAGGCTTTATGGGGTTCTGAGCAACCAGATCTAATTAGAGATGTCCCTGCTCAGGGCAGGGGTGTTGGACTAGGTACCTTTACAGGTCTCTCTCAACCCAATGCACTTTATGATTCTACCCTATGTTAATTTCAAGTAAAGTGTGCATACACATAACACACATGGTATTTATTGAGCAGCACAGTGGAAGCTTTGCCCTGGTATGTAACTTATCTGGAGTCAGCAGGAGATACAACCAGTAAGTAACCTGGGTAAGGTTCACTGCTTCTGGCTTCTGAGGTACCAGGGAAAATATATTACTGCTGCACTTCAAAACAAGCCATAAAAGTGCCTCTTCACTTAGATGAGATCAGACCTGCCACAACATTTTTACTAAGAAATGTGAGAAAATGATACCAAGAGGAAAGGAGAGTGCACTGGTCTGCTGTCCCAAAAAGCTGTTGGTCAGAGCTAGGTTAGTTAAAGACTAACCAACTCAGCATAAAATTTCTCCTTTGACAGTATTCCCTGCTACCAGAGGAGATGCTTTGAGGGTGAAGTGCAGTGCAGCTGGCTCAGTACAAATGCACTCTCGCATGATGGGTTGCCAGGTTTTCTCAGATGACTACAGCACACAGGCAGGTCAGATGGTGCCAATCCACAGTGCAGCAGGGGGCAGAAAACAACACAAAATTCAACTGACAACTGGAAAAATATTTGGGGGATGAAAATGAACAACTATGCAACACTGGGGTTTAGAGGAAAGCAGGCCAGGAAACATTCAGTGAGCTTCCAAGATCCAGTGAGAGCTGAAATACCAACTCTGGTCAGCACCTTTGACAGCTTCCACTAGAGTTTGCTCCTTGGGATATCTGAGTCCGTCAAGTGCTGCCAGAAAAAGGCCTGTATCCTGTGCCATGCATCTTCCTGGGCTTTGGCATGCTCCCTCCACTGCCCTCCCCAATGCACAAGCATCCCAAGCACTTTGTGGACCGAAACCTGGCACAAGGGCAAGTATGGTGGCTCCAACAGGTGCCCAGCTCCAGAATAGGAGCAAAACTCCGCTTCCCGCCCATGCCGCTGAAGGCGTTGGACAGCGTCCTGGCAATAGAGGTCACTTTTCCAGTTCCTGTCATCCAGCCCAGACAGGAAGAGGAACTTGGCCAAGGACCTCTCCAAGGGAATGCGACAATCCCAGGTTGCTGGGTCCCTGTGATCAACCAGGATATCCGAGAAATCCACCACGCCAGGCTCATCACTGGTCTTCATCTTCTGCAAATCATACGGGTGGGCAGGAATAGTGAAGCCAGCTCCCCGCAAGGGAACGAAAGAATTAAAGCTGCTTCCAGATATGCTGACAGCTGCCTTGATTCCAGGTAGAAATGTGGCCATGGAGAGGGCTAGATCACCTCCTTTAGACAAGCCCAAAACGCCAATCCCAGTGTCTTTCACCTGAAACACAGTTATGAAAACAAGCATTACCGACTACTCCTCATTTCCTGGGCTGACCTAACTCCTGCAGTTCTGCTTCCTCACTCCTCACCTAAGACCACTCACACTTTATTCCTTCCCTCTCCCTCTTCAGGATGTATCACTCCCATATCTATCCCTTTGCTGAGCCTTCACAAAGCTCCTCAACATCTCTCCTCTTGCAACACTTTTTCCTCTCTCTGTTCAGGTTGTATCACTCCCATATCTATCCCTTTGCTGAGCCTTCACAAGGCTATAAATTCTAGAGCTCCTCAACATTTCTCTTCTTGCAATGCTTTTTCCTCTCCCTGTTCAGGTTATATCACTCCCCTATCTATCCCTTTGCTGAGCCTTCACAAGGCCATGAATTCTAGAGCTTCTCAACATTTCTCCTCTTGTAACACTTTTTCCTCTCTCTGTTCAGGTTATATCACTCCCCTATCTATCCCTTTGCTGAGCCTTCACAAGGCTATGAATTCTAGAGCTCCTCAACGTTTCTCCTCTTGCAACACTTTTTCTTGCTGGTGGCACCTCTAGACAAAGCCTCTTTACGCACTCTACATCCTGGTGAGACATTTGCTCTCATTATTGTATTGCCAAGCCCCCTTGATCTTCTCTCCTCAAGGTCCCCTTTGGAATACCACTTTTTCATGGGTTTACTTGCACTGATTTTCTTTCATGCTATTGTTCTTTTACAGTCTCCTCCAGTCAACCTGTTATCCTCCAGTTTATCTACGAGTGCATAAGGTTCACTACATCTGAGGCTAGTTAAGCACAGTAACTGTTTAAACCAACTTATGCTGCCCCCCTGTAACTTCTCAGAGACTTAGCTGCATTCAGGGACACGTAGCATTCCAGTCAGAAAACTGGAACGTAGTTTCCACCAGGAAGAGCATCGTCATTCTTCTCTTACCTGCTGCTGTTTCTGCAGAAAGTTCACAGCTTCCTCAAAATAGCTGAGTTCAAGAGCCTCTGGCATAGGAGGGAGATCTTCAAAGGCCATGTAAGCAAGAGCCAGAGTCACAAAGCCTCTGCTAGCCAGAAGACTTGCTCTGTATTCAACAAGACCTCCTCCGGATCCATACAAATCGATAAGTCCAGGGAGTGGACCAGGTCCTGCAATGAAAGATGTGGGGGGTATGTATATAATCAGAGAGGAAAGTTTCCACAGTTGTCCTTCCAGCAGTGGCCCCTCAGCACACATCAGGGCAGCAATTATCAGAAAGAAATTATCCTCTGAAGGGGAGGTTGTCATTCTCAGGCACACATACAATCACTGTAAGGACACTGATCTGGATATTTTTCTCTTAGGAACTCATTATAGGAACTTAGGCATCCTTCTCCCACCATGAATTTCAGCTGACGTTGGCCTAGATGTTCCCAGGCCGTTGGGGGGCAGTGAACAAACAGTATTGCTGCATAGCTGCACTTCTTTAGCAACTATGCTGACAGGTTTTCCACAGAGGGAATACTTGGGTTATGAAATACACCACAAAGGTCAGCACCAACCTGCACCACTTCAGGTTTCAGCATGATCTGGGTAACTAGCCCTGGCCCTCTCAGCTCTCTTGCAGCTCTTCTTTACTGCTGCTGCTCTGCCCGTTCTTATAGCCAGATTTCCATTACAAGATGTGGTGTCACTGCAGCTGGAAGGGACTTTTCATTCATTACAGAGCAAGAGATTTGTATTTTAAGTACTACTCAAGGAATGTAAGCAGTTCAGGGCTCAGAGCAGCTTTACGCTGGAGCCAGTCCCAGTGCTCTCTGTATGGAGATGTGGAATGTGATGCCTGTTTAAAGACCTTGCTTCTCTCATTTGTATCCCATCTTCCTAAGCATTCCATGCAGTGACATTGCTCAGTGGAGCAGAGACTTCACTCTTTGGGTTTTCCTTAGCCAAAGAGAGAGGCACATAAGTCTAGAGCCTTCAGGGAGACCTGTGGCAGCTGCTGGACCAGCCTAGGCTGGCTACAGACTGAGTGTAGTGCTCCCACCCATCACACCTCATCATTCCTCACTCCACAGCCAGAGCTGTCACACCTCACAGCTCTGCTGAAGACCAGGGGGACTAAACAGAAGAGCTAAGAAACAAGCACACTTTTTCCCAGAATTCTCACCACAGAAGAGATCTTCAAGACCCTCTATTCAAACAAACAAACCAACCAACCCAAAAAACAAAAGCAAAAGCAAAACCAAACCCCAAAGAAACAGAAGAGACTTTTAATCTGCCATCCCTGCATCCTTGTGCCTCAGCACTTGACCTATCTGGGCAACACTTGCTCCTCCCTGCTCCACTGTGAGGATCCATGTAGCAGGACCATGCACATCCTGAGCAAACCATTACCTGAGGCCTTGCTCTGGGTTGTCGAGTGCATCCAGGGGCCATGGGGCACAATACCAGGCGTAAGTCACACCTTGAAAACCAGCACTGAATTAACACTCACCAGGAGGGAGGAAGAGGGTTGCTTTTAGACGACCTTCTCTGACTGGAATCCTCTTCACCCCCTCTCCTAAAAACCACCGTTCATGGGTGCATTTTCCCAGCAAGTGGCTCATGTCCCCGTGGCCATCATAAACTTCCACGTCCACATGGAAAGGGGTCAGGACGTTCCTCTTTGCCAGTCGCTTATAGGGCGTTTTAGACTGCAAAGTCCACAGCAGCCCCATCGGCTCCACTCCCACATAGCTGCCCCCGAGCGCTGGGGAGCGGCTGAGGTCGAGCTCGCCGCGGCTCCCAGCTCTGTAGAGAGCGTGGGCTTGGAAAAGCTCCCCGCTCTCGTCCACCAGGCTGGCTCGGAGGGTCACCGCCTGCTGCGGCTGGAGACCGGCAACGAGGATCTGCACCGGGTCATCGAACAGGCACCTGCGGGCAGGCAGCACCGACACCCGCGCCGCCATCCCGGCTCTGCTGCTGCCACCGGAGCTGCCCCCTTCTGTGCGGCCACACACGGGCTGCCTGAAACTGCCTGACACGGCTCGCCACAAGCCTTGCCAGGCTTCGATCCCTGCCCAAAGTCCAGCAGGCACCGCCATGACGGCTTCCTTCAGTCGACACACCCGGGCTGCTGGGAGATGTAGTTCAGAGCACTCTTCCCTCCAGACACTCCAGCTCAGAGGGCAGGCAGCACCACCAGCGCGCCCGAGCTGGCCTTTTCGGTCCCAATCTTAATTCTGGCTACAGAAAGAGATTCATTCAAAAGTCAGCAGCGGGGAAGTCCGGATTCGACTGTAAAAAACTGGCTTGGGCACCTTTGCTAAGGCACAATGAGCACAAACTAGCTGGAAAGCCTGAAGTAACGTGACATCTTAACCCAGCTGTGACAAAGCCTGCCCTTAATTCCTCCGGAGGTTTCAGCAGTTTCTGAATGACTGCCAAAAGGTAAACCAATGCCTTACACTTTAGCCATGTTTCCTGAAAACAAAACCAAACCCAAGCCCCACCAAAACAAAAACAAACCCCAAAGAAAGAAAGTAAAAGAATGGTTAACTTTCTGTTCACAGTAACCAATCCTGCCAAAAGAGGAACTGCATTTTCCTAATTAGCAATTGGCAAATAAATTTTCCCCCATATCACTAATGTTTCTAAGGAACTGTTTGAGGATTTGAGGAGAAATACCAGCTTTGGGGTTTCATAAACAATCATACCACATCTTTGCAATGCTGGTGTGAATGGGTTAGGAACTGGCTGGAGGGCCTTGCCCAGGGAGTGGTGGTGAATGGTGCCACAGCCAGCTGGCAGTCAGTCACCAGTGGTGTCCCCCAGGGATCAGTGCTGGGCCCCATCCTGTTCAATATCTTTATTGATGATCTGGACTAGGGGATTGAGTCCATCATCAGTAAGTTTGCAGATGACACCAAGTTGGGAGCAGGAGTTGATCTGCTGGAGGGTTGGAGGGCCCTGCAGAGCAACCTTGACAGACTAGAAGGGTGGGCAGAGGCCAGTGGGATGAGATTTAATAAGGCTAAGTGCAAGTTCTACACTTTGGCCACAACAACCCCAAGCAGTTCTATAGGCTGTGGACAGAGTGGCTGGGGAGCAGCCAGGCAGACAGGAACCTGGGGGAGCTGGCAGATAGTAGGCTGAACATGAGCCAGCAGTGTGCCCAGGTAGCCAAGAAAGCCAATGGCATCCTGGCCTATATCAGGAATAGTGTGACCAGCAGGACAAGGGAGGTTATTCTTCCCATGTACTCAACACTGGTCATGTCACACCTTGAGTACTGTGACCAGCTCTGGGCCCCTCAATTCAAGAGAGATGTTGAGGTACTGGAACATGTCCAGTGAAGGGCAACAAAACTGGTGAGGGTTTTGGAGCACAAGCCCTCTGAGGAGAGGCTGAGGGAGCTGGGGTTGCTTATCCTGGAGAAGAGGAGGCTCAGAGGAGAACTTCTTGCTCTCTAAAACTACCTGAAGGGAGGTTGTAGCCAGGAGGGGATCAGTCTCTTCTCCCAGGCAGCCAGCACCAGAACAAGAGGACACAGTCTCAAGCTGCACCAGGGGAGGTTCAGGCTGGATGTTAGGAAGAAGTTCTTCACAGAGGGAGTTGTTAGCCATTGGAATGGGCTGCCAGGGAGATGGTGGAGTCGCTGTCTTTGGAGATATTCAAGAAAAGACTGTATGAGGCACTTAGTGCCATGGTCTAGTTGATTGGATAAGGCTGGGTGATAGGTTGGACTGGATGATCTTGGAGGTCTCTTCCAACCTGGTTGATTCTGTGATCACCTTCCAGTCCTGTCCTGCAGTCTCATCCCATTCTGTAGAAATACAAATGGGAATTCAGGCTGCAGGAGCAGGCTTCTGGCTTACACAGCTCACCTGAGCATGTGCTAGGCAGCAAAGGAATGAAACAATCATTCAGCTGCAGAATCACAGATCATGCCACGAGACCACAGGTGACGTACAGATTGACTGTAGATCCGGCAAAGCAACTCCAAAGTCACCACTCAGGACATAAAAGAGTGTGGCCACATTTAAATACAACAGTGGGGGGAAAAAAACCCAAAAGCAGCAATAAAACCATGTAGCTTAATGTGGAAAACAGCCAGCACTGGCTTTTGCATGCCCTCCTAGATACACAAAGAAATTAGTAGAGAAGCAAGCTTTTAAACTGACCTTTTATTGAAGAAGTTCCAACTTCTCACCATCATAACACCACAAATACTGAATTTAGTGAATTAGAACCGGGCAGGACTTTTGCCTTAAGCAGAATGCATTTGTTGGACTGATGCAGCCTGATGCACCAGTGGGTGGAGGAGCAGATTTCTCCTTGTCTGCTTGGGCTACTGTGAAAACAGTCTGTGGATCTGAACAAACAGTTGTGGCTTCTGTTCTGGGTTTCCAAAACTTAAGACTGCCTCCCTTCCAGTTCTGTTTTGCTCACCATCACTGAGGCAACACACAAAGACCTGAAACTACTGGTACCAAACTTGCAGACAAAAAAAAGATCTGGTCAGGTGATCTGGACTCTGAAATCAAGCAAAATATCCATGATCTGTTTGACAGACATTGCTGAGGATAATTTAGCATTCAGTTCTTTTCACCTGAATCACGTTTGCTCTCCAGTCAAAGATGCTGATGGTTGTATCCCATCAGAGACAGATCACAAGTTTGAGTCCCCCACCTCTGCTATAACACTTCCACAGCTCTTGTGAGATGATCTAGTAGCTGATAATAGCTGTACTTGAGGTCATACTCCATGTCATACCAATAGTTCACTGAAGAGACAAGGAAAAACAGAAACACTTCTAAGGCTAGAATGTAATGATTTACAAACACATTCACAGACTCTTTTACAGACTTCACAGTATCACCAAGGTTGGAAGAGACCCCAAAGATCATCGAGTCCAATCTGTCACCACAGACCTCAGACTTCAACTAGTACAGGCTGCTTCTCCTTAGTGACTGAGCCTTGAAATGAGCAAACCTTTGACCATACCAAAAAATACTGTAAGTAAACACTAGAGTTCTTGAATAGTGCTGCCCATGCACCTCTGTCTTAACCCAAAGCAACTCTTTTTCAGGCTCTACACTGGAGATTCCTTGAAGCAGAAGCTGGCAAGATGTTTAGACTGTGCTTTAATTCTGCTTCTCATTTTAATTTTGGCATATGTATTCTAAAGAAAAAACAAACAAGCCAAGCAGAACTATGTTGTGCCAATGGTTTGTGGAGGAGGATGTATGCTCTAGCTTCAGACCAGAGCCAGAGAATGTTGATTTTCCAAGTGTATACAGACTGTAGTGCAGTTAACAGACTGGAGACTAAATAAGCTCATCAAGTGTTTAATATTTCTGACAGCTCAAGAGAGTGGCCTGGGCTTTGCAGTTGGAAACAACCCTACTTTTTGTAAAGAATCTCTAAGGACTGATGCAGGAGTACTGGGAAAAGAGAATGCTTTACTGCTAGCTTGTCTTTTTATCACAGTACAGCAAACACTGAAAGAAAAACACAAAGTGTGAGGGAGGGGCTTGCAATATTTGCAGTGTCACACAAATGGTAATGTTATGTTGTCTGATATACTGTGTTTACTCATCCTGTGCAGACAGAACTATTCCAGGTAAGGCAGAGCAAAAACTCTGCATTCTCAAACCCTGCAAACTTTGCACAAGACAACAATCATACTTCATGCCATCCCCATCCCTCCACCTGCACCAAATAAGCAATGCTTGAAATTCTGGAAATGAAATAGAAATAGAGAGCATGATGATGATAAATCTTACAAAGAAAGAGGTGACCAGGCTTTTGAGGAACAGTAACACAAGCACAGGCTTATTAGCAGGGTGAGAGACTGGGTTGGAGCAGATTCCAGCTCACATGACAAGTCAGTATCCTCTACATTGTGTCTACATCCACATCTAAAACTCATACAGGTTTTGGTTTCCTTTTCTTCTCCCAGATCCTTTTTTGCTGGTGTGATAACAGCACATAAAACACACAGCTTCTTTGTGCAAGGTATGTAGATGACCAGCTTGCAGTTGGCAGGCTCAGCAGACTGACTGCTTAGCTCCATGTCAGAAACAGAAACTGGGAGAGGATCACTGAAATAGCTATCCTTCTCCAGACCTGACAACTAGAAAAGGCTTTTTCTTCTCCTACATCCCCAGCACTTGCCAACAATTATATGAATTATAAGCAAAACACTGCAAGGAGGCAGCTCCATGGCATCTGCCAAGATTGTTATTTCCTCCTGAGAAGAGGCAGATGGTCTGAAAAGGACCTTTGGTCTCAGCTGTGCTTTGCTATGGGATATCTAGCTACACACACACACCACAGCTCCAAAACATACTATCAGTGGGCTGGAACATAGCCTCTGTGAGGACAGGCTGAGAGAGTTGGGGTTGTTCACTTAGAGAAGAGAAGACTTTGGGGAGACTTCATAGCAGATTTCCAGTACTTAAAGGGGGCTTGCAGGAAAGATGGGGAGGGACTTTACCAGAGAGTGTAACGGTAAAATGATTTCAAATTGAAAGATTAGATATTAGGAAGATATTAGATTAGATACTAGGAAGAAATTCTCCACTGTAGAGTGGTGAGACACTGCAACAGAAAAATTAGGGATGCCCCCTCCCTGGAAGTGTTCAAGGCCAGATTGGATGGGACTTTGAACAGCCTGGTCTAACAGAAAGTATCCCTGCCCATGGCAGGGGAGTTGGAGCCAGATGGTCTTTAAGGTCCTTTCCAACCCAAACCATGATTCCATGGCATCTGGAAACACAGTGTATTTTACCTGCTATACACCCATGTGACTGCTGGACATGATGGAACCAGAGAGAAGGCAGGTATAACATCTCACCAGCTTTCACTGTACACTGCAAAGGCTTTGCCTGAGCATACTCTGGATATAGTTCCAGATTTGGGTTCAAGGGGTCCAGGGGGATCCAGGGCACCTAAAAGCAAAAGAACATGTATATGTTACTGACTCTGGCAAAAGAATCCAGCAAGCTTCCAGAAAAATAACTGTTAACCAAACTCAGTAGGTTACAAAGCATGTATTTCGCCTAGCAAACAACTGCATGGCTACAGAGCATTCCACAAGAAGGGATGCAAAGATTTGTCTCCTTCGGTGAAGCACTGCTAACTAGGGACAAAGGTGCTTAATGTCAGCCACAACATTTCAGTCCTGTGGCATACTTTCAAAGCATCTCCAGCCCTCGAAGTTTCTTGTTCCTCCTACATTCAGTACTTGAGTATTTTATCTGCACCACTCTTTCCTTTCTTCTTCTAAAGCTCTCTGGTCTAATTTTATTCCCTGGAGCTAAAACCTCCCTTCCTGCTGGGAAATCCCTCCTGCCTACATTCATTTCTTCTATGCCATACCTCATGACTCTACTTCACTGTGCTACAGGAATGTTCCCACAAGATTCCATGAGCACTGCTCTGAAAATAGAGCAAAAGTCCCAGCTCAGGTTCAGCTGTAGTGTTTAGTCACCCGTTACAGAGGCAAAATGGGAGACATCAGATACAAAAGGCTACTGAGTTTTTGTAAAGCACCTTCAGATCTGTACATTTTAATCAAATAAAGATTGCTACTGCTGCGAATACACCATTTATTCCTTGAGACAGGTATGTTTTATTGCTCTGGGTGACACTGCTGTAGAGCAAAACTGAGCCCAGAGTAGAGAACCAAAAGCAAGTCAATGCAGAGGAGTCTATTTCAGTCTTAATGACATCAAGTCATTGTGCCCCTGTACTCAGCACTGGTTAGGCTACACCTTGAGTACTGTGTCCAGTTCTGGGCCCCCCAATTTAAGAAGGACATTGAGACACTTGAACATGTCCAGAAAAGGGCAACGAGGCTGGGAGAGGCCTTGAGCACAAGGAGAGGCTGAGGGAGCTGGGGTTGTGTAGCCTGGAGAAGAAGCAGCTCAGGGGAGACCTCATTGCTGTCTACAACTACCTGAAGGGAGGTTGTAGCCAGGAGGGGGTTGGTCTCTTCTCCCCCGCCATCAGCACCAGAACAGGAGGACACAGTCTCAAGCTGCGCCAGGGGAAGTTTAGGCTGGAGGTGAGGAGAAAGTTCTTCCCAGAGAGAGTTGTTAGCTGTTGGAATGTGCTGAACAGGGAGGTCGTGGAGTCACCATCCCTGGAGATGTTCAAGAAGGGACTGGATGTGGCACTTGGTGCCATGGTTTAGTAGTCATGAGGTGTTGGGTGACAGGTTGGACTTGATGATCTTTGAGGTCTTTTCCAACCTTGTTGATTCTCTGAATCCCTTTATTGCTGATTCATCAAAAAGTCCTTTACTGAATCTCTTTCTTTGGTGCAAGGAAGACAGTTTATGGGATCAATGGTTTGAGGTGTGCAGTAACAATCCTTTGTGAATAGTAAATGAAATATCTAGGCATTCTTTGTCCAGTAATGAAGGATTTGAGGGCTCAGCAGTCCCCCAAACTACCTTTACTGTACTGATTACGTTCTTTATACACCTCTTACCTTGTGTTCTTTTGTATACTTCTTACCTTATCTGCACTCTCCTCATCCACAATTTCAAATGTGCCATCTTCTGATACGTGGTAAGTTGCTGGCTGATAGAGCTCTGAAACCACAGAGTGAATTGAATTAAATGACACAACTCAGAGCAGCTCTTGGAGAAACTAATGGCAGGGCATGTCACATTTTCACCACATGTAAGGAAAACTAAGACAAAACTATTTTCAACTTAGTGTCCTTCCCTTTGCCCTTTCAGATTTGTATCTAGTTTCTTAATTAATTTAAAATCAATCTGATTGCTGAACTGCCTTAGTGTTTGGAATTCCAAACTTCTTCCTTCACAGGAATGATTTTCTCCAAACCCCATCTTTTTCCTGGTCCTATTTAGTTCCTATTTTGTCTTGTTTCCCTTTCAGAAGTCATAAAGGCATCCCTGACTTACACATTATTCCATATCCTGGTGTTTCTCCTCAGGTCAGTCAAATAAGACAGCACTCAACAGGAGTTATTGGTGACTTGTGGCCAGCCCTTCACTTCTAATTTTATCTGACAAGGCTCTTCAACTGATTCCTATATTACAGATTGCTTTTTTTTCCACGGCTTCAGCACATGTGGTTTCTAAGCCCACCCTTCAAAGAGTTTCTCTGTTAACCTGGTGTTCAAAACTATAAGAGTTGTCTTCGCTACATGCTATAAAAAGTACATATTACCTCCCTTCTATGGAATGGAATGGAATGGAATGGAATGGAATGGAATGGAATGGAATGGAATGGAATGGAATGGAATGGAATGGACAAGGTTGGAAAAGACCTTCGAGATCATCGAGTCCAATCTATCACCCAACACCATCTAATCAACTAACCCATGGCACCAAGCACCCCATCAAGTCTCCTCCTGAACACCTCCAGTGATGGTGACTCCGCCACCTCCCCAGGCAGCACATTCCAATGGCAATCACTCTCTCAGTGAAGAACTTCTCCTAACATCCAGCCCAAACCTCCCCTGGTGCAGCTTGAGACTGTGTCCTCTTGTTCTGGTGCTGGCTGCCTGGGAGAAGAGACCAACCCCCACCTGGCTACAACCTCCCTTCAGGTAGTTGTAGACAGCAGTAACTGGTTTTACAAAGCATGACTCAGACCATGCATGTGTATTTCATACATTTGTATACATATGACACCACCTCTCCTGTCAAGAAAGGCTGGGACAGATGGGGTGATTCATTCTGGAGAAGAGAAGGCTCCAGGGAACTCTAATAGCAGCCCTTCAGTGGATAACATGGGCTTAAAAGAAAAGAGGGAAAGACTTTTTACCAAGGTTTCCTAGTGAGAAAAGGGTAGTTTTAGCCTGGATGTAAGGAATCCACTGAGAGAGTCATTAGCCATTAGAATGTGCTGCCCAGGGAGGTGGTGGAGTCACCATCCCTGGAGCTGTTCAAGAGGGGACTGGATGTGGCACTTGGTGCCATGGTTTATTCATTAGGTCTGTGGTGACAGGTTGGACTTGATGATCTTTGAGGTCTCTTCCAGCCTTGCTGATTCTGTGATTCTGTGAATCAATTTTTCACACTGAGGGTCATGAGAGGCTGGAACAGGCTGCCCAGTGAAACTGGATGTTTCATCACAGGAAGTGTTCAAGGGCAGGTTAGATGGAGTGTTGAGCAATCTAGTGAATGGCAGGAGGCCTGGACTAGATGATTAAGTTAAAGTTCCCTCCCAACCCAAACCATTATATGATTCTATGACTGCAAGGCTGTTAAGAAAATACAACCAGTACAGATAAAACACTGTAGCAGGGCACATATCTATGTGAATTTATATTTGTGTCCCATAGCACTCTGCATTCACTTAGTCTGAAGGTTTGCAAGTGAAGGAATGGGAAAATAAAATCTTATTTTATGGGGCACATAGTTAAGCTTTCCATCTTCTAGATGACACTGTAATATAACAAACTATTACTGGGCATAGAGGAAAGCAATATAAAGAAACAGCAAGTGGGCAATGTGAAGTAAAGCTGCCATATGAATCTCTTTTTCTTCATTCCTCCAGCTTTCAGAGATTCAGTTAGTAACTTGAATATTTCATTAAATTACCACTTATTTTTCATCTCCCTAGGGAAAAGAATCAGAGGCAGAATGCAAAACCTGTTAAACATCAAAGATGCCATGCTACAACACTGACTTAAATAACTTAGACATTCTAAAGATGAAGAGGCTGCCACAAAGCATCAATGAATCTATTACTTCACAGGGCTGTGACATGTCAGAATAATGTTTGTATTACAAACTACCTGCAGCACAAAACAGAAGAGGTTTCTGTTCGTGCTGGAAAGTCTTAACACTTTCTAAACATTAGAATAGAATAGGATAGAATAGAATAGAATAGAATAGAATAGAATAGAATAGAATAGAATAGAATAGAATAGAATAGAATAGAATAGAATAGAATAGAATAGAATAGAATAGAATAGAATAGAATAGAATAGAATAGAATAGAATAGAATAGAATAGAATAGAATAGAATAGGAAGAGACCCTTCAAGATCATCACGTCTGACCTATCATCCAACACCACCTTGTCAACTAAACCATGGCACCAAGATCCCTATCAAGTCTCTTCCTAAACACCTCCAGTGATGGTGACTCCACCACCTCCCCAGGCAGCACATTCCAATGGGCAATCACTCTCTCTGTGAAGAACTTCTTCCTAACCTCCAGCCTAAACCTCCCCTGGTGCAGCTTGAGACTGTGTCCTCTTGTTCTGGTGCTGGTTGCCTGGGAGAAGAGACCAACCCCTTCCTGGCTACAACTTCCCTTAAGGTATTTGTAGAGAGCAATAAGGTCACCCCTGAGCCTCCTCTTTTCCAGGCTAAGCAACCCCAGCTCCCTCAGCCTCTCCTCACAGGGCTGTGTTCCAAACCCCTCACCAACTTTGTTGCCCTTCTCTGGACACATTCCAGCAAGTCAACCTCCTTCTTAAACTGAGGGGCCTGGAACTGGACACAGTACTCGAGGTGTGGCCTAACCAGTGCAGTGTACAGGGGCAGAATGACCTCCCTGCTCCTGCTGGCCACACTGTTCCTGATGCAGGCCAGGATGCCATTGGCCCTCTTGGCTGCCTGGGCACACTGCAGGCTCATGTTCAGCCTACCATCAACCAGCACCCCCAGGTCCCTCTCTGCCTGGCTGCTCTCCAGCCACTCTGACCCCAGCCTGTAGCACTGTAGTGGCTGCCAGCTGGATGTGGCACCATTCACCACCACTCTCTGGGCTCGGCCCTCCAGCCAGTTCCTAACCCAATGCAGTGTGCTCCTGTCCAAGCCATGGGCTGACAGCTTGGCCAGGAGTTTGCTGTGGGGGACAGTGTCTCTGCCTCCTCTTCCATGTTTTCCTCCTTCCAACCTCCAGACACACTGCACAGTAAGCCACGTACCGTATGGGATGAAGGGACGGTCACTCGGTGGATGCAGTAGAAAATGCTTCTCTCCAGATATCACACAGTACAAGTTCTCATAATGATCTTTATGTACTAGGATTGGGAAGAAAGGAAAAACAAACAAACAAAACAGAGAGAAAAGTCAGTGTTAATTCCTTTTCTACACCAGAAACTACAGTAATCTTAAGCTATCAGTTTGTCCTGCCATCATCAGGCCACTTCCTCCTCTTGCAGCCATTGAGAGTGGAAAGTAAGAATGTGATGTTGTATCAAATGTATACAACAAAGCTAATTTTCACTGCCTAACCTAACACAGTGCCAGGTAGATTCACCCAGAGGCTGAAGTGCAGAGGAAAGGAAGCAAAAAAGCATCTTAAAGTAGACCTGCCTTGTCAGAGAAAGCACACAGTCCTCCTGAGCTCCTACTGAGCCACCAGGGAGTCCCCCAGGGATCAGTGCTGGGCCCCATCCTCTTTAACATCTTTATTGATGATCTGGATGAGGGCATTGAGTCCATCATCAGTAAATTTGCAGACGACACCAAGCTGGGGGCAGGAGTTGATCTGCTGGAGGGTAGAGAGGCTCTGCAGAGGGACCTCGACAGGCTGGACAGATGGGCAGAATCCAAGGGCAGGAGATTGAACACATCCAAGTGCTGGGTTCTGCACATTGGCCACAACAACCCCATGCAGTGCTACAGGCTGGGGTCAGAGTGGCTGGAGAGCAGCCAGGCAGAGAGGGACCTGGGGGTACTGGTTGTTGGTAGGCTGAACATGAGCCTGCAGTGTGCCCAGGCAGCCAAGAGGGCCAATGGCATCCTGGCCTGCATCAGGAACAGTGTGGCCAGCAGGAGCAGGGAGGTCATTCTGCCCCTGTACACTGCACTGGTTAGGCCACACCTTGAGTCCTGTGTCCAGTTCTGGGCTCCTCAGTTTAGGAAGGAGGTTGACTTGCTGGAACGAGTCCAGAGAAGGGCAACAAAGTTGGTGAGGGGTTTGGAACACAAGCCCTATGAGGAGAGGCTGAGGGAGCTGGGGCTGCTTAGCCTGGAGAGGAGGAGACTCAGGGGTGACCTTATTGCTCTCTACAACTACCTGAAGGGGGGTTGTAAACAGGCAGAAGTTGATCTCTTCTCCCAGGCAGCCAGCACCAGAACAAGAGGACACAGTCTCAGGCTGTGCCAGGGGAAGTTCAGGCTGGAGGTCAGGAGGAAGTTTTACACAGAGAGAGTGATTGCCCATTGGAATGGAGACTTGACAGGGTGCTTGGTTGCATGGGTTAGTTGATTAGGTGGCGTTGGGTGATAGGTTGGACGCGATGATCTTGAAGGTCTCTTCCAACCTGGTTTATTCTATTCTATTCTATCACCAACTCAAAACAAGCCCACTTAAAGCTGTGCTGAAAGCACACAGAAGATTCACAGCTCCACACGATACGTACAAGATGTCACTGCAGCCGACTCCCCAAGCCAGAAATTCACAGCATCAGGCTTCCTCCCTGCATGGTTAAAGAGCAAGGTTGGCAACAAAATTTGAGTGTCAAGTGTCATGTTTAAAAGCATTTCAAATGATTTTCAGCTAATTTTCCCCCAACTCTGCTCTTTAACTTCCTAGATAACTATGACAGGTTTCATTGCAAATAGCATTCTGTGAGCAACAGCAACCTCCTCCTACGCTGGGAAGCCACTGTAGTGCCCATCAGACTTCATGACATAGTTATCATCCATCCCTAAATCAATGGCTACAACACTTTGTTTCCACAGTCTGAATCCCTAAGACCTAGCTCACAGAGAAACCACAGCACAGCTTTGTACATGTTTACCTTCACCTACACCTCTCCTATGAAGATAGGATGAGAAAGTTGGGGTTGTTCAGCCTGAAGGCTGAAGGCTCTGTGGAGACCTTAGTGTGGCCTCTCAGTACTTAAGGGGGGTCTATATACTTGATGTAGTCTATATACTTGATGTAGTCTACCTGGACCTCAGCAAGGCCTTTGACACCGTCCCCCATAGCAAACTCCTGGCCAAGCTGTCAGCCCATGGCTTGGACGGGAGCACACTGCGATGGGTTAGGAACTGGCTGGAGGGCCGAGCCCAGAGAGTGGTGGTGAATGGTGCCACATCCAGCTGGCAGCCAGTCACTAGTGGTGTGCCCCAAGGATCAGTGCTGGGCCCTGTGCTCTTTAACATCTTTATTGATGATCTGGATGAGGGCATTGAGTCCATCATCAGTAAATTTGCTGACGACACCAAGCTGGGGGCAAGAGTTGATCTGCTGGAGGGTAGAGAGGCTCTGCAGAGAGACCTGGACAGGCTGGACAGATGGGCAGAGTCCAACGGCATGAGATTTAACACATCCAAATGCCGGGTTCTGCACATTGGCCACAACAACCCCATGCAGTGCTACAGGCTGGGGTCAGAGTGGCTAGAGAGCAGCCAGGCAGAGAGGGATCTGGGGGTGCTGGTTGATGGTAGGCTTAACATGAGCCTGCAGTGTGCCCAGGCAGCCAAGAGGGCAAATGGCATCCTGGCCTGCATCAAGAACAGTGTGGCCAGCAGGAGCAGGGAGGTCATTCTGCCCCTGTACACTGCACTGGTTAGGCCACACCTCGAGTACTGTGTCCAGTTCTGGGCCCCTCAGTTTAGGAAGGATGTTGACTTGCTGGAACGAGTCCAGAGAAGAGCAACAAAGTTGGTGAGGGGTTTGGAGCACAGCCCTATGAGGAGAGGCTGAGGGAGCTGGGGCTGCTTAGCCTGGAGAAGAGGAGACTTAGGGGTGACCTTATCACTCTCTACAACTACCTGAAGGGAGGTTGTAGACAGGCTGATGATGGTCTCTTCTCCCAGGCACCCAGTACCAGAACAAGAGGACACAGTCTCAAGCTGCGCCAGGGGAGGTTCAGGTTGGATGTTAGGCAGAAGTTCTATACAGAAAGAGTGATTGCGCTATGGAATGGGTTGCCCGGGGAGGTGGTGGAGTCGCCGTCATTGAAGGTGTTCAGAAGGAGACTTGACGGGGTGCTTGGTGCCATGGGTTAGCTGTTTGGGTGGGTTGGATTGGTTGATGGGTTGGACACGATGATCTTGAAGGTCTCTTCCAACCTGGTTTGGTTTATTCTAATAATAAAAGTTTATTCTAATAATATAAGAAAAATGGAGACAATCTATTTAGCAAGGCCTCTTGTGACAGGACAAGGGGTGATGGTTTTAAACTGAAAAGGCAGATCTAGACTACAGGTAAAGAAGAAATTGTTTATACTGAGGATGGTGAAACACACCAGCACAGGTTACCCAGAGAGGTGGTGAATGCCCCATTCCTGGAAACATTAGAGATGAGGTTGAATGAGGCTCAGAACAACCTGATCTGGTTGAATTTGTCCCTGCTCCTCGCAGGTAGATGGGACTTGATGACTGGTAAAAGTGCCTTCCCACTCAATCTATTCTATGATGACAGCAAATAATTTTCATTGACATTTTAAGGAAAGACACACTGTAAAATAGAAACCAACCAAAACAGAACAGTGTTTAAGTAGAAACACACAGCTGTAATTTCACCAAGGGTGGTGAGGGCTGTGGCGTTTCACTCCTTTGTTATCGTGGTAGTTTTAGGCTGTACCTAGAAAACTTTCCACAGATCTTGAACAGAAAGTGATAGCACATAAATAAATCAGTATTGGGTGCAAAAGAAAAATAATGGCAAGGTCTAAATGAATCCCATTGGTCTGACTAGTAACATAGTTTGTATAAACTAGCTTTCTCTCTTTGCTCTGGCAGATACTAGCTGCTGCTTCTGCGAGCTTGCTGACCTTGACCACGTTCTTTGTTTTGGATAAGTACTAATAAGCTCTCTCTCTGCTTCTCTCCTTTCTTCTCTTGTCCTGTGTACAGGGGGGGAGAAGAACAGGAAGCTGTTGATACCCCCCTGGTTTTGTCCAGGAGGGTTCTTGTGTTGTTTATAACCTGTAAATATATGTAAGCATTGCATATTTTGTACACATCCATTGCATTCCATACTTGTAGACTGTAGGATGCTTGTAAATACAGCTTCATTTGCTTTCAACTGAACTGGTCTGGCAATTTTATTTTGGGGGGGTAATTTCAACCCACCACAGTTATGTCAGCTTTGGCAGCAATGGTGTGAAGCCACACTGAAACATGACTTCAAGGGAAAGAAAAGCTGCTATACGTAAAGAAGTGCTATGTGGCACTCCCCACAT
This sequence comes from Melanerpes formicivorus, assembly GCF_026170545.1. Taxonomy (NCBI): domain Eukaryota; kingdom Metazoa; phylum Chordata; class Aves; order Piciformes; family Picidae; genus Melanerpes; species Melanerpes formicivorus. Next base: position 696,740 of record NW_027142410.1, read on the forward strand.
TGCCTCAGTTGTGACGACCCAGTTGCACAACTGAGACACCAATGCTTAGAGTAATCCAAACCCAAAACTTGGATTATTCCATTATGAAGTATTTTACCACTTCTGCTTTCTACAGGGATGAAATCAAACTGAGCTGTGGCATCCAGAAAGAGAGCAAACGTTCACCGTGTAGCTAGCAGGATTGTTTTAGAGCTCCATACAGAACATTTACTGAATATAGGAGAAATAGGTTTACCAAGTGCCTCACTCATCCATGGTATGTCAGGCTGCACATCACAGACAAGTTCAGGGAACTCCTCAGTGAGGTTTGAGCACTGCTTCTGCACGTAGAACACGTTGGGAGAGGTCACCTTCTTCTCCACGATGTCCAAAAAGTCCATGAAAGGCATTTGGCGCTCCTCTGGCATGACAAAACGGTCCTGAAACACTGCATCTGCATAACCATTTGGTGTTACTGCCACACTCACTACCTTGGGGCCTACTACCTCCCTGCAAAATAAATCAAAGGTTTATATCCAGACCTGCAATTGCCCCATATATGGACACTGGTTACTTTAGAAACATCATTTCATGGGCAGCAAACATAAGCCTGGCTTTCCACAAATGGGTTGTTTCCAGACTAGATTTTCTACTCTCTGGTGTTGACTCACATTCTGCTTCAACTGATCCCCATGGTCAAGGCAATTGCAGCAGTTTTTGTACCTCCAAATTCTCTCCTAAAAGGTGACTTCACAAAGGGCCTTCCTTTCCCTCCATGCAGGTAGAGGGCCCTGTTCAGCCACTTCTTTTCATGAATCATGACAGAGCCTGATTATTCTGGAGATCACTCAACCCAGGCAAATTTGGGTGGCCATATGCTCAAAAGCAAACAAGGACAGAGAAGGGGTGGACAGAGAGACTGATAGATACACACATTATGAGGCTAATGGCTTTTAGTTCCACAAGGAATCTCATAGTTTCATAGTTTCATTCAGGGTTGGAAGGGACCACAAGGATCATCTAGTTCCAACCCCCCTGCCATGGGCAGGGACACCCCACACTAGATCAGGCTGGCCACAGCCTCATCCAGCCTGGGCTTAAACACCCCCAGGGACAGGGCCCCAACCACCTCCCTGGACAACACATTCCAGGGTTTCACCACTCTCATGGTGAAGAACTTCCCCCTCACATCCAGCCTGAATCTCCCCACCTCCAGCTTCATTCCATTCCCCCATGTCCTATCACTACCTGAGATCCTGAGCAGTCCCTCCCCAGCCTTCCTGTAGTCCCCCTTCAGATACTGGAAGGCCACAATGAGGTCACCTGGGAGCCTTCTCTTCTGCAGACTGAACAGCCCCAACTCCTTCAGTCTGTCCTCATAGGAGAGGTGCTCCAGCCCTCTGATCATCCTTGTGGCCCTTCTCTGGACACCTTCCAGCACCTCCACATCCCTCTTGTAATAGGGGCTCCAGAACTGGAGGCAGTACTCCAGGTGGGGTCTCCCCAGAGCTGAGCAGAGGGGGAGGATCACCTCCCTCGACCTGCTGGCCACACTTCTCCTGATGCAGCCCAGGATCTGATTGGCTTTGCGGGCTGCAAGTGCACACTGAGAGCTCATGTTGAGCTTTTTGTCCACCAGCACCCCCAAGTCTCTCTCCTGAGGGCTACTTTCCAGCCAGTCACTGCCCAGCCTGGATTTGTGCCTGGGATTGCCTCTAACCCACAGGTACAGGTCTAATCCACAGACAACCACAAATCCCCCCTCTTAAGTGAACTTTCTTTGAAAATGCAGTCATTTTTAAAATGCCTGTTGTTTGAGATTCTTTAAGGAAAACAAGGTGTACTCAGCCACCAACAAGTCAGTCTCTTCTCACAGCACTGCAGCTGGAAGGCTACAGGGTGGAGCACTGGCCAGAGCATAGCGATTGGACTGGCTTAGATAACCTGATCTTGTCAGCTGTACACACCCACCCTTTGGACCCCACCAGAAATGGACAGGGCACTATGTGCAGGAATTTTGGGCATGCTGGCAGGACTCAAGACCTTCATACCAAATCCCAGAAGAATCTGAGCTATGAATAGCCTTTGACTGAGATCAACCAACGTTAACCAGTGGGTTCTGTTCCAAAGCTCACTCATACCTGAGGTATGCTGCGGTCCATTTCTTCAGAGCCGGCCAGTGGCTGATGGCATTCTGAATTATGCAAGGTTTATTTGGACTCACCCATTCTCGATAAAACTCCAGTGGGGATGGAGGTCTATCAAGATAGGGTATGGACTCCAACCACCCCAGCTCTGTCCAGGCAAAAGACAAACAGTTTCTCACAGCTCTTGAGAGAAATGCGTTCCGCTGTCACCCGGGCTGCAAAACCCCCACACCACGGGCACTCACTCAGCTGAAAGCAAGCACTGTCCACCAGCTCCAGAAATTGCTCTCTTTAAAGCTGGAGCCAGTTGGGAACGGTGCCAGTGCCAGATGGGTAGCTTAGACCATGCCCCCTCCCTCCCACCCACGGCTCTCTTGCCATGAGTCACAGATGGCCACGCTGCGGGCCCAGAGGAGAGTGGGCGTGAAGGACACATGCATCGGATGCACCCCTTATACAGGTACTACAGGAATGATGTTGGAAGCTGGCGTAGTGCTTGGCTGTCTTTTACGTAGGAAAATAAGACATTTCTAGAGCTCCCTTTTCTTCATGCAAGGGCCTTTCTGCTGCCGCTTCACCTGGGAAACATTGGGATGAAAACAGAACCGGATGCTGCAGCACACGGCACGGAGTTGCCATTTGCCGGTCCTGCTGCCCAGCCAGGGTCGGGGCAGCCGGGGACCGCCTCGTCCTTCCCACATGGCCGCCCCGAGGCCCTCGGAGAGCGCCAGGCCCTGCGCCGGCCCCGCCGCCCTCTGCTCCCGCACGGCTGTTACAGGCGTGGCCACCCCCCGCTGCCTCCCACCCCCTTCCCGCCGGGCTGCGCCCCCCTCGCCCGCCCCCGCCCAGGGCTCCGGCCCGGCGCTCACCGCGGGCCTCCCGCGGGAAGGCAGCCAGGCAGCCCCTGACGGCCCGCAGCGCCGCGCCCTCCGCCATGGCGCCCACGCCGCAGCCCGGCCACTGGCGGAGGAGAGGAGCGGCACCCGGCCCGGCCCCGGAGGAGGAGGTGCCGCCTGCCTCCTCCCACCCTTCCTCCTCGGCCGCCCCGTCTGCCCTCCTGCCCTCCCTCCGGGACCACGCCATCCCGAGCGCTGGTCGCCAGTGAGCGCCGCAGCTCCGTAACAAATGATCACATTTTTATTGAAACAGTTTAAGACACGGAGTACAAATGAATACAGAGTTAAAAACAGCTCCCGATGGCGGGGGGGGGGGGGGGGGGGGGGGGGGGGCTCACAGTGCAAAAAAAAAACCCCAAAAAACAACCAACCACAGAAAAAAACAAACAAACCCAACAAACGACTTTTATTATTACCTTTTCCAAAACTTAAAAAGAAAAGAATAAAAGGACATTTTAAAGGATTTAAGTAAGTAAGCCAAAAGTATAAAAACACACGTTTATAAATAAAGCAGGAGGGACTTCTTGTTGCTGTTTGGGCAGGGTGGTTTTTAAGGGGTGAAAGGGAAAGGGTAGTGTTGGGAGAGCCCAGGGTGAGGAGTTGCCTGCCTTGAGTACAGGTAAGACATGCAGAGCGGACATGGCTTATTCTTAACACTGCTGCCCCACGCATCTCCCCTCCACGCGTGACAGCAGGTCACCCACAGCAAAACAGTCCCAGCAGCCCCCCTGTTACTGACACACAATGTGGGACGTGCAGGTTGTACCCAGAGAAGGAAGCCCCTTCTCACCCAGGGGCTGCTTAGGAGACCTGTCTATTATTTCAATGAGGTTTTTGTCATTTAATATCCTGGATGCTACACATCCAAGAGGATGGGGTGGGGGGAGACACCGTATACATGCATCAATTTACCAATGGCATTTAAATACCTGTATTTCGGTTTTGTCTTATATATAACTATATACATATTCTTTCTTCTAAAAAAAAAAACCCACATAAATCAAGTTTGCATGTTTCTACTCCCAGAAAGAAATGTCCCAATTCCTCTGAGTTATGATGAAGTCTGGAAAATGGGGGATTGGGGAGGGGGCTCCGGTAAGGCCTGTCCCAACCATTGCCTGGGAGGTCCCACAGAAAGGAGAGGACAACCTGAGAGGAGGTGGAAAAAATGCAGGCTCCCATACTCATGTCTACTGGTGCTACTGAGGGATGAAGAGGAGGAAAGCGTTACCAGTCAGCTGAAGAGAGAGAGGAAAAAAAGAAGGAAAACAAACAAACAAACAAGCAGAAAGAGTTTGGTGCCCTCTCAGGTTGTAGCCCATCCTACTGAGCTCAAGAGCGAACCAAGGATCAAACAGGCAAAGTAACGCTATTTACAAGATGGGAGAAAAAGCCCAACAAGTATCCTTGTTTTGATGAGGAATGTTGGATTTGAGGGGACTAAATGTATGTAAAGAGGATTGGTAGATTCAATTACCTTTCCAGGCTCTATGTTAAACAAATAACTTGGTTTAGAACAGGCGTCCGGTTGTGCCTATGCTGACACACACACAAACCGGTAAGTGGGATAGACTGAAGTCTATTACCTCCTCTCATAAGCCCCTCAACTTCCCAGGCAGTAACTGTTCAGCATTTCTCTGCCTGGCCCTAACGGACAGCCTGTGGTGAAATATATTCACAAGGTGCAACAAAATGTAACGCATTTATCTTCTCTTTGTTCTGTAAACTAGGGTTTTTAGGAGCATTTCCTACTGCCAGCAATAGGAAGTTTAGAAGGGAAGAATCCGTTGGATCAGTCTCAAATTATAAAGAGCAACACTATCTCCTCACACCTCTCAGCAACAAACTTGTGGCACCAGCATCTCCTTTACTAGGCTTCTGCTACTCAATTTGTAACATCCAAGCCTTGAGCAAATAGCTCATGACTACCATTTTAGACGAAATAGATGCCCAGAGGACAGCAAGCGAAGAAACATGAGGCTCAGTAGGACACATTTAAAAACCAACCCCTTCCAATTCATTCTTCAATTACGGATCACCATCTCAGTCCTAAATCTACTTTCCTGAGGCCCTTCTGTACTGTATCCCTCACAGATATTGGCCAGATGATGTTCCTCAAGCCAAGACCATCGCTACTTCTACTCTGTTTTCCAAAGCGTCCTACATACACTATTCTACTTTTAAACTACACAACCATCCTCCCGCTGATCCACTTGCCCAACACTTCTCTTACCATCATTCTGATGCAATTTAACCTCTGGCTTCCTGTATGCAGCTGTGATCACAAGCAAAATCCATTCCAAGAAGCAAAAGCCACTCTGATCAGCTTAAAAATCAGATTTGCTTCACCCAACTCATTTGCAAGGAGCTTTGTTTCATGTCTCCAAGCCAGCTTCACTGGCTGTTGCTCTTTACCTTAGTGGGAATTTCATTCTTGCCACTGGCTCTTCTGTATCATCTCTGACTTTTTTTTGTCACTACCTCAACGTTTAAGTTATAAAATGGAATAAATTGCACAGGGGAGTAATATAAAGGACCCTCAAACCTTTATCACCAGTACCAAAAGATACCTGGGTTGAAGGGACTGCTATTTTACCTGAGTGTCTTGTGGTCCCAGTACAGCAAGACATTTCCTGTATACTAGGACTTATGTTCACAGTCTGAAAGTGGAGAAACTAGTCACCTCAAAAGCAAACTTGACCCACACTAACTCCATCACAGACCAAACATGACTGCCATCATACATTCCACTCACTGCATCTCCAGCAAACCTTTCCACTCAAGGAAGAGGCCAGAAACGTCCCCCCCTGGTTTTCGACTTGCCTTCCTCTGCAAAACTTGTCTGTGCAAGAGCAGCAGCCCCTGGGACTGAGCACATCAGCTGATTCAGCACAGTGCAATGCCAAGACAGGACTAGAAAATAACATGTTTTAAAGTTTCAGTACAAGCCCATGGAAGAAAAAGTTAGCCAGGACACCTGAAACATGATTAGGTAGATTTAAACTACAGGCAGGAACAGGTGGAAAGCTCTCAAAGTGCTCCCACACTGCCAAGTCCTGAAGTGCTTGGCAGTGTGATCAGCCAGCAAGCCTGTTGGAGGGAGAGTGAGAACTGCAGATTATTCAGCCTTAGAATTATTGGTGAGAAATAGGCCATTTTACACCACTCTGGACAGCCCAGTAGAAAAAAAGGCTGCACTGCAGATCTCCAGTCACAAAATGACAGAGAAGACAACAGACCACATTTCCAAGTGCCACAGGGTTTCAGAGAGCCAGGAAGGTAAAAACAAAAGAGAACGGCTTCAAGCCTGTAACCTGTGGAACCAAGTGATGCGGTCTGGCTTCCATGCAGTGACTCTCCCACCAAATGCTTGTTGCCTGCATTGGTTTTATAAACTGGGATTACACTGCTCTGCCTTAAAATAAATACAAGACAGACTGGAGATGGAGGAAGAAATAAAGCATTTTGTGTACTCTCCCTGTTGTGCAAAGGAATGGGAGATCAGGGGAAGGTGCTGAAGAATTTCATTGGCTTTAAACCTTTTGTTCTTAGCTTATCGTTGACCAAAACCACATCACTGGACAGTTTTAAGCCACAACAAACACAAGTTAGCATGGCCTTAGAGAAGCTCCACAGGGTAAGAAGAGTATTGCACACAAAAATGCGAGAAGGGAAGATGTTCTGTTCCCCAGACCAGAAATTCATGAAAAGCTAAGAGGCTGGGGCAACGGTGGTCATCACAAGCCAAAATATCTTGATCAAAGTTCTGGGAAAACCATTTTCTGTATGAGTAGCTGAAATAGTTTTACAAACGACAAGAGAATCTCAGCATTCTTGGGATTGCAAATATTGTCTGCCTGGAAAGGCAAGAAGCAAATATTTTCCTCTCACAGTGAAAGGAACAAATGAGATGGATGAGCCATTGTACTGAAGAGCTCTCAAATCCAGAGTTACACTGCAAGAGATGGAAACCATTTTTCTCATGTCACTTCTCAACGAGTAATTCATTACCTCACAGTTCCCAGTCATGGCAATACCAAAGACCACAGCCAATTCCTAATCACGAAAGGTAGCTGAAACAAACTTCCATGTTTGTATCTAAATCCCACGTTTAAAATGCCTGCAGAAAACCCAGTCAGAAGGATCAACACAACATCAGATTCCAGATTAAAAATAGCACTACTGAATTCACAAAGTAATCTTCAAAGCAGGGTCCAAGGGTAGCAGACCCTTCCTGGGGAGGTGAAGGCAGATAAAATACAGTGTGGGGACTATCTTGAAACAAGAGAAAAGCAGACAGGGTTGTCATGACAACGGAAGGATTACTCCAGGTAACAAAACTAAGGCAGGAAAAGAAAGAACAGCAAGACAAGCTTTAAGTGGAAAACAGTTCATTAATTGCACAGACACTCCAGCCTGTCTCCCTCTTGGGGGGTTTATAATACAGAGATTGTTTCTCGCTGGGATAGGGCAAAGGGATTGACAGTTTTTGTTAAAGGACAAAGGGAACAGCCACAAATGTGACACAGAGCAACAGTCAGAAAAAATAAATTAATAAATAAACCCATAAAAAGTCTGCTTCTTGACTCTCAGGAAGCCTTGGAGAAGGAAGGGATTGGCTTCACTTGGACGCCTTTGTTGTTAATCAACAGCTCAGAACTTCTTGGATAAACTGGATTTTCTTTGTTCCTTTAGGTGCCAAACATCCTGACCTCCTGGCTATGAAGAAATTCCAAGGCAATTTCTCCAAATTCCTCTTTCAATTCTTTGTCTAGAGACAGGAAGTTGAAGACAACTGGGGAAAAACTATTAAAATTGTGGCCAGCACATTGCTAAGAATCGGAGAAAGTCAGTTGTAGGGGCACGAGGAAATCAACTTGTATTGGTCTCCCCACCAGCCCTAGACCAGTGCATCAGTCTGAAGCTCTCCCTGTGGTCCTCTTCTTGGGATTATTTCTGTGTGCTCACAAACACTCAAAAGCCACCCTTCTTAGAGTTTTTTGTCCATGCGTCGTTCCACAGCTTGTAGCAAAAGCTCCGAGTACTGTTCCAGCAAAGCTAGTGTCTGCTCATCCCCCAAACTCTTGGGACTCGGTAGGTTGGCACCACATCCTTCATTCAGTGGGGTAGTGGTATCCTGTGGCTTTCTCAGTACCTCCTTAACCTTTGGAAGCCCTTCCTCATCCTTCAAAGAGTCCAATTCTTTCTTCATTGAGGAGAATGTCTGTGTCAGGAGGCCTGCTATTTTATCTTTGTCAGTAGAAGACTCCATATCATTTAACACCTAAAATTAAGGAAGGGGTGGGGGGAAAAGGCATTTGGGTTTATGTAGAACACCAAACAAGTAGTTTTGGCCCTTTATGTAAGTGGAGTCATGAAGACTTGCAGACTATTCGAGTGCCCTTTTCTTCACCGTTTGAGACTGTCAATTTAGTCATATAATGAGGCATGCATCCCACAGTGCCAGTCACACAGAACCCAGAGGCGTTACCACAGTAGGGTAAAGATGTCATGCACATTTACAGGCAGTGTTCCCCTATTTAGGTTCCTCCTTATATATAAGGAGGTGTCCTGTTTCCCAGCTGCAGCACAGGGTGACAGACTCCTTTTCTTCCTCTCTGCCAGATGCAGCTGGTCACAGGAACACAGCAAGGTCAGAGAGCTAATGCAAGCACTAAGGCCAGAGCTACAGAGGCCCACGGGGCAGAAGCGTGCCGTGGGAAGTTTCAGGCTCATTGCAGGAGACTTGGCAGATCAATGCTAAACAAGGGAGCAAGGAGCTGTCTTCCTGCTCTGCATGCAGCTCTGGTCTGGCAGCAAGAGGGACAGGCAAGTGACTGCATGCTCCATCTCACAGCTGGATTCCCATGGTACCTCTCATTTGCTAATCCCTTTCCCAGGCATCAAAGACAGAGAACAGATGGGGATAATAAAACTTAAAGCTCCTATAACATTTCATCTCTCTGAAGCGCTGTATAAATATTAACTAATTCCCTAATACCCCTCTGAGAAAGGAGCACACTTATCTTCAGTTTACAGATAGGCTAAACAGGCTGGAAAGGAAATTGGCGTGCTCAGAGTACCATGGCAAGCCATTGGAAAATCCAAAAGTTGGAAATCAGGAGTTCTGCCTCCCTGGTGCAAGCTGAAGATGCAGCCAAGTGGACAAGCAGGCAGCTCATATATTTGATGGCCGTGACAAAGGCCGTGCCTGAGGCGACTCACCGTGCGGTAGAGATGGATGGCCTTGCGCATGCTGTCCTGGAGCTCGGACACCACGTGCTCACACTGCTCCACGCTGATGCACGACTCTGAAGGGGAGGAGAGAACAAAAACCCAGACTAAGGCACAGACACACTCCAATACCTGCAATCCAGCAGCTGGGTAAGAAAGCACATTTGGAAGACCACGTGCACACACTAATTCAATGCTTAGGGCTGGCTTAAGCCAATCATTAAACAGGAGAGCTCTACACGAGCTTTCCTTCATACTGCCTTGAGGCACAGCTTGTTTAAACGTTCCTGTTTTCCCTGTCTTTAGCCTTTCCAAAGTCAGCAATAGTTTTTCTCAGATGGCACGTTTTTGTTACAGCCCAGGACAGTCACAGATCACTTGTGTCGTTCTCCATTATAATGAAATTCAAGTCCAAATGAAGGCTTCCAGTAACAAAAGGCACTGGGCCTGAGAAGCCTCTAATTTAGCCTCCACCTAGTCAGAAATCTACATGCTCCTCCTCCTTGTATCCTTCTGAACAGTGTACAGCCAAGCACTGAGGATGAAGGATTATAGTGAATGATTACAGTGCTGTCTAGTGAGGACTGAGGTTTTGGGGGAGTGCTGACAACCAACTCAGTCGCAACAGAATCACATTTCTGAGCAACCCAGGACATGCACTGCTGATACACTGGAATTCAAATATCAAAAATAAAAGCAAGCAACTAAAGGAGACCATCTTCTGCCTGCCCTCATCAGGTATTATCTCCAGAGCATCAGACTTGAAGGCCTGCAAAGTTTTAATGAAATAAGTGCTTTCATGAGTTAGACATAAACCACAAACAAAGACACAGACACACACACACACAATCTGCAGTTATCTTCAAACTGCAAAGGCCTGAACAAAGGCCATCTCACTTCCTTCAGTTACCTAAAAACAAAACTTGGTTGCATTAGCACTATTATTTTGGCAGTTTTAAGACCATCACCTTTGAACAGCCTGGAAGGGACCTTAACTGATTTTGTGAATACATCTACATGAAGTATAAATAAATACAGCTGGAAAAAAGGTCTATTCAAACATAAGCAAACACATCTAGAAGAACAAAGGGACATGAACAAATCCTTCCATCTGCATTTTTTGTTCCCAGATCACCCAATCTTGTAGAGTTTGAGCACAGTGGGCTTAAGTGTAGTCCAAGATTCTTGCCTTTTTCCCCCCTCCACTGTTGTTTATTTATTTATTTTGCTGCTCCCCTCCTCCCCTCTTATTGTTTTAAACTCAGCTGCTTCTTCTCATGATTATTCCTGGAATTTCTCCACTGATCATGCTTTTTATGCTGGTCTCCAGCTCTGTGAGCTGCCAGCCTGGAGAAGGGTCCCAAACATGACACAAATGCTTGTGGTAACAGGCATTTTCTGCCTCTTAGGTGTGCAGAGCAGAGCTCTTGAGAAACCAGCAGAGAATATTAAACACAGCAACAGTATTAAGCACATCTACAGCATTTTAACTGTAGATGTCAAAATGCTTTAACAACAACAGTTAAGTCCCTTTACCTGCAGCTGTTATACAGGCAGGAAAAAGGAGAGACGGTAATGTTAAGTGGAAACCCAAAGTCACAGAGTGAATCAGAAGCAGAACAGATCTCTGTCAAACCTATAGTTCTAATCTGAACTGCCACACTATGATTCACAGAAGCCACAGTACATTTCCCACAGCAGTAACCAGCTTGGATCTGAACAGCTTTTCCAGATCTACCACTTGAAATTTGACTTAACTTAGTCTGCAAGAAGCTGAAGGCTGACAGCTGCCTGACAAGAAAAAAACCAAACCAAACCAAAACACAGAAACTTGGGGATCCACTGTGCTAAATCATTTTAACTTGCTCAAGGACACTGCTAAATAAATATTCTGTCAGGGTGTGCTATGCATTGGGTGCTGCTTAAATAAATAAAAATAATCACTGCTGGGGAAAAAAACCTGCTCTCTCTGCACTTTCTGTGCTAATTCTGCAAAGATCCCTAGCAATTGACCCAAACCAGTGCAATATGTAGCTTGAGTCCCAAGTCTACAAGAGAACATTCAGCTTAAGAGTAGACAACTGGACTCTTACTTCTCCTCTGTAAAATATCATTCCACAGGTCCAGGCTGCACTTGCTGTTGGACAAAACCTCACCCCTGGGGGACCAGGGTCTAAAAGTATCAGATGCACTCCCTGTTCTACAAAGCAAATACCCTGTGGTATCAGCCAACCTCAAGAGGTTCAACAAGACCAAGGGCAGGGTCCTGAATCCGAGTCGAGGCAATCCCAGGCACAAATCCAGGCTGGGCAGTGACTGGCTGGAAAGCAGCCCAGAGGATGCTGGTGGACGAGAAGCTCAACATGAGCTCTCAGTGTGCACTTGCAGCCCACAAAGCCAATCAGATCCTGGGCTGCATCAGGAGAAGTGTGGCCAGCAGGTCAAGGGAGGTGATTCTCCCCCTCTACTCAGCTCTGGTGAGACCCCACCTGGAGTACTGTGTTCAGTTCTGGAGCCCCTATTACAAGAGGGATGTGGAGGTGCTGGAACGTGTCCAGAGAAGGGCCACAAGGATGCTCAGAGGGCTGGAGCACCTCTCCTATGAGGCCAGACTGAAAGAGTTGGGGCTGTTCAGTCTGGAGAAAAGAAGGCTCTGAGGTGACCTAATTGTGGCCTTCCAGTATCTGAAGGGGGCCTACAAGAAGGCTGGGGAGGGACTTCCTAGGATATCAGGTAGTGATAGGACTAGGGGGAATGGAATGAAGCTGGAGGTGAGGAGGAAGTTCTTCACCATGAGGGTGGTGAAGCCCTGGAATGGGTTGTCCAGGAGGTGGTTTGGGCGCCGTCCCTGGAGGTGTTTAAGCCCAGGCTGGATGAGGCTCTGGCCAGGCTGATCTAGTGTGGGGTGTCCCTGCCCATGGCAGGGGGGTTGGAACTAGATGATCCTTGTGGTCCCTTCCAACCCTGACTGATTCTATGATACTATGATCAGAACAGCAGGTCCCTCCAACAAACACCATTCCTGCTTCACATAACAGCACTTCAATCTTAGAGTGTTTGACCCCTCCTTCTAGAAATGCAAAATTAAACTAACAGTGCACTGAAACCTGATTGACCCCCTGCAGTGCTTCAGTGCAGAAATGCTGTGCTTAGCCACTGTGGTGGATATCCTTGGATATGGATGAGAACAACTTAGCAAAAGAGACTGAAAACCATGGGCTGTATGGCCCCTTGAAGGTACAAAGCATCAGTGCTGTGATTAACATCCAGCTTCCCCCAGCACAGCTCAGCCTAGTATTTCAGGAAGGAGAAGGAAACTTCTGGGTTCTGACCTAAAAGGTCAGAATGCCATGGGACTAAATTGTGTGTTCTCTGCCACCAGAAGTTCTCCTGCCTTGAATGGCAAGATTTTCACTTCAGTTTGAAGTTACCTGCTAGTTTTCATTCAATTGGAGTACCTTAAAGTAAGGCCTGTAACATGCAAACACTTCCGGACCCTGCACACTTGTGCAGTACCAAAGTGAAGCCTGGCATAACTTCACTGTTATCTGTGCTTGCTGGGTTAGAATAGAATAGAATAGAATAGAATAGAATAGAATAGAATAGAATAGAGCAAGTTGGAAAAGACCTTTGAGATCATTGGTCCAACCTATCACCCAATACCATCTAATCAACTAAACCATGGTTCCCCATCCAGTCTCTTCTTAAACACCTCCAGTGATGGTGACTCCACCACCTCTCTGGGCAGCACATTCCAAAGGCCAATCTCTCTTTCTATGAAGAACTTCTTCCTAACATGCAGCCTAAACCTCCCTCAACATCTTTCCCGAACTGAGGGGCCCAGAACTGGACAGAGTACTCAAGGTGTGGCCTAACCAGTGCTAAGTACAGGGGCACAATGACTTCCCTGCTCCTGCTGGCCACACTATTCCTGATACAGGCCAGGATGCCATCAGCCTTCTTGTCCACCTGGGCACACTGCTAGCTCATGTTCAACCAGTACCCCCAGGTCCCTTTCTGCCTGGCTTCTCTCCAGCCACTCTGACCCCAGCCTGTAGCACTGCATGGGTTCAGCTAGCACATAGAATCATAGAATCAATAAGGTTGGTAAAGACCTTAGAGGTCATCAAGTCCAACCTGTCACCCAATACCTCATGACCACTAAACCATGGCTTCAAGTGACATCCCTTTTTGAACACCTGCAAGGACATGTTGACCTACACCATCAGCTGCTGGTCAGACATGCTCTGAGAGGGACACAGGGGATGTAACCCACACCCTGATGGGGATTTCCAGCACATCAGATTTTAGTATTGACCAGAAAGAGGTTTGAGCCTCTACAGGTAATTACAGGTACAACTGAAAACTTGAGTGTTGAGGTCTACAAAACACTCATCTAGAAACAACCTTCTGACATAAGACTCAGAGGAAATGGAAATAAAAGACTGAGAAAAAGATGTCAGGTTGAAGAAGTGTCTCACCATTGAGGGGATGGCTTATGGAACGAGACAGGTGCAGACAAGACGAGACAGGCCAGAAGCTGGACGTAAAGAAATGTGATGGGATCGTGAGGCGGTTCACAAAGACAGGAGACAGAAGGGGGAAGATAAGAGATGGGTATCCATGCACACCTGGGACCTGTGCCGAGGCCATTATAGATGTAGGAGACCTCGGCCTGCTGGGGTCTAGTGGGCAAAGTCCAGGTTGGTTGTCTAGCACACAGGCGATGCCGGTGATCCTCTCCCTGCACCTGGGCAGTGAGCCCTCAGGAGACCTCAGGTGCCGGCCCTCTGACAACTCCCTCAGTTTTGAATTAGTGACCCCTGGCTCATCCTGGCAGCTCATCCTTGAGACTGGACTCTCCACTGGGCTCTCCTTAGTAAGTCCTGTCGGGATCTCTCTACCAGGAACCAGAGACCCAGCAGTTTGGCTCTCCTTCTTGGAGGCTCGAACCTCAGGAAAAGAGGGTTTCTTTTTGCAGGCCCCAGCAGGTGACTGTGGAGACTGTGGCTCAAGCAGGGTTTTTGCTTTGGTAGTGGGTGAGAAGGAGGCCAGCGTGGGTCTATCAGGCAATGGCTTTGAAATATCAAGAATCAGATGTGCTCGGTTTGACGATGCTAACTTGCTGTGGAAGGACTTGGGAGAAGAGCAGTTTACAACTGGCTGAAGTGCTGGCTTCACTGGAGCATTTTCTTTCACTGGAGTATTTTCTTTCACTGGTAGTTTCATCTTCTCAGCATCTCCTGTGGAACTAAGCTGTGTCTTCTCTACCACTGGAGGGCTAGTCCTCCCATCAGTCAACATTTCAGTGGAGCAACCAAGGTACAGATTTTCCCCTACAGATACACTCCTTGACATCTTAGCCCGGAAGCTGGTCGTAGGGTTCATGTAGGACTTTGGTTTTCCAGCCCTGACATCTTTGGCCAGCAGAGCACCAGATCCATCCATCTTCAACATACTGGCTGATAACACCCTGCAATTGTTAGGTCTGGGATCCTTCTCAACCACCAAAAGAGTCTGAGGACGCTGCTTGGCAGAAGATATGACTCCAGGAGCCTTATCTGTGAAAATTAAACAGACAAACATACCAAAAATAGACGAGAGCCAGCAGGGAATTCCAAAATCGGAGTGCGACAGAACTGCTCCGGCCTACGTGCCTCAGCACCTGGGAGAGGTGTACAGAACCACTCCTTCAGGTCAGGATCACCAAGCCTTCACAGCTCTCATTTTGCCCATCCCTCATCCTGCTCATACGCTGCTGCTTACCTGATGACAGAGACTTGTTCGGAAAGTGTGTGGACAGAAGACCTCAGACCACCGTGACTGTTAATGGAGAGGTCAGAGGAAGGAGGCAAAAACTTCTGCATGATGTTGCAGTGATAAAGTGGGGGGTTTTTATTAAAAAAAACCCAAACTCAGTGAATATTGATGGTTCATGACTTGATTATTTCAGAAATGGAGTTCTATAAAGGGCATGGATACAGTAAGCTTCCTGTTACTTTCTCCTCCTTCCCTCGCTCTCTCTCCTCCCTACCCCAGGGAGTTTCAGTCTTGGCCTGGAGCAAGCAAGAGAGAATTTCTTTGCAAATAGTTCATTTCACTCTTGGCATGGCTCCTCCCACAGCTGCCAGACAAATATCAGAGACCGATAATTAGGAGACCAGCATCTGCATTACAAATTAAAAATGCTCTCCCTTGACAGGCTGTTGTAAGACAGGCAAAGCCTGGCCTGTAGCTCACAATGAGAAAGACAAGCTTAACTCAAATGGCTTCTAAAGCCCAGATCTCCCCATTTCATTCCTGGATTTATAGCATCATCCCAACCTGCATCCTTACCCTCATGAACGAGGTCGTGAACTGACTGTGCCTTTCTCATCCCTGCGTTCACAGGGCCTTCAGGGAAGGTCGCTGCACCCCGGCCAGGAGCCGTGCCAGCTCTGCTGGCCTCCAAAGCTGGTCTGCGCTTCTTCTGAGCCTGAACAGCCCAATCTGAATTTGCAGTCTCCAGAAGCTGGCTGTTCTCCAAAGCATCACCAGGGTGGCTGCTGCCATTTTTCAGTAGGTCTGGTGTAAACCGGGTTGGCAGCTCGACGGGCTTTGAATCCAGTACCAGATTTGATGAAGAGAGGGACAATCGTCTAGAGAACATGACAAAGACATTCCAGTTAACACAAGTACCTGTGCTGCCCTGCACAAACAGGCTCATGCACAAAGCCACTTTCTCTGGGATACGGAGCCCTTCCCTGTCTGGATATTTTTAAGTCAAAACGGCCCTAGCCTGTTCAGACTTCATTCTACTCCACCCTGGAAGCAATGGTTTTCATTTGCCCTTAGGCTGTGCGACTGCAAATAGCATTGGGTCACTGTTTTCAGGGAGGGCACTGTAAAAGGTGAAGGCAAAAGAGAAGGGAAAATTCCAGGCAGGGGGAAGACTGGGAAAAGCTAAGTCAGGTCTTTTCTCTCAGCTCTCCTTACGAACAATGGCATCTTTTCAATTCTAAGATACCCTGAGAGAAGGTAATGATATTTCCCTAACACTATGAAAGAATAATTTCTAGGAAAGCTGGTCAATGTCTTCAGTGTCTTCAAGAGGAAAGCCTAATTCCTCTTCCTCTCCACTTCAAAAAGGTACAGTGGGCTTACCTCAGAAAAGGGAAATCTTTCAATCTGGCATGTTTAAGCAGATTAAAAACCCAGGGGCTTTCATAGCCTAAAACTACCTCTCTTGTTAGATGTCTAGAGCGCTAGTGACTTCCTTCACTCACAACTGCAACTCCCCAGAAGCTTACAAAATAGCTAACCACTGTCTTCCCAAACATATGGTCCCAACAGGAGACAGATTAAGAGGCACTCCTGGTGGCAGCAGCGGTATCTGAATATGGCTGTGAGAAAATAAAACTGCCCTGACATGGTGAATCTAGGCACAGCTGGTATCTCCTATACAATGGAATTAACTGGAGCTCAGATTGCAGGCTGTTATTTTTAAAGGAATAGAAAAGTATTTTTTCTTTCAACTGTTCAAGAACCCAAATTAACAGAAAGAATTGCCCCAATTTTTGTTCAGGTTTTTGTGGTTGTTTACCTTGTTGGGAATTTTTTTGAACAACAAAAGAAACAGCTTGGAGAGGCCTTGTGAGGTGCTTTAGGATTAAAGGCATTTTTGGAAGAATAATATCCCCATTGGCCTTTTTATAAGACACCAAAGCACCCTGAGAAGGCATGGGAGTGAGAAACAAAGCTGAGTGAGAAAGGACTGTACAACAAAGGAAAAGTTGACGAGCCTACTTTCATTGTCCAAGCCAAATGAAATGCAAAAGCATAAACAGAGCATAAACAGTGAAGAGTAAATTAGATGATTAGCAATCCCCTCTAACTTAATCAATCATGGCACTAATAAAGAAACAATTAAGCACATTATTGAAAGAGGAAAAAAGAACAAAACAACAGTGTTGCTTTAGGAAGAAATAGAAGAGCTGAAGTGGTACAGGATGGCCTGTCCAAATCACCAGGACCTGGATGCAGCTGGCCAGGTGATGTGCTAGCACTTTGCTGCGCCAGGCACACCAAGGCAAGAAGTTTGCTCAACTATTTTGACCCAGAGCCCAGCACAAGACCTGCTCACACCAGTAACAATAGACAGAAAACACTCAAAACAAGCAAAGGCATACCTGAGAGCCGGGGACTGGGAGAGAAAGCGAGAGGAAATGCTGAGGTTTTCAGTTCTTTCCAGATTCCTACATGAGCCACCTAAAAATTTTGGTTAAAGTAGAGAGAAAAAGGGAGCAGTTTAGTTACAAACATTCTGATGCACATTTTCTTACCACAGCAACTATCAAATGCTCCCCTGTATCCAAGGGGCTTTTCTGAACTAAAACCACAGAGAATGAGATAATTACATTGCCTTTGCCTACTCTGCCTTAAACTGCCACTCTCCCTAAGGGTATGCCTCCTCCTTTTTCACTTCCCTTTGTGTCCTATCCTCCCTGTAGGACTGTGAGGCACTGGCTTCAAGAGGAAAACAAACCAATCAAAGGGGAAAAAGAAAAGCAAACCAAAACACACAAAAAAAGGAAAAAACAAAGAGAAAACAGAAAACTCACACAGATATTGCTGCCTGCAACCATTATCAATTCTAAAATGATACGCTTTGTTCTGGAGTTGGTCCATAGAGACTAAACAGCTCCCTTGCCACTCTGATGCCTCTCTTATTCTCTCCCTCCACCCAGCATTTCAGCCTTTTCTTTTGTGACATTTGTTATGCCTCAAAGTACCACTAGAGGCCACTAAATGTCACCTACGGGAGCGGGTGAGCACACTTTTATACACAGCGGGAAAAACTAGTCTGGGCAGGAGAATTAGAATTAACCAGGTTGGAAGAGAGCTCCGAGATCATCGAGTCCAACCTAGCATCCAACACCATCTAATCAACTAAACCATGGCACCAAGCACCCCATCCAGTCTCTTCCTAAACACCTCCAGTGATGGTGACTCCACCACCTCCCTGGGCAGCACATTCCAATGCCAAATAACTCTTTCTATGAATAACTTCTTCCTAACATGCAGCCTAAACCTCCCCTGGCACAGCTTGAGACTGTGTCCTCTTGTTCTGGTGCTGGTTGCCTGCCTGGGAGAAGAGGCCAACCCCCACCTGGTTACAACCTCCCTTCAGGTAGTTGTAGAGAGCAGTAAGGTCTCCCCTGAGCCTCCTCTTCTCCAGGCTAAGCAACCCCAGCTCCCTCAGCCTCTCCTCATAGGGCTTGTGCTCAAGGCCTCTCCCCAGCTTTGTTGCCCCTCTCTGGACACCTTCCAGCAACTCAACCTCCTTCCTAAACTGAGGGGCCCAGAACTGGACACAGGACTCAAGGTGTGGCCTAACCAGTGCAGTGTACAGGGGCAGAATGACCTCCCTGCTCCTGCTGGCCACACTGTTCCTGATACAGGAGAACAGTTCTAAAGGATTCTAGGGGCAGTATTAACCCAAACTGACACAGACCCCATTCTCATCCACACAAACTTACACACAGACCAATGGTGTTAGAAAGTGTTGCTCTTGTTCAGGCCTTGCTACACTGGTTCCCCATTTTTGCTTCCTCATACACACCCCCACTCACAAAAGCCTAGCAGAACCTGTAGCCTGGTTTGCTTTATATATAAGGCCCAAATTTGGAGGGACCTCACAAAGTCCACCCTCTGAGCAAAACAGCTGTACCTTTTCCATCAGTGCTGCCCAGGGACCCAAAATGCTGCTTGAGGAACTTTTCCTGATCAGGTGTCTGGGGGATTTCTCCTTCAGGCATGCTAGTACCCACATCCTCCTCTCCTTCCTCTCCCTCCAGATCTGAGATTCCATCCACACTTAGGGGCTCAGTGCTTTCAGAATCTGGGAAAAGACAATTTAAAACCCCAAGCCTGTAATATCTGTAATCACAGCAACATTAGCCAGGTAAAGAAGTAAATTCAGCAAAGATGCTAAATCAAACTTAGAAATTAAACCAAAAGCCAGTCAACATTAAGTGCATTTCTCTAATCTCCATATCCCACAAACAGCAGAGCCTAAGGGATAATCAATACTAAACCTGTCTCCTTACCTAGCAAGGTAAAAGAAAGCCACAGGTATGCAAGGGAAGTGCACTTTAACCAACTCCTGCTTCTACAGTGGCTTCACCCAAATCCTTACAGCAACATTAGCAGGACTAACAGAGGTGTGACCTCAGTGCAGATCATGAAGAAGATCAAGAATTACAGCTCAGGATAACTACTGATAAACATAGCACAGAACCATTACAGCAAGTTTCACCACTGTTCCACATCACATAAGGACATTTATAATGTCTTTGCACCTTACCTTCATTTGGGTGATCTGGGCTGGACAGGCGACTGCTGCTGTAATCTACAGAGCAGGCACTGTCAGGACTGTGTTTGTCTGGGCATCCATTACTGTGATAACCTCTACTTAGCTTCCCATGGGGCAATGCTTTTACCTGGAACTCACTACAAGAGAGACAGGAAATGTACAGCACTAGAAGAGATATTTGGTTTGCATGTAAAGAAGCACATTCTGACTTTAATAAGGCCTTACCTGTGTTAGTAAAACCTTGATTACAAAAGTAAGGCTTTAAAGAGAAAAAGAAGTTGATTTCTCTCATCATTATACAGTATGTTTTTTTGCATTTCATTAAGCTTGGACAGTGAAGTCTCAAGGGGACTGTCTGACTTCCTGGGTGTTGTCACTTTCCCAGGATCACCAGGCACCAACACAAAACTGTCCTGGCTTCATTTCTAGCACAGGTGAGGAACAAACAGAGGTCTGCATAATGAAAAAGGGACTAAAACCAGCCTGTACTCAGATAGAAACTCCAGTTTGCCATAGATGTACAAGCTCTAATATATTCTGGGTTTTCATGTTTATGATCTGGTTCTTTGGGCAACATCTGTGTTGCAAAATAGAGAAGAATCTGGATTTGAGCAAGATTCATTTACTGAAGAATGCAGTACAAACACACAGTATTGTAGGGCAGGGTTCCCTATTTCTGTTGCCATTTCATGAGCCTTATTTCATTAAACATTCTTTTGCCTGGTGCCTGAGGACCTCAGTTTTCTACTTTATAAAATGTTTTGGTTTCAGACACTCTCCAACACAAGGTAGGATGCAGAAGTCACTCAACAGAACTGAATGGCAATCACCCCTGGCAGCTTGCAAGCCCTGTATCCTTTGGAATGTGTCCAGTCCGTAACCAACATCACCAGAGGGCCTCTCTTTCCTACGTGATGGAGCAGCACACAGGCCTGCTCTGTCCAAATGTTATCAGAATAAAATTTAAAATCTAAATAAAGAGAAACTGGGAGAAACCTAGCAGCTTCAGCTGCAAAATCTTGGCATGCACTGTTGCATAAAAGCCTGTCTAAAGCTATCGGCCCACTCCTTGCAACAGAGCTGGAGGAGACACAGGAAATTAAACAGCTATTAGTATCAGGTTAAGAAGGGAAGGGAGATTCAGGGAAGGGAAAAAAAATAATGGAGCACATAATGAAACAGAAAATTAAGTGAGGTAAACTAAAACAGAAGAAACATCAGACCAGGAAAAAAGGTCTCCACTGTCTCCAGTGCCCTTTTCAATTCCATCTGTCTCACGCAAGCTGTTTATTCCCCACAAAAGGGTCATCACACACTACATTCGTTAAATTCTTGCCCCATTACATTTGAGATTGTCATAAGCAATAGTGTGCTGTCATTTCTCCTGGGTAGACATTACACTGACTTGTAGAAGTCACTGTTGGGTGGTTTTCCAGTTCTCAAGTTTCCCCCTGCTTATTTCAATCCAGATAAGGGAGAGAGCAAAAAGGCTGCTCCCAAGTTGTTTATTCAATAGCAACAAAAAAACAACCTTGGAGGAGGCTGCTCATGTGCAGTTTCCTCAGAGGAAAGCCTATTTTAATAGTGCCCTCTCAGTTTCAGATTCCTTTAGCGTCAGGCTGGCATAAACCCCTCCACTAAACACGTCTGGCATCAATCAGGCAGATTATGTCAACTCATCCAAGTTACCACACAAGCTGTAAGCAAACTAAACCAGAAACATCTAAGCCATGCACTGCAGAGAGTTTATATTTAACCTGCTTGTGTCTGTGGGATTGATCTCATCTTGCTCAGGGTAGATTACACACTCCTCACTCTCAGAAGGCTCCAGTTCCTGAGAGAAAATCCCCTCTTCACAAGGCACAAGCTGGATCACTTGGGGTCGCACACAAGATCGATTCTCTTGGGGAGGTATTGAGCTGCCAACCTGGTTTGAAAAGAGAGAAAATGAGATATTACAAGGCAAAAGAGAACAAATGAGGTGTTACCAGTGTCTCTCCCTTAAGTCAGCAAGTGCTGTGCAGAGCTAGAAAGTATGCATTACGGCACAGAACATGATCAGAAATCTAAGATCAGAAAACACAGCACTCCTATGCCTTTCTTGTTCCTTATTTACTAAACCTGACAAATTCCTGACGTAGTCTCCTGTTGTGTTTCCTGTTTGCAGTCCTCTAAATTGCTCTGGTAAAGTACTGGGCTCCCTATCCTTTGACCACACATCAGGAGTGTAAGACATGTGGCAGCAGGTTCTACCATTACCTTTCACAGACTGATCAGCCATAGTTCAGAGAAGCCTGTGGGCCATAGCTGAAAAGCACTGACTTGCTGCATGCAGCAAACCTAATCCTCTTCTCAGTCACACAGTTACAAAGGAAGGAAAATCCCTAATGTTAGCCACCAGACTGCTACTGTGACACAGGCATTAGCTTCCTGAGGTATGAGTACACTCTACCTGCTGTGACCCATCAATGCAAAGATTAAAGAGCACTTGATAATGTAGCACAGCATCATATGAGCACCCCAGCACAGTGAGCTAAGAGGGACTCAGGTGCACATCTGTTATTTCAAGCTCGGCTTCTCAGTTTATTTTTTGCCATAAAGAATCAAAAAGCTAAAAGAACACATGAAGTAATCCCCATCATTGGAATGCAACTTGTGGCAGAGTCACACATCCCTGGAGTACCAACGAAAAAGGAGTTATCTAAACATGTTTCTCAGAAGACTTTTGGAGTCAGCTCTAAAGATACAAAGAACACGAGTCCAGAGGAACCTTGACAGGCTGAAGAGGTGGGCCCATGACAACTTCAGGAGGTTCAATAAGACCAAATGCAAGGTCCTGCATCTGGGTTGGGGCAATCCAAAGCACTGATATAGGCTGGGTAGTGACTGGCTTGAGAGCAGCCCTGAAGAAAAGGACTTGGGGATGCTGGGGGATGAGAAGCTCAGCATGAGCCAGCAGTCTGCACTTGCAGCCCAGAAAGCTAATCACATCCTGGGCTGCAGCAAGAGAAGCATAGCCAACAGGTCGAGCGATGTGATTCTCCCCCTCTACTCTGGTGAGACCCCACCTGGAGTACTATGTCCAGTTCTGGAGCCTCTGTTACAGCAAGAATCTGAATGTGCTAGAACGTGTCCAGAGAAGGGCCATGAGGATGATCAGAGGGCTGGAGCACCTCTCCTGTGAGGACAGACTGAGAGAGTTGGGGCTATTCAGTCTGGAGAAGAGAAGGCTCCATGAAGACCTTACTGTGGCCTTCCAGTATGTGAAGGGGGCCTACAAGAAAGCTGGGAAGGGACTTTTTAGGGTGCCAGGTAGTGACAGGACTAGGGGGAATGGAAAAAAACCTAGAAATGGGTAGATTCAGATTGGATGTTTGGAAGAAGTTCTTCACCATGAGGGTGGTGAGACACTGGCACGGGTTGCCCAGGGAGGTGGGAGGTGGCCCCATCCCTGGAGGCTTTTAAGGCCAGGCTGGATGTGGCTCTGAGCAACCTGAGGTGTCCCTGCCCATAGCAGGGGGGTTGGAACTAGATGATCCTTGATGTCCCTTCCAACCCTAACGATTCAATGACTCTATGATATTATAACAGCATCAGGTTATAGATGCTGTTATAGTATTAGTAATAAAGACATATATAGGTATAAACATAGTATATAAACATAGATGATCAAACAGAAGCAGGACAGGTGCTCTCAGAGTAGATTCACCTCCTCAGAGCAATACTGCCCTTACTTTGTTGATGTGCACAGGAAGATCTGCCTGTTCTTCTCTGTCATCCCCAGTGCTGTTTTGAGACAGTGAGTCTCTGCTTGGAGAACGGGAAGCAGAGAAAGACTCCAGCTGGCGCAAGTCGAGCATGGATTTCACGGTCATCTCTATGCTGCTGCTGGGCTGGGACCAGCGCCCGCGCTGCCGCGGCATCTTGCTCATCGCTGCCTCCGAGCGCTGGATCGCTGCTAGCTCTTTGGCCTGAAGGGAAACAAACGACAGTCTTAGAGACAGAGTTCTGTCAATGGGAAAACAGGAGAGAAAATACAGGACCCACAGAAAAAACATCATTATGTCTGCCTCCACAAAAGCCCCAAAGCCCTCTGTGAAACAGCTTACAGTTTCTCCCTTAAGCATAAACCACCAAGTACAGATGATACTTCTGTTGCTGCTTCTTGCAGAACTAAACATTTAAATGCCCATCTTGGATCCAAGTGTACCATCAGCTTCAGCACCACATGAGATTCAGCCCAGAAATGAAGGGGCTAAAGCATGGAAAGATACCAATGCAAAACACCCCAGTGAAGCTGTCTCTTAAACAAGGCTCCATTTTGCCACCCCCAAGTTTCTCTTCACAGTGAGGCTTCCCAATGGTTTCCCACCACAGCTACACCTTTCCCAACAGTGCAAAAGTTTTCCCTCTCTGTGAGAATTTCTTTTCCAGTTTCCCTGTGACAAGAAATACAATTTGAAGATCTAGCAACTCACCCTCCTCATTTCCCAATGGGAAAGGCTTCTGGAGAGGGTAAGGTCTGGATCTGAAAAGGAAAAAAGATACGCAGCTAGTTGACATCCCTGGCCAGCAGTACAGCCTTTCAAAGACCTCTTGCCTCACCTTTCCTCAAAGACAGCATTCCTATACCTTTTGGACAGAAGACCACTGCCCACATATGCTTTCCCACAGACTACCAAATCATTGTATCAAGCTTTCAAAGGAACTGTACTGTTTTACGTAAGATTTTCACAGACTCAGCAGATCTATTGCAGAACACCTGCTCACAGTGCAGTGACTCACCAAAAGCTGGGGAAAACAACCTTGCCCCAAGACACTGCTACCATCAGTAGCAAAAATATCTCATATCAGTCAACATTAATCTCTAATGTAAGTTTTACCAGACATCTCTAGAACCCTACATAAGGATCTCTTTTGGCTTCTATGGATTTCTAATAGCTTGTAGACACAAATCCAGGGCACTAATCTAATATTTGTTTGGCTAGCTTGAACTAGCAAGAAACCTGGCAATTTATCAACTACATATCTAGTCAGAGAACTCTCCAAAGTGTACCCCTCTTCAGCTATGGGAAGGGACAACACATTAGCCATTGGTGTTGATCCACCCATTTCTGACTTGGTCTTTCTCCTTCTGTCTTGCTGTATACAAGCCAGTGTCATTCATCTTCTCCCCACTTCCCATTCATCCCAGTTTTTTCTCCAAGTCTGCCCCTCTCCCATTCCTACCTGAGTCTCTCTCAGTGTTGCAGTTGGACTGAATGTGGAAAGACTGCAACCCACGCAATTCATCTTCATCATTCCCCTCGTCTTCACCATCCTTGTCGCTGTCTGATGAGAGCGCAGGCACAGAATTCAGAGCAGAGATGGACTCATGCCTGAGAGGTAGGAATTGGAAGGAGTATTATGGTCTATCTCAAGAACTGCCCACCATTTCAATCCTTACACCAGGCAGTTCTTTGCCTTCTCTCCATTCACGCTCAGCAGGCTGCCTCAACTCACCCAAACTGCCCTTGCTCTACCAAATCCCATCTCTGAGAAACGGCAAGTTAACTTCTGCACAAGGCTGTGCAGAGTCTGACACAGCAATCAGCTCATATGTGCAGAAGGATGACAGAAACCAGAACAGAAGTAAATGAGTCTGTGAAAGTCAAACAGAATTAAAACTTGGCCTTCCACTTCAGACCCTGCAAACTGGTAAGGTCAAGATGGTAGAACATATTTGAAAGGCAAATGTTTTACCCAGCCTTGAGCATTTCTTCTCTGGAACTGTTTTACACATCAAAAGTGTCACAGAGATACTCCTTGTTTGACAACAATTTGGTATATGGTAAAATATCACATAAGAGACAGGTTCACATCAAGGATTGCACCAGGCAGAACCTGAAGGCACAGCCCACACACCATAAAAGCACCATGCTGTCTTTCTTAGCCTTCAGCCACAAACAATAATGTAAAACATACTGGGGGCAGGTCTTTAATCAAAGCAGATCAGACAAGTGTTCCCACTCA
Source organism: Melanerpes formicivorus (assembly GCF_026170545.1). Classification (NCBI taxonomy): domain Eukaryota; kingdom Metazoa; phylum Chordata; class Aves; order Piciformes; family Picidae; genus Melanerpes; species Melanerpes formicivorus. The sequence goes on from NW_027142410.1 coordinate 722,362, forward strand.
GACCTCAGAGGCATACCCTGCATAGAATTCCCCAACACCAAATCAAGGGCACTTACCAACATCAAACTCTATCTTCCCTGTCTCCTCTCCTTCCACCCCTTCAGTCAATAGAACCAAATGAACAAACTCACTTGGGACAATAATTGAACAAAGAATCTCTAACGAATCAATCTGAGCAGCACCCACTCCACGGCCTTGAGCTACAGTGTCAAACTTGTCATTAGTGACATTTTGCAGGGTATCACTGGTGGGTGTTGAGTGCCAAGCCTTATTCATGAAGTAAAAATAGCTCAGCCACCAAACACAGAGCAGTCTGGCAAAGGACCAGCTTCTCCTGCAGCTAACAGATACCAGGCAGTATTGAAATGTGGAAAGAATTAGTTCAGGTATTTTAATCTTTTCCCTTCCCATATAGTGGCAGAACATTAATTTCCATCGGATTAAGAATGCTGAGCAAGAACTATGCTTTCAAACGAGCTTTGAGGTGTTCTGGCAAAAAGAGTGAAACAGGGAAGTAGTCTGCAGAGTCCTTCAGTGAAACAGTTTTGTGTTTGGTTGTCCTCATCTACTTTTGACATTTGAGTTTGTCAGTCTCTTTATCTTTTCTACTGTCTCCTCCTGTGTCCATGTTGTCACTTTCAGATTCTTGTGTCTAAGCAGGGGATTAGCAACAAAGCTCAAGCCCCTCAGCACATTTAAGGTTGCATCCCATGAGGTATATTACATTTCTATATGGTATGTTAACCCTCTATCAGTAACTTCAACAGTTACTTCCATGGTTACTTCTGCTTGTATTAATTATGGTTGGTTGAGGAGTTTGTTGAGGAAGGAGTGTGGGACCATTAAACACTTCAACATCTAACTGGTTGGATACCTCACTATGATGAGGTGATATGGCAAGGCAAGGCTACCTTCACTAAACTCCTGCATGAACTGTCAATGAAGCAGAATGCTATTAATGTGTTTCATGTTACAAATAGAAAGATCCCCTCTAGCCATCAGATGGTGACAGACAAAACTAGTAGTGGGGATAAAAGCATGTTCCAATAGCCTCAAAGGAGCTGAGTAAGAGAATTCAGAGAATACTTTGGAAGTTGGATGGGGGGGGGGGGGGGAAGTTTCATACCACACAGGAAGTGCCAAATGCATTATGAAGTCACATGTGTTTGATGCAAAGGTAGGGTTATCTTGCATTATCCCAGCAAAAATTCATGCCCTTCTTCTACATCTTCCTTTTTACAACTTAAATATGTTTTTCAAACTCAGTCCTGTGACTTGAAGGGAGATAACTGAAAAGGGTTTTTAAAAGAATCTTAGGTCCACTGACTTGAAACTGAGATACTCCTGAAAACGAAACCTAGCTTCACAAGGCCTTGAGTGTTTTAACTGTTGTGCTTGCCCACGTTAATCCTGCAATTCAGACTTCCCAACTTTCTCCTCTCTTTCTCTCTTCCTCTCTGTACTTTGGATTTTCTTCTAAGTACTCTGTGGCACACATATACTCAACTCTTCCTCAGTTCTTGTTCATGGTTAGAGGGAAGTCTCAGTAATGTAGGCTGAGGTCTCAAGCTCAGATGCTGCTTCCAAATAAGTATCACACAAGAGTACACAGAAAGCAAAGAAATAAGAGTTCTGGGATTTGCTGAATTCCTGCTGAGAGTGAGTTCAGCCAAACCCAAACAATGCATCACTATAGTGTTTGAGAGTAGCTATTCCAGAAGGGCATGTACAGACTTGTCCAGTTCTCATCATATACATGACTCAGAGCAAGGATTTTAACTGCCCTTGCTCTTGTCTTCTTCCTTTCCTGAAGAACTATTCCATTTTAGTACCATGCCTGGATCTTGCCCCTGTACAGTTGGGCAGAATCAGCTCCTAGTCTCTAAAGGGTCTGCCAAAACAGAGTCAATGGCAGAGAAGGACCTTTAATTAGGAAGTTTTCAGGACACATACACAGACTTTAAAAGGCCACATATCTTTATCAGAGAATCACAGAATTTCAGGGGCTGGAAGGGACCTTGACAGATCATCTAGTCCAACCCCCCTGCCAGAGCAGGATCACCTGCACCACATTACACAGGAATGCATCCAGATGAGTTTTGAGTATCTCCAGAGAGGGAGACTCCACAACCTCCCTGGGCAGCCTGTTCCAGTGCTCTGTCACCCTCACAGTGAAAACATTTTTCCTTTTGGAGTTCTAGTGTTAAGATATCCGATGCTAGGTACTCTCTCTCTCTTTTGTGTGTGTCCTGAATTCAACTCTTCCTTCTTTTCTCAAAACAAACCAGACAAGAATGGCAAGTATCCATTTTAAAGAAGTATGTTTGTCAGCATTCTCACTCTGATCTTGTGCTACTTAAACGCTCAGCTTTAGGGGCATATTTATGAAACTGCAACATTCTGCATGGCAGGGATCACTAGCAGATTGCTTCCCACTCCCTACCACCCCGTCCCCCACACAAACACACAAGGTGCCTGAGGGTTTTAAAAAGAAAGTTACCCTGCTTTTCCCCACAGAAAGATCACAGTGCTGCTGACTTCAAAGTTTCCCTGGCATTCCAATTGCAGTCATTCAGCACAGACTCAGGCACCACTTCTGATCTGGCATCAAAAGCATGCCCCGTTCGGAACCCTGGAAACCACACAGCTTTGCTGGGCTGGACCAAAGCCTCACTGAGAATTTGATAAGGAGGTCTTCTTTCCAAATATATCTGAGACACAGAGAACTTCTTCAGCATCCATATTTAATTTGGATAATGTTTCTCTCTGCTGTTATTTATACTAGAGCTTCAGTGAAATGGAAAACACGATTTTTAAAATGAAAAACATAGAACTGCTCAGCTCAAACATGACTGCAAGCCCTGCAAACATTCCACAGCAGAATCAATGTAAAGCTTCCCTCCCAAAACTTAGGGCAAGCTTTTCTAAACCCGAATCAAAATCAAACCCCTGTGGTAAGGCTTTTACAGGGTTCCTTCTCTGAAAATATAAATGCTTCAAATCCAAAACGTACCAGCACCATCAGTCAGGCACAAGTTCTGTTATCCCAAACAATCAAAGCTCCTCACGTTCAGCAGATGAAAGAAAAGCAGACATCTGCAATTGTCACAACCTGAAGGCAGAACTGAAAGCCTCCCAGGGGCACTGTGGAGAACTGTGGGTCACACAGGTCAGATTATATCCAAAATAACACAAGGTCCCATAAAGATGAGTCAGGAAAAACCCTTCAGAAGATGTAGTCTTTCTAGAAGTTTTTGGAGGGACTGAAAAGGGTCAGGGTGGATGAAGAGAGGTTGAGTCAGAAAAACCCTTCAGAGGATTTAGTCTTTCTAGAAGATTTTAGAGGGACTGAAAGGGTCAGCTTGGAGAGAAGGTTGGATGAAGAGAGGTTGAGTCAGAAAACCCCTTCAGAGGATTTAGTCTTTCTAGAAGTTTTTGGAGGGGCTGAAAAGGGTCAGCTTGGAGAGAAGGTTGGTTGAAGAGAGGTCATGGTGAAGGTTTACAAATCCATGGGGACTAGAGATAGCTGGATGTAGAAGGACAGTTGACCAAAGCTCACAACATTCAGAAGTAGGGAGCTTCCAGTGAAAGTAGCAGGGGTATAGTTTTATAGAGACAAAAAAGTCCTTCTCTCCACAGACAACAGTAAACCCTGGGAACACATCACCAAAGGAGGTTGCAGAAGCAGATGATATTACAAAGTTCAAAAAGGATTTACACAAATTCAGGGGACAATGGGTCTGTGACCAAATACTAAAGGGAACAGGTAGAGATGCACCTCCCAGCACCCCTAACATAACAATTGAGCATGAGTCAAATGGGCCAGAAAGGTTCATAAAACAAGGCTCACAGAGCATCTCACTAAGTATCACCTTCCATTGCCACTGTCACAGGCAGAATACTGGGCTTCATGGAGCTCTGGTTTGACCCAGAAAGGCATCCTCTGTGTGTTTACACTTCAGATATTACTAAATTGGGCCAATTCCCTCCCCGCCAGCTGCAGCTGGATAAAGACAGCACTGCCCTAAACCGGAAATTTTCAGTTCCCCACTGCCTGCTCAGCTCAGTTTTGTTTCTCCAGTATCATTTTGATTACTCCTCCTGTCATACACTCAAACTATGGAGCTAGCAGAATGCATCACTTCTCTCACCAAATTCTAGCAACACTATTCCAGAGAAAACCTAGTAGAAGAAATGACGTATCACCAGGCAGGGGGCTTGCTTATGACACTGCAAGTCCTTTTGAGACAACAGTTTTACACTGCAAGGAGCAACCCAGCTCTCCACTGCAACCTACACAGCCAGATTTTGGCAACACAAGCAGGGCAGGTACAGGGCACCTAGAAAACCAATCTTACTCGAGTTCATTAGCTTTCCTTCTCCCACCTCAGTAACGCTGGTCCAAGAGGCTCTTCCTCCATATTCAGTTCTCAGTCCAAAAATGCTCTGGAGTTCTGTCTTTGCAGGTCGCCAGTGACCACGGCAGTCGATCAAAACTGAAAACAAGCTTTCAGAGCTGACCAGACAAGTAGGTTCCAGGCTTGCAAAGAGGTTACCAAACAAGTTTAATAGTTCTGAGCTTGGCGTGGCAGTAACACCGCCCTTCAGCAAGCGTCTGTGACGGAAACAAGTATCACCTAATGCGGAAGAGGGCCGGGATTATCTGTCACTGGCTGAGCCTGCCTAGGGTAAGGCTGCAGCTGCTGGAGCGATGGAGAGTCTGCTATAAAAAGCATGTTGCCTGACAGCTCCAGAATTTTGGCTAGAAAAAAAAGGCTTCCTGAGTTCTCCCAGCATCCACACCAAAAGCACTTACTAGACAAGACTCGTTTCAAGAATGAGCAGATCAAGACTTTCCCAAATGAAACTATGCAGACAGACTTGTTTCAACATCACTTGCTCCCAAAAGGAGTGGGAAGGTCCTTGCGATACTCAACACAACCACCACTGTGGTAAGTCCTCCAGTGTTTTGGCAATTGTGTATCCAGAACTCAATTTGTAGTCATTTGGAGGGGGAAAATTGAGGAACATGCCATGAAAGTTTTGTGTGTGTTGTTTTTTCTCCACTTTGATCCCACACTGGCTTGTTCAGAACTCTCTCCTGCACTGCTAACACTCCAATCAGACTCAGCTACTTACTAACTACAGAGAAACCAAATATATTACCCTAATAATCCATAATCCCCTGTCACTCTTGCTCTGCTTAAAAACAGGGTCTGTGTTTAAGCACCACTTTTTAAAGAAAGGTCACCAGATAAATTTAGATATACTCAGTTTCTAGGCCGTGGCAAATCTGTTTTTAGGCATGCTGTTTACTGAGCAAAAAATAATAATGTGATTTAGCTGCCAAGAACTTTTCCCATGGAAATGATTTTTATATTTATTGTTTATACTACAATTATTTTTAGGTGACCTTTTTCAAAGCCTCTGGAAAATATTTCACAAAGACACAGCACAACTGCAAGGACTCTTTCAGAGCGATAATCAAAATGGCAAACTCAAACAGCTCATACCTTAGTAGTGACACTGCAGAAAACAGCTTGGAAATCAAATTCAGCCTAGGTCCAGAGAACTTTCTTCATGAAGGAGCAAGGCTTCCCTGGTGGGATGCTGTGTACCAGCTTCGGTAGTGCCGGGTAAGATGCTTATTGAAGTTTTTGACCACAACATTCAACTCAATGAAGATACAAGGGGCATTGCATATATATTGTCATCAGTTAAACACCACTAAGTATGTCTGGAAAATCAAAGTCAGGCTTCTGTACCCAAAGAAGGGAGGCACAAAACCCATGGCAAATGCAACAGAAGAACAAGAGAACATTTTGCTGAAGAGAGGAGGAAACTTACAGCTGCACCTCAATGCTATACTTCATTAAACCCTAGAAAGCCAGTCACCTCTTCCCAGCCTATTCTGCTCACCTCATGAGTCCAGTTGCTTTGTGTGGAGGAGACTTTTCTGCCTGCTTCCCTCTCTGCTTCATGTCAGACAGTCGCTGCCGCATGTTGATGGTCATCTCTGAGCTCAGACGCCAGATGAAGATACAGCTGGAAGAGGGAAAGGGTGAGGCTTAGGTCAAGTCTCAGCTCAGTTTATCGACATCAGTTCCCATTGTGGAGGCAAACAAGAACCCTTCTGCCTGTGGCAGGGACACACACATAGAAACAGCTTTACAGAAATTCAATCCCATCACAAACCTCATGACAAAAGGCTAAAACCTGCCTGGCTGACTCCCTGTGGGCAAGAACAACCACAGAGATATGTGCACGGACTCCTATCTGACCAGCTGCTGGAGGAAATGCCATGACAAGTTCCTCAGTGGTCAGGAGGATAAGAGGAGCCTACAGAGGTTCTTGGCATCCTCTGACAGTAGCTAAGCTGAAGCATCCGATTGCAACTGCTCCCATGGGTGAGGCCTTCCTCATGCCCACCACCCCACAGAGTTTCTGGGGTGTAATAATGGCTGTGGTTACGCGGCAGTGCTTTTTGTACTCAGGCTGCTGTTAATATTTCACTCAGATGCCCTTCAGAAAACTCCTAAAGAATTTGGTCAATGGATTCAGAAGTGTTTGAGAGAGGGTAAACAAACAACATGATCTCACTTTCTTCAGACAACTGGCTAAAACCTAAATTAAATAAAGAAAAAACTCCTCATCACGTTAGAGAACACCGTATCTCATCTTCAGCTACTAGAATGTAAAGTAACCACCATTCTCTTTGAACTTTAAACTCAGCACTAACTCTTTTCATCTCACCCACCTTTCCTGTCTAGCTGGGTACACTCACACTGACGTAGAAACAGAGGCGGTGCTTTTGCTATCGCTCACAAAACCCTGCAGCCCGCTCTGGAATTCAAAGAGGATTTAATCCACTTCCTCAAGGCCCGTCAGGGCCACCGCACTCATGGGCACTCCAATTCACAAAGGAGTTTTCAGTGAGGGGCTTTCCCTTCTTCCTTGCTAGTCTGTAAAAATCCATTTGCTCTGCCATTTTGAACAATGGCCACGAATTTCAGTCTCCCTGACCGGAGACAAGTGCTGCATGTGCCAGGATCCTGGACGCCTGCACCTTCTCTGTTTTCTCCTCTTGTGAAAAGACGTTTTTAAAGGCTTTTATATTCCTACCACTCAGAAAGAAAACAGAAGCCCCACTTTGTGGTCTGTGGAGATTCGAATGAAAAAGTAAAGCTTCCCTTCCTGCCCCCAGTGCCACTGCCTTTGTCACAACACTCAGGAGCATCACTCCCAGCTACTGAAGCCACACACAGACGCTTCCCTTCAACAGTCAGTGTGCCGTCATCTTCCCGCCCCAGCTTTTCAGCCAGCAGAAAGTGGTGAGGCACTGCATCTGGGAACTATGGCAACCTGAGGCAGCCAGCTGCTTCCCCTCAAGCAGCAGCTCTTTCCAGAGTAACAGCAACCATCAACTGCTGCTGAGAAAAATACTGAAGAGCAGGAAACAAAACTCAGAAAGCAAATCTGGTTTGTTCATTTTTGCCACCCCCACAGTTGCAGACCCAGAGCAGCAAACAGTATGAACATTAAACATTTGACACAAAGCATGTTCCCACCTACTCCTTTTGCTGCCTTTTTTCTTCCCCCCTTGCAGTACTTTTCTCATATGGGTCTTCCAGTCCTTGTGGCCTTCCTCATCTGTTTTTCTTTCTATTCTGTTTTATTCTCAGCACATGCTGATGTCTGTGAACAGACTATCTTCCTGTTCTCCATTGAAAAACATGCTTCTGAATTTCCTTACAGCAAACTTCTTCTCCACCTCCTGCACACCCTCAGTGAAAAATACTATTCTTTCCTTCGTGGCAATAGTAAGTAAGAGAATGTTGCCCTAAATCACAAGGATCACTAAGGACCTCAAACCTTCCATGCTTCTGGAATTTATCAGAAATCCACAAAAAAAAGAAGGACTCTCTTTTGCAACTTTTCCCCTAATCTATTCACTCACATGAAAGGCAAAGAAAGAGAGAAACTAAAGTTACTTCTTACTGAAAGACCAACTAAAGAGACTTGAGGTGATGTATTCTATGTTCTGTAACAACTCGCCTTCTAAAACTCTTTTACCAGTTCAATTGTGTTTTATTAATAGAAAAGAGGTAGAGAATCTGGGTTGCTCTGGCCTTGAAATAGTACTTCAGGAACCATCTTTCTCAAAGGAAAAAATTTATTTCAGTGTTTATGTACCTAAGCATTTGAGATTTAAGCATTCACCAATTCCCAAAGCGGCAGGACCACTCACCTCTGCAATCATCACGTTAGGCACATCCTCTCCCTTGTTCCCTTGGGCTCTGGCTAGTGATTACTTAAGCTTTTGGTGACCTGATTTAGCTCACTAAATCAGCAGAAAACTCAGCTCAGGGGGAGGGGGCTGATGTAGTGACCTGAATCAGCTTAATGAGGGGTCAGCCACAGCACAGCTGACTTAGGGTAGTGGGGAAGGGGACCAGATGGACAGGATCAAAGAATGGGGATAGGCCTGTCCCTTTTGCTGCAAGACAGGCTCATTCACCTCACCAACAGGAGTACTGCAAGACAAGGTTTTGGCATCACTGGTAAGAACATCACAAGCTGCCTTACATTACAGACCTGAAGGCTGGTGAGGAAACAGGCCATATTCCTGCCTCCTTTCCAGCAGGGAACAGTACTTACACTCAGAAAACCACAGGGGATGTACTTCGAATGAGCGCCTCATTCCACAGAAGGTTAATATAAGCACTGTGAGCTCAGCCCACAGGAGAAAATTAAGATTCAGAAAGCTCTGAAATGTATTTGTAATTCATAAAGCATTTTTTTATTACAAGAAAAAAAACAAACCTACCTTCCTTCAGGATACACATTACATCTAGTGTGAGATGGCATAAGCTGATACAAACAAGCTTCTCTTACCTGTCACCGGAAACAGAGATCAGATGTTTGCAGTCGTTACTGAATTTCATCCCAGTTACAATCTCTGTGTGAAATAAAGCACAAGAAAAAAAAACACAAAATAAAGCTACATCCCCTGCCAATGGGCAGAAGAGATCATTAGCCAAACAGCCTATCTGTAACTCCAGCGCTGATGAAAGCCAACACGCTTCACAGATCAATATGCCCCAATTACCATAAGCATTTAACAAGGAATCTGGGCTTGGCATGGAAAGAGAACAACAAAATTAAGCACCAAGACTGAAGTCTCTTTATGATAAAGCAACCCCTGTGTGGTAGGAGCTGAGGGTATATGATGAAACTTAGCATACCCCAAAAAAACACCAACTGCCTTAAGGACTATTAGAAAAACTGTGTAAACAGATACATGGCCTGGCAAGCATGTGGGTGATTGTGTTCTGCAATGCAAAGTGCAGTCTGAAAAAAGCTGGAATTACAAGGAAGCAAGCTTTTACAACTCCATTCAACTACAACCTACTCCAAAATAGCTGCAGGGTAAACTCTAGTTTTAGGGAGGAACCATCCTGTGTGACCTGCTCCAGGTGATCCCCATCTGGCAGCGGGGTTGCACTTGTTGATCTTTCAGGGTCCCTTCCAGCCTCTAACATTCTGTGGTTCTGTGATCAGAAAGCTTTTCCTGGTATCAGACCCTGCTGCATAGTCATCAGCAGAAAATATCCACTTCCAGAGTTCAGGTGCCTTACCTGAATGTCCATACATGGTTGCCACACACTCTCCAGAATAGAAATCAAAGATGGAGAGGTTCTTGTCAGAACAACTGGTTGCAATATAAAGACCAGATGGATCTGTTTGTACCTGGTTTAGAAGAGAAGTGCAAAGAGCTGGTGAGAAAGTGCCTTCAAACTGCATGAAAATGGTCCAGAATACCCAAGAGAGTCCTAGTAGTTAACAGAATAAAATGTAAGTAGCTCCCACAGGATTCCAAATTGATGAGCAGGCTATCCAGCATCCCAGAATGCATCTCCAAACCAACTAAACTTAAAACTATCTCCATCCTAATCAGATATTAAAGACACTTATACTGAATGCAGTAATGTGCCACGGGAGGTTTAGGCAGGATATCAGGAAGAAGTTCTTCACAGAAAGAGTGATTGGCCATTGGAATGTGCTGCCCAGGGAGGTGGTGGAGTCATCATCACTGGAGGTGTTTAAGAAGAGACTGGATGGAGAACCATGGATTAGTTGATTAGATGGTGTTGGATGATAGGTTGGACTCGATGATCTCAAAGGTCTTTTCCAACCTGGTTAATTCTTTCTATTCCATTGTGAAGGCAGCACCCCCAATGGACAGACTTCAACCTCTCTCTCAAAGCTGGTGAGGGGTTTGGAGCACAAGCCCTATGAGGAGAGGCTGAGGGAGCTGGGGTTGCTTAGCCTGGAGAAGAGGAGGCTCAGGGGAGACCTTATTGCTCTCTACAACTACCTGAAGGGAGGTTGTAGACAGGCAGGGGTTGGTTTCTTCTCTTCCCAGGCAACCAGCACCAGAGCAAGAGGACACAGTCTCAAACTGCACCAGGGGAGGTTTAGGCTGGATGTTAGGATGAAATTCTTCATAGAGGGAGTGATTGCCCATTGGAATGTGCTGCCTGGGGAGGTGGTAGAGTCACCATCACTGGAGGTGTTTAGGAAGAGACTGGATGGGGTGCTTGGTGCCATGGTTTAGTTGATTAGATGGTGTTGGGTGATAGGTTGGACTCGATGATCTCGAAGTGGTGACACATGGGTTTGATGGGTGACCACTAGATGGATAAGGAACTGGCTTGATGGCCGCACCCAAAGAGTGGCTGTCAATGGCTCCATGTCCCAGTGGAGGCCAGGGACAAGCAGAGTCCCTCAGGGATCAGTCCTGGGACCTGTCTTGTTCAACATCCCTGTGGGTGCCATGGACAGTGGCATTGAGTGCACCCTCAGCAAGTTTGCTGATGACACCAAGCTGTGTGGTGCAGCAGACAGCTGGAGGGAAGGGAGGCCATCCAGAGGGACCTTGACAGGCTGGAGAGGTGGGCACAGGCCAACCTCATGAAGTTCAATAAGAGCAAGTGCAGGGTCCTGCATCTGGGTCGAGGCAATCCCAGGCACAAATCCAGGCTGGGCAGTGACTGGCTGGAAAGCAGCCCTGAGGAGAGAGACTTGGGGGTGCTGGTGGACAAAAAGCTCAACATGAGCTCTCAATGTGCTCTTGCAGCCCGCAAAGCCAATCAGATCCTGGGCTGTATCAGGAGAAGTGTGGCCAGCAGGTCAAGGGAGGTGATCCTCCCCCTCTGCTCAGCCCTGGTGAGACCCCACCTGGAGTACTGTGTCCAGTTCTGGAGCCACTATTACAAGAGGGATCTGGAGGTGCTGGAAGGTGTCCAGAGAAGGGCCAGGAGGATGATCAGAGGGCTGGAGCACCTCTCCTATGAGGACAGACTGAAGGAGTTGGGGCTGTTCAGTCTGCAGAAGAGAAGGCTCCGAGGTGACCTCATTGTGGCCTTCCAGTATCTGAAGGGGGCCTATAGGAAGGCTGGGGAAGGACTTCTCAGGATCTCAGGTAGTGATAGGACTAGGGGGAATGGAATGAAGCTGGAGGTGGGGAGATTCAGGCTAGATGTGAGGAGGAGGTTCTTCACCATGAGAGTGGTGAAACCCTGGAATGGGTTGTCCAGGGAGGTGGTTGAGGCCCCGTCCCTGGGGGTGTTTAAGAGCAGGCTGGATGAGGCTCTGTCCAGCCTGATCTAGTGTGGGGTGTCCCTGCCCATGGCAGGGGGGTTGGAACTAGATGATCCTTGTGGTCCCTTCCAACCCTGAATGAAACTATGAAACTATGAAAGTTCTCTTCCAACCTGGTCTGGTCTATTCTATTCTATTCTCTCCTACCTCCTTTTAACCACAAAGATCAAAAGAAAAACACAAAGCCCCACACACATGCCAAAAGCATCCTGCAAAAATTATCAGAGTGGAGAGATTTAAGTGAATTCTTAAAAGACTCCCCCATTGATTGAGAAGAGGAATAAAAAAACAACTCAACACTACCAGAATACTGTGATACAAGAAACCGTCTCTGATAATGATGCTGTCAAATCTCCAGCATTAGTAACTCTTTGAGTTGGGCTGGGTTTTCTTTTCATATACACCCATTTGCTGCTTTACCGTGGATCAAACATAAAATCCCTTCCAGATGCCTCACTAGGTCTGCAGTGGCACTACACAACAAATACAGCTGCTGTCACCAATTGTCCTGCTTTGTCCTCTGTAGAACTTTAAAGAGCTGAGCAAAAACGTCTGGGTTTTGAGGGAGACATGGTATCTAAATAATGATAACTTTATTTGGTTATAGTTAGTTTGTTGCTGTGGTCTTTTGCTTCCAATGTCACTGTTTGGCTTTCCCTTGTTAGACTGCAATGTGTATTATCTCAGAGCAACATGAAAAATCTAATCCCTTGGTTATGCAATTGTCCTAAACGTGAACAAAGCAACATGAAAAATAATCAAGATTCCCTACTTGAGCCACACATGAAAAAACCCAACAAAAACCAACAAAACACCCAAACCAAGGGATATTAAAACCAAAAATCCAGCTCCCAGCAATATTTCATGGTTTGTGGTCTGAAAAGGATATAACCAAGCACCTGAGCTTACCAGCAGCACAGTGCAGTGTGTATTTTTCATCACTCTAGCTTGAAAAAACCCACCCTTTCAGCAAATACAATAGGCAAAGAGAAAGAGAACAGAAGATGTGATGCTGAAGCTGTTTGCTTTGCTCTCCCTTTTTCATAGTTTCATAGTTTCATAGTTTCATTCAGGGTTGGAAGGGACCACAAGGATCATCTAGTTCCAACCCCCCTGCCATGGGCAGGGACACCCACACTAGATCAGGCTGGACAGAGCCTCATCCAGCCTGCTCTTAAACACCCCCAGGGACGGGGCCTCAACCACCTCCCTGGACAACCCATTCCAGGGTTTCACCACTCTCATGGTGAAGAACCTCCTCCTCACCTCTAGCCTGAATCTCCCCACCTCCAGCTTCATTCCATTCCCCCTAGTCCTATCACTACCTGATATCCTGAGAAGTCCTTCCCCAGCCTTCCTGTAGGCCCCCTTCAGATACTGGAAGGCGACAATTAGGTCTCCTCAGAGCCTTCTCTTCTGCAGACTGAACAGCCCCAACTCCCTCAGTCTGTCCTCATAGGAGAGGTGCTCCAGCCCTCTGATCATCCTCCTGGCCCTTCTCTGGACACGTTCCAGCACCTCCACATCCCTCTTGTAATAGGGGCTCCAGAACTGGACACAGTACTCCAGGTGGGGTCTCACCAGGGCTGAGATGTTACCCAGATGTTCACACCCATCAATAATAAACTAGACTGTTTCAGCTGGAAGGAACCTACAATTACCAAGTGCAACTGTCTGACCAAGGCTGACAAGTTAAAGCATGTATTAAGGGTGTTGTCCAAATGCTTCTTAAATACTGACGGATGCAGAGCATCAACCACCTCTGTAAGAAAGCTCGTTCCTGTGTTTGACTACCCTTCTGGTAAAGAAATACTTCCCAATGTCCACTTCAGACCTCCCCTGGCACAGCTTTGAACCATTCCCATGAGTCCTACTTGTTTTTACAGCATGGGCCTATGCCTCACTTCAGAAACAGGACAGAGAGAGGAGTTATACATCAACTTCAGCATCCAGTGATTCCTTGCCTGTTTAACCTGATGGAACCCAGATACATCACCAGCCCTTCAGGATGGAGGTAGGAAAAAGCAGCAGGAGGATAAGGGACAAAGTATGCAGGAAGAAGGAAAAAAGCTACCATGTTCAGATTTGCATTTCATTTCATGCAGCCCTGAGCTGCATTCATAAGGAATGGAAAAAAGGAAAATGGGAAAAAGAAAGGAAATAGCTTACTTTGATGAGGGTGCCATCTTCTCCTTGGGATCCCTTGTAAAGTTTCTTCTGCTTCCCACTGCTTATGTTGAAAACCCTGAGGGGGATGACATAAGACAACATCTCTCATCTTGCCCAGATACTGCTGTGTGGGTCTTGTCACCAGGATCCTTTTCTTTTTCTGTTCCTTATTTCACATGACATACAGGGTCAAGCCACAAGATTTGCAGAAATGACCTCTAGGAACTATCACCACCAGTAACTTCAATGGTTTGGGAAACCATGTTGAAAGCAATGCAGAGGAACAAGACCAGACAACATAATATCACATTATCTGAATTAAAATTGAGTCTTGATTCTCAAGCCTATAATCAAAGACAAGTACAGCATCATGGCACTGCAGGAGAGGTCGAATGGGAGGGAGAAAACCTTGTAATGGCTATTGGTTTTGCAGCAAGGACAGCTCTTAGTAAGCCCCAGTAAGTCTTCCCTGCTATAAAAATACCTGTGGCTCCTTCATACTAAAGGAAAGGGTTAAGAGAGAAAGAAGCTTTCTTTACATTAGACTACAAATGCTAACTACATCAGTAGTGGCATTTAGCTATAAACAAAACTCTGGGGATCTCACCCAGATAAAACAGGAGGAGACACAGCTACAGCCCAACTCCTTTGAAGAAACAGAGTGGAGAAACGGATAAAAAGGGAGCAGCAAATGGATTCCACTAGGCCAAAGGCAGTCACACCTAGCTCAGTTTTAGGTTCCTACAGTCCCAGCTATTCAACAGGACTTCACAGGTTCTCACAAGACTCCCATAGGCATTTAGATATACCCACAGCTTTTTATCAGCAAGAGGAAAGGTAGAGTTTAGCCTCACAGAGTTCGAGGTGAGGCTTCAGATTTGTGTGAAAATGCCGTGTCAAAGAACCTAGAGGCAACCATGGAGAGGGGATCACCTTGGCCAACTCAGATGTGACTGCATAAACATTTTCCAGACAAGAAGTAAACTAACCTGATGTTACGATCCTGGCATCCGATAGCTGCGTATTTCCAGCTGGGGTCCACGTCCATGTCGTACAGAGTGGTCTTCCTGACAATGTGATGTGTTCGGGTAAACTGAACCCCTTCTCCTGTCTAAAGAGTGTGGTAAAGGCTGTGTCAAAATCAAGTAGCTAACCCATTACTGAAAACTCCTAAACACAGATAGAACTTCTCACACAGCCAGCACAACTAGTCCTTCCACATCCAGCTGGAGGCCAGTCACTAGTGGGGTCCGCCAGGGATGAGTGCTAGGCCTCATCCTCTTCAATATCTTTATTGATGATCTGAATGAGGGGTTTGAGTCAGTCATCAGTAAATTTGCAGATGACACCAAGTTGGGATCTGCTAGGGGGTAGAAGGGCTCTGCACAGGGACCTTGACAGGCTGGACAGATGGGCAGTGTCCAACATGATGCATTCAACAAGTCCAAGTGCTGGGTGCTGCACTTTGGCCACAACAACCCCATGCAGAGCTGCAGGCTGGGGTCGGGAGGTTGTAGCCAGGTGGAGGTTGGTCTCTTCTCCCAGGCAACCAGCACCAGAACAAGAGGACATAGTCTCAAGCTGCACCAGGGGAAGTTTAGGCACAAGGTGAGGATAAAGTCCTCCACAGAGAGAGTTGTTAGCTGTTGGAATGTGCTGCCCAGGGAGGTAGTGGAGTCACCATCCATGGAGGTGTTCAAGAGGGGACTGGACGTGGCACTTGGTGCCATGGTTCAGTAGTCATGAGGTCTTGGGTGACAGGTTGGACTTGGTGATCCTTGAGGTCTTTTCCAACCTTATTGATTCTATGACTCCCACTAACCAGGTCTGCCAGAAGCAGCTCAGTCTGGTGGCACAATGAAGTCCTCCTTCTACCCCACACTCTTTTACTACTACTCACAATAGCCCTGGCAGCAAAAGAAAAGCAAATATCCTAACAATCCTTTGCTTTGCCCCTCACTGAGCGAGGTCAGCCTGGGAGCAGCTGCTGCATGCTTCACAGAACTAGTTTTCTAGGTGTAACCTCTCACACTGAGTCAGTGGGAAACACTAAAGCTGAAATAGCAACAGGGTCCTACAGAAACTCTGATACCACTCTTTAAAGGAGTTCCTTTGTGGAGAGATTATTTCAACAAGAGCACAAAAAGCTGTGGCAAGGTTACCTTCTGCGCCGTGCGGAAATAGATGCTCTTGTCTGCCCCACAGCTTATCATTCTCACTTTCCCATCGTTGGCTGGAACAGAAAAGCAGGAGCTGATCAAAGATGAATGCAGATGCAAGGTGGGGGAAATGTTGCTATTTCTACCCCTGCTCATTTATTCCTGTAATGATTAGCTATGACTGACTCCTACCCGCCGCAGCAAAACAGAAGCCCCTTCGCAGCGTTTGGTAGTGCTCAGGGTGCATAAGGATAGAATAGAACAGAACAGAACAGAATAGAATAGAACAGAACAGAATAGAACAGAATAGAATAGAACAGAACAGAATAGAACAGAATAGGAATAGAATAGAACAGAACAGGAATAGAATAGAACAGAACAGAACAGAACAATAAACCAGGTTGGAAGAGACCTTCAAGATCATCGTGTCTGAGGCTTTGCACAACAGATTAGGTTGTAATTCTGTCTTCTCCCTCAACAGTATGCTCACCTGTTAATTCTCTACGTGCCACAGCACACTGTGGCAAGAAGACAAGCTCATACTCAGTATGAGCTGAAAACAGACAACAGGCACTTTTCAGTCCTTCAAGTCAGTCACATTTCTTGCTGCCCTTTGTTACTGCATGATCAGATCTCCCTTCTTCCCTTAGCACTCTTTTGCAACCCCTGGTAAACTTCCACATAATAAAAATGGATCCAGTACCACACAAGTGCACTCGAACTGCACCCACTTAAGAGAACAACAGCATTTTGGCTGACAGACTAGCACAAAGGCCTTCCCTAGCAGCCTTTGAGCGCAGCTCCCCCACCTCCTAGTTATTTAGCTGGCTGCATTCAGTCAGCTCATTGCTAAGACAGACCTATCAGAGTAACTTTTCCTGGCTGTGGGGCTCCTTGGAAAGAGTGTCACAGTGGCTTTGGAGAACCTCTGCTATGAAGCTTCAGCAAGGTCCCTTCACTTAGGGGCTGAGGCTCTCACCCTTGAACCCTAACACACCTGTGCCTGGCCACGCAGCCTTCGGCTCCAAATCCTGACCCTGACCCATTTGCTTCCTAATTTGAACTCAAACCCACCTTGCTGCTATGGGCTTGCCTGGCATACACTGAACTGCAGCTGACCCTGATCACTGTCTCCAGACTGATTCTGACCTTGAAATGCTGATCTGTCTTACCACTACTGATTTGTCTGGTGACCCAGACCAGCGGCTGAATCTGGTTACTGTTACTGCACTTGATCTGTTCCCCCTTGCTCAGGTGTTATGGGACTTCCCCAAGGCCAGTGAGGCCTTTCTGTCTCAGTTTCTGGCTTTCCCTGGCAGAGCAGCCAACCCTTGTTGCTTCCCTACAAATGCACAATACACCACACTAACATGTGGCTCTCAGTAATAACTGAGTACTGGGGATGCTGTGTGCTCCACTACCATAAATGCAAAGTCTTAGAGTGGTTTGCATTAACAAAGTTATTTGTGACTAGTTAATCATCAAATGGTTTTTGAGGGTTTCTGGGTTTATGGAGAATGACTTCCACAGTTCTCCTCACAAACAAAAAATAGCTGTCCAAAGAAATGCTGAGGACTTCAATCAGAAGAAGTTTCTTGAGTGGAGAAGCAACAGAGGAGAAAAAACAAATAGGAAAAAGAACACAAATATTGCCAGATGCCACCTTCTGCAGCTAGAAGATGACAAAAAAAGCAGCTCCAGCTTTAGCCTGGCCTAATCCAGTGTTTAAGCAGCTAGAACTAGTTTACAGCCACAATGGGAAAACAGCAGTCTTCCAGCTTCAGAGGGAGACCATGATTCTCTACCTGCAAACTTCACAGCAGTGATGGAAGAAGAATGCTCATCCAGGGTCTGCTGCAGGCTGTAGTCCTTCCCAGCATCCAGGACGTGAATCAGTCTATCCCGACTGGCTGAGGCTAAGAGCTTTAAGCCTGTCAGAAAGTTAAAAAGCATGCAAGACCATTACTAAAAAGTCATTCACTCTTACAGTCACTATTGTAAAATGGCTTTTCAAGAGATAAGACATGATGGTGTAGCTAACTCCATGCATGGACATAAAGGAAGGCCCCTGGATTTCACACTATATAAACAGACAGAAGTTTCAAGATCAACCTAAAATATTCCAAGTATGAGAAAGAACCCTTTTTCAATGTCAGGCTTTATTGGCCCATTGCTACAAGCCTGCTCTGAAATCCAGAAGTAGCTCATCACTGAAATACCTGACATAGCATGGCTGGACATTCTGACTTGCTCACCACTACATTCCTATGCAGAAGGGAAGAAGCTCCACAGCATTTACCTGTATCAGGTTTGGAGTACTCCAGACAGAGGATCTCGGAATCATGGGCTTCCACCTTCAGCATTTCCCTCAGAGAGTGCAACTCATATATCCTAAGACACAAAATGGCTGATTGCAGTGCGTTTCATAAAATTAGCAAGACCTGGGTTTGATTCATTTGGATTGCCCAGCCTGCAATCTGCAGCAGCAGCATTTTGGGATTACCTGAGGGTGCCTATCCTGTCCCCTGAGGCCAGGTGCTCCCCACTGGGACTCACGCAGACAGTGCGTATCCCCACCTTTGTATCCATCACTTGTGCATCAGCTTTCTCTGCACTTCCTGCTGTGTTGTAATCAGTGTCCAGAAGTACCTGAGTGTTGTCGTCTACATAGATGATTTTCATCAAGTCCTGAGAACACAACACACCCAGAAATATGAGCTGGTCACAAAATATTAAAGCATCTGCCTTAGAAGCTGGGCTCCTGGCCAACACACACACTTCACTGGCAGCAAGGCTGCAATTAGAGGGATCTTTTAGCTAGCAGCAAGCACACAGCCCTGTCATACTGCAGGATGAAAGTTTCACAGCTGTCTCACAATCACTCCTGCAAAAGATTTCACTTCAAGCTAGAAACTAACAGCACCTCCCACACAGCAGACAAGCTCTGGGATTAGAGATCACAATACATCAGGGGACACAGTCAGAATCTGCCAAGACTTCTAGGGATCATCCAAGTCAGCCCATGCCTTTTGAGAACCAACAGAAAAAGCAGGAACTTTTTCCACTACCAGCAGATTGCTGACAACAGGCAGGTCAGGGCTGTTGTGCCCATGGATCTTCCAGCTCAACTGAGAATGGGAACAACCACCCATAAGTAATCACTGCTTGTTATCATTATCCTCCCTCTGATATAGATGAAGTGAGTGTAAACTCTTTCTCATTCAAATCTCCCAAACCTCTGCCTTTATTTAATGCAACTTTTTCAAACTAATCTTGAAGTGGTTACATATCACAGAGGAACAGCTTTCTGGAAGAACATGGCATGAGCCATTTTGGAAGAGACTAAGCTTGATGAATCCTTGGGTGGTTTCTGCAAACAGACAAACTATCTTTCACCTGATACTCCCTTAGTGTTTGTTCATACATTTTAGCAGACTTGTGCTCTTTTACAGAGAAGCTTGTCTTGGCTTAGCCATCCAAAGAAGTTTGGGCATTAACTTGGGAATGCCTATGCACGAGAAAGGGAAACCCCAAGGGCAGGGAGGTGATCAAACCCAGGCTCTTACATTGCTGAGGATGTTTCGGTGCAGGGCTGTGCCATGAATGTTGGAGCTCTCAGTGTTCCACAGGCGAATGGTGTTGTCAGAGGAGCACGTGATGAAGGAACCAGGGGGGAGGCATGGCTGGTTGTTGTCCTTTACCTCTGGGTACATCTAAGGGCAGGTAAAAACAACCTCTGAATGAGACTGCCTGGCAGCTGGCATCCTAGACACTGGTAGCAAGTTTCAAGCTAAAGATGAAAGGGTTGTCCTCTGTATTTTGTAAAGGCAAGAGCCAATCAGTTCTCCTAGTGAAAATCTGCTTTTCATGTTCACTTCATACAAATTCTCACTGAGCTTCCCTGAACATAGAACATCTCCTTAGGAAGCATGTGACAAGCCAACATCCTTTATTTCCAACAGTTCAAAGACAACACCTTAAAGACTATGCAGCAGCAATGCAACAAAAACCTTGCACGGTTGTCTGCAACTTCCAACCACCACTGTCGATTGGTAATGCAGAAGGAAAGGGTGAGATGCCATTAATAAATAATAGCCAAAAGAGTCTGCAATCTCTTCCTACTTTCTTTCCACTTCCCCATTTCCTGACCACTCTTGGACACATTTCAGCATATTAACAATTACATTGTTTCCTGTTTTCCCCCTGAGGGAGAGCCAACTAGACAGACGAGAAGATGACAGCCACTTGGAAGGCTACTTCCAGATGTCCTAGAACAGGTTTAGAAGGACCCAAAGTGAGATCTCAGCCCTTTCTTCATGGGGAAGCACTTGCTCACCACTGACCTCAAATAAAATTTTGAGGTCAGCAGTAAACTGCTGTGCATTTTGTGAAAGGAGCCCCTGCATTCAGCTTTGCCCAGTTGTGCTCCTTATCCCACCTCTCACCTTTTACCGGAGAGACTTTCTTCCCTGTAACACACTGTTTCTACCACATTTGTTCAACTGTGCAGCCAAAGAACTGGCCCCAGCTCCAACTCAAGCCCCGTGTCAACCACATGAACCACAGGAGGAATGGGCCACAAGGATGATCAGAGGGCTGGAGCACCTCTCCTGTGAGGACAGACTGAAGGAGTTGGGGCTGTTCAGTCTGCAGAAGAGAAGGCTCCGAGGTGACCTCATTGTGGCCTTCCAGTATCTGAAGGGGGCCTACAGGAAGGCTGGGGAAGGACTTCTCAGGATCTCAGGTAGTGATAGGACTAGGAGGAATGGAATGAAGCTGGAGGTGGGGAGATTCAGGCTGGATGTGAGGAGGAGGTTCTTCACCATGAGAGTGGTGAAACCCTGGAGTGGGTTGTCCAGGGAGGTGGTCGAGGCCCCGTCCCTGGGGGTGTTTAAGAGCAAGCTGGATGAGGCTGTGGCCAGCCTGATCTAGTGTGCGGTGTCCCTGCCCATGGCAGGGGGGTTGGAACTAGATGATCCTTGTGGTCCCTTCCAACCCTGAAGAAACTTTGAAATTTAAGTTGATTTTCTCTCTCTCTGCAGTTAGTGTTCTCATTCAGCTTTGGCAGCTCTTTAGATGGCTTCCTTGGCTGAAAGCTGCAATCCAGCACTCATGTCTGCAGACAGCATACCTCAATGTTCCACACGCAGGAAGAGTGGTACAGAGCGGAGTACACCTTGCCCACTTTCTTCGGGTCTTTGACATCCCACACGTAGAGGCTGTGGTCATTGTAGACGCAGGAAAGCCACTGGTTGGTGGGGTCAAAGGTCAAGGCAATTGTGTCTGGATACTTTGCATCAGCCACACCAGAGAAAAGGCGACTGCACAAAGAGAGAACAACAACCCGGTCAGCTTGTGCCCTCCGGGTGTCAGAGCCAGGAGGTGAAGCAGGAGTGCTCAGATTCTCCACAGGGCACTGGCGAGGTAACACTACGCTGTGGAATGTGTAAGCAGGGAGTGTAGCCGGCTGGGAAGATTTGTCTCCTGAACAACCAGAGTCCCAAAAGAAGCCTGGAAGTCCTATGGCAAAACTAATTCTCCTTGCCATCCAGCTCAGAGTCCCACCATAGATGGCAACCAAGATTCCCTGAAGAAGGGCCAAACTGGACATTTGATCATCACCAGAGATCATCATTTACTCCTGCACAGCCAGGTGGTAAAATCCAAGTCAAATAAGCTCAAAACACAGGGGAGGGTGGGGATCATCTCTTGGTGGGTACTATATTTGTTCTCTGATTGCAGGAACTGCTCTTGTGTGGGACCAAGCCAAAGAGCAAGTACTGCACTCAAAGACGGGAGCACCCTGGCACAAGGGACAAAGAAACATTTCATTTCAGCAGATGCTTGTCTGACATGCTTCCCTTCCACCCCCACACTACACAGCCCATCTTGGTGCTGCTTAAAAGAGCTCACCAGATGGGAAAATGTAGATGGGTACAGTCCCTTCTAAATAGCCAAGCTCTCCAATGCAAACTTAATACCAGAGGGATTCTGCAGAACAATAAAACCCCTTTTGCCCCAGGTTAGACCACGATCACACCATGTGAACCCTGTGTGTCTTCTATCAAGTCCTGCTGCCATGCACATAGAGAAGGAGCTGCTCTCATAACTTGAGGTGAATGCAGCCATCCTACAGAACTCCTAATAACATCAAATAAGGTAGTTATAACCTCAGTGCCAGGCAGTTGACAGCAGGTAATTTACAAGGACTCATGGAGATGCAGGGACGAGCACCAAAGCACATACAGCACACAAGACAATTTGAGTCCTGCTTCTGCAGGTACAAAGCTTTGAGGACTAGAAGAGAACAGCTCAAAACCTATGAAAAAATCAAGTCACTGATACAACTAGGAGCAGTTCATGGCAGGCAACTGGCATCCCACAGAGAAGCTCCGGCATGCATGGGAATATAAGGAGTCTTGTGTTTCGAGCTGCTTTGGAAGTAACATTAAAAATGTTACAACTGCTGTTAAGATTGTAACCAGCCCAAAAATGCATGGTTAAGAATCACATCAATATCTCTGCTGCTCAGCTGATGCCCAAGAGCAGCACAGAGTGTTTTTAAAGGGTCCGTGTATGCAGTTGCTTGAGAATAGGATAGGATGGGATAGGATAGGATGGGATAGGATAGGATAGGATAGGATAGGATAGGATAGGACCAGGTTGGAAGTAGATCTTCAAGATCATCGCGTCTAACCTATCAACCGATCCAACACCACCTAATCAACTAACCCATGGCACCAAGCACCCCATCCAGTCTCTTCCTAAACACCTCCAGTGATGGTGACTCCACCACCTCCCTGGGCAGCACATTCCAATGGGCAATCACTCTCTCTGTGTAGAACTTCTTCCTAACCTCCAGCCTAAACCTCCCCTGGTGCAGCTTGAGACTGTGTCCTCTTGTTCTGGTGCTGCTTGCCTGGGAGGAGAGACCAACCCCCACCTGGCTACAACCTCCCTTCAGGTAGTTGTAGACAGCAAGAAGGTCACCCCTGAGTCTCCTCTTCTCCAGGCTGAGCAACCCCAGCTCCCTCAGCCTCTCCTCACAGGGCTGTGCTCCAAGCCCCTCACCAACTTTGTTGCCCTTCTCTGGACTCGTTCCACCAAGTCAACCTCCTTCCTAAACTGAGGGGCCCAGAACTGGACACAGGACTCGAGATGTGGCCTAACCAGTGCAGTGTACAGGGGCAGAATGACCTCCCTGCTCCTGCTGGCCACACTGTTCTTAATGCAGGCCAGGATGCCAATGGCCCTCTTGGCTGCCTGGGCACACTGCAGGCTCATGTTCAGCCTACCATCGACCAGCACCCCCAGGTCCCTCTCTGCCTGGCTGCTCTCCAGCCACTCTGACCCCAGCCTGTAGCACTGCATGGGGTTGCTGTGGCCAATGTGCAGAACCTGGCACTTGGATGTGTTAAATCACAGCACTAACAGAAACTGGTAACACCAGAAATTGAGAGAGTTCCTTTTCTGGCTTCCTAAATGGAACATCCTTATCACCTACTGATCCTCTGGAGGGAGACTATTCAATGCATTGTTTGACCCTTTCCCTCAAGTTCTTACAAAAGGTTTAAAGAAAACCTGTTGAGATGCAAAGGGAGGAACAAAAGACAAAGAAAAGAAACCAAAAGAGTATCCATCTGTAGACTTGGGAACTCCAGATAGCCAGTGGAATGGTGGCTGGTGGATTTGTACACCTTTGGATTACTTTCCCCACTAGTGACAGAAGTGAAAGAGGCCAAAAGAAGAACACTGGGAAAGGCTCCAACCAGGCCTGGCAAACAGCAAGACATGAAGGGTTCTCTTCAGCATAAGCCTTCACAAGCTGTCTGACAACTGTATGGAAATCACACTACCCAGCTCAGTAGGTGAGAAACAGGGAGACAAGGCAGAAGATACAGGAGCAAGGTAGGAAAACAAGACAACAGAATGCACAAATTGAGGAATAATTAAAACTACAAACTACAGTAGATTTGGATCTATAAAAGACTGCAAAGGAGCCTTTGGAAAAACACCCCAGGAGAGCCTGGGTCTCTTCGCAATGTCATTACATTGCTACAGAGAAGAGCCTTCAGCCCTCACCAGAGACAAGCAAAGAACTTGCCACAGTACTAGAACAACTGAAGTGCACCACAGCATTCTGTGCCTTCTATCTGCTTGCTCATAGCAACCAATGTCAAAAGACCATCAGGCCCAAGCAACCCAAGGGAGAAGAGGAGCAAGATATGCTGTATAGTCCAGCAACCAGCTGTGGGCTGTAGCCCAGCCATGCGAGGCAGGGCTTCAACGACTCAGGGAGACCTACAACAGGCTGCCAGTTGTAATCCATAAACAGGGCCCACACCAGATAGCAAAGATCTGGGGAGGGGTTCTAACCCCCACAAGCCTCCCTTGTTCCCCTTCCACCCTCTCCACGGTACCTGGCCTCAGTGATGCTCGCAATGTCTGTTCCCAGGAAGTGTGGCTTGGGCAGGGTGGTGACAAAGTGAAGGTTCAGAGGGTTGAAAATCCGCACGGTGCCATCAGCGCAGCCACAGAAGATGTAGTCGTGATTCACAGAGATGCAGTTTGCCACAGTGGTCTGGGGAGGACACAGCACACAAGAAGGCAAATAAGCAATGTGTTCTCGCTTCAAAGGTCACCAGACACACAACGGGAAGAAGAGCAAATTGACAGACAAAGGACCATGGTCAGAAGAGCTGAAGTGAAATGAACTCAAGCCCTGGGAGTAAGGAGACCCTAAAATTCCATCTTTCCTTTCTGAGGAGCTTCCTAGCAAAGGTGTATTGCAGATTCCAAGCGGTTAAGGAAAAGGCCCAGCTCCTCTGCCATCCATTGTGGTGGAGGTCAGCAGAGCTATACATTTGCTGAGTCTTACTCTGAATGTTGCTTTTTGCTCCTCTGTGACCTTCAGCACCACTGGCAGACAAGCAGCAGCACCTCACACCAATACATTACCTGTCACAAGGGACTAAGAAAAGAATGGATTTTCTTCCCCTCCCATTGGGATCTGTACCAATGACAGAAAATGGCACAAAATGGAGTGTGGTGACAGGGGGATGAGTTCAATGCAAAGCTTTTTTCCAACTTACTGTGAAGCTGTCTGTATTCTGAGCGAGAGGGAAAGGCAGATTTTAGAGAGGAAACGAAAGAAAAGAAGAAGCATTTCACTTGAGTGGCAGCATGGATAGACTTTTTTTTCCCCCTTGATTTTAATACAGTGGATCCTTTCAGGTGAGCATCTTGCAGGCAAATAAGCACAACCACATTCTAACTATGGCGTAACGTGGTGGTTTAGAATAGTCAAACCAACTAGTACCTTGGGAACCTGCACTGGAGATGCACAAGCCAAGGAAAACATTGGTGGATGGAGAGAAATCAGAACCCTTCTAGAACTCCTACTTTTCCAGGTCAAGCCAGGAGGGACAACACAGGGGTGGCCAAAGTTACATAAGGACACTGCTTTGCCAGAAGAGCAGTAACTGTAACGCTGAGGTTGAGAATGAAAGAGCCTCAATGATTAATAAACCCCCTTTGCCAAGAAGCAACACTATTTTTGCCTGGCCTTCCAGAACAGATCACAAAGTGGCAGAGACCCAATGACTTTCGCTGCTGGTGGCCCAGCATCTCGCGCTCCCTGTACCCTTGTTAGTTGTTGTTCCTGCTCTGCTTCAGCAGGCACAAATATTGCAGGACAGGAGGATGTAAAACTCACCCTCAGCTCCACCCATTTGTCTAGCAGCCTTTTTTCATTGAATTCACAGAGCAGGCCTGAGGATGTGATACAGAAGGTGCTGTCAGCTTTTTTGCCCCTTCCACAAGCCACGTCTGCAAAGAAGTTGTTCCTCAGCTCTCCAAGCAATCCTGAGCGACCGAGCAAGGGGACTGTAGCATTGACCTAGAAATAAAACACAGTTTGTTAGAAAAAGCCTTGAGTACTGAAATGGCTCCAAGAAAGAGAGCTGCAAGCAGCCTCTGAGGAGAGGCATGTTTGACTCGCTGCAGACCTATTGGTTGCACGGTGTATGGGGACCACCAGTAGCACAGAGCACTGTTAGTGCCACTGAAACTACACATCCAAACACAGGACCCAGAGACAGCAGGGCAAACCACTGCAATAACCCTTCCATGGTCAACCCATGATTTATGCCATATGCCAAAGCAGAGCCCAAGCATGATCTTAGAGACCTTTTCCAGCTGAAACAATTCTGATGCTATGAAGCAGGAACATCTGTTCATGAGCATACTGAACCATTATCACGTGTGAATTCTGTCCCTCAGAGAAGCATGGCTAAAGGTTTAAACAATCTAGCTGACACTTCAAAATAACACTGACAACATTTTGAGATACTCATACCGACATCAAACCACTCTCCCCACCTCTGTATTCCAAAATGTTCATTGACTGCAGCTCTTCTCTGTTTTGTTGGGGTTTTTCTCTGTCCTTTGGGTTATGTGACTACTAAAGAGCAAGCATGCTGCTATGCAGGCTCCAGGAGCCATACCTCTACCTCACTGTGGGATAAAACAAACTTTGGTGCTACCAACCCATAGGGAGAATACAACTTGAGACCCAGGGGTAGAGGACTATGCTTGAATCCCAGCAAAATCTAACAGTTTCCAGTTCCCACAGCTCAGTGGGGCAAAATCCACCCTGCCGTAAGATGGAAATGCCTGTTCACAGCTTGGCCTTGTTGCACCTTCTCTCACCTTGGAGGTTTTGCTGTCATCCAGGTACCAGAACTTGATGTGTCGATTTCCAGCAGTGACAAAGTAACTGCAGTCCTCTGAGAATGACACAGCTGTCACTTTGCTTGAAACTTTGTTGGCTGCCACTACAATGTTTTTCTGGAAACATAATTGTTTAGATAGCTTAATTTCTTTGCTCAGTGAACTCATTCTTCAATTTTCAGTTCCAGGCACATATCCAGGACAAGTGCTGCAGCAGTGAAAAAAGATGAGGCCCAAACTATTTCCCCTTTGCCCCTGATTAGAACCTCCCCAGCATGAGCTGGGAGCAGTGGTTTGGCAGATAGTACAATTCACATTTACATTCATTTCCACTTCCACACTGACTAGGACGGAGAACACATCAGCAGGTACCAGTGCCTGCAGGAACTTGCTGCCTGAGCCACGATAAACACGTTGGTTTCACAATCACTAGAAGCTTGGAGCAAACCCATTTCCCTTTCTAAACAGCAAAAGCATATACAGGCCAGCACAGGAAGGAGCTCTCCCAGCTCTCAGGCAGCAAGGAGGGCCAAGCATTCAAGGTGGGGAGCAGGTACTTCCTGCAGGGAATACAGTACCTGATTCCTCCATAAATTCTCTCTCCTCTTTAAAAATGTGACATCGTATCAAAAGACCCAAATCACACAAAAAAACATGCCTGGGCTGGAAGGAGGAAAGCAGAATCTGCTACACTTCAAACATGCACCTCAAAATGCCAAAGAGTTTGGGAAATGAAGAAGAACATGGCAGGGACAGAAAACAGAAAGACACTGCCCAAGCAGAACAGGCAGACAGCAAGAGCTCCCTGTCTACAATAGCAGCACTCAGTTTTCCTCCTCCTGCTTTCCCCAGGGATCAGTAGAACTGAGAATAAAGAAGTTTTGCTCTTTGCCTGTGGTGGGTTTCCAACCATTCAGCACATTGTTGACAACAGTGGACCACTTTAATCCCCTTGTGTTTCCTTGACCCTTCCTTTCAGGGTCTTGGTAGCTCCCAGTCTTACCAATGCAATGGCCTCAGCATACAAATCACATCACTCCAAGAGCCCCACAGGACTGTGTGCTGACAGATCTGAAGCCCTATGAGGAGAGGCTGAGGGAGCTGGGGTTGCTTAGCCTGGAGAAGAGGAGGCTCACAGGAGACTTTCTTGCTCTCTACAACTACCTGAAAGGAGGTTGTAGCCAGGTGGGGGTTGGTCTCTTCTCCCAGGCAACCAGCACCAGAACAAGAGGACACAGTCTCAAGCTGTGCCAGGGGAGGTTTAGGCTGGATGTTGGGAAGAAGTTCTTCACAGAAAGAGGGATTGGCCATTGGACTGTGCTGCCCAGGGAGGTGGTGGAGTCACCATCACTGGAGGTGTTTAGGAAGAGACTGGATGAGGCATTTGGTGCCATGGTTTAGTTGATTAGATGGTGTTGGGTGATAGGTTGGACTTGATGATCTCAAAGGCCTTTTCCAACCTGGTTAATTCTATTCTATTCTATTCTAAACCAACTCCTGCACCATCACCAACTCCTGCACCATCACCATGGAGGACCCCTCAGCCCAGAGTGAAGGAAAAGCAAGGGGGACAGGCGTTTGCATAAATTCTTTCCAAACAGCTCACAGAGAAAGGCTGAGGACCCTTGCAGACCTCAACATCTGGATCATTGCTGTGGCCTTTCTTTAGGGAAGCAAGGAGACCCCACAGACAACAGGGGATTTCTCTTCCACCACAGTCAAATGACTAAGTCTCCCAGCCAGGAAAACCAGGGAAAGCGAAGCGGCAGCAGGGTGGACAGAAGAATGGCTGTGGTTAAAAATGCAGGAAAGTGCTTCAGATATGTTTTCACATCTATGACTTTGGTCAGGTAAAGTCTCCCTAGCTTTAGTAACCAGCCTGCAAAACAAAGGCTAGCTGGACCTCCTGACAGCCAGAGTGTGGAATATATGTTTAAAGTGTGTGTCTCAGTGCAGAATGGTGAGATGGTCCTCACCTCCCACTTACGTGCCGTTGTGCACGTAAGTATAAATAGCAGGATCCCAGTGAACAGAAAACTCTACATAAGCAAGGGAAAAGAAAGCTACTTGTACTGGCTCATATATGCCATGCATTGTGACCATCTCCAAGTCACTGCTTTCCTTTGTACAGCAAGAAAGAACCAAAAAGCTGAGCATTCAAATTCACCTCTGTTTTATCACTACACAGTTCAGCTATGCAAAAGAATAGCAAGGTCAAACCAGCTTACGCAGGAGAACTCACAGTGAGATCTTAAATGACAGCACAGGAAATGTGATGAAGAGAGAAACATACTAAATGAGCACAGGCTTAAAAGTGCAAGAGATGAGAAGGCTCCAGGGAGACCTTATAGTCACCTTCCAAGTACTTAAAGGGGGTCTACAGGAAAGATGAGGAAGGACTCCTTACCAGAGAGTGCAGAGATAAGATGAGGGGTAACAGTTACAAAAGTGAAAGAAGGTGGATTTAGAGTAGATATTAGGAAGAAATTCTTAACTGTGAGGGTGGCCAGACACTGCTGCCCAGAGGAGATGTGGATGCCCCCTCCATGGAAATGTTCAAAGCCAGGCTGGATGGAGCTTTGAGCAAACTGATCTAATGGAAGGTGTCCCTGCCTGTGGCATGAGGATGGAATTAGATCATCTTTAGGGCTCCTTGCAACCCAAACTGTTCTGTGATTTCATGACCTTGTGAGACCTAACAGAGACATTGAAGGGTTTTTTAAATCACATTTCTTTCACCTGAAGAAGTAGCAGGGGCTAAATAACTGCTTAGCACTTATTAATACAAAATCCTCCAAGCCTACAGACAATAGATGTTTTCTTTCATATATGCAAACAGCACACACTTAAATGTTGTTTTAGAGTATGACACAGGATTTGTTTCCAGAGTGCTGTCCCCACCCACAGCAGACAGTGACCTTCTACAGCTTTCACCTGCTGTGATGTTCCTGCACTCCTTTTCTCAGTCATCAAGGATGAGATCAGACTATCACAAACCCTGACACAACAATACCAAAACACACCAAGAGCATCCACTACAGCACAAAATAAATCCTTGGTTCATGAGTTTCCTTCCTCAACCTCACAAATGTCTTTTAAGAGGCCTCTAAAAAGCACAAGGCTTTGACAAGGGTTCAGAGACCAGACTGCTCCAACGGGACAGCAAGCTGTCACATATCTCCAAGTATAAAGAACATCCTTTCACTGGAATTATTTAGACCTTCCCTAAGGGACCATGGTCCTTTCTCATGTACAAACTTGTTTGTGTCTAAGAATGTCAAACCAACAAACAACAACAGAACTTCTAACAAGCAGAAAGCTGGACCTGCAATGGTTTGCAGTCAGGCTCTCAACTCTTTTTCATTTAGCTGTACCCTGTGGTCCACCCAACCTCCTGGAGAACTTACCTTCCATGACCACACATTGACAATCATGTCATGCTGGTACCCCACTGAAACAATGTACTTGGAACTGGGGGAGAAGGCCACACAGGCCACACCATACTTGTGCTCCTGGAGCTCAGCCACCTGGGTTCGCTCGGCCACATCCCATACTCGAACTGCTGGCATGTGCCCGCTCTGGAGAGGACAAGAACCAGACAGAACAGGAAACATAATTCCCAAGGTCAGCTGTGACATCCTCACACACATTAAATGTTGGGGGTGGGGGGGGAGCTTGCAGAAAGGTGTCTAGACAGCATACTCACAATAAGCTTAAAAGTTCCTTCAATTATTTAAAGCCCATGTTGAGAGTGACAGCCTCAGTACAAGCATTTCAACAGGTGTCTGAAAACATTCATACCATCCCCCTGCTTTGATCCTTTCCTCATGCTACTCACAAAACAGCCAGAGACTAGAATGCTGCTTTTGATGCTTTCTGATCTTTGCAGTGGGAAGTCAGAGCCAGCTCACAAAAAGGATTATAACAGATCATACCTCTGGATTCAGTGAACCAAAAGGCTATCACATTCTTTGCTCCTAATGCAAGGACATGACATGACTTGGGATAAATATCACACCATTTGAACACCATTTGAGGGAGGCCTTTGGGTGTTTAGCAGCATCATTGAGTACTTTGTCCAGTTCTGGGCCCCTCAAATTAAGAAGGATATTGAGACTCTTGAACGTGTCCAGAGAAGGGCAACAAGGCTGGGGAGAGGCCTTGAGCACAGCCCTGTGAGGAGAGGCTGAGGGAGCTGGGGTTGTTTAGCCTGGAGGAGGATTAGGAGAGACCTTATTGCTCTCTACAACTACCTGAAGGGAGGTTGTAGACAGGTGGGGGTTGGTCTCTACTCCCAGGCAACCAGCACCAGAACAAGAAGACACAGTCTCAAGCTGTGCCAGGGGAAGTTTAAGCTTGAGGTGGGGAGAAAGTTCTTCATTGAGAGAGTTGTTAGCCATTGGAATGTGCTGCCCAGGGAGGTAGTAGAGTTACCATTCCTGGAGGTGCTCAAGAGGGGATTGGATGTGGGACTTGAAGCCATTGTTTAGTTAGTCATGAGGTGTTGGGTGACAGGTTGGACTTGATGATCTCTGAGGTCTTTTCCAACTTCATTGATTCTATGATCATTCTGTCACAAAGTTTAACACCCAAATGCATGCTGCCTGAAAGAGTAGGGGCAGGGAAGTGTCAGAGGAAAAGGTAACAGAGGGTCTGG
The DNA here is from genome assembly GCF_026170545.1 of Melanerpes formicivorus. Taxonomy (NCBI): domain Eukaryota; kingdom Metazoa; phylum Chordata; class Aves; order Piciformes; family Picidae; genus Melanerpes; species Melanerpes formicivorus. Next base: position 753,742 of record NW_027142410.1, read on the forward strand.
TTTTACTCTTGCTCTCCAGGGAAACAGAGGGCCATAGACTTCAGAAATGCCAACTCAGCACCTTCTGCCAGACAATTCTATTCTTTTGTTTAATTGTTTGTTATTAAACCCAAATAAAACAAGGCACAAAAGACGAGCTGAAATGCTGGCCCAAAATGTGCTTGATGGGCAAATCCTACTCAAAAGCCTGTTCAAGATTGCTCATTGAAGTCTGTCAAAACAGTAGCTTGCAAGATAACATATCCATGGCAACCTGGCAAAATGGAAGTTTTTCTGATCAGTTTTAAGTAAGTCACTTGATTGTGTGGGAGAGGCAAGTCTGATCACAAGGAGAAGTCAAAGCTTTACAAAAGTCAGAATTGTGGTGCATGTTTCAATTGTCAGTTCAAAAGTTTTGCCAAGCAGCTGCTTGTGGCCTAGAAAAATGCTGTGGTCAGATTTTACTGCAGTTGGAACAGTTCCTCCTCCAGCAAGGCAGAGCTCAGGTCTCAAGACGACTGGCAATGAGCTGAATCAGCAGCTCTCCAAAGTAGTCGTGTACATACATAACTCTATTTCTGAGCATCTTAGCATACATCCCAAGACCTTAGCAAATGGTGATACTCCACCATTTAAGAAATGCTCATCAGAAGTGAGCTCTGTGAAATCATAGAATCAATAAAGTTGGAAGAAACCTCAAAGACCATCAAGTCCAACCTGTCACCCCACACCTCATGACTACTAAACCATGGCACCGAGTGCCACATCTAATCCCTTCTTGAACACCTCCAGGGACAGTGACTCCACTATCTCCCTGGGCAGCACATTCCAATGGCTAACAACTCTCTCTGGGAAGAACTTTCTCCTGACCTCCAGCTTAAACTTCCCCTGGCGCAGCTTGAGACTGTGTCCTCTTGTTCTGGTGCTGGCTGCCTGGGAGTAGAGACCAACCACCACCTGGCTACAACCTCCTTTCAGGTAGTTGTATAGATCAATAAGGTCTCTCCTAAGCCTTCTCCAGGCTAAACAATCCCAGCTCCCTCAGCCTCTCCTCATAGGGCTGTGCTCAAGGCCTCTCCCCAGCCTCGTTGCCCTTCTCTGGACACGTTCAAGAGTCTCAGTGTCCTTCTTACATCACCAGGGATGAGGAATCCATAGCTCCATGCACAGAAAGAAAGACAAAAGTTAAACATTCATTTTCTGCTGGACTTGAAACATAGAATACACATTTCATAATCTGGTGGCCACAGACTAACCTCCTTGCTCTCCTTCCTGAAAAGCCAACCGTGCAGCAAACTGAAGTGTTACTAGGCAGAGCTATCATGAGGCTGCTAAAAGTGAGCTTGACAAAGTGAACTTGGAAAGTATTTCCCTCTGGGACAGAGGGTGAACTAAGCCCAGGCTGCTGACACCGGTAGGGGACACTGCTAGCCTAAGTAATAACTCAAACGTCAGGCACGTGGGAGGATCCCAAAGACAGAATGGTTTTACAACAGGGCAGGAGGAGACATGTTTAGCAACAAGGCCAACAAAAATAAAAAGAACTTTCAAGTATAACTGGAAAGGCTTTTTTATTTTTGTTATTTCCTTTTTAAAACTCAATTTGTCATTTATCCCAATGAAGTTTCAAACTGGAGACTTTGAGCTGCTAGGAAGAAAACTACACCCTTCATTTTTCACCACTTTTCCCACATGAAATAAACACAGCATCAGAGATTGGGGGTGGGGGGAAACTAAATAAAAAGGGAAAAAAGAAGGCATCAGCCATCAGAAATTAACAACAGGGACAAATATATATATCATGATTATTATTATTATTATATAAAGGGGGTTTGTTACATTAAGAAGTCCAGAGTTACATTAAAACAAATGACAGCTATAAACCCTCATGTTTTCACTAAAGGGTTAATAACAATGATTCCTGATGCTCTGATGGAAAAATTGTGCTCACTTTTTTCTGTGTCAAGGTAGCCTCCATCCCCAGCCCCCTTTGTTTCTACACAGAGAGAGTGATTGCCCATTGGAATGGGCTGCCCAGGGAGGTGGTGGAGTCACCATCCCTGGAGGTGTTCAGGAGGAGACTTGATAGGGTGCTTGGTGCCATGGTTGGGTTGGCAGTTGGTTGGGTGGTGTTGGATGATAGGTTGGACGTGATGATCTTGAAGGTCTCTTCCAACCTGGTCTGGTCTAGTCTAGTCTAGTCTAGTCTATCCTATCCTATCCTATCCTATCCTATCCTATCCTATCCTATCCTATCCTATCCTATCCTATCCTATCCTATCCTATCCTATCCTATCCTATCCCTGATCCATGCAGGATTCAGGTCCAGCTTGGGAACCACCCAGTGAACATGACAGCTGCCATGAGACCTCTGGAGTGAACAGCCTCCACCCTGGCAGCTCCAACACAGGCCTGGGACATACTTCTCTGTGGCTGAGGCTCAGAAGGGGACCTGCTTCACACATGCTCCCACCCCTGCGTCTTACAGAGGCACAGAAGCTAGTGGTAAATAACCATTAATCAAACGTAAGAACAAACTGAGCTCAACCATATGGTGCACAGTCAGCATTTGTGTGGATTTCCAGCACCAAGCATTTCCAGCCTCATGACACAGCCTGTGTCTTGAACTTCTAAGGCAGAGCAGACACGCAGCGCAGTCCCCCTTGGGCACGTTTGGAGAGAGGAAGCTATTGTCGCCCCCAGCCAGACACACAATGCCAAACCACAGGCACCAGCATCTTCTGTCACTGTTCCTAAAGCTCCACTCCACATGCACTTTTCACTTTTTCCACAGCACTGTTACTGGCTTCAGTTACTTCCTGAAATCCTAAAGGGACAATGCTAAACTCAGACCAAGGTTAAGGACCACCCAAGTACTCTTCATTGATGCTAGAGTACAGCCCTGCTGTGTACTCTTCCACTTATTTTCACTCTTCCTTCCACCCATAGATGCCACCCTAGACAATCCATCTGCCAACAGGAGCACCCAGAGCCACTCATAACCCAGCAGGTCCACCCAGAGATGCAATACTGAAATGCATTTGTCTGTCAGGGCAGTTCGCTGGCTGGTTTCTCCTAACACCCTCTGCTCTGCTTCCAAAGGCAATGGATAAGGAGTGGCCTCTCACACTTACCTCTCCTGTAACCAAATATTTTCCATCTGGAGAGAAAGCAAGTGCTGTAATTGTCTTCCTACAACAGAGAAAAGGGCACTAAGAAACATTTCCAACGTGTGATTTCATTTCAATACGTCATGACGGGGGAGTAGGTTGAGACAAACTGGAAGGAGGCTAAAATTACACATAAGAGGCTGACACAATGGGTTTGCTTTACCAGAGATCTACCACCACTTGCTGTGGGGATTCCCTGCTGCCTGAGTTTCAAGCAGCATGCCTACAGCACCAGGGAAGCTCCAAAAGCTCACTCTTGTGCCTTTATTCAGATGAAGTACCATGTCCCAGTCCCAGCCTCAATACAGAGGTTAGGGTTTTAGGTGAAGACAAAAAAGTCAGACACCATGAAGTAAGATTTCCTCCATGCCATGCCTATTAGCAGCTCCTCCTGAGGCCACAATGTTTCAGTGGTGGTACCTCAGCAGCAGTAGCACCTCACTAGAAGCAGCTGGAGTCAAACCAGCGGGCAGCCTCTCCCCAAGGCAGCTCTCACTGAGGGGATTTAGCCTGGAGCAATGGCAGGTCTTGCACGTCACTCAAGCCATTAAAACACTTGAATTCACCTCCCACAGAAAAAGCAAGCCCAGTGTAAAGCTTCACTCACCTGGAACTGTTTAGAATATGGTGTTGCTTGTTTTTTCTGGGGTTGAACAGCACAACAACACACCTAGATGGAGGAAACAGAACAGAAAAGAGTCGATTGTCACCATATGTATGCTTCCTGGCAGAGTAGCAGCAAAAACAGCCCCAAAGAGCTGTTTCACCCCCTAATCTCTCAGTCTGAGCTGGAGTTAACCAGAAATCACACAGAAAAAGAGCAGCCCAGAGGGGGATCAAAGTCTCTTCCATATTGAGGAGTAGCATGTGGTAGTACTATAAATAATTACCTTTCTAGCATCCAGGAGCCATAAGTCTCAAATTGCCCAAGCTGGACAGAAAAGTGACCATGAAGGTTTGTACAACAGCCCTAATGGATTATGTGCCCTGCCATGAAAGTGACCCTGTGTCCTGGGCACCAAACCAGCATGTCTACAACAGAGTCAGCAAGAAAGAAAGAGGGGATCCTTCAGTAAAGGTCTGGAGGAATGGAAGAAGGAGAGGCATAGGGGCCAAATTTCTGTGCCTGGTCCTAACACTAGGCAGGACAGAAACTATTCTGCACAAGTGGCTGGCCAATTGAGAAATGAGACACATGGTGCCAAAAACTATTGACCCAAGGGATGTATATGAATAAGTAACTTGTTCAGGAGACTTCCAAGATGAACTGCAAAAGCAGGCAGTAGTAAACTCCTGCTTTATCACTGCAATATAGTCACCTCCACTGGGAGCAAAGCAATTGCTGACTGAAAGGGGAGGGAAGGAAGAGAGACCCCACTTCCCTAATCATCTTGCCCATAGCACATTGCCTTGGTGCCTCAGCCCACCATGACCAGTCTCAGGCAGTCTCAGGTACTGGAGCCCCCCTCCCCCTGCACACCATTTTTAAATCCTCACTTAACAGCAGTTGTCTCACAGCAGAGAGCAGCAGGGACCAGTAACAGAAAGCACATAGCCCTTACTGCCTCCTCCCAGAAGTGTAACGGTTGAGTCAGAGGAGGTAGAACAGCAGTTGCTCTGATGACCTTGTGCCCTAACTCTCACTTCACCTCTGAAATAGCAACTGTGGTTTTCAGCAGTCCCTCTGCTCCTATAGGGCTTGGCGAGTCCCAGCTCCTCCTTCGCTGCAGTGCCAGGGGAGCACTGTGGGAGTCTCCTGCTCCACTGCCGGCAGCCTTTGCCACGCTGGGGCCTTCACTCACGTCACCTTGCCTGCAACGTGTGCCAGGCTACAGATGTCAGTCAGGGGGAGAAATGCACTGGGCAGAGAAGTTGGCCTGAAGCAGCCAAGCAAAAAGGTGAAATCTGAGGCATCAGAGAAGCCCAGTGCAGACCCACCTACAGACCTCAGCCACATTTCGAGACAGGCAGTGCACACTCATGCACAGGGCTGAGCACACCCCAGCACCGTGCTGCACAGGACAAGTGCTGTGTCTTACAGGCTTTTCTCCACATCCCCAGCAGCTGGCAGGGCTAGCAGGGCTACCAGTGTTACAGGCACAGCTGAGGGTTGACAGGGGCCTGTGATGCCTCTGGTATCTCCTCTCCTAGGGCAGACAGCTGACATTTCCTTTGGCCTGACCAGGCTACCCTGCTAGGAGCAGTGAAAATTTTGAAGTGGAAAAGAGAGCAGAAAGGGAGCACTGACACATCAAGACCTTGAGCTCAGCTTGGCAGAAGATGCCATGCTCCAGCAGCTCAAAGAGGACACCATCAGATGGTACCAAAGCTTTACCTTCCCAAGCACCAACCATTCACAAGGTACGTCTCTCCCTCTTTAGACTACTCCTCTCCACCCAAGCCATTTCACCTACTCTTCTCCACTCGTGCCCTACTCTGAAGGCCATGGCAATAAAAACACCAAACTTTCTTGATAGTTAAGGCAGAGAGCTGTGGTTGGAAAGGTTAACTTGTGGAGGAGTAGGGAAAGTAAATAACCAGTTTGCTCCGACTGGGATTGATCCTGCTGCACTTTTTACTCTGGGCAACCAATACAGAGAGTTTTAAATCAAAGCTATGCTACATATTTCTTAGGGATTAGTGTAAAGAAGCAGGTGGCTTGTGATCCATTAACAAGTCAGGGGAGGTTAAGCCTTGCAAATCATGAGATATGAAACAGGAAGTTAGCAGATGTGAAAATCGATCTAATCCCAAGCCTTCAGCTAGCCAGAAAAGCAAAGCAAAACTCCATTATGTGGAGCTGGACAGGGTTAATGGACCAAAATCCTGCTGAGTTGTGACAGTGATGAATTGTGCTCAAAACAAGCTTCAAAAAAACAGGAAGAATGAAGGAAAGACACAAAATCCTGGTACAGACTTTCCTATGCAGCTCTTAAATCTACATTTCTGTTTTATTGTGAGGAACTGCAGAAAAACAGACTTCAAACAAGAGGCTGAAAAAACACAGGAAAGATCCAAAATACAAACCATGGTCTTCAAACCAGGCAAGCAAACAAACCACTTCCTAGAATAGTACAGGGAACCACTAAGGGCCAGGGCTTTGCCATTAACTTACACAAGAGAGCCTTTGGTCACTTAAAATCAGGAATTCAGCATAGCTGCTCTTTGGAGCAGGTTGTCCACCAGCAGGCTTCCTCTCCCCTTCCCAGCACTTGGCTGAGTCCAGAACCCACAGTGAAGGTAGAAGCCACCCGGCACTCACACAGGGCCAACCAACAAACCACTCCAAGAGCAACAACACAGCTTCAGTTTAGGAAGGACACTGACTTGCTGGAATGTGTCCAGAGAAGGGCAACAAAGCTGGGGAGGGGTTTGGAACACAAGCCCTATGAGGCGAGTTGAGGGAGCTGGGGTTGCTTAGCCTGGAGGAGACTCAGGGGAGACCTTCTTGCTGTCTACAACTACCTGGAGGGAGGTTGTAGACAGGCAGAGGTTGGTCTCTTCTCCCAGGCAACCAGTACCCGAACAAGAGGACACAGTCTCAAGCAGCACCAGGGGAGGTTTAGGCTGGATGTTAGGAAGAAGTTCTACACAGAGAGAGTGATTGCCCATTGGAATGGGCTGCCTGGGGAGGTGGTGGAGTCACCATCATTGGAGGTGTTCAGGAGGAGACTTGATAGGGATCTTGGTGCCATGGGTTAGTTGATTAGGTGGTGTTGGATGTTAGGTTGGACACGATGATCTTGAAGGTCTCTTCCAACCTGGTCTGGTCTATTCTATTCTATTCTAGTGCTAGAGCAGCTGTGACAAACATGGATATTTTAACTTTGCCTTGCTCAGTTCACTGAGTTTGACCCCATCATTGATAAACTCTACTGGGGGTGCAGGGAATAAATGACAATATTCTTACTGCTCAGCAAGCCACAATTTATGCTACAAGAAGGTAATTTTTAACTCACAGACTGAGTCAAACAAGATTGTACAGTGCCACGTTGAGTTGTAAGCTAATAACTAACTTAACTTGGGGCCCCATCCCTGGAGGTGTTTAAGCCCAGGCTGGATGAGGCTCTGGCCAGGCTGATGTAGTGTGGGGTGTCCCTGCCCATGGCAGGGGGGTTGGAACTAGATGATCCTTGTGGTCCCTTCCAACCCTGACTGATACTATGACACTATGAAACTTGCTAATTGGTTATGCCAATAAAGTCATTGGGCCATGATAAACCAGTCTTCCAAACTTGGTTTCTTAAATTAGCTGCTACCCAACAAGAGCTACCCCACTGCTATGCTGATTTCCATCCCTCTCTTGTCTGCCATATACAGGGGTCAACCAGGACTCCAGCCAACTCCAATGACACCTTACTCAGGAAGAAGGCAAGCCACCCACCAGTCTTACAGCAGGACACAGATACTGTTCTGAAAGCATCCAGCTTTGAAAACTAGCTCACTCTTGAAATGCTTGGGAAGGTTTCTAGTCCACTGCATGCTAAAGAGCAGAAATTAACCATTTACACATTTACAGCACTCTGATTTCTTCTGAGTGTTCAGGGTGGCCACAATTGCCTGCTCAGACACTCACAGCACAGCTAACTGTGGCACCAGAGCTGCTCATCCACCTCCACATAGCCAGAAAGTTGTTCCCCAGCACAACTTGCAGCAGCTCTCCATACAAGGTAGCTCACAGTTCATTAATAATCTGGATGTGCTCCATTTTAGCAAAGGAAATTGGTCTAGCAAAATAAAGGGAATGAGGACACTGAATGTTCAGATTGCTGACCTGCCTGCTCCTCCACACTACCTCCAAGTCTGGTAAGGCTACCAAGCCCTCAGGAGGCTCAGAAGTATCTACTCCTGTTTCTGCTGGCTTTAATCTCCCAGCAGTTAAAATACTAAAACAATTACCATGGAGAATTAATTGCATACAAGAGCATACACCCATCTATCCATCCTCCACCTTTACCTGATCCTCTAGAAGACTGCATTTAGTATTTTACAGCCAGAGGGATGGAAAGGATGCAAGGGAAGACAGCAATGATCTTTTTGTTCCTGGCTTCCAACTGTGGATGTAAACCAAGCAAAGTACTTTGAACCTACACTTCAGTAATGGCCACATCACCTCTTCCACCCACTCCAACCCTTTCCTACAGTGGAGCTTTCAAAAGAAATTCAAGTTCTCAAGAGACCTTTGTCTGAAGAGACCTTTTTAAATGTTAGTGTCAATATGAGAACCAAGACTAGCACTATAAGCACCTCACACAGGACTTGGAGAGAAACACTGACCCTGCTGCACACTTGCTGCTTAGAAGGTCAGCCTTGTTAACACCCTTGTTTCAGCACAAACCCTACCTCCTCTGCAGCTGCAGGCAGGGCTTGATGACCACAGCACCTTTATAATCCACAAGCACATTCTGATTTCCAAGATATTTATAGAAACTATTGACTCCTGTATGGATTTCTGCTGTAGAAACCATCCATCGCCAGCTGAGATCGAGTGTCCTGTTTGTTTGCACCCTGGTGTCTGCAGAGGCCCTTGGCAATGGCATACATAGTTAAAGGTGTTATTTCTAGGCCTGTGATGCCACTCCACAACCTTGAAGAACACCTTCATGGTGCAGGAGGGTTTTAAAAACAGCTTGGCTGTGGAACCTCTCTCAGTTCTCTTTCATGTAGCACATTCTGATAACCTCAAACACAAAGGAAGGAGGGAATCAGCTCTCACAGCATGGCCTGAGGTTTTTGAAGACAACCTGAGCTGCCTTCATCAGGGAGCCCACTTGGGCCAGCCACAGCCAGAAAGTGTGAAAGGTTCCTTACAGAGCTCTCCAAACTTCCATGGTTGCACAACTGTGCACCATATATGCAGATTCAAAGGAGCTTGAGTTCCAGAAATGTCTCCACAACTGCCTGAAAGGAGGCTGTAGCCAGGCGGGGGTTGGTCTCTTCTCCCAGGCAACCAGCCCCAGAACAAAAGGACACAGTCTCAAGCTGTGCCAGGGGAAGTTTGGGCTTGAGGTCAGGAGAAAGTTCTTCACAGAACAAGTTATTGGCCATTGGAATGTGCTGCCCAGGGAGGTGGTGGAGTCACCGTCCCTGGAGGTGTTCAAGAGGGGATTGGACGTGGCACTCGATGCCATGGTTTAGTAGTCATGTGGTGTTGGGTGACAGGTTGGACTTGATGGTCTTTGAGGTCTTTTCCAACCTTATTGATTCTATGATTCTGTGAAGTGTCTGGCTCACTAAGCAGCAGTGGATCACTCCACAAACACACACACCCCACCTTCACTTTTGCCTTTTCTTCTCCTGCTCTTAGTAAAATCCTAATTCTTGGGCATTTTGCTCTTCTCATTGCTCTCTTGTTTCCATGTACATTCCCCTAGTTTCAGCTGCCTTCCCCCAGCCACCTCCTTCCTCAACAAGCTAACAAAAGCCAGATTTCTGCAGAAATCAGTTTTCCTCTTTCCTTCCTCTGCAGGACACCTCCCCTCCAGAGGGCTTGGGAAAATGGGAAGCCCGTGGCAGCATTCCTTTCAAGTTATCCATCAGCTCAGCACTGCCCTATCTTGTGAGAGGCAGAGCTCATAGGTCAAGCCCTCCTCTCCTAAATGCATGCACCCTATGCTATAAATGAATAGAATAGAACAGAATAGAACAGAACAGGTTGGAAAAGACCTTCAAGATCATCAAGTCCAACCTAACACACAACACTATCTAATCAAATAAACCTTGGTACCAAGTGCCTTATCCAGTCTCTTCTTAAACACCTCCAGTGGGGTCTCCTTGCTTCCCTAAAAAGAGGCCCCAGCAATGATCCAGATGTTGAGGTCTGCAAGGGTCCTCAGCCTTTCTCTGTGAGCTGTTTGGAAAGAATTTATGCAAAGCAGCTGTCCCCCTTGCTTTTCCTTCATTCTGGGCTGAAGGGTCCTCCATGGTGATGGTGCAGGAGTTGGTTTAGAATAGAACAAAATAGAATTTACCAGGTTGGAAAACGCCTTTGAGATCATCAAGTCCACCCTACCACCCAACACCATCTAATCAACTAAACCAGGGCACCAAGCACCCCATCCAGTCTCTTCCTAAACACCTCCAGTGATGGTGACTCCACCACCTCCCTGGGCAGCACAGTCCAATGGCAAATCACTCTTTCTGTGAAGAACTTCCAGCCTAAACCTACCCTGGCACAGCTTGAGACTGTGTCCTCTTGTTCTGGTGCTGGTTGCCTGGGAGAAGAGACCAACCCCCACCTGGCTACAACCTCCCTTCAGGTAGTTGTAGACAGCAATGAGGTCTCCCCTGAGCCTCCTCTTCTCCAGGCTAAGCAACCCCAGCTCCCTCAGCCTCTCCTCACAGGGCCTGGGCTCCAAGCCCCTCCCCAGCTTTGTTGCCCCCCTCTGGACACACTCCAGTAACTCAGCATCTTTCCTGAACTGAGATGTTGTGTGGAGGAAAGAGACCTCCATTAAGACATCAACACAAACGTTTGCTTTCATTTCCCCCCACAGTCTGTCCCTTTCATGCTGCTGCAAGAACAAATGAAAAGAGCAAGCAGTCCCATCCCTTAAAGTCAGTCCATTTCTCAATTTGTGGCTCATACTCTGCTCTCTGCTCCCCCCCAGACCCCCCAAAGCTGTTCAAATGAGAGCACAATGGCTTCCTACACACTAAATGTATGAAAAAAGAATATAAAAAAAAGACATTGATCAGGACAAAAATCTTTTCTTGCACTGCACTGGTTGCCAAGGGAAGCTTGCTCAGAGTGAAGCAGTGTCTACAAAAGCTGGTGTTAATTTTCTCTGTGGCAACTCTTCCTGCCAGAAAGCTCCTTTAGCTCTCAGCCAGTTCTGGGAGCAGGCTAACGGCGAGCGGAGAGGATGTGCACGCTGCCTATGTAACTGAATAGGTGTTTTCATCCAAGCCTGATTAATGACATGCATGCTGAGGAGAAAGATGTATCTGTTGAGAGGTTAAGATTTGGGTGTCACTGCCTGAGCAGAAAAGCCTTCGGAGCTTCCTGCACCACCGCACAACCAAGACGACTGGAAGGGCGAGAGTGAGATGTGCAGCTACAGGTCCTGATGTCATTTACCTGGGCCTGAGCAAAGCCTTCCACACTGTCCCGCACCACAGCCTGGTCTCCAAACTGGTGACACATGGGTGTGAGGGGTGACCACCAGATGGATAAGGAACTGGCTTGATGGCTGCACCCAAAGAGTGGCTGTCCATGGCTCCATGTCCCAGTGGAGGCCAGGGACAAGCGGAGTCCCTCAGGGATCAGTCCTGGGACCAGGCTTGTTCAACACCTTTGTGGGTGCCATGGACAGTGGCATTGAGTGCACCCTCAGCAAGTTTGCTGATGACACCAAGCTGTGTGGTGCAGCAGACAGGCTGGAGGGAAGGGAGGCCATCCAGAGGGACCTTGACAGGCTGGAGAGGTGGGCACAAGCCAACCTCAGGAGGTTCAATAAGAGCAAGTGCAGGGTCCTGCATCTGGGTCGAGGCAATCCCAGGCACAAATCCAGGCTGGGCAGGGACTGGCTGGAAAGCAGCCCTGAGGAGAGAGACTTGGGGGTGCTGGTGGACAAAAAGCTCAACATGAGCTCTCAGTGTGCACTTGCAGCCCGCAAAGCCAATCAGATCCTGGGCTGCATCAGAAGTGTGGCCAGCAGGGCAAGGGAGGTGATCCTCCCCCTCTACTCAGCCCTGGTGAGACCCCACCTGGAGTTCTGGAGCCTCTATTACAAGAGGGATATGGAGGTGCTGGAAGGTGTCCAGAGAAGGGCCACAAGGATGATCAGAGGGCTGGAGCACCTCTCCTATGGGGACAGACTGAAGGAGTTGGGGCTGTTCAGTCTGGACAAGAGAAGGCTCCGAGGTGACCTCATGGTGGCCTTCCAGTATCTGAAGGGGGCCTACAGGAAGGCTGGGGAGGGACTGCTCAGGATCTCAGGTAGTGATAGGACTAGGGGGAATGGAATGAAGCTGGAGGTGGGGAGATTCAGGCTGGATGTGAGGAGGAAGTTCTTCCCCATGAGAGTGGTGAAGCCCTGGAATGGGTTGTCCAGGGAGGTGGTTGGGGCCCCATCCCTGGAGGTGTTTAAGCCCAGGCTGGATGAGGCTCTGGCCAGCCTGATCTAGTGTGGGGTGTCCCTGCCCATGGCAGGGGAGTTGGAACTAGATGCTCCTTGTGGTCCCTTCCAACCCAGACTGATACTATGATACATTCATGCTTCAGACACCAGCACAGGATAATGAAAGCTGCAAATGCTGAATGAGGACCTCACTGTGAAAAATAATATGTTTAATGTGTTGCTAGGCTAACACAGATGAATTTCTGATTGCCAACCAGGAGCATGCTCTCTTAAAAAGGCTGTGGCACCCTGAACCTCCAGGAGTGGGAGCTCAAAGGCACCACAGAATAGGCTCTGCTCCAAGAAAACACAACCACACCAGGCCAAACTTGACTCCAGAAGCCCAGGCCTAGGGATGAACTGGGCAGACTTTAGACTCTTACCCAGATTATTCTCCTAGCCTAGAAATTTGACATTCTGAGAGATCCTAAGCCAGTGGACACCCACACACAAGAAGAGGGAGAGCAGCCCAGTAAATAGAGTTTATAAGAAGGCAGAGTAGAACTGGCAAGAAGGATTTGTAGAGATAATCCCCACCAGCTTCCCCACCATCACCATTTCAGGCTACTGAATTCACATCATCTACATTTCGTTGGCTGATAGGGCAGACATGTCCAGCAGGAGGGAACACAAGATGAAGGAACCAAGCAGCCTCCCTGTCTCTGCCCAGTGTCATTTGCTTTGCATAACTACTGGATAGTGCTCTGATTACTCTCCTCAGCTGAAGTAGGATAACACCAGCAACAGCTCCCTTCCCATCCAGTCTTCAGTGGACTGAGGGAAAAGAGCAAACCATGCAAGGGAATAAATACTACATCCCCAAATGTGGGAACCTCAAAATGCCCACCTACCCACACCCAAAAACCCCACCAGTGCCTATGTGATCTGATGACAACCAGAACAGGCAACTGCTCTCCCCACGACCTGATGGGGATGCTGCCGGTGTGGTTTGTGCCTGCCTACATACAGGCTCTGCTGCAAATGAGGGGACAGGGCCCAGGAAGCTCCCCTGCAGTTCCTGCCCTTCACAGGGCAAACACTAGCTTCCACCAGCAGCTCTCAACAGCCACTTTACACCTGCCAGACTATGTCTTTAAAACAACCAGCCACACATCCAGCCTCAGGCTGTGGATGGCAGGGACAGACACACAGACACCCAAAGCACTTCAAAAAGACTTGAAAAACCCCAACCCATAAATGGACGAAAAGATCCAATAAAGAGCACAGATTGTGACTGTACACTGACCAGCCCACACCTCTCTTACAATCACAGAATCAACAAGGTTGGAAAAGACCTCAAAGGTCATCAAGTCCAACCTGTCACCCAACACCTCATGACTACTAAACCATGGCACCAAGTGCCACGTCCAATCCCCTCTTGAACACCTCCAGGCATGGTGACTCCCTGGGCAGCACATTCCAATGGCTAACAACTCTCTCTGTGAAGAACTTTCTCCTCACCTCCAGCCTAAACTTCCCCTGGTGCAGCTTGAGACTGTGTCCTCTTGTTCTGGTGCTGGTTGCCTGGGAGAAGAGGCCAAGCCCCACCTGGCTACAACCTCCCTTCAGGTATTTGTAGAGAGCAGTAAGGTCTCCCCTGAGCCTCCTCTTCTCCAGGCTTGCATACTCATAGACACCACTGACGTTTAGGCTTTACCAGGTAGAGAGGAGAAGCTCTGCAGAAGCCCTCCTGCCACAGTGCAAGGGCACTCTTTGCTCACAAGAACTGGCTGCAGTGATTTCTAGTGAGTCCAGTTGATCTCACTGCAACATATCCTTGCCTCCCTGGAACTATCATATATGGAAAACTCCATCTCAGCACAGAAACCTCCAGCACGAGGTTATTTCAAGGTCTCTTTTTAAAGGGGCAGAGCAGAAGAGGGAGAAGGAAGAGTTTTTAAACCAGCAACTCTTCTGACACAGGGCAAACATAAGGCAGTGATGAATCAGAAAAAGAATCAGACTCCAGGCTTTGCACAAAACGGATGCAGGGACAAAACACAGCTCAGGTCCTGACTCCCTACAGGAAAGTTGCACACAACTCCACAGCAGCCATGCTGGAGCCAGAGACACAGCAATAGTGCCCTTGGGAGAGTGATGGCTGCACAGAGCTGCTTGATGAGGAGGCAGAGATTGTGCCAGACAGAGATTGTGAAAGACTTGGGCAAGAGGGAGCGTGGGGAAAGCAGAGGGGAGGAGCAGGCCCAGAGGAAAACCACAGAATTCAAACCAGCTAACCAACTGGGAATTACTACAGTTGTGAGGAGATGAAAATGATTCCAGTTAATAGCTATGGCTCACGGCTGCCTAGTCACCACTGATTCAGCAGGAACTTCACCTTCAAAAAACCCTCATTCCCTGCAACACTCCAAGGCCAGGAAAGGAAAAAACAAACCTCATGGATGAGAAAACAGGGATAAAAGTCTGCCCCAGCAGACTGGGAACAGGCCATCTCCTCTGCCTTGTGAAACACCCCATCTCTCCTCCAGCCTGCAGCACAGGTAGGTGGAACAGCAAGGCCAGGCAAAGCAGCAGCTGCACACACACTGTCTGACAAGCTTCAAAGGACACAAGGCACTGATGCCAAATGCATGTGCACACACTTACATGTGTGCAGGTGTACATACAGGTGTGTGTGTAGGTATACACAGGGCCCCTGGCTGACTGTATGTGACCACACTGTAACACACATGCACAGAGTCCACATTCCTCTCTCCAAAACCACTCACTTCCCCAGGGGCAGGGAAGCAACACCAGCAATACACCTACATGAGGCATTAAATCAGCTAGGCTGAGGGTAGGAGAAGCAGAGCTGTGTTGTATTTCAGCACTCCTGGCAAACACCCACTGAACACTGCAAATGAGCAGCAGCCCCAGGGACTGGAGCAACGGGCAGCTGATGATAGGGAGGTTGGAGGAATGAAAGGATCACTGAGACAGTTCACAAGAAAATGTGCCCATCAGTCAGACAGGAGAGACTGAGAAGCAGGAGAAAATGGAGCCTTAAGCAGAACCTGGCTGGTCCCAGATGCAACCAAGAGGGATGGAACAACAGCCAGAACATGGCTGAAAGCCTGAAGAGCTTTGCATAAGGCTGAGAGTGCAACTTTTTCCAGGATGGATGTCACAGAATCACAGCATACTGTGCTAATTATTGAGAGAGGACTTGTCTCCATATGCTGTGGTCTCCTCCCAAAGTTATAGCTGTCACAGGCACCTGGACAAGTAGAAGAGAACAACCCTCCATCCTGACAGGCCAGCCAAGACACCTGCTTTGGGGATCTCTTGCTCACCAGTTGTGCTCCACCCCTCCACTAGCTCTCAAGAGCCAGAACCTCTTCCTTCAGCATCTGGATGACACCCCCAGATTTGCCATTCACTGCAACAGGCTGTAAGCTCTGTGCTGAGTCTGAAAAGCTCCTGGCCTTGCCCATTCTGAACTTTCCTTGATCTGCCTGTAGCTCTGTTTTACTTATTTGAGCTGTGACAGCAATTTCTCTAACTGACCAGGTGTCTATGGCTAATTTGTTGCACATCCTTTTCTCTCTGTGTGACACAGCCAGAGTTTTATATAAATAACAGTAACAAGCAGTTATTTTTTCTAGACTGAGATATTTACAGCTAACACAATCATGTACTGGAGAGAAATGCAGGCATGGTGTGATAGCAGAGGCCTTGAGAAGTGGAGATGCAGGATGCAGTGCAGAGGAGTACAGCCACAGAGTGATAAGAGATGAGGCACATGCTTGGCAGCAAGGACTCCATGGCTGTGAACAACTCACCCAAGGTCTGTTAAAGACACAGAGACCTGGAGCTGGTCAAAACAGGTTGAAGGAGGGAAAACAAAGAAATAACACCCAACAATGCAGGAAAGACACCATACATAGTGAATTCAGAAGCACTGGGGAGCTGCAGACCAGCTAAGAAGGCTGTGGAAGTGTGTTAGCAAACACAAAAAATGACCCAGATGGGCCCTGGAGTGAGGAAGAATCCAGGGACAGTCACAGTAAAGGGCCACAGAGGCTGAAGATTTGTGCTTTTACCTTCCAACAACTCACTTTAAGATCCAGAGAAGCAAGACAAGCACAACACCAGGAACACTGCACAGAAATGAAGAACTGTCTTAAGAGTTTTTGCTGCACTAGCACAATTACTGAGACTTGTTCTGTATTGAAGCATTCTAATACATTATTAATATCATTTGTTTCTCTGTAGTAATCAGTGGCAGAGTAAAATGATTCCTGAACTAGAGTATTAATAGTTCAGTTATACTAACAATAAACTCCTGCCTTTTCTGATGTGTACACACAGTCCATGTATACGAGGTGTGCTTCCTCTCTGCTCATAAACAACACTGAATGTAACAAAGCCCAAGGGGAGAGGAAAGAAAATGCACAGGTCTAGGGGAAGAGCAAGCAATGAAAAACAAATTGAAGAGGGAAAAAAACAGAAGAGAGAGAGAGAGAAAATATTTTAAAAGCCCAGGCACATAGCAATTCAGAGGGAAAGGCAAGATTGGAGGTGTTCAGGAGGAGACTTGATGGGGTGCTTGGTGCCATGGGTTAGCTGTTTAGGTGGGTTGGATTGGTTGATGGGTTGGACACGATGATCTTGAAGGTCTCTTCCAACCTGGTTTATTCTATTCTATTCTAAAGGCAGAGATAAAGGGAAGTTAAGTTTGCAATAAAATTCCTGCAGAATAACCAATCTGCCATCAAGAGCTGAGCAAATTCATCTCCTCAGCCCAACAGAGAAGATGGGGGCCCTCTCTGAAGGCACCCTCCTGGGAGCAAGCAGCTCCCTGCAGAGATTTGCAAACCCAGCTGGGCTTCCACAGGATCATCTGGCTCTACACTTCAGGTCTGCACCGGCTTCTCTGCTGGAGCAGCTCCCACCACACCACAAAAGCTTCAAAAGCTGAAGTAGTGTCTTCCTTTAAAATCAAATCCCAAAGGAAAAATATATCCTGCTTGCAAGCAACTGGCTGACACCACCGCTTCCAGCAGCAAGCACAGCCAGAGCATTCCCTCACTGCCTCAGCAGCTTGGGACCATGGACAAAGATCTATACATCAAACTAATCATCTGGAGCAGATGAACATGACAGCTCATGAGAGATGCCCCAGGGCTTTAATTGTTTAACCATGAGCAAGTAGTACAGTCAGTATTAAAGTGGCATCAAAGGAGCAACCCAATAAGTAATGCAATTTAAACTCTCACCCTGCTCTCAGCTAATTAACCTTCAGAAAGAACCAGACTGAGGCAGGTCTGTGTCCCAGCCCTGTCCCCACCGTCATCTCCCTGGAGAGAACAGACATGCAGGGGTAAGGCTGGGCAGGCCTCTTGATTGTTCACTGACCCAACGTTGATCTCCTTTGCATTCCAGAGCAGAGGACGAAAGCCCCCACTGCGGCAGAGGAACTGGAGCAGCTTTTCTCCCTGAATGCTTCGGCGAGCCTCAGCTTTGCTGCGGCTCTGTAACAGTGTAAGAGACATAAAGATCCAAACCCATTTCTTCAAAAGCATGCAGTTAAAGAATCACCCACTCAGACTGTCATTGTTTGCAGCTCCTCTAGGCACAGGCAAAGCTCACAGCTGCCTTGGGCAGCAGGCTGCCAGGGCCAGCTAAAAGGCTATAAAGCCTCCTGCCGACCTTGCCTATTTGGAGCCCTATGAGGTCAGGATGGTGGATGCTGGAAGAAGGGACAGGGGGATCCTGCTTCTCCCCACAGCTGCTGGTGGTGTCACAACCCAGGAGCAGCCTTCTGCAGGTCCCAGTCCTAAATGTAAAGAGCTCCTGTAGGCTCTGTGCCCCAGCACTGCCCCTTCTCAGAGCAGGTACAGCTCAGATGTTGCCAGGTTGGCAAAATCCAGTTCCGCCTGTGTGGTATGAATAGAATAGAATAGACCAAACCAGACCAGAGCAGGTTGGAAAAGACCTCGGAGATCAAGTCCAACCTATCACCCAACACCATCTAATCAACTAAACCATAGCACTAAGCACCCCATCAAGTCTCTTCCTAAACACCTTCAGTGATGGTGACTCCACCACCTCCCTGGGCAGCCCATTCCAATGGCCAATAGCTCCTTCTGTGAAGAATTTTCTCTCCACCTCAAGCCTAAACTTCCCCTGGTGCAGCTTGAGACTGTGTCCTCTTGTCCTGGTGCTGGTTGCCTGGGACAAGAGACCAAGCCCCACCTGGCTACAACCTCCCTTCAGGTAGTTGTAGAGAGCAAGAAGGTCTCCCCTGAGCCTCCTCTTCTCCAGGCTAAACAACCCCAGCTCCCTCAGCCTCTCTTCATAGGGCTGTGCTCCAAGCATTGTGACAGCTCTGGCTTTAAGGGAAGATGAGCATTCATCTCGAATTTGTCTGTATCTCAGCATAATACAGAACACTTTAAACGCACTAAACTCTTTCTTCAGAGGAGCTAACGAGCATCAGCTGTCAGGAGATCTGAAAAGACAGTTTTCCTGGAAGGAGAAGCAATCACAACAGAACTCAGTTTTGCTTTCTCATATATCTACATCTTCTGTCACAGAGAAACATAGCCCGGTTACAAGCCAAGATCAAGCAGCATTAGGTCAACGTTGCAAAAGCCTAGTAACTGACACCACAGGCACGGAAGTGGCTGGTATCAGCTCTGTTGGCTCTTGACTGCTAACCTGAAGAACCAGGTTCAGGTGGACAATAGCCCAGTTTTCATGTACTGGACACAGCTTCCAGCACTGGACACAGCTTCCAGAACCAGCCTAGCAGGGAGGGCCAAGTCTAACATCTGGTTCCGAAGCAATAACCAGGGCACTTCTGGGCACACTTACAACATACCAAATACACACTGCTTCTTGGCACTTCTTGACTATCCTAACATGATGCTCTTTCACCTTTAACTTGTTGGCTTCCTGACACCAAGAGAAACCCATGCTAGATCTCCCAGGAAGAGGAAAAAGCATCACTTCCCTGTTGTTCGCACCTGGTGATGGGATATATCCTTTGGACTGTATGTACATCTTTTAAGTTAAACTCTGTGATTTGTGTCAGGGTTGCCAGGAGACATAGTGCCTGTTTTGAGATTCTTGCAAAGGGTGGAGCTCAGCTGAGGCAGTTGGTATCTCATTTTCATCCCAGCCTTTGCTATTCAGTCCCCATTCCCCCCCTCCTTGCTATTATGCAAGCTCAGGACTTGGCTCAAGAACAACTCGTGTTGCTGCACCAAGGCTCTGGTTGCTTGGAGGTAGAACTGCTGGAGAGATGCAGAGCAGGTAGAGAAGAGAGCAGGTTACTACCTGCAGGTACAGAGTACAGAGGGTTTCGGGCACTCCTGCTCTATGCCATCCCCCTCCTTTCTCAAGCAAACCCCAGGGAGTTGCAGAGCTTCAAGCTGAGAAAAGTTCTCCATGTTCCAAAATAGCCAAGGCAGCAGGAGCTTTGTAACCACTCCTCCTGCCTATTTCACTGGCATGTGATGGCTTTCCAAACCTCTCACAGCTTCCCACTTGCAGAGCTCTACCAGAGTGTTTAGCTCTGTTATCACATGAAGCAAACATGCTCATTCTCTCGTTTCAGCTTCTTTGCACAGAAACTGCTGGTGACCCCCAGCACAGCACTGACTCTTGGTTGTTGTTGGGGGTTTTGTGTTGTTGGGATTTTGGGGGTTTTTTTGACAGTGCTTCCCTTTAGTTCACATGCTGGTTAATGAGATCAAAGCACAAAGGATCAAAGCAACCATCTACATGGGATTAGGTCTAACTTGCCTCCCATTTTGAAAATCAAATTGGTACAACTGGCACAGTAAGGGACTGAGGGCAGTCACTGTTTCTCATAGGGGGATTGAGTCCACCAGTATATTTGCAGATGACACCAAGTTGGGAGCAGCCGGCGATCTGTTAGAGGGTTGAAGGGCTCTGCAGAGGGAACTTGACAGGCTGGACAGATGGGCAGAGTCCAACAGGATGGCATTCAACAAGTCCAAGTGCTGGGTGCCATGCTTTGGCCACAACAACCCCATGCAGTGCTACAGGCTGGGGTCAGAGCGGCTGGAGAGCAGCCAAACAGAAAGGGACCTGGGGGTGCTGATTGACAGCTGCCTAAACATGAGCCAGCAGTGTGCCCAGGTGGCCAAGAAGGCCAACGGCATCCTGGCCTGCATCAGGAACAGTGTGGCCAGCAGGAGCAGGGAGGTCATTCTGCCTCTGTACTCAGCACTGGTTAGGCCACACCTTGAGTCCTGTGCCCAGTTCTGGGCACCTCAGTTTAGGAAGGACATTGAGACACTTGAATGTGTCCAGAGAAGGTCAATGAGGCTGGGGAGAGGCCTGGAGCACAGCCCTATGAGGAGAGGCTGAGGGAGCTGGGGTTGCTTAGCCTGGAGAAGAGGAGGCTCAGGGGAGACCTTATTGCTCTCTACAACTACCTGAAAGGAAGTTGTAGCCAGGTGGGTTTGGTCTCTTCTCCCAGGCAACCAGCACCAGAACAAGAGGACACAGTCTCAAACTGCACCAGGGGAGGTTTAGGCTTGAGGTGGAGAGAAAATTCTTCACAGAAAGAGCTATTGGCCATTGGAATGTGCTGCCCAGGGAGGTGGTGGAGTCACTGTCCGTGGAGGTGTTCAAGAGGGGATTGGACATGGCACTTGGTGCCATGGTTTAGTAGTCATGAGGTGTTGGGTGACAGGTTGGACTTGGTGATCTTCGAGGTCTTTTCCAATCTTATTGATTCTATGATAGTAAAGGCAGGTGGAAGTCAGTTATGATCAAGAAAATCATTAAATAGCAACTGTTGTAGCAGCTCTGACCAGCATCCTTGCCCTGGAACTAGGAGATCCCCTGAAAATGGCAGGAGTCATTTTCACTCCAAAGAGCAGTAAATTCACAGGACTGCTCCAAGAAGCCCTGCCTTTCCCTGCTTGCAGCTTCAGGAATCCAGCACAGGGAAGCAGTGGAGGATTCAAGTGGTGGCAGGGGAGTCAAGTGGTTTTTCTTTGTCACAAGAATTTTCACTGCAGTCTTGCAAAGGTGGAGGGAAAAG
The DNA here is from genome assembly GCF_026170545.1 of Melanerpes formicivorus. Classification (NCBI taxonomy): domain Eukaryota; kingdom Metazoa; phylum Chordata; class Aves; order Piciformes; family Picidae; genus Melanerpes; species Melanerpes formicivorus. The sequence goes on from NW_027142410.1 coordinate 775,038, forward strand.
AATATAAAGGGCATTCCCATTTCCCTGCTCTCACTTTCTTCATCTCTAACATTTTTGGTGACAGCAAGAATCCACACTCTAATATAATCTTTCTTGAGGTCTCAGCTAATACTTCAGGCCCCCCCAAGACACACTGCACAGGCAGTGCCTGGACCTGCCACACTAGTCATGCAAGGCAGTGTGGGACTGAAGCTACCTAACTAGATTTGCCCTACCCACACTACCAAACTTTATTTACAGCTCACTCGCCCTGTTGCAGCATCACACATGGAAAGAAATCACCTCTCCAGGATTTCCATCACTGGAGGCGAGAGCACATTCAAGCTGCCTCCATGCACACTGCAGGCAAGGAGCCTTCCTTGGCCCAGAATAAGGGTCCTGAAAGTCATTCTTACACTAAAAGCCACCCTCAGGTTTACTGTCAATTAAGCAGAAAAGTTGCTTTCAGTTAACACAATTGTGTGCCATGCTGTGGCTCTGAAGGGCCAAAGTTCAAAGGCACATGGTATGGAACAGGAGAGGGGTGGATAAAGAAAAGCTTTCGCTTATTTCTTTGAAGAAATCAAAGCATTTGGGTGTAAAAAACACTCTGATGCTCAAAACAATGCAAAATGCAGCACTGAAGACATGACTATGCATCTTCCATCCAATTTCCTCTACAAAACCATTCTGAGAGCACTTCTTTCCATCACTACCCTGTTCTGCTCTCCTGTCTCTGCCAAGAACGAGGCTTGCCCAGAGCAGGGAACAGGGAGAAAAGAGGACACAGAGGGAATGGAGTTGGCAGCTTCTGGTGTTCTTTACCTCAATCAAGCCCTTAACTTTCTGTGCATATGCCTACCACAACATCACCCAAGCACATGTCCCATGTATGGAACCAGCTGTGGGACAGTAGGCAGGAGCAGCACACTGTATTAGGCACTCAAGCAGGGGTACACTGCCTCTTCATGAGCCCTACTTGTGCACAAGCCCTATGAGGAGAGGCTGAGGGAGCTGGGATTGTTTAGCCTGGAGAAGAGGAGGCTCAGGGGAGACCTCATTGATCTCTACAACTACCTGAAAGGTGGTTGTAGCCAGGAAGGGGTTGGTCTCTTCTCTCTAGCACCCAGCCCCAGAACAAGAGGACACAGTCTCAAGCTGTGCCAGGGGAAGTTTAGGCTGGAGGTTAGGAGAGAGTTCTTCACAGAGAGAGTCATTCATCATTGGGATGTGCTGCCCAGGGAGGTGGTGGAGTCACCATCCCTGGAGGTGTTCAAGAGGGGACTGGACGTGGCACTTGGTGCCATGGTTTAGTCATGAGGTGTTGGGTGACAGGTTGGACTCGATGATCTTTGAGGTCTTTTCCAACCTTAGTGATACTGTGTGATACTGTGCTGTGAAGACAGGCTAAGAGAAGAGAAGGCTCTGGGCCTTGCAGTCTTTCGGTACTTAGAGGGGGCCTATATGAAAGATGGGGACAGACTTTTTAGCAACAGGACAAGGAGTGATGGTTTTAAACTAAAAGAGGGGAGATTTACATTAGATGCAAGGAAGAAAATTTGTTACAATGGGTGTGGTGAAACACTGGCACACATTGCCCAGGGAGGCAGCAGATGCCCAATCCCTGGAAAAACTCAAGGTACAGTTGGATGCAGTTCTGAGCAACCTGACCTAGTTGAAGATGTCCCTGCTCAATGCAGGGAGGTTGGACTAGATGACCTTTAAAGGTCCTTCCAACCCAAATCATTTCATGATTTTCTTGCCCCTAACACAGTAATTTTGAAGGTGAGGAGGGAAAGAAGAAATAGGGTTACCAGCTTATCTCTGAACTGAACCCAGTTTTCTGCTCAACTCAAAGCAGAGTAGCCCATACCCAAAGGCAATGCTCTCAGGCAACTTGTCCTGGGGAAAGGCACCTGCTCCCATTTGTGTTACTCCCTATCTCCACAGGACTCCTGGTGAGCAAATTTGTGAAACCTTTCCCCAAAATGTTTCATTGCAATTGGACCATTCCCTTGAAAAAGTCTAAATGTCAAAACCATAGAATCAATAAGGTTGGGAAAGACCTCAGAGATCATCCAGTCCAACCTGCCACCCAGCACCTCATGACTAACTAGACCATGGTACCGAGTGCCACATCCAAACCCCTCTTGAACACCTCCAGTGATGGTGACTCCAGCACCTCCCTGGGCAGCACATTCCAATGGCCAACAAATGTTTCTGTGAAGAGCTTTTCCTCATCCCATCTGGCAATCTAAACAGGTCAAGGGGTTTTATTGGGTTGTTTGGTCTTGTCTGGTTTGGGGTTTGCTTTATTTCGTGGCTGTTGCTGTTTAAAACTCTGCTACCAAGGGTCACCAGATTCCAACTCTGATTTATCCCTGAGCCCACAGGGTGGGTCCAACCACTGGAAGGGCTACAAAAGGAAGCACAGAGTGCTGCTCCTCACTTGGGGACATTCTATAGCAGCAGCATGCTGGAGATAGAGCAGCATGAGTCCAGCCCTTTCCTGAATAGAAAGGAGGAAGCACAGAAGTAGGGATGAGCACAGGCTCACTCAAGAAAGGATGGGGTGTACAAAGGAAGTGTTTTGGGAGAAAGGGCTGATATCACCTGGCTTCTGTGGAAAGGCAGGGGATAAACAGGCACATTGGTACCTGGCAGCCTGAGGGAGGATGTCCTGTCAGACCTGCTGCTGCTGCCAGAGCCTCAAATAGCAACTGCGGGACAAAGCATCACATTTCATCTCTCCTTCTCCTGAGGCTCTAGCAGCTGGCTACAGAACAGCAACCCATCCCCTTGTAACCTGAAGGCTGGATTAAGTGTATGGCACTCTGGAGACGTAACCAGAAGCTCTGTGCACGTCAAAACAGCAGTTCTACATACAGCAAAACACCAGCTTGTCTCCAAGGGAGCTGGCAAAGCCAAACAGCACCACTGCCTTGACTAGTTTTTCAGTATCAAGTGTGACACAAGGCACAAAGGCACAACAGGTACTGAAGCCAAGCATCCCACAAGATTCCCACTGTCCATCACAAGAGCTTGAAACCTACTCCACTGCTGGCAAAAACAGCATTAACCACTTCCTCAGCCAGCAGCTGTGCTCAGGCTTCCAACACCTTGCCTCCAGCACTGAAACACCTCAGTGCTGCAGTCAGTTTTCAGTGCATGCAGCAGACACAGCAGCTCTTTTAGCAGAGACTCACCACAGCCTCCCTCTGATTTAGTATGAAGCTTTTCTGCCCAGCTCTTCTGACACTTTGTCCTATTTGTCTCCCTTTTCAGCCAATTTGCTGCAGGGCTGCAGATGATTCATGGCTATCTCATTATTTAAGAGTCTTCCAAATATTATGTCCACAGTTGGTTGTTGCAGGTAAAGATTTTCAGTTAATTAGATATGACATCAAGAGCCCCTGCACACACACACACACACACTTGGAGCCTGGCTGATGGAAACCTGGCTGACAGGTTTGATTCCATTCCACTAAGAACCATAGAATCAATAAGGTTGGAAAAGACCTCAGAGATCATCAAGTCCAACCTGTCACCCAACACCTCATGACTAAATAAGCCATGGCTTCAAGTGCCACATCCAATCCCCTCTTGAACACCTCCAGGGATGGTGACTCCACCACCTCCCTGGGTAGCGCATTCTAATGGCAAACAACTCTCTCAGTGAAGAACTTTCTCCTCACCTCAAGCCTAAACTTCCCTTGGTGCAGTTTGAGACTGTGTCCTCTTGTTCTGGTGCTGGTTGCCTAAGAGAAGAGACCAACCCCCACCTGGCTCCAACCTCCCTTCAGGTAGTTGTAGACAGCAATAAGGTCTCCCCTGAGCCTCCTCTTCTCCAGGCTAAGCAACCCCAGCTCCCTCAGCCTCTCCTTATAGGGCTTATGCTCGAGACCTCCCACCAGTCTCATTGCCCTTCTCTGGACTCATACCAGGGGAGTTTGTCCACTGCTCTGGGTGATCACTAATGCTGTTGTGTTTCATAGAATCACAGAATGGTTTGGGTTGGAAGGGCCCTCCAAAGTCCACCTAGTCCAACCCCCTCCGCAGTCAGCAGGGGCATCCTCAACTAGATCAGATTGCCCAAAGCCCTGTCAAGCATCACCTTGAGTATCTCCAGGGATGAGGCCTCAACTACTTCCCTGGGCAACCTGTTCCAGTGTTCCACCACCCTCATGGTAAAGAACTTGTTCCTAACATGCAATCAGCATTTGCTCTTTTCTAGTTTGAAACTACTGCCCTTTGTCCTATCCCTACACTGCTTCTTCATCTCCCTTTGTCTATATAGAATAGAATAGAATAGACCAGACCAGGTTGGAAGAGACCTTCAAGATCATCGTGTCCAACCCATCGACTAATCCAACCTACCTAAACAACTAACCCATGGCACCAAGCACCCCATCAAGTCTCCTCCTGAACACCTCCAGTGATGGTGACTCCACCACCTCCCCGGGCAGCCCATTCCAATGGGCAATCACTCTCTCTGTGTAGAACTTCTGATAGGGATTCAGAACTGCATTTAACTGCTCCTTAGATAGGAAAAGGGCATTAGCTTCAGGACTGCATATTTGATATCTGTGAATCAAATAGGTCAACAGCAAGAGAGCAGGGAAGAAGCCTTAGCCCCCTTAAAACCACTCTGAAATAAAAATATCACAGTTATGATTCTCTGGTCTGAAAATAAAGCACTACTGCAAAGAGGTTCTCCATTCTCTTGTCACAAGTGCAGAGAGTTTGCTCACTTGCCAGAAACTAACACTGGATTAGGCTTCCTCTGCCCACCCTCCCAGTCTAATCTACATTAATAAAAGCAAGGAATGAAAGGAAGTATTTTACACTTCAGGTCTTCATGACTCAGTGCAGATATGCTCCAGTGGGCATTTAGAACAGGGAGATTTAAGAGTTGAAGTATCTCTGCTTCCTTCTGAGAGATCTATTGCTGGGGAAGGAAAGAGAGCAAAGGGTTTGGATACTTTTCATCATCTTTTTGGACACTTTCAGGACTCTGAAACTTGGTGTTATTCCTTCTTGGCACAGGCAAATCTGTGTGGTTTGGTTGTAATGGCCCAACTCAAACACAGCTGCAGTTGCAGCTCTTCAATTCAAATCATGTTTAGCAATCTCAATGAAGGGGATTTGCTTATCTTCCTCTCCAGGTCCACCACAATTGTGCCAGCTGGAAAATCTTCCCAGATGGTACATACAAGCACAGTAGAAACACTCACAAGAAATGCACTAACAACAGTCCAGATTCCTAGGAGACAAGGAGGGGAAAGAAGTCTCCTCCTTGAAATGCAACTGTCCTATTTTAAAAAGGACTAAGCATGTTGCTTCTGGTGTGGCCAAAGATGCTGACATTTGCTTTAGACCACAGATGAGAACTATGTTCATTTTAGGGCAGGTTTCTACAGTCTTTACAACACCACAGGATTCTTCTTTAAAACAGAATATACAAGGAAGGCCTAGACATTCTCCTTCAGAAGTTTGGGTTAAGTAAAACTGAAGGAGGCAGCATCAGCAGAACTGCATTTATCTACTGGCAACCCAGCAGTTTGAGTATTTCAATGTCCCTGTACCTATTAAAGCTGCATTTGGGATCCAGCCCAAGGGTGTTAGCATCTATGCTTAGGAAAAATGAGTGAAGAACTGTACCTGCAGAGAGCAGGAGAGCTTTGCACAAAGTTAATGTGTACCACAAGGTACACTGGATCTGTAAAGCAGTGGATTTCTAAAGGCAACCACCACTGGGACACTCCAGCAAAGTGATCAATTATCATAGTATCATAGTATCAGTCAGGGTTGGAAGGGACCACAAGGAGCATCTAGTTCCAACTCCCCTGCCATGGGCAGGGACACCCCACACTAGATCAGCCTGGCCACAGCCTCGTCCAGCCTGGGCTTAAACACCTCCAGGGACGAGGTCCCAACCACCTCCCTGGACAACCCATTCCAGGGCTTCGCCACTCTCATGGTGAAGAACTTCCTCCTCACCTCCAGCCTGAATCTCCCACCTCCAGCTTCATTCCATTCTCCCTAGTCCTATCACTGCCTGACATCCTGAGAAGTCCTTCCCCAGCCTTCCTGTAGGCCCCCTTCAGATCCTGGAAGGCCACAATGAGGTCACCTCGGAGCCTTCTCTTCTGCAGACTGAACAGCCCCAACTCCTTCAGTCTGTCCTCACAGGAGAGGTGCTCCAGCCCTCTGATCATCCCTGGAATAAGGCAGGGGTACTTATCATCCTATAAATCAGGATTTCACTGTCCTTGTAGCCACCACTTCTAACCTGGCCTCAATGGTTCCAAGTCTTGAAAACAAAATTCAGTTCAGAACAGCATTTTGCATCTTTCACCAGCTGTCACCTATTAGGTGTGCCTCTCAATTCATTACTGCACCCCACTGCCCAAGACTTTCCACTGTAAAGAGGACAGAGAGAGAGAGCAAAGCAGCATCACACCTGGGAAAGTCACACAACGTCTATCCTAAATGTTACTCTTCCATTGCAGGTTATATGCAGCTTAAGGTAAAGGGAAACTGTTCAAAGAGGATAATTTATTACGTTGTGGAGCAATTTATCTGCATAATGATGGAAAATGATGATTAAAACTTTCCAAGGATGGGCTGGAAACCACTTAGCTTTACAGTCTATCTACCGGAACGGGAAAGAGGTATCTGGGACAAAACCAGCAACCACTTCTGGAGCCACTTCTTTCAGATCCCAGTGGGATTTACCACTCAATTATGTGAGACAGCTCCACACGTGCTGAGCAGACTCCTAGCTGGATTAAAAACAACTCACTCATTTCCCACCGTGCTCCTCCTCTTCCTCCCTTCACTATGACACAGACCATGGTCACAGCCCTGTGATTGCAGGACCTGACATTTACCTCCCTGATCTGTGGACAGAGAGCCAGGAGGGGTATGAGTCAGAAGGGCTGACAGAGCTAAGAGGCTTCCTCTCAGTACTGCAAACCAGCCAAGGAACAGAAGGAGACACAGCAAATGAAGGAGACTGGCTCGATTCTGCTGCAGTGCAGGTTGGCACTTGAGAGGTTGCTGCATTTATGTCCCACATGAATGGCACAACAGCAGCAAAATAACATTTTGCCTGGGCAGCTGTGCAGTCTTCTGATTTTGAACACACACCACACCACTATTCATTTCTGAACATTAGTTGTCCTGTCTTAAAAAAACCCTCAGGGTGATAAAGGTGAAACAGAACAAGTCCAGGTCTTCATCAAGATCCTGTGGCTAGAAAGCAGCAGGAGAAGAGAATATCTCATCTTAGTTTTGATGGTATGGTTCCTTCTTTCATTGTCCCTCCCTTCCTAACTACAAACAAGGGTGGTTCATTCTGAACTGGTACAGAATATGGGGACTTCCAAACCATTTGTTCAGCAGATGTACTGCACACACACCGACAGAGCCAGGGGACCACATCGGTGCTGGCTACAACAGTTTCTGGGAGAAACCCAAAGAAACTCACTTCACTGTGCCTCAAAGAGGATTCACTGTGTTAAAACCGTGTCTGCCTTCAGCAGGAGTTGCTGTATATTAAGAGCTATGCTAGAGAGCTGAAGGTAGGGGAAAAAACATGCAAGCTGAGAGCGGTGAACTCATCACACGTGCTATGTATGGGATACGTTTCACCAGCAGGGAACACTAAGGTGAAAATCCCTGACTTCTATCAGGATGGCTGGGAATTGTTGAGCAGAGTTAGAGGGAGGATTGATTTGGACAGAACATAACAGAATAGTGTTCAAAAAGGCAGAGCATGCTGAAGAGCTCCTATGAAGGAAAAAGACAGGCTGCACCCTGAAGCAAGCAAGTGCCTCACATGAAGACAAGGCTCCCAACCAGCTATCATTATCAGTGGGGAGCCAAGGCAAGAAGAATAAAGAGAAGCAAACTAAATCAGTCATACAAACCCACAGGGCTGAAAAACAACAGCAAGCACAACCCCAAAACCAGATAAGCTGACCCAAGCTATCTGAGCAACTGACCTAGAATTTAAATGGAGATGTTGTGTCCACTCCTTTTTTAACTTTTTCAATGCAAGTCATCCTCAGAGGATTTTCTTAGCTTTGTTTCCTTTCTTGTTACTAGGAAACAGAACCTCAACTAGCTACTGGGGGGAAGGGAAAAGAGAAACACCACCAAAAGAGAATAAATCAAAATGAGAGCAGAGAAAAAGCAAAGGGGGGGGTGGGAGGGAGGAAATGTGCAAGAAAAGGACAGAGCATTGGTCCTTAACAATTGCATTTCTCGCCCCTCACCCCTCCCACAAAACTGACTTTGTTAGTCCCTGCATAACTCTGACAGATTAAACTAAGCTACTTTGGGTTTATTTCACTTGCCAGCATAAGAACAGGCAAGTGTAGGCAGTGGATGTACAACCTTCAGAGAGGATGTCATTTTCTCACCTGTGTTGCCTTATCTCCCAAGACAACAGCCTTATATGAAAGCAGTGGCCTCCTGGTTGGAGTCTGTTATAGACCACCCAACCAGGATGAGGAAGCTGACAAATTATTCTATAAGCAACTGGAGGCTATCTCAAGATGATCAGATCTTGTCCTTGTGAGTGACTTCAACCTGCCAGATATCTGCTGGGAACTTAATTCAGCAGAGAGGAGGCAGTCCAGAAGATTTCTGGAGCAAATGGAGGACTGCTACCTGATGTAGCTGTTAATTGAGCCTACCAGGGGACAGGCTCTGCTTGACCTGCTGTTCTCCAATAGAGAAGGGCTGGTGGGAGATGTGATCATGGGAGGCTGCCTAGGGTGCAGTGACCACGAGATAGTGAAGTTTTCAATACACAGGGAGATAGGGAGGAGCACCAACAGAACCTTCACCCTGGACTTGTTAAATGCCATCCCATTGGACTCCGCCCATCGAGGTCCCTCTGCAGAGCCCTTCTACCCTCTAACTGACCAACATCTTCTCCCAACTTGGTGTCATCTGCAAATTTACTGATGACTGACTCAATCCCCTCATCCAGATCATCAATGAAGATGTTAAAGAGGATGAGGCCCAGCACTGATCCCTGGGGCACACCACTAGTGCCTGGCTGCCAGCTGGATGTGGCACCATTCACCACCGCTCTCTGGGCTCGGCCCTCCAGCCAGTTCCTAACCCAGCACAGAGTGCAGTGGTCCAAGCCACAAGCTGACAGCTTAGCCAGCAGTTTGCTGTGGGGGATGGTGTCAAAGGCCTTGCTGAGGTCCAGGTAGACCACATCCACAGGCCTCCCCACATCCACCAGACGGGTCACCTGATCATAGAAGGAGATCAGGTTGGAGAGGCAGGATCTGCCCTTCCTAAATCCATGCTGGCTGGACCTGAGCCCTTGGCCGTCCTTCAGGTGTGCAGTTATTGCTGCCAGGATAATCTGCTCCATCACTTTCCCTGGCACTGAGGTCAGGCTGACTGGCCTGGAGTTTCTGGGTTCCTCCATCTGACCCTTCTTGTGGATGGGGACCACATTGGCCATTTTCAGGACACTGTGGCTTTGGGAACTGCTTCTTTCAGGAGGTTCAGAAACTCCAGGAAAGAGAAAATCCAGCAATGAAATCAGATTGTTGGTTGGGTTTTGTTTAATTCACTGTAGGCAAACCAGAGGCCATGGCTAAGGCGCTGCTCAAAGAATGCCTGAGCTTCTCATGCACAAGTCCTCACTATGTATGCATTCGTATGACTGAAGTGGGTGAAGTCAGGGCACCTGGGGCAGCTGTTTTGATCCTAACCAAATGCACCTAGGTATGTTGAAAGTGCTCTTAGGAAAATACAGAGCTGTTACCTAAATCCAGCTTTTAAGGGTAGGGCAGACTGGAGGAGCAGAGCATCTGCAGGCCAGGATTGCAAAACCTCAGCTGAGCGGAAGGCTGAGGAAATCCCTGGAGAACCTGCAGCACAGGTGAAGATGACCAAGCTGCATGGACAGGTCATGAACCAAATGTGCATGAGCCACTTCCAGTCTGTTACATCAGCCTCACGTAAGAGGCTTTGGGTGTCTAGTAAATTAAAACAAATAGACATAAACACAGCCAATGCCAGGATTCTGGCACATCAAGAGAAATTCACTGGAAATTCAAGAGGGGATTGGACGTGGCACTTGGTGCCATGATCTAGTCATGAGGTCTGTGGTGGCAGGTTGGACTTGATGATCTTTGAGGTCTCTTCCAACCTTGGTGATACTGTGAAATGAGAACAGAGAAAAAGCACAAACCAAACAACAACTCCTGAACTAATGCTGGTTTTGTTAGAGATTGTCTTGACTGCAGCAAATGACAGCAGCATCACAGAACATGCCAGCCATGGCACAAGAGCAGCAAGTCACACAAGCCACTGAACTGCTACAGCAGTATATTCCAGAGGTTTCCTGCCCAGGCCATGAGATGCCATCACCAACAAGTAAGAACAGGAATTTCTCTGTAAAGCCCTAAGGAATCACATAACCTTTTAATTACCCAAAAGAATCCCAGGTGTCCTCATGCTTGATTAAATCAATGTTAGGCATGCACAAGCTCATCAGAGGACATCACTATTAACTAATCTATCTTTAGCTATGCATGAGCCCAAAACATCTGTTTGCTCCACTTGTTTGCTTCTCTCCCTCCTTGCCCTCTTCAAGTCTGAACTTACTCAGTATCAGAAAAGATGCAGAGGAAGAGGCAACACATGCTGGAATGCATTTGCCTGGATCCAAAGAGCTCAAGCATAAAGGATGCTGTCAATGCAGATATGGATCTCAAATAGTCTGGAAGTTAACAGACTGCTCACTGACAGAAAAAGAGGCAATGGGTAGAAATTTAAACACAAGAAATTCCAACTGAACACAAAAGAAAAACAGAACAAAGTCCCCACACTTCTTTTTTCTGTCTTCAATCTTTTCCTCTCTTTTTCCCTTTTTTGTCGCTGTTTTGTTTGGTTGGGGGCTTCTGGGGAGGGGTATTATTCATGTGTGTGTGGTGGGTTTTTTGGTTGATTGGCTGGTGGTTGTTGTTGAGGGTTTTTTCTTCCTGTGAGAACAGTCAAACACTGCAACAGGCTACTCAGGGAGGCTGTGTAAATCCTCATCTCAGGAGATATGCAAAAGCTGCCTGGCCGTGGCCCTGAGCAACCTGTTCTGGGTGACCTTGCTTAAGCATGGGAGTTGGCCCAAATGATTTCAAGGGGTTCCTCCCAACCTCAATGATTTTGTGATTCTGTGAACTAGGCTATCACCAGGATGGACAAAAATTTCTACTTTCAGCTTTTGTGTCTAAGAGCATAGCTGTGCAATGCCTCTTGAGGATACTGCCCTTCCTCTTCTCCTTTAGCTTGCTGACCAGCAGAATAAAGTAGCTTGTAAGAAGAGCTGTGCTCATGTGAACTTCTGTAACCCAGCCAGCTAGAGTATCCCCACACAGTGCTACATAAGGCAGTGAGGGTCCTCCTCAAGAGTCACTCTTCTGTCTTTCCAATCTGTTCCCACTACAGTATCATATCTTTTGACCTCACTCATAAATGTATCCCATCTCAATAACCACACTTACACTGGCAGGGTAAAATGTTTTTCCTCCTCAGCTTTTCAAAATGCCATCTGATATCTCTGCCTGCCTCTTTCACAGCCCATAATTCCAGGGCTTTGTTCTTTCAGATAATTCTCATCCCACAGATCAGCAAGAATGACATGCTCTGCTCCTCCAGGGACACAAGCCCTTTGGGTGAGCTCTGCCTTCAGCACAATCAGGATCTGTTCTCAGTTGTCTACGATTTTGCTAGACGTGCAGCTCACAAAGCCACCTCTCCAGCCGTCAGCTACCTCTCTCAAGGTATCTCTTTTTCTGTCCAAATCAGAGTCTCCTTCTGGATATCTCTATCTAGACTTAGACTGCAGTTGATAGATGTGTTGCACTCCAGAGAACCCACATGCAAGGGGCTGCCAGCCTAAAATCTTTCTCCTCATTTGGATGAGGAACACACAAAGTCACAATCTGCAAGAAGGCTTTTGTCAGTTCATTGAAAGCATCACCTGTTCCATTAGGTATTCACTGGCTTGAGCACATGGAGTCACGTGCAAGTTCACCACACTACAGAGCAGAGTTAAAAAGCCCACATCCAAATCAGAGAAAAGGAAAAGGGTTCCACCAAAAGGGATCCCATTAACACTCGGTGGGTAAAATGCAATCCTCTCCCTTGCTAATGACACTAACAGTGCTCAGTGCCATTGTTCTCTGGTGTTAAAAGAGTAAAGAAAGGCAAACGGCCTCCCTGCAGAAGACCATGGTGGAAACACCCTAAATCTTCATGTTGATACATCAGTCCTGCTTTGTCTTAGCTTTGAAGAATGTGGCTAGTGACTCACCCTGCTGGATAAGCAACGAGGCCAGTCCTGGGGTCGCAGGCTAATCCTCTGCCTCCCGACACAGTTATCCCCAACACCTTCTCCAAAGTCACCTAGTGAAGGAGAAAAACAAAACAAGAAATATTATGAAAGGTGAGTGCAGTTCAGATGGACCTACACACAGATGCTGATGGTCTGGTTCACACTGGCACTGAGGTGAATCTCAGCTCCCAGAAATGCACTGGCAAGCATCCAGGTAGAGAAGCAACTCAGGCACAGTAAAATACTGCTAGGGTACATAGAAGGGGTCATCATTCCACTGATTACTTTGTCTGTGTCAAAAGTCAGAGGATTGCAGGCAGCAGGTAGTGCTGGTGAGAAGCATACTCACTGTCCTGCAATTCCCATGCTCCAAGCAAGAGCAGCAAATCACTTTTCTGGTGCTTCTTCCCAAAACATGTTTCCAGGTTGACCCACTCTCTTTATCCCTTCCATCCACTAATAGCTCATGCAGCCTGCTACCAGTCCCAGGTTCCCAGGAACTGAAGAATACATTTTCTTCCCACAGTGCTGGAATGGGAAATCACACCCAGGGAACAGGGCATCCCTCCCCAGGAATCTCAAAGGGCAGAACAGCTTACATGGCTGGGTTCACAAATCCATACACCAATGACCAATGCTCTCACCCCTGAGCAAAGATCTCCACTATTTTTAGGACATCAACTGGTTCAGAGGTGACATTGGCATCTCCCTAAGCAGACCTTAATCTCTGGGACAGAGGTACAGGGAGGGGTTTAGATACACTGGTGGCTCTCTCTCCTACCTTCTGCTTTTCAGATGGGATACCTGTCCAGAGCAGCAGCCAGATCCTCATCTCAGCCACACTCAAGAACTTCCAGCTGTTAACTATTCTCTCTGATAGTGCTGATTTTGGCATCTACACTTGCATGGCCACAAACTCCCTGGGCTCAGCATCCACCTCTTGCATCATAAGAAAAGCAGGTGAGAGAAGAAGTAGCTGCAGAAGTAGGTATTACAAGTACTTCTGGACGTGAGGAGGAAGCTCTTCACCATGAGAATGGTGAAGCCCTGGAATGGGTTGTCCAGGAAGGTAGTTGAGGCCCTGTCCCTGGAGGTGTTTAAGCCCAGGCTGGATGAGGCTCTGGCCAGCCTGATGTAGTGTGAGGTGTCCCTGCCCATGGCAGGGGGGTTGGAACTAGATGATCCTTGTGGTCCCTTCCAACCCTGACTGATTCTATGATAAGAAAACGAATGCAACTGGGAAGAGCTACTTGGAAGATAGAAAGATTCATAGGCAGGCCTCTGAGGCAAGAAGTCAGGCAAAGCAATCAAAAAAAAGGGAAGAGGACAAAGAGACACAAGACAAGATTCTGGGGAGCATTCCATAGCAGAGGAAGCATCAGGAGTTTGCAGTTAGCCCAAAGTAAAAGGCTGCAGTGAGATTAGACTGCACAAAACCTGCTCTCTGACATGAAAGGACTCAACCTCTGAACACAAACCAGTTCTCAGCCCTGGGGTTGTTTTGACCGACACAAAATTGTTCCCTTTCCTTTACATTTGCACAGCTTGATTTTATTTACAATGAATTTGATGCATACATTCCTCCCCAGCACTGCTGTCCCTGCCAAACTCATGCATTTCGCTGGGTCACAGTCCCCTGTTTTTAATTATCATCATCATCATCTAAGTTATATTTGGCTAAAGCCCTAAGGGCGTGGACGTGGCTTAGTAAGTGACTATTGTAATAATTACTGCTATCTTTAATAGCTGCCCTGGAGATGAACATCTTGTGTTTATACCAACATGGTGCACAAAAGGCAGGGGCAGAGCAGGTTCCCCAAGACACCCTGACCATGCAGCTTACCAGCCCTAAGGAGTTCTGCTGTGGGGTGAAGGCACTAGGTGTCATTTTGCTCATGGCCCAGTGCACACACTAGAGACAGAAGTAACTCCCGAGAACCACCTTGCTTCAGCAGGTAAAGCAGGGATGAGGTGCCACCACTTAGAGCCAGCCATTCAAATGTGGCCTGTTTCAAACCAGTGACATGGAAAATGGAAGATTTCATATCTCAGCCCCTGAAACATCTTCTTCCCCCCCCCTCCCCCCCCATTTTGGTAATAATATACCCCAGATACTTTGAGACAGTATGAGAGGACACCAAATTGTCCCCTTCCCCAGTGAAATGACTGTCTCTGGGAACATGGCTTTTACAAAAACCCACTGGATTTTTGTTTAGGAGAAGAACATACAATTAAAAACCTATTTACAAATCCACTGGTAAGGAAAGGAAATAGTTTTGTCCCAGTGTTAAGCTGGAACACAAATGTTGGGGAGGAGGAAGGAGGCTGGGAGGATATCCACTCTTCCAGGCTCGTTAGCAACACTTCCAAACATTTCTTCCTAAAGCAGCCTCACAAATGCACAGAAAGGAGAACTCAGTCCTGCTGCTGAGATTCCAGCTCTTATCAGCAGTTCCCAACCCATCAAACTACAAGAGGTTTAAATTTCTACAGAAACTGCATTCTTGACTGGGAGGGAGGAAGTGGAAGAGACATGTGCCATTTAAGTGCTCCAATCCAGATAAGGCACCAATTACTTGATGCTGTCAGCAAACATCAATTTAGCAATGCTGTGCTTAGCGTAGGCTTGAGCTCAGGCTGGCTGTAATTGCAACTCTCCTACGGGGCACTACTTGACCTTGGCTACGCAGCCATTCAGCAGCAATTTGGCAACCTACTTTCACCAACAGGTACATTTTTGCTCTGTGGGGATGTATGTTGAGCCTCTCAGCATTAAGTGTTACGCCACAGCTGAGCTGATCTTACAACTGCCTGCTCTGGAGGGGTCAAGCTCTTTCCCCCCCCTCATCCCACGCAGCCCAGTGACACCTCCTGCCATTTCCCTCATGGCAGCACTGGCATGGCAGCTGCCTGCCCAGCAGGCCAAAACAGCACAAAACCATGGTGCAGTTTTTGTTTTCTGTTTGCCAGGCTGGGGAAGCCACAGGGAGTTCAAAGCCAGGGGAAAGAAAAACTGTCTTCCTCCAGTGGCAACTAGATCATCCCAGCTGCACCTTCAAAGCCTACCCTGTGCTTGGTGGTGCAGAAAAATCTCCCCCCTCATGGTCTTCAAGACGGAGGGACATGAAAGAAGAGCACAAATTCATCCTGGCACTCTCACCCTACCAACAACAAAATGTCATGCTTGCCCCAGCTTCCTCTCTTGCTCTAGGGTCTTTGGAAGCCCCCCGCTGCTCTGCCAATAGCATCGTTGTGGCAGTGCCAGGAGGTTGTCTACCTTCCTCCTATGGTCAGCACAAAGCTTGACACAGAAGGACCAGCTCAGTCTTGGGGTCCAGTTATTCTATTGCCAATAAGCACCTTCTGGCCTCCAACAGATCACTTTTTCCACTAGAAAAAGACAACTATCAAGGCTGTAGCACTGGTATTGATACACCTAGTGCCATGGAAATAGATACCTGTGTCCAGTGACTCATAACTAACTTTCTGAAAAAGACTCTCCCTCTTTTGCTCCTAGGCTTATCTTTAAACCCCTCCTAATGTAAAGAACCTGAAAGACAACCCCATAAGCCTGTCCAATGGATGTTCTTACAAGACTTTCCACATAACAATCCTTGAGTAACAAAATCTACTTGTTTCAAAAAGGAGTGCATGCAAATCTAAACTTTGATCTCGTGACACTTGTGAGCTCCATTCCCACCACCCTGCCCACAGTGTACTACAGCTTTATCCCCGTGAACAAACCCCAGACTAGGTGACATAAGGGCAAGAGGTTCAGTCACTCAGCACAAAACACAACAGGAGAACAGAAAAAATAGCTCAGAGAGAAACACAGGATAAACTGGATCCCTCTCAGCTTGCTAGCTAAAACAAAACAAATATTAATGTAGTTACTACAGGGCTGAAGTACACCAACTTCAACTTCCTAATCTGGAACTAAAATTCACTAGCAAAGAGGAAATTTGTGGGCACAGGTCTGCCATTATCCCACTTCCAAAATGACAGCCAGATGGGAGTCCACTTCCTCATGGAACCACTGCCATTCAAACAAGCCTCCCAGGTGGCACTTCAGCACATCCCAATCAGAAATAAATCCCCTGACACACCTCTCCCAGCTAACTCCAGAACCTGGAGAGTCCCCCTGCAGACCTGAGACACCACGTTCATTCCCGATCGCTCCCACGCTGGCCCGCTCTGCTTCCCGCAGTCGAGGGACATGTCCCTGCTTGCTCAGGCGCTCACAGGCAATCAATGGGCCACCTCAGCACCCTCCTCCAACCCTGGAAACAACTGCAAGATTAAACCTGTCATTTTGCATGCCTAAATTAGAGGTGCAGGGAGGAGGAGGCTGGCTCTCCACATTTGTTACTTCATCTGGAGGCTTCTATTAATAGCGCTTGGCACTTTGGGCCAAGGTTCTCTATGCAATTTGCAAGGGTTGTCGAATCGATCCCCACACAACCTGCTTCTGCAGCTCACTTACCACTGCCACTATGTTACCTGTAACCACTCCATCTCCATTCCTTCCAGGATCAACTTTTTTTTCCCCACACTCTTAGGCACCAAAACCAGAATCAGCTGTGCAGCTAACTACCTGCCTTGCAAAACCTGAGATTCACTCATTTTCCAGGCCAAAACCTAAATGTGGCTGCTCGGAGCTGCACAAGCGCTAAAAATGTTTAGTTCTTTCTGCTTAAGCGTGATTGGCCATTGGAATGTGCTGCCCAGGGAGCTGGAGGAGTCACCATCACCAGAGGTCTTTAAGAGGGGACTGGATGAGGCACTTGGTGCCATGGTTTAGTTGGTGAGATGGTGTCAGTGATACGTTGGACATGATGCTCTCAAAGGTCTTTTCCAACCTGGTTAATTCTATTCTATTCTATCCTATCACTTCCCCTGTTCCTTCCACAGCAGATTCCAAGATCATCAGATAGTTCCCACACCTGGTAGGACCAGACCAGCAGAGAATTGAGTTCCAGGACTCAGTATACAGACAGGTATTCATGCCAGCCAGCTCTTCCCAGGGAGAGGGGCTTGCTGAAGCCAAATCACACCTGAAAGTCCAAGGACACGTCCAAGAGCTGCCTTTGCTTCCCTCAGGCATGGTTCCATGCAGCATGAGGGGGAAGCCCATGCTTGCGTGACAAAGCCATGCCACATCTGCCTCGGTGCTGAGGTGCAGATAATCTTTTGGACAGGCTGGTCTGAGCAACCCCTGCCAGCCTTGTTTGTCTTTTCAGGAAACAAGATACGCGACCAGCTGTTCCCAGCTCTCACGCAGTGAGTTTCATACTTCATGGAGCTATTTCTGTTGTTTTGAGGAAGTCACCACGTGCAATTGTTTCCACATGCTAAAAGGAAAACACAGAAATCCTTGAAGGATCAGCCTAATTTCAGCCCCCTGCAAACACTCTCCTCCTTCCCATTGTTTACATCCCTTTGGGACCACCTGCACTGCAAAGCCACACGGGAGGTACACACTGTGGCCTGCACATCTAACCTGCCTGCTGTTAGAAAGCAGTAGTAAACACTCCCAGTGCAGTTATAACTGCCACCAAAACACGTGCCAAAGGGGACAACCCAGTCACAATGACAGTCCTGCCTGACCTGTGCCCAGTTCTGGGCCCCTCCGTTTAAGAAGGACATTGATACCCTTGAACATGTCCAGAGAAGGGCAACGAGGCTGGGGAGAGGTCTGGAGCATAGCCCTCTGAGGAGAGGCTGAGGGAGCTGGGGTTGCTTAGCCTGGAGAAAAGGAGGCTCAGGGGAGACCTTATTGCTCTCTACAACTACTTGAAAGGAGGCTGTAGACAGGTGGAGGTTGGTCTCTTCTCCCAGGCAGCCAGCACCAGAACAAGAGGACACAGTCTCAAGCTGTGCCAGGGGAAGTTTAGGCTCGAGGTGAGGAGAAAGTTCTTCACTGAGAGAGTGAATGGCCATTGGAATGTGCTGCCCAGGGAGTTGGTGGAGTCACCGTCCCTGGAGGTGTTCAAGAGGGAATTGGACATGGCACTTGAAGCCATGGTTTAGTTAGTCAGGAGGTGTTGGGTGACAGGTTGGACTTGATGATCTCTGAGGTCTTTTCCAATCTTATTGATTCTATGATTCAAAGACACTCTCTGCATCTCTGCAGCTCAACTGTTTTACTACTGAGCCATAGCTGCTGGATAGGAGCCCCTGTGTCCAAGCCTGCTTGGCCACCAGCAGACTTCTGCAATCTGCTTTCACCTTAGAGAAAGAGAAGAAAAAGAAATTTCCAGAGAAGGCCATTTTTAACACCAGGTATCCCTCAAAGGGTTTCAGCTGTAGGCTGAATGATGATGCTGCTCATCCCATCATCCTCCCAGGCCCACAAAACACTAAGTAGGAGTTCAGTAATATTCAGCCCCAATTCCCCACACTCATAAGATCAAGAAATTAAAGAGTTTTCTGACTCAATCACCTAAGTTGCACCTTCTAATATTAACTATGCTCTCCTCTGGGCCCCAAAACTCATCATTCTCTACAACAGCAAATTACTGAAGCATGGAAATAAAGAAGCAACACATTTGAGAGGACACATGCAACCCTCCAGTGTTCAAAAACACCAAGGGGAAATGAATTTGGTGTTACTGAACAAGGCTGCCCGAATGTCCCAGTACCTACAGCGTAAGGCAGGAGGCTACAGCCTGGGAAAACCATGTCCACCAGGCAGATGTGTCTCTTCCAAACTTTTATCATAGTATCATAGTATCAGTCAGGCTTGGAAGGGACCACAAGGATCATCTAGTTCTAACCCCCCTGCCATGGGCAGGGACACCCCACACTACATCAGCCTGGCCACAGCCTCATCCAGCCTGGGCTTAAACACCTTCAGGGATGGGGCCTCAACCACCTCCCTGGACAACCCATTCCAGGGTTTCACCACTCTCATGGGGAAGAACCTCCTCCTCACCTCCAGCCTGAATCTCTCCACCTCCAGCTTCATTCCATTCCCCCTAGTCCTATCACTACCTGAGATCCTGAGCAGTCCCTCCCCAGCCTTCCTGTAGGCCCCCTTCAGATACTGGAAGGCCACAATGAGGTCACCTCGGAGCCTTCTCTTCTCCAGACTGAACAGCCCCAACTCCTTCAGTCTGTCCTCACAGGAGAGGTGCTCCAGCCCTCTGATCATCCTTGTGGCCCTTCTCTGGACACCTTCCAGCACCTCCAGATCCCTCTTGTAATAGGGGCTTCATAAAACTGGCTATCCTGGATCAGATACATCCATCTAACCCTGGTTCCTGTTTCCAGCGAAGGAGAAAAGCAAGGAAGCACAGTATCATAATCAAATGCATAGATAAAGTTTCAGAGCAGGGAAAGCAACTTTGCACCTTCCTCACCTCCTTGGCAGTCTCTTAGTCTCAAAATAGATATTCTCAGTTTTTAACCTATTCCAGTAGAGTTCTCTACCATGAACTCATCCACTATGTCTATAAAAGTTCATCATTCACATCTTTTGGCAAGGAATTCCACCAGTCTGGTATATGTTGTAAGGAGAACATGGCGTTTTAAACCTCACTTCTACTAGCTCTGATTGATGTGGCCTAGTTCTTGTATGGAAGAGAGCATGAAGAGCCAATCCCCACCTACCATCTTCAGGTGGCTCCTAGTTTTATAAGGAGCTATGTTATTACAAGTCATGTGTTCCAAGTACAAGAGTCTACACTTACTCAGTTTCTGAGTGTCCTGAGAGCCATTTCATATCAGCCCTGATGCTCTTCTGTGAGCCACCTTCCAAGCCCACTAATCTTCTTGAGATGAAGAGGAAACACAAAGATTGTGTACAGCTTCAGAGTGTGGTCACAGCAAGTGTTTAGAGAGCAGAAAAATAAAGTCTTCTGGATTGTTCTCCATTCTTTTTTCCCATTATTACCTGACATTCAATCTGCCTTTTTGACATTTAATATCATTTAAATGGGAGGTTTAGGCTGGAGGTTAGGAGGAAGTTTTACACAGAGAGAGTGATTGCCCATTGGAATGGGCTGCCTGAGGAGGTGGTAGAGTAACCATCACTGGAGGTGTTCAGGAGGAGACTTGATAGGGTGCTTGGTGCCATGGGTTAGTTGGTTAGGTGGTGTTGGGTGATAGGTTGGACATGATGATCTTGAAGGTCTCTTCCAACCTGGTCTGGTCTATTCTATTCTATTCACAGTGAGCAGCAAAGAGGTCACTTACTCTCCTCAGCAAAGACACAGGTAAGAACTGCTGCTTTGCTCTTGGGCTACAAATCCCTTGTTCTCTCCTCTCTGCTCCCCTATGGAAAGGGAAATCCTATTCTTGAATCAACAGTTTGGTCTCAACTTCTTCCTTCCTCTCCAAAAGCCTTTCTGACTCTTACTCACGAACAAGAGCATCCTCAGAGGGAGTTCTTACAGTGCAATTACTCCATTCCACTCCAGAATGGCTACTTCAATAAATGTCCACATGCAGACAAGCTCTGTTTTAAAAGCCTTCCCACGGGCCTGTGTATAACACAGTTAACGTTTGAATCCATTTAATTAAGTAGCAGCACTTGAGTCAGCATGAAAAGACAACATCCATCAGACCTCATCTATCACCCTCTGCACAGCGTGCCTGCTCTCACCCCTCTCCTGGCTGAATGTGGGCACATTAATAATGTATGCGTGAAGGCACGTGCTCCTGAGGAAGCGGTGGACACAGAAACCCCAGAGATACATAACTCATGAGGGCTACTTTGCAAAGTCTTCCCTAGCACACCAGCTACCAGCCACACACATCAGCTACTGCCTTGTCTGAGGAGTGGCTACAGAATCATCTGTCCTTATAGAATAGACCAGACCAGACCAGACCAGGTTGGAAGAGACCTTCAAGATCGTCACGTCCAACCCATCAACCAACACCACCTAATCAACTAAACAATGCAACCAAGCACCCTGTCAAGTCTCCTCCTGAACACCTCCAGTGATGGTGACTCCACCACCTCCCTGGGCAGCCCATTCCAATGGGCAATCACTCTCTCTGTGTAGAACTTCTTCCTAACCTCCAGCCTAAACCTCCTCTGGCGCAGCTTAAGACTGTGTCCTCTTGTTCTGGTGCTGGCTGCCTGGGAGAAGAGACCAACCGCCTCCTGGCTACAACCTCCCTTCAGGTAGTTGTAGAGAGCAATAAGGTCTCCCCTGAGCCTCCTCTTCTCCAGGCTAAGCAACCCCAGCTCCCTCGGCCTCTCCTCATAGGGCTTGTGTTCCAAGCCCCTCACCAACTTCGTTGCCCTTCTCTGGACTCGTTCCAGCAAGTCAACTTCCTCCCTAAACTGAGGAGCCCAGAACTGGACACAGGACTCAAGCTGTGGCCTAACCAATGCAGTGTACAGGGGCAGAATGACCTCCCTGCTCCTGCTGGCCACACTGTTCTTGATGCAGGCCAGGATGCCATTGGCCCTCCTGGCTGCCTGGGCACACTGCAGGCTCATGTTCAACCTACCATCAACCAGCACCCCCAGGTCCCTCTCTGCCTGGCCACTCTCCAGCCACTCTGACCCCAGCCTGTAGCACTGCATGGGGTTGCTGTGGCCAATGTGCAGAACCCGGCACTTGGATGTGTTCAATCTCCTGCCCTTGGACTCTGCCCATCTGTCCAGCCTGTCGAGGTCCCTCTGCAGAGCCTCTCTACCCTCCAGCAGATCAACTCCTGCCCCCAGCTTGGTGTCGTCTGCAAATTTTTGCCTTTAAAAAAAGTAAATTAAATGCTCTTAGGGCCCAACTCCAGACCCCAAAGCTCTTCAGTCCTGGCAAAACACTCAGAGAGGGAACCCCAACATCAGGCCTGAGTTTCACCACAGCACTGCGGTTTTCCCACCTCTCTGCCTGTATCCTGCTCAGTGTTTCCAGGACGGCTGTGCACGCTCTAGCAGGCTTCCCGTGCTGCCACAACGTCGGATCAACACACCCTGGCATCCCATATGTGAAAATGCATCGTGGCAGGACACTGTCAGTGTCAGCACTTAAGAAAGAGCCATCTATTTCTTACATAAGTGACATTTGATACAGAGCTCCAAACCTCACAGCTGGCCCTGTTTGTACATCCCTCCTGCTGCCCCCGAGCCCCACCGCGAAACAGCACGTTGAACCTCCAGGGACCTGCGCACACATTGCAGGCTCCAATCCACCGTCTGAACACGCTGTCTGATCTCCTGTTACTGCTGCAGAATAACAAAGGCTTCAAGTTTTACATTTTGCTCTGCGGTGCTTCGTTTGGCACATGAAACACAGAGCACTAATTACAGTATACTGTTCTACTTAAAGGGCTGTCAGCCTTCCCTCTGCACAGCCTACGTTTCAGGGCTTTAACACAGCTGTGAAACAGTCATTTTGCACTCGAGCTTGACGTGCAAAGGTCTGGCTTTGGCCCGAGTTCCTCTGTCTGTTTGTTTTTGTGGGGAGCTGGGGGCTTTTGTTGTTGGCCTGGCTGGGAGAGGGCTGAAGATGGGCGGATGGAATTAACTGCAGGGGATGTTTGACTTACAAGAGCACACAAACAACAAAGCCACTTAGCTCTACAGTTGGTTTCTGTCCTTCCCATACCCAATGCCTCCCTGGTGTTATATGTGCACACAGAATATGCACTTTTACATTCTACCCCCTCCCTCCTCTCCAGCCTTAGCTTTCTATCCCTCAGCATCCAGGGCTAGGGGAGCACTGTCTGAACAAGCCTGGAGACTGAAAATACTCCACCTGCAAAAGCCACAGTAGTAAGCCAAGCTCCAACACACAATCAATTCAGAACATCTCTGCCTTGACAGAGCAGTTTCCATGTCTCCCTCAGCAAATCTCACAAGCCTTGCTCACTGCCACCGTTGCAGAGTGGCACCAGTTGCCTAACTGACCCTCTAGGAACTTCTCCAAGACCATCATCAAACCAGTTTCATGCAATCCAACACAAAGGCTTGCTGCAACACTTCAAAGTGTTTCCAGCCAATGTTCAATTGTTTCATGGGGTGAAACAATTCAGAGCCAGGTCTGACCATTGAACAGGCCCTCACATTTGAGCCAGTCTCAAAGAAAAAGAGAAAGAAAGGAAAAACCAGGCAACCAAACCAACCACCTGATCAGAACACCACCACCTCCAACAGGCAGTTCCTAATTCTGGGCAAGCTGATTTCAAGATCTAAGAACATCAGGGAACAACATAAACTATGCACAGGAGTGGCAGAAATCAGCTTGCCAGGGGTTTTGAATTGCTGAGTTAGAGGAAGCATTACATTACATTTGTAAACCTGCACAAAAGCAGAGGTGGGATCTGGGGGTGTTCTGATGGAAGTGCTGAGCCTCAGCTCTAATGGCTCTACCAGGTGCCAGGACAATGGCTGCAGAGGGGTGTGCACGTATTTATTAGAAGTGATCCAGGCAGCTGAGACAACTGGGAAGAGAACAGGGAAGGAGAGAGAAGAATGGGAACGTGAGCAGGACCCTGCAGGCTGTCTTTCCACACGTGCCTGCACAGAGTGTACGTTTGTCCATCTCTCCACACAGGCCCTCTTGCTTGCTCTCCCCTCCTGGCCTCCCCACCGTGCTGGCTGCTTGCAGTCCAATTCCAGCTGTCAGAACTGCATTCCTGACCCGTCAGCCCCAGCTGTCAGGGGCTACGTGCTGAATCTGCATTCTGCCTTCTTCTTCAAGCACCTGGACTAAGGCAGCCCCAGGGAGGCCACAAATACCATTGCGCAGCCCCAGGGAAGCGGGTGGGAGGCTATTAAAAGCCCCTCCACCAGAAACCGTAGTGAAGGAACTCAAACCTGACACCAGCACACATCTGCAAGTATCCCTGTGGCCTGCAGAAGAGGATACATAGAGGGTTAATTTCCTACCAGCTTCTGCAGCATGACTTAGCCATCATTAAATTATTACTTTCTGTTTCTTCGCTTAACACCAGGCTGATCCCCCAGTTTCTCTTCTCCACCCCCACACCCAGGTCTAATTTCTTCTAAAATACTGCAGGGATGAGGAGAGGGGTGTGTAACCTTATCAACCCTGGCTAAAGACAGGGCAAGCAGCAACTTCTCCCACCCTGCCATCAACTCACCATAAAAGCAGCCCCAACTCTGATTTTCATGAGATCATAGAATCAGTAAGGACGGAAAAGACCTCAAAGATCATCAAGTCCAACCTGTCACCCAACACCTCATGACTACTAGACCATGGCTCCAAGTGCCACGTCCAATCCCCTCTTGAACACCTCCAGGGATGGTGACTCCACCACCTCCCTGGGCAGCACATTCCAATGGCTAACAACTTTCTCCATGAAGAACTTCCTACTCACCTTGAGTCTAAACTTCCCCTGGTGCAGCTTGAGACTGTGTCCTCTTGTTCTGGGGCTGGTTGCCTGGGAGAAGAGACCAGCCTCCACCCATCTACAACCTCCCTTCAGGAAGTTGTAGAGAGCAAGAAGGTCTCCCCTGAGCCTCCTCTTCTCCAGCTAAACAACCCCAGCTCCCTCAGCCTCCCCTCATAGGGCTGTGCTTGAGACCTCTCCCCAGCCTCGTTGCTCTTCTCTGGACACATTCAAGAGTCTCAACCTCCTTCCTAAACTGAGGGGCCCAGAACTGGACACAGGACTCAAGGTGTGGCCTAACCAGTGCAGAGTACAGGGGCACAATGACTTCCCTGCTCCTGCTGGCCACACTTTTCCTAGCGCAGGCCAGGATGCCATTGGCCTTCCTGGCCACCTGGGCATACTGCTGGCTCATGTTCAGGCGGCTGTCAATCAGCACCCCCAGGTCCCTTTCTGTTTGGACACTCTCCAGCCACTCTGACCCCAGCCAGTAGCACTGCCTGGGGTTGTTGTGACCAAAGTGCAGCACCCAGCACTTGGACTTGTTGAACGTCATCATGTTGGACTCTGCCCATCTGTCCAGCCAGTCAAGGTCCCTCTACAGAGCCCTTCTACCCTCTAGCAGATAAACATCTGCTCCCAACTTGGTATCCTCTGCAAATTTACTGATGACTGACTCAATCCCCTCGTCCAGATCATCAATGAAGATACTAAACAGGATGGGGCCCAGCACTGATCCTTGGGGCACACCATTAGTGCCTGGCTGCCAGCTGGATGTGGCACCATTCGCCACCACTCCCTGGGCTCAGCCCTCCAGCCAGTTCCTAACCCAGCACAGAGTGCTGCTGTCCATGATTTCACAAAACTTTCAGAATATCTCTGCTTCAGAGATACAAATGTGACCAAGGGTGGAATGTATGCAAATTGTCTGCCTTTGCTGATGCTGTGATGATGCTGTTTGACTTTGGTGTGGGGAATGCTTTTTGTCAATGCAAGCAAAGTTTATAAGGATTGTGTGATGAATGTGTATTTTAAACCAGAAAAAAAGTGACTTCAAACAGGCTACAGGTTTGCATACAGGCACACAAAGAGTCAATCCTGATTTATTCCAGACTAAGCATCTGCACATGGAGACAATCGGACCAGCTCCATGGGCAGGCAAGCCCTATGGGACGCAGCAAGGAGGCACATCCTGTGTGGGCAGGCTTCAAAGAAACCATACCTTCAGCTCTTGAGACCTGGAATTCTGCAGGATCAGTTCTTCACAAGGAACAGATTCTTCTGACTTGCAGATGTGCATTAGTTTTTCATAAGGAAAGTGAGCAGGCAAAATACCAGACTTCACACAGGGGGTGCCTTTGCTCTCACACATAGGCAATTTGTCCAGTGATTTCTTCTTCATTGTAGGAAAGGAAACCAATTTCCCTTCCCCTGCATGGAAAACCATCTGTATAAGGATTTGGTACAAGTGAGGATTTGCAATGCTCCTCTATCAATCTGTCCCAACAGTGGAGATCAAAGGAAGCAACTTCTGACTTTCTGGCAGGGTTATATATTGGTCTCCTACAAATCCACACACAGGGCCTGAATATAGGCAAAGAAAGGGCTTCAGTGAGTAGAAGTAAAAGAAGTAAATACAGCTCCCTTGGGCAGCGTTTCAGTTACTCATATAAGGTTTGAAATCAAGCAGGAACAAATGGTTCTCTCAGCATAAGGGTCACTGTTTATCATCATTAATCATCGCTCCCCAGATAGGAAAGGCTCTTTCCCCTCTGTTTTGCCCAGGCTTTAGCACTCAAGAGACAAGAATGAGGAAAAGAGCCAAAGAGGGATGTGGGTACAGGCTGGCAAGGCTGCTCCCTCTGCAGCTTAGCCAAAGTCCCTCCCCACAGTCCTGGCCCCAAGCTGGGCCTGTTCCTAAATATGAACAGCCCACAGCTAAAAGTCCACAGCTTCATGTCAGAGATGAGCATCCAGTCCAAGGAAACTGGCAGCTCTGCCTAACTCTGACTCCAGAGAAGTGGAGCACAGGAGCCCGGACACAGCATTTCTCGTACCAGCACAGCCGTGGTGAGGAGTTCCATCCTAAATCACCTCTGCTGAACTCTATAAACAATGCATACGTTCAAACCAAACATGGACACAGGGAAGATAGGCTGGGAGGGCACAGAAAGCCTTCCCCACAGTTAACCCTGCCACAGAGAACCAGGGAAGCCACATCTCAATGCTTCAGGAAAATCACCATGTTATAATCTCCTTCATTTCTTCTCACTGGGGCTTATTTCTTGGTATAAAGGGCTCAGTGTGCTGTTAGACAGAACACAGAGGGGGAACTTCATAGTTAACTTTGAGTCCCAGAGTAGAAACACACAAGCTAGAGCTATGCCGAGGTGATGCTCACAATTCATTTGTGGTTTCTTTATTCACACATTATCACTCCATGCCAAATCAATCTATCTGTATCCCTCACCCCTGATTTGTACAGCAGCTCGGTCCTAAAAGTCATCATCTGGCTGGAGAGTTGCCAAACAGAGAGGGACCTGGGGGTGCCGATTGACAGCTGCCTAAACATGAGCCAGTAGTGTGCCCAGGTGGCCAAGAGGCCAATGGCATCCTGGCCTGCATTAGCAATAGTGTGGCCAGCAGGAGCAGGGAGGTCATTGTGCCCCTGTACTCTGCACTGGTTAGGCCACACCTTGAGTTCTGTGTCCAGTTCTGGGCCCCTCAGTTTAGGAGGGACATCGAAACACTTGAATGTGTCCAGAGAAGGGCAACAAGGCTGGGGAGAGGCCTTGAGCACAGCCCTATGAGGAGAGGCTGAGGGAGCTGGGGTTGTTTAGCCTGGAGAAGAGGAGGCTCAGGGGAGACCTCATTGCTCTCTACAATTACCTGAAAGGTGGTTGTAGACAGGAAGGGGTTGGTCTCTTCTCTCTAGCAACCAGCCCCAGAACAAGAGGACACAGTCTGAAGCTGCACCAGGGGAAGTTTAGACTTGAGCTGAGGAGAAAGTTCTTCATGGAGAGAGTCATTTGTCATTGGAATGTGCTGCCCAGGGAGGTGGTGGAGTCACCATCCCTGGAGGTGTTCAAGAGGGGACTGGATGTGGCACTTGATGCCATGAGATGTCATGAGATGTTGGGTGACAGGTTGGACTCAATGATCTTTGAGGTCTCTTCCAACCTTGGTGATACTGTGATACTGTGATCTGCCACTTGTAAACTGTGTCTCTCCATCCTGTCCCTACCTCCCCAGCCCTCACTGCCATGAAGGCAGCCACTCTGTTTCTTTGAAGAACAGCTGTAAGTACCATATTTATGTTCCCAGGAAAGATTTCAAGAGACTCTCTGTATGTAAAAGCCTCACCCAGATTCCTCACACCATGCAAGTTATCTGCCCCCTCCTCTGGAGGCCAGAGACCACACTTCTCCCAGTGCTTGAAGGCTCCTGTCTGTAACACCCCAACCCCCGCCCAGGACTGGACACCTTATCTTTCTATGCCTGCATCTCCCTAAGACTGCAGTGATGCTACTGGGGAAAGTACATCCTTGCATCCTTGGGGGATTAGAAAATGGGTTTGGTTTAAGCCAATCTAAATTATATTTAAAACCCCACTTATCAGCAATTGAAAAGATGCTAAGATTGGAACAACAGACGGGACAGAGCAAGTACATGGCATTTATCACACAGGCAAGCATCCCTGTGGAAGGAGGCAGATGGTAAAGGGATTAGCATTCAATCTTTCCCTAAACATTATCTGGACTATTTAAGGTTTGTTTCACTGTAGTTGCAAGAAGTCCTACCAACCACAAAGGCCTCCTGTGCTTACAGCAGGCAGTAACATGCACTCTCATAGAGCTTGCTATCTATAACCAGATACAAGAGGAGCAGGTGGCAAAAGAGCAGAAACACTGAGGTAAAGGTCTTGATTATGGTTATGCATCAAATCAGCAGCAGAGCTGGCAATAGCATTACCCCTCCCAAATTCTAGTACCTGTCTACTGCACCATGCTGTATCTCACTGCTTCTTGAGGCTAGAGACCATATATTCAAAGAATGCTTAAAAAAATTAATCCAAAGGAAAGCATGAGAGTTTCTTGCCTTCCCTGACCCACCCATGCTATATGGATGGAGGCCACCCAATCCTCCTGCCCACCCCCAGCCACCACTCACCGCCTAGCTCTCGGCAATCCCTTCCTGCACTGCTCCCTGCCCTCTGCCCTGAGGAATAAGCTTCTTACAGAAGAGCCTTTATCATCATCTGTCCTTCGTGCTTCCTAGAATTAAGAAGCTCTTTGCATCTGTCTGTCAGCGTGGATGCTGAGCACTCAGGAGATTTCTCCTGCCAGCCAGAAAGGAGACTGTGTCATCCAAGAGAAGCTTTACACAGAAACACAGGCCAAAGATTGAGAGAACAAACTCAAGAGAACAGCACAACCACTGACTTTCATTATCTCATAGTATCATAGTATCATTCAGGGTTGGAAGGGACCACAAGGATCATCTAGTTCCAACCCCCCTGCCATGGGCAGGGACACCCCACACTAGATCAGCCTGGCCAGAGCCTCATCCAGCCAGGGCCTAAACACCTCCAGGCATGGGGCCCCCCAACCACCTCCCTGGACAACACATTCCAGGGCTTCACCACTCTCATGGGGAAGAACTTCCTCCTCTCATCCAGCCTGAATCTCCCCACCTCCAGCTTCATTCCATTCCCCCTAGTCCTATCACTACCTGAGATCCTGAGAAGTCCTTCCCCAGCCTTCTTGTAGGCCCCCTTCAGATACTGGAAGGCCACAATGAGGTCACCTCGGAGCCTTCTCTTCTCCAGACTGAACAGCCCCAACTCCTTCAGTCTGTCCTCATAGGAGAGGTGCTCCAGCCCTCTGATCATCCTCGTGGCTCTTCTCTGGACACCTTCCAGCACCTCCACATCCCTCTTGTAATAGGGGCTCCAGAACTGGACACAGTACTCCAGGTGGGGTCTCACCAGGGCTGAGCAGAGGGGGAGGATCACCTCCCTTGACCTGCTGGCCACACTTCTCCTGATGCAGCCCAGGATCTGATTGGCTTTGCAGGCTGCAAGTGCACACTGAGAGCTCATGTTGAGCTTCTCATCCACCAGCACCCCCAAGTCTCTCTCCTCAGGGCTACCCTCCAGCCAGTCACTGCCCAGCCTGGATTTGTGCCTGGGATTGCCTCGACCCAGATGCAGGACCCTGCCCTTGCTCTTATTGAACTTCATGAGGTTGGCTTGTGCCCACCTCTCCAGCCTGTCATGGTCCCTCTGGATGGCCTCCCTTCCCTCCAGCTGTCTGCTGCACCACACAGCTTGGTGTCATCAGCAAACTTGCTGAGGGTGCACTCAATGCCACTGTCCATGGCACCCACAAAGATGTTGATTAAGACAGGTCCCAGGACTGATCCCTGAGGGACTCTGCTTGTCCCTGGCCTCCACTGGGACATGGAGCCATTGACAGCCACTCTTTGGGTGCGGCCATCAAGCCAGTTCCTTATCCATCTAGTGGTCACCCATCACACCCATGTGTCACCAGTCTGGAGACCAGGATGTGGTGCGGGACAGTGTCGAAGGCTTTGCTCAGGTCCAGGGAAACGACATCAGTTGCCCACCCCTCAGCTATTAATTTTGTCACCTGCTCATAGAAGGCCACCAGGTTGGTCAGGCAGGATTTGCCCTTGACAAAGCCATGCTGACTGTTCCCAATCACCTCTTCACTATTCTTCTGAGCCAGTAGTGCCTCCAGGAGGATTTGCTCCATGATCTTTCTGGGCACAGAGGTGAGACTGACTGGCCTGGAGTTCCCTGGTTCTCCTCCACAGCCTTGTTGCTACCTCCTTCTATTCCAGTATGGATGGAAAGTCCTTTGCTGTGTCACCATCACTGCACCTGCTGCTCAACCACCAGCATGGACAAGTCCAGCAAACACACTCAAGCAGGCACCGTTGGGACATCTTTCTACTTCAAAGATGCAAACTGGTGCTGCAGGAGAGGTGCAACTGTCAGTCACAATCACAGCCACCCCAGATGTAGGACTTGGCTTAGTCTTTTCCAAACAGCTACAATTTCTTCAAAGTTTTATGGCCTACAGCCAGCACCCCAAAGACTTGAATAACTCTCCCTGAAAGTCAGCAGCAAGAAACACCTCTCTCCCTTAGACATACACACAGAGGAAACCACCACTAGACAATAAACCACAGAGACAAAAGGTCATAAAGATAACTACTAAAGATAACTACAAAGCACTCATAAACAAACTCATTAAGTCATCCATTCAGCCCACTTTCCTTCTTCATGTACTTCATCCTTAAATCACTTCTTCCTGTGATTTTTCTCAAGCACTGTTTCAGTTTCTTTTCCTGAAGGAAACAAAGGCTGTAAATGAGTACAACTGACCAACATAACTTGCTTGAGGAGTTTGTTAGAAGTGGCTTAACAAAAAGAAAAAGGGAGCAGGTTGCCATCTAAGCAATTTGAACCCTGAAACAGGGGGAACTAAGGCTGGAAAACCAGGTCTCCTGTAGCCTATACTTAGGCTCAGCAGCATGGGTAACTGGTAGCATTACCAAATGTGAGAATTGAGGAATTAAAACCATACTCAGAGGAAACAAATTTTATCCACAGGCTTAAAAACCTCTTTGTATGTATCATCACTGAGCTCCTGCCATCCTTCCGAGAAAGCAAACCATAACAGCCACCATTTCTTTACTGCCCTTGGTCAGAAAGCCCTAGACCCAGGCACACAACCACCTCCTGTTCCTTCAACACTTCAAAGTACTTCTCTTTTCACATGTTTAGTTGTTAGTAAAAAATGCTGCTGTAAAAAGCAGAACACACACACACAAGCCCCAAAACAGATTATGGAACTCCGGACTTCAGCAAAGAGTCAATGCTCCCAAGACAAGATGTTCTGCTCAATAATTATAGAACAGAATAGAATTAACCAGGTTGGAAGAGACCTTCGAGATCATCGAGTGCAACCTATTATCCAACACCACCCAATCAACTAACCCATGGCACCAAGCACCCCATCAAGTCCCCTCCTGAACACCTCCAGTGATGGTGACTCCACCACCTCCCTGGGCAGCACATTCCAATAGGCAATCACTCTCTCTACGAAGAATTTCTTCCTAACACCCAGTCTAAACTTCCCCTGGCACAGCTTGAGACTGTGTCCTCTTGTTCTGGTGCTGGTTGCCTGGGAAGAGACCAGCCCCCTACTGGCTACAACCTCCCTTCAGGTAGTTGTAGAGAGCAAGAAGGTCTCCCCTGAGCCTTCTCTTCTCCAGGCTAAGCAACCCCAGCTCCCTCAGCCTCTCCTCACAGGGCTGTGCTCCAAACCCCTCCCCAGCTTTGTTGCTCTTTTCTGGACTCGTTCCAGCAAGCCAACATCTTTCCTAAACTGAGGGGCCCAGAACTGGACACAGGACTCAAG
Organism: Melanerpes formicivorus; assembly: GCF_026170545.1. NCBI lineage: Eukaryota > Metazoa > Chordata > Aves > Piciformes > Picidae > Melanerpes > Melanerpes formicivorus. The sequence continues at coordinate 807,150 of NW_027142410.1, forward strand.
GTGTGGCTTAGCCAGTGCACCTATTCAGAAGCATTTATCAGATCCTGTCTTGGTGAGAAACAATACAGAATTAACCAGGTTGGAAAAGACCCCTGAGATCATCAAGTCCAACCCATCACCCAACACCATCTAATCAACTAAACCATGGCACTAGGTGCCAATATGTTACTTTGAGTGACACTCAGACACTCAGTGCAGCTCAGAAATACCTGAGCTACAAGTCCCAGGTACATTTCTAGGGTTGAAACAAAGGCTCTAAAAAGCAGACAAACACTTGAAGGGCAAGTAGGCAAGACTGAACAGCAAAGCAAAGACTGAAAGCAAAGCAAAGCAAAGCAGTGCTTAAGAGTCAGAACATCTCTGCTGGCTCTTTGTACTGGACCACCATACTAACCCTGCTCAAACTGTATTCCATTCCTCCATTAAAAAGACAGCTGCAAACTTCTGTGCAGCTTGTGCCCCTTCCTTGCTGTGGTGCTTGGGCAGCTAGGTAGTGGGCAATTGCTGAATACAAGCTTAACTGTCAGCCCTGCACAGGGACTGGCCTGTGCATGAAGCCAGGCTGCAATTCTCATCACCAAGCAGGGAAGGTGTGTGGGATGAAATGGAGCTGATTGCCTGCCACACTTGTAAGAACACAACTGATGATTCAGATTCTTCACAAAAAAAGAAAAGAAGTACTGCAGAAAGAAATCATGACAGAGAATTGTTCATGGGACACTGAACTCAAAGTGCTCCAGCTGCCCACAGTCATGCCTCTCTTCTAGCTGTAGCTGTCTGATTATGAAAAGACATCACTCCTACGTTCAAACCTAGCTTCTCATGTCCTTAGAGCATCACAAGCTGAGGAGACAATATTGTGGAAGGATCTCATTACAAATTAGCCAAAGACAAACAAGCACTTCAGCATTTAAAGATGGAATTAACAGCAGCCACAGGCAAAGACTACCACTGGCTGCTGAGTGCTTATCAGCACTTTCTGCTATTTCTATAGCAGTCACTTCCTACATTTCTTTTGGGTGAGATAAAAATCTGTTAGTGACAGAAACTGGCGCAATCTGCTACAGCAGCCAAGCTGACCGAGCAAAGACTTGCACTAAACAATCTCATACAAAGAACCAGCAAGGGCCTTAGAAATTGCACTGCCTCAGAGAAGTGCTATGCACACTCCACACGGTTCACCACGACAGCAGCATAGCAAAGCAGCTGTGAAACCCCACAACGACATACTTCTCCATACGACACGTCACAACACGATGGCCAGGGCAACTGGAAGCTCCACAAGTACCCAGACTACTTGTCTAACAGCTTGAGCAGGGAACTGCCTGCCAGAAGGAGTTCAAGAAAACTCAGCAACAGTTAGAGAGTCACAGGAAACCAAGAGACTGTCAAAGACCAAACCCCATGGCTTTGGGACACTTGGCTGCTGCAAACTGAACCATGTAGGATTTCTGACAGATGTTCCACCACAAGAGAAAAGAGCTGAGCAACTGTCAAGCAGGAAGCCAGCACTTCAGACCCAAAGGGGGCCTACAAGAAGGCTGGGGAGGGACTTCTCAGGATCTCAGGGAGTGACAGGACTAGGGGGAATGGAATGAAGCTGGAGGTGGGGAGATTCAGGCTGGATGTGAGGAGGAAGTTCTTCTCCATGAGAGTGGTGAAGCCCTGGAATGGGTTGTCCAGGGAGGTGGTTGGGGCGCCGTGCCTGGAGGTGTTTAAGCCCAGGCTGGATGAGGCTCTGGGCAGCCTGATCTAGTGTGGGGTGTCCCTGCCCATGGCAGGGGGGTTGGAACTAGATGACCCTTGTGGTCCCTTCCAACCCTGACTGATTCTATGATTCTATGAAATACCTCTCACTTCATGATCCTCCCTGAAGGCAAGCCATATGGCATTTTGTTGTTGCTTTCACCCACCTTGCCTAACCTTTTCCACTGAAGATGGAGCCCCAAGACATCTTCTTGAACCAACTCAGAGGAAGGGAAGCCTCGGTGCTGTCCCATTCTCCTATTTATACCAACAACATTACTGCAACAGTTCAAACTTACTTTATTTATAGCTCTGTGGCTTATTTCCAGGCAGAAGTAACTCAATGCTGGTGTCCATGTGTTTAGACCACAGCAATTGGAAAGAATGTCCCATAAACACTGCTAACTCTGCTGCTCCACTGTGACCAGGCTCTAGCACCTCAGCCATGCTCAGAAAATAAATAAAACAAAGCAGTCATCCACCCAGAAGCTAAGTGAGCTGCTCACCACCTGCACAGCACTGACAGACCTCCAGTACAGTCCCAACAGATTTATAGCTGTAGGCTAACAGCCAGCTCTTGTCACGTTGAGATACAGTGTCTGACTGCCAAGAGACCACAAAGGGGTAGACCAGGGTGTGGGCCAGCACAAGGGCAGCCCTGCAATACACAGACCATCTGCCACTTGCAATTTAAAGTCATCTTGCAAACTTAAGGGCTGGACAAACAGAAGATAGTCAGATTTGCACACCTCTATTTGCAAACCTTGCTTGTACTGAAAATATCAGTAACCCTACCACGTTTTAATGAGCCTGAGTTTAGATCAGTACCCATCAGCTCACACACTGAAAAGAAACAAGGAAGGCAAAGTGCAGGAGCCACAGACCAACAAGGGCTGCAAAGATAGCTCTGCCAGTCTTCCCATATTACATTAAAACAACCTTTCATCACCTGTTTTTCTGCAACAGCTAAATACTGGGTGGGGGGATAAATCCTGCCCTTTCTTATGTCTGGATCGCATGGGACTGGACTTTAAAGTGGAAGAAAGGATAATCAGCACTTCAGAAGTATCTAAGAAGGCACAGCATGTTTGGTTACATGATGTGGAAAAGTTAATGGCCACCATCTCAGGTCTCTGCAGAGACAGGTGTGTCTTCTCCTGGGGTATAAATAACCCAGCTTTATCCTTGCATAAACCTGTTGTAACTTCAGGGATGAAGCTGCCCTTCCTGAACATGGCAAGTCAGCATCTTGCTTGGGTCAGAGGAGGCTCTGTCAGGGAGTCTCCAGCTGGGAGAAAAGGGGAAATCAAAAAACAATACCACACTTTGAGGATGATGATGTGGCTACAGAAGAAAAAATAATTCCTCTGGTTAACTTGGTTACTTGGGAAGTAGGAACCAGGGAAAGAGAAACTACCTCTGTTCCAGGCTTCAGAGGATCGGTTAGCACCATGTTCAGGGGATATGGATTAACAGACAAAGCACAGCTAAACTGGTCAAAACAACATGATACAGACAACTGCATGATATAACAAGTGCACACACACAGTTATGTGCATGAAATGATTCATCACACACAGACTCTGATCTTGCAATCAGACACAGAGGCCTTTACATCCAGTGGGTGAAGCAGCACTGCTCATGCTCACACTGCCTCACACGAAACGAAGCACATGCTTGAGTACTTGCAGGAAGGGTGCCAGAGCTTGCATTCAGGTTTCTTTTACACTCTTCAAGGTCATTACGACTGTAAAAGTTACACAAAGAGCAGTGCAAGACTCTGTGTATGTTACAGCTGTAACACAATGCCAGTGACACTTTGTAAGCTGAGGAAAAGAGTGGGTTCTAAGTTACTCTACTAGCAGGCACAGTACGGAAAGTAACATACATCCCACCAGGGCAGAGTATGTTCTTCCTATTAAACACACACACATGCAGGAAAATAGGAACGTACTCATACCATCATCCAACCAGGCCCCAGCATTTAAGTATGCTTTACAACACAAAATCCTGCTTGGCAGCTGTTTACACTACTTTCCTTTCTGGGGATCTGAGAAAAGCATCCAAATTAAATCACATTAGAGAGGGGGAGGGCAGGACACGGGACACAACCCAGGCAGCAGATCTGGAAATAAATCTGTTTCAGAGGGATAGCCTCAATGCACAGGCATCATTCCCTTGGCTGCCTAGAGACAGGACCCCCTCTCCAGGCAGGGAACTTACCCACTTTGACATTTTTATAATGGATTTTGCTTCTAAGCCCTTCCTTCTGCCCTAGCTGCTTCCGCAGCTTACACAGATCACTAATGAGTTACAGCTCTGCCAGCACCTCAGCACCAGAGCTCCCCAACTCAGCTAATCCCAAGTGCTACACAAACACGCTCCAGGCCCACAACTCCCTTCCCCACAGCCCAGAGCAGGAATACCAGTTCCTCTCTGCCTGGAGAGTTAACAGTATTCCCTGCACAGCCTCCTCCCCTCCTCAGCCAGAGCTGCTGGATAAGGCAGGCCAGGTTGCTCCTCCCAGCACAACAGGCCCTAAGTGCTAGAAAACGCTACCAGTAGAAAGGAGTTCCTGTCACTTGCCAACAAACCTTTAGGCAGTAGGTGATGAGCGTTCCCAGGTGTTTTAAACCTCTGGAAAGCAGTGACAGAAAATCTAAATGCCTTAACACAGCAAGTATTCTCTCCCCACTGGAACATCGCAGGGCTCTTCACAGCAAGCAGTAATTCTCCACCCCTGGTGACCTCAGAGCTCCCCGGGTGCCCTGTAAAACAACTTCTTTCTCAAGAGGCAGATTTCCCTGCGCTAAGAGGACAATTCCGCTCCCTCGGCACAGAGGCAGAGCTGGAAGCTGCCCAATGCATCTCACGCAAGCGTATCCTGTACCACGGAGGACAGCGTTACTGCTGGTGCTCCGCCAGCCCCGCCGCTCGGCTCGGAACCTCGGCCCCCAGAGCTCCGCCACGAAGGACCCAGACGCTGGAGACGATACTGAGCAGAACATATGGGGCTTGTCTAGACCGGAAGCTTGGTTTGTCTGCTTTCTCCCAAACCCATGTTTAAATTAAGCAGCGTGGCTGTATCCCAGGACCAGAGGGAGGGGGAGGTGGTGCACCAGCAGGGGAGGCTGCGGCCAGCCTAGGGCTGCGGGAGCAGGGGGGGCAGTGGGGGCAGCGAGGGCATGAGGGGGCAGCAGGGGCAGGCTGGGCAGCTGCAGCTGTGCTGCTGGTGGCCCACCAGCTGTCTCCAGCTCCAGCCCGCCTCGCAGGAGGCCGTAAATCAGCCCTCTGGCCATTTCATTAATAGTCATGTTTATATGCAGAGATGCTCATATCAAGGACATGGAGCAGCTTCAACAGAGAGCAGAATCACCTCCCCCACCACTGTGCTCCTGTCCCCTGATGGCTCCATCAAAAACGTATTTATGCCACCACACAGCTTATCTGCAGCCCGCTACAGACAGCGGGCAAAGAGCTTTGCAGAACCAACATCTGTAAGCCACCCACCGCAACAGTGGTGCCGGAGACCCCCTCTGCCAGAAGTCACAGCCGAAGCAGGCAGCAGCGAGGCAGCTTAAGGAAGCCAGCTCCAGCCCAGAGTACCCTGCCCCTGCCCTCCCCCCCAGCACGCTACTCACGCTGCTGATCGCGTGTAAAATACATCTCAGCAGCTTAGCTTGGGGAGCCTGCAGAGAGACACACTGCAAACCGTGGATTATCAGGGAGGAAGATTATCCTCCCCATGCAGGAGAAGGTGGAATCCCAATTCCAGCCTCAAAAGCAGAGTTCAGCAACAACTGCATCCATTGATACCACACACACATCAGAAATACATGTTAATGCATTTCATTAAGAGCATTTATGTCATCCTGTCCCCATTTCCCTCCACCTTCACTCTCATAGTGGGGGTTCAGGGCACAGGCTGGGCAAGATGCACAGAACCATTTTTTAACCTGTCTGGCCATGATTCAGTGCAAGAAAACCACGTGGGTTAAGACCAGATGGGCTTCCACATACGAAGCAGATCCCAAAATTATCTGTTACAGTTCAGGGTCAGCAATGCTTTAGAACCCAGCTGCTCAAGAAGGATGACACCCCAAAGCAGGTTCAAAACAAATGCACTTGGGACCACTATATCTAGTTCAAACTGGGAGATAAGCCAAACTCAAGGAGTTGTGCAGCTGTTCTAAAGCCCTGGATGCTAGGACACTTTGCAGTAAGTGGATAAGTATCTTGTCTGTTTTACATTGAGGGGGAAAAAAAGAAGCTTGGATACAGTCTGAAGAGCAAAGCACAGAACCAAGACTCTTTAATTGCATTTAAAAGTCAAAAATACACAGCTCTGTTTCAAATTTCTCTTTACCTTCACACATTTCAGCAGCACAGAAACACTGGTTAGGAGTGAAAACCCTCACTCTTAGCCCGGACAAAGCTCTTGCAGAAAAAGCAAGATGCAATGCAACTGGCAAAAAGAAGCCCTTTGACTGGTATAGCCTGGTTTTTTGAGAGGTAGGATCATGCAACAGACTTTTTTGATACCATGTCACCCTTAAGACAGATTGTGGTGGAAGCTCAGCTTGCAAATCATTTCTAGCACAGGGCCAAGCACACTCTTCCATTCACGCTCAGTCTGGATACCTCTGACATCATCCCCATCCCCTTATGGTCCCCACAGTATGGCTGAAGCATAGAGAACAAGTCCTGAGCAGCAGTTAGTCTGACTACAGTCTGAGAAGGGAGGTTGTAGCCAGGTGGGGGTTGGTCTCTTCTCCCAGGCAACCAGCACCAGAACAAGAGGGCACAGTCTCAAGCTGTGCCAGGGGAGGTTTAAGCTGGATATTAGGAAGAAGTTCTTCATGGAAAGAGTGGCCATTGGAATGTGCTGCCCAGGGAGGTGGTGGAGTCACCATCACTGGAGGTGTTTAGGAAGAGACTGGATGGGGTGCTTGGTGCCATGGTTTTGTTGATTAGATGGTGTTGGATAATAGGTTGGACTTGATGATCTCAAAGGTCTTTTCCAACCTGGATAATTCCATTCTAAAGAGCAGTCCCCAAGCAAGAAGGCAAGCCTTGCACACACTCTTCTCACCCTCTGTCCTATTCAATGTTTCAGGAACTCCAACATCAGGTTTGTGTCCAGGACTGTGTAATGAGCTCGAGCTCCTTTGCTGCAAAGTCCTGGGCTGAGCAATGGTACTTTTTATTTTTGGCAAGCAAAAGCATCCCTACTACAAACAAGACTTCAAAGGCAGCAGCCCCTTATGTGCTACTCAAAGGTGAGCAGCCTATTTCAAAGCCCTGAGGAGAGCTCAAAGGCTACCACTGTTAGCAGAGGAGATAGGGCCAACACTTCAGCACTGGCACTTCAAACAACAGCTGCCCCGCGCTGGGCCTGCCTGTCGATGGGGAAGGGCTTCTGAGCAGGCAGCACTGTTTTTCACAGTGCTTTCTCAGAAGATAAACTGGAGGAGAGAGCTCTACAAGTCTGTAACCTTGAATCTGTTGACACTGCCACAAAGTTGCTTTCTCCCCCTTTCAGAAACTCCTCCATCTGCCTGCTCTCAAGCCATTTGTTAACGTTGTGACTCTCTGCTACTATGCAACCTCCAATAATCTCCCTTTTCCCAGAGAGAAGAGTCTCTCTAGATCCACCCTGGGAGAAATTTCAGCCTCACCAGGCAAAATTGCTTGGAAGATGCAGAAATCAAAGATCCATCCCTGTAAGGAAGGAATGTCATAGTCCCTGTTAAATCACATTAGCCCTCCCAGCCACTGGTGAATTTTAATACTGTATTTGGGAGAACAAGCAGGACTGGCTTTTATTGCTCTTGACTTGGAAACACTGAATACACCAGCACTTCATAGACTTTTCTATAGTACTATTTTCAACCAGTTTCCCTACAGTAACTAACAACAGTACTGGTCTCCTGGGACACTAGCAAAATTACAAGGCTGACTGGGGTTTCCACAGCTCTAATTCGTGTGCTGCTTAATCTGCTTGAGCCTGTTGGAAAGCCATCATCACCAGAAGTACCAAAATCTTTAGTGACAAGGGAACCTAGTCAGCATGTACAACAGCACAGTTTGGGGGCTTTTAAGCAAAGAATATTAAATGAACAGAGAGTCATCACGTAGGAGAGGTGAGAAGCATCCCTGGTAATCTACAAGAGGCTGGGCTTTGTGGCTAAAGCTAAGATTTGGCCCCAGAGGATCAGGATTTAATTCCTAGGTCTGTATCAGACTTCCCATGGCAGTTTGGAGCCATGTCTGTGTAGGGAAAGCACATCCTGTTCCACACACACCTTTTTTTTTTCCTTCTTTTTTAATCTTGAAGCTCCTCTGGGTTAGGTCTACTTTATCAAACACAGATGTCCAGTGCTCACTAAAGCAAGACAGAGATGGGGAACTGGGCTGCTCCTCCAGCCCATGGTCATACAAGTACTAGCAGCACCTCACCTCTGCACTAGTATTTTTGATGACAGATCACGAGGCACAGATCTGCTGCTGCTTACAACAGCCACAGGCCTCAGCTGTGCTTTCCTTGCACGATATGACACATGCTGAGGGCAAGGCTCAGCAGCACTGTGGTGAAAGGAAATAGTGGGAGGTTTTTCTGAATTGCAGCAGCCTCCCTTTGGTGGGTACAGGCTCAGCAGAGCCTGCAAGATCTCAGGCACAGGGACCAGCCCACATCTGGAGCTGGAAGCAGAGCAGAGAGCACGCCACAACCACACTGCACATGTTTGGGAACCCTCAGAAACTTCCAGCTCTGTGGAGGCAGCTACATCTGACACAAACAGAAGCCTGAAGTGACTGAAAATGGCCTTGGTGCTATTAATTATTCAAACTTTAGTTGGGATCACTCAGCACTAATATCAGGGCTCCATTCTGCCAAGCAGTTTGCAAACCATGTCAGTGCCACTCCCTGCCCCAAAAATCCAAGAAAAGAGACTTTTTAGAAAAGCCATGACTAGCTAGCACATGCCTTTGCTTTCAGTCTCATGGAGAAAATTGGACCAAGGATAATCCAGCAACTTCTCCTTAAGACCTCATCAACAGGAAGCGAATTACCTACTCACATTTACTAGGGCAACAAAATGCTGACCACCACTTTCTCATCTGGAAACAGAGGTGATGCCCTCCAGTTGCTTTCCTCTAGACATAGAGGAGGATAAAATAACATACAAATCATTTCACAGGCCCTTGCAAACTCTTGGTGATGAAATAACAGCCAGTGGCCCAATCTGGCCCAACTCCCAACCATCACTTCAACTGTTCTGCCCTCTTGAAAGAAATGAGGCGATACAGCACAGGTAGCACCAAGCACCCAGCTAATGAAACAGACAGTACACTTGGAAGGAGGTCTCTTCCTGCCTAGTCTGTAGATTCCCTTCTCCAACAGCCTGCACCACAGTGAACAACAGCTCTGACCAGCAAGCAGCAAATGTACCACCTGCAACACCTCTGACCAGCCCTGACCTCTGCCATCTTAGCACCCCAGCCTGGCAAAATAGTTCAGGATTCACAGCCCCCTGCAGAACAGCAGCCCACAGGCAGAAGGGGGTTGTCAGTCTATATGCAGAGAGCTTATCCAGTACAGCAGGGCAGAGTAACCTGCTTACAAGGCTCTCCAGCCAGGTTAGGCAAGTCCCACGTGCCTTCTCAGAATACCCAGCTCAGCTGAAGGAGGTGAAGAACAACATGAAAGGCAAGACCTCAGCAGCTCTGAAAGACCACACAGATAAGCAGCATATAACCACCCAGGGGAAGCAAGAACCATTTAAGCCCACTAGGCAAGTGACCTCTGGTTTGTGTTGTTATTCATGCTGACTGCACCCCAGCTGTTAGCACACCATCACTCCTCCCTGTCATGGAGAGGTCTTCCTCCTGTCTTTCATGGTCAAGACAGCACATTATTTAGGGCAGGAGAGAAGAGGGGATCTTTTCAGCAATCCTGCCCCAAGATTGGCAGGAAGGATCACACAGTGCTTCATGGATACAGTTTTGGGCTACAAACCCAAGCATGTTGAATTGCTATATGATTTTATGTCCAGCATAATTCAAGAACCAAAAGCAGTTGATGCTGCAGTCCACCAGCAGAAGAAAAAAAATAACCAGGTTTGATAAGCCTTGTGGCTCTAAGTCACATTGAGAGACCTATGTTTGGCTTCAGTTCATGGCCAGAGAGCTAAGCAGGTCACCCTGTAATTTCAGCATGAGGCATAACATTCATAGGGTGAAGAATGGAATGAGGAAGCTCTTATGTGTGAAATTGCTAACCATCACAAGGTCACCTTGAGCACCATGTATTTGAGGATGGAGCAGAGGGGACCAGAGCAACCCAGCAGGGAATGATTCTGCCCTTGAGCTATGACACTCCCAGTTCTTCCTCTGACTCTATCCACAGATACAAACATGCCACTGATATGCAGGTCTGGCTATAGAGAAACTAACCTGCCTTCACCTTCTGAACATCATTATTAGCCCAACCAGAGACAGACATGAAATCCCTTCTATCTCTGGACAGCAGCCCCTAAGCTGTTGAAGCAATTGGGTGTGTTTAGACTGAGCAGTGCAAAGCTGTGAGACAGATACCAAGCTATCAACTGAGGCCAAGCAACATTCGTGGATGTAGAAGCAGAACAGGCACAGCAGCAGAAAGCTAGACCAGGTTTAGATGCAGCCTTTAGAAGAGAATAGAATTAACCAGGTTGGAAAAGACCTCTGAGATCATCCAAGTCCAACCTATCATCCAACACTATCTAATCGACTAAACCATGGCACCAAGCTCCCCATTCATCTGTGCCACTGGCTGTACCTGTTCCAGACCTGGTGGGCTGAGCACTGCTCAGACTCCAGTAGAGTGGGGAAGGTGAACAGGACAATGCTGCATTGAACAGCTTCTCAAAAGCTTCACCATTATGTAAAAGACTCTTCCAAAGCCTGCCAAGGAAAAAACTTATGACAGCATCAGGCAGGCTGCTCTCATCCTCACCCCCACACAGACAGGCTGCTAAGCCCCCCATCTAGCTCCCTGGGAAGTGCTCCCACAAGGAATCCAGCAGGCTCTGCTGCCACAGGACTAAGTTATTTCCAAAGACTCACAAAGAATCCCACCCTGCAACAAGCCTCAGCTGCACCTTGAATGATTTAATAAGAGGTGATGATTTCTGAAGCATTTATATCAGTGAATCAAACTTGTATGGGTTTTGGTTCTGCTCCAGTTCAGGTTCAGCAATTCTCAGCTGATCTGGTTACAGCTAGGAGTGGTCTAAACTGATCTGTGCTGGAAGCTACAATATTTTCAAACAAAAAAGCCTGTGTACTGAAGGCAGAAAACTACAGCCAGGCCTGTGACCAGGACAGCTTGAGGTCCTAGCCAAGACCTGCAGCTTCTCAGGCTACACTGGGAATGTGAGGGGCATGACAAGGCATGAGGGGGACTCAAGCTTCCATGGTTCTGTTTCCCTCTTCAATCTGTTTCCACTCAGAGGTACATGTACATGCTTCTGATGTCCTAACAAGGGAGCTACCATCAGGCTGATGGCAGCCCAGAGGCTGGACTGAGAACAGACCAAGTCTCGGCAAAGGAGGACAGGAAACCCTGTCCCACTAAGAGCAACTTAGGGCTCATTTTCAGGTAAAAAGCTCTCAAAGAGCTTTTGCAGAGCCACCCAGTCAAGCCCAGCATCATGGAGTAGGAACTGGAGCTCCAGCTGCACATACTTGCATGATACTTGGAGAGGGGAGACCACAACAGAACAGTCCCAGTGCTGAATGACTTCCTGCTGGGGAATGTCAGGTTTTAGTCTAAGCTCTCTTTTAAGCTGGCAAGTTGAAATATTTCTGGCTTAGAAAAAAACAGGAGAGATCAAAGAAACAAGCAGCAAATTCCACAGGGCTTCCTTTGACTCACTGGCTCACCCTTTCAGGGAAAAAGCCTGTTGCAGGTTCTGTAGCAATTTGTTTCTAGGTTGACACTGATAATCTGGTTTGACTGTTGGTACCCCCACACCCCCTGAAACAAGCACAGCTCTGCCAGTTAAAAAGATGGTTGTATTTAGAAGAGCCCAGCTTAACTGTACAAATTGCAGGAGCTCTACCTGCTCAGGTACATTCCTTCTGTGAGTAGAGACAGATTTGTGTGCCAAGCTGCAGGGTACTACAGCAACCAGGACATTTTAGCAATGGGAGATAGCACAATCCTTGGCTTCCCCACGGTAGCAGTTTGGGCTGGGTGCCCTCTGCTGTGTTCATACAAGGAGTACTTCCTGTGTCCAGAAGTCCAGCCCAGAGGGGTGGACACAGGAAACCAGGTGTTTCATACCATAATTCCCTGTGCCCACTGTAAGATCCAGCGTGGGGTCTGGCACTTTCTCTTTCTTCCCTCGCTGCCCCCCGGTAACTTGGGGGAGATGTCTCCCAGCCTTGGGCTAGGCCCAAGGCCGGGGGGGTGGGCAGTCTCAGATCACAGTTTGGTTGGAAGAGACCTCAAAGATCATCGAGTCCAACCTGTCACCACAGACCTCATGACTAGACCATGGCACCAAGTGCCACGTCCAATGCCCTCTTGAACACCTCCAGGAGATCTGGCCAGCTGAGACTAGCCTAGCAGTGGAATGGGACAGGGGGCAAGAAGGAGCCCTGGGGGTCTTGGGTGTACCCTCAGGTGGGGATGGGACACTTCTGGGATTTCTTTAGTCACTGTGCTTCTGGCCCTCTGTAAACCTTCACCACTTCTCATTTAAACTTTCCCCCACTTTTGCAATCCGTTTGTCTGAGTCTCATTGTTGCCCGTGGTGGGGAGGAGGTCTGCCTCAACCCATTACACCCACCCTGCTACTAGCGCTGCTCATTCAGGGGGACGGATGGTGCTTCAAAGGCACCCAGAGCCCAGTTCTTAACTCTGTGTCTCTAGAGGAATCACAAGCACAGTGGCCAGATGCATGGCTGGGTCAGTAATGCCCTAGAAATCAAACACAGGCCAACCAACTTATCTGAGGAAGTTCTTTCCTCCAGCCACCACACTGACACGTTACAATCCCAGCAATCAACAGGCTGAGACTTAAGTCCACTGTACTCAAGCAAGCACATAAAAACCCCCAGAGAACTAGAAAGAGCAGAAAAAGTGGATTCAAACCATGAAGATCAGAAGACACACACAAAAAAAAAGAGGTCTAAACACAGAGCTAGTCAGGCAGACAAAAAAAAACCAATTTGAATCTCACAAAACAAAAGCTGCCTTCAAAAAGCATCCCCAGAACCAAACACTACATCCAACTTGTTTACTTAAAGAGCTTCTGTTCCTTCTCCTGGCTTTATTTATGATGATTTTTAATATCCATGATTATGTATTGGTTCCACAGTTTTGCTCCTCCAGAGATCTCCCAGGGCTGTACAGCAAAACCATGCATTAATTATAGGCAAGAAATAAGTCCTAAGAGAAGTCACAAAACAAGTTCTCTCTTGTACAGCTCCCAAGGAGCACACTGCATGTCCGGCACAGCCCTCATGCAAACATCTCTGCTTACCCACACTCCCCCTTCAGAGCAGTGCACAAACAGGTCTCTGCAGAGCCAGCCTCCCACAGCCTGCCCACATGCAGCCCAGCACTGCACAGCTGCTTTCACAGGGGCAGTTTTCACAGGGCTTCTCCTCAGCATGACAAACTGCCCAAGGGGTCTGTCCCTCACCACTGAGGCGGTCTGGCAGGTCTCACACCATCCAAGGGCTGCTTTGGAAGGAGCAGGGGCAGTAGGGACACTTTCCACCGCAGGGGGAAAATCACTGCTCAGGGAAGTCAAAGCAGTGCCACTGAGGGTGCTTGTCCATCTTAAATTGAGCAGCTGGTTGCAATAAAGTTTAAGGGACTCTGAGGAACCACAAGAGTGTTGAGGGCTTGGTCTTCACCTACATGGGCATGTACAAAACATGGTATCACCTTTTAGGCACTAATCTAGTGCACCAGTCCTGCTCTATCCTATGTAACCAAGCAGCATCCAGCAGAGATGACCAGCCAACGCCACCAGCTTCACTGGGCCTTCCATACATCCATGTGACTGCAGTCACATGCATCTCTTGAAGCAGCCACTTCTCAAAAAGTCCAAGAGACAAAGCAGCCTGAAAACCCCTTCCCAGCAGGTCTGCAAAAGGTCTTTTGGGAGGGATGTGTATGATGCTCAATTCCAGTCTCAAGGGATTTACACTCACACCAAATAGCAGACTGAGAGGATCTGTTTTCTGCTCTTTCAGAAAGTAGAGCTACTTCTCATCTTGGAAGGCAGAGGAGCACACACATAGCAGAGGGAGCAACTCCACAGATACCCAGCATGGGCTCATCTTTGGTAAGGAACCCACTCCTTTTTGCCTTGCCCACTCCAGCTGTCCCACTGAAGGCAGGCCATAACTCATTTGAGGGAAATTCAGAGCAGAGCACCTAACTCCTCATCATGACAAACAGCTTCTACCAGCAAACTCCCCAGCAGTTCCCTTGCATCTCACTGATTAACTGCTTTTACTAGTAAGATACATAAAATTCAGCCCTCAAACCCTAATTTGATGGTGTGGAATGAATCCACAGTATCCCCAGGGGATCAGGCAGCACTGCCTGTGCACTGGGATACAATGGAGCTCTTCCAAAAGGCATGTGGCAAGGAAAACAAAATGAAACAGGTACCAGAGAATACTTGGGGTATGTAGCAGCAGGTCCCAACTCTGGAAAAGGGTGTGCAGACCCTAGCTCCTGTTTACAGTTGCATAATCTTGTGCCCACTGTACATGGTGGTACAGGTGGCTTTTGACAGAGGTCTGCAGAATACAGATCAATGATCTGTTCATCAGCAATAGCTCCAAAGCACATTTCACTGGCAGTCCCCAGGCTGCACACACACCAGGGTCATGAAAGTAGCTGTCTCCTCTAGACAACTTTGAGGAAGCCCAGCAGGTTTCTGCTTCACTTGGCAAGACAAGAATATTGTGATCCTTGGTATTAAACAGCCATCTCAGGAAAACTCCAACCTGAACCAGAGTTCTAAGAACAGGGTTTCATGCTGAGGACAGGTCATTTAGGCAAGGTGTCACACACTTTTCCACTCAGAGAGGTAAATTCTGAAGCACTGCTGTTTTGAGACAAATTAATGCACTTTTCAGTCACGGATTACAAGCATTTCTTATTAATTAGTGTGTCTTTGTAATAAGGGAGGGATTAAGCTTTGTATTTATGGAGACAGAGATATGAAAAGGCTGAGTGATTTGCCCAGGGTTACAAGTGAATCAGTGGCAGGGACAGAATGAGATGCCCTGACTCAGAGGCGCCTGCTGTCAGCACAAGCAATGCCACCCAACTCCTATTCTCCCTGCAGCCAGGGTTAAGTCATCCTCCTCATGACACCAGCCCGTTCCCAGTGACTGACTGTCTGTCAGGCATTCTTTACAACACCAAGAAGAATGACAGACTTTTCAGGTAGAAGCAATTATGCTCCAGACAAGACATCCCCAAAGGAAGGGACTCTGAGACACAGAGTGGAGGAACATGGGGAAAAGCACATCCAGACCTGTGGAAGACAGAGCTCATCTGAACTGCCACCTCCAAGACATGTCTTGCATCCTCCATCTTTCAAACCATCCTACCCTTCCCCACACACTCACAGAACACTCCTTTGCAGGGCTGAGAGCAATTGCTTACACAGAACAAGTCTTTGTGTGTCGTTAGCTGCTGGTAACGCAGGCTAGAATTGGAAACGTGGAGGAAGAGGCAGCATTATCTTACCCCTGTCAGTCACCAGTATCAACTGCACACACCACAGCGTGGGAAAGCCCAGAAGCTCTCCAACGCAGACTGGGTACACACCACACGAGCAAAAAGAGCATGAACAATGGGCACCTGACTTTAGCACACACCTGTAGCACAGTAAAGATCCCAACTATGAGACCGACCATGGTCACCTATCACTTGCTCTGCATCACTAAGCAGTTACACCAGGTCTCCCAAAGCAGTATCGTAAGCATCGATGGGACCTTAGGCAACAAAGTTGAAGCACGCTGGCGGCACCACGCAGCACTCACCTTGCTGCCTATGTCTTCACGTTTGTTCCCAGGCTTGCTTCTCCTCAGCTTAATGGAAGGGGAGCGAAGCAGATTCTTGATCCGGCTCGTTATGGTAGACCCTTCGACCGACATCATCTCCGGGTGCCAGCAGGGTACTCACACACGCCCCCAAAACCCTGCCCAGGTCCGAGGCAGGAATACCGATGTGCTCAGCTTCGCTCACAGTCGGTCACATAGCTCTCGGAGATTCTGCTGGGGAGCTCCACTCCTGTTACGCTGCAAAGCTATTCACAGAGGCTGGCAGACTTTCCTTTTGCAGATTCCAGAGGATCAAATCAGCAGTAATCTAAACTGAAAGATGCATCCGCGGGTCAATACGACATTTGCAATAAATTCCAGCCTCACTCTGCATGAGACGCCAAATGCCTGGGTTTGGGGTAAGGGTAGGTGCTGTGTTACTTGTTCTCAGAGGCTTCCGGGAAAATTACCATCTTTTTAGCACCGACTGGCACATCTAAACCAATTCCCCCATGCAAAATTAGATGTTTTATGTGTCAGCATCATTTTACCACAAAGACACATATTCCAACCCTTGGAGTCCATTAACGGGGTCCACCCAGCCCCTTGCTTTTGCTCCATACACATCCCTTCCACCTTAGGCTTTCCTCGGTCTGGAAAGCACAAGGCTGTACTTGATCATTAAACGCCAAGTCGCTGGAGCACACCGAGAATAAACACATGGGAGTTTTTAACTCTCACAAATTTAGCTCTGCTTCAAGTACACACTTAGTTCGAGTGGGTGCTATCTAATAATAAAAGGCAGAGAATATTTCACATCCCCGCACCTCCCATTCATCAAGGGGATGGAGAAGGAAGTGTAACTGCCACGAACGATTTACAGACCCCCGTCAAAAGCGTCACCTTCCACGAAGACCCGACGGTGGCCGGGGGGGAAAGAGGGATACAGTCAAAGCCCGCAGTAAATTATCCTCCCGGTCTCCGTGCAAAATGGGGGCGAGGGTAAGAGAAAGCGGGAGAGAGAGAAGGGGAGAGAGAAGGAGAGAAACGTCCGAGTCAGCACAACCGCCAGCCCCTCTCTGCGGCGGCAGCACTGCGGACTAAGGGGACGCGCCTCCTTTCCTCCTCCTCCACACCACCCCCCAACGCTCCCAACGGCCTCAGCCCCACGCGCCCAGTTAAACCTCTCGTACCTGGTGCCCAGGAGCAGCGAGGTCGGCCGCCACGGTGCCCCGCAGCGCCTGCCCATGCAGCCGGCCTCCCCCGAGGAGGGGCCGCGGCGCGGGCCGCCCCCGCGGGCGGGGCGGGGGCCGCTCCCTCAACGGCTGCGGGGGCGGCAGCGAGGGGGCGGCTCCGCAGCCTCCGGTCTCGGACAGACGCGGGGGGCCGAGGCCGCCTGCCCAGCCCCGCGCCAGCCCCGGGAGCCCAGGGGCGAGCGCCCGCCCAGCCGCTCCCCCCGGCGGCCGCAGCGCCGCCCGCAGCCCCGGGCCGCCAGCCCGCCCGTGCTACGGCGGCCCGCGCGGCTCAAAACGCGGCGGGGAGCGTGGGGGGCCGCGACCGTTACTGAGCGGCCGCTAGCGGGCTTTAGAGCAGCGGCTGGGCGAGCTCGGACGCCTTGCAGGGAGACAGCTGGGAGTGTGTCTCCCATCCATGAGATAAACGGGACGCAGAGGAACGCGGGGCGCGTTGAGACCCGCTGTGCCGTGCCCGCCGCCCTGCGGGGTCCTGGCCTGTGTGCTGTGAATACCCCCGGTCTGCGCTGGCCGCTTCTGGCCCTGTCAGCACGGGACGCCTCTGGACGAGCAGCAGGGCAGGGGCCTGCGTGGGACAAACAGGCCGGGGTGGGAGAGCAGCCCGAGGGTGTCAGCCTGTGCTGGGCAATAGCCAGGTTGGCCTTGTCACGCACAGCGCGGCTGTGGCACAGGCAGGGGCTGCGGGGCCTTCTTCAGGGCAGCAGTGCTGAGGGTGTGTCTGCATTTCACTGTGGAGGTGAAGAAGTTGTTGAGGGACCACCCTACCACACGGTAGCCTTGCTTGGATGATGCACATCTTCTAAAGCTATACAGCTGGTGTTTGAGTCCTTTACTGGGGTTGCAGTTTTCACAGAGGTAACTGATGTGGAGGCTGCCAGCAAAGCCAGACCCATAGAGCTGTGCTGGGCAGCACTGCATGGCCACAGGACTCCACAGCCCTACAATGGCATGGTAGGACTCAGCTCCATAGATTCCTACCTATGATGAGGTCCTGAAGCTCCTTCTTCACTCAGCTCTCCAAAAATTTTGCTAGGAGTTTGGCAGAGCACTGTAACATCAAGCTCACAGAACAGTAGGGGTTGGAAGGGACCTCGAGATCATCTAGTTCACCCCACATGCTAAAGCAGGTTGCACACAATCAGTTCCAGATGGGTCTTGAATATCTGCAGAGAAGGAAACTAAGATGTGGGAATGGAGCCCATGAAGTCAGAAATTTGATCACTTGAGTTCTGGCTCATAGCGAGTGAGAGTCTAGAAGCAAATATACACCAGGCCAGCAAGTAGGCTTTGCCCTAGAGTTGCTAATAGCTGTTCCCCATGGAAGAGTTCAAAAGCAGCTACACTATTTCCTGTGCTTCTCAAATGTGGACAGACAGCTGCCCTAACATGTTTGTAGAATAGAATAGAATGAACCAGGTTGGAAAAGACCTTCGAGATCATCAAGTCCAACCTATCACCCAGCACCATCTCATCAACTAAACCATGGCACCAAGTGCCTCATCCAGTCTCCTCTTAAACACCTCCAGTAATGGTTACTCCACCACCTCCCTGGGCAGCATATTCCAATGGCCAATCTCTCTGTGAAGAATTTCTTCCTAACATCCAGCCTAAACTTCCCCTGGCACAGTTTCCAACTGTGTCTTCTTGTTCTGGTGCTGGTTGCCTGGGAGAAGAGACCAACCCCCACCTGGCTACAACCTCCCTTCAGGTAGTTGTAGACAGCAATAAGGTCTCCTCTGAGCCTCCTCTTCTACAGGCTAAGCATCCCCAGCTCCCACAGCCTCCCCTTCTAGGGCTTGTGCTCCAAACCCCACTCCAGCTTTGTTGCCCTTCTCTGGACACATTCCAGCAACTCAAACTGCAGGGCCCAGAACTGGACACAGTACTCAAGGTGTGGCCTAACCAGTGCTGAGTACAGGGGCAGAATGACCTCCCTGCTCCTGCTGGCCACACTGTTCCTGATACATGGCCATGGCATAGCCATGCAAGAGACCATGCCTAACCACATGAGAGGAGGCAGATGTCACAGGCCACTGAGCCTTGATTTGCTATCAAAGAGCTTACATTTAGGGTGTAGCGGTCTCCCTAAGAGTTCAAAGAGACTGTACATGTCCACACTGGCCTAGCATACATCATCTCCACATCAAAGGTCTACAGAAGAGAAAGGAAACCAGGATGTTTTAGGGTGGAAAAGTCCTGCCAGCCTTAAAATGCTCTGCCATTTATTGCAATCTGTTCTCTGCCCTTGGACCATCTTTCTGTCTCCTTACTTATTATTGTGGGTGCCCTCCACCCTCTCTTGTCTTTGGTGACTGTCTCATCTTCAGCGACTGTCTCATCTTCAGTGACTAATTCAAACCTGGAATATTGATAGCAGTTTGAGATGATAATTCCAAAAATACAGTTCATGAAGATGTGCTGAAGTTCAGGCACAGATTTACTGTGATAGATGACCCCCATGGGCTATGGTGTGCCCCTGAATGGCGCCCATTGTGGCCAGCACACTGCCACCATCACAGCTTGTGACTATGTGAACCTGCACTGCCTGAATTTCAGGAAAATATAGTGAGGTTCTGAGCAAGGACAAGGGCTTGCAGGATATTAAGGCGTGACTGGTCAGAAACCTGCATGTGTTGATGAAAACCCTCAGAGGCATTAGCACAGGACAACTTTCTGCTTGCTCTCAGCTCCAGTCATAACATACTAACCTGCAAGGAGTGAATTCAAAATGCCAGTTTCTGACCTTGGTTAGGCTTTAGTTTTGATACACAGCTGCTCTAGAGAATCATAGAATCAACAAGGTTGGAAAAGACCTCAAAGATCATCAAATCCAACCTGTCACCACAGACCTCATGACTAAACCATGGCACCGAGTGCCACATCAAATCCCCTCTTGAGCACCTCCAGGGACGGTGACTCCACCACCTCCCTGGGCAGCACATTCCAATGGCTAACAACTCTCTCTGGGAAGAACTTTCTCCTCACCTCGAGCCTAAACTTCCCCTGGCACAGCTTGTGACTGTGTCCTCTTGTTCTGGTGCTGGTTGCCTGAGAGAAGAGACCCACTCCCTCCTGTCTACAACCTCCCTTCAGGAAGTTGTAGAGAGCAATAAGGTCTCCCCTGAGCCTCCTCTTCTCCAGGCTACACAACCCCAGCTCCCTCAGCCTCTCCTCATAGGGCTGTGCTCAAGGCCTCTCCCCAGCCTCATTGCCCTTCTCTGGACACGTTCAAGTATCTCAATGTCCTTCTTAAATTGAGGGGCCCAGAACTGGACACAGGACTCAAGGTGTGGCATGCCATGCTTGTTGCTGTGTCAGAAAGTCCTAAGGGCCCATAAACTCTTAGGCTTTCCAAAAGATACCAAATGCAGCGAGATTTACAGTAAAATAGCAAGAGTTACTAATGCTGTAATATATTTTACAAATCAAAGCAATTGAAATCTGGGAGCTAGGAACACAAGTATAAAATCATGGAATCATTTAGGTATCTTAGATTTCAGCCCCAAGCATGGCCTGGAGCCCAAGAGATGGCACATAAGAAGAGGAGTCTTCTAGAAAATGTCAGTGTTGTCCAATCCTACCAACCCTATTGTCCTTTTGCTGAAAAACACTGCCCTGTTGCTAAGGGTGAGGAGAAACTCAAGAAAGAAACCAGAGCTGCTGCTTGCTGCAAAAAGAAACTCCCTCTTCTGTGGAGATTTACACATGTGCTCGGTGTTATCCAGACTATCAGTTCTAGTGAGCAGAACTACTCATGCTGGACATGGAGTTAAAGCATGCACCAGCCCGTGCAGGACTGGGACCTGGCACTGCACAGGGCAGGCAGAACAAACTGTTAAATGGTTCTTAGATTTCTGCTGCCCAACAGTAAGACCTCAGAGTCATCACATTTGGGAGAAATGGATCCATCTGAGACAGGGGTGAGTGATGTCTTTGAAAAGAAGGGACAGCTGAGATGTTTGCTTGGGAGACGGGGTTTAAATGCAACCAGCGGTGTTCCTCTTCTGTGGAAAGCTGAGCACAGCATGATGTGATTTGTGATTACAATTCTTTGTGTCTGTGAAGCCACTGAGGAGACAGGCTAACTCTGAAACACCAGTGGACTTCTGAATGCAGTGAAAAGGAACTGGGACAGGGAACCGATGCTTCTGGTCTTCTCCCTAAAGCATCCTACTTTTCCAGTTATTTTTTAAAGCGGGATGAAGTGTCACAGTTTCTTCACAGTATCACAGTATCACTTAGGTTGGAAAGGACCTCGAGGATCATCAAGTCCAACCTATCAACACATACCTCATGACTAGACCATGGCACCAAGTGCCACGTCCAATCCCCTCTTGAACGCCTCCAGGGACAGCGACTCAACCACCTCCCTGGGCAGCACATTCCAATGATGAATGACTCGCTCGGTGAAGAACTTCCTCCTCACCACGAGTCTAAACCTCCCCTGGCGCAGCTTGAGACTGACCCCCTTCAGTTCATCCTAAAGAGAAGGATCTTGCCAGTGATTTTTAAATCTAAAAAAACCTTTTCCCATAGTTTTATTGATACAAGGACTTGCACTTGCAAGTGCACTTGCAGCCCGCAAAGCCAATCAGATCCTGGGCTGCATCAGGAGAAGTGTGGCCAGCAGGTCAAGGGAGGTGATCCTCCCCCTCTACTCAGTTCTGGTGAGACCCCACCTAGAGTACTGCCTCCAGTTCTGGAGCCCCTATTACAAGAGGGATGTGGAGGTGCTGGAAGGTGTCCAGAGAAGGGCCACGAGGATGATCAGAGGGCTGGAGCACCTCTCCTACGAGGACAGACTGAGGGAGTTGGGGCTGTTCAGTCTGCAGAAGAGAAGGCTCCGAGGTGACCTCATTGTGGCCTTCCAGTATCTGAAGGGGGCCTACAGGAAGGCTGGGGAAGGACTGCTCAAGATCTCAGGTAGTGATAGAACTAGGGGGAATGGAATGAAGCTGGAGGTGGGGAGATTCAGGCTGGGTGTGAGGAGGAAGTTCTTCCCCATGAGAGTGGTGAAGCCCTGGAATGGGTTGTCCAGGGAGGTGGTTGGGGTGCCAGCCCTGGAGGTGTTTAAGCCCAAGCTGGACGAGACTCTGGCCAGCCTGATCTAGTGTGGGGTGTCCCTGCCCATGGCAGGGGGGTT
Organism: Melanerpes formicivorus; assembly: GCF_026170545.1. NCBI lineage: Eukaryota > Metazoa > Chordata > Aves > Piciformes > Picidae > Melanerpes > Melanerpes formicivorus. The sequence goes on from NW_027142410.1 coordinate 829,359, forward strand.
GGAACTAGATGCTCCTTGTGGTCCCTTCCAACCCTGACTGATAGTATGATACTTGCCTTTTTTTAAAAATAGATATGAATACAAAGGAGCAGCAGGCAGGAATCACCAGCTTCCTCTAGGTATTGCACTACGAGCTTTCCCACGCACCTATTTCATCATTAGAAGGGCCTGATTTTCTAATGGTGACATCAAACTTCAGAAAGGTCAGGGCAAAACCCTTGCACTGGCTCTACAGCTCTACTAGAGCCTTAGTTTGGGTGAAACCAGACTACATGATGCTAAACTGCATGGCTTCTGTTCTCCACATCTTCTTGTAAAATAAATGCCAAGTGACTTGAAATGATGAGAAATAAACTTTTACTTTTCATCCAGTGGCATATCTAGAAGCAATTGGTAAATCCACTGCTTTCATGACACGCCTCCTGATGTTGCACTTGCTCTTGCTCACAGTGTCCAAAATAACCTCTTCTACAGCAGCAGTGAAGCTGCCCACGGAGGCTGGGGAATTTCCTTCGCTGGAGATATCCAAAACCTGCCTGGAAGCGATCCTGTGCAACCTGCTCTAGATGAACCTGCTTTAGCAGTTGGGTTAAGCTACATGATCCCCAGAGGCCCCTTCCAGCTGCCTTTTGTTGTGTCACTGTTGTCTTCTCACTATTGCTCACCTTTCCCAATGTTGCCTTTATGTCAGAACAGAGCTGACATGTCAGAACAAAGCTCCCCTTCCTGGAGGTGTTGATGGCCAGGTGGGATGAGGCCATGAGCAACCTGGTCTAGTGGAAAGTGTCCCTGCCCATGGTGGGGGGTGTTGGAACTAGATGATCTTTAAAGTCCCTTCCAACCCAAAGCATTCTATGAATTTATGAAAAGCTTGTCTTTTACAGTATGCTCCTGTAGGGCCCATCTCCACTGGGCAGCACCTTGGCTGAGATCAATTAATGATAACCAAAGGCAAGAGGATTTTCGGCTTGACTCTAGAGACCGTGAATTGTGCCTTCCCAGAAAGGACAAGGTACCATGAATAAATTAGATCATTTTGATTTGGGATTGCTGGCATTTGGTCTTGAGTGATGTGTTCTGTTCTGAAAGTAGTATTCTGAGGGATGCCATAAATAATGAGGGACAGCAGATGCCTCAATACATTGAATGCTGCATTTTTAAGCCTTAGGTAATGATCAGGAAATGTTTTCCTCTGATGCAGAAATCCTCTGTGCTCTTCTAAGAAATAGCATCTTGCAAATAATCACATAATCCTCCTGCAGGGCTCCAAGCAAGGGGAACATTTCAGATGTGATTTTAAACAAAATTATTTTCCTAGTCAAAACCACCTTGATTAAAAAAGAGCATGTAAAAGAAGACACAAAGCAACAGAGAAGTTGTTCTATCTGAGCCCTCTGGATGCAATATTAAAACCTTTCCTTGACCTTGTTCTCCTCACACTCAAAGCTCCTCTCACCATCTGTGTTCAGGCAAGCAGCATGACATGACTCTCCAGCCAGCCATGCTGACATGATGAGGCTAGCTGGGGTCCCATCAGTGGATCTGCTGAGCACTGCCCAAGCATTGTGTGACAGGGCCAGCAAGGTGCTCCATGCTTCTCATGTGCATTACTGCGCTGCAGCCATGACCCAGGATGGTTGCTTGATCAGCTTGGGTTTGCCTTATTTAAATTGATTTCATAGGCAGAGAAACATTTCTGAGATGTTTTAATTTTTCCAGACACTGACATGCCAGAACTGTCCTGCTCTCCTGGTACAAGAGGGAGCTCCAAACTGGAAGTGGTGGCAGCCAACACAGAGCAATTGAGGCCAGCTCAGAGACCAGGTGAGTTAGTCAGCGCCAGACACTGACATGCCAGAACTGTCCTGCTCTCCTGGTACAAGAGGGAGCTCCAAACTGGAAGTGGTGGCAGCCAACACGGAGCAATTGAGGCCAGCTCAGAGACCAGGTGAGTTAGTCAGGGCTCAGCGTCACGCTCATGCAGATTCGTAAGTGCCAGACAACTTAGTGCAGGGGTTTGCTCATGTCACTGCAAAAATAGTAGGGACAGACATCTGAGCAGCTTTCAGGCCAAGTGAGGAGAACACATCTTTCCCACAAACTTCAAAACCCTGTGAAAGAAAAGTATTCAGTCTTCTGTAAGAGCTGTCTACCCTTCTGCCTGCAAAGGACCTGCTTTCCAGGTAGGCTAATGGCCATCTTTCAGCCTGGCAGGCTGTTGATTCAGCAGGGTCATCATGCCTTTTTCCACCTGTTGACTTGTTAGAACAGGGAACAGCAGGCTTTCAGACGTGGAGAGAGGGTGGAGGAGGAAAGATAAACAGCATTGGTCTAGTCCAGAATTAACTATATGAGAGACTAGACTGGTAGAGAGCAAAGAGTGGAAAAGCAGCTACCATGCAGTACAGAGAGAGCATTTTGCATTTTATTGTTCTTCAGCTATGAAAATGACAGCAAGCCTAATTATAATAATTATATTATTAACTTCTTAATTAGAGATGAGTTTGCAGCCACAGAGACACAAGGTCTCCAAAGGTCAATGTACAGAATGTCAGGTCACGAGGCCCAACTAGAGTTAGTTGGTTTTGTCGACTTGTTTTGCTCCGGTGAGCTTTGTCCCTTCCTCTCTCTCATTTATGGCCACAGCTACACCTGACAAGCAGAACCAGTTTCTGGAAATTGCTTCCAGCTCCCACCTGGGTCTTTTATCAGGCTTCTGGTCCCTGACTTGAAATGTTTAGATTCCAGCCAGCGTGGTCTTTTCATGATGTGTTCTCATGGAAGAGTCCTGTAGACATCTTTGGCTCGTAATGCATCCCAGGAGAATGTGGTTGTATCACAGACCCCAGCTGAGCTCTGAAAAAATGAACATCCACATGCATGAATGCCCTCCAGCTGGCTGCCAGGAGATTGTGCTGATAAAGGGAAACCATGGGGAGTATGAATAAAATGTCTAGCGTAGGAAGGGCAGCTGAAGACGGGAAGATGCTGCTGAGAAGAGGCTTGTAGCCACCAAGGATGGGTAATTTCTGTAACAAGACAAAAGCTGCACAGGTGTACTTGGGAGCCTGCCGGAAACTGAAGGAACAAACTACAGATCCATTTACATTTTGGCTCTGCTATGGTAGCAGGTGAACCAGTCCACTTATTTCTCTCTCCTGTGTTTCAAGGGATTAACAAAATCCATGCCTTCATTTAAAACTATTGTTCCCATCATTAGGGAAGCACCTTGCTGTGTCCCTTCAGCTGTCAAACCCAGGCCACGTTCTGACTCACCTGGTGCCTGGGGCACAAGCATCCTGTGTACAGCCAGGTGAGCAGCCAGCTCCGCTTGCTTCCCAGCCTGCCGGGAGGTGGCAGGTGTGATTGATAAAAATAAATCTAGGTGATTGAAGCCTGAAGGGATGGCTGCAGGGCTTCCCACAGCCGCCTCAGGCAGCATGTGCTGTGAACAGTCCTCGCAAGACCCTTGTCACTGCCTGGATGCCATGGGGGCGGACAAGCCTGCCAGGGTGCTGGGGGGGCAGGCAGCTCCCCAGGGGTGATGCCACAGCCCCAGCTACTTCTGTTGCATGTTCTCAGCTCATGCAGCACTAGGTGTGAACAGTTATCCCCACACATATGTGCTTTAGCCAGCTTGTGAAGGGAGGCAAATTGTTAGAACGTGTTAAACTTCCAGCAGGAGCAGGATCCGTGGTGTTCATTTCTCAGCAGCAGGGGATCAGAATACCAGGTGGTAGCTGCTGCAAGCAAACGTGTTGTATTTCCTGCCGTCTACATGGTGCCTATAGGAAGGGACACACAGCAAGCACTGAGGCAAAACTCAGCCTGGAGGCCATCTGGAAGCTGTGAACTCCCCACTATTGCAGCTTGGGCTGGTCAGATAAGCCATGACACGTTACCCAGGCTGATCCACGGGGGGTTCTGTAAGCTCAGCTCTAACAGTCACTCTGATTTACACGCAGGACCAAATGGTTTGACAGTCTCCAAAGCCCACGGTGGAACTGCGGTCCTGCATGAACTCCCTTTTGTAGAGAGCAGTTATCTGGGACCTTAGATGTGGTAGAGACAAGAAGAGCAGTGTGCAGCTAGGAGAAGGCTGTCTCTCACTGACTGGCCAGGTGCCAGGGCTGGCAGGCACACAGAGACTGGATGTTAGATCAGAGGTCCTTGCTTGCAAGGGGAGTCCAGAGCAGAAAACCGCATGATAGGAAAGCATTTGACTGAGCCGGTACTTAAGTAAGGGATGCCAGACCCTTGTTCCCTTTTGTAGGCGTTATTTGTGTTCCATTGTTCTCCTTAATTACTGCTTTCTGGAAATGTGAAGCACATGATGGACTTATCATTGAGCTCTGTGAGGAGTGATAAAGGTTTCCCTTAGAACATTCACTTTTTGCCTTTCCCAGTTTTGGGCCCATAAACGTTTTGCAGCGAGCGGAGGTGCAGACACCCAGATGCTTCAGCCTGTCGGCCGTGGGTTTGGAGGGGTTTGTGAAAGGTAGCTGAGAACAGCTTTCCCAAACACCTTACAAGTACTTGGAAGGCCTCGCTGAGCAGGGGTTGAAAGCTGCTGCCTTGCTGCTTTAAGGTCACCCCAGGGCCTGTTTCCTGTAGAAAGAATAAGAATAGAATAGAATTAACCAGGTTGGAAGAGATCTTTGAGATCATCTAGTCCAAAAGGTTGGGTTGGGTTCTGTTGAGTCAGGTTAGGTTAAGAGAGTGCTCTACTTAGTATTTCAGGCACAGAAAGGGATCACGAGATAGGTTTTCCAGCGTGTGTCTGAGCAACTCACTGTCTTTCACTTGTCTTCCCTCGGGCAGCATAAGCAGGAGCATACAAACTGCACCGTTTGCACTCCAGGGCTGCTCTGCATGGAGAGCAGGGGACTATAATTTTCCAGGTGTGCCCTGAAGCTTGGAGAAGAGGTCTTGCAGCTTCCCGTGGAGCTAAATGTCACATGGGAACGATCTGCATCACCAGGCTGATGTTTCCCTGGATGTTCTTACATGTTTGGGCCAGCGCTGCCCAGCCTGCATGGATGGCACTCAGTGTGCAAGCTGGCCCTGGCCCAGGGCCCTGAAAGGGGAGAAGCGAGCAAGCCCTCTTGGGCCAAGCTACACATTCCCCACCGCTGCTGTCTAACCTTCCTCTCCCTCCCCCCTCCCCCAGACTATGTAGGTCACTGCTGGCATTGTTTTCCTCCGAGCCCTGCCTGCTCCTGTTTTACCACTTTGTTTGCAATTAGCTCGTACTTCGGTAATTGACCTAAATGAGCCTGTTTGTTTCATTCTCCTTCATCCCATGCCGTATGTTTCCACAAAGCAGTAATTAAGGAGAACAATTCAGCACAAATATCTTCTGCAACTCCAAAGCAAAACGGTGCCCTTGCTGGAGTTGCTTTTGCTGAGTGTAAATCAGAACTCATCCAGCTTTGAGTTCTGCCCTGAGAAGACAATGTGACAGATCTTGCAGCTTGAATGTGGCTCTCTGGCCTCCACAGATGTCTTTTATTATTACTGCCACTGGCAAAACTGAAGAACTGCAGCAAAGCTGTAAGCAAGCGAGCGAGCGAAAATGAAGGTCCCTCTGATGAGAAGTGATTGTCAAAGTGCTGCCTTGCAAGCCCTGAAATCCACCCCCGTGCAGCAGTTTGAGCAGCTGTGTCTCCTGCAATCACACTTAGCACAGTAATTAGACATTTCCTCTCATGTCACGACCCTGCCCTGCCCATTAGGGCTCAAGTACGAATGTTGGAAAATCAAATGCGATGAAGCATGCAAGTTACATCTCTCTCTTTTCTCTTGTAGAACAGCACTCAGATGGCTAGGGCTGGATTCAAGCACTGCTTTTTTTGCCTCAGTGTCCCCATCTGTTCTCTTGAGCTGCCTTGAGAGTGACATCTCATGAGCATTCTCTGCTGGCTCAACTTTTTGCCTTTCACATCCCTAAAACCAAAAAGCAAGCATCAAAACAAAACCTTGCAAGAGAGTTTTTTCCAAGACTTTCTGCTGTGTTCCAGACCCTCTCCCAGAGATGTTCTGCAGCTTCTGCTGCTTTGACAGTTGGACTCAATAATCTTAAGAGGTCTTTTCCAACTGCTCCTCTCCTCTCCTCTCCTCTCCTCTCCTCTCCTCTCCTCTCCTCTCCTCTCCTCTCCTCTCCTCTCCTCTCCTCTCCTCTCCTCTCCTCTCCTCTCCTCTCCCCTCTCCTCTCTCCTCTCTCCTCTCTCCTCTCTCCTCTCTCCTCTCTCCTCTCTCCTCTCTCCTCTCTCCTCTCTCCTCTCTCCTCTCTCCTCTCTCCTCTCTCCTCACAATTCCCATGGGGGTGCCCATGCCTGTGGGCAGGGCTGTGTCAGGCTCCCTATGTCAGGTTGGCACTGAGGTCAATATGAAGGCTCACAGGGGGTGGTACAGAGCCTATCAGGGAGGGTTTGGCTCTGTGGCATCCGTGAACACAAAGCTCCATCCTTTTGATCCAGAGAAGCTGAAATGAGTCACAGGGGCTGAAATGCAAACTCCAATGTCACAGGCATCTGAGGCAAAGCACAACTCCATTCCAAAGGAGACTTTGGCCAGAAAGCAGGTAGATGACATGGAGATAGGCACACACAAAAAAAGCTGTGGCACATGACTCTGGGACTGGGTTTTTCTAATAAGCCTAAATTTGGTCCCCACCACAACCACATTTCCTTGGGAAGTGGAGCCACACATTACCACAAACCCCTTTAAAAATCTGCCAGTCCAACCCCTGCCTCTTTGTTGCAGACTTTGAGAGCCTTCCTCTGCAAGATACCTTGGCTTGCAGAATTCACCATGCAGAATGAAATTTGACCTTTCCACTACCCATGGCAACCATAATTCAATTTAACAGAGCAAACCTTGGGCAGCAGTTGCCCTAAGGACACAGTATACCAAACAGGATACGAGCAGGAGAAGGGTGAAACACAAAACTCGTGAAACAATCCTGGCAAAAGCGAGCTGGCAAGTGGGAGCCTTTCAGGACAAGGACACACAAACAGCCACACTCTCTCCTTTCTTCAGCCCACTGCACTCTACATCCAGATGACAACAATTAGAAAGGACTGGGATTAATGGCAACATTTGTGCACTTGTGAGTCTACCTGAAGAGCCAGCGAGCTCACATTTACCTTGGGTGCACGGATGTGTTTGTTCCCATTGCTGCAGATATTGTTCCAACTAGGGATAGCCTCCTGAAGCTGTGCCAACGTGGGCAGAAAACAAATGTCAAACACAAGAAAATACAGCCAGGGTTTGCCCAGAGATGGAAAACTGAGAATATAGCCAGATCTGAAGTTCACAGGGACACTCTTCAGATGTCATGGTGATGAGCACGGCATCAAAAAACCTCAGCAGAAAAGGCAATGAATGGCAGTAGCGTGGCTTGCACCGGTATGTTCATGAGCTATGAACGTGAGCAGCAATCCTGCATACAGAGAAAGAAAGCAGAAGGGAAATTCCTCTTCTGGATAGACTCAGCATTGTGAGAAACAGAGAGCAAAGTGAGTAAATATCAAAGACCCAGCAAACCCAAAATGTTACTGTCAGAGTGACTGAGACAAGGAAAGCTAGGAACTGGCAGCAAGAGCCCAGACATATTGCCCGGGGAGGTGGCATAACCTCTATCCACTCAGGTTTTTAAACCCTGTCTGGAGAAAGCCTTGAGCAGCCTGTTTGGATTTCATGGCTGACCTTACCTTGAGCAGAAGACTGGACCACAGATCTCTGGAGGTCCTTTTGCACCTCAGTATTTCTGTGATCCTGTGAGGGCCTACAATTTGGCATACAGAAAAGGCAGCTACTGACATCTCCATGACAACAAACTGGGTTTGTGCTGGTGTTGCAGCTTCTCTCGTATGAGAAGAGTGCATGCTTCCTTAAGAGAAATACTTACCAAACCCATCAAGATTTGTAGCTCTAGACTAACTTGAGCTTTGTTTCAAGTCTGATGAAAGAATTAATAGGTTATCAGCTTGTTACACAGTTCATTTCTGCTTCTCTTTCAGTTTTTATTAAGATAGAGGAGAGAAAATTGCATGCAATCTTGCAACAAGAAGATAATTACATGCTCCCCCTTGGGGAGACAGCTAAAATGGCTTCAGCTCACACTCCCAGCACCCAGGGAAAGGCAGGCAGTCAGCAGCCCAGGCAGCTGTGTGTGGCTCCTCACAGTGCTGTAAAATGTATTCCTTCAGCATTCACCTCAGTGTCCTCCTAAGTAAGATCACATCACACAGTATCACACAGTATAACTAAGGTTGGAAGAGACCTTGAGGATCATCGAGTCCAACCTATAATATATCACAGAATCATAGAATCAATAAGGTTGGAAAAGACCTCAGAGATGATCAAGTCCAACCTGTCACCCAAGACCTCATGACTACTAAACCATGGCACCAAGTGCCATGCCCAATCCCCTCCGGAACACCTCCAGGGATGGGGACTCTACCACCTCCCCGGTGGAGCAAAATGCTGCCGATGCTTTGCTCAAATACTGCAAATGGAACCACAACTGTGGTAAGTGGGAGCTGAAAACAGGCAGATGCTGGGCAGCAGTGCTCCTGTGGCACGATGTCACCCACCCAGAGAGCAATGCACAGCAGCCTGCTATCCACATGGGTTCGTGACCAGCACCGTGCTGACCTGCTCCGAAGAGCCTGTGGGCTCCTGAGTCAGCAGGCAGCAGACAGGGACACACAGCCCTGCCACCAGAGCTCTGCCCCAACAAGCACCCATTGGGGAGCTTGGAGACAGGAGGTGCTGGGGCTGAGCACGATGCAGCTGCAGCAATGGCTTCCCGTCCAGCCACGGCAAGGGCTCTGCCATCTGCCCTGCCTGCCTTGCCCAGGGGTGCCAGCCGTACCCAGAGCGGCTGTGGAGGCAGAGGAGTGCTTGGTTTCCTGTGTGATTCCCCCCAGCACTGCCTCTTCCCAGCACTGCCTCCTCCCAGCACTGCCTGCCCCCCAGCCAGAGCCAAGGATCCAGCCCCCCAGGGCCCACCTTCAGCCAGGAATAACTTCTGACTGCAGGCAATGTTAGCAGGTCACCGAAGCTGCTGCCTTTTCCCCTTGGCAGTTGTGCCTCTCTTCCTCACTGTAGGAAAATGGAGTTTTCTTTCAGACATGAATGTGCCCCTTGTAAGCTGATCTGCAATATCATCATTTTCTCCCTTGCTCAGCAAAGTTTGTGAAACTGGACATTTTCCCTGTCAGATCCAGACAATGAGGCCTTGTCTACGCTGGACCATGGGAGCAAACAATCCCCACTGTGGCTGCCATCAGTTCAGCTTGCCGGCTGGGAGCCATTTATGAACATTTCTTCCTGGAGACTAAGCCTCCAGGTTGAAGCTCGTTGCCCCACATGTCAGAGCCACAAAACCTTTGTGGGGTGAGATTCTGCAGGAGAACTCTGTTGTTGTTTTTTGCTATGGACATTGAAAAGCCCAGAAAGTAAAGCATAAAGCTTTGCAAAGCAGTCACCAACTGAAAGTCTGCTTGAGCCATTTTTTAAACCAGCGTCACAGTAACCTGGAAGTGAGGGTGCTGCTTGAGGAGCAGAGGTTAATCACCACTGTTGCACCTCTGGTTTTTGCTGTCATGCCTTTGCAGCCAATCACCTTAACACAAAATCACAGAAGCACCAAGGTTGGAAGAGACCTTAAAGATCATCAAGTCCAACCTGTCACCCAGCACCTCATGATTAAACCATGGCACCAAGTGCCACGTCCAGTCCCCTCCTGAACACCTCCAGGGACGGTGACTCCACCACCTCCCTGGGGAGCACATTCCAATGGCTAACAACTCTCTCTGGGAAGAACTTTCTCCTCACCTCAAGCCTAAGCTTCCCCTGGCGCAGCTTGAGACTGTGTCCCCTTGTTCTGGTGCTGGTTGTCTGAGAGAAGAGACCAACCCCCACCTGGCTACAACCTCCCTTCAGGTAGTTGTAGAGGGCAATGAGGTCTCCCCTGAGCCTCCTCTTCTCCAGGCTAAGCAACCCCAGCTCCCTCAGCCTCTCCTCACAGGGCTGTGCTCAAGGCCTCTCCCCAGCCTCATTGCCCTTCTCTGGACACATTCAAGTGTCTCAACCTCCTTCCTAAACTGAGGGGCCCAGAACTGGACACAGGACTCAATGTGTGGCCTAACCAATGCAGAGTACAGGGCACAATGACTTCCCTGCTCCGTCTGGCCACACTATTCTTGATGCAGGCCAGGATGCCATTGAATTATAACTCAATCACATCAGATCTACATCCTAAAAATATTCCTTGTCAAGATAATCATAGCAGGAGGATCCTATTTGCTGTGCTATCCACCTCGTGCATAGAAGCATTCACATATGTTTGAATTTTGCTGAAGCTCAGCCCATCCAGATTTCTCCAGCCCCATAACCTGTGCCATGTCCTCAGAGCGGGGCTAGCAGCCATCACTGGGCACCACTGCCACCTCCCACATGGCCCAAAGCCATCAAAGCCTGGCCAAGCCAGTAGCTGTCCCTCACCCTGTGCATCTGAGGGCACAGTCTGTGGGGGCTCCCCACCAGCCTCCCATCTGCCCAAGCATTCTGCTCCCACACAGGACTGCCTGGATGGGAGGGACCTGCTCTGGGCCCTGCTGCCTTTTCAAGGCTCAGCAGACAGAACATGGCTCTAGCCAGGCCCCAAAGGGACACTAATGGCTTATCAAACCCTGTTTTACTGTGTAACCAACTTATAGTAAAGCCCAAGTCCAGCAGGTCTCGGGAATAATGTAGGACATCATCAGCCAATACCTTGTCAAAGCTCAGGCTTAGGTGGGGATGGACAGAGCAGTGTAACCAAGAGCTTGTGTCCCCATGCAAAAAGGGCCAAGGGCTCATGGCTGAGGACAGCACACATTCATTCATGTCAAACAACTCCTGCAGGAAGAGGCATACTTAGCTGCTGTTACCCAAACAGCTCCAGGCGTCCTTTGACACCAAAAGAAAGCAGACTCCTGGTCACCGCTGGCATTTTTCCTTCAGGAGAAAGCAACCTAGCAAGGAATTCTAGCATCCCTTCTAAAATTCTGTCGTTTTAGGACACCTCAGGGTGGAATACATTGTGTGAATAAAAGAGCACAAGTAGCAAGCCCTCGGGCATGCAGGGGGCAAGGGAAGCCAGAGGGAAGAAGAAGGGAGAGGAGAGCTCATGGCTGAGCTCCTGCTATGCAGACACAACCAGATGCAGGTTTGCTGACTGCAGGATAAAGCAGGTAGGCAGCCCCCAAAGGAAAGCAGGATATAGCTGGATAGATACAGAATACTTCTGAGGCTGGTGCTGTGGATCTGCTGTTCCCAGCTTACTGGATAACCAGAGCTCCACTCATCAGGACCAGCAAGGCTCTGCTGTAGTGGCCTCAGCCTTGCTCTCAGAAGAGAAAACCCAGCAGTTGCTTAGCCCTTGACTCTGAGCCAGGAGGCCACTGTAGCCACAGGCCTGGGCTTTGAGGCACTGCTCTCTGTGCATCACAGCAGCCAGGGTGGAGTGTGGGAAGCAGCAGAGTCTGAGCCCTTTATACAAAGGATGGCAACTCGGAGATCCTGGCCTGAGCAAGCAGAAGGAATGGTGGAAGGAGAAAGAGGACCAATCGCTCAGGCCAAGTGCAGCTTGTGCAGCTCCTACAGGGGGTCTGGCACACAGGGTACTGTGGAGGCAGCAAGGGACAAGGTGGTGCAGGACCCAGCAGCAACTTCCTCAGTTGCTTCTGCCAAACTACCCTGTCACCTCCAGCACAGACCCACCCTACTCCTCTAACTGCTGCAGGAAATCCTGGCCAGGGCTTCAACTGGAAGCTCCAGCAGCATGTGCTGCAGCAGCAGGCGTTCTCAGTCCTTCAGAGGAGCAGCAGGGTGTTGTCCTAAAACACCTGTAAAGCTGTTTCTGTCCTGCTTGGGGACTTCTGGTAATCAGAACAATCATGCAGCTACAAATCAAACAAGTCTTTGATCATACTTTTACGCAGCAGAAGGCCCAGGTGAAGGGTGGATGGGGATCATCAGCCCCCCAGAGCCCATGGGCTGAAAACACACAGTGCCATTCCAGAAAGCAGGGAGCTTTTGTCATGAACCCATCTTCCCCTTTAGAATTTTGTGTAGATTTGAACCAGCACAGTCCAAAACCAAACTCTGTCCCCTTTTTGTTTTAAAGCTGATCAGTGATGACTCTGGGGGTATCCAGCATTTTTTTCTAATCAATCACAGGTGACTGGATACCAAAGTCCAGGGATTCAAAGTCTGTTTCCCAGGCGCTTTGGAACCTCAGCACTCTGAAGCATTTTGTCCTTGCAGCAGCCTCAGCTGGAGCCCATTGCTGACACAAGCTGTGCAGACCCATGCCAGCCTACAGACCTCATCTAACAGCTTTGTACCTTGTGCGTGGGAGAAACGGGGGCAGAGCTGCCCGCTTCATGGTTTTGACTGCATGGCCTCAGCTGCAGCCCTGCCCCAGCAGGTCCCAGGCTTGGCCTGAGAACAGGCAAGAGGTTCCACAGAGCTGTTATCTAAGGAGTTAATCACAACTGAAAGCCACTAAAAATGGCACACAGCTTATGTTTGTGTATCTTTTTTTAGCTGCTATTTAATTGCCTGGGTTTAGCCCATGAGGCACTGCACACTGCGAAGCTTGTAGAGACACCCCTCCGTGTTGGACAGGGGAATGACAGGGACCTCGAGGCTAGCAGCCTTGCCAGTGGCCAGAGGAGAAAGGAAACCAAAACACAGGCAGAAAAGCCCATTTTCTCCTCCTCTTCAGAGCTGGTCCCTGCAGGCTGGCACAGAAGAGTGATCCTTGCTCCTGCAGCACCCCAGCCTTCCTGCTTACACCCACATAGCCTGTGGCTGAGCCCAGATGGGCATGGCTGCCCTCGGTGACCTTCTCTTCCCATCCACATCTCACTGGGAGTCGGATTTGCTGCAACCTTCATGCTGAGAAATGAGGAGCAAAGGCTGCAGACATCATGTCAGGAAGTCACCTCCAGGTTCGAGTCCTTCAGCTTTGATCTTCAGCATCTGCTTTTCACCAGAGGAGAACCAGGGCTAACAGCTGTAACTTCAAGGAACCACAGCCTTGTACAGTGATAGTCCTAACAAAACCCCCCCAAGGAACCCCCAACCAGAGCAAGATGAACCAGGTAAGTGAACACTGCTCAAGCAAGGAGAGATTTTTCACTCATGTCACATGGGTCCTATTAGACAGCAGCCTTGGCAGAGGGCAGGGGCACTCACAGATGCATTAATGCAGGTCACCCTCCAGGCTGGTGGAGTGTAAGTGAATTTACTAATGTTAACCACAGGAGCCAGAGGCCTCACTGGCACAGGCAGGTGCTCATGAGGATGCTGGAGGTTGTGTGGTTGCAAAGCTGGGGAAAAGGACTTGCCATCTGCTTGAAATGCTGCACAGGCTGTTCATGCTTCCCCAGGTGGCTGGTGAGGACAGTGGAGACTCCAGCTCTTTCTAGGAGCAAAATTCCACTTCAAAATGAAGAGTGGGGCACCTGCAAAAGAGCTGCCACTCTGTCATGGACCCCCAGCTCCCAGGAGATAACAAAAGTGCCAGCTGAGGCAATACAAAAGTCAAATGCACAGCAATGCCCAAGTACACAGCTGCGTAACAACACCTTCCTGGGCTGCAGCAGCAGTTAAAAGGGCAAACAGATGATGCACTGAGCTGAAGTGATCACAATTTCTCCACTGCCATGTGATCCCAAGTGATTAAATTTAGACTCCATTCACTGCTAATTATGGACAAACTGGTCCTCTGCACAATTTTTTTTGGTTGTATTTATGGGCTCAAGTAAAAATAGCTAAAAAGTTATTGCAAAGGTTCCCTGTAACTTTTTATAGACCACTGAGCTTGTTTGTGTGCAAGGTCCTGCATCTGGGTTGGGGCAATCCCAAGCATTGATACAGGCTGGGCAGCGACTGGCTTGAGAGCAGCCCTGAAGAAAAGGACTTGGGGGTGCTGGGGGATGAGAAGCTCAGCATGAGCCAGCAGTGTGGACTTGCAGCCCAGAAAGCAAATCACATCCTGGGCTGCAGCAAGAGAATCACAGCCAGCAGGTGGAGGGAGGTGTGATCCTTCCCCTCTGCTCCAAAAAGGCAGGGGGGGAGGTGTTACCTTCCACTTTAGAATAGAATAAACCAGGTTGGAAGAGACCTTCAAAATCATAGTGTCCAACCCATCAACCAATCCAACCCACCCAAACAGCTAACCCATGGCACCAAGCACCCCATCAAGTCTCCTCCTGAACACCTCCAATGACAGCAACTCCACCACCTCCCTGGGCAGCCCATTCCAATGGGCAATCACTCTCTGTGTGTAGAACTTCTTCCTGACATCCAAACTAAACCTCCCCTGGCACAGCCTGAGACTGTGTCCTCTTGTTCTGGTGCTGGCTGCCTGGGAGAAGAGACCAACATCCATCTGTCTACAACCTCCCTTCAGGTAGTTGTAGAGAGCAATAAGGTCACCCCTGAGTCTCCTCTTCTCCAGGCTAAGCAACCCCAGCTCCCTCAGCCTCTCCTCAGAGGGCTTGTGGTGGCTATGGAAGCAACAGACAGTGACTGTTACAGACACTTCAGCTGTTTCTTGCAAAAAAAGCATCTCCTCTGACACTTCACTTGGGAGGCAGTACTTCAGACTTGTACAGCTGTTGTACAGCTTCTCTTTCTCTAAAGAAAACAAAGAATTAGGTTTGGACTTGGGAAAGGGAGGCTGGAGAGCGATTTACATGGACTTAATCCTCAAGCGTTGTGGTTTGTTTTGGGTTACTTGGGTGTTTTCCTCCTTTTTTATGCTAGGATCAGGCAATAACCTGACTGACTCCTTGCTTAAGATGCACTCCAGTGAAAACAAAGCCCCTTCAGTACCTTTTCTGCTTCAGCAAGTTAAAAATGCCTTTTTACAACCAGTAACACTTCCTGCACACTGCTCAAGACGGAAGAGAGAAATCTCCTCCCAGTTGTCCAATTACTTGAACGCAGCCCCAGCTGTTTGTGCTGCCAAACCTCCTGCCTCAGAGCACACAGACACGCCTGTCATCCGCCCAGGTCCACCGCCACGTGTCACCACCGGGACACCACCACCTCGCCTCTGCTCCCTCTCCCTCCCCTGTAATAAACTCCCAAAGCCGATTGCTAGTTGACCTCGATTGGTTTATTTGAGTTGTACACTTTGTCCCTCACATACAGTTATTTCAGAGTCCTGTACTGTTAGGATTTCTACAAAAATATCCATTTTTCAAAAGCAGAAAAGGAAAGATATCTTTTAATATATAAAAGGGGGAGGAGGGGAAAAAAAAAAGGTGGGGGCAAAAAAAACCAAAAGCTAAATCTGACATTTCATTATATCCTTAAAAACATTCCAGTCTATTTACAGGTGTGTAAAAAACCCAAAGGAAATGGCCAGTCCTCTTGGTCTAGGGAGCATGTGGTGCCTCGCAGGGGTTTCCTTTCTTCTCCCCGTTCCCAAACCTTGCAGTTCCGTGCCAGACTCTTCTTGCATTATTGCCTCAAAAGACATACACAGTGTTTTTAAAAGGTTTGTTCCAAACCAAGGGGAGCGTCGAGGGAAGAGCTAAGAAAGACTCAGCATTTAAATCCACAGCAAAACATTAAAGCTGCAGGCGTGAGACAGCGAAACAAGGAGAGGGAAAAGGAAGAGCATTTCGAACGCGCTTGGTCGCCTGGTAGAGCCCATCACAGATCCTTCTGGAACTGCACAAACTGCTACTCTTTACAGCCAAATCTGGGGTCTGTTTTAAGTTAATGCAGTGATCACGTTCCAAAATGATCTGCTGTCAGCTTTACACAGTACATGCTGATTACAGCGCAGTTCCTTACTGCCCAGCGCCAAACACTAACAACATCCAAGGCATTCCCCATGAGCTTGGCAATGGATGAAACACCCCAAGTACAGCCTTCGTTTCAGGTAGTAGTTGCATGGTTCTCCTGTGGCAGCCTTCTCTGTCCCCAGCAGTGTGCAAAGTAAGCCTGTTTTTAAAAAGGATGCAGGTGTGACTAGCACCTAATTCTGTCATTACAATTATCTGTTTGGAGTGGTAAAGGGATGGGGGGCAGAAAGAAAGGTCAGTGATCAGCAGTCTGAAAGGAACCGCAGCACAGCGCTGGCTGCTGCTTCCCACAGCTGAGGAATGAAATCTCTTGGCAAAACAACTGCCACAGGGAAACAAAAAATAGCAACTTCAGCCTATTGGAAATGCTCAGAACCAGATTCCCAGGTAAACAAGTTTTAAGTCTGAATGTAGTGCTACTAAAATAATTTAGTTACTCCAGATTTCCACTGGTTTAAAATCAGGTTAAAAATGCCTTAAAAAAACCCAACATGTCTGAGTACTCATTCATATTGTGAAGTCCCTTTTCCAAGGCATTCAGTGACAATTCTAAGCCCCTGCATCACTCCTATGCCAAGATAAACTCTCTCCTCCCAATCACTGATGCAGGACTTGCACCAAATATTAAAACAGCAAATAGACAAAAGGCAACACAGAGTTACAGGGAACTGCTTTAAAGCACACCATTCAGAGTGGCTGGGTGAAGAGCCTTTTTGATGCAGGCTCTGGAGTATCTTTATGTCTCCTCTGCAGCATGATTTACAATCATCGAGAAGAGAAGGAAACGCTCCAGGGGCGTGTGGATCCTGGTGGATCCAATCCAGGGCACAAGGCTGCGCTGTGCACAAACACTGCTCCCCAGCTGCGGAAGAACATCGTTTGACACCCGCACAGCCTCAGTGCTGGAAAGGTGAAACTCCTGCATTACTGCACGGCCAGGGTGGGGAATTTGGGGGAGGACATCCCAGCAGCTGTTGCTGGAACAGTAAGGCGGGGGGACGACGTTCCTAGACAGAAAGCAATATGCACCACCAAGTTCAGCAGGGTTTGTTAGCATCTGGGAGCCGTTCAGAAGCCCCTCGAGCGCACCGCCGCTCCTGTTTGCAAACTCAATAGGAAAAGGTTGTGTGTACACTCATTAACAAATCATCTCTCCTAGGCTGAAAATCTCTTTTTTGTCAAGAAAACTATGAAAACAAAACAAAAAAACAAACCTGTGTACAAAAATATAAATATCTTTACAGTCTGTAGGCCCTTCACATCCAACAGCTGAACACTGAAGAGTATTCTACAGGGGTATTGAGTAAGCAGTGGCAGAGAGGAATAAAAAATACATCTTGTGATTCAATACTGCCCTGTTTCCCTGGTAATGAGGAGCGGCTTTGTTGACTTCTCTAATTAGTTTTTGCTATACACAGCTTGTGCAAATGCAGTGAGAAACCTCTGAGTACCTTTCCTGAATTCACAAAGAAGCTGAAGGTCTGGAAGGATATACACAATATTTCCATATATACATTCACATGTACACCTGGCTCCTCTGCGCTGGGCCGCGCCGGCCCCCAGCGCCTCCCGTGGTTCTGTGAAGCCACACGTCCTACCGGCACTCCCGGCTGCCGCCTGCATCCCTGCACGACGACGGCGCGCAGGGAAACCACAACAAGCAGCGGGGTGCTTCCTATTCTCTGCAGTTTTTCCTTCCACATGCCCTAAGCACGGGAGGAGGGAGGATTTGTATGGGGGCAGGAGGTAAAAGTGAGGGGGGGTTAGTAGTTTTGTTACTGTACTGTCCTACTTCTAATTACACTGGGAAACAGCATTTGCTTCCCCATGTAGTGAGAGCTGTTTATTAAAATCACCTGTGCATGAGCTCCTAAAAAGAGTTTCTGCCAGAGAACCATCTAGCACCAAAGAACAACAAATTTTCACTTCAGCCCTCTGCAGAGTCTCAGATTCCCCTTCTGCAGCTCTGGGTGACTGGTTTGAGAGTAGCCTCAGTCTCCCTTTCTGCACATTCATTCTACTCTGCAAACATTAAAAAAACAACACACACAAAAAACCCACCCCCAGCAAACGTCAACAACCCCACTTCTGCATAGATAATTTGCCTGGTTACAAAAACAGGTAATCCAGGGTTTTTTTTTTCCCCCCAAACAAGATGGCTGCCTTCCTGCTGGGGAAAAAAGCAACCCAGAACAAACCTAAAAAAGGCAATCACTTTCACTAGCCCAAGTTTGTCCTTTGACAAAGTACTCCTGTGAAGGACCCTATTTGGGAAGGATACCATGTGCCCAGCAATGGTTAGAGATCATCTGCTTTGTTTTGTTGAAGGGGGAGGAGGACACTCAGAACACAACAGTGAGGTAAAAATAAGCCAACGTGCTTAAAGTTTCATAGCACTTATTTCTGAGTTTGGGCCCTGCCCTGGGATGAGCAGAGTGCTGATGCCATGCAGAACATGGGGGCTTGCTCAACACCACCACTGCTTTGCGCTGCTCCAGATCTCCAATTAAAAACAGGTGCATTTATTTGCCTGATGAATTTGAAGGCAAGGACCCAGCAGCATTCAGTTTTGTAACCACAGGTGCTAACGTGGGCATCACTTTGTTATCCTGCCCCTCTGGGGCAGCTGCTGGTAATGGAGTTTTTGCCCCACTGGGTGCCAGTTTTGCAACTATAGGTGCCAATAAGGGCATCACTTTATTACTCTGCCCTTCTGAATCTGCTGGCAGACTTGCCACTTTTAAGCCAAGGGGTGCCAGCTTGGGCATGGGCCTCCACAAAGTGTCAGCACTACTAGCTTCAGGATTAGTTTTCATCTGCAAAACCGGTGGAGTCACATTAGAGGTCTCTGCCAAGGCTGTTGCGGTTTTGCCATTCCCACCGCTGGTTTTGGACAGCTTGGGAAGCGTATCCTTCATTTCAGTACCTATTACTATCTTTAAAACATCTGGTTCAGATGAAGGCTCCCCAGAGTTCTTCTCTCCATCAGTAAGGTCATCATCTTCTAGATGCAGCAGAAGAGGGCTTATAGAGCCACCACTCTCTGGACCTTCAGAAAGGTCCTTAAAACTGCCTCCCAAATGGCCAAACTGGAAGGAAGACCCATCTGCAGCAGCGAGATCCCCGGCTGTTCTCCGACGACCTTCTGCCTCTTCATGAGCAAAGTCAGAGTTTAGAGTGCTGGGAAGTTCTGAAGATGCATCATCATTCAGCTGCTGATTGAGGAAGGCAATCTCATTGAGCAGGGAAGTGAGGGTTTCATCAGTGTCATCGCTGTCCTCAATGCTGCTCAGTAACTCGCTGGCATCCAGATCTGCTTCCTCCATTGCCGAGGCTACTTTCCTCAATTCCATTTCTATCCTGGAATCTTTGATCTGCAGCTTGCGGAACGGCAACTCTTTTGATTTCACCCTCTCCCCTCCCAGGTCACTGTCTTTCCTCCTGGCTTGTGTTCCCACAAAGTCACCAACACTGAGCTTTTTGCTGAAGGACTCTGGAGGCTCCTTTGGACACGGCACGTTCCGGAGCTGTGGAAAGCCGTCTTTAGTTTCAAAGGAAGCTTTCGTGGGACCTGTGGAGTTTCTTCCATCTCCACCACTGTCTCCAGAACACGACTTGATTTTCTCTTCTGCAAGAATGTCATCGCTTTCAGGAGGCGATGCAGACAAGGATTTCTCCGAAGCCTGATCCCCTGCTGCCGGTGTTCCATCAGAATTACTCCTGTTCAGGTTTAGACTCATGCTCTCCTCAGCAGCCAGTGATGTTACATTAACGATCTTTGGCATCATGAAGGAATCTTCATTTTCTGCAAAAACAAAGCAGCACCCATCAGGATCCATGCTAGCCACAAGGCAATTTCTAACTACACAGACTTTGCTCACTTTCAGGTCCTCAAGTCAGATTCAGTTCACAATTTCAGCTGCTTACACAGGTTTGGTCAAGCAAAGCCTTAGAACCCTACTAAGCTTGGCTTTCAACTTGTAGAACAAGAGCAAGCTCCACATCCATTATTCCAGAGCCACTTGCCCAGACCCTTCTTTCAGCAGGCTGGCACAAAGGCAAGTGGCTATTAGCAGTTCTGTATTCTGTATTCAGTTACACCGCTGATGGTGAGGCACAAAGGAAAAGAGTGACCATTTTTCTCCCTAGTTTTTTGGGCTTTACTTTGATGCAGACATTTTGCAGTGCTGGCTTTGTGCACAATACCACAAGGACACGTCAGGGACTAAATGATTCTGTACTCTGTGCCTCTAAGCACTCAGGTTTTTCCCAGCCCCAAATCTGAAGTGAACTTTCCTTTTCCACTGATGACATGTGACTACAATGAAGCAGAAAGCCAGCTCCTTGTTTTTAACACAGCAGAGGGCAGGCAGCACACTATGGGCAGGAACTACTCCACACCTAGATCCAACACACAGCAGTCTGGAAACATCTCTCCAGTGGGCAGCAGAGTGGGCAGGGTACAGGAAGGGGGTGTGCCAATGTAAGGCAAAGATTTTCAACCACCCTTCACCATCACTTTGCACTGCAGCTTTCCCAGAAGGAGGCATTACTCCACAGACCTGTTCCAGTCCCTCCTCACCCCAATCTTGCTGAAGGCAAGGGGGCTCAGTGAGGTGAAGTGAAAACTTTCTCCTCTGTAATACCCTACAGGCCCTTCTCACCTGTTCAAAACATTTAATAGTGATTTTCTTTGAAAACCCAGACACTGATACCTCTCATTGCTTCCTAATAAGACGACAATTCACATTAATTTTCCTAAGGATAATGTTCCCTGTATGCAAGCAAAAAGATCCGTAAGAATAAAGAGCCTACCTGATTCGGGCCCTGCAGCTGGTGCTACTGTTGAGGGCACTGGGTTCCCAGCAACAGGTGACAGTGTAATAGGAATGGTAGAGTTAGTAAGGATTCCTTTTACTTGGACAGGAACTGTTGATCCTGGCAGTTGAATCATCACAGAGGCAATACCTTATCCAAGAAAAGGGGAGGGGGAGGTAAAGTGGAAAGAAGAGCTTTTTAGATATTCAGTTAAGCCTGGAAAGTAAGAACCTTCCACCTCTAGGCAAGACTTGATGCTATAAAACCATCCAAACGTGTTAAAAATAGATAGATTTGTTAAGTGAATAAGAAATCTTCTCTGTGTCCCTAATTTGAGCATAGCAAATAGTTCACGTATTTCACTTTCCTGTTGATACACTGATGGTTTAACTACATTGAAGCCCTCTTATCAGAGTCATGTTCTACCTCATCCAGTTGTGAAAAAAAGCCCAAACAAAACCAAAGACCATGTTACTCAGCAAAATGCTGTGCGCAGCTACGGGCTGCCCAGGGAGGTGGTGGAGTCACCATCACTGGAGGTGTTTAGGAAGAGACTGGATGGGGCACTTGGTGCCATGGTTTAGTTGATTAGATGGTGCTGGGTGATAGGTTGGACTCGATGATCTCAAAGGTCTTTTCCAACCTGGTTAATTCTATTCTATTCTGTTCTATTATACTGACATATCATTAACAACATGACCTATGACCATACCTGGCTGCGCTGTCATGGCAGTACTGATGGTCTGAGGGTTTAATTCAGCTTGCAACAGCGTGGAAGGAACAGCTGCTACCTGCCCCTGTACCAGTGGGCTCTTCAGCGTAAGCACCTGCCCCTGCGCAGTCATCATCAGGCTTGCCGCAGTCAGTGTGAGACAGGATGTGGTGTCCTCTGGAAAAAACAGAACTATGCCAGTCAGTAATTTGTTCTGGCCCAGCACCTGTGGTGGGAAATGACAGCCTGTGATTTAGCACTAAATACAAGTTGTGGAAGAAACTCCAGTTAGAAGGTTTACAAGCCTTAGATTAAAAAGCTGATACAGAAGCCATGCAGGCTTCAGGAACTTCACCTACACAGCTAGAGCCAGTATGTGCCATCAATTTGAGCAGTGTGACAATCCTAACTCTCCAGAGTGGTTCAGGTTTTGAGTCAGCAGCCGAAGAACCACTTCTAACTCTCAAAAATTTCTGCAGGACTGCAGTAAATCTCAGACTGCAGGACAACTCAATAGGAATTTACTTCACATTGCTCTGAAACTCAAGTCATGTTCATCTGAAGAACTGAGTAATGCTGGTCTCATCCTTACTCAAAACTAATAGTTCCCACCTTGTCCTATGCTCAATGCTGCTTCAAGAATGAAATTGCCTATACAAGGAGCCTGCATTTTGCCCTCCTGGTGCGTGCTGCTTCGATGTCTGTCACCCCTTTGTGCAAAAGGTGCATTGCTTCTAGCTCACCTGTGGTGGCACGGACTGCTTTCCTGGTGAGGATCAATGGCTTGCCTCTTCTGTTTGTCATAGGTATTTCAGTCAGCTCTCTGGGAGGAGGAAGAGGAGGAGGTGGTGGTCTTTCTTGCTGTGTGCTAGTTTTGTTTGCAACAGGTGCCTCTGACTCCGGTTGTTTCTTCTTTTTTTGTGCTTCTATTGCTTTTTGTTTGGCATAAATATATTCTAGTTTCTTCAAGACCACCTCTTCTGTATTCCCTACAGAAAAGAGTACCAGAGATATTTTTTTGCTTTATAAACATCCATGCATTTTAAAATCCCCTGCAATTCTGATGAGTAGACATCAGCTTGGACAAGCACTAGCTCTTACAGAGCAACTGCCATTTGAACATATCCCTCGCATCTCTCCTGATCAAAGTATGACTACCACACAAAATGTTGTCTCTCCCCAGTATGAAACTTCTTGGACAAGAGGTAAACTCACACAGACCACCACTGACATGAACCCTGTAACCATGAACAAACACAGAAGTTTCATAACTTTAGTTTCTACAGATACAGATTCATAAAGTTTCCAGAGAAGGAGACTCCACAACCTCCCTGGGCAGCGTGTTCCAGAGCTGTCACCTTCGAAGAAGAGAAATTTCTCCTGAACTTCAAGTGAAAGCTATGTTCTAGTTTGTACCCATTGTCCCTTATCCTATCACTGGCCACCACTGAAAATTGCTCCTCATGAGCTCCACCCTTTAGGTATTTACACACATTTGTAAGATACCCTCTGTCATCTCTTTTCCAGGCTGAACAGCCCCAGGTCTCTCAGCCTCTCCTCCTAAGAGATACTCCAGTCCCCTCAGCATCCTCAAGGCCCTCAACTGGACTCTCTCCAGTACCTCCTTTTCCCTCTATGAACTGGGGAGCCCAGAACTGGAATCAACAGTGCAGATGCAGTCTCTTCAAGGCAGAGTGGAGGAGAACCTCCCTGAAGGACTTAATATGATCAAAGCTGAAGTAACTATAGTGGCCTGTTTTCTGCTTAGTATTTCTGTTCTAAAGCCATGGCCTGTGTTTAATTAAGTGTGTATTTAACTACCTCTCCTGAGCAAGGATTTTTTAACTCCTCAGTTTTGAGGTACTTCACTAGGAATGCAAAGCATCACAAAACTGCTTTGTGAAGTTGCTTACTTTCATTCCCTGCCCAAGAGGCCTAGCATACATTTCTGGATTAAGATGAGGGTTCACTGAAATGCTTTCTAATTTGACTTAATTATTTTCTTCTTCCTCAAAGTACCTCAAATATACAGGAGCAGATTCACATAAACACATGCTACATGAGTATCTTTTATTTCTACTTCACAGACAGTCTCCTGGGTTTATTCCCAGACAGTAAGAAGATGACAAGAATAATTTAATGTTTGGTTTCCTCACACACTTTTTGGCACCAGCTGAGCATGTGTCACAGCTTTCCTACACTTCCAAATGTGACAAAGACAAAATAAATACCACATGGCTTTGTCTTGAAGTGCCCAGGTGAGCAGCAGCTCAGAATACTGCCAATTTTGTATTAAGGATAGAGCTGTACTAAGGACAGGGCTAGACACTACTAACCCCTAGTTGTCGGAGAAAAGCAGTACAAGGATAGTTATTTGCCAAGCTGACCAAAGGACTCTGAGGTTTCAGTTCTGATCAAAGACAGCTGTGTACATTTGTAAGCAGTGAGTAGAAAAGGGCTTTGAGGAAGTGACCAGTGACAGGATGCTGGGATTGTTTAGCCTGGAGAAGAGGAGGCTCAGGGGAGACCACATTGCCCTCTACAACTACATGAAAGGTGGTTGTAGCCAGGAAGGGGTTGGTCTCTTCTCCCAGGCAACCAGCACCAGAACAAGAGGACACAGTCTCAAGCTGCACCAGGGGAAGTTTAGGCTTGAGGTGAGGAGAAAGTTCTTCACTGAGAGAGTTGTTAGTCATTGGAATGTGCTGCCCAGGGAGGTGGTGGAGTCACCATCCCTGGAGGTGTTCAAGAGGGGATTGGATGTGGCACTTGGTGCCATGGTCTAGTCATGAGGTTTGTGGTTACAGGTTGGACTCGATGATCCTCGAAGTCTCTTCCAAACTTGGCGATACTGTGATACTTTCCCACCACCACCACTACAGCATACTCAAGGCCCAGGAGTATGCAGAGATCATTCTATACTTCCTTTGGGCATAAAGCAAAACAAAAGCAGTTCTATCAGCATGATGAGTCAAAAGCTCTGCAGGTCTTTGTCTTCAGGAGTCTAAATTTTATGGGAACTAATGACTCACCTGGACCTAGAGGATTACTCCACTCACTCCCGCTCTTAAAAACCTTTGCTTTGATTATTCCAGCTAGTGGGCATCCAAAAACAGTCTCACCTGAAAGTGTGGAAACTTTTCGAATCAAAGTATCTTGGGTGCGTGACAGCAACTTCTTCTGTCCAATAAGTTTATCTGCCTGATCAGTCAATCCTTGGATTTCTTCATAGGCCTAGAAAAGTGTCAGAGAACCGTGTTATAAACCAACGAGGTGCGTAACAGTTAAACAATTATCCTTCCCAGAAACCTTCACAAAAGTTATGTAGATATCTTCATCACCTTGAGACTCAGGACTCAGAGGAAGCATGTGAAGTGCTACATCATGCCAGCTTTCCCCAAACACAAGCTAAGAAGTGACAAGCATTTTGTTCTTCCTTCCTCCAAGGTGTGGTTATTTTAAATCCAGCTTCTACCCCACAAGATCATAGAATCAATAAGGTTGGAAAAGACCTCAAAGATCATCAAGTCCAACCTGTCACCCAGCACCTCCTGACTAACTAAACCATGGCTTCAAGTCCCACATCCAATCCCTTTTTGAACACCTCCAAGGACAGTGACTCCACCACCTCCCTGGGGCAGCACATTCCAATGGCCAGTAACTCTTTCTGTGAAGGACTTTCTCCTCACCTCAAGCCTAAACTTCCCCTGGTGCAGCTTGAGACTGTGTCCTCTTGTTCTGGTGCTGGTTGCCTGAGAGAAGAGACCAACCCCTTCCTGGCTACAATCACCCTTCAGGTAGTTGTAGACAGCAATAAGGTCTCCCCTGAGCCTCCTCCTCTCCAGGCTAAACAACCCCAGCTCCCTCAGCCTCTCCTCACAAGGCTTGTGTTCAAGGCCTCCCACCAGCCTCGTTGCCCTTCTCTGGCCACGTTCAAGTGTCCAGAGATTCTCCTCCACACTTAAGCTACAAAATACTTACTTGCTTGAGAATGTAGGATTTGGAGACTTTGGGAAGGTTGTTTAACCCCAGAGCCTTCTTCAGCTTATCAAAGAGATCTCTCAATTCATTACGCCGCCGGCGCTCGTTTGCTGTGTGTGTCTGGCGGTAATGAGCAAAGGCTTCTGCTTCAGACTTCAGCCTCTTGTTCTGGAACTGACGTTTCTGCTGGAGAAGTAACCGTAGGCACCAGTTTAAAGGAAAAAAGGGAATGTCATGGCAGACAGTGTTCAAAGGCATGCCTGATTTACAAGGTCTGTACAGACACCTGAAGGTTTCATGTCATGCTGTTCTGCTCTTACGTCTTCAGCCTCAGCAGCACAGGCAACAAGCGTGAAATGCCAACCAAAAGAAATGACCAACATAATCACACCAAACCTGAAGGAAAAGACCATGGGCAGCCCCTGCTTGTCATAAGCTTTCCCTTTTTTTGCAATACAAGGCTACTGAGGTCAACCACAGAATGACAGCAAAAATCACACGTTTGAGCCAATTTAGGTTGTTGGTTGATTGTCCGAAAAGTCTCCTAATGAGTGAAACAGCCACAGCAAATACAGGAAGCTTGAATTTCCCCCTGGAGCTAAACTGGGTTGATTTCTGGTTTGTTCCACGGGCACATACAGGTTAGGGCCTAGAGAGATTATAGGCACGAATGCGAAAGGCGGCATTGAAACTTGTCACCCCAGACATCTAGCAAGGAACAGAAAGTGTCAGGCAGGCTCTGATTGTGAATTTGCTTAGGCTTCCAAAACCGTTGGCAGGCACTTAGAGTAACTACTGACAGCTGCAGATTTGAAGGCTTCCTGTTTCATCATCGCTCCTACAGGTCTTGTACAACTGTGCTATTTATTTCATGACAAAGCAATATTTACAAAGCAGCACTCCTGTGGGTTTTGTATCTTGTATTTGTAATTTAGGTCTGCTCCAAACCTCACTGAATTAGTGGAAATACTCCCCCAGGTGCAGTGATACAATTTCTGAGCCTGCTGGCCTTGAGAGGAATTTGAAGAGTGTCTTGACATCTGCTTTGCCCTTATAGGCATACCAAGTACAGTAAGACTGTAACTGCATCTGGTCTTGTGTCAGGCACCAGGTTCCTCTCAAGGAAGGGCCTCATGCCGTAACTTGAAGGGCAGACAGAAGAATACATGGAGAAGGCGAGGCAGGCAGAGCAACCTGGAACCCATCTCAATCTCAGGCAAAAGCATATGGATCAGTCTGCTCGAATGTGTAAGACCTGTACCAGGCTCATGCTCCACCTCAAAGCCCCACCTCACCCCAGCAGGTAGCTGTAGATCTGACATCAAGTACACCACAGGAAGTTACCATGAGCAGGTAGGGAAATTAATTCAAATCCACCCTAGAATACAGTCTAAGCTTCGGAAGGATTGCAATGACTTTGGGAAGGACTCTGTGTTATGTTTTTCAGCTACTGCTCTCAGAAACCCTTCACCCTGTGCCTGTTCAACCTTCCATACTGTCTTCTTCCACACGTGAAAGCATTTCTCGGTTGTTCATTATCTTATGTGTGCCATAAAAATTATTTATGCCAAGGACACAAAACCTAAGCAAGCATACAAATAAATAAGAAGCAGCTATCCCACCCAGCCAAGTCTGAAACCCACTGATGCCAGTAGCAGTCCCTTTTCTTTAATGAGATTTGGACCGAGCCCCTCCTCCCCCCCCCGCCATACACACATTCGGCTTCTGGCATTTAATTGTAAATATATGGAAGGTAGCCAAATAGTGTTCAGAGCTGCACTGGAGATGAAGGCTTATCTTTACAATGGAGGTGTAAGGAAAGAGGAGAGCAAACATATACCTTGGCACGTTTTTCTGATAATTTTTCATCCGAAGATTTACGAGCATGGCATCTGGAAGAAAGGTAAAAAGTGTTTCCCAACGCTACTCATCTCATGCACTCTGTCCTCATCGACTACATTCCACCAGCCCAGAATTGCTCTTTTTTTTTTTTTATCCCTTGAAATTAACTCTTCTTGCATGACTACATGAAAGCAAGACGCTGCTGAGCTTTCCCAAGAACAGTGAACTCTATCTCCAATGCCATTTGGTCCTGGGGAAATAAAAGGAGCTGTAACATTAACCCCCAGTGCAAAAGACAAACTATTTCACTATATGCCAAAGAGAATAAATTCAGCCTGTGACCAATAGCTCCAGAAAGTATTATTATTGTTTTTCAATTATGTTTTGATTCTTATTTGAAAAAACCACCAGTTCAATACAGATGGCAGAGCAATCCCACCCCCAGCAAGACCCAACCAAAAATTCCCATCCTAACAATGGCCTACTCATACCTCAGGAGCTTCAAGAAAACACAGAGCAATACACATTTGAAAGAACTCTTTTTTTACAGAGCATTGCACATGGTTTTCTCTATTATTAAAAAAAATATATCTTAGCCATGTACAGCAAAGTCACCACCTAGGGACAGAAGTTGAGCTGTATCTTTGAAGAGAGGAGGGAGAAAACCAGGGGGGGAACTCTCTGGGTGGTATATAATGTCACCAAACAAGATTTTGTGAAGTTTCTAGAAAAAAACCACCCTAAACCAAACTAAAGATGCAAGTTCCTCATTCTTTTCTTTGGTGCAACTGAGCAATAACCATGACCATCTTTACATACCTCAAGCAAGTCATGTTTGTTTGTACTTTGCTGTTTGTCATTACAAATGCAATGGCAGCAACGGTAACAAAACCAAACAATTAGCTCAGAACGACAAAAGCCAAGCTATCCAACCATGGCAGACTGTATGTAAGAAAATACTTCTTTGCTGGGGCTATAGTCCCAAAGACAAAGCTTTCATTTACAGGATCAGGGATTAAGCTAATGACTGCTCCTCCTGAAACAAAACTACCAGCAAGAATAAACAAAGCTTGCAAAGTCACATGTTAAACAAAGATGACCCTGCTCATACTGTTTGCAGGAGGGAAGGTTATTCTCTCATAGTAACTTTACATTCAAACTAAGGCATCCCCATGAACAAATCATTAGAGGGGAAGAGGAAAAAAGGACTAAGACACCTTGAATCTGCTCTTAGTTCTGACAGCCCCATCCTCACAGGCACTGGGAAGCACCAGCGCTCAGGAAGACCTGGCACAAGCCTCACCTCATCTTACCATCACATTAAACCTGTTCAATAGGTTCATTCAACGCCAGCTCATCAATCAAATGCAAAGCTGTAGTGCTCTCCAAGGATGCTTACTTCTGTTTGGAAGGCTTGGAATTAGCAGCTGTGGCCTTCAGACGGGCAAGGTTAATCTTCTCTGAAAACTCCTCCACGGTCTCAATGTCCACCTGCTCGTCATCCTCACTGAATTCACACGAATCCTGGAACAGTTTGTGTTGTGTTTTTTAAAATGAGTATCTGCTTCAGCAATAGAGCTCAGGCCAAAACAGTTTCACTTCAGTCTCAAAAGAGGTTACATTATAACAATAAGAACTATTAAAGAATCAACATCTCCAGCTACTCTGGGCAATAAACAGTGCTAAGCAGGTGGTTAATTTTAACTGGCCCCTCCAGGAATTCCTCCCACTAGCAAGCCTGCAAAATCAATTTTGGTGAGGGCAAGTCCCATCTTTTTCATTGATGCTTTTGCCATGGGTGGGATAAAAGGCTGTCACAGAGCAGAGCTTTCCTGCTTCCACTTTCAAATAAGATTCAACTGCCTTTGCAACCTACTACTTAGAGACTCTTTCTAGTTAAATGTTTTAGACACAAGTTGAGATAGTTATCACCTTGGTAATGGTTTCCCATACCTAGGACAGCAACAGTCTGAACATCATACAATCAGGCTTCTTAGGGTCATACAGTAAATAAGCTGCTTACAAGAAGAGTCTGACTTTGGCTCTTTCCAAAACTTTGCCCATTAATAATTTTAGATAATTAGACTTAAATCACTTTTTCTCCATGTTTGCCTGACCAAGAAAACTTGCTACCCTCTGTGAAGGCAGAGATGGAAAACTGCAGCAAGTGCTGTTAGCAAGAGTTAAATAGCAATCTTGTGGTCATTTGCAGCGCCAAGTGATTCCCCCTCACTCACTCCCCAAAGAAGACAAGCCTTATGCAACCTGTTTTTCACATTACAGTTCTTATTGAAGTTATTATACTCTTTGGTCTGCTTGCAGAATGCAGAACTCTTTCTCCTCCTTCAGTAAGAAAATGTAATTATACTTCCATTCTGTAGCCTATTTAATGAAGTTCCCTCAATTAACACAGTCTTCCCTTCCTCCTATTCTTTTCTTTTCTTCCTTCTCTTTGTCCTTCTTTCCTTTCTTTTTGAGGAGATGCAATCTCCTCCTTCTCTGAACAGAATACTTACCTGAAATAGATGCAAAAAGTTCATCACTAAGAACCCGTAAGTGTGGAACAGGAGGGGAAAAAAAGCAATGGGCAACTGTGGATGATTAAATGGCTTCTAATAAATGCTTCTCATAGTACTGATTATTTGAAGCTATCTGCAACTCTGCTGTTTTAGGAAATCTGATTAGGAAGGAGAGTGTTGCACTGACTGATGACCACAGATTAGACTTACATACAGCACTGCAACAAAACCAAGCAAAAGCAGCCTAAATTGACTACACGACTAAGAAGTGGTTAAGGATACACATTTCCAATCATTGGTCATGAAATTTACTGCACCTATATTGAAAAGATTAAACTTGTAATCAGACTTAGTTGATTTAGAGCCAACCTTAGATGATAACTTGACAGATAAGCAGGATCTCTAATAACCCAGTATTTGGTATCATATTTGGCTTCTTCATACCGACTAAATGTGGCCTTTTCTACACCAACAAACAGGAAAAAAACCCCAAACAAACCCAAAACAAACAAAAAGAACACAGCCCAGAAACCCACAACTTGCAGTTAGATCTAAAACTCAATGATCAACACCAAACCTGCACCATTCTGCAACCAGAATGACCACTACTATGAACCATGCTCCCACATAAAAGTAGCAGTATGTTTTAAACCTTGTCTAATGCATCACCTCCTGTGGCTGTATGATTAAGGCTACAGACAAGTGGAAAAGAAATCACTGTTAGAGATAAAGCAAGCCTGCACTCCTTTGCTAAAGGCTACTCAGGGGATACAAGCTCTGTGAAGTACAGCAATGTGTACTTTGTAGCAATATAGCCCTTAGTAAAGTACATAGTGAGTCTATGTGCATAGGTATATATGCAAAAGAGCATAACTGCTTATTAAGAAGAGTGCCTGTGCATCCTTACTTCTACAAGGTGCAATGCACACTTCCATGTTCTCTGTCTCTATGCTTCTACAGAGTCATGTGTTTTGGGAAAGAGCAGGGAGAGTGACCTCAGACAAGCAATGACTACCAGCCTTTGAGAACAATCTCATGGTTGCTTTCAAAAATACTGACATTAAAGACACCACTTCCTCTCTCTCCAGGAAAGCAGCTATGATACCTGCTGAGTTCTGTACTTAGAAAACAATTAAGCTAGTGCTCTACTAGTAATAACTTCTGGGGTTTCTTGCACCTATTATTGTACTATGCCATTAACAGTCCATGTTATGAGTATAAAGGGCAGCATGGAGGCAGAACAAATGCTCATTTGAGTTGGAAAGCATGGTACTGGTACTGGCACTGGCACTGGCAGGAACTTAGGGAAGTGCTGTTTCTCCCTGCAC
Organism: Melanerpes formicivorus; assembly: GCF_026170545.1. NCBI lineage: Eukaryota > Metazoa > Chordata > Aves > Piciformes > Picidae > Melanerpes > Melanerpes formicivorus. The sequence continues at coordinate 860,443 of NW_027142410.1, forward strand.
ACAAAACCCCATAACATCCTCATTTGTCCCATCTTGTACATATCCTCCCACAAAGCAAGACCTGCTTGCACTGCAAGCTGGTAGAGCACAGAGAAAATAAACTACCTTTACCCAAGGAAGCAGTGCTGATGCATTCTAATTTTGAACTTGACAGGCTGGTCAGAAGCTGCAGGTCACCACTGTCCCCCAAGACAGCAGCAGAGTGCAAGTCAGGAGACAACATGTTCCTGGGACCTTGGTGAGGTCCAAGCAAATGCTGCTTGCAGTCTAGATCCAGAACTCATACACAGGGGCCACTGAAATTTCAATTAAGTTAAGGCTACATTGCATTTCAGCATAGGGATTTCAACAGCTTTCAAACACTGCCTGTGAAACACAGGCAGCTTTGTCTCCTGTCTGAACAGCTCTGCCTCCTGAAAGAAGCTGGAGAACACTGCTTCAAGCATATTGTTTATCCAAACAGCCTTCTCACACCTGCTTTATTTGTTATGGACTTTGTAAAGATCCAATTTTAATGAATGGAAGCAACTTTTGGGGTATTCTTTTTAATCAAGTAATTTTGTTCTAAGAGAACAGACTGATCCATTTGCACAAAGTCACAGAAAGGCAGGAAAACCACAAACTTAACTGAAGATTTCAAATTCTAAGCCCTTAATTGATGAGCTGAGGTGCACAGAATGAACTAGAGGAGTGCTGAAATGCCAAGAACTCCTCAGCTGAGCAGAACAGGAGCTTGAATCTGAAATAAAAGTCTGATCACTGGGAAGAGTGGAGGAAGCAGAAAGCAAAAGAAAGGATGCTGGAAGATACCAAAACCGCAACGTCTCCCTCGACACAGACCTTCTGCTGAGCTGCAACAGGTTATGTAAATATGCAGCATAGCTGCTTCCACAGTTTTTTTTAATCCTTCCCAGAGCCTGAGAAGGAAAAGCATCCTAAAGCCAGGGGAAAAAAGCCTGCCTGAACAAAGAGTATTCAAATAGAAAGACACTTATTTAATTTACAGAACTACTGAACAGCTACATGCCCTGATGCTAGAAGCATTGCATGTGGGAGAGGTACATGCTTATGTCACGTTAACAGATCACATTTTATGACAAGACAGATCACATAGCACACTTTCCATTCTTGCCTGCTCTCACAGGTCATCTATAAAGCCTCCCTGATACTTTCTCTGGCTTTCCCACTTTCTACAGCACCAATGCTGCGATTCCACATGCATGGGAACAAACACTGTACTACTCTGTCTAGAGTTCATTTGGACAGCACCACAGTGCAGGGAAGGCAGATGTGCAGGGTAGTTCAAAAGACACTACAAACCCCAGAGTAAGAGGAATGAAACTCCAGGAAATTAGCTTACTGTAGAAACACTACCATGGACAGATTTTGAGTGCTAATAACTTACACTGGGCTACCCAAAGGGTTGATACTAATTACCCAGCTCAAGCTGTTGGCATAGTGGGAATTTCCACAATGCTGTCTTACTGGACAAACAGTATTCAAACCCCAAAATGGGGAGGGGAAAACAACAGTAAAAACTCTCCACTGCCCCATGAAGACCTTCACATCTTTAAGTTTATAAATCCTGAATATGGACACAGGCACACAAAAAAGACCATTATTTGTCTGTCCTTACATCTAGTAACCAAGAGAAAAATGCTTCAAGATGGTAAATCTTGCCTCTTTACCTCTGACTTCCTAACAACACAAAAAATGTCTTTGACCTTGTGAAGGTTGTCAGAAGTCCAGTGAGGTGCTGCCAGAAGGACACCTACTCTTTTGAGGTGCTGCCAGAAGGACACCTACTCTTCTGTAAGTTCTGCCATGCTGACAGTAGGCTGAACCTTATTCATAGCCTAGTAAGACTTCTTGTCAAGGTGCACAACTTTTTAAATGCTTGTGGAAGCATACTTTGAACATCAATCTTTCCACACGTCCTCTAATGACCAAATTTCTCAATGCCTTTGAACTTGTACAATTCCTTAAGGAATGAAGACACAAGGGGCACAACCTGGCACTACAACAGAAGTTCCAGTGTCACTGCAGAAATGTCAGCACTTTTGCCCTGTCTGTATTTCAATGCCTGTTTCTAAGTCCTCTCCTCTTATCTGTCTGTTCCTGGCAGCCTACATCCTATTGGCAGTTTGTAAACAGCAAACCGTCTGATGGTGGAAGTTAGGCTGGAGGTTAGGAGGAAGGTCTACACAGAGAGAGTGACTGCCCATTGGAATGGGCTGCCTGAGGAGGTGGTGGAGTCACCATCACTGGAGGTGTTCAGGAGGGGACTTGATAGGGTGCTTGGTTGCATGGTTTAGTTGGTTGGGTGGTGTTGGATGATAGGTTGGACACAATGATCTTGAAGGTCTCTTCCAACCTAGTCTAGTCTAGTCTATCCTATCCTAGGCTACCCTACTCTCAGTGACAGTGCTGAGAATGGAGGGTAGATGGCAACAGATGTTGTTAGGCTTTACCCAAGCAAATGCCTCCTTTCTGGATCTGTCTTCTGTGCTACACCACCTGCAGATTTCATACAAGTTCAGAACATGCAAAAGTTTGTTAGAACTTCAATCACCCCAAAAATATGACACTTGCACTTTTTATTAAGCTTCCAATGTTATGATGATTAAAAGGGTATGGAAATGGTGTGAAAGTTCATCTCAGGAAAAGAATGATTGGAACCCACCTTTTGGCATCATCTAAAACAAAGCAGATTGCCAGCCCCAAAAGCTGCGTTAAGGCTAGTAAGTTGAACAGGACGACGGGACTCATCTGTAGCATCAAAATACTACAACAACCCCGGCATGGTTTCGGCTTAAGCCTACAAGCACTTAGGTGAATGATTCACAGACACAGTCTAGGACTGAGCCCAGGCCAAGTAGTCATTCTCAAGAGACATTCCAGATGCAATCAACACGCCTTGGAGATCAAGAGTTTGGCATCACACCCCAGACCATTGCACTTCGTTTGTCCAGACAAGAAGTCCTGATATTGATTAGTTTGTTTATATAGATATTCTCAGGCGCTTTGATTCACATCACCAAATGCACAGCAACCAATTCTGCTAAACTTCTTTTGAAGCAATTCTTCATAGGAAAAGCAAAAAGCAAAGATACCATCTTAACAAGCTTCTCTCTTTGTTGTTGAGGAGAAGTTCACAAAAGCCTCTCGAGGCACTTACACAAAGTTAACACAACAATGTAATCTAAAGAGCATCAACATGCAAAATAAAGAACAGGAAAGGTGTTACTGCAATAAGAACCAGTGTGGGGAAACATACTAAAAAAATAAACAGTTATAGCTACTACAGGTAAGTAGCAATTATCCTGCATCTCCCTGGAGTTTCTAGGGGCTTCAATGGCTGCTTCCTGAACAATTCCAAACTAGCAGTGAAAGGGCTGTCATTAGTACTTCCACTAAACAAAAGCACCAGTGGACATGCATGTAACACTTTGTTTCTGTGTTTCCACTAGCTTAATGAAACAAACTCCCTCTTTATATGATCTGCTTACATGATCTGTCTTCATTAAGCCTGACAAACAATACCAGTACAGCCTGTTCTGTAAGCACTATGCTGATAAAAGAGCACATCCTAGTGAAAAAGAACAGAGACTCACTTAGATTTCAAACTGAATTCTCCATCAGACACTGACATGCTAACTTAACTTGAAGGCAGCACAGGTTGAGAAGACAAGAACTCACCCAAAGTCTAGACAGGCTTTTACAGTCCTCCAATATCTCACTGCTCTGGTTGCCACCTCTACAACCAAAGTAGCTTGCTTATGTTTGTGTGAGCTTATGGCAAAGCCATAGCCCAATATGGCTTACCAAATCTGAGGGTCAAAGCCTGCATAGTAAGTTTCTGCCAAAACAGTTCTTATTATCTCCTTTCTGCCCCCCACTTCCTTTCATCATCCTTTTACAGGACAAAAAAACCCAACATCTTCAAAACATCAAACCTGATAACAGGTTTCTCTGTGACCAAGGCATTCTATCACCTCTTGGCTTACCCAGGTTCCTAAGACTACCTTGTTGCCTGGAACGTTTATCCACCATCAGGCATGAATCAGCTGTGGTTCTCAGAAACCTGATGCTAACTCTGCAGCTGTTACTGAAGGACACAGGAGTTACCAGAATGTCACTCTGACTCAAGACAAGACAGCAACAGCTCACTTTTCAGCTTGGAAGAACTTCCACAAATTGCACGTGCTTTCGATTTCCTCACCTTTGTGCAGCTGAGGTGCTAACACCTTGCCTGAGAAGAGTGAGCTGGAATATGAACTGAGTAGTCCATTTTCCTGGAAGTTAAAATAGATCACCCAAAAGCCAGGGCTGCCAACTTGATTGAGTTATTCTGGATATGGTTAGCAGCAAAAGAAGCCTGATTTGGTTTTCACCTGCAAGAGGACTACATTTAACACAGAAAGGGCTGAAAGAACTACATACTTTCCAATTCCTGAAGACACCAACATAATCTCTTCTTCTTTTGTTTGTTCTTCAGTTCTCTCCCAGGTTAACCTTTCTCTTCCCCCTTTTATCTCATCCCTTACTTCTTGACTGTCTCTCAAAACCTCCACTTCACAAATTCTAAGTAACACCACACTGTTTCTTAAGCAACATACGGATCCAGAGGTATGCCACCAAGTTACACATGGGGTTGTTTCAATTTGGGGGTGAAATTTGATGGAAACTCTATAAGCATCAAGATCTAAATATGATTTTACTGTAGTAGCCACAATGTTTTACCCCTGTTTTCTGACTTCCAAAGCAGTTTGTTTTCTGTTGAATATGGCATGAGAGCTTTCACACACTACTTAAGAGTATTTCTGGATTTCAAGGGGAATTTAAGGAGAAATTGAAACATTGCTTCCAGAAAGGAACATTAACTAAGGGCTACAAAAGTTAAGCAGAAGGACAGAAGGAAACACTTTAACAGAGACACTAGACTGGCTGCTACATTTTAGGATCGTAAGTCCTATTATGAAGAACGAAGTAGCTTGAGTAAATACTGGAGGAAGATGTGCAAAGGTTCTACTACAGGTTGCTTCATGTAACTCCAGTTAGCTGAAAAATGGGCAGTTTTTAAAAGGCCCCTACAACCTGGGCTATGAAAAAGCACAGAACTCAGAAGAAGTCAGAACACAAACATCGCATTTTGTGTCTTTCAAATCCGCGTGTTCCGACACGGCCGTTAGTTGATTCACCACAACAACAAATCTCCTCTTAAAACAGTTAAATGCTTACCACTTTTTCAACATCTACTTCCTCTTCACTTGGATAGTCAGAACCGCCATCCAGCATCTCATCAGCAGAATCATCAGTTTTTTCATCCTCCTCTTCATCCTCCTCTTCCTCCTCCTCCTCCTCTTCTGTATCATCGGCAGTGACGTCAATAATGGGCACGTAACTCCTTTTTTGATACCTGGGCTCCTGTGTCCTCCATTGTGCTGCCAGGAAGTCACTTTTCTCAGTGCTATCAGCCCTGTTTTCCACTTCCATTCTATTTTCTAAAGCGGGTACGATGCTGGATATTTTGCTCCAAGAACTGTTGACATGTGTTACAATATCATGACCTGCTTGCAATCCTTCCTGACAGTCAAAAGGATCTTGTACTTTGTTGTTACTGCCTTGCAGCTTGACAGCATGCTCTACACCTGAAGCTTTAGCTTGCACTCTTGCTGAACTGGTTTCATTTTTACTTCCTATTTTCTCTCCTATGATTTCTACTTCTGTAGAGTTGTTGTGTTTCTTCCTTTCCACATCTGGCTGCACAGCATCACACTGACGTTCTTGTTTGTTCTGAGACAGTTCAGTTCCTGCCTGTTCTGTCTTGCTCTCCAGCTGTGTATCTTGCTCTTGACTCTGGGACTGCCCAGAGCTCGCTTTGTTGGTCTCCACTTGTGTTTGTGAATCACCTTCCTCCTCTTTTACTGGTTTCTCTTCCTGCTCAGCATGTATTTGTTCCTTCCCGTCGTTCTTCAACTGTGTGGTCTCCTGATTCTCAAGGCTCTGTGGATGTGCATTATCCAGAGAAACGACTAGAGACTGACCTGATGGCTCACAAACAGTTTCAGAGTTAGTTGAAATAGCCTCCACTCCAGTTTCAGAACTGACAGAATCCTCCTTTTCATCAGAAGCCTCTTCCTCATCATTTGGCTTCTCACTAATGTACGAATGGTCAGACGATACAACATCTACAGAAACATCATGCTGAGAAGCGCTATCATCACAAGAACCATCTGGCATCACTGAGTCCTTCTCTACCACCTCTAACATAGTGGAACTTTTATCAGGTGCAACTGTGTCAAATGTGGACTCCTCGACCTCATAGGACTGGCTAACTGGCAACTCATTTTCTTCTTGTTTCATACCTGACACTGTAACCTCAGGCTCTGTAACTTCAGTGTCATCTGAGTGTGAAGCCTTCCCATTCTCCTTCTGCTGTGCAGCACCTGGGTCTTCTTTCTTACATATTTTCCTATAATCTTTCTTCATCTGAAGAGATGCAAAATGGTTGAGAATGGAGTTTGGCACAGTTTTCTGTCCTGGGAGCTGAAGCAAAGCAAAACTACCTGATTGTATAGGTATGAGATTAGCAGTGGTAGACGGCACACTACCTGAGCTGCAGGTTATTTTAGACTCGGAAGTGGTTTGATTTGTCACACTGCTAGCAGCCGGAGGAGAGATCCTCAGAGTCAGAGTGCCTGCCTGCGATGCAAAGCTTGTTACTGAAGGAAGAAGAGAGGATGCTTGAGTGATTGTGGGAGGTGTAGGGGATAACTTGGGTACTGCAGCTTGGACAGTCGAGCTTGTGGCAGAAGTAGTGGAAGACAGAGAGGAAGCGGGAGGCACAGGTGGCTCAGGAGGTTTAGAAGGTGTAGGCAACCTGATTCCTACAACAGATCCTGTGAGGAAAACAAAACATCAACAAGTAGTTACTCAAAGCAATCTCCTCTTCTTTCAGTTTTAGTATTTGATGCTGTCTTTTAAGTAGCCAGCATTCTCAAGGATCAGAATGTAATCAGGCATCCCAGGCAACCAGCACCAGAACAAGAGGACACAGTCTCAAGCTATGCCAGAGGAGGTTTAGGCTTGATGTTAGGAAGAAGTTCTTCATAGAAAGAGTGATTGGCCATTGGAATGTGCTGCCCAGGGAGGTGGTGGAGTCACCATCACTGGAGGTGTTTAGGAAGAGACTGGATGGGGTGCTTGGTACCGTGGTTTAGTTGATTAGATGGTGTTGGATGATAGGTTGGACTCGATGATCTCAAAGATCTCTTCCAACCTGGTTAATTCTATTCTATTCCATTCCTATTCCATTCTATTCCTACTCCATTCCATTCCATTCCATTCCATGACAAGTTCTGGTTGGAAAAGACCTTAAGAGCATCAAGTCCAACTGTTAACCTACCACTAAACCATACAGGGTGAAAGAGCTGGTACTACATAAAGGCATATGACCTGTTGAATTTTTGTATGGAACACCCCGACAAAACAAGTGGCTGCTCAAAAAAGTTAACAGATTTAACAACAAGTTCTAGTAATAAGCTTTTTAATCACAAAGGACCTTGCATTTCAAGGCCTCTGCATTTTATTTTCCCATTTACTGGAAAACAGGAAAATGGGGATTTATTTTTTTAATTAATTTAAAAACATTCCACCCCCCCAGCACCTCTCCATAAAAGACTTCCACAGATTAAACACAAACTATGACAACATTACACAATTATACTACAATCTTTTTCACCTTCTATGGCATTCCAGAGCTCTGTAAAGCACAGGAGGAAAACCACCACCACTGGCAACTGGTTTCTCTTGAACAGCAAAAGCCCAAAGCAAAAAATAATTCCTTGAACGTGTTGCCTGACTCTTTACTACACCTCTTGCTCCAGCTTCACCTAAGGCAGGCACAGGATTGTTTTCTCTCCTCCCTACAGTTTTGTTATCTGCTGTGCTTGCTCTCACTTCTCTCTCTCTTCTCAACACCACTCTGCCTCTGTAATGTCAAGATGCTTCTTTATAGAGGGAGAACAGCAAAAACATCCCCCTGGAAAGCAAACATGCCTTTAAAGGGTATTTTGTTTATAAACATTATTTACAAATGCACACAACAAAATACTCCAACAACCACCCTACCTACCTTGGGTCAGACACCTGCAATTTCTAACTCTTTCAACCTTGTCTTCAACTATGCACTAGAGAAATAGCTGAAAACTTATTTTTCTCCTCACAGTGACTTTGTACTGCAGGGTAACATTTTATCTTGGTTTCTGATAAAAGCACTAACGTATCTGCAAACCAAACCAAAACAGAGCACCACTTCCACTGAGACACAGGTAACACTTCATTCTTTTAACAGAATCTCCAAGAATAATTTTTTTGGGATCAACAGAATTTAAGTTATGAGAGTACAATGAACAAGGCTCTGTTGTCAGAGGTTCTTTACTTGCTGCACAGAACTCCCAGATTCTGGTGACTTTGCACTGTCTGCATTTTAGACACATGGAATTTAAGTCCATAGATTCATAGCATGGGTTGGGTTGCAAGGGACCCGAAAGACCATCTAGTGCCAACCCCACTGCTATGGGCAGGGACACCTTCCACTATACCAGGCTGCTCAAGGTCTCATCCAACCTGGCGTTGAAATGCCTCCAAGGGAGGGAGCATCCACAACCTCCCTGGGCAAGCCATCCCAACGTCTCACCACCCACACAGTAAAGAATTTCTTCCTAATACCCAGTCTCCTCAAGCTTAAATCCATTCCCTCTCATGCTATCTCAATAAGCCCTTGTAAAAAGTCCCTCCCCAGCTTTCCTGTAGACCCCTTTCAGGTACAGGACAGCTGCAATAATGTGCACTGCACTGAACAATTACACGATGTTCTTCAACCACTCAAGCATAACCAAATTAGGACACTGTTCAATTACTTCCATCAGGAGAAGGAACATCAGAGAGATGCTTTTAATGCATTGTTAATTTCTGGGTGACACACTGGTCAGTCAAGGAAGAATCATTGGACTTTGTACCTGGATTGCGAACCATCATTGGCTGCACGTTGGGCTGGGCACCTGCAGCTCGAAACTGCTGCAGAGGGACAAGCTGAATTATCTGCCCATTAGGATGCCTGAACAGGTTCACAGCACCAGGGCTCCTGAGGGGCTGAAGGATCATCCTCTGCCTCTGAGTCTGCTGCGTGTTGTTTAGCAGCCGCAAAGCGGGAGATGTCTGATGCACAGGAATCAGCAACAACCGAGGACCCAAACGTTTCTCCGTTCCAGGAGACAGCTTTGGAGGAGTCTTAATTGCAGCTTGTGGAGAAACATCTTCTGAAACATTATAAAAGGCATATAAAAATCAGCCTGAGACAACAGCCTATAAATCAAGTGTTATTCTTGATGAAAACAAGCACAAGTGTTTTGGAAATGACTGGATCTCTTTAAATTTAAAACCAATTTTTTTAACTGACAGAATGCAGGTGGAACCAACCAGGCCAAAATCAAAGTATCACAGTACATCAGAGGTGGGAAGGGACTTCCAGAGATCATCAGGTCCAATAGGCTTTTCCAGGTGGTTCCATCAACATTTCTCAGCCATGACTCAGAAGAATTCTGTGTCAATGATGAGAGACTAATTCCATATCTACTTCTTGGACTCTATGCCAGCTGTGACATTCTAGCAGTTATAATTGCGCTGTACATTTCTCTAATGGGACAAGGAAGAATGTGGGACTTCTAACTCATTTCATAGCAGACCAGACTCGTTTCATTTACTGACCAGACAGCTACAGTTTTTCCCTCTTCTATTGGCTCAGGCTGGAATAAAACAAGCAACTTAAAAGATTACATTTCTTATCCTATTTTGGAAAGGAAGGTAAGACAAGTGAACCTGTATTTAAATTGTGTTTGACAGCTGCAGCCTCTCCAGCTAGGAAGAAGCCAGAATAAAACCAGTAGGTGTTTGCAGCAATAACCCAAATCACCTAAGCTTTACCTTTTTTTGGAGTCAGTGAAGGACTTGAATTAACTCCAGGTAGTATAACTGGAACAGAGCTGGGAGAGGAAACCGGTGTGGTCACCACAGATGCTGCTGTTGCAGCTGTCACAGCTGTTGTTAATAAAACTGTAGAAGCTGATGTTGTGACAACAGGACAAGTAACAGTTGGTGTTGTTACTACAGTTTTAGGCAATAATGTGGTTGTTACTGGTGCAACAAGCCCTGTTGCTGATGCAGTGTTCGCTGTGGCAGCAGGAATGGTGGATGAAGTAACAGCATAGGTGTCGATTACAGGTGCTGCAGAAGCAGCTGTGACTGTAATTGCAGAAAAACAGGCAGGTTCATTAGTTGTTGCTTGGCTAGAAGTCACACTGGGACCTTCCACAATAACTGGAGAAGTGGCGATGGCTGCAGTGACCATAGGAGACACTATGCATTGAGTTGGAGATGGCTTTGAGGGAGCTGCCGGAGCTACAACCATTACTGGCGCAGGCTTGAGAGCCAACTTCCGTGGCTCTGACACAGGCAGGTATGTGCTCGTTACAGGCTTGATACTGAAATTCTGTGACTCTGACAAAGGGAGGCGTGTGCTCATTAGAGGAATCTGCCGTAGGGCTCCGGCTCTGTTCATAACAAACTGTGCAAACATACCACCAGGTGAGGGTCGGGCAGCTGCAAATAAAAACTCACAGGTTACCATTTTTACCAATTCCCCCTGGGCCTTTCACAAGGAGCTACACTCGCAATTTCAGCATGAACCCGAGCCTTCATTTCCTTTGTACCTTGTAACTGAAAGCTTTATCACAGTCCTGAACATGCCTAACGTATTACAAACACATCTGCTTTATTTCACTTCTACAGGTCTTTTGTTGTGTTGTGTTTCCCCACTTCTTCCTGGTGACACAAAAGAATCAGGTCTTGAGGGGCTGTTCTGTATCGTGAAACTTGGAGCAGATCATTCTAATTACAGTGCAAGAAAGCAAACACCTATGAGAATAATGGGCTCAAACTGCTTTCTAAACCACTAATTCTTGCTGTAATGGCTTGTATGGTCTACATTTCACTGGTTTTCATCCCCCTTTTACTGCATCTGTATCTTACACAGCCATGGAGGAAAGAGGCCAGAGGGAAATTGAGTTTGCCATGTCCCCTTCTTGTTGCAGCGACATTTGTGCAACAGAGGACTAGATGGGACAAATCTGAGCAAAGTCAAATTATCACTACTGGGAAAATCCTTCCCATCTTTCTTTGCTCTCAAAAGCATCAGAATACTGCACCTACATCACTGCAGATTCAGACAGATGAGTAGAACAGCAGCGAGGTTATGGAGCAATTTCAACTTAAATATTGTAGTTATTCATACATCTTTAACCCCAAAGATACCAGAACACTTATACAGGTAACAACCACTTCACCTTTCAATGAAATGCATCCATCTCTTTAATACTGCATAAACATACAAAACAAGTTGCTTTATTTTAAGAGAAAAAACCCCAACACACCCATTTATACAGCAATAAAAGTTTAGGCAGAAAGAAACAAAACAAGCAATCAGAAATTAAAAGTTTTGCCAGGACACAGGTAACATCCTTTTCTCTTGCAAAGTTTCTTCAGATCTTTAATTAATGTGTGGGTGGATGGGCACTAGGTATCTCTTGTTTTGTTGTTCTGAAGTCATGCAAAATGCAACAGTTAAAGGCAACTTTCTTTCTTGGCACGCTGGGGGAACCATTTCCGTACCAACTCAGGCACAAGGACCACGTGCTTCTTCCAATACTCTTATTTTCTTTACACAAAGTGCTAAGTCCAACCCTGTTTAGCTTGTGAAATCCAATGAGGTTACAGGCTAGTGTGGTTATCTGCTGCACACCTGTTGTCTCACTAATCCAGATTTGGACCATCTTGTCTTTCACTGCTGCTTCACGCATCGCTGGTGGTCACAAGAACTCCAGTTTTAAGTGCAACATCATCAGAAAGACTAACAGTGAAGAACCACAGGTTAGAGTGATCCTTTACTCAAAATATTTTAAAGTCATATCCATGCTTGATGAAAGGAATTAAAATCATAGTAAGGAAACTCTCAAGACAAAAATCCAAGCTTAACTTTCAGTGTGTGTCCATCCACTCTTCCTTGTCTCTTCAAAGTATGCTCTAGTAGCATTAGTAAAGTAACAGCCAGCATCTGAAATCTTATTCTGAAGTAAAAAAAAACCCAACTTTCTGCTTTAAAGAGGTTATTTATTGCAAAAGTGTCTTAGGCAAGGCAGCCCTAGGCAGCATGCTCTGCTGCACAGAAATCAACAGCAATGCTGTACACTCACTCTTCACTTCAGCTTCACGCAATGTAAAACACAGTAAGAAGTTTCCAACCTACCTATCTGTCTCTGTGCTGGGACATGGGTTTTCAGAGTCGTCACAGTGGGGGTTGAAGTAGTGCTGGTGGAAGATGTAGTATTGGGAGATGATGTTGTGGGCACCTGGACTGATGGTGTCCCAGAAGCAGCTGCTTTACCATTGGATGCTACCTTGGTGATCACAGTACTGAGGGTTGAGATATCAAGTACTGTGGGTCGCAGCCTGCCTGCGATATAAGCTGCTAGCCGATTGGCAGGATGCAATGCCCCCATCTGTCCCAAAAGCAGTTTGGCCTGAGGATACCTTTTATCATTAACCTGAAAAAAGTGGAAAAGGGAAACTTTGTGAAAAGAATGCTAATTCACCACCTCTGGAGAGGTGTTTCATTTCAGGGGACTCCTTTTCTAAAAACCACTGCAATTCAGCATGGGAATTCCCAATTTCCTTACTGCCCAGGAGAACTTTAAACAACTCTGCTATACCCTCATAAAACAGATTTTAGATGCTACTCAGACTCTGAGAAGCAGAGTCCAAACGAGCACGTGACAACACTGAAATCAGCTAGTGAAGCTAGCACCTATTTGTCCTGTCCCTTACTTATGCTACAGTCCTGTATAAAAATGGGTTGGCTAAAATCCTCAAACCTAACTAACACCTAGCATCACAATAGAAAGTGTGTCATATACATTGGGACAAAACTCTGAAGAGCTTGATCAGCTTTTTTCTCATCTGTACTGCTGTTTGAGACTGTAGTTAAGGAATAGCTGACTAACTTCAAATTCAGCCATAGTGGCAACTACCTGCACATGAGATTAAGAACAGAACATCTTTCTGAATGTCTGGCTTCATGCCTAGTGACCAATATTACATTTTGGTAATGTTGTGCTTTACTTTCAGGTAGTTTGATAATATCTTCTCAAAGCCAAATATATTTAACACACCTCTACTACATGGTAATTGGCTCTTCATACTGATCAAATTTATTTACAGTACAATATCTCCTCCTACATTTTTCTCTCCACTAGCTTCTCTTTTTGAGGATGCCATATCTACAAAGTGTCATGAAAATAAATTATATGCTGATTTTCCAATTCATATGCCTTCTCTGAAAGTGGTATTACTACAGACACAAATACCTTTGAAGAATATCTTCATCCTAGCCCCACAGTAGTTCCTACCACTGATTCATCTTGCCAAGCTGGCAGCAACAGAACTGCAGGGAAAGGACTGACTTTGAACTTAGCATTTTGCAAAGAGGATGCTGGCTATTAGTGAAGATTAACAGTAAGCTGTAGCAAAAGGGAATATAATATTTACAGCTTCCTTTCAAAGTTTTGTCCCAGTGTATATTTCCTCAGAAAAGATTCTTTTCATGGCCTCTCACAGCCAGTAATTTAGAAGTATCTGTGAAATGGATCTGCAGGGAGTTCTTCAAAGCACCAAAATGATGTTCAGAGAGGTTCTGTACTTGGGCCACCAAGCCCTAAATAGACAAACTGACAAGCTAAACCATCAGACTTCACACTCCAGAGATTTCTTGTTTCTGAGCCAATCTTGAAAGGGACAATCTTATGGAGAAGGCAGGAATGCCACAAGATACTAAGAATCCTATTCTGGACAGCCTAAAGACTGTTCTCTCCTTCAAGGAGTTCTGGGATACTGGCTGAAACTGAATCTAATCTGCACAGTAAAGGCAGAGGGACCCACCTGAATCAAGCCTGAGGGGCTCATATTAGCTTTGCGTTTGTAGACGACCAACTTTCCCGCAGGAGTAATCCCTGCATAAAAAGGCAAGCCTTTGCCCCCGTGCAACTTCTCCCGCAGTTTGTCCAGAGTGTTTGCCCGCAAGGACTTTAGACTTTCTGAGGTTTTGCATGATGGCTCTTGGCTACCAGGAGTCTCCAAGACAGGCACCTCAGGCTTCTTATCCTTGTCCTCGTAGGACGGCATTGAAATTTTCACTCTGGAGGAGTAGACGGGAGGGTGGTCCTCATCCTGCGCCTTGTGTTCCGAAGCCAATTCAATAATGAAGCTACCCACTTTGAGGCACTGTGGCACATTACTGTTGATATGCTGTGATAACATGGTCAAGATCTTATTGTGATCTTCTTCCAAGTTGCAGTCAGAGATAATCTTGATTAGTTTGGTTGGTCCACCTGGAGTGGTGTGATGAACATAGGAGGTGGAAGAAGAGTCCACCTCACTATGGGAAGACCACCAGCTTTTCTCTGAGAAAGAATTGAAATAGGTTTCTGCAATACTGTGGTATTTCAATCACCTGGATATTCAAACAGTTTCATTCTGCCCACACCTCCACCCTTGTCTCAGCTGCAGGGCAACAACAAATAGAAGAACTGTTCAAACCATCACTTCCCCTTGCAGAGGTTCACCGACAAGCAAAACCTCACTGCAAAACTCATGTCACTATTTGTCACAGTTCATTCCCTGCAGCCGTACCATCTCTGGTTGCATCCCATTGCATCACAAGCTAAACAAAGCTGGGTTGTTTCAGTATGTGGATGAAAGATCTCCAAGCAACACCAACATGCAGTAGAGAGCATCGCTGGTTATTCAAAAGATGGCACTTTTCTCTTGGAGTCAGAAAAGAACCAGTGTCCTATAATGGCAAACATGCTGCTAGCAGAACTGTCTTTTGCAGAAGATGTGTATCAGGAGCATGACCTTTTGTTGTCATTAAAGATCCAAAGTCACTTTTTTGCAAAACTGGAAGGATGTTGAGCCCTGTGTCCTGGCCATTTTAATTTCACCTACCAATTCACCAGCATTTTCTAGTTGTGTTAGTTTTTCCATTCCCATCCTTAAACGTAGAGTGCGCTGTTGTATACATTGAACAGTAAAAAAATATCCAGCTCAAAAAGGCAACTATATTTCATCAGTGGATGACACACACAATGCCTCTAGGATACCTCTCATTTTAAAGTTCAGAACGTGGTTTTGGCCACTTCAGGCCTAGCCTACTTCTTTAGGAACTTGAAAATCAACCCCAGTATACATAATGGAGCAAAACTTCAATTCAACCTTGCAACCTGTACTAAAAGAATTCATCATCAAGCAACTCTAAATGAAGGATAGGTGCTCCCTTGTCCAGGAACATGAGGATCCCATCCTCACTGTACCACTACTTGGACAGTTAGCAACTCTTCAGTAACTACGAAGAAAAAACCCCCAAAAGAGTCAAACCAGAATGAGTGATGTCCATTCCTTCACAAGTATCTAATTATCACTTGAAGCCATCCCTGCTGTGCAGTATTATCTTTTATAGCTAAACAAGCTACTGCAGTACCGGTCATTTTAACCTCTACACACTGGATATTTAGTCTGCTGTACCTCCCACGTGTGCACAACTGCTTCAGAAAAGAGGAATCTGTAAGCACATTGTCAGGTTTTATTGACATTTGCAGTAACCCCCCCACACAAATGGACTTTTGTTTCATCAGTAGCTGCAACTTTTGGGAAAACAAAAAACCCAACCAATGCCAACACAAACACACACACACACACACACCCCCTAGAAATGTGGAACTACCACAGGGGTCGAATTATACTCAAGACTCAGCCCTTACCTTTTGCTTTCTCAGGCTCTTTGTCTGCCTCACCGGTTGCTTTCTCTGGAGGCTGAAGCTCTGGTTCATGCTCCTGTGGGAGGGAAGCAACGCAAATTCATCCTGTATATCTAACACACTAAACTACACAGTATCACTAAGGTTGGAAGACACCTCAAAGTTCATCAAGTCCAACCTGTCACCACAGACCTCATGACTAGACCATGGCACCAAGTGCCATGTCCAATCCCCTCTTGAACACCTCCAGGGATGGTGACTCCACCACCTCCCTGGGCAGCCAATTCCAATGGCAAATGACTTTCTCAGAGAAGAACTTTCTCCTGGCCTCAAGCCTAAACTTCCCCTGGCACAGCTTGAGACTGTGTCCTCCTGTCACAGACTATACTAGTTCATCACACTGTCACCCCGAATCATAAAATTCAGGCTAACTTGGACAATGTTTAACAATGAACTTTTAAGCCTTACATGATAATACACTTGGCAGCCAAGAATTTCCACAGACAAGACACATGCTGTAACAGGTTACGTTTACCAGCACTGCCAGGTGATTTAGGCTCCAGGTTCCACAGCCTTATCGCCATCAGATGTAAATCAAGCAAGCCCTCGTGTCGCCTAGGAGTTCCTGGGTTAAAAATTAACTTCACCATGTAATATTTCAGCCTGTTCTACAATGCATCTTAGTTACAGTGTGAATTCTTACCTTTACACTAGAACTCTGTGCATCACTTTTGACTTTTTGTTGCCTTTTCTCTGTTCTCTTGTGTTCGTTTGGTCGGACCCGTGCACAAGTCATCATACTTTCAAAGTACAAGTAGACAGGATCCTTGTCCTCCTCCCGAATCTACAAAACCACAAAAAACAATCACAAAAAACCCCAAACACAAAAATAAAACCTCTTCATTTTAGATGCACACTTCATTCAGGAAAGGGTTTTGCTTTCTAACAATGCTTCAACACCAAATCCTCAATAGCGACCATCAAAAGAAAGGCCTAACCCAATCTGCCCGCTTTGTATTACATAGCTCATGCTACACTTTGCTTCTGGGCATGGGGGAAGGGGGAAAATAGACCACCACCAGCAGCCCCAAAACCCTACATCCATCCACATACTTATGTAGGTATCAATGTGAAAGCGAGTCCAAAGTGTCATGCATCGTTCAACATTATCTGGTACACATTAATAGCAACTCCAGTATGTTTGCCCTTCAGACATAACCAGATGCAACTCTGCTGCTGCTGTTCTTCCTCTATTGCTGTTATTGCTTTTCTAAGATACTAAGGTGAGGGGAGAGGCAAAGGCAGATTCTTTCAATATTGGCAGGGAAACCTCAAAAAGACCAAAAACAAGACTCCAGAACTATACTGAACACTGTATGTCTGCAGCTCGAGGTTTGGGGTTTTTTGCAAGTAATTCATTACCGAGGCTGCATTACACAGCTAATGACTTTCACAACCATTACAGGATCAGCAATCACTTTGCCAAAAATAGCATATATGATAGCATTTTTGACACAAGGCTGTTAGTGAATCACAATCACTTTTCACCATCTGTATATTGCTACAGAAAATTCTCAACACAAGACAAGAGTTGAAGATGTATATACAGTCAGTGCATCCCAGCTTATCAACATACTTAGGAGCAGTCAGCCTCAGGCCTTCATCTCAAATGGCCCAGCACAGGAGCTTTTGGCACTGTTTGAATTGTCAATACAAAGAAAAGCAAACGTGTCTCTTTTCCTCTCTTACCACTGGATTGGGTTTTGGAGTATACACTCTGCCAGGTTTCACTCCGCTGGAAGATCTGTTCCTAGTAGGAGGCAGGACTTCAGGGTTGGATGGTACCACAGATTTAACTGGCTCAATAACAGATGGTGTTGGGATGTAAATTGGCTCCGGGTCTATTTCGCCTTTTACTTTGACCCACAATGGACAATTCCTAACAGGCTGTTCGGGCTCTGAGTCACAGATAGCTGAAAAAAAGAGAGAAGGAACACAAAACACACTTGTATTTGAAACCCCATCTAACTCACAGCAGTAACAGACATTTGTTGCTTGAGCCTGAGGTCTACTCATGTAAACCATCACTGATTTGAACTGCCATAAAACACTACTGGTTGTCTTTACTGTCTCCAGTTCTAACCAAATGTAACTGAGATTTGTCCACAAGAAAGAGGAAATTAAAATCAAATTTCCTCTACAGTAATCCTTGTTTCTCACTTGTACTGTAATAGCAGATACAGAAAAACACTGATGAATTAGTGATCTCCATTGATGTTGAATACTTAAAATCCACAAAATTCCCCCAAAACATCAGCCTTCATATCTCAGCTCTAATGGAAGACTTAGTTTATTCCAGTGGAATATGTTCACTTCTAGCTGGCTGCTGAAAATACTGCCAGGCAAGAAACTGAAAGTGTCATTCATGGTTTATTTCTGGCAATTTAGTTTTCTGAGTATACCCTAGACCTGATCTGAAACTACCCTAAATCACTCTATTTCCACTGAGATCGATGAATCATGCAGCTGTACACAGCAACCAAACATACAGCTGTAGATACTGGGTAAGATGCAAAGAGAAGACAGCATTTTAACAGAGAAGATCACCAACACTGACAGCAGTAATTATGTCACATCCTTCATCTTGGCTGCCTGAAGAGCTGAGCAAGAATTTGAATTATCAAAAAAAACTCATATTCACAGATTGCATCAGGTTGGAATGGACCTTCAAAGGCCAACTTCTCCAACTGCCTGCAGTGAGCAGGGACACTTCCAACTACACCAGGCTGCCTAGGACCACATGAAGTCTGATCTTGAATGTCTGCAGACAGGGCCACAAGCACATTCCTGGGCACCTTGTTTCAGTATTTCACCACTTTCATTCCGTATGTACAACCCCAATCTACCCTGCTCCAGCTTCAAAGCATTGCCCCTCATCCTATTGCTACAAGTCCTACTGAACACTCTTTCCACAGCCTTCCTGTAGGACCCCTTCACATACTGAAATGTAGCTGTAAGGTCTCCTGAGCGCCTTCCCTTCTCCAGGCTGAACAGGCCGTTCTCTCAGTCTGTCTTCACAGGACAAGTGCTCCACCCCTTCTGATCATTTTTGTGGCTATCCTCTGGACCCACTGCAGATCCACATCTGGCTTGTGTTGGGGGTCTCATAACTAGGAGCAGAGTAGCAGAATCACCTCTCATGACCTGCTGGCCATGCATCTTTGGATGCAGCCCAGGATGCAATTCACCTTCTGGGCTGCAAGTGCACATTTTTGGCTCATGTCCAGCTTCTCACCTGCCAACACCCCCCGGGTCCTTTTCTGCAGGGCTGCTCTCAATTTCATCAATCCCCCAGCCTGTATTGGTATCAAGGATTGGATCAACCTAGGTGCAGGACTGGTTCTCCTCAGGCTACCTCTCCAGCCTGTTCAGGTCCCTCTGGATGGCATCCCGTCCTTCAGTCTTATCGGCTGCACCACTCAGCTTGGTATTGTCTGCAAACTTGCCGAGCGTGCACTCAATCTCTCTGTCAAATATCACTGATGAAAATACTGAACAGCACTGTTGCCAATAATGACCCTTGAGGGACATCACTTGTCACCTGTCTCCATGTGAACATCGAGCCATTGACCAATACCCTCTGTATGTGGTCATCCAACCAATTCCTTACCCACTCAACAGTCCACCCATCAAATCCATCTCTCCAGTTCAGAGAGAAGGATGTTGAGGGGGACTGTGTCAAAGGCTTTACAGAAGTCCAGACAGATGACAACTGTTGGTCTTTCTTTGTCTGCTGATGTAGAAAGCCACTAGGCTGGTCAGGCAGGACTTGCCTTGGGTGAAGCCATGCTGGCTGTCTCAGATCACCTCCCTGTCCTCCATTTATTCCAGTACAGCTTCCAGGAGGATCTTTTCCCAGGCACATAGGTGAGGCTGACAGGTCAATAATTTTCAGGGTCCTCTTCTGTACCCTTTTTAAAATGGCCACAATGTTTCCCTTCTTCCAGTCACCAGGGAATTTACCTGACTGCCAGCACTTTTCAAATATTACTGGGAGTGGCTTTGCATCAGTCAATTCATTCAGGAATCTGGGATGCATCTCATCAGGTCCCATAGACTTATGTATGTTCAGGTTCCTCACGTGGTCCTGAACTTGATCTTCTCTTACAGTGGGAAGGATTTTACCCTCCTGATCCACACCTATTGGTCCACTGACTCAGGAGGGGGACAGAGCAAAATTGCCAGTGAAGACTGAGCCAAAAATGTTATTTGAGTACCTCAACCTTCTCCTTGTCCGTTGACATCAGCTCTCCATTCTCAGTCCTCAGAGGGGGCACACTTTAACCTTCCTTTGCTTGTTCATGTACCTCTAAAAGCCCTTCTTGTTATTCTTGGCATCCATTATCAGGTTAGCTGCAGCCACACCTTGGCTTCCTGATCTTATCCCTACACAACTGGGGCAGTGTTCCTGTATCCTATATTCCTCTCAGGTTACCTGTCCCTGCTTCCACTGACTGCTCAGTTCCTTCTTGCTCTCTGTTTTGACCAGCAGATCTCTAATTCAGCCATACTAGTATCTTCCCTTCCTTGCTTGATTTCTTACACATGGGGATCAAGGACAATGTCCTTAAAATCTGCCAGCTCTGCTCTGCCCCCCTGTCCCTGAGGTCCTACAGACTAACTTCTTAAGGAACTGGAAGCTGGCTATTGTGATGAAATAGGTGTGGTTCATGAACAACTCAGTAGTACCCAAAACACTCAACAGGTAGGAGTTACAAATAAGAGAAAAGATGTTACTTGCTGTTCATCAGCTATATGGAAGCAGATGATGCAAACCACTCGATGAATCTACGAATCTCTTGGAATTCATTCACAGTTTCTGGATTTAGAAATGGCATCACTACTATGCCCCAATAAAAATGCCCATCAAGATGGATGCACAGCTGTACACAATCCCTTTTTCCCAGCAATACTCACTGTACTCCACTCTTTTTCTCTTCTTCTTATCTTTCTGCTTCAGCTCATCTTCCTCCCCATCTCCCTCTTCTTCCTTAGTTTCATCCCCTTGCTGTTCTTCCTGTGTTCCGTAGACCACAAGACTTCCACGCACAGCCTTCTTCATCATTTTCTTGTGTTTTGATCCTCCCTTCACCAGCAACACTTTTCTCTTAAAGCAAGTACAACCAAACATGCAGTCTGGCCTGCGGCAGTGGGTGGGCTGACGTTTCTCCAGTGCTAGACTGGCACAGATGCATCCCAGCCGGCAGAAATCCCGGTTGCAAGGAGGTGCTCGCCGCTTGATGATTTTGTGAATAGGTTTGGTTTTGAGAGAAGCCTAAGAAAAATTGTAAAGTTTACACCTCAGCTTTTAGTATGATTAGATCAAGCATGTGCAAAATTGCTATGCTAACCTTGAATAACCCCTCCAACTGTGTGGCTGTGATTGGCCATTGGAATGTGCTGCCCAGGGAGGTGGTGCAATCACCATCACTGAAGTGTTTAAGAAGAGACTGGATGGGGTACTCGGTGCCATGGTTTAGTTGATTAAATGGTGTTGGGTGATAGGTTGGACTTGATGATCTCAAAGGTCTTTTCCAACCTGGTAAATTCAATTCAATTCTATTCTATTCCATTCCATTGAAATTTTTTATGGTAAGAACTTGAGACCACATAAATTAACACTTCATATCAACATGCTATTCTCACCATGCGTTTTTTACATCCTACCAAGGCAGCACTTCTCAACTTCCACTCAAAGACTACACCACAAAGGAACATCATGCTTTTTCATGCACCTTAGCAGCTTCAAGCTTCATTTATAGATGCATTTCATATATCACAGAATCACAAGAACCATTCAGGCTGGAAAAGACCTTCAGGATCCCCCAGCCCAACTGATAACCCTACTCCTACAAGGTTCATTCCTAAACCATATCCCCAGGCACCACATCCAAACAACCTTTAAACACAACCAGGGTTAGTGACTCAACCACCTCCCTGGGTAGCCCACAGACCACTCTTTCTGTGAAATTTTTTTCCTAATGTTCAGAATAAACCTACCCAGCTGCCACATATATATATATGTGTGTATGTGTTTTCTACATCTGCACATAACATCTGCAAGCGGACAGATTTGGAAGAGCAACCGCACAGAAAGGTAGGAAACTACGACAGATGTACCTGAGCTGTAAGCAGGGTTGCCAGAGAGATGTCTGCTCGCTCTTCTGTAATATAGGTCCGTGGTTTGCCATCCCAGAGGGCACAGTCTTCCAAGTCCATTAACTTCACTTGAGATTTAGACAGACCTGGTGGGCGAGCTCCCTGCTGCTGTTGCGGAGCATGGCGCAAACTAATCTGTTTTGGAAGCATGTTTTCGTCCAGACCTGGCACCATAAAATTATCTCCCTGGTTACTCAAACTGCTGTTTGGGACAGACCTAGTAGCCTTGTCCCCTGATGCTGTAGCGTTCTGTTTCTGTCTTACAGAGTAAGGTGATGGCAGTATAGGCTTGTAAGATGATTTTACTCTGCTGTGTGCAGATGTCTGTCTGGTTTGAGCCTTTGTCTTCCTAGAGGTAGATGATAGAGGAATAGGCTTGAACGTGTAAGATGTTGATGGAATTATGGTGGACTGCTTCTTTAAAACACTATCAAGTGTTCGCACATAGCTAGTGCTCTTAGTGGGAAGCTGATATACCACAGGAGAGGTGGGAGTGCTAGAAGAGAATCCCATACTTGTTTCCATCAATTTCCCTTCATTTTCCAGGTACTCATCCAGCTTGTCGCTACAGAATGCTGAGCGATTCTTCAAGGAACCTTCTGAACTGCCACCTAAATCAATGAAGAGCACATCACCTATTTCCTGGGAAATCACACTGTCAAATCTCATAATAATGAAACAACACAGAGATCAGGAGCTCTCAAAAAGAAATACAATTCTTTTAGGAGAGCAGAACACGGGCAGACCAAATACAATCCACTCTGAAGCACAACCAGCTGTCAGAACAACTGGTTTTGTAGAGATTTTATAGGTGCATTTGTTCACAAAACCAGTAACCCTTCATCAGGCAGTGTTTCTACCAACTTACTTTGTTTGTCCTAAACATCTAGCATTCCTGCTACAACCAAACACAGCAGTAATGCCCCAACACAACACTGTATGAAAATGCAGAAGGCACAAGCTGAATACTTAACCTCGACTTAAAGTGAAAAATGGCAGATTGACCAATATCCATTTCTTCCAGAAAGAGGGCAAAGGAATTACCTATGAACCATCTATTCTAACTAGAGCTAAAAAATACATCAATATAAATGAAAATTACTCCTGTTCATCAGGGTTCCTAGGGCAACACAGCTCTGGGATTAGCTTATTTCCAAGTAAACTCAAAAGTGGTGAACAAATAACAAAGCTGTGACAGCTTTGATCTCCACTCTGGCCTCGGAAACATTACCAAAAAATTCCTTTACTCATGGCAAGATTTGATATAGAAAAGCAATCTCTCATCAAGATACAGACAGTTACCAAATTGCAAGATCTATGCAAGATCAAGAGAAAGGCCACATGTTGGGAATAGGTATAATGATCTCTTTTTTCCCCTTTTTTACCTTCATTTCGAGAAGCGCCGTGAAGCTTCCCTCGCCAGCCTTTGATTTTTGTGAAATCATTTGTCTTTCCTGTCCTGGAGACAAAAGGAAATCCAGCATCTGGAAAAGAAGAAAGCCAGCCTCAGTTTATAAGCCAAGCTTGACTGCATCAATATCCTAGCAAACTGTGCTTTCTCCTTCACAGGAGTAGATGAGCAGTAGCAAATCAAAAGGCCAAATAAAGAAACTTGGTGTTTATTGCTTCTGTTGGTTTGCTTCTATGTTTTGGTTTTTGCAGCTGGGTTTTGCTTTTGCTTTTTTTCATTAAACACTCAACAAGCTAAACTTATTGTAGAAGTTGTATGGCTATGCATCTGCTATCCCATACAAAATATGTCCCCTATATTTTCAGTTTTAGTCTCCTCCTTAGCAATGGATCAAGTACTTGATTCCAAAACTCAAAGGCATGAATCAGCTAGTCAGTAGTTTAAAAAGGAACAGGCAGGCTTTGAGATGATACAACCTTTCTCAGCAAAGAAAGCAATTTGAGTCTCTGCCTTCAAATGAACCAGTAAGTTCTGTAAGATGTGTAGAAACTTCATTTAACATTTGCTGTCAAATTTATCTGAGTACCAGTTAGGGGTAGAGACACAGAAGAATCACAAAAGGCAGACAGCAACATCTCTGTCAAGTTACCCACCAGCTCTCTGCATTGTAAGTTGGAATGTAAAAACACTAACCAGGATCTGTGTGACCATTTTACACATCACTAGGCTAGAAATAATTGCATTTGACACTGAGCTGAAGTCTTCTGAACTCAATCTGCCTCTTTTTCAGTGAAAATTAAGCCAAGATACAATAGCTGCCTCTTTACCAGCTTCCAAAGCAGCAGATTAAGAAAGACAGTGAGTGTAATATTCTTATTAAGAACATTAATAATATTCTTGTTAATAATTAATATTGTGCTTATTAATAATATTAAAGTAGGAGAAAGAAGAGAAATATAATCACCCTGTACTTTTTCCAACTAGCTCAATATTAAAAATGCTATCAGCAGTATTGGAATCACCGAGTACCGCAAGAAATGCTGATGACACCAAGCTGTGAGGTGCAGCAGACAGGCTGGAGGGAAGGGAGGCCATCCAGAGGGACCTGGACAGGCTGGAGAGGTGGGCACAAGCCAACCTCATGAAGTTCAATAAGAGCAAGTGCAGGGTCGTGCATCTGGGTCGAGGCAATCCCAGGCACAAATCCAGGTTGGGCAGTGACTGGCTGGAAAGCAGCCCTGAGGAGCGAGACTTGGGGGTGCTGGTGGAGGAGAAGCTCAACATGAGCTCTCAGTGTGCACTTGCAGCCCAGAAAGCCAATCAGATCCTGGGCTGCATCAGGAGAAGTGTGGCCAGCAGGTCAAGGGAGGTGATCCTCCCCCTCTACTCAGCTCTGGCGAGACCCCACCCGGAGTACTGTGTCCAGTTCTGGAGCCCCTATTACAAGAGGGATGTGGAGGTGCTGGAACGTGTCCAGTAATAGGACTAGGGGGAATGGAATGAAGCTGGAAGTGGGGAGATTCAGGCTGGAGGTGAGGAGGAGGTTCTTCAGCATGAGAGTGGTGAGGCACTGGAATGGGTTGTCCAGGGAGGTGGTTGAGGCCCTGTCCCTGGAGGTGTTTAAGCCCAGGCTGGATGAGGCTCTGGCCAGCCTGATCTAGTGTGGGGTGTCCCTGCCCATGGCAGGGGGGTTGGAACTAGATGATCCTTGTGGTCCCTTCCAACCCTGACTGGTACTATGATACTATGAAATGCATTGCTTGGATACCAAATGAGTTCTAAAATCACAACTGGTCAGCACTTTTATAATAATTATCATGAAGTTATAGGTTAGCCTCCAAGTGGAGCCTCAGGCTTCTTCTGGAAAGTTCTGATACTCAGTTCTGTGGAAGACAACTTTGTTTTGCATGTGAGCTCCATCAGAGAAATGTCAATTGCTTAGGGTTTTCTGAGCAACTTGAGACTAGCTAATCTGTGTATTAACACTGACAAAATTCAGTTCAAACAGGCAAATATGGGTGTTAAAAATAAACCAGACAGAGAATACTATTGGCCCACAACCATCACAAAAAGGGAAGGCTGAAGACAATGTGGCCAGAATTCTTCAAGACTCCCTGGCCACTAACCACAGAGTGATTTAAGGCAGTTGTCATATTTTGCCATTTTAGTAACATTTTCATCTCTTTAAGACACCAAGTTCAACTAAATGGCCATTCTCTCCTTCTGATCATTAAAATTAGAAGGCAATACTTGACATTTCTTCCGTGTGTTCACGTGCTACCCACCTGGAGAATTAGGATTGGCTCCCGGATAGCTCCACAAAGAGTAATTCGAGTAGGAAAGAGGAAGCTGCACACCCAAGTATTTCAGGTCAATGCTCATTGTTGGGTCGACAGAATTCAACTTCAGTCCCACTACAAGATGCAAGGATCAGTGAATGTGTCAATGCAGCAAGATGTTGGGCAAAAGAAAGTCAAAGTATTTGCTAAACAATAAACCTTTAAGCTGTATACAGGCCTTGCTAGCATTCACCCACCATTTGAAATGACCTGGAGAAGAGAATTTGTGACTGTACCTGTTACTTACATGCTGCATTTGCAGCAGCTACAAAGAGCATTTCAGGGAATAGGAAATGTAATAAATAAGTAAATAAATTTTCATAGTTTTCCTGACTACTACCAAAGTTTCCACAGAAACATATTAACTGAAGTGCCAGCACTGGAATAATTCCCAGAATTCATTTGTTAGATGAAGTAGGTTGTTTTATTCCCAGGTTCAGCACTTTGTAATATAACTCTGGGATGGGGGCTTTTAAGCAAAAAAAAAGGTTATAAAGAAACTAAACAATCCACACTGTTGATGCCATCAGAACTGCTTAACTGCTGGTATCACCTTCCTTCATCAACTTGCCCAAAACACTCAAAAACTCCCCAAAAGACTTGACATGGTCACAAAGGCAGAATGAACACAGCTACAGAAATGCTGAGAAAAAAGATGCTAGCAAATCTGACTTGAAAGCTTATTCAGAAAGTATTTACACAGAGTTCAAGAAATAGCTTGCCAATCAAATTCAGCTCCCAGTCTGGAGTTGAGAACAGCTATTTTGGTTACTTGCTACAGAAACCTACAAGTGTTGCTACAGCTGCCAACAGGTCTGAAATTTATATACTAAATATGTGAGTTTTGAATTTGAAAATAGAATAAAATAAACAAGGTTGGAAGAGACCTTTGAGATCATTGAGTCCAACCTATCACCCAACACCATCTAATCAACTAAACCATGGCACCAAGTGCCTCATCCAGTCTCTTCCTAAACACCTCCAGTGATGGTGACTCCACCACCTCCCTGGCAGCACATTCCAGTGGCCAATCACTCTTTCTGTGAAGAACTTTCTCCTCACCTCGAGCCTAAACTTCCCCTGGCACAGTTTGAGACTGTGTCCTCTTGTTCTGGTGCTGGTTGCCTGGGAGAAGAGACCAACCCCCTCTTGGCTACAACCTCCCTTCAGGTAGTTGTAGAGAGCAATAAGGTCTCCCCTGAGCCTCCTCTTCTCCAGGCTAAGCAACCCCAGCTCCCTCAGCCTCTCCTCACAGGGCTGTACTCCAAACCCCTCCCCAGCTTTGTTGCCCTTCTCTGGACACGCTCCAGCAACTCAACATCTTTCCTAAACTGAGGGGCCCAGAACTGGACACAGGACTCAAGCTGTGGCCTAACCTGTGCTGAATACAGGGGCACAATGACCTCCCTGCTCCTGCTGGCCACACTGTTCCTGATGCAGGCCAGGATGCCATTGGCCTTCTTGGCCACCTGGGCACACTGCCAGCTCATGTTCAGCTTACAGTCAACCAGTACCCCCAGGTCCTTCTCCAACTGGCTGCTCTCCAGCCACTCTGACCCCAGCCTGTAGCACTGCATGGGGTTGTTGTGGCCAATGTGTAGATCCTGGTGCTCAGATGTGTTAAATCTCATGCCATCATGTTGGACTCTGCCCATCTGTCCAGCCTGTCAAGGTCTCTCTGGAGAGCTCTCCTACTCTCTAACAGATCAACACCTGCCCCCAGCTTGGTGTCATCTGCAAACTTACTGATGATGGACTCAATATCCTCATCCAGATCATCAATAAAGATATTAAAGGGCATAGGGCCCAGCACTGATCCCTGGGGGACACCACTAATGCCTGGCTGCCAGCTGGATGTGGCACCTTTCACCACCTCTCTCTTGGCTCAGCCCTCCAGCCAGCATTCTATAGGCAGCTTAGGGCTGTCTCAAGATCTCCGGACCTTGTTCTCATGGGTGACTTCAACCTGCCTGACATCTGCTGGGAACTCAACACGGCAGAGAGGAGACAGTCTAGAAGGTTTTTAGAATGCATGGAGGACAGCTTCTTATCCCAGGTGCTGCGAGAGCCTACCAGGGGCAAGGCTATGCTTGACCTCCTCTTCACCAACAGGGAAGGACTGGTGGGTGATGTGGTGGTTGGAGGGTGTTTGGGGTCCAGTGACCACGAGATAATTGAATTCTCGGTTTTTGGTCAAGCCAAGAGGGGCGGCAAGAAGACCTCCACTCTGGACTTCCGGAGGGCGGACTTTGGGTTACTCAAGGAACTAATTCAGAGGGTTCCTTGGGATAAAGTCCTTAAAAACAAAGGGGTCCAGGAGAGCTGGACCTACTTCAATGAAGAATTGTTGAAGGCTCAGGGACAGGCTGTGCCAATGTGCCAGAAGATGAGCCGCCGGGGCAGACGGCCAGCCTGGATGGTTCATGAACTTTTAATGGAACTGAGGGAAAAAAAGAGGGTGTATCACCTTTGGAAGCGAGGGGAGGCAACCCACAGAATGTTTAAGGATGTTGCTAGGTCTTGTAGGAAGAGAATTAGGAAGGCAAAAGCACACTTGGAACTTAAACTGGCCTCTACTGTGAAGGACAACAAAAAGTCCTTCTATAAATACATTAATAGTAAGAGGAAGGGGAAGGAAAACCTCCACTCCTTGGTGGATACGGAGGGGAACATTGTAACCAAGGATAAGGAAAAGGCAGAGATACTTAACACCTTCTTTGCCTCAATTTTTACTAGAAGGGCAGAACGTCTTCCTGACAGCTGGTCTGCAGAGCTAGCAGAAGGAGCCAGGGAGCTGCACAGTTTCCCTATGTTCCATGAGGCGGTAGTTGGAACTCTCCTTAGCAGCTTGGATCCCCACAAGTCCATGGGACCAGATGGGATTCATCCTAGGGTGCTGAGAGAGCTGGCAGATGAGCTGGCCAAGCCACTCTCCATAATTTTCCAGCAGTCCTGGCTCACTGGCGAGGTCCCAGAGGACTGGAAGCTGGCCAACGTGGTGCCCATCCATAAGAAGGGCCGGTTGGATGAGCCAGGGAATTACAGGCCTGTCAGCCTGACCTCAGTGCCAGGCAAGATCATGGAACAGGTCATCCTGAGTTCAATAACACAACACTTACAGGATGGCCAAGGGATCAGGCCTAGCCAGCATGGATTTAGGAAGGGCAGGTCCTGCCTGACCAACCTGATCTCCTTCTATGATCAGGTGACCCGCCTGGTGGATGTGGGGAGGCCTGTTGATGTAGTCTACCTGGACCTCAGCAAGGCCTTTGACACCGTCCCCCATAGCAAACTGCTGGCCAAGCTGTCAGCCCATGGCTTGGACGGGAGCACACTGCGATGGGTTAGGAACTGGCTGGAGGGCCGAGCCCAGAGAGTGGTGGTGAATGGTGCCACATCCAGCTGGCAACCAGTCACTAGTGGTGTGCCCCAAGGATCAGTGCTGGGCCCTGTGCTCTTTAACATCTTTATTGATGATCTGGATGAGGGCATTGAGTCCATCATCAGTAAATTTGCTGACGACACCAAGCTGGGGGCAAGAGTTGATCTGCTGGAGGGTAGAGAGGCTCTGCAGAGAGACCTGGACAGGCTGGACAGATGGGCAGAATCCAACGGCATGAGATTTAACACATCCAAATGCCGGGTTCTGCACATTGGCCACAACAACCCCATGCAGACATACAGGCTGGGGTCAGAGTGGCTAGAGAGCAGCCAGGCAGAGAGGGATCTGGGGGTGCTGGTTGATGGTAGGCTTAACATGAGCCTGCAGTGTGCCCAGGCAGCCAAGAGGGCCAATGGCATCCTGGCCTGCATCAAGAACAGTGTGGCCAGCAGGAGCAGGGAGGTCATTCTGCCCCTGTACACTGCACTGGTTAGGCCACACCTCGAGTACTGTGTCCAGTTCTGGGCCCCTCAGTTTAGGAAGGATGTTGACTTGCTGGAACGAGTCCAGAGAAGAGCAACAAAGTTGGTGAGGGGTTTGGAACACAAGCCCTATGAGGAGAGGCTGAGGGAGCTGGGGCTGCTTAGCCTGGAGAAGAGGAGACTTAGGGGTGACCTTATCACTCTCTACAACTACCTGAAGGGAGGTTGTAGACAGGCTGATGATGGTCTCTTCTCCCAGGCACCCAGTACCAGAACAAGAGGACACAGTCTCAAGCTGCGCCAGGGGAGGTTCAGGTTGGATGTTAGGAAGAAGTTCTATACAGAAAGAGTGATTGCGCTATGGAACGGGTTGCCCGGGGAGGTGGTGGAGTCGCCGTCATTGAAGGTGTTCAGAAGGAGACTTGACGGGGTGCTTGGTGCCATGGGTTAGCTGTTTGGGTGGGTTGGATTGGTTGATGGGTTGGACACGATGATCTTGGAGGTCTCTTCCAACCTGGTTTGGTTTATTCTAATTCTAATAATAAAGTTCCTAACCCAGCACAGAGTGCTGCCATCCAAGCCATGAGCTGACAGCTTGGCCAGGAGTTTGCTGTAGGGGACAGTGTCAAAGGCCTGTGAAATGTATGACCTGACACAGTTTAGGACACAAAGCAGCATCTGCACATACAGAAGAACTTCTGTGTTGCTGGTACGTATTTATGCTCTTAAGTGGCAACACAGAGACCTGCTTAGTGGCAGCATGAAAGCAATCAAGCTGGAACAAATCTCAGACCTGATTGTTTTAACAGATACTGTTATCAAGATGCTGCAGTGAGATAATTTTCAAATCTACAGGGAAAATGAGCAGCCAGCCAGTCAATCTAGTGCTTTGTATAAAAACATGTCAAGTGCAAAATGACAAGGTGCCATCCATCTCTTTTCAAACTCCAGTTAAAGTAAAATGAAAAGTGTATACTCTTTGTTTTCCTTGACACTGCATCTGAACTGTTTTGCCACCTTCCAAAACAAGCTTAGCTTTGTTTAATGCTCAGACAAACACACAACCCCAAAATGTTATTATTTCAGTTTAGGATCAGAAGTAAAAAACACCCAGACAGGAAACAAGAGGATGACTCCAACAAGTGTAACATGGATTGAACACAAGCAGACAAAGGAGAACAAAAGGTAAGAGTACTATGCCAGTACAGACATTGATGCACATGATGGGCACCACTTCTATTAATTTTTATCATCTCCAGACTATTGCTAAATTTCAGTTGCTATAATCTAATGACAGCTGATGAAGAACCTTAAGAACTCTCCACCAGATGCAACTGATGAATCTGAAATAGGATGCATGGCAACAATGCTTCTGATTTCCAGGAATATGGTAAGGGACTCAGACAGAAGAGGCACCCCATAGCACTGAAGTACTCCAGCAGAAGCACTCCTTCTAACATGCTTAAGTCAAATTCCCTTCTTGCTGAAGCATCTTCTCTCTGCAGACTCAGTGCCACTAAGACCTAGAAAGCCTCAACCATAATTTTCTTAACCTTGACAAATCAACAGCAATTGTGGGGTTCAGGTACAGATCCAACACATCCTCAGTGGATCTCAGAAAGCAACCTCACAGCATGATTGAATTACATCTGTATCTATCTGCTCTAATGCTCCTGCTGTGAATAATCTTCACATAACTGCTTTTCCCTCTGCAAATTAGCCAGCTAGGGTCATTCTCTTCATTGCTGAACTACAATTTCACCATTTAAAAGGCTCAGTAGAATACCACCCAGCACTGGAAATGATGTCCTAAGCACTCAATAAAATCAAAATTGGTTAGATCTTAGCCTGGTGCTTGACTTTTCTTGCCAATTTTCTGGTATCTGTGAACTGCTCAACACCATTCAGAAGGTACCACACATTTCACCACTGCTCATTTAGAAGCCGGAGCAAAAGCATGTGGGTTGGTCCTGCCTGACCAACCTGATCTCTTCCTGTGATCAGGTGACTGCATGGTGGATGTGGGGCAGGCTGTGGATGTAGCCTACCCGGACTTCAGCAAGGCCTTTGACACCATTCCCCACAGCAAACTCCTGGCCAAGCTGTCAGCCCGTGGCTTGGACAGTAGCACTCTGTGCTGGGTGAGGAACTGGCTGGAGGGCTGTGCCCAGAGAGTGGTGGTGAATGGTGCCACAGCCAGCTGGAGGACAGTCACCAGTGGTGTCCCCCAGGGATCAGTGCTTGGCCCCATCCTGTTCAACATCTTTACTGATGAACTGGATGAGAGGATTGAGTCAGTCATCAGTAAATTTGCAGATGATACCAAGTTGGGAGCAGGACCCTCTGCTAGAGGGTAGGAGGGCTCTCCAGAGGGACCTTGATAGGCTGGACAGATGGGCAGAGTCCAACACGATGGCATTCAACAAGTCCAGGTGCCAGGTGCTGCACTTTGGCCACAACAACCCCAGGCAGTGCTACAGGCTGGGGTCAGAATGGCTGGAGAGCTGCCAAACAGAAATGGACCTGGGGGTGCTGATTGACAGCCAACTGAATGTGAGCCAGCAGTGTGCCCAGGAAGGCCAATGGCATCCTGGCCTGCATCAAGAATAGTGTGGCCAGCAGGAGCAGGGAAGTCATTGTACCCCTGTACTCAGCACTGGTTAGGCCACACCTTGAGTCCTGTGTCCAGTTCTGGGCCCCTCAGTTTAGGAAAGATGTTTAGTTGCTGGAAGGCATCCAGAGAAGGGCAAAAAAGCTGGGGAGGGGTTTGGAGCACAAGCCCTATGAGGAGAGGCTGAGGGAGCTGGAGCTATTTAGGTTGGAGAGGAGGAGGCTCAGGGGAGACCTTATTGCTCTCTACAACTACCTGAAGGGAGGTTGTAGCCAAGCGGGGGTTAGTCTCTTCTCCCAGGCAACCAGCACCAGAACAAGAGGACACAGCCTCAAGCTGTGCCAGGAGAAGTTTAGGCTCGAGGTGAGGAGAAAGTTCTTCACAGAGAGAGTTGTTAGCCATTGGAATGTGCTGCATGATTCTATGTTCCTAGTTTCAGGATCACCTCAAGTCAAACAGCCATTTCTGATGCTGTGGTTGCCAACATACCATAATTTTATTATACTTTTCTTGGGTAAAGATAACATCTAGGAGGCCTACATTATGACCCAAAAAAGCCTTAGTACTGCTGTAATACTAGCTCAGTGCTGTATCACAGAATCAACAAGGTCGGAAAAGACCTCAAAGATCATCAAGTCCAACCTGTCACCCAAGACCTCATGACTACTAGAACATGGCTCCCAGTGCCACATCCAACACCTTCTTGAATACCTCCAGGGACGATGACTCCACTACCTCCTTGGGCAGCACATTCCAATGGCTAACACATTCTAATGGCTATGATTCTATGATGATGCCACACCACTGAGCTACAAGGGAGCTGGAGATGGATTATCTTGTTTCATTTCCACCACACGAAGAACGGGGCTCAGAGCGCTCTCTACTACCCTTCTTATGTCCACTGTACGAAGGTAGAAGACAGGAACACCAGCTGAACACCAGCAAGATGCAAAGGCAACCTTTTAAACAGCTACAAAAAAGGACAGGCTACTTCATCATGCCCCATGCATAAACCATTCAAGGTAATCCAGGGCTCTTCACAGCAGAAGCTCTGTGAGGACCCAAAATAAGCAGCAGAGTCGAAATCAATATTTGGAGTCTCAATCCCTACAGCATTACAGATGTGAGCTGAAAAATTCAGGGCCAGAACCTCAAAAGCAAGAGGTGTGACCCTTCCATTCAGATCAATTTCTTCTTCATCTTTTCTGGTATCTGTTATCAGTCTCAAGCCTATTAATGCTGAAGACTGTCAAAATGTTCAAAAGAGAGAGTATCTAAGGTTCTGCTGTGTTGATACCTGACTTTCTTTCATCTGACCTCAAGACAATACTGTATAAATGAAAGATCACAAGCTACAAGTTATGTACTTGGCTCTGTGAACCTGGATCTACAGTGACCAACTCAAAACATAGCAAATGTAGTCTTAGTTAAGTGTTTCATAGAATCAATAAGGTCGGAAACGACCTCAGAGATCATCAAGTCCAACCTATCACCCAACACCTCATGACTAAACCATGGCTTCAAGTGCCACGTCCAATGCCCTCTTGAACACCTCCAGGGATGGTGACTCCACCACCTCCCTGGGCAGCACATTCCAATGGCCAATAACTCGTTCTGTGAAGAACTTCCTCCTGACCTCGAGCCTAAACTGCCCCTGGTGCAGCTTGAGACTGTGTCCTTTTGTTCTGGGGCTGGTTGCCTGAGAAAAGAGACCGACCCCCACCTGGCTACAGCCTCCTTTCAGGTAGTTGTAGAGACATTTCTGGATCTCAAGCTCCTCTACAACCATATAAACTGTTACTTTATATGGAGAAATAAAATCAACTTCACCTGCTTTCTACAAGAATTAGTTCATTACAAACCAGGCACTGCCTGAAGTCTGAAGGCTCAGCATCTTCTGCAGGAGGTGTGTAATGACATGCAACCTCTTGCTCTGCTGTTGGGAGATTCAGGATTCACCTTCTGCCTCCTGCACCTCTTTTAGTTTGCAACATGAATGTGTGAAAGTGAAAACATCTTTACTGGCAAGCTGAAACTACTTTTAAAGCCTCCAGGAAGAAGAATCTCTCACATCTGACCCAGTTTTGTCTCACTGCCACAAGTGGCAAGAGGGAAACTGAGGGTTTCACAGGAATTTCTCTACATTGTCTAATATTTGTATCTACAGACCTGTGCACTTTCCTACATTAGAAAACCAATATCCAAGATCAGATGCCAGCTGTACTGGGCACAGACAGTATGGCATCCCACAGGAAATTATCAGCTCAGTATGATAAAGTATAATGCACAACCAGCTGTAACAGCAGGTATGCTTGCCCACTTACCTTCCTGAAGGCTAGGATGTATTACTTGCTTATGCCTTAAGGTCTTCAGCTCTTCCATCAATTCCTTTTCCAGTACTTGTATTCTTGCTTGACAATCTACTCAAAAAGATGGTGAGAACATGTCAAAAATACTTACTATGAAAAAAACCCATTACTGAAATGGTTATTTTTTTCAGTGTGCCGTTACAAATTCCCTTACTGAAGGGAACAGACACTTACAAAACCCACAGAAATGTACCTGGATCATTTGTAGTCAACAAGGGAGCTTGAAGATTCTGTGATTCTTCTCCTCCAGCTCTATCAACGGTATGAATGTCAAGAGCTTCCTGCATATGTGAAGAGCCTTGAATCAGTGCTTCACTTTAAAACACTGACTTAGATGCAAAGAAGGGCTACACCAAATTATGACTGAAATGTTGAAGACGTGAAGCTGTTTAATAAATAAGCATGCATTCTTTAATCCAGAACTCTAGATCCCACTGCTCTCCCCCAAGTTATTAAGAAGTAAGAACATAGTCTGAGCAACATAAAGACAAGCTAAGAGCAGATTTGGAAGCAGGCCATAAACCTCAAAACTCAGTTTAAAAGAAAGTTTTCCTTTCAGCTCCTAAGTAGAAAGAGCTTAAAAATGAGACATTCTTTATACAAGCGTCTTAATTTTACTCAGAATAGTTAGGTTTTACCTTTGATGCGAAGGACACAAAGAGGACTCCATCAACATCTTCAAGGTCTGGCTTAACATCTGGAAGGATGCTCCCAGGCCCCACATGGGTGTTCTTGCTTGCTATTACAGTTTTCCCTATACTTCTAGGCGGCCGACCGCCTTTGGACATTTTCAGCTTCCGTGGCCTCCCTCTTTTAGCTGTAACGGAGGACAGGGTGCTCTGATTGCTACCAGAGCCTTTCAGGGACATAGGATTCTTCAGTATGCCAGTCCTTTTTCTTCCAGAGATCTCTTTAGCTGCAAAGTGACAACTTACTGAGCCCCTGGAATTAAAACTCGGTGCTTTAGATAAAGCCCACTGGGCCCCTCTGATTGAAGAGTATTTCTGTGACATTTTATTTCCAAGAGATTGTTTTTTCATAACCAGCTCCTCAGCCACAGTGGCTGTGCCTGAGCAAGAGACTTTGTGGTTTTCAAAACACACGGGCACAGAATCCAGTACCGCATTCAAAGGAGATTTATCCTTTTTGCCTGAGGAGAGCATGGTCTGTGGCAGCTCAGATATTTTTACTGTGCTCTTTGTGACTGCACAAGGCTCCAAATAGACCACAGGCATCTTCCCACTATCCAGTTTTAACATTTTTGCTTTGGCAACACCTGAAGGACTGGTTAATGCACGCTTCCTGGACCCAAGTTCTCCATCGACTTCATCTGTTTCCCTGCGTCTCATCAGGTGTTTTTGTAGGACAAGATCATCCTCTTCAGCGTTGGAATACTCATCGGTTTCTTCTTCTGTGTCTTCCTGTTTCACACTGACTTCTTGTGTGCAAATACCTGAGCCATAGTCATAGTCATCTACTGGCTCCTCTTTAACAACCACGTTAAAGTGTCCCTTTGGGTCCAATGGAGATGCCACATGGGAACTGCTCTCATAACTGCTAGCAATGGGACTGGGGTGGGGGGGAGAGGACAAAAACAACACACAAGGTCTTTATCAAATCCCTTCCTTTACCAAAAGTCCATTAGCTCCTAGAATCCTTTGCTAGATATTGTAAAACCCTTCTAAAACACTACAAGGCATGACTGTGCTAACCATGCTGCCATTTACAAGCCAACATTTTTAGAAGTATGTGCTCAAAAAACAACCAAAAAAAAATACCTTTTTTTAAAACTTGCCATCATCAAAACCAATCCAACCTCTTATCTGAAGGCAGCAGCAATTTCCTTCCCCAGTAATAGCAGGGTGACATGGGCACTTCTTGCTACTTGAGACTCAGCGTGAACTAAGCTAAACTATGATGTTTTAAATGCTCAGAAGTAGCCTTAGTCTGCTGCGTATCTCATAAGTCAGTGTACTAAAGCTCCTGTGCTGGCAAATAAGCAGCCAAGGGAGTGCTCAATGCACTTCAATTTACATGATTTAACAACAATAGCTTTAACAACAATAGCTTTAACACCAAAAGCCACACACAGACAATTCCTAAACTCAGCTGCTGTTCAAACACTTACCTGCATATCCTAGTGAATTATGCTCCATAAAGTATCATAGTATCAGTCAGGGTTGGAAGGGACCACAAGGATCATCTAGTTCCAACCCCCCTGCCATGGGCAGGGACACCCCACACTAGATCAGCCTGGCCAGAGCCTCATCCAACCTGATCTTAAACACCTCCAGGGACGGGGCCCCAACCACCTCCCTGGACAACCCATTCCAGGGCTTCACCACTCTCATGGGGAAGAACTTCCTCCTCACCTCCAGCCTGAATCTCCCCACCTCCAGCTTCATTCCATTCCCCCTAGTCCTATCACTACCTGAGGTCCTGAGCAGTCCCTCCCCAGCCTTCCTGTAGGCCCCCTTCAGATACTGGAAAGTCTTACATTAAGTCTGAGTATTAAACTAAGAAGGCTAATGGTGCAGCCAGCTCCACTCCCATGATGGCCTTCTTGAAGGAACAGGCACACAAACCAAAAAGCGGCAGTTGGCAGTTTACTAAAGCACATCAGAACCAGGCTCCTCATTGTAAGAGGAAGCAGCTAAGAAACCAGAAACTCATCACAGTATCACAGTATAACTTAGGTTGGAAGAGACCCCGAGGACCATCGAGTCCAACCTGTCACCACAGACCCCATGACCAGACCAAGTGGCACGTCCAATCCCCTCTTGAACACCTCCAGGGACGGTGACTCCACCACCTCCCTGGGCAGCACATTCCAATGACTCTCTTGGTGAAGAACTTTCTCCTCACCTCGAGTCTAAACCTCCCCTGGCGCTGCTTGAGACTGTGTCCCCTTGTTCTGGTGCTGGTTGCCTGGGAGAAGAGACCAACCCCTTCCTGGCTACAACCACCTTTCAGGTAGTTGCAGAGGGCAACTATGCCAAATGAGCCTCTGAACTTGTTTACTAAACATACCATACTGTAGTCCAATATTCCCTTCATATATATATGACACTAAGATTTATTGATGTTAAATTATTACTACATGTTATAAAAATGTTAACAATGTTGTAGACAGCTAATGCTAACATAAATTCAAATATAAGGCAACATCATTGTAGTAACAATACATTATGAAGGGAATATTACATTGTAGTAAAATGTGCACAAACACAACATAGAATCAGACAGCCAGCACCTATGCAGAAAACTTGCTCCAATTCAGAAGGACACTAAGTAACTACCATTAAGCTTGAAACAAAAACCTGCCTTGCGAGGAAATGGCCAGGCAGCAGATAGGCGTATCAGTCCTGTTGTATCTACTGTCTTCTCTGGCCAATGAATGTCCTATTAAAGAGTTTCATTTAATTAAGAGTCTTAAATTGAATATTACAAAGCCTCTGCAAGATTAAAAAGCCTTTATTCTTCAGTGAGTTTATTGTGAAAGAAATCCTAAGGCAATCCAGGTTATGGGCAACTCAAACCCCTGTGACATCACAGTTTAGGGCAGATTCAGTACAGCGGATCCACAATTGAATGCTGCTAAGAAGATCTAAGTCATCTGCTCCTCCATCTTAAACTAAAATGAAGAGACAGGGGAAAAACCAACAAAACTAATAAATTTGCTGGCTAGAAGTTTCTCATTGGAATTTGACTGTTTCCAGTTGGAAGCCCAGTTAAAGCCTGGACTTCTGTAGCCATTTTTCTTTATCTGTTGCAAGATGTACACTTGGGCCAATGATTACCTTTCTGTTAGGGATCTGGACAGTATCCAAAAAAAAAAAGCAGCTCCACTATAAAAATGACATTTTCAGACACAAACGTACTTTCAGTCATAAGCCATAATGGTGACAAAAATCATCAGCCAAGTATTGGGACAAAAATGCTGAGCATGATTTTTCTGATTTTTAAGTTTACCTGCAATTAGCAACTTTTAAAACAATTCCAAGAGTTGCTTTTTCTCACTGAAGTAATTTCATTGGGCCCTCAGTTTGTGGAGCTATGTGCAAGGTAACAGCCACAGAAAAGTTCTCTTCCTAAGGAAAGATTCAAGTTTGTCCTCTCAAAAGTCTTGGCTTAGTGTGAGATCAGACTGAAGTGGTGAAATAATGTCTTGCCCAGCTCCTTCTTTGCCACGTATTTGCTTGTATTTAACCAACCTTTTTCTATACCCCAAGTACTGTACTTGGTATCCTCACAGCAAAGCAGTAAAAGCACAAACACCACTTGCTTGTGTTCTGCCACATTAAAAACCATTTAGCTGCTCATTTACTGAAAACACTGAGATACAGGGATTTATTTTTTTCCCCCAAATCATTTTACAATATACCACGGGGAAAAAGAGCTAAGCAGTTTTGTTCAGAATTAATCTGGCAATCTGTGACTGAGGTTTTCAAACCTCTTGATGACTTGCTTTCCTCTTCCTAAAGGAACACAAGGAGGGAAGAAAAATAAACAGTTGGCCTAAACACAAGACAACTACAATAGAAAAGGAAGACAGCTGGATCTTTAAAGAAATCCCACAGTATTTGTAACTTTGAGGCAGGGAAATTCAGAATGCAGAAAGGGTACATCATAGCCCCAACATCTGACTGGTTCCAGGCATAAATATTCCTGGATAAAAAACTGTCTGGATAGCCAAGTCTAAAGAGTTGTGGTGAATGGAGTTGGAGCTTGTTGGTGACACATCACAAGTGATGTTTCCCAGGGCACAGGACTGGGGCCTGTTTTTTTAATGTCTTTATCAATGATATGGACAAGGGGATCAAGTGAACCCTCAGTAAATTTGCAGTTGGGTGGCTCTGGCAATCTGCTGGGAGGGTAGGGAAGACCCTACAGAGGGATCTGGACAGGTTGGATTAATGAGCCAAGGCCAACGGGATGAGATCCAACAAGACCAAGTGCTGAGTCCAGCACTTGGATCACAACAACCCCACACAACACTAGAAGCTTGGGGAACAGTGGCTGGAAAGCTGCCTGGTGGAAAAGAATCTGTAGTTGCTGGTCAACAGCCCAATGAGTATGAGCAAGGAGTGTGCCCAGGTGGCCAAGAAGGCAAACAACATCCTGGCCAGTATCAGGACCAGTGTGTCCAGCAGGACTAGAGAAGTGATTGTCCACATGTACTTGGCACTGGTGAGGTGAAGCCTCTAATACTGTGATCAGATTTGAGCTTCTCACTATGGGAAGGACACAAAGGTACTGCTGGAGCACAAAAAACAATAACTGGTGAAGGGTCTAGAGCACAATTTACATGGAGGAGAGTGGAGTGGTGGAGGGAACTGGAGCTGTTTAGCCTGGAGAAAAGGAGGATGAGAGACCTTGTCACGCTAAGACTACCTGAAAAGAGGCTGCAGTGAGGTGGGGAATCTGTCTCTTCTCCAAAAGAACAAGTGGTAGGACAAGAGGAAAGGGCCTCAAATAATGCCAGGGGAAGTTTAGGTTGGAAATTTAGAAAGATTTCTTCCAAGGGTTGTCAAGCACTGGAATAGGCTGCCCAGGGAAGTGGAGTCACCATCCCTGGTAGGATTTAAAAGACAGACAGATGTGGTGCTGAGGGACATGGTTTAGATGTGGTCTGGCAGTGCTGAGTTAACAACCCAAACAATTCTATGATTCTGTGTAAGCATCCACATCTTAAATTGAATATTTATTTTATTTACAATACATCTGATGAAACATACTACCAGGCCCCACAATGAAAACCACACCACACTGTATAAATAAAATGGTACTTTATTTCCACATTGTGCTAATAACTCAAGATCAAAATTATCCCCAGGGAATCCTAATTCCCACTTCAAAAATGTCAGAAAAATTAAGCATTGGTGGGAAATTCATAGGAGGCCAACATGATAGCATTCAACAAGTTCAAGTGCCAGGTGCTGCACTTCGGTCACAACAACCCCAGGCAGTGCTACAGGCTGGGGTCAGAGTGGCTGGAGAGCAGGCAGGCAGAAGGGGACCTAGGGGTACTGGTTGACAGCCACCTGAACATGAGCCTGCAGTGTGCCCAGGCAGCCAAGAAGGCCAATGGCATCCTGGCCTGCATCAGAAATAGTGTGGCCAGCAGGAGCAAGGAAGTCATTGTGCCCCTGTACTCAGCACTGGTTAGGCCACACCTTGAGTCCTGTGTCCAGTTCTGGGCCCTTCAATTTAAGAAGGGCCTTGAGACACTTGAC
The DNA here is from genome assembly GCF_026170545.1 of Melanerpes formicivorus. Classification (NCBI taxonomy): domain Eukaryota; kingdom Metazoa; phylum Chordata; class Aves; order Piciformes; family Picidae; genus Melanerpes; species Melanerpes formicivorus. Next base: position 901,418 of record NW_027142410.1, read on the forward strand.
TGTGTCCAGAGAAGGGCAACAAAGCTGGGGAGGGGTCTGGAGCACAAGCCCTATGAGGAGAGGCTGAGGAGCTGGGGTTGTTTAGCCTGGAGGAGGCTCAGGGGAGACCTCATTGCTGTCTACAACTACCTGAAGGGAGGTTGTAGCCAGGAGGGGGTTGGTCTCTACTCCCAGGCAACCAGCACCAGAACAAGAGGACACAGTCTCAAGCTGTGCCAAGGTAAGTTTAGGCTGGAGGTGAGGAGGAAGTTCTTCACAGAAGGAGTTGTTGGCCATCGGAATGTGCTGCCCAGGGAGGTGGTGGAGTCACCGGCCCTGGAGGTGTTCAAGAGAGGATTGGATGTGGCACTTAAAGCCATGGTTTAGTTAGTCATGAGGTGTTGGGTGACAGGTTGGACTTGATCTCTGAGGTCTTTTCCAACCTTATTGATTCTATGAAATAACATAGATGACAGCACTAGGAACTCCACTTCCTTTAGTGAACATTGAGAGATATCAAGTTCCAGCTTTGGACTCCCACTCAAAGCTAAACTCTGCAGAAATCACTGTCATGTGTAAAAGCAAGAGAGTGCTCATCAATTACTAGCAGTAGCTTGCTCATGACAAAAAATAAATACAAATTGCCCAACCTTCATCAATATGCAAGTATTTATGAGCCCAGTGTCACAAAGGAAAGTGACACTTGCTCATTGTCCTTGCAAGGCTGACATGTTTATGAATAGGTATCAGCTGCACAACATAAAAACACCGTGAACAGATCTGAAGGGAAAAGGAAAACTAATGTTCTGAGAACTGCAGCACATAAAGACAGTTCTGACATTTCTTTGATGAGCTCAATTTTTCTCTGCCAGGTACAGGATCTGACTTTCCCCCACATACTACAACAACATAAAACAAAAAGCTGGACAATGCTTGAAGGTAGTTCTAGAACTGTGTTAACACTTATTCACCGAATAATTTGTGCTTACAAGCTTTTAGCACCTTTCAGAGTTAAAAGTGTCTTGGAGGTGAAACCATATAACATGCTCTGGACCAAAAAAAATAAGTATGCCAATATGCACCATTTGTTTAAGGAAGGTCCTTGACAGAATAGAATAAGAATAGAATTAGAGTAAGAATCAGAATAGACCAGGTTTGAAGAGACTTCAAGATGATCCTTAAAACAATGGGGTTTATTCCTTGGGAAGGAAGAAAGCCAAACCCCCAAGCTGTTCAAACAGTTCTCCAAGTAACCTGCTGCAATGAGCTGCTTCATGCAATAAAAATTATCCGAATTTCAGCTTTTCCTAGTGCAGCTGACCTCAAGAAGGGAAAACCTCTCTCTTTGAAGACAAAATAAACCTTTCAGTAATTATTTACAAAGCCTTCCTGTTTCAATTCCAGTATGCAATGTTACCTACACGCTTCTCCACACTATATTCTTAAGAACTGAAGAAAGCTACCCTCTCTGTAATCACTGCACTTGCAGACTTCAAGTTTTCTCTAGAATTTACATTTTTGGACAATGTAAAAAGTGCAGATGATGTTGTTCTTCCTAATACACTGACACTGTGAAGTGCTGCCAAAGAAGTGGTGCTTTCTGGGGTTGCTTAGCCTGGAGAGAAGGAGGCTCAGGGAAGACCTTCTTGCTGTCTACAACTACCTGAAGGGAGGTTGTAGACAGGTGGGGGTTGGTCTCTTCTCCCAGGCAACCAGCACCAGAACAAGAGGACACAGTCTCAAGCTGCACCAGGGGAGGTTTAGGCTGGATGTTAGGAAGAAGTTCTTCACAGAAAGAGCTATTGGCCATTGGAATGTGCTGGCCAGGGAGGTGGTGGAGTCACCATCACTGGAGGTGTTTAGGAAGAGACTGGATGGGGTGCTTGGTGCCATGGTTTAGTTGATTAGATGGTGTTGGGTGATAGGTTGGACTCGATCCCAGAGGTCTCTTCCAACCTGGTTAATTCTGTTCTATTCTAAAGGCTAGGCCATTCTAGAACCCAAAACAATTCCAGCACTCCTAAGAATGATTAAAGCTAAACTCAATGAAGCCTCAAAGAATACAGAATTTTGTAATTGGAAAGGTTTTCAGCTATTCAAAAGGCAAATAGAAGCTTTCTCAAAGTTGAAAATAAAAGACAAATCTGTCTTCTCTAAAATATATTGTAGTAGTAATACAGCCTTTGAAACAAACTGTGTAATTGTCATACAACTTATTTTTCCCCCAGAACTGGCCTCTAATTACACCATTAACATCATCCTGATATCCTGCAGCTAAATAATTTCTTGCTGTACTTATCTACCTCAGGCTAGTTTTGTCACTCAATCTGTGCCAGATTAATCTGGTATTCACAGGCAGACATGAAGAAACATGAGAGAAAGCTTTGATTTGGTTGGAGTTAGGTTTTTCTGTTTGACTTTTAATAATTTATTCAGGCTTGAAGTATTTCTATCATCTCTTGACACAGATCAACTATTCACTAAGACTGGCTGTATTCTTTTGCCTAGATTTTGGAAACGTAAATTCAAGTGGAGTAAAAGGTTTCACCAGACTGGCTCTACAAGCACTTGCTGGTTTGCAGGTTCAACACTCTGAGTAGGCTCCCAATATAACCTTGATTTCTCTCTGTGTGACAAACAGAATGGTTCAAAAAGTCAATACTGGATTAGCACATAGACATAAAATTACCAGAAAGTAAATTAAGGTCTGAACAGTGTAACAGTTACTCTGAAGTACTTGTCTAGGTGCAGGGTCTTTTACCTCACAGCAAGCATGAAGCAATGGACAACCAAGAGGCAGGATGCTTCTTTCTACTTTGTGGAATAAAAAAACCCTTACTGGAGCAGTTATTAACAAAACATTGGCCTGCTGCCAGTTACAACGGCCCTGCAGCAACCCCTACACAATCCCAATCTAAATACCCATACACACCACACATCCTCACCCTCCCACTAAAGATAAGACAACACGTCGCTATGATAAGCAACTTTAAAGACTTCAATGACTGCAACTTGCTCTGAAACTCTGAAAAACCAGTCTTCTAAAATGCTTATAGGGGCAAGACAACCCCCTCAACACTTCTTTACAAAAAGAGTTAAAGCATCACAGGAATACTGAACTCTTACACCCCCCTCAGACACATCAGGAAGTCCAGACTAATAGACTGCTGTCAAAGCAAAGAAAAGCTTTTAATAATACTACATGTTCTGCCATTTGAAGGCAGAACAACTTTTAACTGTGTTTGATGTTTTACTGAACACTCCTCTCAACCAGCAGCCAGAAATATTAAGATAACCCACCTTTCAGAGACTTCTTGTTTTAGCTTTGGCATACCACTTGAAGACAGCTCAGTGTCCAGGAAACCCAGGAAGTCCCTTTCTGCATTAAAAGGCTCTTTGTCCAGATCAGCATCTGATAGGTTGTGACCACTGAATGACGAATCTGAACTTTTCTGATGTAAATCTAAGGTATCAATCTCAGCAGTGTGACCAGAAATGCTACCAGGGCTAAAAAAGTCACCTCCTTCCAATCCTGAGTTACGGTTTTGTTTCACATCACGCTGAGGCCGACTATTCAACCCATCATCTCTGAATCCTTTAGCAAAAGGATTGTAATCTATTTTCAGCTGGGTAATCTGGATGTTCTGGTAGGCTGTAACTGCGAAGAACTCCGTCTGTGGAAAAGTAAACGTATGGACATCAGGGCCATTGAGCTGAATGACTTCTGTGGCTTTGTCTGCAGGCACCAAGTGAAGCCGTGGCAGGTAACGGTGCATAGAATGTAAGATGATATGACCCTCCTGGTCCAGGGTATTATTGGTAAGCTTGAGTTTGTAGAAGGATACTGGCTGGTGCATCCAGTACTGACCAGTGGAAGGGGATTCTGGATGAATAAACACTCGCCCAAGAACATGGGGCTCTGCCTTCCCGCTGGGCTCCCACCAACGGCCGTTCCATTTGTATCGATGATTGTCCACAGGCGATATGTCCATGACCAGAATGTACCTCTGACGTGCATCCAGACCTGTAATCCAGTATCGGCAGTAGGGGAACATGCGTCTCCCCTGCTTTGTCAGGACCATCTCTGTGTTGCGATGGTAGAACTCGTTCCACATGCTGTTGTTATCTAGGGTGACAGTAATGCCCCCGGAGACACACTCAGCTGGCAGGCAGGCCTTGGCTTTGGTTTCGATTGGAGTTGATACACTGCTGGCCAGAGCACAAGCATCATGGTTTGCTACTACGATGCCTTGGTCAGCTTTGCCGTTCCCCTGTTGCTGTTTCAAGATGACAAAAAAAGCAGGTGCTGCACCAGACACGGTCCCACCATCCCGGCTACTCAAGACAATCTGCTGATTCTCCATGACAAGCGCTCTGACAGGTTCTCAAATCAAATGCAAGTGCTACACAGTTCTGATAATCTCCTATGTGTGTTCACCATTCTGGAAGAAAGCAAAACCACATTAAAATTATTCAAATACAGTCTAAGAAAGTAATTAAGCCTCATGAGAGATCCTTTTTGTAACACTTCTTCATGCTAGAAACTTAAAAGACAATCAGCACTATGAAATCAAGCACAATTAGGACAGATCAAATCAAGGTTGCCCGGGTGTATATAATTTAGGCCTCACAGACACAAGGGCTATGACACCTTCAAACTGCATTTTCCTATAATGCTTTGCCACCACAGAACTCCTTCCTTTGCTTGATATTTCAAAGTGCTCTTTGTTCTGATCTTGCCTCAACTCTTCAGATGATTTGCTTAACAAACAGCATTCGGCAAAACACACAGTGGAGCTAACGGTGCCTCTCTGACACCAGCAGAAGTCACTTGCTGTTGCCAGAACAAAGAAGTTCCCAGAGGTCCAAAACTTCTCCAAACTGAAAAATGGAAAAGAAAAGAGAAAGGAGGGGGTGGGGGGAAGATGAGACATTGTCCCCACATTTCTTGATTGAAACAGACTGTCTGTGCAGTTGGGATTTCTTCGTACTTCCTTTCAAGCCCAAGAGCTTTTTAAACATCTACCAAAGGCAGAGACAAACAACAGAATGGAAAAAACAGTTCAAATAGATAAACTCTGGGGGGAGAAATGTACAAACTAACCCCCAAAAGGCTGTGCAGCTAAACTTAAAAGGATCAACATGAAGCACCAGGTAACCTTAGCTACCTCTATCTTCTAAAAGATGGAAATAGTTTATATCAAGTAAGAAAACATTTGTAGTGTTACAATCAGCCTAATCCCTGTCTAGGGAACTAAAAAAAAGTTACCTTCATCTGCGTATTTCACCTCGTGTGTTTGCCTCACAGGTCAAGCATTATGTCAACACTCTTACAAAAGACCATAAACCCCGTATTTCAAACAGTCTGTACATTTCCCAGGGTGAAAATTTAAACTTCAGTGTTTCTGGTAACTCACACAAATTCATTCCTACAGTGAGATGCTGATACCATTGATCCCTGTTACATATAGAATACAACACTGACAAAATATTCTTGAATCTTGCATCAAATGTATAGATGATAGGAATAAGGACAAGTCCAAATCACCATCACAAGCAGGTTGCTGCTTGAAAATGAACATACTCCCTTCCCAGAGAATTAGCCCAAATTCCTGAGTTTTAAGACAACGAGGTATTCACAGAATCACAGAATTTCAGGGTCTGGAAGGGACCTCAAAAGATCACCTAGTCCAATCCCCCCACCAGAGGAGGATCACCTATACCAGATTAGACAGGAATGCATCAAGGCAAGTTTTGAATATCTCCAGAGAGGGAGACTCTCCCTGGGCAGCCTGTTCCATATATATATATTTTGTTAGGATTGGGTTACTCTAGGAGGAAACACTCCCCTGTGCAAACCAGCTGCCACATGCACGTGGGAAATAACCTCAAAGCTCAGGAGGCAGGCAATTTGTACTCCATGATAAATGTTCTTGACACCCAGGAAACAGATGAGACCTACTTCCATCCTTTAAACTTTGCCTTTTAAAACTCTGCCCAAAAGCTAAATTAGAAGAAAAGAACAAAACAGGTATTAACCTGTTGAGTTAGAAGACCTGGTTTTCAGTTTTACTCTGAGGAGGAAACAGGTCTACAAACACACCCCTACCCACCCAGCACTAGTTAATAGAGTGCAGAACACAAAATAAGGCAGCTGTTCAAAACCAGCTTTGTATTTTCCAGAACACTGCCTTACTTGTTCAACAGAGAATAACCTTAAGTCTCAGCAACACAAAAAGCTAACCCTCAACCCTAACCAACCAAACCCACATCATTCTCTTTTAAAAATCAGATACCTGGAATGAGGAGAAAGAAACTGTATCCTCAGTTGTTGATTTTCCCACCAACCTACCCTTTCTATATACACAGGTTATATGTTTCTATGTACACTGAAGGTACAATCATACAGTGAGTTCACAGCAATGCTGTGCAACAGACACCAAAACTGTATCAACTTATTAAGGAAATGTACTCTCAAAGTGATTCCAAATCACAAACCATCTGGTTTAAGATATGCAGAAAACCTGTAACTTTAAAATTTACTTAAGGTAGAACTCCAGACATGGTAGAAATAAAACTCCTAAAAGCTCAATAACCATGCATTCAGCAAAAAAAATTATGCATACAAAGAGCTACTGAGTCACAGTTTCTGTTTTCCAACATGTGAAGTTCTCACATTGCACTGTTGTAGCTATTTCCACTGTAAGGACCGCTCACAGCATCCAGTCAGTCTAAGATGTGTGTGGTTTCAACGTGTAATTAGAGTAGCCAAAAGCTACATTATTTCAGCACTAATATGGCCTATTAAAAGAACAATTTCACACATTTTACTACCCTTGGTCATACACACTAGGCTATTACTTTAGCATAGTATGGGGTTTCTAATCCAGCACTTCAAAACGTATTTGTGAAATCTTAAATTCTAGCAGCTTCGGGTATTGGGACTTAATCTCTACGTACATGCTGACCTTTTATTTGAAAGCCAACATCTAACGAGGCAGCAGTGGCCAAAAGCACGCAAAATTGCACTGAGGTCTGCCAAAACCATCAGATGGGAAGAAGTCCGTTTCAAAACAAACCCAAGCCCAGCCGCCCCAACCTGCAAACGTGACCGCGACTTGGAGCGCAGGGCTGAGAGAGAAGGCGCTCTGCCCGGGTTTCTGGTCCCGAACGGCAGGACCGTTAGGCACAGCGAGCCGATGACGACATACTGCTGCCCGCGTGAGAACCGGCACGCAGCGGAGGGGAGCTGCGGAGCGCGAGACCCGCGGCACACCCCGCCAAGCGCCGCCGCCGCGTTGCCGACGGGAGCCCGGCGCCGGGTCCAATGGCAGACAGCTCTGAACGCGCGGCGCTGCCGTTCAACACCATGGCAGCAGTGCCGCCCGCCCGGGCACCCGGAGGGGCGGGCGCAGCCCGGAGAGCTGCGCCCGATGCGGCTAGAGAGTAGCGCTCCGCCCGGGGCAGGTGGCGGCACGGTCACGGCCCGAGCGGCGCGCTTGTCGCTTTTCAATGCCCGCCCCCGCTTCCCTGCCGCCGGACGGCCCCCAGCCGGAAGCCTGGGCATGGGGGCAGGCAGCCGCAGCCAGGAACCGCACGGACTTTCTGGCGGAGGCCAGAACCACTGCCTGCGGCACCTGACGACAACGGAATGCAGCGGCACGGGCGCACGTGGAGAAGCCGTACCGCTCTTCGCCGGGAGCCGGCGCAGCTCTACCCGGCTCTCCCGGCGCGACCCCGAAGCGGCGCCTCGCGTAGCCGCCGGGGAGCGGCCGGCGGACCCGGGCCCGCGCCCGGTGCCTCGTGGCTGCGCCTGGTGTTAATTTTCGCAGTTAGGGAGGCAGGCAGAAGGCGCGGGGGAGGCGCGCGGATCTGGAGCGCGGCGCGACCGGCGCCGGGAGCCAGCACACCCTCCCCGCCCCAGCGCAACCCCGCTTCCCCGTAGTTACCGTGCGGCGCGGCGAGGCAAGGGGCCTCCCACTTCCTTTCTCCTCACGCGGACCGTGTGTCCGCCAGCTGGGGACAACGTGCGTGCGCACCGCGCTGACGTCACCGCGCCGCAACGCGCGCAGACGCGCAGCCGTCCAGCGCTCCCCCCTCCCTCCCGCCTGCTCGTCACGTGCCCGCGCCGAGCGCGGGGCCCGGCGCCCAGCCCGGTCCCGCGCAGCACAGCGCCGCGCGCAGGGAAGCTTCTCGAATGGGGTGCACCGCCGCGCGCCCCGGCTGCTGCCTTCGAAGCCCCGCGGAGCTCCGAGAGGCAAAGCCGCGGCCCCTCTGCTGCCGTCCGACGAGAGCGGGCGACGCGGCCGACCGCACCGCTCGCCCCCCCCACTGCGACGGAGAAACCCGGCTCCGCCCCAGGTCACGGGTCTGGCCTGGGGCCCGCCGGCGTCGGTGGGGACACCTCCCGCGCTGCACACGACGGCCGGGGGGCGGCGCCGGCGGGACGCGCTCCCGGTGGCCGCCCGGGCTGGGCAAAGGCAACTAGCGGCGCGCCCCGGGCCGGCCTCGGCAGGTTCCTGCTGCTCTCCAGCCCCCGCGGCCTGCGCTCCGGGGGCGTTAAGGGTGGCTCCCCGGCCGGCAGGCCGCAGCCGCACGGCCCCGCTATCCCCAGGGTGGAGGCTGCCGCCTCCCTCGCGGTTCTCCTCCCTAAACACAATGGGTGCCGCACCTTCCAGTCCCTGGGGAGAGCTGAGCCGAGACACGGACATGAGCACCCACACCTCCCGCCTCCCCGGGGAAACCGTTTATTGAGGAGAGAACGCTACAGCCCGGACCGGCGTTAGTCTCCATCCCTCCGTGCAAGGTTTCACCGAACTGCCAAAGCTCACGCCAGAATCTGACCCTGCAGTGTCAGAGCTTTCAGACAGCTAACACTAAGTTATCAACCCGTGCCCTATGTTAGCTGAGTACCCAAGGCCTGGTGTCCTGTGCCATGTCAGGAAAACTAATTAATGAAAACAGCCTGGCTTTGCACAGTCTAGGCATAACCTAACAGTCTTCCCTCCATCAACACCTCAACCAGCACCAGGCTTAGACTAGCAGTCCTTCATCTTGTCAACCAGGTACTTCTGAGAACAAGCCCACTACACCAACTCAGAACATTAAGGGAATTCACACCAAAACACAGAACAGCTACAGGTAAACACCTCTGTGGAGCCCCACACTGCCTTTTTCCATTATGGCTATTCATGACACCACATCCACTGTGTCACAAAGTCACAGCATCATGGCTAGAAGAGAAAGCACCACAATCCAGAGTGACCAGTAGACCAGAATTTTGTACTCTCTGTTGCCTACTACAGGGTAACTTCACTAGGGCTGCTCCCCAGTTTAACTAACACAGTTGTGCCTTTACTGTGAGGATGCAGAAAATAGGCAAAAGAGCAGCAACAAAGGCCAGAACCCCTTTGAAAGTTTCTTGGGAACATAAGTTTATGCTGTGGGAGAATCTCTCAGAAGCACCTAACTGAAGGAAATACATTTGTAAGACACTTGGAAAATGTGCCTCAAACCAGTAACATAGGTAGGCTCTGTAGAAGACCATGAAGTATTTTTTCCCTTTTGACTAGAAAAAGGAGCTCAAGCTAAGTAAAATAAGGACTGGACACACTGACTCTACAGAGAAACTGCTTAAATACAGGATTCTGCAAATAGAAAAGAATCCAAGATTGTGATTTTGACACTTGCAGCATTTTATGAAGGCATATTGACAGCAGCAAAAGGGAGGCCCTCAGCACCACGGTACTGGTCTTGGCTGGGGCAGAGCTGAGTTTTCCTTAGTAGCTGGTATGGGGCTGTGTTTCAGATTTGTGCTGAAAACAGTGTGGATAACACAGAGATGTTTTCATGACTGCTGAGAGGTACTTACACAGAGTCAAGACCTTTTCTGCTCCTCATCCCACCAGCGAGTGGTCTTAGTGTGCACAAGAAGCTGGGAGAGGACACAGCTGGACTAACCAACAGGATATACACCACACCATATGACCTCACACTCAGCATATAGAGCTGTGGGAAGAACAAGGACTAGGGGGATGTTCAAAGTTATGACATTTGTCTTCCCAAGTCACCATCACATGTGATGAAGCCCTGCTTCCCTGAAGATGGCTAAACACCTACCTGCCTGCCAAGAGGAAGTGACAAATTAATTCCTTGTTTTGCTTTGCTTGCACACAGAGCTTTTGTTTTACCTAGTGTCTTTATGTCAACCCACTTTCATCCTTCCAATTATCTCCCCCCTCCCATCAAGGAGATGTAAGCAAGCGACTAATGCCAGCTGGGGTTAAACCACAACACCCATACACTAGATACAGTTGGTGTGGTGGAATGGAAACACCTCAAATCCTGGCAACATCAGCTCAGGAAGGGAAAAAATGCTCAGAGGAATGAGAAAGGAAGGAGATAGTTAAAAGGATACTGTGATTTTTTTCCTAAGGGTCATGTTCAGCCATTCTACAACAGCTTGGCATGACAGTTGTCTCTCACAAGTTTCTAAGATACCTTTGCACAAGACAAAAGTCAAGAATTAACAGCCAAATGCTTTCATGTACCAAATGTGAGGTAAGGGGAAGAAAGGAATCAACATTCTAGTTTAGCTATAAACCCTGGGAGAGGTGCGGTGCATGTGTGTGCAGCTTAACAAAGGTCCTGGCTACTGGGGGACTGGGGCAGCGCCAGGGGGTGCTCTGTGTGTATATGCACATCTCTGTCTCACTGAAGGGCCGGGTCATGTGGGACAAAGGGGTGCTGGACATCAGGGGCAGTTCCAGTCAGCCAAGAGACAGTCAGCATGTACCATCACCTGAAGCAGGGCTGTGGCCTCTGAGGCTTCAGTGTCCAGACGCCAACAAGTGGGGAGACTGGAATTCAGCACCAACTGCTAGGCAGACCGAGTGCCTAAGCCAGCTACTTGAGGGAATCCACCTTGTACATACATACATATATATACACACAAACATTTTTATATGTACACACACTCTAGCAGACTACTATCCTGCTCAGATGGCGAAGGGAGCAAGATTAGGCAGTCACTGCTGTCTATTCCTCTGTGTCTGCCTGACCTACATGGCCAGATGCACACTCATGCATGCCATGCTTCTCTGTGCTCTATGCACTCGTGCCTACTGGAAACACATTTTTGCCCTTGCTTCTGCTTACACCTGGAGACACAGAGAGCTGCAGCAGCCTCAAGCTGTTGCATCCAGTACAGTCCTTTTCCCCATAACAAATTCAATCAGAAATAATTACACCAATTAAAAAACGTAAGCCAAGCTGTCCAAGACTCATCAAGAATAGTCATCAGCAATCACGTATTAGGTATAGCAGCCATCAAGTTTCAGGGTGCACCCACAGGATGCACCCACACTATTTTGCACTAAGTGATGGGATTCCAGTGACAACATCAAAATGCAGCTTTTTTTCTTCAGCATGAGAGAGAACCATCTCTATGAGTAAGAGCAGACATGCAGAACTGAACAACAGTTCAGAGCCTGCAAGCCACATGTTCCAGTGGTGATAAAAGAAGCAACACCAGAGGCTGTTGACACTGCCAGGAATTTTGCTACTGTTTTACCTAATGCCAGTAGAAATCTTGGTCTGCAGCACAAACAAAACCTCTTGTTTATCAATAGAACAGCTTCACCTGTGGTAGTCACATACCACAAATTTGCACCAGTTTCAGTAATCCATTTCTGAGCAGCTTATAGCTGACACAAAACAGGAATACTACAGCAAAGAAGTACATCCCATTTAGATCAGCACAAATGCCAGTTTAAGGCCTTGTTTATGCTAAACACCAGTTGGCAGCACAAAAATGAACTGGTTTGCACCAGCTGAACACTGCCATGATCAGATGGAGCTACCTTATACTCACCAGTTATGTGACAGTTGTATCTGAAATGCTGAAGAAATGACCAAGAAGTACCCTCTTCCCCAAAGCTCTGCTTTCAGACCTAACTCCCACTTTGTGTCACCTTGAAGGTCTTTACAAACTGCATTCCAGTACCTACATTCCTTCTTTCAGTGGCACCCACAAGCATAAAGCACCAATTCAAGGGTACAGACCATGAGGTAATACAGAGCCTGTAACTTCAGCACAGGGCAGTTCAGAGATCGCTAGTTGGAGCTGTAGCAAAAAAAAAAGAGCGTCCTTCATTCCTACTTTGAATGTGTCAGTAAAACCAAGATTCTGTAAAAACTCAGTAAGAGACTTAGGAGCTGGAGGGTCACAAGGCCCAGGCTTTGCTAAAGATCCCTATGTGAGAGAGCAATGTATGTTACAAACAGTTAAGCAAAGCTACAGTTGCCAACCTGTGGAAAACACAGGAGCTGTGCTGACTACATTTGCGGTTAGCAATGTCCTGTACAGTTTGAATACAAAGGTCTCCGCTACACAAGTAGGTACTGGACAGGACACTTCTGTCATACAGTGTACTCTGAAAGGCACTACTGCTGAAGCATTACTGGAGCATGAAAGAGGCTTTCAGCTCTCAAATTTACTAACTGAAGTTAGATTCACTGGCTGAAAACAACAGCTATCAAAACCAATTGCTCCAACGCAATACACTGACAGCAGCAGGCAGGTAGTGGAGCCTGGTCTACAAGATTATTACTATGACCAGGCAGCCTGGACATCTACACAAAGTCCCAAGTTTGGGCCATTTAAGCAAAAAGAAGATAAAAAAATCCAAAGAGCTGCAAATCTAGTGATGCTACAGTCTGAAGTGTTGTGCAAGGTGCACACTGGAAGGGTTAAAATACAAAAACATACTCTCCTCAGACAGTGTTTTGCCACTTTGGAGAATGATTAACACAGCAGCACCCCAAAGATTGTATGCTAATTCTGAAACTCTGGGTTGGATTACACTGCCTACAGAAAGGACTTGGGTCCCATTTTCTATACCATAATTGGCCCCACCAGCCTCCAATTGCTTCTCCAGAAGAGTACTTGCCTCCCAGATTTGAATACTTGCTCTACACAGATGTCTTCAACAACTTGCAGCACCTATGACAGCTTCAGACCTCTGTCCTTAGGCAACAGAATCTCACCTCAAATCTACTTTTAAGAAGTGCATGTAATTTTTTTATAGATAGTTAAGGTCTTCCTTTAGCTATAGTGAGGAAGTAAAACCCAGTTTCAAGATTAAAGGTTTAAGTCATGGCAGAATCCAGCTAAATGTGTGAGAGTCAAAGAAAAGGACAGGGGGGAAAGGCAAGAAATAGACTGTTGGCAGGGGAAAAGTGCAAGAAATCTGCTTTTCCAGATACAGGTTTTCTTGCTGATGCAATCATGCCAAAATGCAGGCTCCAGCAATGCAGAGAGTATGCATCCCCACAGCAAGTGTGACACAGCTTCTGCACCACCAGATTTCAGCCCAGAGTATTACTTTACACTAAAACCAAATTAACTATATCATCTTGAAACCAAATTCCCTGAGCTCTCAGAGCCCCGAGTACTGAAGGATCAATAGGTGGCAGTTCAGGAAGTGTTTCACCAACCCTCACCTACAGCCCCACAAAAGCAGCAGTTTCTATTGGAGGAACAGAGCAAACACTTGGGAGGGAGGAGGAGGGAGATACCTGCCTCTCTCCTCTCCAGTACCGATTGTCAGGAGAGCCCAAACTTTCACTCCCCCAAGGCGCTGCTGCTTTAACAGCATTAATCCTGCCGTGGACAGTGCACAATATTCTCCATCTCCCAAGAGTTACCCACACTTTTGGGAAGTACAGGAATCTTGCCAAACACTGAAGACTGCAAAACAGGAAAGCACAACCCATTTATACAAAGTATGAACCACAGTGAAAGGGCAAGAAGAAAAGCCACTGCTTCAATACAAACCAGTGTTCTTTTTAATCTGTATGCATTATTATTTCAGCACTCAAAACAATGTGCTTTACCTCACCTCCCCTATTTTATCAGAAAGTCATCAATACATCCACAACTTGCACATCAAATGGCAGCTGTGCTGTTTCAATATAGTATTATTTCAACTACTGAAAAATCACTAAATAAAAGAATAAAGCAGCTTTTTGTGACAGAAACAAGCCATAATCAGCAGAACTAACACCATTTTGATTAGGCTCAGTCCCTTTATGGCCATCACGAGGAACATTTGTCACATACAGGAATCTTCAGCTGGGGACTTGGTCTAAATCACACGAACAAAATGCGAGCAAAAAAAATCCATTTGCCAAAACAAGTCAGACAAGTGAAAAAAACCCCTTACCTGAGCTCAGGTATATCCTACTCATTCAGCTCTTGTCATATAGCAATATTCATTGCCACAGAGCGACCAATGGCTCGTCAAGTTAAATCTGCCAAGGAACTGCCATTCCCCTTTTAAGTTACAGTATAAAGGAGAGTAACACCAATTAAAGTACCAGACTTGGTGATGAGTTCCAGGTTTATATCCATGCTCATTATTGACTTATTGACTGACTCTGTGGTCAGGCAGACTACACTGTATTAGCAGAAAGCGCTGTACTGCCAGTGTTAGCAAGACAGTACAACTTCATCACCACAAGTATTCACTTAGTAGTAATGAGGTCACAATTTTGTCATTCTCCACACTGGCCCTTCCTGAATACAGTGACTATTGCAATGAATGCAAACATTTATATTTTAGATGTGTTTTATCTGGCTCCCACGTTTGTTTTCTGTCTCTTATGATGTTAGCATCCTTTACAGCCTCTTTCTGGTTTGGGCTGGATTGGGGGGAAAAAGGCAACACCAAAAAAAACCCACCCCAAAACCCCACAACTTTCTTCTGGTTGCTTTCTTATCATGACAAACCTTCATCATTATTCGCAGCCATATTTCTCACTGCTTTCTTCTTTATCCGTTTCAGTAAAAGATGCATCAAGGATTTATGATAAGTAGTAAAACCAACCAGAACCCAATGTTGAAAGCACATTCCATCTGTCTGTGGACAGAGAACTCCACCACCATCATTTGACTCTTTGTTCTAAAGTCACCCAGCATTAAAAGAATCCAAACAACACACCAAAAGACAACCTGACACACACCATGTCCTTCATTGGTGGAAGAACCAGACATCAAGTTAGCCCTGCTAGTGTCACAGCCAATGGCATTGTTAGCTATGTGCATGCCACAGCTAAATTTTAGTAGATTCTCTGCTGGCTATGAAATAGCAAACAAACAAGAGACCCTTCTTAGAAAAAGAGTCACTCCTCCCCACTCCTCTAGGCAGAGATCTATTTGCGTTGCTAAAATAATGTCTTGGGACTCCTGATTCCTTGGGGAATAGTAGTTTTTGAAAAGCCAGAAAACACAACCACATACTTGAACAGTGACCTAGTCAATTTGAGTGTAAATGAAGAAGTGGCATAAGCTTAAAAAAAAAAATCAATTATTTTATTTTTTTTTTTCTGGTAGATGACCAAAAAAATTTATTCACAAGTGGGACTACCACAGGCACAACAGCATCTGTATCAACACTGAGCTAACAGCCAGTGAGGTTAATAGCTGCTGCCAGGCAGAATATGTGTATGACTGAACGCTGCCCATCCCTGCCAGACCTAAGGACTAAGCTTTTTTCCCCACACACACAAACACACACGTGCACACAAATGTGCTCACCCACAGCAACATTTTTCAGACAGAATCCATTACCCATTCTGGTTCTCCATACACTCCAAAGGAACTGAGCCTGAGGGCACTGAAAGGGTGCTGCAGCCACACAGCCAGCTGCTGCGTCGGGCAAAACACGGGAAAAAAGCGGCAAGACCGATTCATCAGCCTGCCCTCTGTTTTACATAGGCTTCTATCTCCAAAGTCTGCAGCAACTTCAAATCTCCAGGGCTTTAGCCAGCTCCATCAGTGTCGTTGCAACCTATGAGTTTGAACACTACGTGTTAAAAGTAAAGCAGCGTAACTGTGTGAGCTTTGACTTCTTAAGAAGACAGGCAAGAAACTCGAAAGACACTACTGGGACACAGTCGTTTAACCAAGCTGACGAAACAACTGCTAGGCCTCATGCCTACCAACTACATGAGCTCACCTTGCTATTAACTCCCTTTCGAATCGCTTATCAAATGGCGTGGCACTAAGGCCACCAACAACCACGGCACCCAACACTAGCACCGTATCGCTCTCCCAGGACAGCGCCGCTCTTTCTTTGTTTACTCGACTGCCCGGCCGGCGGAGCCCGCAATCCCGACACACGAAGCCGCCACGCTGGCGCGTCCTCGGCTCGGTCTCAGTCGGGGGAAGCTGGAAGATACCAGAACGACGGCAGGCGCGCCGCGCCGGGCAGCCGAGCCCCCAGAAACGGGGCGCGGACAGGACACGGCGCCGGGCGCGGGGCTTACAAGGTGGCACTGCCCCCGCCCGCCACCAACGGCCGCCGCACGCGACGTGCCGAAGCGCACGCGCGCCGCCGCGGGCCTGCGGCCGCCCTCGACCCGCTCCGCCGAGTCGCTACGCTCCGCCTACGGCGCGCCGGGCTAAGCAGCCGCCAACCCCCCCCAACCCACTCCGCCCCCTAAGCCACACCGCTGTGGCGCCGAGCGGGCGGAGGGGCGGGCACGTCCCCCTACACCGGGGCAGGTCTCCGGGAAAGGCTCTCCTGCTAGGGCGGGGCGGGGCGAGGTGCAGGCAGCCCAACCCTCTCTCACGGGTGGCGCCGACCACGCCCCCACTGGGGGACGATCCCCGGGAGCTCGATGGCTCTGGGAGGCAGCAGCTGGTCGGGGCCGGGCCTCACCCGACCCTTCCCGGCCGGAGAGCCCGGATGCGGAGCCGCGGGGCTGCTCAGCCGCTCGGCTCCTTAACCCCCCTTTCTCCCGTCAGGTGACCACTAGCCACTGCCCGGCCCCTCCCAGCTTCCAACCCCGCCCATCGGTCCACGACCCTAGGCGAAGCGGCGCGGAGACGAGCGCACAGAGAGGACAACCCACCCGCCGCTCTCCGCCAGAGCGGCCCCACAGCCTCCTCGCTTCAAACGCGGCCCTGCCGGCCAAAGGGGAGGGAGCGCGCACGTGTGATTGGGCCGTTGCGCTCACGTGACGCGCACACCTCACGCCACCTCCTCGAATAAAACTTCAAAATCGGGGCGGGGGGGGACGTGGGGGGTGAAAGGAGAGAGGGACGGCGGGCAGCGCCCGGGGACGGCCGCTCGGCTCCTACCTGCCTCCCGCCGCCGGCTCCACGCGGCGCGGGGCGCCGAGCAACGTCCCGGCCCACGCGCCCCACTCGCGGCTCCCGCGGCCTTCGCCTGCCACGCGCAACCTCCTGCAGTCTTCATTGGCTACAGCAACCCATCACGTGGGCCGCTCCCGCTTGTTGGTTTTCTGTTTTTTTTTCCTGCCCCTTTCCTCTCGCTTTCACCCCAACCACCCCTACCCTGCGGCAGGGCCGCTCCCACAAGGCGGGTACCGAAGCTGCCGTCCGGCAGGCGGGCGGCGCTCGCGGGGGCACAGCCAGCGGCGGCCGCGGTAAAGCTGCCTCGCGACGCCCGCCAGCAGCGCGCCGCTGATTGGCCGGGGCCGCCCGGCGACGCACTTCCGCTCCCCTCCGCCGGGCCACGCCCTTCCTGCCCCTCCCCCGCCCTTGCGCGAGGGAAACACGCTGCTCGCGCGTGGGCCGCCCGGACGCGCGTTCGCCGTTGGCGGCGGGGCGGCAGGGGGAGCGGCTGCCCTTCCCCCGCTCTGGCGGCGAAGGGCGACCCATGACCGGGCGGGTACCACTGCTGCAGGGGGCTCGGCCGCCCGCGGGGCAGTGACGGCGGCGCGGTGCCCGCCAGCGCCTCCCGCGGGCGCTCTGCCGCTGTGACTGTGGCGCTGCCAGCGGCCCCTACACGGCGCAGGGGACCTCTGCCCGCCACCGCCTACTGCGCCTTCAGGCAGGTCTGGCAGCAGCCCGTACCCCGCGGCTTCGCCTGTCCTTCGGTAGGAGAGGGTTATGCGCATCGGGGCGCCGTGTTCCAGTGGTGGTTGAAACTCCAAGGAACGGCTTCCAGTGCAGCGCTGTTCTACGTGTCTCATAAACGTACTTCTTTAACGCTGCCATACGCAAAACCTCCGTACCAAATGAGACTCCGAGAGGGACGAGTGTATTTGCTGAGCGTCCACAGAACCACAACTATAGCAGTGACTTAGGTAGCTACCGGGGTTAGTTATAAGGTAAAGGACTTTAATGAGTAAAGGTTGGGTAGCCTTTAAGAGAGGAACGTACTTGTTAGTATGTCTAAGAACACCCCTGCACAGCTCACACACAAGGTGATGCTTGAGTTGACCATCCAGAAAGTTCATATTGGGCCCAAAGTGAACTAATGGGACAAATAACCAAAGCCCCCTGAGCTGTAGGCAGTGTGTACACATACAGGTAGGTGAGGCTGGTTGAAGTCAGCAGCTGTGGAAACCTAAAGAGCGCAGTGACAGTGAAGAGGGACATCTTGTGCAGCCTGTAAAGATAATTTCTGGTTGCCTTGGGTGTGGGCAGATCCCATGTGATGGAAACCATTTTAAAATGGAAGCAAAATATGACTAAAGAAAGCCCTGTGCCAAAACTTCAGTGATGGAGCTCTTGGCCTCAAGAGGTGTTCGTTGATCTGTGATGGAGGTTTTGGCCTCGAGAGGAGCTCAGTGATGGCAGCAATCAGAATTCCACAGGCATGCTATCATCTTGGAGAATTTAGGAGTCCAGGAGGGTTGCTAAAAGGGAGGGGTCTAATTAGGTGTAGATTTATACTTTAACAAAACTGACCATTTGGAATTAGGTACTGATTTGAGTGGCTGGTTCCCAGATCACTGAGAAGCTCCAAAATACCTTCTCTCACCTATTGGATGAATGTTTTTGAGGCATCCATGTACAATGGTGCAAACATGTTAGCTGGTGCCTAAGCTAAAACCTGGGTGGGCTCGTGCAACCCTGCTGCTGAGGTTTGGAAACGTTTAGGTGTCCCCTGGTGGGTTTAGGTTTTTGGAGTCCCTGAGCAGATCAAGGCATGGCTGAGTTCTAATGGCTACTTTGAAATTCCGGCAGCCATGAGGGATGTGGTGTCCAGTTCCCAGCTACAAGACATGTGCTACTTAATAGGCCAAGGAATGCTGTGCAAATTACATTCACTGTTTGACATCAGATGTAATGATGTTGTGAGCCCAGGAAAGAATGAAGTAATGCAAAAGCAATCAGAGGTGCTGGGGCTCCAGATGAATGAAAGAGAACACATGCAGGGGAAGTAGGTCACTGGTACTTACTTCTCAGGGGAAAAAGACATTTTGCCTGGAGTTACCTTGAAGGAAACCTGATGGCATTTGTAACTTACCGCAGAAAGAAGACAACAATGTGATATGGCTAGGAAAAAAACCCACAAAGTGATTTGGTCTCCAAGTGCAAAATCCATCCCTTATCCAAAGCAGGCAGATCTCAGAAGTGCTCTGCTGAAGACATTCCTGCACTAGTCAGATTTGGAAATGGTCATTCTGAAAATGAGCATGTAATCTTGAAGCAGAGACGTTAACAAATTGCACACTGAAGCTTTAGAGAAAAATCCTTTGCTGCTCATTCCCTCTGCTTTTTCTCACCTACAAAGAATCTCCTGTTTGCTGACTAGCCAGGTTGGCTTTGAAAGCTGAGTATTGGGGAGCTGAGGTTCGTGAGAGATTCAGGGAGATGATGTAAGTGACAGAAAGAATACTTCTCTTCCACTCCTTTCCTTTCTGGATAAAACCTTAAGAAGGGGGAAATGGGGGCAGTGTGGAGCTTGTCCCAGTGGCCTGGGTGCCCAGTGCTCTCCCACATCTGGCTCTCCCACATCTGGCTCTCCCACATCTGGCTCTCCCAAAGGTTCCCACTCACTGTCCTGCTTTTCTCTGCTCACCTTTTCACAGGTCATTCACCACAGGTCTCCTTCCGCTTCACTCTAAAGCAAACCTTTCAGTCAAACTCCTTCAGCTCTCCCATTCTCACCCATCCCCATAAAAGTGACAAAAACGGGCCTGGAGATCCATGAGGAGAGTTCCCACTGAGGACCATATTTGGAAATGAAAGCATGTGCTTTCGAAAAGGGAGCAGAAGCAGGCACATCCTCTCCCAGGAAGAAATGCTACAGGTTTTGAGTGGGCTGAGCTGGTGGGAGGGAGGAAGTGTGATACACGGAGAAAGGGCGGCGCTAAATCTGCTCCGTGCCTGAGGCTGGCGTTTTATTGCCAAACTCATTACCTGCTGTGTTTATTCCTGATGACTGCAGCATCCAAACCCTGATAAACAGATTTTGCTCTTCCATTAATAATATCCATTTATAATTAGTCATAATGTAAAAATAATTGCATTTAAGCAACAATAATTACATTTAACAACAACCCCCACCCTTGTGTTTGAAGCATGTTATTTAAATGCATTAATCAATCATTCAAAGCCTGCAAAATGTCAGGATGCAACTTCCTGGGCACAGAATGGCTCAGGATCATATAAAGAAAATAATGTGTGAATTTTTCATCAAATCAGCATTATGCACACAGCAACCAGAGAAAGATTGCTGAGCTAATTGTGGAGCTGGCATTGACCAGCTTTTAGTCTCGATTTTGCGTCCCAGACAAGGGTTTTTTTTTATCTGGGTACAGGGAGAGGGTTCATGTGTGGTGGCTGCTTTCTAAGAGTTCCCAAATGATGTTTTTTATTGGGCAAAGTTTTAAAAATGATCAGTTGTCTTGGTTACACTTGGAGCTGCTGCTATTGTGCATTATCATCATGATTTAAGCCTGAACCTTCGCTTTGTGCCTGTCACCAGGGCTGCAAAGGCAGGAGTGTAATTGCACAGCAGGAAAGACTCTGCTTTCGGAATCCTGAGGCTAGGAATCAGCTGCAAGGGACTGGAGAAGCAAGGTTCAGAGCAAGGCCTGTCCAGGCTGCAAGAAAAAGCAGTGGGCAAAGTAGAGGGCCTGCCCTTAACTTCACTGTTGGTTTTGTTTCATTGATGTAATAAAGCCCACCAAGAGCTTGCTTGAGGTCTCCAGATTGGGCTCCTCAGTTTAGGAAGGAGGTTGACTTGCTGGAGCGTGTCCAGAGAAGGGCAACAAAGTTGGTGAGGGGTTTGGAACACAGCCCTGTGAGGAGAGGCTGAGGGAGCTGGGGTTGCTTAGCCTGGAGAGGAGGAGACTCAGGGGTGACCTTATTACTCTCTACAACTACTTGAAGGGAGGTTGTAGACAGGCAGAGGTTGGTCTCTTCTCCCAGGCAGCCAGCACCAGAACAAGAGGACACAGTCTCAGGCTGCGCCAGGGGAGGTTTAGGCTGGAGGTCAGGAAGAAGTTCTATACAGAAAGAGTGATTGCCCATTGGAATGTGCTGTGTGGGGAGGTGGTGGAGTCACCATCACTGGAGGTGTTCAGGAGGAGACTTGATGGGGTGCTTGGTGCCATGGTTTAGTTGTTTAGGTGGGTTGGATTGGTTGATAGGTTGGACGCGATGATCTTGAAGGTCTCTTCCAACCTGGTCTGGTTCTATTCTATTCTATTCTATTCTATTCTATTCTATTCTATTCTATTCTATTCTATTCTATTTAAATCTAAACACTGCTTCCCTGATTGGTGGTTGATTGGAATGAAGACACCTCTCTGGACACATGAGAGTCTGTGCTATTGAGTCTGGGATCCTGGTTTCTCTTTTACAGAATCACAAAATGGTGGGGTTTGGAAGGGACCTCTGAGGCCTCGAGCAGCTGAGTCTGAGAGGGATTCCTGCTCAAGTTGGGGAGGTTGGAGCAGATGATCTCTAAGGTTCCTTCCAACCTAAGCCATTCTATTATCTAGTCCAGCCCCCTTGCTAAAGCAGGCTGCACAGTATTGAGTCTAAGAGGGCTTTGAAAGTCTCCGGAGAAAGTGACTCCACAGCCTCTCTGGACAGCCTGTTCTAGTGCTCCATCACCCTCAAAGTAAAGACAGACCTTTCAGTTTGTGCCCATTGACCCTTTTCCTGTCACTTAGGCACTGCTGAAAAGAATCTGGCCCCGTCCTCTTGATACTTGCCCTTTAGATACTGATAAGCATTGGTAAGATCCCCTGCTCTTCTCCAGGCTAAACGGCTCCAGGTCTGTCAGCCATTCCTTGGAAGAAG
Organism: Melanerpes formicivorus; assembly: GCF_026170545.1. Lineage (NCBI taxonomy): Eukaryota > Metazoa > Chordata > Aves > Piciformes > Picidae > Melanerpes > Melanerpes formicivorus. Next base: position 923,472 of record NW_027142410.1, read on the forward strand.
ATTGCAGGATAGTGAAGTCCCCTTCTCCACATTCCCTTGGAGTGACCTACACAGGGCCCCTACACAGGGGCCAGGGACAGCTGTGATCTCTGAGTATCCAAATTGTTGCCTTCCCCAGCCCAAAGAAGGCAGGGCAGAAACAGGACTGCACTTCAGCTCCTCACCCTCTGTGCTTCTGCAGAGAGGAGGTGTGTTGCAGCACCTGAACCATGACTGTCACTCTGTAGTGTGCTCCTGGAACAGTGTGTATTTCAAGCAGAAACCTCCTAGGAGAGAACTCTGGTGACATGCTTGGACTTGACTTTCTTGCTGAGGGCCGGTTCCTAACAGGCACAAATCATTGCTCCCTGAGGGCACAACAAACAACTTTCCCAGTGCTGCCCTTCCCTTCCAACCTTAGAGTTTCTCCCAGCTGCTTTATCCACCAGAGGTTTGACTGTCCTGCTGCAGAGCCTAGTCCTTTTCTGTCCCTTTCCCCTTTTGAAGGGACAGCAGCCTAACAAACATTGGATGGCTGAAACCTGGTCTTGTGCCCTTCACCACTGTAACAGGCAACTCAGAGTGAGGGGTTAAACTTTCCTCCCATCAAAGCTTTGAGGAAAGAGGATGCAGAGGAAAGAGGATGCAGGCAGCTCTGCAAGGTCAGATCATTATCAAAACAGCATAAGTCTGAAACCTGTTAATAAATGGAGGCAAGTTGTGGGGGAGAAACCTTTCCTGAAACACAGTGCGCAGGACCTTGTGCAGGTGCGAGGGAGCTCTTATAAGTAGTTCTCATGCTCTGATATCCTCATTCAAAGCAGCTTTGAGAGCCCCAAATGATATTAAAAACCTGAAGGGCACTGAAAGACAGATGATAGCATTGCCCTGCAGCCTCTCCATCCTGCCTTGCACCGAAGCAGACACAGCTTGTCCCTCCTGCTGTGCCCCAGCAGGGCTTTCATTCACCAGCACACTTGGGGCCAAAGCCTTGGCCCTTTCCCAAAGCAAGAGGCCTCCCCTGCGGGTAACAGGGAGGAAGAAAAGGGGAGAGGAGAAGGGGAAATGGATCACCAATATTGCTGGATGGGTTGGAAGCCATCTTCAGACCTTTTTGAGCTATCTAGGGACTGCCACACATGTGCAAAATTTTTGCCATCCCCAAGGGTGTGTGAATGGCCCACAGCAGGGTGGGGAGCCCAAAGCTTCAGCCATCCCTCTTGTGTGGGGAAGCACCATCTCCCAGCACCCATGTCTCCCAGCCTAGCAGAGCTAAGCAGTAGGATGGACAATTTTGCCACCTGGAGCATTTCACCACCTTAGGCACCTGCATGCTTGGCTGCCACCCACATTCTATCTCAGAAGCTGATGCAAAGGAAAAATAAAGCTCCTGAGGCAGGCAGGTTAGCCATAGACTAGCCCAGACACCTGGCACCAGCCCTCACCATCTCCCCTGAGGCAAGGAAACTTGCTCCAAAGCTCTGGCTGCATCAGAGAGTACTGCAGCCAGAGCATATTCACAGACCAAACCAGCTGATGCTAGTAACCTGCTGCTTCTGCTGCACCCATTTTGGGGCAGGGATGGTTGCTTCAGTCCAGCACCTCTTCAGCTCTGGTAACCAGCAGCCCTTGGGCATCTTGTGAGCAGGGGGTGTATTTCCACAGCACATCCCCCAGAGGGGCTTCAGCCAAAACTCCCCAGTGCCTGATGAGCTGGGGGGCTGTCAGGACATTCACTGTGAAAGTGCCATCCTTGTGCAAAGCAAGGGCTTGCTGAGGTGCCCACTTACAGCCAGTGTCCACACGTGTGTTTCTCTGAAATGCATCCAGAGAGGTTACTAAATGGCACAGACATCAAATACACAAAGTACTTTCTCCACAGATGCTGCCAAGAATAGAATAGAATAGAATAGAATAAACCAGGTTGGAAGAGACCTTCAAGATCATCACATCCAACCTATCATCCAACACCACCCAACCAACTAAACCATGCAACGAAGCACGCTGTCAAGTCTCCTCCTGAACACCTCCAGTGACGGCGACTCCACCACCTCCCTGGGCAGTCCATTCCAATGGGCAATCACTCTCTCTGTGTAAAACTTCCTCCTGACCTCCAGCCTAAACCTCCCCTGGTGCAGACTGAGACTGTGTCCTCTTGTTCTGGGGCTGGCTGCCTGGGAGAAGAGACCAACCTCTGCCTGTCTACAACCTCCCTTCAGGTAGTTGTAGGCAGCAATAAGGTCACCCCTGAGCCTCCTCTTCTCCAGGCTAAGCAGCCCCAGCTCCCTCAGCCTCTCCTCATAGGGCTTGTGTTCCAAACCCCTCACCAACTTTGTTGCCCTTCTCTGGACTCGTTCCAGCAAGTCAACCTCCTTCCTAAACTGAGGGGCCCAGAACTGGACACAGGACTCAAGGTGTGGCCTAACCAGTGCAGTGTACAGGGGCAGAATGACCTCCCTGCTCCTGCTGGCCACACTGTTCCTGATGCAGGCCAGGATGCCATTGGCCCTCCTGGCTGCCTGGGCACACTGCAGGCTCATGTTCAGCCTACCATCAACCAGCACCCCCAGGTCCCTCTCTACCTGGCCACTCTCCAGCCACTCTGACCCCAGCCTGTAGCACTGCATGGGGTTGTTGTGGCCAATGTGCAGAACCTGGCACTTGGATGTGTTCAATCTCATGCCCTTGGCCTCTGCCCATCTGTCCAGCCTGTCGAGGTCTCTCTGCAGAGCCTCTCTACCCTCCAGCAGATCAACTCCTGCCCCCAGCTTGGTGTCGTCCGCAAACTTACTGCTGATGGACTCAATGCCCTCATCCAGATCATCAATAAAGATGTTAAAGAGCACATATAACGGCCATCACAAAGCTGCATAAGCACCCTAGGGAGAACACATGCAACAAACTCTGCAGGGACTATGTGCTCCCACTTGCCAAAGGTGTTTGTGCATCTTTCCCAAGCCTATTTCACTGTTGGCTGCCCAGGGGAACTCACCAACTGTACATCCATAATCTCATCAGGTTTTTCATGCTGAATGTCAACGCAAAAGGAAAATTGCTAGCTTGGGGCCAAATTCTCATTTCAGTTGCTGTAGTTTTGCAGGAGTAAAAGTCTGGCCAAGAAAATCTCCCCACTCTCAGACTGTGTGGAGCTAGAGACCAGAATTTTCTCTTGCTCAGCATCCTGCTGCTCCCTCTTGACAGCTGAAGCACATTCAAATACATATTCTGAAACATAAGCAAGATGGCTCTTCACTGTTCACCAGCAAGACTGCTAGGCAGAGTAGAGCACCAAGGCCACCTGGGGTAGCATGCTTGCCACCTCAACACCCAGCACAGTTCTCTGGCATGGTGGCAAAGGTCTTGAATTGGTTGGCAAAGCAAAGGATATAGATGGGAACACACAGCACCCTCATGGGTGGAAATGCTGCCATTGGTGCTGGAGCTGCCCCAGGCCAGGGAGAGTGACGACTTTCTACCCAGCATGGGGAAGGGACAGGATGGAGAATGTTGTCTAGGGGAGGTACTGAAACTGCATTTGCAGGATGCAAAATAGGATTTTGTGGCTGGGCAGGCTGGAGGGAGAGATAGGGAGGAAACAGGACCTTCTGGTGAGTGCTAAAGGATTTCCTTGTAGATGTGCAGGTCGTAAATGAATGACTTCAGCTTTCTGAAAGGCCCATATTCAGCCACTTTCACAGGCACATTTCTGAGGAAGGTAAACAGTGAAATGTGAGGGATTTTTAAAAACAGGGCAAAGCCTGCTCTCAGCTAAGTCCCTTGATCAGCTCTGATTCCTGCTGTAGGAGAGGAAGCCAGCATTTCTGAGAGATAGGAGCATTGTGCTGCAGAGGACAAAATGTCCCCAACAGGCACATTATCCTATTGCTGCCTTCTCTGAGCTTTCCCAGCTCTCCATTGAAGCAGCCAGCCCTCTGCAGGTGGCCTGGGGGGCAAAACCTGCATTTTGTCGCCATCCCCCTCAGGGTAAAACCTTGCCTACTTCCGGCTGCCCTGGGGGTTTTCTGTGTACCTCAGGAGGAATTCCAGCACCAACACCTGAGCACATCCAGCTCAGCTTCTTCTAGCATCCTCTCTGCAAGCAAAAGCTTGAGTGGGAAGAAACTGGACAGTCACCATTGTCTGTGGCTTCATCTGCACCGAAGGGAAGGTAGGTTGTGCCCTTCCACCTTACCTGGTGAAAACAAGGCACTGCCTTGCTTCCTTCCACCTGTGATAGTAGGTGCAGGAAAAGAGAATTGTGGGGGAGGCAGAGAGAGACCTCACCCTGCTGATGCTTGGCAAGACCACAGAAAGCCTTGTTGTCTTCAGAGTTTTACCCCTACACGCTCTAATGTTGAACTAAGAACACCTTTTTGTTTGTTTGCCAGGCTCCCTGCCAGTGATGCCCTGTTGCCTAGACCATTTGTAAGATGTTTACCAAGAAAATGAATCCATTATCTTTCGCTCATGAAAGTGCAGAGCCTTCCTGGAATGAAGGTGTGTGCAGCTCTTCTATGCTCACAGATTTCTGATGCCAAGAGAAATTAGTCTAGAAGCAGGCAAGCTGTAAAGCACGATGTTGAACGCTTGCCAGCCCTGTGACGGCATCATCCCATGGACTTCCGTGGAGCGCTGCGCATTGCCCCTGCCGTGGGATCAGCATCAGGGCTCCGTGGTGCTAAGTAGTGCTTCAGCAGATGAAGAGGCACGAGGAGGAAAAACGACATCATCCCAGCAAGTCACCTTCACTGGCAAGAGGTCAGAGCACGGTACAAAGGCAGGCTGGGTCCATTTCCGGATTACAGACTACATTCTTCTCTCAGTTTTGTTATTTTCATACCGGGGAACCAGCTCCGATGATATCGGCGCCTTTCTCACTGATTTACACCAGTGTCAGCAACAGGTGATTCAGGCCCATGGTGCAGGAGGCCTCTTGGATAAGGTCTGCTCCACTGAGACAATGGCAGTCGAAAGTGAGAGCATAAATCCCCAAATAAGGTCCCTGTGGGCTAACTGTCATCTCCAGTTACAGCACTGCAGCCCCACAACTACAGCTTAACAGAGCTCAGCAGACTGGCAGTATCTGCTGGAGTATATTGAGAGAGGCAAAGGAGCAATATCGATCTGTGTTGTTTTCTGCTATAAATAGGCTCAGCTCCTCTCATTTGGAGCCTTGCCTGATGATGCCTGCAGAAGAAGTTGCCCTGTTGGTAGGGCAGCATCCCTGAGTGATTACAGTGGTGACCCCGAGAGATTCCATCAATAGGTGGAAAACACGGGACGTGTTTCATGTGGCGAGCCCAGCCGTTGCCTCAGGTACAGCCCAGCGTATCAGCTTCTGTGAACGTGCATTGGCGTAGCTGGAAGTGTTGGCAGACAGGCTGGAGTGAATCAGACGCGGGGGGGAGGGAGTGTGAGAAGTCACCGGCTGTTTGCTCTGCCGGAGATTTCCACCCCCACAGCAGCGCTGGTAGAAACATGTGCCCGCGCTTCATCCTTCGCTGTGCTTCCTCTGCTGTCTCTGCTTGCTGCCTTCAGCAGCACCGGCACTCCCAGCCCCGGCTGCCGGGCTCCCCAGTTTCAGCAGAGGGGAGCAAACAAATGTGGGGGAGCTGGGTCTTAGACTGTCTGCTGAGGAAACGTCAAGCCTTGAAGTCAGGGTTTGACACAGTGTTTTTGACACAGGTTCTGACAACAGCTAAGCGTCTGCTTTGTTCTAAGGTGCAGTCCGAGTCCCCTGCATAACCCTCAACTATGCTTCTTCCTTTGCCCTTCCACCTTGCAGCTTGGGTACAAGGTTCACAGGCATCAAAAGGCTGTTGCAGCTCAGTCCCTCCTTGTAAGCTCAGTCACAAGCCTGCAAGGTATTTCTGCTTCTCTTTCTCTTTGTGTATCTAGAGGAGGGATAATGTAGACAAATAATGCCATGAAATGCATTAATTAGGTCTGACTCTTGCCTGATGTTAGTGGAGGCATGCTGCTTTAAATCATCTAGCAGTGAGAACCTTGTTTTTTTCTTTTAAGGTAACTTAAGAAGAAGAAACAAGGAGAGGCAGCAGCGAGTGACCCAAGGGCTCTGCTCCAAGCTAGCGCCGCGTCACACAGGCGAGAGCGGCTGCTGCAGAGGCATTCATTGGTGGAGCAGAAGTAAAGGGGCAGCGGCGGTCTCCCACGCAGCTCGGGTAGTGACAGGGTGGCAGCCAGGATCATTGTCTTATACATTAACTAAGAAAGCAGCAACCTTCTGGGTTTGCTGCACGGATTGCCATGCTGCAGCATGCAGAGCATGCTTCTCTCCAAAGCCCCACCGGTTCTCCCAGCTCTTCCTTTGTTGCTGGTACTGGTTAGTAGTGCAATATCTTACAGTCCCATTTAGATTGTTAATGCATTCAAACCCTCTTTCCTCTTCACAAACTCCTGCTTCTTCACACTGCAGACTGGCAAGAGCCAGCTCCTATAAAGATTCTTCTGGAAACTAGTCCAATCCCATAAAATCCCTACTGAACTTAACAAAGCTTAAACCAACAAGTGCCATCTATTTCCTGAGGTCAAACGTTTCTTTCAGTTCTATTTTAAGCCAGTGAAAAGAAACTGGAGGAAACAAAAGCTGTTTAGATACTTTCCAAGCTGTGGCTGGTGGCTCATTGGAGCCACTCGCTTGGAAAGCTGGACTTGATGGGAGCCAGCAACCGTGACATTGAAATACCCAGCTCCTCATTTCACTCCTGTTGTCAAATATGACCAAAACACATTCCATTTCCCTAGCCTAACCACATTTGGGAATGACTTGGTTTGGCATGTCTCGAGCTGGAGGATCCACAGAGTAATTAATAAGCGACAAGTCAATCGTCTTTGTTTTGCCACTAGAAGGAGATCAGTGACGGAGATCTGATTCATGCTGATGCTGGGTTCCTTTTTTTATGACAGAGCAAATGCAATCAAAGCCTGTATCTGTCAGTCCTTCCTGATCTTGGACTAAGTAATTGATTTTTAGCTGGGTTTCCCATGGTAACAGGGCTTTCTGATCACCAGCTGCACATGTTGGCCCTAACAGCTTTTGAATCCACTGCTTCATTTCAGCCAAATGTGATGGCAAGATTGAGGGCTGAAAGATAATTAAGTTTCTGCAGGTTTTCTGCAAACAGGCTGTGTGGGACAAACCCTGTTAGTGCCACAGCAGTACCTTCAACACAAGATGGCAATTTAATGGCTTTGTACTGGATACCAGAGACTCCACCAAAAGAAAAGGTCTTGGGAGCACCTTAACTAGGGGCAAGCTTCACCCGTGGCTTGCAGTCACCTGTGGGATGAAAATCCACAGGAGACCGGGCTTCCCTTGCTCTAAGTACTCATAGAACAACTTGCTATGTTAAAGAAGCATAATGGATGTTAAATAACAATAAATAAATAACAATAACGCATCTGGGTTAGAGGCAATCCCAGGCACAAATCCAGGCTGGGCAGTGACTGGCTGGAAAGCAGCCCTGAGGAGAGAGACTTGGGGGTGCTGGTGGACAAAAAGCTCAACATGAGCTCTCAGTGTGCACTTGCAGCCTGCAAAGCCAATCAGATCCTGGGCTGCAACAAGAGAAGCGTGGTCAGCAGGGCAAGGGAGGTGATCCTCCCCCTCTACTCAGCCCTGGTGAGGCCCCACCTGGAGTACTGTGTCCAATTCTGGAGCCCCTATTACAAGAGGGATCTGGAGGTGCTGGAGTGTGTCCAGAGAAGGGCCACAAGGATGCTCAGAGGGCTGGAGCACCTCTCCTATGAGGACAGACTGAAGGAGTTGGGGCTGTTCAGTCTGCAGAAGAGAAGGCTCCGAGGTGACCTCATTGTGGCCTTCCAGTATCTGAAGGGGGCCTACAGGAAGGCTGGGGAAGGACTTCTCAGGATCTCAGGTAGTGATAGGACTAGGGGGAATGGAATGAAGCTGGAGGTGGGGAGATTCAGGCTGGATGTGAGGAGGAGGTTCTTCACCATGAGAGTGGTGAAGTCCTGGAATGTGTTGTCCAGGGAGGTGGCTGAGGCCCTGTGCCTGGAGGTGTTTGAGACCAGGCTGGATGAGGCTCTGGCCAGCCTGATCTAGTGTGGGGTGTCCCTGCCCATGGCAGGGGGGTTGGAACTAGATGATCCTTGTGGTCCCTTCCAACCCTGACTGCTACTATGATACTATGAACAAACCAGTATGACATTAGGCCTGTGTATGGGGCCCCCTCCCAGAAACCCCTGGTAAAAAAAAATATAATACTTTGTAAAAGTTGGTGGCTGTTGATCATCAGAGGAGAACAAATTCTACCAGCAAATGAGAATGTCAGTCAGGAAAATACCTATATGCAAATATTGTTCCTTTCTCTGGTCAGCCAGATTCAAAACTTTTACTGAAAATTAATTGTATTTGATTTCAGGGAATGTTTTTACTGAGTTGAGATTGCAAAGCTTCCTTCCAAGCACAGGCTGGGAAGGAAGGTGGCAGGTCCCAGAGTAGCTGTGTGTCAGCTCCAAGGTAAATCCACACACTGCAAGCAGCAGCTGAGCCACCAGTCACGCACGCATTATTCCCCATGCTGTGCAGGTATTGCATAGGGCTGGAGCATCCCCACACATGCAGGCTGAGTGCTTAGCACAGCCTAGGGCCCATCAGTCAGTCCTGGCACTGGAGCTGACAGGGGGACACCTCTCTTCATGCATTAACTTGCCTGCACAACATGGGATGGTGCTGAGCCTCCGCTACTCCCTTGCTGGGCAATGTGGGGGCAGAACTGAACTGGCAACTGCCCCAAGTGGCTTGAGCCTGTGTCAGCAAGAAAGGGATCCTGTCTGATTCTCAGGGACATGTGGATGAAGGAGGCTTACTGGTATGAGACAGGCTGCTTCAATAGAAACATACAGTGCTCCTTGGCTGTCCCACCACAAGGGATGGGCCAAGGTCTGTTCCTTGGGAAGCTGGGAGGAGGGACTGCACTCTTATACTGGAGCAGTGGGCAAAAAGGGTGCTTGTGTGGGAAACATTTGGGTTAGTTGGGAAACCAGTGAGCCAGACTGGTGTCTAAATCAGAACTGTTAGGCTCTGAAGCTTCCCTGGGGTCAGGGTCACAGTATAGTCACCACACGGCCACAAAACCAGGTCAGCTCCATATAGCCTCTTTCCTATTTAAGAGCAACACAGGGAAGAGCACCTGAGCTGGACCAGAGCACCTCATCCTTCAAAGCACAGAGCCAACCCCACCCCTCAGACACCTGCTGCTCAGTCCTAGCTGAGGCAATGCCTTCTCTTCTCTGGGATTTCATATATAAATCTTCCATCTCTGCTTTCTGACTCCCTTGTTTGCTGCCTTCACAGCTTGTGGCATCCATCCCCGCTTCAGAAATCTCCTTCCCTCCCTCTTTTCTCACTATCTCTTCTTCTGGTGTTGCTTCTCCCACCCACAACACAGCCTCATTTGTACCTGCTCTGACCAGGCTTGTACGCAAAAGGATTAAATCATCATTTGAACCGGATCCAAGCGACATCATTGGGCAGTGGAACCTTAAACATAAAACTGTAGCAGCTGCTTCGTGCTTCAAGAGTAGTTTTTCCTGCATTGCAGATGGGAGTGAGCACTTGGACCGTTTGCCATCGCTCTTCCTCCCTGTGTGAGCTGGCAGGCAGAGGGCGTGCGATGGGCTGTTTGCTGAGGAAGAGTAAAAGCATGAGGTGCACCTTTTCTTCTCTGTGAGCTGGATATCCAGGGGCTCTTCCATACTGTGCTTGGAACATTTGACTCAACAGCTGAATTTTACTTACTGCCTCCAAACCTCTCTTCCCCAGAAAGCACCACAAGTAGCTGGGTGGGTGCAGGCCTCTGCAGGGGCTTTGCATTCCCAAGTAGGATGCAGCGCGGCCCAGTAAGAACCTCTCCACAGGCTCCCACACAGAGGTGGCAGCAGAGTCTGTCTCCTTGTGGGGCCATGGGTCTGTGCCTATCAGATTTCATCTTTCACACTCTCAAAGCTGAAGTAATGCAGAGTAACTGCCATATGGTGAGGCCAAATATGTTCTCTGCTTCCAACAGGCAGCTTAATTATGTTTGGTGAACAGACAACAGCTTTCAGCTGGGGCTATCAGAGTCACTATGACCCCAGCCAGGTAAAGTGAGCATCATCACAGACTCTGCCACAGAGAAGAAGCTGGAACTCAGACACAGTACATGTTTTATTATTAAAAAAATGCATAAAAATTAAAGACATGCTTCCCAAAGTTAGAGTCTGTATGTACATCTGTGCTTCCCAGGCAGCTGCAGGGAGCATAGCCTTCTGCCCTCACTGCACGTATGCACCGCATGGTTTACGTTACCCTTTGTTAGGTGTTACCTTCTCACCTGCATTCACAGCATTGCAGCTAAATGAAATAAGAACCCTGTAGTGCCTGGGGTAGAAGATGGTGTAGGTTGTACCTGTGACTGGGAAACGGTACTGAACTTCTGGAGGCAGCTGCAGGACAGCGCTGTTTGGTAGGAAACTTCACAGAACGGACACATGCACGAACCCCAGGCTGAAATTCTCCTTCCCTAGGAAGTGTTCTCACTAAGGGCTGAAACTGGACCTGAATTCTGTAGTTGGCCCCAAACTTTACAATAAGCAAATAATGGGCATCAAAGGGTGAAGTGTTGTGATACCAGGTCTGCAATCTCACTTGACTGAGTGGTCTCACCTTTGACAAACCAGCAACTGACGACATTTGTGGTACTCATTTCTGAGGAAGAAGAAGATGGAAGCTGGCGAGTTTCCAGCTCACTGGAAATAAAAAGAAATTAAGCTCTAGCAAATATTTAGGATCAGTAGAGTAAGATGTAACTGCACTTCCTTTTCTGGGAACCACTGCACGAAACAAATGTTGATTTACAGGAAAAATATTAAATAATTAAAAACCACACAAGCGCTTGCAGTTATAGTGAGTCAGACATGCTGATTGGAAAACAAAACCAAACCCAACGAGCAAAACCATTCATTTTGCCCTGTCTGGAAGGCTGCAGTGATAGTAGTCTATGTTCTGATGTGACTTTTACAGCGTGCCAGGAGACCTCCTAAATAGGAAGGCCAGTGGTTCTCGAGCTTTTTCATCATGAGGACTCTCTCTTCAGAAAGGTAGCTCCCAGCTGATCCCCCAACACACACACCCCCCCTGCTTCGCAACACCCATTTCATACCTTCCCTACAGCAGCTACAGCACTTGATTATTCAAAAAAGTCATAGGACTGTTAAAAGAGGAAGATTAAACAAATCCTATTTTACAGCAAATGCTGAATCCTGCTCCTGCTGAAACTGAAGCAAGTCTGCCATTCCATCTCCTTCCGCTCCTGGAGGGCAGCATTCAGCATTAATTAGCACTGTTTCCCCATACTGCTGTTAAGTCCTCTCTACACTGTTTCCTTTCCATCCCTTTGAAGTTGGATTCTGTCCTCACACAGGCCAGCTGCTCCCCCTCCCTTCACATTTTAATGCCAGCTGCAAGTCTGATCAGGCCTGAATTGGCATCAAACAGAAGAAAACGAAAGACATAAAAGAGGTACGTGGGGTGAAGAGGGATGCTGGAATTTCATTTTCTCTAATTTCATCACTCAGCAAAAATTCTGAGCCTCTTAGAAGAGCCCTGGACTGAGGAAGCAGCAAGTGTCACTGCATAAAATAAGCCAGATGTTCAAATTCAGTGCTGGGTAGAAGCAGATCTGCAGATCAGTATGAGAACCACTGAGGTAGGCAACAAGTCTAGGCAGTACTGCTGAGTGAACACAAGGGGAGTGAACACACATTCAGCCCTCTTGTCCTGAATGATGCAGTAAGCACCCACTAGTGTTTTTGGAGGTACCAGTCCCAAAGTCACGCAGCCAGAATTGAAGACAACATCTACACAAGAGCAAGCACTGACTGAACAGAAGGTAAATTCAGCTCTGCTCCAGCAGTCAGTGAGAAGGAGCAGAGTACTGACTGACTGTCCACCTTAGCTTTGAACTCCTTTTGGCGGGATGCGATCAACCTGTAACCCTACTGCTCCCCTCCCCCAGATCCAAGGGCTTGCTGGGGCTGCAGTCCTTCCAAGCTGTCTGCCACTGCAGCTCTCACAGGTGGTGAAAGCTACAAAAGCTGCCCAAGAGCTCTGGTCAGTGCTGTTCAAAGCCATTCCAGATCCAGCATCAGAGCCCCAGGTGACACAGCACTGTGGCTACACACATCCCATTCCAGGGAAGCAGAGTGTCACTGCTATGTACAGGCTAACAACTTTTCTCTCCTTCTGTTTCCAGCTCATACAGAAGGCTTTTGTCCTCCCCTTCCTGCCCATCTGGATGCCTTTCACCCTCAGCATCATCTCCAAGGCACAAGGGGCTCATGATGTAGCGATAGTCACTTGTGACAGCAGCAGCTGCTGCAGCAATGGTCTCTTCACCGTCCGTGTTTCCAAAGGAGGCGTGCAGGGCAGGGTCACTTGCAGACGCCTCTTTGTCCCTCCCAATGTTGACATAGAGAGGATCTTGACTGCAGGAGAGTGTGGACATCCTCCCCCGAATCATTTCCAGCTGCGACCGAAGCAATCCAAAGCTGGGGCGTAGCTTGGGCTCAGGATGCCAACATCTGCACATGAGATCATAGCTGCAAAACAGGCAACAAGAGCACTGAGAAACAGAGCAGCACCCCCTGCACCTCCTAACAGGGGCTCTGTGCAGTGCAGCTTAAAAAGCACAGAGACTTCCCCCAAAACCTATCAGCTTCAGTCTAGCACAGGTGACAGCATGTGGGCATCTAACTCCTTGTGCCTTCCATTTTCAAAGGCCTTCTCATTCTGGTCAAAATAATTTAGACAGTACCGAAAAAATCCAGAAGCCCTATCAAAGGATGCAGTGTCTCTGGAGAGCTAGAAGAGGATTGTGACACCACTCAGTGATAGCTCTTGAACTTATCCACAAAAAGCATCCCAGCAACCCCTGCCATAGCTGAAGCCATCCCTCCAAACTCTAGTTTAAGAGCAGATAAAACACAGGAAGAAAGCTAGCAGCGATCCAGCTGTGGGAGGTGCAAGTTATTTCCAGAATATTCCTTTTTCACACCATGTTAACCCAGCACTCCTGGTGTATTGGGGTGTGCTGCTGTTGCTGCCCAACAGGTTCCCAGCAGGACTAGGAAAAGGGTTTGTTTAGAGGGCTGTGCAGGAACAGACAACAGCTTCACTACTGGAAGAGGGATGCTGCAATGGCCTTTCTACTACACAGGCAAATCACTATGCAGAAGAGATGTTCAGTGCCATCACCAGCCTCAGGCTCCTGTCCTGCAGTGTTTCTCCTGTGGTCAAACACCAGCCACATCAGCTCTGACTGCCTGAGTGCCATCGTCAAAAGATGTTGCTGGCTCCAATGGCCTCTGCTTGGGCAAGGGATGGGAGCTCTGCTCCCCTGCAGCTGCCTTTGCAGCTCAGGGTCCGCACTGCCTGGCCTCTCGCCGGCCAGGCCTCCCACTGGAGCTCATAGGGCTGGAGCCTGGCCAGAGCCATTGTCCTCCTCCTCTTTGTGCATCACCCAAATGACTGGCAGCTGCATTCCTATGGCCTTATTGTTGCCAGTTCTGCAGGGAACAGGAACAAAGCACAGTACTGGCACTGAGAAACACCGCAGACAAATGGACCTCAGTTATACTTATAAATGGAAAAGTCTGATATGGCCTTTACTGGGAAATAAAGCGTTTCATGACGCCTTTTATTTCACTTCTTGTGTCCCTTGCTTGCTATCAGCTTTACAAGACTGCTGTTGATCTCACACTAGTTTTACAGGGAACTTCTATGTTTCAGTTGACTCGCTCCTGATTTTTACATCCCTCACAAACAGTACAAATAACTCTAAATCCTCCAGATTAAATAGAAACTTCCTACTCTGTGACACCACCTGAAATACTTTCTTTTGCCCTCACTGGACAACAGCAGAAATTCATTTGAAAGAAAGGTAGAGAACTCTTGGCTGTACTGAATAAGCCCAAAAGTCCATTTGCCTCAGTACTCTGCCTCTGACAGTGGCCAGTAGCAGTCACTTGAGGAAAGCACACAAGCTGCGGGTGAGCACGTGGTGAGATTTTTCTGGTCTATTATCTCAGGTCTCAGTAACCTGTACATCAAAGGCCCCTTGAAGCTAAGGCTGTACATTTTCAGTAGTTGCTGATGGATTTTTCTTCAATGCCTAGCAGGTTTCTGAATTCCTTTCTCTGCTTTGGGCATCAGTAACATCCTATGGCCATAAACTCCACAGCTTGGAACCCAAACCACTCACAGCAGTCGAGATGCAGACAAATAATGAATTTAAACAGTACTGTCACAGTGTTTTCATTTAAGCCCAGGAACAGTTAAAATTAACTGCTGAGAAGATAACAAAAGTTTACAGCTTTAATAACAGGAGTACAAATTACTCCCTACATGGAAAGAAGGCTACAGAAGGGAAACCACATTAAATAATCCCTCAGAGAGGATTCATGTTGTCCGTTGCACACATACACTAAAGTCTGTGCTCACAGTTACATCTTGCTTTGAGCATCACATGCACAAAGAGAGATTTGTATGGGCACTCAGTTAAAAGACTTCACCATGCCAGACTAGGCAAGCTGTCACCCTGGCAGAAGTTATGCTGACAGTGTCCCTGGGGATCCCCAGTCCTGTATGTAGTCTCCACAAAATTCTGACCATCACTCACGTAGCAAGGGTTCCTGATTAAACATCTCACACAACCTGCTGGCCAAGAACAGTCCCTTGCCTGTAGGACCATGGCAGGAGTACAGGCTGCAGCATGTGGCTGCCTGCTGCCCTGTGGGCGACCTGAACACTTTCTGCAAGCCTGAAACTGTCTGAAGCCAGTACTTTTAAGATTGCCCTGGTTTTGTTTCCACCTGTTGTTTAAGGTAGGACACTGACCTACAGAACCTCAGGTCCTCTTATCTGCTCTTCTCTTTCATTCTGCTATTTCTGAGAGAGTAGTAGATCCAATTTTGAAAAGTGGGCCAAGCAATGAAAGACACACGGAGGCCACGGCAATACAGTTTCCTGGTAGTCTTGCCAGACTGCTTTTCTATTCAGCTGTCTGGATGTGCCATGAAACTCATCTCTTTTCTCAGATATTGGCCTCAGGAGGTAGGGAGCAGCAAGTTTCTGGACACAGTTCTAGTTTCCACAAAGCCAAGAGCTACTAATGTTGACACTGCTTAAACTCTTCAGCCAAGTTTGCTGCTCATGCAGCTACTACGGGTTCCAGGGAGCTCTGCCAGCAAAGTGTATCTGGTAACTAACCCAGAGGCATTCTAGTGAATGCCTCTGTGTACTGGAGAGTGGAGAGATTCAGATTAGCATCCCAGCCAGCTGCCCCTGTTCCCTTCCAGCGAGCCAAGCGTCTCAAGGAATCGCGTGTCAGCAGGGCGAGGAAGTACTCACACGTCTTCCAGGCACTCCGGTGGCTGCTTCAGCCTGTTCCCACTGATGAGGTAGTTGTAGATTTCTGCATTCTCAATGCCAGCATAAGGGGTTTGCCCTCGGGTCACAATCTCCCACATGGTCACCCCAAACGCCCACTGAAAGGGAACAGCACACAGAACAAGTGAACAAACAGTTCCCTGCTCACTGGGGTGGGGTTTCAGTATGCTCAGACTGTGCCAATCCTCCCAGTCCAGAGTAATGTCCTACGAGCAGCTGCAATGCAAACAATATCCAAAACTCTATCTAGAAAACAAAGAAATGATCCATCAGATGCTGCTGCTGCTGGCACATCTTGGGAGACAGCTGAAGGCCATGCTCGGCCCCATCCTGCAGCACAGCAGGGGAAGATTGGCGAGCTACTGCTGTCTTTCACCTGCAGACCTCTCCCAGACACCTACTCATGATATGCATGAGCAGTTTTGTAGTTCCCAACTATAAGAAGATTTTGGTTTGAGGCTCACAAATCAGTTTCTTAATTCATTAAGAAATTAATGAATTAAATGGAACTACAGACACAGAAGAAAGCAGGGTTTAACCAACAAGCAAGGCAAGGGAAAAATAACACTTAATGGCTCATGCCCATTTGTGCTCTACACTGCAACAGCTGTGCTTGTGCATTTCAACTAAACAGCAAGGTTTGTTAGGTGCAAAAACCCAGTTTTCCTAAGCAAAAGTTTGTCCAGTGTCTATTGCAAACTGGCTGAACTAGTGATCTCAAATCACTAGACACACTCTACAGTGGTTGCAGCCATCACTGGGCAAGAGAGCAGCCAAGATGCAAGGCACCCTTGGTGATCTCTTCAGGGACACTGGATAACTGGAAAGGCAAGTCCACACACCTGAAGGACAAAACCAGCATGATACCAGATCAAAAGGCACAAGGAAGAGGATGGAGGGTATTAGAGGAGGAAAAAAAAGGGAGAAGGAAAGCAGAAGTTTCAGATGAATGTGTTTAGCCTCATTCCTCAGGGCTGAAATTATAGGGAGAGGTGTCTAAGCACTGATGTATTCAGAATCCATGAAGTTCCACCAATGCTTTTCGTAGGACAGAGTATACCTCTGCTTCACTTGTATATGAGCATGTGGGTTACATTCCTTCCAAGCATCACTTTCCAACTGTCATGCAGATGAGAAAGGAAAGAGTAAAAAAACCCACCCAAACAGACTGCATAAAGAGAGGAAAAGGAAGAGGAGAAAATAAGAGAAAGGTGGAGGATAGAGAAACACTGAAAAATGAAGGACCAAAAGGACACTAGGAAAAGGGTTCATGTTTTCTGACATAAACCACGCAGTCTTGAGTTCTAACGTCACCAAAGGCAGAAGTAGTGCTGTCCCTCAAACACCAGACAAGCTCCCTTTCCTATCACCAGGGCCTTTTCCCCACCCCCAGTGAACACAAAGATTCTTCCACTTCAGCAGGAAAACAAGTGGTCCCCAAAGCATCAGAGCAAAACTCACCACATCACTGTGTGTCGTGTACAGATTATCTGCCAGGCTTTCCAGAGCAAGCCACTTCACCGGCAGCTTGGAGGCACAGCCCTGACGGTAGTAGTCTCCACTGTAGATTTTCTTAGAAAGCCCAAAGTCTGCAACACTCACATTCATGTTCTCATCCAACCTAAGGGAAAGTTGTCATGACTAAGGAAAGCATTTATGGGCTATCTCAGGCAAAAAAAAAACCCAACAAACCAACCAAAAATTATTTCCACAGAACTGAGGCATGTAGTTCACCCAGTATTTCCCAGAGGGATAATGACTTCATCTACTTGATCACCAATGTGAAACAGTTCAGTGATCTCCAATTAGGTCCTTGAGACTAACAGGGAGATAATTAGAAGTAAGGAAGTGGCAATACTCAGGTGGTCTGCTGTTACACATAATCAACTCTGACACTTTCTGTAGCTTCCAAGATTATAGGTTGGACTTAGCCTGGAGAAGAGGAGGCCCAGGGGTGACCTCATTGCCCTCTACAACTACCTGAAAGGTGGCTGTAGCCAGGAAGGGGTTGGTCTCTTCTCCCAGGCAACCAGCACCAGAACAAGGGGACACAGTCTCAAGCTGTGCCAGGGGAAGTTTAGGCTCAAGGTGAGGAGAAAGTCCTTCACCGAGAGAGTCATTCGTCATTGGAATGTGCTGCCCAGGGAGGTGGTGGAGTCACCATCCCTGGAGGTGTTCAAGAGGAGATTGGATGTGGCACTTGGTGCCATGGTCTAGTCATGGGTCTGTGGTGACAGGTTGGACTTGATGATCCTCGAGGTCTCTTCCAACCTTGGCGATACTGTCACTTGAGGATCTCGAAGGTCTTTTCCCACCCTGGTTATCAGAGGACATCTGCAGTGCTCACTGCTTACCACTAAGGCCTGCACTGTGTATAGGCAATCAAAAAAACCCAACAAACAAAAACTGGGCTGCTTGCCTAGACTGCCTGTTTAAACTGCTCAAACTAGATCTGTAACATCTTCTTCTCCAGGCCTGGTTAATTGTCTGAATTGCTTTGTCACTCAATTAAACCTAGGCGTATCGGTACACAGTGCAGGCAAAGCCCACAAAGGCTTCATGCTCCCAGGCCTGGACTCTGCTTTATGCAAAAGATTTGTTGAAATAGGCATTCGGCTTCCTCTGGAGGAAGGCCACATTTCTGAGATGGTTAAAAATAGGAAATCAGTATGGGTGTCTTGTAAATGTCAAAGCAGGCTAGCTCATCATTTTTCATTATGACTGTAAGCTCCTGCCTGTACATCTGGGCATTTAAATGCCTTTGGAAATCCGTGCCTCGCTGCGGATTGCACCGGTCGTCGTGCTTTTGTTCAGAGCCAGACTCCTGTCTGCCAGAATGGGCTGCTCCTTACTCCATTCTCAGGGAAGTGGCAGAATGGGAAGGATTAAAAAAGACTTTTCTTCCCTTCAAAGCAGGCAAGGCAGTTTGGGGACAAGAACAGCGATGGGGTATTATACAGTGTGTTCTCCATCCAATTACTTCGAATGGTAATTCTCCACAAGCTTTCATGGAAAGTGTACTTTTATTATATTGTGATAATTAAGTCCTCCAAATAGATACAAGCACAGACTTCAGACTACAATGCAAGTTCCTTTCTCCTAACATGGCCAAAACCACTCTCTCCAGTTGGTTACATTATGTTGTGGAACAAATAAGCCCATGCTGACACACAGCCAGTGGAGTGACTAATTCCAAATACATATTCTAATCAACTTTATCAAACTATATAGGGGAGAAAAGTTCCTTATAAATAAGGACTATGAAGGAGGACTATAAATACTGTAAGGACTATAAATAAGGACTACGTGGAAGCTTAGTGGACATTAGGGGTCACTCTGCACACTCTGCACACACTCTGCACACTCTGCACCCCTTATCCCCCATGGCTCCCCTATGCCTATTATGACTTGTACGCAAGGCTCAGCATTTTCAGACAGGACCCCTCCCCAGTTCTGTCACATAAAAGGCTTCTCATCCCTCTCTCACCCACTCTGGTCTTGCTTTTCTTCAAAAACTCCAGGGGTCACTTACATGCAGTTCCGAGCTGCAAGGTCCCTGTGTATGAAATTCTTTGAGCTCAAGTACTCCATCCCACTGGCAATGTCAATCATAAACTTGAGGAGTGTCTGAACAGGCAAGTTCTGAAAGAAATAACAGTGTCTGAACAGGCAAATTCTGAGAGAAATAACAGTGTCTGAACAGGCAAATTCTGAGAGAAATAACAGTGTCAGAACAGGCAGATTGTGACAGAAATAACAGTTTTGAGTCCTGCTCCTGCACGCTTTCAAGCACGTCTGGCGAAACTGCAAGATTTGCTGCTAGCTTACTGAGCAGGGACAGGGGATACAGAACGGAGAAGATGTTCCTCAGCATGCATGGCATTAAATATTTTAGCATCACATCTCAATTTCCTCTGGTATTAAAGTCAGATCTCTGCCAATGCCTTTGTATACCAACCCTGAAACGACCCAAGTATCATAGAATCAATAAGGTTGGAAAAGACCTCAGAGACCATCAAGTCCAACCTGTCACCCAACACCTCATGACTACTAAACCATGGCATCGAGTGCCACGTCCAATCCCCTCTTGAACACCTCCAGGGACAGTGACTCCACCATCTCCCTGGGTAGCACATTCCAACAGCTAACAACTCTCTCTGGGAAGAACTTTCTCCTCACCTTGAGTCTAAACTTCCCCTGGCACAGCTTGGGACTGTGTCCTCTTGTTCTGGTGCTGGTTGCCTGGCAGAAGAGACCAACCCCCACCTGGCTACAACCTCCCTTCAGGTAGTTGTAGACAGCAATAAGGTCTCCCCTGAGCCTCCTCTTCTCCAGGCTAAGCAACCCCAGCTCCCTCAGCCTCTCCTCGTAGGGCTTGTGCTCCAGACCTCTCCCCAGCGTTGTTGACCTTCTCTGGACACATTCAAGTGTCTCAATGTCCTTCTTAAATTGAGGGGCCCCAGAACTAGACACAGGACTCAAGGTGTGGTCTAACCAGTACTGAGTACAGGGGCACAATGACTTCCCTGCTCCTGCTGGCCACACTATTCCTGATGCAGGCCAGGATGCCATTGGCCTTCTTGGATGCCTGGGCACACTGCTGGCTTATGTTCAGCCAGCTGTCAACCAGGTCCCTTTCTGTTTGGCTAGTCTCCAGCCACTCTGACCCCAGCCTGTAGCACTGCCTGGGGTTGTTGTGACCAAAGTGCAGCACCTGGCACTTGAACTTGTCGCATGCCATCACGTTGGGCTTTGCCCATTGGTCCAGCCTGTCAAGGTCCTTCTACAGAGCCCTTCTACCTTCTAACAGATCAACACCTGCTCCCAACTTGGTGGTGTCTGCAAATTTACTGATGGTGGACTCAATCCCCTTGTCCAGATCATCAGTATAGATATTGAACAGGATGGGGCCCAGCACTGATCCTTGGGGCACACCACTAGTGACTGGCTGCCAGCTGGATGTGGCACCACCACTCTCTGGGCACAGCCGAGCCAAAGCACATCCTCTGAAAATGCCTACTCTCCCAGAAGGAATTCTAGAGTAAGACAAACTTACAAAAGGGTTCTCCCCAATCCGTGACATCAGCAGAAACGCGTGAAGGTCTCCATGCTTCATGAAGGGCAGGATCACCATGGGGATCGGGAGACGGCCCTTGGGACGGCTCCGCAGGCTGACTCCTGAGGAGGACGCACACAGCAAAGGGGTTTCAGTAAACAGATCAGTCCCCAGGGGAATCTTACAGGCTGCTGTACCTTCCCCTTACACAGGTGGAGGAAAAAGCACCATTTGGGCAGGAAAGTTCCATACTCCAAGGTCTTTTGCATGGCTTCATGCCCAGGAGGTGTTAAAATACCTCTAACCCTGTTTACCTCAGAGGCAGTACCAAGTGCTTCTCAGCTCTCCTTGCAGGTTATAAATGTTTCTGTGATCACTCCACACGAGACAGCCCCAAACCTCAGGCTCTGCAGAGCAATTTGCACATTCTGGAAATTACCCATGTTCCATAGCTGCCACCCACAAACGTCTTGCTGCCTACTCAGTGTTTAGGAAAGGCACAATCTTCCCTCCCTCTCTCTGTCTACCAGCCCCCACCTGTCCATGCTTGACAGCAGTTTCACCGTATCTCAGCCAGCCAAACACTCCCTGGTGTATTTGCAAACACCAAAGAAACAGCTTAAACAAGAAATGGTTATTATTGGTGTGTGAGGGCAAGTGCCACAAGCACTTACACACACCCAACTCCCTTTATGCCCAGGAAGAAGCAATACTGATGTACTGCAGGACCCCAGGCAGCACAGAGGTGGCTGCAGCATCACTGCTGGGGGACAGCAGCGGGTGTGAGCATGTGAGGCTGTGTGGGACTGTGCAGGAAAAGGAGGTGCCCCATGGCACAAGCAGCAGCACTGGCTTACCAATTAATTTAGTGACATGTGGGTGGTCAAACTCCTTCATACAGGCAGCCTCTCGCAGGAACTCCTCGATGTCAGTCGAAGTAAAGATGTCCGCTGGGAAAAAAACACAACTATGAGTTTTCTTCCTTTGTAGGTGACTTCACAGATACTGATAATCAGAAGCTTGCTCTTAGTGACACAGCAGATCCGCCCAGACTGACAACTAGGTGACCCAGCTTACGACAAAACAGAGCCTGACACTTTCTCCTGGGATGGGCAGCAGTAAGCAAACATCAGGAGCAGCTGCTAAATTGGTGCTGGGCAGAGGAAAGGCCTGCTAATCAACTCTCCTTGGAAGCCATGCAAATCATGTCTCAGTTAGAGAAGGGAGAAAGAATTAGCTATAAATACCTAAACTATGCATCCAGGAGATAAGGAGTCACAAAAAATTAAAGGAAATGTTGAAACTGAGGAGAGAACCTGGAGCCCCTGGCTGGCATGGTGGACCCAGTTATGGGGTCTGTGTTGATAGGTTGGACTCGATGATCCTCGAGGTCCTTTCCAACCTAAGTTATACTGTGATACCCTAATTCATCCCTGATAGGAATGGCATGGAAAAAAAAATCAAAGCTTTTACATCTCTTATTATGACTGAGTCTTCTAAAGGTGCTAGAGTTAAGATTTCTTAAATAACCACACTACTGGAGAGCTTGTGACATACAACAGCATAAATGAGAAGTAACTTGTTTCTCCTTGCTATTAGCCCAGATTTATGGAAGCCTATCAATACAATCAAGAACTGGCCCAGTGGAGCAATCCCCCCACTGCTGCTGCTGAATTTAGCAGGAGTCCCCCAGTCTTGCTGTAAGATCACACTCAAGAGTATATGGAAGTATTCACACCACCTGCCTCAGGCAAGTAATTTAAATATGACTCAGACAAAAGTAGGTTCCCTTTTTACAGTCAGTGGAGAAAGGAGGTGCCTCTGGAGGGTGACAGCGAGTTCTCAAGTTAGCTGCCTGAAGGTAGACAGTCTGACTACAGAGAAGCTTGCAAACTCATTAGAGTTATTGTTGAAACTGGATAAAATGATGCAACTTAACTCTAATGTGGTACTAGTCTATTTAGTACAAACTGGTATTCTGTGGCAGTCAAACTCAGCTCCAGAGATAAGTGAGTGTGACTCTGCTTTAAATCAGTCATGCTTAATTTTTGCCTTACAGGCAACAGGAGGGAAGTAAAATAGCTTAACACATATACACATATACAAATACATGCACATGCTTGCTTTGGCTTACACCTATCTGCTAATTGCTTCTCTGTCCCATGAACGTGTTCTTTGTCCTTGTTACGTACAGTCATCAAGTGACAAACCAGAAAGGAGTTAGGTTACTTAGTCAAATCTGCCTGGCTGAGATGAGTTGGCTTGCCATTGCATGCAGCCCAAACACTCTCCTGTTTATTCTGGGATATATACACTTGCAGGAATCCTGTCTTTCACTGCTGAATTATTAGGGCAAAGCAGACCTGTCTGAGCCATGTGATGTAGTGCTGTGTTGAATCAAGCAACTGAATGAGATCCTCTACAGAGGAAGCTGTAGCTATGACTTGGTTTTGGTTGCACATCTCTCAATCACAGAATCAACCAGGTTGGAAGAGACCTCCAAAATCAAGTCCAACCGATCACCCAACCCTAACTAATCAACGGCACTAAGTGCCTCATCCAGGCTTTTCTTAAACACCTCCAGGGATGTCAACCCCAACCCTCCCTGGGCAGCCCCTCTTCCTGTGAAGAACTTCTAAGATCAAGCCTAAACTTCCCCTGCCACAGTTTGAGACTGTGTCCTCTTGTTCTGTTCCTGGTTGCCCTGGGAGAAGAGACCAACCCCCACCTGGCTACAACTTCCTTTCAGGAAGTTGTAGAGAGCAATAAGGTCTCCCCTGAGCTGCTTCTTCTCCAGGCTAAGCAACCCCAGCTCCCTCAGCCTCTCCTCACAGGGCTTGTGCTCCAAACCTCTCCCCAGCTTTGCCGCCTTTCTCTGGACATATTCCAGCAAGTCAGTTTCTGCTGTGTTTCTCCTGTGGATGGTGAGCATTGAACTTTGCAAAGCTACCATGTGTTAGCTGAAACTCATCTGGGGGTCAGCTAGGCAGATCTGGTCAATACCCACAAATGGTAATCCTGTCAGGAGCACAGAGTGGCGTTCAATCCTGACAGGTATGAAACATTTTTGCTCCCTGATTTCTGTCACACTTGACTGCACAGGTTCCTCTGAGCCTCCTCTTCTCCAGGATAACCACATGCTAGGTGTTGTACAAGCAACTGAGGTGAGACAGGTGCTTCCCTAAAGAGCTTCCAGGGGATGGGAGACAACATGAGCAGCATGGCTGAGTAGGAAGTTCAGAGAGGTATCGGGGAGTGTTTGCTAGAGAACAGGGCAGATCTCCCACTTACCTTTCAGCATCTTCACTGCCACTTTCTGGAAAGAGCCATCATCTAGCTTCAGCAGTGCCTCTCGAACTGACCCAAACTCCCCTGTGAAATGACCAGTGAGGGCAGTGAGAAAACAGCTTC
This sequence comes from Melanerpes formicivorus, assembly GCF_026170545.1. Taxonomy (NCBI): domain Eukaryota; kingdom Metazoa; phylum Chordata; class Aves; order Piciformes; family Picidae; genus Melanerpes; species Melanerpes formicivorus. Next base: position 947,390 of record NW_027142410.1, read on the forward strand.
TTGTGAACCAAGTGTGATCCATAGCAAGTGTACTCCAGGGGTCAATGGCAAAGAAGCTGAATAATCGTAAGAAATGCAGCGACCAGCTCCGTTTTCCATTCTGCAGTTCCAGCCAGCAGCTTTCAGCATGCGTGTGCCTTGAGGAGGCAGCACGGCTAGTGGACAGAGATCATTGTGCTGGCAGCCCAGAAGGCAAAGCACAACACGAGGGGAGGAAAGCAATCCCCTACCAGATGGACAATTCAGAGTATAAGCTGGGATCCCAGCCAGACATTTCTGGAGAAACCATATCATAAGGGATGAGTCTGAGTGAGGCTCTGCCCAGGGAGGGGGCTATCAGCTGGAGCAGTGAGTAGATGGGTTGGCTGAAGAAGCTCTTGGTGCTGACAGCCATCCATAGCTGAGTGACGGTGCCAGCACTCAAGCATTTGAGACACAACCAGGCCTCATCTCTCAAAACTGAGGGAATGAGTTCTATGAATCACCACTGACCAGACAAAACATAGAACACTTACTCGTGTGCATGTGATGTGCTAATTCACAGGAGGAAGGGGAGATAAGAGCAAATGCAACTGGCTAAACCCTCTTACAATTATTTTAGCTTGAAGTGGCCTTCCACCACAGCATAACAGACTCTTTGCAATTCATTTTGACTCTGGATTTGCTCTGCCTAGTTTAGTAACTGCTTACCCCACCCAAAATCCATTAGCATGAGGAACTCTGGCATGAAAAGAGGGAAGCAAAACAGGGCACTTAAGGCCCTCACCTCAAAGTCTTTCTTTTTCCACAAACCTTTCAGCAGTGCCCTTCACCACGCCATGGCACGTGCTTATTTCACAATAAGCATGAGAAGTGGATCTGACCACAAAAGAGGAAAATGGGAAGGAGCAAAGGCATTTTTGCACTGCTTCCTTCCATATTCTGGAGCTGTTGTTGCAGAGTCAGCACAGCCCAAGATAATGCAGTCATGCCATCTTATGACCTGTATACTGAGCATGGAGTTGGGGGAATGGAGCTTGCAACCCAGACCAGATCCTTGCCAACTAGCACCCTCCCACCAAAGCCATCCCCAGGGGCCTTACTGCAGCCAACTTCCAGTGTGTTACCTATCATGGGGACAGCCCAGAAGGGTTGAAGCAAGATGACAGACACTGGTCAAGAGCTGACACTCACAGATGAGACAGCTGCTTAATGACTTAGCATTGTTAAGCCCTCCAAGACCACTTCCACAGGAAGGTGATCTTCCTGCTCTGGAAGAAATGCATTTGTTCTAGGAGGCATGGAGTGGAAGAATGCTCCCAGTGGGGAAGGGTCAAGGAAAACTGCAATACAACTAGTCTTGGAAGAAAAAGACAAAACACTTGAGCTTCCTTTTGATTATAAGTCCTGACTTACGCTCCTCTCTTAATTATGTTTTTACTGATTAGGAGATTACCTTCAGCCTGAGAAACGGGGAAGGATGATTCACTGGCAAGCATACCAGCTTGCCATTTGGGAAATCTAAATTCAAACCCATTTATCACACAGTTTCTGGGGTAATCTTTTAGCTAGAATTAAGTGAGAAGCATCCCACCTTTACTCTGTTCATCCCTCCTGACCTGAAAACCTCAGAGAAAGATTTGGACGAGCTGTGTGGGATATCCAGATAGATATCCGCAGTCAGAAGAACTCCTAAGGACCTAAGTGCCAGCTCCAAACGTGCCCCAGATGTTGAGAATATGTGAAAGTGAATCAACACTTTTTTTTTCTGAGGGGTTGGGAGTGAGACATAGATCATCTCTGTCTCAGCCCATTCAAAACTCAATGCACACTTATGCACCACTTTTTCAGTAGAGAGAGCAGAAGATTAATTGCATATTTCTTTGTTTAAATCTCTGAAAGGAATTCACATGCCAGTGAATCACCACTGCTTTGCAAAGCAGAGCACAGACTGCAGTTCATGATTCTGTAGAGCCATATTGTAGGAATGGCTTAGCCAATATCCTCTTAGTCATGCTAAACCTTTGAGAAGTTTTTATCCCAGTGGAAGGGAAAGCTCCATTTAAATTGCTGTCAACAGGCAGAAGGAGAGAAAATGGGCTGCTTACAATTGGTTCTCCCTACCCAACAGTAAAGGTTACACAAGTAGGACTTTCAATGTAAAACCTTGTTCACTTTTGGTTCTTACCCTTGCCCAACATTCTTCCCAATGTGAACTGCTGTTCCTGGATTAGGACATCTTTGAGCTTCGTCTTCAGCTCATCACTGATCCCTACACTCTCCACTAGAAAGAAACAAACAACAACGGAAGACTCAAAGAAGGGTTACTCAAATACTCTGTCATACATCAAAAGTCACCAGTTCTAATCTCCATCACCAATCTGACGCCCATATTCTAAGCAAGAAAACCTAGAAAAAAGATAGGTTCCCTTCCATGCCCTCCAGCCTGACCACAGACATGAGGGCAATAACTTTTCAACCACAAGTACCAACATTACTGAAAGGGAGAGGGTGTGATAACAGCACCCTTAAACACAGCAAGAGCAACAGGAACATGGAACCATTGTAAATAGCACTGAGAAAGCAAAATTCAAATAGAAGGGACACTGAGAAGTCTCTGGTTCATACAGCTTCATTTCAGCTGATGAAGCTGCACCAGTCTTCTATGACTGGCTCTCAGTCCCTGGCTGAGAGAGTAACACAATGTCCAGTGGTTTACAGTCAACAGATTTAATGGAGAGACGTCTAAACCCAGGGAACACAGTCAAAGGACAGCTGAAGCATCCTCCTAGCCTAGCCACGGGGTGCTGCTACAGAGGCACAACCTTGTTGAACCAGAAGACAGAAATGGATCGTCTTAAATCTGGGCATTCTGGCCTCTTAGAGAAGTTATTAATTCCTGGCATTCCAAGACTAAAGAATTGGTTCATGCTCACAGCACACAGAGTTTAAAGTGCACTGCTAATGTGGTTGGCCACAACTGCCTCACTGTTGCACAATGTTACAGCTGAAGGAGTCCCTGTGGAGTGAAACTGGGGCAGGGGAGTGGTGAATTCATACCTTACACTAACACACAGTGACTGTAGCTGTAATTAGCAAGTGCTGTATGGCAATAGCAGTTCTGGCCTTTCCCCTCTGCCATCCACAGTATCAAAGCTTCCTTGTAAATGAATCCCCTGTTCTTGATGCAAATCCACCAGCTCCAGGGAAACCCAAGACCTTGGCACATGCATGAGCACAGCTTCTCTGGCAGAACCGCTCCGGTCATTTCACTTACATGTTGCTTCAATGAGTTCTGGGCCCTCCCTGTTGAAAGACCTGGCAGCTCTGAAATGGACTGCTGGATCCACTCTGCCAACCACACTGCCAAAGGCATGGCTAGAAGGCAGAAAAGACACACAGGGTCACGGTTACATGGGCTGTTCACTTGGAAAAGGGTGCGTTGACAGTATGGATGATTTCTCTCCCCTTGCCACAGAGATACTACAGACTGCTTTGCTGAAGAGAGTGTAGCTAGAGAGGAGAAATGACAGAACCAAACTAACCAGGTTGGAAAAGACCCTTGAGATCATCAAGTCCAACCTATCACCCAACACTATCTAATCAACTAAACCATGGCACCAAGCACCCCATCCAGTCTCTTCCTAAACACCCCCAGTGATGGTGACTCCACCACCTCCCTGGGCAGCACATTCCAATGGCCAATCACTCTTTCTATGAAGAACTTCTTCCTAACATCCATCCTAAACCTCCCCTGGTGCAGCTTGACACTGTGTCCTCTTGTTCTGTCACAGGTTGCTGATGGGAGCCTTTCAAAAGAAAATCACTTGTCCTGGGTGCCTGGGAGAAGCTGCAGGTTGGGGCAGGTTTCAAAAGTCACATAAACAGAGGTACTGCTGTGAGTGGGAGGTCTGGGAGACACTGAGAAGACTGGCAACCTTCCTTGCAGCAGGAAGCAACCCACAGCCAAGTGGCAGAGGTGACAGAAAGGAGACATTCCTGGGACATCCAGAGAGCTCTGGAAATTATGAGCAGCTGCCAGACTGAAAACCAGCATGGGATACAAGGCCCAGCCCATAAGAAAACAAACTGATTCATCTGTGGATATCTTTTCTCTTAAACACCAAAGCAGAATGACCTTAATCTAGTTTATGTTTCTATATTCTAATAAAGCCCAGCTACTGACATAGCTATTTTTTCTACTGTATTTTGAGTGTTCTCATTTTGAAGAGCAGCTAGGGCACTGATGGACTATCATCCAGAGTGACTCTCCCTCCCCCCTCAAAAAACCCCAAACAAACAAACAACAAAAACCAGTCATCCAAAGAATGTTCCAAAAGCACTCACTCTGCAATGACTTTTGATAAATAAAGTAGGATGAGAAGCTCAACATGAGCTCTCAATGTGCCCTTGCAGCCCACAAAGCCAATCAGATCCTGGGCTGCATCAGGAGAAGTGTGGCCAGCAGGTCAAGGGAGGTGATCCTCCCCCTCTACTCAGCTCTGGGGAGATCCTACCTGGAGTACTGCCTCCAGTTCTGGAGCCCCTATTACAAGAGGGATGTGGAGGTGCTGGAACGTGTCCAGAGAAGGGCCACAAGGATTCTCAGAGGGCTGGAGCACCTCTCCTGTGAGGACAGACTGAAGGAGTTGGGGCTGTTCAGTCTGGAGAAGAGAAGGCTCTGAGGTGACCTCATTGTGGCCTTCCAGTATCTGAAGGGGGCCTACAAGAAGGTTGGGGAGGGACTTCTCAGGATATCAAGTAGTGATAGGACATGGGGGAATGGAATGAAGCTGGAGGTGGGGAGGTTCAGGCTGGATGAGAGGAGGAAGTTCTTCCCCATGAGAGTGGTGAAACCCTGGAATGGGTTGTCCAGGGAGGTGGTTGGGGCCCCGTCCCTGGAGGTGTTTAAGCCCAGGCTGGATGAGGCTCTGGCCAGCCTGATCTAGTGTGAGGTGTCTCTGCCCATGGCAGGGGTGTTGGGACTAGATGATCCTTGTGGTCCCTTCCAACCCTGACTGATTCTATGAAATAAATCAGAGAAAACTTTAGTGGAGAAACCAAAGAACTCTGTAACCAGTACGAGGAGAACCTCCCTTACCCAAACCGAGTTTCCTTTCTTCTTTTTCGAAGGAGAATAAGAGCCAGGGCAACAGCTGTGACCAGAGCTGTGAGAATGCCCAATGCCACAGGAACCCAGGATGTCCCATAAGGAGGTTGTCTCTGGCCACCTAGACAATGGAAAAAACACCAGTCAGGAAACAGAGGACCGTCAGTAGTAAACAAACCACATTTCTCCTTTTTGGTTTGAAATGCAAAAGCCATGCTGCTGGATCTGGCGTACACAGTGGCTCATTGTCCACTGGAATTTGGCATAAACAGCTACTCAGTCAATCATGGGTGACACTAGCTGTTTCACACAGCACAGGCAGAGCAGATGCACCCAGTTATCAGAACTTAATTCTCAGTTTCGAGCCTCAAGAAAGTCAAAGGCACTGCTCCAAATTATGCTGCTTGACATAGGCTCAGGATCTGGGGCACCTTAAAGAAGGGTCTCAAGACAAAAAGGTTGCTTAATGTGAGCCTTTTCTGTGCAGGTTTCACCTTGTCCTGTTCAAGCAGAACCTTGACCTGGCTACCCAGTACTGCCTGAATGCCACCCAGATAACACTTTGAAAGACAATAGGAAAAGACAATTGCCTCATGGCAATCTGCTTGAAAAATATTTACATTCCCCCTCTTACCCCTCCCACAAAGGGAAGCACCCTATGGGACTTGGCCTGGGCTGTAACTTCTCAATGTCTCTCTGCTAAAGGAAAGGTGAATTACACCAAGTGCCCTGTGAACCTGTGTGCAGGTTTCCATTCTGCTCTACTATTTGCTCCCAGAATATATATACTTTTGACTGCAAACTGTCCACAGAAGAAACAGAGATGCTGCCAATCTGAATAAGCTGCCAGGGAAGGAAGATAAGCAATATGGTTATGAATAAAAGAGTATTATCTATGCTTGGCAAACAACAGATAAATTAATCCAATTCCCTGAGAGATTTCTTCTCCAAACACAATTACTAAAGATTAAATGTAAATTTCAATGGGTTTATTACAATTCAGGATGGCCCCCATATCTCCAAATTGTTTAAGAGCAAACAAGAACAGGTAACAGGTCCCTGAAGCACCTCCTTCATCTTCATGCTCCCTCCCTCACCCTCAGCACTTGACTGTGCTTTACTGGCAGTTAAGGAAGAATCATCTCTGATGATGTAAGTAATTCCATTATGTCATGACAGAGCAAGTAAACCTGCCCTTAAAAGAGATGTTAGGTTAATGGTCTAAGATTTGGATGAACCTTCACACAGATGTACATGAAAAGGGGTCAGATGTCCTTACTGGCAGAATCCTGGCATGCAAAAGGTTTCTAAGGCTTGATTACATTGTTGAGCCTTATCACCCAAGCCTTCAAAGCAGCAATGTTAGTCTAATAAACAGGTAGAGCTTAAGGAACCAGCATTCTGGCCCACTGAGGCAGCAGATCAGTACTCCTCCACTGAAAACAAATTATCAGAGCTTTAGCACCTATTTTCTTCTTCATGTACCTCAGTCAGTCACTTCCCCACTCTTTTCCAACTCAGAAGGCTTTGCAGGCTCTGGGCTTTATGATACTCCCTCTTGCTCCACCTTTTGACCTGGCCTTCAAGACCAGTTATAAGGGAGGGAGAAGGATCAGGAACAGAAATGGAATGAAAATACAATGTAAAGTATCTCCAAGCCTCTCCACTATTCTCGAGCCAATCACTTGAGCTGTTCCTGCCAAACAATCAGGGTAGAAACAATTAACAACACTGGTGTGAAAGGTCCTCTCTGATAGTTAATGATAAGGTTTCCTTCCCTCTCTCGTGAGACAGACTTCTCTTGATCCGATTTTCTAGTCTCTGCCTGCTAGTTGGCCTGGTGAGAGAGCACTTATTTTTTTTGGTGGGGTTGCCTCTCTAAAAGGAGAACAGATGCAAACAAAACTAAAATCAACTATTCTCCCTGCTTCTAAACTGATACGACTCAGGAGTCCATCTCACAGTTTATAGCAAATGTGTCAAGTAGAAATAAGTGTTGAAAATCACTGCTTCTCCTCCTCTGCCCCACAAATCAGTGCTTCCCACTCCTGCCACTGAGCTAGAGAGGATGGCTGCAGCGAAGCAAAGACCAAGTTGTCTCTCCTCCCCCAACTCTGCCTCTCGCCTGTCTCCTGCACCGCCTTTTCCAACCGGCATATGCCTTAAGCCTGCACAAGGCAGAGAGAAGATGGTGTTATTAGATGAGCTTAAATGAGTATTCTGGAGCCTTTTGATGACAAGAGAACCCCTTTTATTTCTGTAGCAGATTTTATATCACAAAGATGTGCAAAGACCATAATCCAAGAGTCTTCTGCATACAACCACGAAGATTACAGACAAGGAAAAAGCTAACAGAGCATCCTGTTCCCCTCTTTGCAATGAAAGGGAAGAGGTTTCTACTGAGATGTTTCCTTAAAATATTAAAATAATCTTCATTAATAGTGCACAAGATCTCTGCATAAACAGGGTGGAGCTCCCACCAGCTTTGCTGTGGTGACAAATATGACTTAAAGTTTATACAAGCTTAGTCATCTCCACTGCCGCACTGGGAGCTGGTCAGAAACCACCCCTGGCATTTCTCATAAAGCAACCAGTGCCAGTTTGCTATTTTGGGAAAGGAAGCAACTTGTATTTTCTACCAGGCCTGAAACAAAACTGCAGTCTTTCTGCAGCTCTGCTGTTTAAGGCCTGTCAGTGTTTCCACAGTGAGGCTTGATTTCCAGCCAGTAATGCTTGTGAAGAAATCTACGTGCTTTCAGAGTGCCTTTGACCAAAACAAGCACTGCTCCTAATGCTACCTTTCTCTTTTTCTGTTGGGTTTTTTTCCCCCCAAGTGGTTTGCAAAAAGAAAACATCTTGTTGTGCTTTCAGGATTATCCCATTCCAGCTCCCTGTAAAATGCAAACCCTATACACTTCCTGGGGCTTCTTGCCAGTGCTGGTCATTCTCCAAAGGGATCTTCAAGTCCTTTCAGGTACTGCTCTCTGTACTTGCATGTCACAAAAGGAAAAAAAAGCCTGAGCAAAAAAACCTGGGAAAGAAAATTGATGGAGCCAGTGCCCAGTAGAGTCAGCTCTGTAACCTCCAGTAGAGTCAGCTCTGACCTCTGGCATGTCTTCATTCTGCTTTAAGTAATTCGAGGGCTGTGATCCCACAGACTATGTGCTCACACATAACCCTCAGTACTGACTTAATCACAGGAACTGTGCATGCCAAAGGGCCCTTCTGAGTAACGTGCACATTAAAACCAGCCTTAGATGCACTACTGCAAGTAAGGCTACAGCTCTCTGTGGTTACTCTGCCCCTGTTCACCGCCTCTTTCTTGACTGGTAACTCCACTCTAGGTTCCCCTTGCCATCCTTATGTGTATAAGCTACAGCTGTGGAGGGATCAGGAGGGATCAATGTCCTTGTGACTCCTCAAAAGACATGTGGAGTGGGAAGAAAGCAGTTGCAGGGGGGTCAGCATTAGGGCTTCGAGATTGCTGCCTCATTCTGCCACAGACACTGGAGACCACAGATTTGCAGTCTCCACCTCAGGAGACTGTGGGATTTTTGCATGATGGTACCTCACTGACTTATTATCACCAGTCCCTACTTTTATTTGGAACATCTTGCTCTTAGCTGTTTTACAGAAGAAATAGATGCTGCCAATCTCAGAAAGATGTCAGGGAATACAGACAAGCAAGCAGCATTCTTCTCACCCTTTTACCCATCTCCCCAAATAACATCCTGCCCTTCTCCACAGCCTGACACCCACTTCTCATTCAACTGTGAAATAAAGGCAGCAAGCAAACCTCCATAGATGAGCCTAATCACCCTCTATCACTACAAATCACTCCACACAAGCATGTTTTCTGCTCCCAAAAAGCCCTTCCATGTGGTCCAGATTGTACAGTACAGCTTGTGTAACATCACCTTCCATTCCTACCAGTAGCTCAGCTTTCTCATGGAGAGCGCTGCAGTGGTTTAGTATACACACATTCAGCAAAACCCTGACAAACCCACGTGACCATAGTTTCAATGAGGCTCAGTTGAAAACTTGTCAAGAATAGGTTCTTTGATTTAATTTGAAGCCAGGTTAGAGGAGTTTTCTGTTGTGTTTACACTTGTAAATATGTGTAGCTTAAGCCAGAATAGAATAGAATAGAACAGACCAGACCAGGTTGGAAGAGACCTTCAAGATCATCGTGTCCAACCTATCAACTAATCCAACACCACCTAATCAACTAACCCATGGCACCAAGCACCCCACAAAGTCTCCTCCTGAACACCTCCAATGATGGTGACTCCACCACCTCCCCAGGCAGCCCATTCCAATGGGCAATCACTCTCTCTGTATAGAACTTCCTCCTAACATCCAGCCTAAACCTCCCCTGGTACAGCCTGAGACTGTGTCCTCTTGTTCTGGTGCTGGCTGCCTGGGAGAAGAGACCAACCAAATCTTCACTTGCACTTTTTCTATTGTCTCCCCTTGACCTGCTGTGCAGCAAAATCACAGCAAAAGCCTGTTAAAGATGACACAGTAATGGGTAGAAACTGGTTTGTTTATACTAACTTTGTAACTATTATTTACTTCTATCCTGCTTGATAAAGCCACGTGGCTCAGTCAGCTGTAAGCACTGAAAGGACAAGAGACAGAGAAAAATAACAGTCCCAGCATTACTGACTTTCTTCCCCAAAGTTAAGGAGAGGCAGCAGACACTCACCCATGACCTCTTGGGCTTCAAGCAGGAAGAGGTCACTCCAAGGCCCACATCCTGCAGAGTTCAGCACACACACCCTGATGATGAGGTCTTTGAAGGGATTCCATGTTGTGAGATTAGCTTTTGTCTCCTGTACAATCATCTCCCCCTGAGAGCAAATGGCAACAAACTGTAATCTGCCTTATAAGCAATATAATCCAAAACTTCACCTTTAAAACTAAGCCAAAGCATTACTGTGTACTTCATTAGTGCTGTAGCAAGGGCTGGCAGCTGTGACTCCTGGGTCCTAGTCTCTGTGTTGCCACTTACCTTGGGCTGCTGTCTTGGGTTTCTGCTCTCAAAAACTGCTAATAGTTTCCCACAGCTTAAGGAAGATTTCCTCCTTTGAGGCCCTTCCATGAAAGTTGCTATAGAAATGATGTCTTTTTGTGCTATTAAAAGACACACCTCCTTCTTGTGGTTTAAACACAAAGATGTGCTAACATACTGCAAAGCACCCAACAGCTTTAATGCCAGAGGGAGGACTTCGCCTGTTTTAATGTGTTGACCAAATCCCAAAACAGCATCTGAATTTCATGGCAAATTTTCACTTTTTGGATGGCAAGGCCAACATATTTTCAGTGATTTTGTGGATCTTCACACACACATCACTTGGCTGCCACCACTGACACAAGGTAAAGTCAATGGGAACTCAAAATATTGCTACTCAAAGTCAACGACGCTGACCTACTGTGAAATAGGTCACATAAAAAGAGAAGTAAGTCTCTTTTCCCTCTAGCTGTCTTATTATTACAGGCTTGTTCAGCACTAATAAGCACTGACTAAATACATATGAAGAAGCAAGAAACCATAAGAAATGCTGTGCACTTCAAAGGCAGATAGATACCTGGGAAAGGTATATGCTGCAGAACAAATGAAAGGCCTTCTACCTTGGCAGGGTCCTTTCAACTCCCAGTGTACAGTAAACCAAACCAAAGAATCCATAACCTTCTTGCTGTGATTTAGAGGATAACTCATTCACTTGTTAAACACACCTTTGTTGCTAGGGTTTGGAAAGACAAGTCCCATTCACAACGGGCAAGAAATAGCCCAGATCCTGCACTGTGTGAGCTGCATTTGAGACAGCACCAGAAAGGCTAACTGAATTCGTTCTACATTGTCCTTCTTGTACAAGGAACAGCAGAGATGGGTCTGTCCACAGAAGAGCATCCAAGTCAAGGAATGCTGCATATGCCAGGAGGGGAGAAATGGGCCTTAACCTTAAGGCCAGATGCTGAGGAGGAGTTGTAAATCAGAATAGATCCATTTCCACAAAAGCAGTGCCAGCTAATCTAGTGCCCTGATACAGATAAGGGGTGAAGGACCCTAATGCTATGATGAATGTTTTCTGATGCATCCAATGGCTCAGCTTCCCTCTCAATCTGTTACCTGAGTTACATTGTCCTGAATCCACTCCAGCCTGTATCCCAGGACATTTTCTTTCAGCACATCTGGAGTCACACCTTCCCATTCCAAAATCAGACCAGGATCTCTTTGGATGACATGGATATTTTGTGGGGTGCTGCTTGGAGCTGCAATCAGAGGACAGAACACAATTGCTTTGCTTAGGAAAATAATGCATTATCTACACTGAAAATGGCTGAAAGGACAGTCTCACCCTCTTTCCTAAGATCAGTCAGAAAAGAGAGAGTGAAGAGACAGAACAACTTCTGCAAGCCACCAGCACTATGCCTGCTTCAAGTAGAGAACACGAGGCTGGTCAATGTCTCTTGTTTCTTTCTCAGACCTCAAGAATCTCAGCAAAAGGGACATGCCCAGCATGCAGAAACCCCGTGGCTGGATCAAGCTGTGGGCATCCCTGCAATTAATCACACTTGACTGCATATTATTATTTTACCTCAGGAGAACCCCAGAGTGGACAAGCAATCTGCCAGGAGAGCATTTCCTGCATGTCAGAATTAGCAAGGTGGAGTTCAGCAGTTTATCGTGGTCTCTTTTTCAGATTCAGAGCTGCTTTCCTGTTTTTGTCTCCTATTTGCTTACCAAGTTCCAGGGTCTGGAAATAAACCCTGTCAGTGAAAGCAGAGCTCCCCATCTCATTGCTGCACTGCACACGAACACTGTAGTTGGTGGAATGCTTCAGGCCTTGCACACTATAGGCAAAGGGTGGCACTGGGGTGACTTCAGTGGAGACCTCCTGGTCATCTGGTGACTCAGCTACCTGCACCAAGAATGAAATAAACCAGATTGGAAGAGACCTTCAAGATCATCGAGTCCAACCCATCATCCAACACCATCTAAACAACTAAGCCATGGCACCAAGCACCCCATCCAGTCTCCTCCTAAACACCTCCAGTGATGGTGACTCCACCACCTCCCCAGGCAGCCCATTCCAATAGGCAATCACTCTCTCTAGGAAGAATTTCTTCCTAACATCCAGCCTAAACCTCCCCTGGTGCAGCTTGAGACTGTGTCCTCTTGTTCTGGTGCTGGCTGCCTGGGAGAAGAGACCAACCTCCACCTGGCTACAACCTCCCTTCAGGTACTTGTAAACAGCAATAAGGTCTCCCCTGAGCCTCCTCTTCTCCTGGCTAAACAACCCCAGCTCCCTCAGCCTCTGCTCATAGGGCTTGTGCTCCAAGGAGAAGACTGTTACCATAAGCCATATGACTAACAGATCCACAAGGATAAGAATCCATTTCATGGATAGCTTTGGAATGCGCAAAGGCAGACGTGGCACCAGTGGCGTTTAAAATACTGAAAAGGGAGTTGTCAAACTAAGCCACATGAGCCATGCCTTTATTTGGTTTAAGTGACATCACTCTCCTAACCCCAGCAGTACAATTTTCCACCAGCTGAAAATATGACTCCATACTTCAAAACATTTTCTTACCTATGGGACAAATGCTACAGCTGATAAGTATTTCCTTTAAGGAAAGCGAAATGTGCTCGATGGGTTGAGTGCTACTGGCCAGCTTTGGAGGCTCTCTTTATTTGGGCCATGAAAACTGGTAGATCACCTTCCCTGGGGCCAACTTTTTCCCAACTGCTTTTTTTTTTCTCCAGAATTTTGTGTATTTTCAGTTTCATAGTGGATTAAAGATGTGGCAGACACTGGTGGCTTGGTTAACAACACTGTTCCACATTAAACTGGAAATACAACCTTTTACCACTCCTGCAACGCTTCCCTCCCCCTCCCACGAAGCTGAAGTCTTAGGCAATGTGAATGTTAATATTATCCCACACCACTGTGTGCTTGTAATGCACAGACAGGCTCAAGGATCCTGCTTTTTTTACTGACAGTAGCAGAAATCACTGCACGGCTCCCAGGCTCAGCCTGTCCTTCCTCTCAAGTGCACAAGAGATGGCAAAGCCAAGAGTAAAAGCAAGCTGTACTGACAAAAGTGAAACCCTCCTGTGGACTTTTTATAGCAGTCTCCCTCCCTTCCTTCCTGCCCTTCTCACTCTCACACACACTTTTGGCCCACTGATTTATGTGGCTAATAAAAAGGAAGAATCTCAAGTTTCCTGAAGAGAAAGGCATATTATTGCCACTATCAGCATCATCCAAAGCAGGGGAAAAACCTAATCATACTTTTGTGTAAAACCCTGTCAGTTTGATGTGTGTCTGTTCAGCAGTCTGAAGAGGCAGTGCTCTTACATCTGCCTCCTTTATGCCCTGTGGAAGATGGGTTGTGTTAACAGGCAATAAGCAGTGATTCCCTACCCTGTCCCCAGGAGCAATCTGTCAGCCTGACCACGGTGCACTCGCTGCAGTTCCCAAGTGCCTGAAAACCAGGGCCAAGTTTCAAACCCTCTCCTCTTTCTGGGAGGCTGTGGGCAGAAGTGCCATGGTGGGGAGCCAGGAGCACAGGCAGTTTCACATGGAAATGTGGGTCAGCGTCTCTGAGTCTCTCAGTGTTGCAGGCAGAGGAAGCACAGCTTACTGTGAGTGGGGGTTACCGCCAAGTTACCCTGCTCCCAGCTCCTAATGCAGGAACTTTGTCCTCCCCAAACCGAACAGAAAGGGCTTTGAAAAGGGGTGGGAGACTGCTGAGTGGACAGAATCTGAGCTGCTCTGATTCGGCCTCTTTTTCACAGGTCCCATCCCCCACACCCGCGTACCTGCCAACAGTGAGAGGGGGAACTCAAACCCCGGGGTGATTAGCATTGCAGCATGCAAGCCAGAAAGAATAGGCTGTTCCAACTGGAGATAACTTGCATTGTAAAACAGAGGAAGGAAACCATTTTTAACCTCGAAGAGCAGAAACGGCAACAAAACAAAACCAGATGCAACACCACAACACAGAGACTGAGGCCCGGTATATTCAGGCACTCTTTTTGACAGCGAGTTTAAACAAGATGATTGTTTCTTTTATTTAGGAAAGGCAACAAACATCAGAGCATGAAATCTCTGGTGTCCTCCCAACACACAAAAAAACAAAACCCAACTGCAAGTGAGTTTGCTAAATCTGCTTCCAGCTTCTGCTTCTCTAATCCTCCTCTACGTCATTGGCAGCACCCCACAGAAATTCCACACCGGCTCCCATTGCTGCTGTAAGTAGGTAGGGAAAGGTCTGAGCCCAATATTCACACCTGGCAGGTAAGTTCACAGGGAATGTGCCTAGCTGTGCCTGCACAGCCCACTTCTGGAATCACCATTTCTTTCTGACACTTGATTACCAGCTGTTTGATCTGACTTTACAGTGAAGTGTGGGATGCTAGAAACTGTATCATTGTTCCCGGGATCCTAAAGGATGCTGTGCAGTTTTTCAGAGATGTTTGAGTACTCAGCAGCCAGTAGAACTACAGGATAGTATCAGCCTTGATTTGCTGGGCAAAAATGGTCTTTGGCAATTGATCTGTGACCTATCAAAACTTGCAAGGCAGGGCTTAATATTACTCTGAATTGTGCAAATATACCTGACTTTGTACCAAAAAGCCCACCCTGTCTTCTGCCTCCATCATTCCCACCTTCCCTGTGCCACATCCTACATCTTGCAAGCTCCTCCTTGGGCTCACAGGTATATCCAAGTACCAGCATTTCCTCTGGCACCACAAAGCACAAGGCTGAACCGGCAGGGGAGTCACAGCACACTGCACTGGAACAAGCTACCAGAGGCCAGCTGCTTCACACTAGCAGGAAGGACATATGACCACCTTGCAGCTACTCCAGGGCACTTCCCACAGTGTGGTGTATGCTTGATCTGTGCTGCAGTGTAATACCTTGCAGGGAGTAGCTGCCACAGAGCAACAGATGTGACAATGTGCCAGGAGGGAGAATGGGGCCAGTCTCACTTTCGCAGCTGGGCACTTCGTACTCAGAACTTCTCTTTAGCCCTGCTCTTTAGCACTAGATATGCCCCGAGTTCAGTTTCTGTACTTTAAAATTATGAAGTAAGAATTCAAACAGCACTACAAAGCAGTTAGGAGAGCAAAAGAGGGACCAAACATCGTCATGGCTCAGGGGAGTCCCATTCTTCATGCAGGGCAGGGGACAATCCCAAGGGGCTGTACCTGAAGAGTGCAAGAATGGAGGGGTGCACGGCCATCGAATCCTGGCACCCAGACCACGCTGGCGTTGCTGCTGCTGACCTGGCTCACGGTTACATTGAGAGGCGGGAGAGGCATGGCTGTGAGGGAAACAAAGAGACCTTTCAGTATACACAGAGCTGAGCAGGTATTCACATGGAAATGTTAGAGCCTTGAGGCTAGAAATGAAGCACTGAAATCACTAACAGAAACGGTACAACACCATATCTTTAGCGAGTGTCTCTGGTTGTCATGAATGAAACTATTATTTTAACAGCAAACAAAGTTTTGGCATCCATGCTTTAACACTCCAGCCTACTTCCTCGATGCGTACAGGCAGCAGCTATCCCTTTGTTAGCAACACAACTGTGTGATGTTTACACCTTCGCTATTCAGCCCCCCTCCCCTGCAATGCAAGGCCCAGCCTTGCACACACAATTGACTGTGGACCTCCATTGTAAAGCAAATCGGAGCTTTCAAATCCCTCCTCTGGTTCTCAGTCCAGCCCCCGAAACCAGTTCTGCCAGTATCAAAGGTGGTTTGCTGCGGTGGCCCCAATAGCCTGCAGCTGGATTTGCAGCAGATTGCTCCCTTCGTGTGGTGAAAGCTCTGCCTTCAGGTGTCCATTTCAACCGCTCCTGAAACGTCCTGGGACACAGACTGGACTCCAGACCCGGCCTCCTTCAGGCCTGGGATGAATAAACCCAGAAAGCACAACACAAATTAAGAGCAGAGCCAAGAACAACATCCGGACTCCCAGACAGGCCATTGAATCAGGTGTTTGTGCTTCCTACCAGCATCAAAGTGCTGCCCCTCTATTGCTCTGACCAGACACCTCCACCACTGCAGGGGCCTTGAGTATGTTGGCACAGTAACCTAAGCTCTTTGGCTTCCTTTTAAGATTCTCAGTGCTTCCCTTTACCTTCTCTTTTTCCTCCCACAGCAATTCCAGGTGGTCACTTCCCACTGTTACAAATACAACCCATACACTCTCTTTCACTTCTGAGCCCCTGTTTTTATTTAGGGACTTCACTCCTGAAAAATTGCCAGCTTCATGAATACTAACCTTTCCCTTGACCTTCTCCTCATGTTAAAAAGTACTAAATACACGATATGAATAATACTTTTCCTGCAGCATCTCAAGAAATTGTACCCTTAGGAGTACACTCTTGAATACTCACTGGTCCTCAGGATAAGGCTCTGCCTACAGACTGAATTTTCCACCTCTCCTGAGCTGCATACAGCAAAAAGCAGCAGTGGAAAAATAACTGCAACCCAGGGTTACTCCAGCTGCATCTTCTACTTTGCCAGAGAGCTCCTTTCTCTCTCTCAGTGCCCCGAGGACACCCACAGTATTGCCTTCAGCATCTCCACAGGGCCATCTTGCAGGAGAAACGCATAGACCAAAGCCCTCCCCTCCCCAGGTCTCAACAGAGAGAGGATGAGGCAGGAACAGATAGTGTCACAGGTTACCCCTATAAAGCTTTTGTTGTCTGGTTAACTAGTTACCAGGACCCAAGGCATGGGGCTGCCACCTCGATAAGAACAGGGAGTGTGGGTGGGAGGTGGGGCAGCAGAACACAAATCTGGGGTAGAAGATGGGCAGTGAGTTCTTTGCCTTTCAGTGAAAGGTCTTTGTGAGTTGACAGACTGTGCTGTGTCTTGGTTTCTCTTCCTTCTGATGTTGGCCATTCAGGTTTGTAAGCTCTCTCTGGGGAGAGAGACATGAGTGCTTTCAGTGGTTACTTAGCTAACACAGATACACTGCCTATACTCAAGTCTTGTAAACACACTCATAAATTTTGGGTTTAGCAATGTGTAATTTTCAACACTGGATGGCAGGCCTGAAGGAGGGACTGGCTATCCCACCACTGAGAATAAATAATCAACTGCTAACATATCCACTCTGTCACGGAGACAGCTACTGAGAAGAGCCAGCTTGCTTGCAGCCTGCAATCTGTAGAAGGGACAGATGTGTTTCCCCACCATCCTTTGGGAAATAACTCTGGGTGGCTGTTTCCTGCTTGCTTGGAAACACGGGATACAGCCCTTAAATTCTTAGCCACACACATGAAGGAGAGCAAAGCCAGCCTGAAAACAGGACCTTGAGTGTTAACATAATGAGACTTAACTTCCTCTGTGCTTCTAGAGTGGCTGGAACAATGCGGGTTTGTACAGGGCCAGGGACCCTGGGCTACAACAACAGTAATTTTCTGCCTGGAGTACACCCAGCACATTGTGAGCACTACAGAGAATAGATAATGAACAACAACGGCAGCAAATAGGAAGAAATGTCAACAGTTTGTAAATGTCCTAGCAAAAATATTTGCCTCTGGAAAGACAGGAGAAACTAATTGTTTAATAAATTGTAGAAAGACGTGAGTCCTCCTGAGCAAGATGGGTCTGTGTAAGAGGGGGGAGGCCCTGATCATGCATGTACAGACTACTACTCCCCAGAGTAATTTTACTGAACTGTACACATTCATAGGATCAAGGACTAAAACATCTTCTGGGCCTCCTACAGGAGGTTGTCCATGTAAGGAGCTTTAATTTTAACAGGGGCTGTAGCAGACCCTCAACATTTTGCTCCTTACAACAGCCTTATCACTTCCCTAAGTTTATAACTACTCTTCCAGATGTATCTTTGAAGTATTATGGTTAAAACTTTCATGACTTCAGCACTGGACTTGCTATTTAAAACGTGGGGTTCATCCCCAGGGTATGTCACATGCATTTGTCAAACTTGAGCTTGGCCTGTATCAGGAACAGCGTGGCCAGCAGGAGCAGGGAGGTCATTGTGCCCCTGTACACTGCACTGGTTAGGCCACACCTCGAGTCCTGTGTCCAGTTCTGGGCCCCTCAGTTTAGAAAGGAGGTTGACTTGCTGGAATGTGTCCAGAGAAGGGCAACAAAGTTGGTGAGGGGCTTGGAACACAAGCCCTATGAGGAGAGGATGAGGGAGCTGGGGCTGCTTAGCCTGGAGATGAGGAGACTCAGGGGAGACCTTATTGCTCTCTACAACTACCTGAAGGGAGGTCCTGGACAGACAGAGGTTGGTCTCTTCTCCCAGCCAACCAGCACCAGAACAAGAGGACACAGTCTCAAGCTGTGTCAGGGGAGGTTTAGGCTGGAGGGTAGGAAGAAATTCTACACAGAGAGAGTGATTGCCCATTGGAATGTGCTGCCCAGGGAGGTGGTGGAGTCACCATCACTGGAGGTGTTCAGGAGGAAACATGACAGGGTGCTTGGTTGCATGGTTTAGTTGATGAGGTGGAGTTGGATGATGGGCTGGATGTGATGATCTCAAAGGCCTCTTCCAACCTGGTTTATTCTATTCTGTTCCTGAGCTCTACAAAACATGTGCGCACATGTGTGATGGTGAGGTGTCCTTCCTAGACAGGTTGTGTGGATTCATTAGCTGATGACTGATGCCTAGATGTAATTGCTGGGAAATGCACAAATTCTGAGGCTTTTACTCCATTATCCCATTAATGGTTTTTAAAAAGTATCTGTGTTAACATTTAGAGGGGGAAAAAAAAAAAGGACAGGAAAAAAGCTTGTTTATGCTAAGTGGTGCTGCACATTAAAAAAAGAGAGAAATTCTCATCAAGCTGTAAAGTGTTAACAGCTTTGTGAACTAAATTCTACCCCAGAATAAAAATATCTGTGGAAGACATATTCCACAATATCTAATCCCCTTGGTGCAGACAAGCCTTTAAGGCAACAACTCCAAACACTCTTAAATTAAGTTATAAATCTTACTAGCCCAGCACACTGCATTCTTGGCATAGCAGCAACCACAATGTCCTGAAGAAAAAAAAAAATACACTCTAAGAGCAGCTGAACTACAGCTGGAATGCAAGCCAGCCTTTAATGAACATTAGTTAATACAACTCTGAGTTCTGACACAGACGTGAATGCTTACTCTTATTTGCGCTGAGCGCTAAGCTACCGCTTGGAACAAATGATTTTTGGTGACATGCCTCTCCTGGAACTGATAATCATGTCGTTTAATGCACATTAAAGCATGACTAAAAATTCAAATGCAGAAGCATCTCGACATGAAGAGGAGGGAAAGAGCTGATTGCTCTGATTATCCCCATCATTTCACTCATCTGGAGGAGCAGAAGAAACGCGATACCAACTTAGGGGCGCTGAAACGGCAACTGGTCACGCACAGGCTGGCAATTAATTACTTTGAAGTAGGTTTTTAAAGAGCAAAGGATTAAAAGTAAGAGTAAATCCATTAACACAGTGTGGATGAGCCACTGATGATCACCTCCCTTGTCTTTTTGGCACTTAATGTGATGCCAGTAGAAGCAAACAGAAGTAATGGTCTCTTCAGCTCTAGCAAGACCCATCTATCTCCAAGAAGGAAAGATTTCCCCAGCTATAGATTTATATCCAGCTTCATCTCTCACAAACAATTGAGCTGCTCTGACTCTCTCCATTTCGAGGAAAAGCTGCTATTTGACATCACATTTCCACTCCTGAATCAGATGTGGTTTATCTTCCACAGCCTGGGAGACAGCCCTGCATAGCAAGCGGGAACTGCACAAAGTGCTGTTTTGGCTGCCGAAAGCTCCAACCGGTGCTGGCTGCTGGCAGCTTTGAGACAATCCTTTGCGTTAAGGAGCCCTACTTTCCCTCCCCACAGAGCAAACCCAAGTCCCCTGCCCATTATTTTGTACTCTCTCACCTTTAATTTGAACAGTGGCTGTCCGAGATGAAGACAATCCCTTTATGTTGTGAGCTTCGCAGGAGAAAACTGTGCTTTGATTAATACCTGGAGATCAGCCAAGAAAAGGGAAGGAAACACAAAACAGCTATATAATCCAGCTTCAACCTTCAGCAGCATTTCAGGTATCTCTGACATCCAGCTCAAGCTGTACAGGCAATTGGAGGGCTGAGCTGGGTGCCAATCAAAGGCACGTGGATTTCAATGCAATTAATGTGGTAAACACATTTTTAATGGAGAGAGAGTGCGGGAATGTAGAAAAGCTTCCAGGGGAGATTCAGCAAGCACTGAAAAAAGAAGAAGGAAAAGAAGGTAGAACAGCAGCTCTGAGTGCAGGTCCACTTCTCACGTTCTGGTGAGCGTCTTTGGAGCCAGTATCTTGCTGATGTATGGCTGCTTCAAGATGCATAGAGGCATTGCTAATTAATCAGAATTGAGACAGCTCTGCAAAGCTGCCTAGAAGAGCACATCCAGCATGTTGTCACTTGACCTGGCCCTAAGCTGCCTCATACAGCTCTGAGAAAAAAAAGTTAAGGACTGACACACTGAGTATACAGTTTAGGAGGGAAAAGGATTTCAGAGCTGCATGTCTGTCGTTGCCCTTTCCTTCATCTCCCAAGACCTGGATTAATGACATTCAAAGAAG
This sequence comes from Melanerpes formicivorus, assembly GCF_026170545.1. NCBI lineage: Eukaryota > Metazoa > Chordata > Aves > Piciformes > Picidae > Melanerpes > Melanerpes formicivorus. The sequence goes on from NW_027142410.1 coordinate 968,100, forward strand.
GTATAATGGAAGAGGAGCAACTGAAAAAAAATGAAAGCACAAAGTATTCTAGCTTCCTCCTGTCACCCCAGTGAAGCAGACAAAAATGCTGCCAGCAGGCTGAAAGCCAGGGAGCCAAGTAGCACCTGACATAGTAGGAATGTCCCAAAGACAGAACAAAACACAGCCCTGCCCTGAGGAAAACACCACACCACAAACCAAGGTCTCCTTGCTCTCTAGCACCACTGCCAGCACCACATTCCAAATACAATGATCCTGTTACCTTTTGCTGAACCTGTTTGCTTTCTAGCCCATGCTTTATTTTCTCCAGAATCTGAAGCTTTCTTAGCTAGCAATACTTGTCTCCTTACTTTCTTTTTTGACATGCTTTAGCAATCTCCATGTCCAGATAAATTTCTTAGTGTTGCAAAGACAAGATCTGCCCAAGAGACATCTAAAAGAACACAGAAAGGGGGAAAGAAAGGTGCTGGTGATGAACATATGCAATAGCAATTCATCTGGAGAATCACTAGAGGCAGGTACCCTTCTTCAGGCCTCCATGTCTCTGACTCACAATGACAGAACTTTTGCAAAGCACCATGAGATGAGTTCAGTGGAGGAAGGGAGAATTACTTTTTTTATTGCCTTTCCCCTCTCAACTATCAGTCTTTTCAGTTTCCATTGCAACAGGCATATGATATCTTAAGGGAGCAGTTTTCATTTCTAACTTGGAACAGCATCAAGTGGCTACGTAAGAAAGGGAGGAATGATAAAAACCATTGCAAATCATGAACCAGGTTTTGATTTGCATACAAATTAGGTTCTAAGGGAAGGCTTAATAGGATTGGCTGTCAAAAGATGGCCAAAGATGTACAGGAAGAAACTCCCCCTGGGTGTAACTGTATTAACACTGATGAGGAGGCCCCAGAGGTGCCCCTTTGTTGTAAAGCCTTTTCTTTCCAAATAGCTAGCTCAACTATAGCTCAGGACTGCTGAGAATAATAAAACAGCAGCAAAGAGAACAAGTGACACAAAGCTGTTGGACAACTAACTAGGGTAAAAGTTACCTTTAAGAGGTAATTACAAGAATAGCTGCAGTCAGGTTCTGGTAGAGATACATCATGCTTTCCTGAAAAGCGGGCTCAAGAAAGGCCTCAACACCTACTGACTCAAGTTCTTCAGCTCAAGCATCTGGGGAGAGCACTCTTACCACCGTGCACCTAAGTGCCTGCTCTGGGGCAAACCTTGGTCTCTGAGGGTACCAGCCAGCCCACTTCAGCACCGATACAACCGCTCTGAAAGTGTCAAACAATTACATGAGGTGGTCAGGTTTTAGCAATAAAAGCATCCATCAGAGCAGAGAGAGGAAGGAAGAGGAGAAAGCAGAGCAGTGCGTGATATGGCTGAGGACAGAAAGAAGATGTGGCACCTACTAATACCTGGGGATTGCCAAGCCAAATGTCACCAGAGGCACTTAACCTCGAATGCCCTCCCCAGGCTGGAACAAGCGAGGCACCCAATGTGTCATCTCTCCAGTATCATCTTTACTGAAGTGCCAGACCCACTGAAGCTCTGCAAGATCCTGTGTGCCTCAAGCCAGCAGAAATACAAAGACCAACAATGGCCCCTTGAGATGATCTGGCTTTGTGATTGTGACCTTTCAACCCTCAATGTACAAAGATCATTCTCACTGTGTGGCTACCCCATGTCGCTAGACACTATCAGAAGAGAGCTCCCCTCATCTTCTGATGCTCAAAGTGATCCCCTTGCATTGGCAGCAGCCTTACCTGACACATTTAAGATGGAGGGAGAGATGTCTGGATGCCCCACTCTAGCGTCTCCCATCCACCAGACAATTGTCACTGGTTCAGGGGGACCAACAGCAGCACAGGTCATATGAAATGGGGAATTAGGGGACACAGACACATCCTCAGGTTCCACAGTAAAGTAGGGCACACCTAGAAAAGCAACAGACAAGTGATAATAACTGGAGAGACTCCTTCTGTCTCTTACTTCCAGTAGTACCAGTGCCCGACGCTGGACACCCATCTGCCCTGCCCTTATGCCTGGTCCAAGCCCTTCACAACAACCAAGGGTCAGATACGCTGGATCACCTCAGAGCACGAATGTGTTCATACTCCTGCTAGAATAAGACAGAAAAGAATGCTTCCTTCCCAAGATGCCTTTGAAAAGCCTTCAAGGCTCCCCTATGGAGTAGCTTTTATTGGCAGCATTTGCTCCATCTTTCAGCTGGAGAGACAACTTCAAACTGGCAACAGTCAATAACTTCAGCAGCAACAGCCACCACTTTCAAAATATACCTAATCCAGTTGCAGATACTTCTTACCATGCATTAAAAACTAAGCTTGTGAATGTGTTGAAACAGCAGCTGTAACAAACCCATGAATGAGGAAAGAATCCTCTTGGTGAGAGAGGGGGATCATTTACAATGCTCTCTCCACAGCTTAATTGGCTGGAGCTGCCTTCCAGCACGCTCCAACACCACAAGAACCAGGCTGCTATGCAGTTGGAGGTAATTTGTTTCAGAGCTGAAGGCTACCTGTAGACAGAAGTCTCTATAACTATCAATTCCCCACCATGGAAAGACTCCTGTTTGGTACAAGAGGCCTTAGATCAGGCCCATAGGGAGCAAAACACAGATGCAATGATAATGACCTCAGGTCATCTCTAAGTGGTAATAGCTGAGTGTAACACAATGCATCAAGGGATGTGGTTCCTTCTACAGGCAATGGCAGAACTCTTGTGGTTTCAGCAGACCAAAACACTAACACAAATTCACCAGCCATCAGCACTAGCCTGACCCTGCAGGACAGCCACTATGCACTTCTGGTGGAGGAGCTGAAGGCACCAAGAAACACTGAATTCCCTTTTGTACTCAAGGCTTTGGGCAGCAAGCAAGGCTGCTACTGACCATATCTACACCAAAATGAGATATTCTCAGATGGAAGAAGCATGTTTTGGAAATTGCAGATCTGTCACCTCACACAAACAGAAACCAACAACATTGTGCATTCATACTCTTAAATCACACTGTCTGTCCCTGGCCAAATATGACAGGCTCAAGGAGCTCCATTTGGAGTGGCAGATGCTGAAACCCTTCCAAGAGCAGGCAATTAACATAGGTGCCTAAAAGGGGATTTAGAAGCCTAACACATTCCCTGTACTCCAGCTGAACACGATGTCCCCCATTTTTCACTGAGCACTGAGTCACTGTTTGTGTCTTTCAGGTGGCAGCTTCTTTGTGCCTTACTCACCTCCTTACCACTCCCTTTAGAGCAGTTAAGTAAATGAACAAACTAAAGCAGGACTAAAAATAGGTCACTTCAGGAATGATGGTGCCTAACTATGCAAAGGTTAATGCTCAGGGCAGGTATAGCCACCATTATGACTCACTGCTGGGTTTTTGCTTACATGTTTTACTTCATTTTTTTTTTATTGCAGTCATACATAAACAATAAAAGTGAATAAATTTTCCAGGTAACAGCTGTGACACCTCTGCCTACTTTCCCTCCTTCTCCAAGGAAGATTAGAAGGCAAAACACCGTTGTTTGGTTCTAGCAGCAAGCAGGATTCCTGCCTCCTCTCCCTTTGCCGTGGCTTCGAAGGTAACCTTTTGGGAAGATCCTGCCCAGCTTGGCAGGTTTTCTCACTTTAGGAGCAGCTAAACAGATCAGACAAGATCCCAATTAAGAACTCTCCTAGTTCAGGGAGTGCAGCTGACTCATCCAGCTGAGGAGCTTGCAAAAGCACTCGTACGTGTATTATCAGGGTACCTCACTGGCTGCAACGCTTTCAGCCGCCCAGTTCCTGGTACAAGAGAGGAATGCCAGCACTCACCTTTCACAGATGCGCTGGACAGCCAGGAAATCAGTGGCAAAGCAAGACAATGAGCAGGTCTATTCCTTCTTCCAACCTGACATCCAACCCTTTTTTTAAATTGTTTTGGTACAGCTCAGTTTGTAGGAAGTGTTAATTCAGGAGGACTTGTCCATACAGGTGTGGCTGGGGCCCTGACTGTGACCACAACAGGGTATAGCAGCCCTGGGAACGGCCTCACAGTCAGAGGTGCATTTTCAGAGGGAAAGTTCTCACACAGTCCACGTGTTCAAGACAGTCAGACTCTGCAGTGTGCCTCTTAGATTATCTCCCCAGGCATCAAACTCTATCGTGCTCTCAGTAAGGCCAGAGTTGAGTTTCCAGAAAGCAGTTTCAAAATCATTTTGTTTCTGTGAATTCTGAGGAGCGTTTCAGTGGGTTAAATGTTTTAGTTGTATCCCAAAGTCAGTTCAAATACCATCACTACAAATTCTGCCCGGCACAGGCTAACTAAGTGGACTTCAAGGCAGGTATCAGACAGCACAGAAATCCATTCAAACTCACTTTAAGTTAGATCACCAGCAGTCCACACTTGTTTTGTGTGGCACACTGAAAGATGTCCCCTTCAGCTGAGAGGATCTTTTCTCTGGCCTTCAGTAGGTGCTGACAACAGTGGTCCTGGTGTATGGAAGGCTGACAGCGAGCCAGCAGTGTGCTCTTGCAGCAAAGAAGGCCAATGCCATTCTGGGGTGGATTAGAAGGGCTGTGCTTAGTAGGTCAAGAGGGGTATTCCTCCCCATCTACTCTGCCCTGGTGAGGCCACATCTGGAATATTGTGTCCAGTTCTGGGCCCCTCAGTTCAAGACAGACAGGGAACTGCTTGAGAGAGTCCAGTGCAGAGCCACAACAATGATTAAGGGAGTAGAACATCTGCCTTATGAGGAGAGACTGAGGGAGCTGGGGCTCTTTAGCTTGGAGGAGAGGAGACTAAGGGGTGACCTCATTAATGTTTATGAATATGTAAAGGGTGAGTGCCAAGAGAATGGAGCCAGGCTCTTGGTGATGCCCAAAGACAGGAAAAGGGGCAATGGGTGGAAGTTGAGGCATAGGAAGTTCCATGGAAACATGAGGAAAATATTTTTCACTGTGAGGGTGACAGAACCCTGGAACATGCTGCCCAAGGGGGTTGTGGAGTCTCCCTCTCTGGAGATACTCAACACCCACCTGGATGCTTTCCTGTGTGATCTGCTCTAGGTGAGCCTGCTCTGGCAGGGGGGTTGCACTGGATGAGCTTTCAAGGTCTGTTCCAACCCCTAACATTCTGTGAACAGTTAGCAATACAGCAACCACTTCTAGACAAAGCTGGTATACCAGCAGCTCAGAAATGGAGGCAGAGATCACTGTGATGGTGGGACTCATCATCAGCTTCCACATTCCCTGTCATCTTCTTGTGCTGACACATTTTTAAGATTCCATCACTTATCACTACTTGTTGTTTTTAATTTTTTTCCAGAAACTCCCCTATCAGATGACTGCATGCTCAGTTCAAGTTCAGCTGGCCTCTGATGTGCTTCCTGTGCAACTAACTGCATTTTTTAGCTTATGCTCCCACTGTAAGCTTCGGCTCTCCTTATCAACACTCCCCCTTGTCCAGCTACAGCCACTTTTTGTGACTGATTCTCTTTTTTTTTTGCGTGTGCTATCCAGACAGGCTCCCTGGTTTTTCAGATGGCTTGGCACACTGAGCTACCCAACCACTCCTAATGCACCATGTAAATGCAGCCACCTCTGGAGTGGGCTGTGGTAACTGAAACAGAAATGGAAACTCCACACAGTGTTTTGAGCTGTAAACAACTTGCTCCAGTTGAAACCACACTAAAAACTGATGGTGGACAAAAGTCTGGGATTTATGGAAGGTAGCAGATAAGGACTCCTCTTCCTGTGAGAGATGCTATGAATGTTTCTGAGCGAGCCCTTTGCTGTAAAACTTTCAGACCACACCAACTCCCATGACAGCCTCCCTGCTTCCCCTCTTGAAAACTGTTGATTCAGCTCTTGCCCCAAAACCAATTACATGCAAAAAGCCCCTTCTTGCTGCAAATGCACCATTCCCATCAACTTCCTCAACAAACATTAAGCCACGCTATGAGTACTAGCTTCTGAGGATCTAATGCAATCATGGCTGAAGAGAAATGAAAGCAGAGTCAGCGAGATGCCACCAATCCACACTGCCTTGGGCAACTTCTGGGCAACCATGTAGAAATGATTCTTTATCAGACAAGACTGGAAAAAAACAGTGCCACATGGAACAGTCACAGCTATGAAGTGCTGATGTATAGCACTCCTCAGAATTTGGCTAAAACTGCACCCTGCTGTCAAAGACCTGCTTGGCTGATACACAGAATTAGGCTGTGCTCTTGCCTTGAGAAGTGGCTTGGGTCAGGTGATCCCCATGGATCCCTTTCAGCCTGAACTATCTTATCATTCTATGAATTATTTAGAGATGTCCAGGGGAAGGCTGGTGAGAGGCTTTGAGCACAAGCCCTACAAGGAGAGAGCTGGGATTGTTTAGCCTGGAGAAGAGGAGGCTTAGGGGAGACCTTCTTGCTCTCTACAACTGCCTGAAGGGAGGTTGCAGCCAGGAGGGGGTTGGTCTCTTCTCCCAGGCAGTCAGCACCAAAACAAGAGGACACAGTCTCAAGCTGTGCCAGGGGAAGTTTAGCCATGAGGTGAGGAGAAAGCTCTTCACTGAGAGAGTTAGCTGTTGGAATGTGCTGCCCAGGGAGGTGGTGGAGTCACCATCCCTAGATATGTTCAAGAGGGGACTGGATGTGGCACTTGGTGCCATGGTTTAGTAGTCATGAGGTCTGTGGTGACAAGTTGGACTTGATGATCTTTGAGGTCTTCTCCTACCTTATTGATTCTATGGAAGCACCAATGAGTTGAGGGTCTGAAACAAAGTGGGTGCACCAAAAGACCTTGTTTTCTAACGTGTCAAAACAAAGCCAGAAGGCAATGAACTCCTATTTCTTACTCCTGCTCTGTAGCAATCTCACTGCAGTTAGCAGCAACAGTTCAGAGCCAAGAAGCCTGTCACTGGAGCAATCTGCTCTCACCACTTCCACCTAAAGCATATTGGTGGGTCAGCCCTGAAAGGAAACCAGCACTACTACTCCTCCTTACCTTCCACTATGAGCCACACTTGCTGTGATTCTTCCTTCTTCCCCCCGTTCTCAACCTCGCACCAGTACTTCCCAGAATCTGTCCGCTCGACGGATTTCAAGCTGAAAAAAGTCAAAAGCCACATCGATATTTTACGTGGATAAAGCATGTTTTTGCCCCAAAGGACCCTTCAAGTGTTTGGCAAACCAAATGCACAGACAACACCCACTGAGACGCAGCCAGCTCCGGGGAGGAGCACAACAGCCTGCCAGCACAAAGCATGTGGCAAAACAGTGGATTTGGGAGGCTCCTCTCTGAAGTGGGTGGAGGGAATCCTCAGCAGAGCAGACAGTCTTTCTCCAAAACATCCTCGCAGAAAGCCTGTCATTTGTGCTCTCTGAGGAGAAGGGGTTGGTCATCCCAGTCCTGAACTGTGACTCCAGTTAGCCTTCCAAGAGCACTAGCTTGGCCTACACTGTCTAAGCTATCAGAAAATTCCAAATCACAAATCCCCAACAAGCTCAACTGTTTTGCCTGTTAGGTGACAGGACCAGCAACAGCCTCTCAGAGGAACAGATGGGTTAGAAAAGGTCCCTCCTCACCTCAACTGCACCCAGTGTTATTCTTACCCCAAGAGCACCTCACACTGCAAAATTCCTTGGGCTTCTCAATTTGTGATTTCAAGGGGTCATGCTAGCCTACTTCAGCACAAGACTTCACCCTATGAACTCCTCTGTGTCTCTCTTGCACAGCAACAGCTCCCCTTCTGAGAAAAGGCATCCAAGCAGAGGGAAGGCAACCACACGAGCTGAGCAGTGCTCAAGTTGCAGACTTCAGTTCAGGGGAGAAATTCTGCTCCTCGCTCCACTGCTGGAAATCTGTGGTACCCTTGCTGCCATTCACAACATCAGGCTAGCATGGTGAGCAAGGGCAGAATTTGGTCCCAAAGCAACAAGCTCTAAGCTACTAAAGGCACCCAGTGTGACTTCAGGTGCCTGTCAATGAACAAATGTTGATAGCCCCCCGCAGGATGCACAGCCATGCATCTGCCACCATGCAGGCATCCTCAGCAGAGCTGATGCTCACCTTCCTAATGCTAACAGTCTGCCTTGGGAAAGGGGAAGAACATCTCAGGAAGGAAGACAGAAAAGGGAGAGGTGTTTGCTGAAATCCACAAAATGGACCCACTACAGCCTGATTTTCAGAGCTGTACCTTCCAATGGCATCAGCGGTCTCGCCCATCCAGCCACATGTTCTGAAACACAGCGATCGCAGCAGAGGGTCACATAGTGGGTGCAGAAATGATCACTTCAGAAGAAAGGAAAAAGGAGAAAGATACAGACACATCTAGATTTTGCACCCTAACTTAGCTCTGCTGCTGCAGAAAGTTCTCAGTGGAGGAAAGCAATAGGTGAAAAAGGAGATCAGGCTAAGAGGCTGTGAAGGGCAAAGAGTTAATGAGTGGAACTGGGGGTGGGAAGTAAAGGGTATAGTTTCCAGACAAACTGTTCCCACAATATAGTGTTATGCAATAGTTCTACTGGGCACAGATGTTTTTTCCTTTCAAAATGTTTCTCACAGACAAGCTTTAGCACAGACTGTTAGTGACTAGAATTGAAGACTATGCAGTGTCAGTCCACGAAACTTAACAGGAGATGAAGCTGCAACCCAGGGAAGAGTGATTTCTCAGTCAATCAGCAGTTTGGAGCCCTCACAGCGATGGGATATTTGCTTGTACAAGCTCTCTTTATGCACGGAAAAAGCCAGGGCAGAACCTTGGGTGTTGTTTAACTTCATACTCCCAGGACTAGCTGACATCCCTCTTCTGCTGAAGTAAAGGCACAGAGAGCTGCTTTGCAGAAGAGAGTTTTTGCACCTACGAGCAGGGCAGGGCTGATACCATGTAGTGTAAATGTGATTCAGGTGACAGACTGTCCCCAAAGAAAGGAAGGGGATGTAGTCCTGGGAGTCTCAATTCAATTAATAATCCTCACTCTTTAGGCAGACTGACAGCTCAAGAGAGAAAGAAAACAGAATGAGTATGAGAGAGGAAGCCTATTTCTACAAGTCAGACCTTCGTCTTCCTGCTGCATGGCAGAACAAGATGAACAAACAAGGCAAGAACATCCTTTCACCTTGAAGTCTCATCTCAAGCACCACAAGCATTAGCAAAGCACCTGTCAGAGTCATCAAGAAACCAGTATGGTTCTAACACACAAAATCTCAGCCCTCAGTGGCTTCAGTTCTGCTCTTAGCTACGCCCTTGCCACGCACTAAACTGTAGACCTAAGAACCCTGCCCCACCGAGGGAACTGCAGTTGCACAGATAGAGCTGACAGCTGAAACCTGTGCAAGAGTTCCTGCAATGTTCTTCCTTCTCTGCATCTGTTGTACCTGAGGAAGCCGATCCAGTGTTCTTCATCTACTGGAATGTACACCTGGTCTACGCTTTGCACCACTGCTCCGTCCTTGATCCACAACATCTCAGGATCTTCCATTCCCTCCAGGCTGCAATTTAGTTTCACGGGTTGACCCTGGGACACCTTTAATTTGATTGGAGGTCCTGTAAATTTCATACCTAAAAAAAAAATACTACTCCTCCCCACCCCCAGAAGAAGGGGGGTTGGAGTACAGCAAATTACTCTAGGTTGGTGGTCTCGAATTACACATCCTACCGGCACACGCTGCGGAGGGGTCTGTTAGTCTCAGCACTGCTCTACTAGATCTGCTAAGCAATAGTCAAAGGCAAGCACTAAAAGCACAATTGCTAGAGAAAAGCGGTGGCTTAGAGTGCACACAGTACTTTTTTCAACTCATGTTAACAACAGGGTGAGCTTCTGCAGAAGAGTGCCCAGGCAGAGGCAGACAGGAAAGCTGGGAGCTTCGTGGTGTCACTGATCCAGCAGCGTTAAGAGCATTTGCTCAACACGGTACCACACCTCCCTCTTTTCCCCAGGCTTGCATTTCAGCTACAGTGCTCCTGTGCTGCTAAGAATTCAGCGTGCTCACTCCATTGTATGCATTTGTAAAGAGCTGGGATAGGAGAAAGAATCAATTATGTCTCGTTACTCAGCGTACACTGTTCCTCTGCATTACAGAAAGCTCCTCTGCAATTTGCAAAACCCGTGCAAGCGAAGCCTATTCCACAGCAAGCCTCGCTGAGGAGCAGAACTGTTTACAGAACAGCTATTTCTGTCGCGTGATGTGGGGGTGTGCTCAGTCGAGCCTCCCTGACCCCTTGGTGCAGCCAAAGAACCATCTTGCACCCAGAAGTAGACAGCAGCAACCCCAAAGCAGCAGGGCCAGAGTCAGTGGAGCTGTTCAGGTCTGCATTGACACACAAGCATTCAGAATTTGGCCCGGAGCACAGCGATGTGTGGGTGGATGGGGAGTGTTTCCCTCCAGCAGAAGCGAATACATGGAATGTGTTACCATGAGAAAACACAGAAGGCAACTAGAAGTGCATTGAAGAAAGAAGGCCATATAAAGGAGGAACCAGAGGATCAAAGGCGACCGTGGGAAAGCAGGAAGGTGGAACATAAATGTAAAGCTAGCTTTGTTAGGGAGAGTGGCCATTTCCTATGCAGTGGCTCAGGAATGACAGACCAGAACAGGTCTACTCCAGTTTGATATTACACCTTGGCAGTGGCCTCCACATCCTCCAGGGGAAAAAAAACAAACCAAAAACAATTACTGCATCATTCTTGCCCCACCACGTATCACATATCACAGTATTTTACAGCTTCACCCAGCTGACTGGCTGACCAGCTTCTCACAGGATGCCTCACTAGCCTACAGAGCCAGGCAGGAAAATGCCAGTTGTGAAATCCAAAGTGCTGCTAAGTAAGCAGCCTTGTTGATCTCAAACTCTTATAGCCTTGCCAGTGATCAAATACAGAGATTTCTCATGTGCCCCTTCCCTTCTTGCCGAAACACCACCCTCCCACAGCCACGAGAGCACCACGTCACTGGGCACAGCAACCACAGAGGGACTGGCAGTGAGCCTTTAACAGCTGGAACAAGAGGGAACCTGCACTGTGGAACCAGACAACATTCTGCCACTGGCAGCTGGTACCTTGCAGAGCACCTGTGGTCCAAGACCAATGCCAGAACGTAGGCAAAAGGACTTTATCTAATTCGTTAATGAAATGCCCAGCCTGTTTAACCACTGGCTTCCCACCCTCAGTCTTTTGCCTTTCTATCTGCTGCTACTAATTTAGCAAATTCATAAAGAGCACTGGAAAACTGGTAAGATGATCATTCCAGTTCAGTCCCTGCAGCTCGTTTGCCAGGCGAAGGATTTAATCACCTTGGGTGAGGATGATCTAACCTTGCATTACTTAACTCCTCTGTAACACAAATGACATGTCCCAGTGCATGCCAGAAAGCATCTTCCCCTTTACCACTCACAATATTGGAATAAAACATGAAAGCTTCAAAGCAGCTCTCTGTTAAAGAGCACTGATGTCGCCAGGCTGCTGGACACACACACAAACCGACAGACACTTCCACTACAGGTGCCTTCACGGAAAAGCAAACTACTCAGCTCTCCTCAGGCAGCTTGGCTAAGTTAGCCACAAACCACACAAAGGGTTGTTTGAGACCCTTCGTGGGTTTCAACTCCCCTAGAAACTAATAATGTAGGAAAGTAGGATACAGTACAAGTGTGCTGCCTGAATCGCATCTCCACATCACCCAAGCATAATCCCTCCATCAAGATCAAATCAAATGAAGAAATACAGATCTGGGATTTTTAATAAATTCACAGGGTTTTGACCAAAGCAAACCACCAAAAACTAGGATTAACTGCAGCATCTCTTCCTGCAGGTGCCAAGAAGCAGCACAGATGAGGCCAATATGGCTTTTAATTTCCACTTATTGCTCCTTCTACTCTCCCACTCATGATTTCTCATCTGATAACATTCTTCCCAGCACAAGAAATAATCTCAGCCAAGTAGGCTCCTCCAAGCCTACCTGTGAGAGCTGCAGGAGTTGGAATGTACAGCTAGGCAATAAAATGGTATTAAATTCATCACGCAGCTGACAGGATTGGCAGGAAATAAATACACCAGTTGTCAAAATAGGTGACTTATCTGATAATTTGTTTCCAGAACTTGTCACCCCTGAATATTTTGACTGCTAAGCACAGATGTACGGCTGCTTATTATTTTGACAGTGGAGAGAGGAAGATGCCTGCTCCTGGCCGCCGAGGGAAAGGCTTTTCACTCCTCTGACTCCCCGATCCAGCGACCCAGACGGAGCCACAGTCCCTCCAGCCCCGTGTCACCCCACGCATACCGCTCTCCGGGCGGCGCGGAGTCCGAAGTCCCGGTGCAGCCGGCAGGAGGCCGGCGGGGGCGCCGAGCGGCTCTCACACGCCGCCTCTCCCTGCCGGCTCCAGGCTGAAACTTCGGAAAACGAGCTCGGGAGAGAAAAGCCAACCCAAGCCGCTCAGGACTGCGTTCCCGCACGGCTTTCCTCGGCGCTGAGCCGGGCTGGACAAATACCAGAGCAATACCTCGGCAAACAACGCGGAGGATTATTTGAGCTGACACTTACGACTCCGTACTGCCAGGCGGGCGGGCGAGGCTCGGAGCTCCCCGCACAGCCCCAGCTTCTCACCCGGCACTGCCAGCGCCACGTAGCCGGTGGGCCAGCCGCTGGACTCGCAGGTGCGGAGGAGCCCTCCGCCACCGGCCGTGAGCGCGGGTCAGTCCCGACCCCCACTTGTGGCTGCCATGGCCCCGCGGCCGCCACACCGGACGGACCCCTGCCCGGAGACCGGTCCCCGGGCACCCAACGCTGTCGGCTGGGCGGCGCAGTGCTCGGAGATCGCCCTCAGCGGGCTGCCGACACCTGTAGAGGCGGCGTGGCGGAGCGGCCGGCAGCAGGGAATGGGCCCGGCGCCGCTAGCGGGGTAGCTCCTCCTCACGGCCCGGTGGCGGGAGCCGTGTCCTACAGTCCCGTCCAGCCGCATCCTGGGAGCCCGGGAGAGCACAGCCTCATCGTCCCCGGTCCTCAGCCGCAGCAACCGGCAGCCCTCCCTCCCCGCCCGCCGGCGAGCTGCCAGCCTCTCTCACCTGCCACGGCGGCGACGTCCCGAAGCGCCGCAGCCCACAGTCCCAGCAAGAGGAGCCGCGGAATCGCCATGCTCCGCTTCAGCTCCATCGCTCCTGCACCACCATCCTCCCCTCCAGCTCCTGGCGCCGCGGGGGACTCCCACCGCCCGCGCAAGCAGCAGCGGCAGCAGCGGCTAAGGCAGCCGCTTCTTAGTGCCCACCACGGGACTCCCGCGGGGAAGCTGTCGGGGACACTCAAACTTCTGGCTGCGGCTCCAGCCGGGGCGAGCGGCAGGGCAGTCCCGCCGGGAGGGGACGGGGCGGCTCGGTCAGGTCCTCTTCGGGCGCCGCCGCCGGGCGGTCTCCCCCTGCCGGCGCGCAGCCGCTCGGCGGCTCCTCCACACGGGTCTGTTCGTCGCTCGGTCCGTCCCTCCTCAGCCACCGCCTTCTCTTCCAGGAAATGGCGCTCTCGGGCGGTCACTGCGTGCTGTGCTCCCCCTCTGACATCACGCTCATGAATATGCATGACCGGGCCCTCACCGCCCCCGAAGCGCCGAATCACCGCGCCCGCCACCCCCGCTCTGCTGCTCCGGGACGGGAGGGGAGGGGGGGGGAGCGAACGCCGCCGCCTATCCGCGCCGCGCCGTGCCGCGCCCCGGGGGTCGGACCCCTCGCAAGGGCGGGACGGGACCGGGTTGAGGGCGGTGTCTGGAGGCAGCTCCCCACCGGGGTCTGCTCCACCGGGCGGCCTGGTTTTTAGAGCGCCGGGAGCGGGTGACCCACATCTGCGGGAGCTGCCGGGGCACCGGGCATGGATGGAAAACCAGGTCGGTTATTTCCCTACCTACACACAGAAGCAGGAGGCCAGCCTCAGGCGCTCCCCCTACACCCTGCAGCTCCCTGGAGGAGCAGAGCTTAGGGCCACCACTAGGACTCGCCCCCCTTCCCAAACCAAGGATGTTCGGGATGAATAGAACCTCCTCGTGCTCGCAGCATCCTCAGACCCGTCTTTCCTGGACGGTCCTCCCCGGCTCCGTGGCTCGGCCGTACTCCCCTCACCATCTGGACTCCTGCACCGTGGATGCCAGCCCCCCCATCCCGGTGCCTCATCTGCGGAGGAGCATCGGCAACGGAGTACCGACAACGTGAGGAGATACGCCCGTGCCCTCTAGGCAGATTAGTTTTGGCCTTGTCCTCTTTTCCACCGGTAGAAAAGTAGGGAGAAGTCTGAGAAAGGAGATCTCTGCTGCCAAAGTTACTGGCACGGTGTGGAAAAAGTCACCGACAAAAGATGTTAAAGAAAAATCTGGTGCTGCCTTTCTGTAGGAGTTAGGGTGAGAATCTAGGTTGAAAGGCACCATAAGGAGCAGTGTCATTACACGACAGTGCAGCTTTCAGCTCCACCACAGCTATCAGTGTGTAACACTTAAACAGCAGATCCTGCAATACTCTGCAAACCTGGCTTCATGTAGGAGCACGGGAAACTGCTTTATCCCTGTCGGGGAGGTGGAGAAACCCAGGCTCCACAAGCTCACGTAATTCCCTCCCAAACTCTGATCTTTCCCCACACCCACCCCAGCCATTTGCATTTCTGATAGAAATTCCTAGGGGGCTGGAGCAATGCCAAGAAGATTTCACGACTGGAATGGAAATGTCATTCGCTCCCCAGTGCCTCCCGCAATGAGGCGACCGGGAGGAGATACTGACAAGCCATCCGTCTGAGAGCTCGCGGGAAGCCTGGGAGCTCACAGGCACAGGGAATCATGACACACCTCTCACCAGGATCCCGACGGCTCTTGGGCTGAGAGGCTCTGTGCTGGCATTTGCTAAAAGCTTCACACACGCTTGCTGTCACTGCTCTCTCTCCCCCGTGGATCCATATATATCCATCAAGCCAGGTGCATGGTGTGCTTCTGCACTTGCTCATGGCCATGACGTCTTCCAGAAAGTAGCTACTTCTGCAGATTTTAGTTGTCTCGTGACAAAAAGCAACGGCCATTAGACTAACACTGCCTTTCTATGGCAGTTTCCTTCTAAGCACCTCTTCTGGTGTTACCACTACGGAGGCTTACATCACCAGAGTAGCCCTGTGGGCTCCAGGAGTGCTCATGGGTACAAGCAGGTGAGAGGAGGCACAGGCAAGCACTGTGACTTAAGCAAGCACTGTGACTTGGCCAAGCCTGGCCAAGAATGCAGCAACTGAGAGAGGCTTGACTCCACACTGGGAGTGTTGGAAGCCTGCAGCCCCCCTCTGTCTTCATGCACATGTTGTGCTTCACCCAGCTGTCATAAGCAACACTCCCAAAGGCCATGGGAAGGGGAATCAAAAGGAGAAAGGAGGTTTTATCTGCAAAGACAGAACCCTGATAGAAAGTCATTGTAGCTCAGCACAAGCCAGATTCTGGGCTGGTGTAACAGAGCAAAGCTTTGCTGGAAGCTGTAGACTAAAGAGAACTTTTCCCAGCAGGGTATCTGGCTTCAGCTCTTCTGAGAAGGGCTCTGTGTCAACAGTGATAGGCAGGAAGAGCCATATGAAAATTGGACAGAAATCCCACATGCACTGCCAGTTGGAGTGCAAACTGCTGTGGGAAAACTCACAGAGGAGTGCAATATTACCATGCACAAATCAAAGGAACTGGTGAATCTGAAAGGCTTTATGGAACTGAAGACAAATAAATTCGCTTGGCCTCTTGTGTCACTGAATTAAGCAATGTGGTTTTGATCTACAAGCCATAACACCAGTGGCAGTGCTTACTGCTGACACGCAGGGGACACAGCAGAATTGCTTATAAACATGCAGGTACCTTTCTGGCTCATGTTCTTTCCATGCTTCTCCTATTCTGATCGTGTGTTGTCACATCCCACTGGACTTGCTGGGTGGTATAGGAATGTTCTAGAAACTGCCTGAAGAGCTGTGCAGTAATAAAGAGGTGAATTTCCAGTGCTGGAAGAGTTCTAAAAATGAGGGAGCAGGAAAAAGGAAGAAAGGAAGAGCGGGAGGGAGGGAAGCATTTTCTGGACACCCTCACCTTCCTCTGCTGTTCAGCCCTTTCTAATTATTGAGTCCCTTATTGAGTTCTAATTATTGAGTTATTATTGAGTGAAGCGATAGACCTAAAAGTTCAGCAAAAGCTACTGGCACTTACTACTACTCCATTGTTGAAGTAGTCAGCTGCCTAGTTTGCACACAGGTTTGAGAACCTGTTTGCTCCATCCTCTGACCTGGGATTTGAAGAGCAGTGTTATCCCCTCCATTGCTAGGGGACAGATCTCCCATCCTGCATCAGCAAGCTGTGGCAATGGGAAGAGTGAAGGTGAAATGGCATTCAAGTAACTCTTCTCTGTGGTGTAGGAGGCCTAGCATGGCTGTTCAGGTGCTTCCTGACTGGGTAATGTGTTGAAATCAGCTCATTCATCCCCAGAAAGAAGTGCTCCAAACTTTTCAGTCACCATGTGTATCACACGCATGTCCTCACAGACTCACAGCTTAAGGACGGATTCTTGAATAAATGCCCCCAAATTGGACCAGAACACAAGGAGTGAGGAAGCAGAAACCCTCTAGACTTCCCAAACCCTGCCAAGGACACATCTTGAGAGCTGCTGGATATTACAGTGACCTTTGAGGGCACTGGAAAAGTCAAACTGGGCATACACTGTCTCTATTCTCTGCCCAACCCATCATAATAATGGGATTGCCAGAGCTTGTTCGTGTTGGATAATAATACTGTTTAACATGGCCACTTCTGAGGAACCAAATATAACCCTCCATCTTAGAATACACATGGGACCAAACTGGCCATGCCAAGACCTTGCACATGGTATTTAAAGACACAGGTGGCTGCAGCAGCTCACAAGAAGACTGAAAGTCATTCTGCCTGTGTCTGGGTGAAGCTTGCCATAACTGAGTTACGCTGCTCATTTGGAAATTATCTTGGCTGCAGCTGAACTCTGTTCTCTTTTAATTTATATTATTCTATCATCTCTTCCTTTCTGCTTTCTTGTCTTCCTCCCTACCACCTCCTTCAGTCAGAAACAGCGCTGACATATTCCAGCCTCTCTGTTTTATGAAGTTTCAGCCTCCTCCAGATCTTATACCTTCCATATGTGCTGGTTTTTCTGTGTGAATGATGATTAGGACAGGGAACCCTATTAAATGCTTGCATTTACTTGTGTCTTCAGAATACAGCTACATCAGGGATGAGTCTGAGCTGTGAGATCAGGCCTGAGCCTTTCCCAGTTCCCAAACTCTTCCAGCAATGCCTGGAGGTGGTAGGTGACATGGTGTAGATGGGGGGGGGGGCTGGGAGTGGATCACTGCAGGGTGGTTTTAAGTTCCATTTTTTTCTTCTAAGTTTCTGTGTTGTCCAGTTTGGCCCCAGCTCGACCATAATCATTACCCTCAGGCCAAACCTGATTCCTCCACATTTCTGGGCTGGTTATTCCTTTTCAGAGGTGACAAACTAACACATCATACGTGTTATCTATCTTTTGCACTAAATGCCAAGCTGTCAGAATGAAAATGGCACATAACTCATGCATAAAGTATTTACATTAAAGCAGATCAACTCACATTAAACAACCTCCCTGGCGGTGCCATCGCTTGCGGCAGGTTAGCCAGGCATTACCAATATTCCCATTTCTGGAGTTGAAATAAACACAGCACATCATAAAGGAGTCATCAAACCAAAACAAAATGTATTGAACATGGTGCAACAGTCAATGCCATAAGAAATCACCATATAAGTATTCAGAGTTGTACATCATCTACACATACTAGTATGACTTTACAAATCTCCTATTACACATGGATACACACAGAACAGATCTGGGAGGAAGCATTTGTTGCCAGCCCCTCTGGGGGTCTGGTTTCTTACCTACTTGCTGTTGTGTGTGACAACAATTTGTCTTTGGAAGTGACTGTATTGCCATTGTATTGCATTTTCCTGTGACTCACAGTGAACAATCCACCATCCACAAGACAAAATGGAACAGAGCTTGCTCAGCATATGACCAACCCTTTGCTGGATGGAGGTTTGGCAGTTGTGAGGTCCCTGGTGGGTCCTCAGCGTGGCCATAAGCCTCTTGGGTCAGCTCCTCACTCTCGAGGGGCTTCCAGCTGGGCCAGGAGGGCAGCCCACAGCCCACAGTGCAGGAGCCCATTCCTCTGGGACTGGACATCTTCTGGGTCTGGCATTGCTGGGATTAATTCTGGAAGGTGCTGTAACTGCTCTAGGGGAAACCTTTTGGGAGGAGTCTGGAGCTCCAGCAGGAGTGGCTGGTGGGGCTGGCTCCCAGCTGTGCTCCCTGCTTGGGGCTGGGGTGGCACCACTTCTCGCCTGGGAAGGCAAGCAGTGGGCTATGGGCCAAAAGCCCTCTCCAGGGCACAAGGAAAGCTGGAAGATAACAGAGCAGTTCTGCAACTGCTCTGATAGACGCTGTGGGTGGAAGAGCTTCCTAACAACTCCAGTCTATGGGTGGGAGAATTAATACCAGATTTACCTTTTCCTCTTCAGCCCCTCCCCCCTTACCCAGCCAGTGTTGCTCTGTGCAAGTGGTAGGAATGAAACAACCACGAACCAGACCTAAGGTCCTAAAAATAGTGGCACTAACAGGGCACTGATCTACGTTATGGCTCTCAACAATTGCTAACAGGGGTGGAGCTGGACAAGGTTAACTACAGCTGGAAATGCACCAGTGTCTCTGCTGCACACCAGGCAGGACAAGGTGAGCAAAGGGCTTTTTGCTTTATTGGTATATGTCACTGCTCTGGAAAGGAAGTCCTCAGCACTTCTCAGGGGCATAGCCTGTGGCTGTGTCAGCAGTTAGTGACATTTGTGCCACAACCACCTTATTTTTGCCCAGTGGAAGGCAATTACAGCCTTCCCCAGCAAACCCCAGAAAAACTGGGAAGCAGAAGTGAAAAAAAAATGAAAAAGAAAGCAAAAATAAAAAGGAAGATGAGGGTAAGGGGAGAGGAGAACATGAAGAAAGGAGAGAGCAAATGACAGAATAAAAGAGAAGAAGAGTGGTGAAAATAGAATAAATAAAGCACCTCATTTGGGGTTTGCAGGAGGTGACTCAGCCTGCAGATCTGAATTCTCCTTCTGACTTGGCTCTGGCTGGCCATGTGCCTTTTGCCTCTCTGAGTTTCTTACGTTGCAGGGCATCCAAGAGGGCAAACACTCTGCAAAGGACAAGCTTTGTAAATCCTCCAGCAGTAACAGCAGTGAAATGCTGTGACTAAAACACAGAACAAAGACTGAGGGTGGGATGAGAGGAGAGGCAGAGGACTGAGGAGCAGAGAAAAGGTGAGGAGTGAAAGAGTGTAGAGAGAAATTAAAGACTAGGGAGACCAGCTGAAGGAGGGGAAGAAGTCCTTGGAAATAAGGGTAACCATTGATCAGAGTGCCTGTGTCCTCCTTCAATGGCAGGTGGAAGAGCTGAAGCTTGTCCTGCCATGGACACACTGTGGAGACCAACACATCACAGGATCACAGGATGTTAGGGGTTGGAAGGGATCTCCGGAGGTCATTGAGTCCAACCCCCCTGCCAGAGCAGGACCATAGAATCTAGCACAGGTTGCACAGGAACACATCCAGATGGGTCTTGAAAGTCTCCAAAGATGGAGATTCCACAACCTCCCTGTGCAGCCTATTCCAGTGCTCTGTGACCCTCACAGTGAAGAAGTTCCCTCTCATGTTGGCTCTCCACCAACAGCACCTCTGCAAGCCCTGTCCCCTCGGGGCAGAGGAGCCAAGAAACCATGGAGGTCTGTCACAGAGAGGTTTCCAGACAGGAGGAGCGCCTGACGTAGAAGCGCTGCCCGTCCTGCCCCTCCGACCTGTGCACGATCAGGACAGGGAAGAAGCGGGCGTCGTGGTAGGTTGGGGGGTTTTCGTTGACCGCCAGCTGGCTGGAGTAGGAGCAGCACTGCTCATCCTGGCAGCCCCGCTCTGCGATGCTGCTGCTGCGGCTCCTCCAGAGGCCTGTCCTGTGGGAGCCGTGGAGGCGGCAGAGGGAGAAGCGGCTGGTGTTGAGGGAGAGGCGGGAGGTGCCGCTGCAGCTGTGGAAAGCGTGGCGTGAGAAGATGGAAGAGGTGCTGGAGGCACGGTTGCAGTGTTCACAGCCGTGGGCTGTCTCGCCGTACCGGCACACCGTGTAGCCGTTGTAGGCTGGGGAGCTGGCCAGGTCCATGAGCATGGCCTCTGAGTAGCTGGGGATCAGCTGCCGGTTGGTGCAGATGTGCCACTCCAGCTCGGTGCTGTCCTGCGTGGCGTCTCGGGGCATGCGGTACCGGTACAAGGGTTCCTCGGCTGCAGCGGGAGCCGTGTACTCCAGGCCCAGCAGCTTCTCCACATGGTAGTGGACGTAAGCAGTCCGATACTCTATGAGTACCCTGAGCGGCCACGAGATCATCAGGATAGCTGCCACCCAGAAAGCATAGTGGGACACATACCATGGGAGGTGATCTGGGTCCCCGTAGGCCATCATAAGCTCTTTAAAATCCACATTTTTGAGCTGCATGCCTTCCCTCACCTCCATGTAGTCATCCAGCCCCTCGATCTCTGTGAAAAAGTGAGCCCTCTGAGTCAGGTAGGAGTTCTCAGACTCAATGTTGGCAAAGCTGAAGCACTTGGTGAACCTCAGCTTGGTGGCCGTGTAGCTCTCCAGGCCCAGGAGCTCCTTGGAGATGTCCTTGTATCCACAGTGAGAGTAGTCAAACTCAGCTTCAGCCACATGGGTGTTGACCCTCTCGTGGTAGACTTGGGTGGTGGTGTAGGCGTCGCCGTTGCGGTACCGGGTCACCTGCCGGGTTCGCCGCACGAAGTGGTAGCTGATGGCCTTCCACCAGATGCATGGAGTGGCTTGCTGCATGCGGTTGATGCATTCGTAGACACTGTCCACGTCTGCCTTGTACTGCAGCTCTCTCTTGACGTGGCAGTGCCAGCACTCCACCAGGTATACCACATACAGCATAGAGAGGAAGGCCAGTGGGATATAGACGTAGCCATCTGAGCATGGGCTGTCATGGTAGATCATGGACTTGCCCTTGAAGGAGCTATCAAAGCTGAGCTTGGTGACCCGTGCCAGCTGACACCAGGCCACTGCCCCCAGGCAGCCGTACATGAGGATGGAGAGCAGGAGGCATTTCCAGTGGGACTCTCGGCACATGCAGGCACTCAGGGACTGCTTCACAGGACGTTGCTTCAATCGCATCACAGGGGAAAGCGAGAGAAAGACAAAGAGAGAGTGAGGAATCCATCAGTCATGCCACTCTGCACAACGTGCTCAGGGGCTGTTGCAGCAGTGACTCGCCATGTCTGCACCCGAGCTGGGCAGGCCCTTCCACGATGGGTAAGATGGGTCCCCTCCTCCTCCCTGCCTGGAGACAGCGTCACCTACACACTCTGCCATATTCTGCGGCCAAGAGGGCTTCACAGCACATGAACAGCTGAAAATGTGGGGCTGTGGGCTTGCCCCTTTGCTTTGCAAGGGCCCAGTGCTTGGGTTCCCTAACACAAGGAGGGAGGCATGGGAGAATCATCCACCGCAGGTCTGCAGCCCCATAGGTCGTGCCAGCACCAGGGGACCAGCACTTCATGGAGCTGGAGATGCTGCCTGACTCAGAGCTGACTCACACTCAACCCTGAAACCTACCAAATGATCGACACCATTTTTTTCTTGGAGGTGAGCCATCGGGAAAATTACTAGATTCAAGCACATTTAGCTGAAAAAAAATTGTCAGGATTACAGCACAGTGCAGCACAGCTTCAGGCTGGTTAGAAGGCTCACTCTGACCTGGAACACCTGAAAGCGTAAGTGTTGGAGCTAAGGATGTATGCGTGAATATTTAAAAGGCAGCACTTCTCTTCCTTTCAAGTCCCAAGATTCGGGCTGGGAGTAGCGTTGGAGTTCACACTCTCGTACTCCCACAGCGTGGCTGCAGCCCTCACCCCAGCCGTGGTGCAGTGAATCAGCTGCATTGTCACGCTGTGCTGGGCTATAATAAAAAACACCAGACTGAGCCAAGCTGCCAGCGGAAACGGAGTTCTCTCCTGCACAGAGCAGCAGCAGCTGGACTTATGCTGCTGGCTGGCAGCTGCACATCTGCAGAAAGTGCGTGAAGCAAGACCCCCCCTGCTGCCCTGCTGGATAATGGGGAGGGCGCTCTGCGTCCCTCTTCCCGCTGCCATTCTTTCCCTCTCCCCAACGCTGAGGAAATGACAGTGAGAGAGCAGATACAGACTGATACTCGTGCATCATCATGCCCTCTGCCGAGCCTGATCCCGTGTAAAAATAGAAGCACACTGTTACTCCTTCTCCCGAGGGGCCACCTCTAACGCATCAAACTGCTCCGTAGATGCTAACAGATGCTGGGGTTGGGAAATGTCTTCTCTTTCTTTTTCCATGGAACAAGTTCCTTCCCAGTGTAACTTATCTTGGTCCCACAGCAGTTAGGATTCAGTAAGTCACAGTGTGGCAGCAAAGAATTTAAGGAGCAGAATATCCTGATTCAGGAAATAATAGCAGGGTGCCACTAGAAAGGAGAATTCACTGTCTTCTCAATGAGATGGAAGTACTGGCATCTAACCTTGCAGGGCAGTAAGTTCAGGTTTAATACTGCTGGTTTGTTGCTTGGGGTTTTGTTGGGTTTGGTGTTTGTGGTTTTTTTTTTCTGGGACATAGGACCACTTCAAAATAACTACAGAGGGTTTTATGGCTTGCTGTGAGCGCTGCCAAACTAGACTTCAGGGGGTTTGGTTTTGATTTCTTATCTTCTGATCTGACACTCTGTAAGTGCAGTGCAACTTTATTCACTTTAGAGAGCTACACCAGTGTTTGTCTGCAAGGACTAAGGTAGAATCTCACCCTTGATTCTACCTGGTGCACTCAGAAGGAATTTGTAGAGAATTTCTATTTTTACCCCAAGCTTTTTGCATGTGTGTATGTGACAGAATAAAGAACAATTATTCTGGTGAAAAATGGGTGCAGAGGAGCTAAGTGGGTTATGTGGGATATGGTATGTAACTTTTTTGTAGGTAAGACAGTGAGAAGTCATTAATAGGGGTAAGGATAAGGCTGGGTTTATTAGCCTTTTGCAGGAAACCTTGAGGAAAGCCAAAAGGGGGCTTCAGGCAGTCCCAAAATCAGCTGAAAAAGGACTATGGGGGTGAACCCCCGAGTCTGTGTGCAGTCTCAGAGAGTCTCCTGTCATGAAACTCTTGTCAAATATCCATCACTCTGTCCCAGTGTGGGTGCTGCCCCAACACAGGCTTCTGCCCTAGCTGTACACTGGACCCTGGGTTAGGGCCCTAGGCTGTTCTGACTCATGGGAACTCCACTGGGAATTGCTGTCTTCTATTCTTTGTCTTTTCTTGACCTGGATCCAGAGCTTTTAAGCAGGATAGTAATGCAAAAAATGCAGGCTGCAATGAAGAACTGCAAACCTCTACCCTTTCTTTTCCCTGAAGGTTTTGTGAGGTGAAGAAAACTAAAAATGAACATCTCTCTGCTCCAGTCACTGGGACTCTGCAGAAGAAAACAGCTGGGCAATATTCTAGCACAGGACTTGAAGTTCACACACAAGTTTCCACAGGTACTTCTCATGCAAAATCCCACATGGTTAACACTGTGAAGAACACCAGCGGACCCAGCAAAAGATACCCAGCAGTCAGTTTTAATGCAAGGTGAGTTCTTAATTACTCCATGCAGTTCTGGGAACCCCATTTTTTTTCTATGGCTTGTTTAAAGCTCTGTCAGTCTGGCCCTGGGCTGTCCCATGTCAGTTAAGGCACCATTTGCCAAAGGCACTGCAATCCCCACCTTCCCTTTATCTCTCATCCCTTGACTAATAACCTCCGTTCTCTGCAGCTCTGTGGTCCAACTTAGAACCCACAGGTGTGCTTCTCCCCAAAGGGTAATTCAACCAGCCCTGCTGGTTGGGGCTATCAGTGGCCATTATCAGAGCGGGCAAATGCCTCCTAATGAGCTTAGATCCTTGAAATGACATTTAGGCTCTGGTCTCACCAGTCCTGGGGTGGCACTGGGCTGGGCTGGCAGCAGCTCAGAGGCTTGCAGATCCAGGGTGACATTCTGCATGCATCCTCTGGACACACTTCAAAACTGGTCTTCAACCCACTGCACTGAAAGGGCTGGATCAGCCCAAGCCAGGCTACCTCCACAGCTGGCACTGCAGCATGTAAAAGGGCAACTCCTCTTCTCCTTGCATTAGTGAAAATGCAAAGCCATAAAGCCCACTGCCACATCCCTCTGATTCACATACCTACCAGTCCAGTCCAGCAGGGCCTTCGCATTCAAAACCCTTTGGGTAAAACACAATTAGTTCTCCTGGCTCTTCTGACCCACTGTTTCATATCCTCCTTTGCTCTTAAGCAGATGCCATTTTCTCCAGGTCCTCAGTTATGAAGGAACCACTCTTCCAGGGTCTACCCCCACAGCTGTCCCTCCTCTTTCAAGTTCTGAATACACTCATTTGGCCTTTGTTCCCTTATTTCTCCTTCCCTTTGCTGAAATATTGAAGTAACACAATTATGCTATTGGAAACACTATTAGAGTGTTTGTAAGAAAGACCTGGAACAGGCCATAATTACAACAAAAAGATCAGACATTCAAAAAAAAAATCTAATAAGGAAATGTATCTTTCCATCTCTCTCTGCATAACAAATTCATTAATATGTTAAACCAGTGGCTCCCAGACTTTATTAATTAGCATACCATCTTCTTGCATGAATGATGTTTGTGGTACTACGTGGAATTTTCTCCTTTCTGTGCATAATGCTGCAGATCAAAACAGGGCAAGCTTGTATTTCTAGATGAGCACAATAAATGCTGAAGGAAACCAATAATTTCCATGATAACTTGAGCCAGCCAGCGAGCGGGAGTTACATCCTTTGAGGAATGCTGTGGGATCTGCCTTGTTTTGATGTGGAACTAAAGCATAACTCCTGGAAAATGTTAATAGAGAAATGTAATTGAAGAAAGCAAAGACAGAGAGCCTGACAGAAAACCAGAGCCAAACAGAGACTGTCCCAGAACAGACAGAGGCTCAGTCCACAGACATTTTGCCTGTGAGCTAGGACTCAGGATTTGAGTCCCTAACCCAAATCAAGAGAGGAGTCCTTCCACTCCTGCTTGTTATGGCTTTGCTTCAGGGTTTGCTTCCAGTGTTAACCTGAGAAACCTCTTGATAGAAGATTAAATAAGACACAGGCTGCCTAGAGAAGTTGTGGCTGTCCCCTCACTGGAAGTGTTCAAGGACAAGTGGGGTGGGGCTTTTAGCAACCTGATCTAGTGGGAGGTGTCCCTGCCCATGTCAGGGGTTGGGCTAGATTACATTTGAAGGTCCCTTCCAACCTAAACCATTCCATGATTCTACAGCTGCTTCTGTGAAAAGGGATGGATTTACCAAATCAAATGTTTCACCCTAAAGGTTCCAACCATCTCTGATGACTGTGGAAATTGGATGGAATGCTATGAAGAAGCTGAGCTGTCAGTCTTCTTGTTTATGGATTTCAGGCTGTGTTAAAAACACAGGCTTCTAAAGGATGTCTTGCAAGATATATTCTGGCATGCTGCTCAACAGCTTTCAGAGGCCTCCTTTCTCATTGCACCTGACTGGGTTGGAATCTCCTGCTACCTCTTGCCCAAACTATCCATAATCACAAGCCAGAATTCACTTTGTTCTTCCACACTTAAAAACAACAACAACAACAAAATATTTCCCAAAGTCTTTAGTAGACCTTGGTGCAAATCAGGAAAATACCATGGGTGAGAGGTGGCAAGTGTGGGTAGGGCTGTGGGTGCCTGTGCTGGGAGCCATGCAGAGAGGGGTAAGATCTGGGGACAGCCCTGTCCTAAGCCATCTCTGGCCCCAAGCAGCTGCCCTCGCAGCACTGCTTCATGTTTACATTGGGTTTTTTTGGTGTGTCATTTCCAGAGAGCTCAGGCAGAGTGAAGGATCTGTGTAGCACACAAAATTAAGAGGTATCTCCACATCCTCCCGTGGTCTGTTTACTGTCAGGTGGCATGGAGCCTTCCAAGACACTAAATGATAGATGCTGTTTAATTTGTTGCTGCAGTTGCTGGAAAATACTTCAGAAAGCTCTAACTGCTGACGAAGAACTGGAATTTCAACTGACACCTGTAGCAGACAGGAGTTTCCAGGCTGGCAACATGTTGATTATTTCTCCTTCAAGAAAGCTCAGTGCAAAATTTAGTTTGCAAATGATAAAAACATCCGGGCAGTGGCTGAAAGGGCAGCTGCCTTCAAAGGCACTGTCCGATGGCAGATGCCCAAGATCAAAAGAAGGTATGCAAGGACCGGCGTGGAGCCTCCCTCGCACAGGCACACCCACCCAGGGCTCCTTCTGGCTCAACAGCAAATAGGTTGGGTTCTGGCTGCAGCCACCGTAATTAAAGTCATTAAAACGTGCTGTGTGTTGTAGTAGTGTGGAGATTCGGGCTGTTAATCTCACTGAGTGTGGAGGGCTGGAGAGAGAGAGAAAAGAGAGACTCTTGAACGTGTCCAGAGAAGGGCAACGAGGCTGGTGAGAGGCCTTGAGCACAAGCCCTATGAGGAGAGGCTGAAGGAGCTGGGGTTGTTTAGCCTGGAGAAGAGGAGGCCCAGGGGAGACCTTATTGCTGTCTACAACTACCTGAAGGGAGTTGTAGCCTGGAGGAGGTTGGTCTCTTCTCCCAGGCAACCAGCACCAGAACAAGAGGATACAGCCTCAAGCTGCACCAGGGGAAGTTTAGACTTGAGGTGAGGAGAAAGTTCTTCACTGAGAGAGTTGTTAGCTGTTGCAATGTGCTGCCCAGGGAGGTGGTGGAGTCACTGTCTCTGGAGGTGTTCAAGAGGGGATTGGATGTGGCACTTGGTGCCATGGTTTAGTAGTCATGAGGTCTGTGGTGACAGGTTGGACTTGATGATCTTTGAGGTCTTTTCCAACCTTACTGATTCTATGATTCTATGATTCTATGAAAGAAGGAGTGCACAGCCTGGCGTGACCCCTGCTCAGCAGCTAGAGCCAAGTGAGAGCATGAGCAATGATCTGGTGGCCAGGGTTTCCCAACCTCCTTGCAAATGATCAGTATTAAGACACAGGCAAGTAAGTTGCAGCTGGTAACCATTCTGAGTGAGCCTACAAGCAACCACATTGGGGGTGGCTGAGAATGTAAAAAAATTACCTCCCCTCAAACACTGATTTCCCCTTAAAAGGCATATTTGGAACGTGGGACTGATTCTAGAGAACCAGAACAACACACCTCTGGGTGAGTAAACTGTGCTTGTGACTCTAGTGCCCTTTTTCCTGACAGGTAGATAAGAACAAATGAACTTCCCAGGGCTCAGGTTGAGGTGGTGTGTGTGTCCCTGTTCTTCCAAGCAAGCACTCTGCTAGCAGGAGGAGGAAGTGCCACACTCAGAGGAGCCCAGAGTGATGCCACCAGCTCAGGTTTTTGGGAGCCTAACCTGAAATCTGGTGCCTCTGTTTTACTAGTGATGGCTCAGTGCCTCTGCTGACCCAAGACACAAGTCTGTGTGACGGCAGGACACTCCGGAGCCATGTGACTGTCCCTCAGTGATGGCAGGGTCCTTTATGAGATAATAAATCACCAGATGGTTCTTTAGCACAGAAACTTCTCTCAACTTTGCAGGGCTATTTTGGGTCAGGAAGGTTCAGCTTCTATTACAACTTGAACTATATTAACACCTTAAGACTGGGAGACACTACACCTTCTCCCCACAGCTCCTGTAGCTCACAGGCAATGGAATTTCACTCTGCAATGGGCCTGGTAACTAGTGTTTTGTAAAAGCTCATCTCACATAAAGAGGCTCTGCTTTAACTGATAGACTAAAAGAAATGAAGAACCTGCAATCCCCATTGTAATTTGTTCTGGTGATGAAATTTTACTGCCACTGCAATTTTGTCTCACTTCGGCCTCTATTCATGGCAGTGGGGAGCTATTCTGTAGGCAATGAAAGACTCCTTTCTCTCTGAAGCTACTTCTTCTTAATTATGACACCTTTCAGCCTTCTTTTTAAACATTTAAATGGATGAAGGTCTTGAAGCCCTTCAATACACAGTTCTAGCTCTTTTTTGGTGCTCTGCTCTCTCTGCAGCACACTCTGAGATACTTCTTAGATGTGTACTGTGCAAGTGGACACAGCACTTATTTCACTAGTGCCATACCAAAACATAAAGTCACCTCCCATCCCTACTCATTCCCCCTTTTTACTGTCTTCTACTGTCTTTTTACTTCAGTAGATGTTTGCCCAGTCCCTCCCTGAGAGTTCATGTTCAGCTGCTCACTCACTTTGCTCCCAGGTGTCTTTTGAGTCACTGTCTCTGAGGACAGCTGAAGAGCTGGCTGCACTCTCCACCCTGAAATGTGTAACTTCAGATCTGGCTTTGGCTTGAATAATGAAATAATCAAATGAAGCAGATCTCTCTGCAGGACTGTGCTGCTCTTGTAGTTACTGACCAGCCTGATAACATTTGTGCCAACTGTAAATGTTACCAGCAGCGATTTGATGTTTAATTTCAGTAGATAGTGTCAGATCTGGCAATGATTCCTGCAGAACCCCGTCAGACTAATGGCTAAATACACCCTTGCACAAGACATCTCTCTTCACAAAGCTGTCAATCATAAAAAACAAGGCTGCAGGCATTACATGGACACAGAGGTGCTCCTCACACTTCCAGCGTCCACTGCCAGGAGCAATCCCACATGCAGCTCTACAGGGAATATGAAGAAAAAGCCTCCCAAAGCCTCTGTGGAGCACATTATGACCCGGCCCACTGCTGCTGTATGCTCTTCATCAGCAGCTGTATTTCACCCTGAGAGCAGCTGTATGGCACTGTGAGCTTGCAGCGCCTCTTCTTCTTCTAGCTGCCTCAGCACCGCTTACAGCATGCAGGTGGTTACAGTGACAACGACAAACCTCCTTTTGTCCACTTCTGACTTTGACTGGCAAAATAAATTGGAGCTGAAACCTGCCAGACTGACCCAAATAGAGGTGGAGAAAAAGTCTGTGAAGTCCGAAGGAAACGGACTAAACTATTTTGGCAGAATCACAGTCCTCAGGAATCTGAGGTAGAATTTTGCCTTTTGCTTACTATTAACAAAAAGTCTTTCCCCTCTTCTGTCAGACTGCATGCTTCAGTCTCCTTGAAAACTCCAGCATGAGCTGTATAAGCAGAAAATATGCTGCCACAGCATGAATTTATTCTAATGTGTTTTCTTTTGTGGACAGTTTGGGGCCCACATTTGACTGGCTGTGTCTGGTTTGCAGCCAGCTATCTGGGTTCCCCAGTATCAAAAGCATTAGAATTCTCTTTGGTGGAAATCATGCCTGAAGGGTTTCCTGTCCTTTTAAACCCCACCTGTAAAATCTGTTTGCCCTTGGTGGCTGACCTCAGGAGCTGCAGTTTTGCTGAAGCAAAATGCTGTGATGTCTAAAATAAAAGAATAAGAGAAAACAGAAAGTAGTGAAGACGTGGCCTGAATGGAAATAGGGACCTGAAGGGGAAACACAGGGTGGTGGAAAGAGACGGAGGAGATAAAAGGACAGCCTAGACATGCTCTGAATGCCATTGCCACCAAGGCAGGGGAAGGATGCTGGCAGGTGGGGACAGAGACCAGTCAGTTTGGGCAGGAGGGAACCAGTCCCATAGAAAGGACCTGGTCAAGGATCAACAGGGAAACACTGAGCCCAACACCAAAGCATCATACGAGCCAGCAGTCCTCCTGGCCCATCTATGACTGTGGCTGTCAATGGCTCCATGTCCCAGTGGAGGCCAGGGACAAGCAGAGTCCCTCAGGGATCAGTCCTGGGACCTGTCTTGTTCAACATCTTTGTGGGTGCCATGGACAGTGGCATTGAGTGCACCCTCAGCAAGTCTGCTGATGACACCAAGCTGTGTGGTGCAGCAGACACGCTGGAGGGAAGGGAGGCCATCCAGAGGGACCTGGACAGGCTGGAGAGGTGGGCACAAGCCAACCTCATGAGGTTCAACAAGACCAAGTGCAGGGTCCTGCATCTGGGTCGAGGCAATCCCAGGCACAAATCCAGGCTGGGCAGTGACTGGCTGGAAAGCAGCCCTGAGGAGAGAGACTGCTGGTGGACGAGAAGCTCACCAGGAGCTCTCAGTGTGCACTTGATTCTATGACCTGGAAAGCACCACTGGGAGCTTCTCAAAAAAAAACGTATCTATGCCTCTATCTTCTCCCTGCAGCCTGTGGGGGGGGATAAGGTTGTGCTAAATTGAGGAAGCTCCCACGGAGGTGATAATGGGCTGCAGGGCTGATGCTGCAGCTGTGTTTCAGTGAGATGTGTGGCATCACAGTATGCTCCTGCTCTCTGCCAAGACCTGGCTTTGGGGCTACAGGTTGACTTTATTATTGTCCTCAACAACAAAATGACCCCACAGCTTGGGATTAATCATGTGAGCAAGGAATCAAACTTATCATAGTATCATAGTA
This sequence comes from Melanerpes formicivorus, assembly GCF_026170545.1. Classification (NCBI taxonomy): domain Eukaryota; kingdom Metazoa; phylum Chordata; class Aves; order Piciformes; family Picidae; genus Melanerpes; species Melanerpes formicivorus. The sequence goes on from NW_027142410.1 coordinate 998,642, forward strand.
TCAGTCAGGGTTGGAAGGGACCACAAGGATCATCTAGTTCCAACTCCCCTGCCATGGGCAGGGACAGCCCACACTAGATCAGGCTGGCCAGAGCCTCATCCAGCCTGGTCTTAAACATCTCCAGGGACAGGGCCTCAACCACCTCCCTGGACAACCCATTCCAGTGCTTCACCACTCTCATGGTGAAGAACCTCCTCCCCACATCCAGTCTGAATCTCCCCACCTCCAGCTTCATTCCATTCCCCCTAGTCCTATCACTACCTGAGATCCTGAGCAGTCCCTCCCCAGCCTTCCTGTAGGCCCCCTTCAGATACTGGAAGGCCACAATGAGGTCACCTCGGAACCTTCTCTTCTCCAGACTGAACAGCCCCAACTCCCCCAGTCTGTCCTCATAGGAGAGATCTTGTCCTTTTTCCTCTTATTTAGCAAGAGTAATCTTCCTGTCCAAGGGGTAAAAAGGAGTGGGGGAAACACTGACAGAGAACTGGAAGAAAAGAATAAAGGGAAGAAAGGGGGAAAGGGTAGGTTAATTAATGGCCGTCACAATTGCATTTGCCTCTGCAGATTTATGCTTGTGATTGATATATCCCAAAGAGATACATGAAAGAGAAAGAACAATCAATAACCACAAGCCACACACTTTGGCACGTGGTGACCTTCCTGGATGAAAGCAAATCTTGTGTCTAATTATGAGAGACTCTTCCATCTTGACCAAGGGCATGTTTTCCACAGAACAGGGGAAAATATTCCACCTCTCGATGGATGTGACAGGATGTAACATAGAGACAATCCCTGAGTCCTTGCTAAGTTAGCCCTAGGCTGTGCCTTTAAGCATAATTGAAGTGAGTTCTGACACTTGGTTCAACTTAAGAACCTGAGAAAGGCTGCACCATTTGTGCAGTGGACATGGGTGATGCAAGAAGATCTCTACCCACTGTCCTCAGGCAGCCACAACAGATGCGGGTGCAGATATCTTTCAGCTCCTGAGGCAATCCTGGTCAACAAGTGTCCCAGCAGGTCTGGGGTGACCAGGGAGAGCTCAATTGCAGGAGAAGAGTCAGAGAAGAACCTCTTACTGCTTTCCACAGCCAAACCAACTCCAGGGTCAGATATTCATTAGTACAGGAAGGAAGGAGCCTGCAGGGCTGTGCTAAACCAGACCTTGGTGTATGACGGGCAGAAGTGCGCCTCCACCGCATGACCCAATCTGGTCACTGCGTGAGGCATCAGTAATAAGGCCTGGTGAGGGAAAAGGGAGATGTTAAAACAGTCATCTGATAAATCCCCTCCTGGGGAGCCTGAAACAAAATCCCTCCTGCCATCCATCTTGAGTGGCAAGAAGCCCATTACCCCTAGCTCACGCTGAGCCAGTAGCAAGGGCTCTCAGCGTGGCTGCCTGCATGGAGGGAGGGGAAAATATGAGGGATAGAAGGCAGCAGGAAAAGCCATTTTGCACCAAAGTGAACTTCCCTCGCCTTTGAATATGCAGCATGTTGGTTGCTGCATGTATGTGTTGGATGCACCATTTGCCTTTCTGCCATGGCACTCCTGTGAGAATGAAAAGTTCCTGCAAGCAAGGGCCCTGACATCAATGCCCAGCAGAAACACTGTTACTGGGTTCAGAAAGAATAACCTGCACACATTCCACTTGTTTGTAGGGTCGCAGGCTCAGGCATTCACTTTGATAGCGGCCCTCCTGGGGTGAGCGTGAATCCTTTTGTTTCTCCTTGCTTGAATTCCTGTGGAGGTTTAATCTTCTCATTCCATCAGTGGAGCTGGCAGCAGGAACTCCTCAAGGTGGGAAGGTGCACAAAATAGTAGAACTAAATCCTCTCCCCAGCAGAGCCTATCAGAGGACAAGACAAACCATGAAAAGGCACAAATCTTGCTGACCCACCTGAATTCCTAATGCTAGGACACCCCTGAAATGCCATCCAAAGAGCCTGCTCTTTGACTCCCATGAATTTGTCACCATCTGAAGATGAAGAAAGCGGAGGTCAGGACAGGAGTTGCCTCCAGTCCTCTGAAATGTCAGATTCAGCAGTAGCTCTTGCAGGATACTTCTGACTTCTTCAAGCAGCAATAAAGGAAATCCCAGAAAAGCAAAGGATTTGGATCCCAGCCAGCATGTGTGCCACACATCACAGCAGGATGGGAAAGCCACTCACACGGGCACGTATGCAAATGGTGCGAAGAACCTGGCCCCAGACACAGCCACAGGTGATGCTCTCACAAGCTGCTCTGAGGGAAAACATGCAGTTACATTTTCAATGCCAAGGAATCCTAGCAACAAAGTGGTCACCATTTGCAAAATAGAAACCAAGGCTATTTTAGTGGCAGCTTCTTACAAGCTCACAAAAATGCTGCACTTACAAAATTATCCCTTTTCTCCCCAAACTGCTGATGCTGCTGCCACTGGCTTTCAACTGAGTGGCAACACAAAGAGCATATTATGGGGGCAGAGGATTTTTCTCAGTAATGTCAATGTTGGGAATAAGTTCATCAGGAAAGAAAAGCTGAGATTTGAGCTGCTTAAGAGCAAGAGTAGCTCCAAGAACGGTTCTTCTTTTTTTTCATCCCCACACTTTAAGCACTCATCATGCTTAGCTCATGTTACCCACTCCCCCACCATGAATATTGGAGGTTCCTAGTAGACACAGGGTCACTTTTACACCTCAACACTTAGAAGGCAACTGATAAAAGCATCATCTATCCCAGGAAAGCTCCTGGGATGTGGTTCCCAGCCACTGTCAGCTGAGTGACTGGCAGGAGCCACAGCTTGGTGTTTCACAGCTTGCCTCATGCCTAGCTGATCCCTCAGTGCAACTGGCTGATGGCGCTGGTGGAACCAACAGCTTCACTGGCACAAAGAGAAAAATAACCCCAGCCAAGGGAACATGGGAGAGCTGGTGGGACTAGCTCCCATTGCCTTGGTCCAGGAGGGATGGACCACCTGAAGGGTGGTTTTAGCCGGGAGGGGGTTGGTCTTTTTTCCCAGGCAACCAGCACCAGAACAAGCGGACACAGTCTCAAGCTGCACCAGGGGAGGTTTAGACTCGAGGTGAGGAGAAAGTTCTTCACCGACCGAGTCGTTCACCATTGGAATGTGCTGCCCAGGGAGGTGGTGGAGTCACCATCCCTGGAGGTGTTCAAGAGGGGATTGGACGTGGCACTTGGTGCCATGGTCTAGTCATGGGCTCTGTGTTTATAGATTGGACTCGATGATCCTCAAGGTCTCTTCCAACCTTAGTTGTGATACTGTGATACTGTGATGAGGCCAGCAAGAAAGGGAGAGCCAGCCTTTATGTGCTTGGCAAAGTCCCAGATGGGTTCAACAGGCTCCTGTAGTCCCTGCTTCGCACCCACCTTTGCTCACAAGATGCAGCTCTCCAGGGTTTGCAGAGGAGTGAGCAGTGGGGGGAGGCTGGTGGTGCTGGAGCAGGTGGTTTTCTCCTGCGTTGTGCAAATGAGCAGCCTGCAGTAGTGGATGTTGGAGCCAGGGTTCAATGGTGTACTAAAGCTTGTCCATTTCAACTCTCAGGTCCCTAGGGTGGCAGGTGTTGTCCTCATCCACCAAGGGCACCTAAACTGTGCCTTAGTGTGTTGTGACAGTTTTAAGCTGATGCCTAGGAAGTTTCCCACAGATCTTGGGTAGAAAGTGATAGAATGTAAATAAATTACCACTGGATGTAAAGGGAAAATAATAAGGTCTAAATACTCCCATTGGTCTGATAACTAACATAAAGTTAGTTGTATGAATTGACTCTCTTTTTGGCTTCTTCACTCCAGCAGATACTAGCTAGAGTGCTTCTGATGGCTTGCTGACCTTGGCTGCACTTCTTTGTTGTGTCTAAGTACTAACAAGCTACTCTCTGCCTTTCTCCTCTTTCTTTTTTCCCTTATACAGGGGGGGAAGAGGGGGAAGCTATTGGTAGTCCCTGCTTTTGTCCAGGGGAGTTCTTGTGTTGTTTATAAATACATGCAAACATTGCATATTTTGTACAGATACATTGCATTTCATATTTCTAGATTTTAGTCTGCATGTAAATACAGCTTCATTTGCTTCCATCTGAGCTGGCCTGGCAGTTTTATTTTGGGGGGTAATTCTCTCAAATTAGCTGGGGGGTAATTTCAACCCACCACATGTGTCCTGCCCAATCTTCCCTCAGTCTCAGCACTCACCCAGAGCCAAGCTGGACAACAGCCATGGACCAGTTTCCCAGGTGGGGAAAGCAAGGAGCTGGGAGAAGAGAGCCTAGTGAGGAGGAAGCTCAAGGAATGTTAGTTCCTCACCAGCTATTTGCAGCCTACTCATTGAATGCCTCTTTTTGCTTTGTAAGTGAGGAAAATAGTTCATTATTATGAACACCATTTAATCTTTGTTTACTCTAAAGGAACACCCAGAGATTTAAGTGGGGGATAGAAATATCTCTCAAGTGCTCTCAAGAAATATGGTGCAGGACTGATCCAAGCTCCAGTGACACCTAGGGAAGTCTTTCAAAGGGAAATGTGAATCAAGCTGTGTCCAGAACCATGAAGTTGTTTGGCTTTTTTTCCTCACTTAGTGGAAATCCTGTCCTTTTACCTAGTAAAACCAGAAAAGTGTGGCTCTGTGATTTGACCTTTCAATTCCAGCCTTCCCATCTCCCACGTGTGACCTCCCAGTTGGAGTCTGCCAGCCCCACTTCAGCAGAAGACCTGCCAGTTCCACCACGGTGCTGAGCTGCCGCAGCCTGGGCTGCTGCCATGCCAGGTCGCTCGTGCTGCTGGGCTGAGCATCCCTAATACTCAGGCACTGCTCAAGCTTCAGCTTCTCTGTCTGACTTGGGGAATGTGTTTCCTCGTTGTGGCACCATTTTGAGCAGAGTTGGGACCTCAGAGCTGTCATATTTTTTTTAACAACAGTGCCCCTGTTAAGATGAGGTCATATGCCAGCAGGTAATGCTTCCCTGTGAGAAACGAGGTTTCATCATAAGTATCACCTCTCTCTCCCTCTTGCTTCTCTCTTCCCTCTCTGCAGCACATTCTGCAATAACATGTGACAGCACAGCAGGTGAAAACTCCCCTGGAAATTCCTTTAAACATCTAATGGTTAAAAGGGATCCTGGGAGCCAGGACACCTGGATTTTATTTCTGGATTTGACTTTGACCCATGGCATGACTTACACCTTTTGGTACCTCCTGAAGACAGGGAAGAAATAGCATTAATGAAGTGCTTTCACATAAGCATTGCAGCAGCTGGGAAGGTGTCTCATCTGCATGTAAGCTGTCACATCCTGCCACTCCAAGTACCTGCTGGTCAGAACTGGGTGATTTAGCTCCTGCCTGGTCTGCTGACAGTCCCCTGCAGAGAACCACTTCAGGCCTGCAGACAGGCTGTCATTCCTACCCTTTCAGTATGTGCCCTCACTACCCTCTTCTTCCACCAAGAACTGGCCACATCACCTCCAGGCAGCCACGAGGGGGTTGTTTTCCCTCTTTATGGTCCTCAGAGGGACACCTATGCTGGCTGGACTCTACTGACAGATGCTACCACCCCACAGCCTTCATGGTGCTCTGTGCTCCTCCCTGCCCATCACAGGGTCAGGGAGATGGCACAGCTTGTACCCGTGGGCATTCAGGTTCTTCCACCTCTTGTCCTGCAGGGCACTGGCTGGTCTATGAGAGCTACTCAGTGTAAGACACCAATGCCTTGTGCTGAATAACTTTTGTTTCCATGCTAATTAAATATTGTCCTCCACAATTCAGCTCCTGATGGCAATCAATGGCACGGGTATAAAGGTCTCCAGCCATAAATGCGTGGTCACAAATCATTTCTCTCCCACAGCCAAATACACCGTGACCATCCTTTTTCCTGGTAAGGTCAGGTTATGCAGACTCCACATTTGCAAGTCACTTCAATTACTTACCCTTAGCTTCCTTGCCAGGAGCATGACCCTTCATGACCTGCTCTCTGCCCTTTGCTGTCAGCTTCCACTAGTCCCCACTCTCACCAGCTGGTTGTTTCTAGTCCCTGTCTTTCCTGAAGCCCAGTATCACCAGCCTTTCCTTGACAAGGCCTGGATGAACTGGGATCTGCAGTACCTCATCCATACAGAAACAGTGCTGTGTGAGTTGGGATACCCTGGATGTTCTTCACCTGATGCAAAGTCACAGAAGTTAAAAGGTCAGGCATTTTGTGGGGCATAATCCCCTCTGTCCTCTCCCAGTGGCACCGTGAGAGAGGCTGCTGGCTGCCAGGTACACCAGACACCACTTCACAATCTTAACTCTGCTCTGGGATGGTTGCCAGCCTCCTGGTACTGCTGAGCTGCCAGTGCTGTGCACAGCCAGACTCCTCCAGACTTCCCACTAGCCATCTGCCCTGCCAGTGGCAGGCACTGCCCTTCCTTACCTGTGCAGCTGTGGATGGGATTCAAGACTCAATTCCAGAAAGATGTTGAGTTGCTCAAATGTGTCCAGAGAAGGTCAACAAAGCTGGGGAGGGGTCTGGAGCACAAGCCCAGGCTGAGGGAGCTGGGGTTGTTTAGCCTGGAGAAGAGGAGGCTCAGGGGAGACCTTATTGCTGTCTACTACTACCTCAACGGAGGCTGTAGCCAGGTGGGGGCTGGTCTCTTCTCCTAGGCAACCAGCAACAGAACAAGAGGACACAGTCTCAAGATGGGCAAGGGAAAATTTAGGCTTGATCTTAGAAAGAAGTTCTTCATAGAAAGAGGGATTGCCCATTGCAATTGGCTGCCCAGGGAGGGTTGGGGTTCACATCCCTGGAGATGTTTAAGAAAAGCCTGGATGAGGCACTTAGTGCCATGGTCTAGTTGATCAGTTAGGATTGGGTGATAGGTTGGACTTAATGATCTTGGAGGTCTCTTCCAACCTGGTTGATTCTGTGATTCTGTGAGATGTGCTGTGGGCATAAGGGTGGGTGCTCAGGGAGGAGCTGGCATGGGCAGCTCTTGAGGCAGCCTCTATCCCTGACCTGCACCCTGGGCTCCTGTTGGCAGCATCCCCACTACAATACCTCCTCAGCTGTTCTGCTTAAATGACATTACCCTTTCTGGGTAGTTAACAAAGCCACTACAATAACTGTGACCTAACCCAAGTTTCATGACATGCTATTTCTAACTACACAGTTCTTAAGCTCAGAGGGACCCAATGGATGATTGGAGTCTGAAAGTGAACTCTTGAGTGAACTATATTTTCCATGATTAGAACTTCGAAACTAATTAACAACCAACCATTTCTGAAAAGTAGAACTCCTGCTGTAAGTGAAAAGTCAAAGGCAGCCTTATCTAGAGTGTCACTGAACCAACTGAAAGGGCCTTATGGTACTGATCACAGCTCAGCAGCCACTATTTTTGGTGTTAACCTCATTATCAGATGTTAGGATACACCCAGAAATGAGCCCCACTTGTTATGGACTACTCGAGGACATGTCACTGTTTTTAATCTCTGCTTCTGCAGTGCCCCTAGTCACTGGCAATGACTTGAGCTATTTTCTTCTGTGGTAGTTTTAGGCTGTGCCTAGAAAATTTTCCACAGATCTTGAACAGCCTAAACAAATGAGAGGAAGCTTTGTGCTCTGTTCCCAGTGAGAAGACGCTTCCTACCTCACTCGTGCAATGGCTTGCACTGATTGAAAGGCATCCTTGGTATCTGGTCTTCCCTTCTGATGGGAGATGGTCCCCTGGGGTCTTTGAAGTGGGAAAAATAGAGTATTTGGAGCTTCATAACAGTCTGCAAGAGACATTACTTTTCCATTGGTATCAGCTGACTCTCTGTCCACTTGAGAGAAGAGTATTAGAAAATAGGTTTGGTGGAGGCCTACCACCTAGTCTCACCTTCTCCCAGGAGGCAACATCTACATACTTGACAGCTGCTTGCCTAAATTTTCCTCACAGCCCTTCAGTGGCAGAGTTTCATGAGCTCTCTAGTTGCTCCAGCTCAATGCTCCACTAAAAAAAATTCCCTTGCTGGAGGGGACTGAGAAAGTCATCTGGAAGGAGCAACTCACTTTAGTCTTTGCCACAGTGGTGAGGGAGCACTCTCTGTTGGAGAGTTCAGAAAGCTTTGCTCACAGAAGCCCACACAGCAGGAGTCCAGGCTGCCCTTCATATCTCAGACATTTGATATTTTCTATCTTTTTCTTTTTTGTTTTTAATCTTGACAGCTTATATGAAGCACAGAGAAGACAGACAACTTCAGGGCACCAAGAACAGACACGTGATCAGAAGATAAAGTGGGACAATGAAAAGAACAAAAGCAGGGGGAAAAAAAAAAGATGTGATGCATCAGCACAGATCTTCTTATGACAGGATCTGCAATGCAAATATTGCCTGGAACTACAGGATCAAGAGGGGGGGGGGAAAGGCTTTTCAGTTCCTCTGATGCCAATGCCGATGGACTTCTTCCTTTGCCTCTGTGAGGGAGACCATTTTGATCAAAGAATGAGGTGCACTCCTTGGTTTATGTCCAAGGGCAGGAGCAGTAGAAAGGAGTTTGTTCTGTCTGACCCTCACTCAAGAGGGGCAGAACTCTTTGCAGAGTTAGTCATACTCACTTGGGATGGTGACTTGGGATGGTCTTCCACCAGGTTAACCAGCAGCTATTGTTTAGGAGCAGGTCGTTCTCAAGAGGGTTGGAAGAGCTGTGGGTAAGGAAAAGTAGAGCCTCCCTAGCGGCCACATGTCATGTTCCCTACCCTCCTCTGGGCAGGGGCTGTTGAGTTAGTGACCTGCTCAGGTCTTGAGAGAGAGGTTTACAAGGGAAATAGATCCCCAAGCTTCTGCTTAAAGGGTGGTGAGAAAGAGCGTTAACTTCCATCACAGTCCTGCTCCTGGGTTCATTTCTCTTGTGCACAGAAGTCTTGGGGATGACAACATGCCTCTAGAGGGAGAGAAGATTGCTGGAAAGGCTGCACAGAGCAAATGAGCTCCTGTGGATCTGTGAGAGAGGGATTGCATCGCAACATGAGGATCTGCAAATGAGTGAGGTGCACCTACAGCAAGCCTGATAAAGCTGAGAGGCTCACCTGCCTCACTTCCTCTACCATCGCTCTACCACCAGTACAATTCAGCTCATAGTTGGGGACAATTTAAACTACCCAGCTGTGAAATGGTTTATGCCTGATATATGAAATGCCAAAAAATAAGCCTTGGTAAATAAAATACATTTGACATTCATATTGGCTGGAAAGGATAAATATGCTGGGGAACTAAATGGAGTTAATCTCTCAAGCCAAGGATGTCTCTCCAGAGTCATGCTTAAGAGGATAGGACCAAGCTGTCTTTTGACTTGACAGTCATTACACTGTCACACTGCAGCTGGCAAACAAGCAGTGTGTGCATTTTCTTAACTTGGAACACTCTTTGGTGCTCTTGTGACCTCAAAGAGCACTTCTGAAACAAGCTCCTGTTGCAGTTCACCTTGGCAGCAAGAGGCAGATGACGAAAGTTTTAAGTGGCCCTCTCTCTTCTGTAATATCTCCATCAGTGAGCTGATGGCCATGGGTTTCAGAAACATCAACCCATGAGGTTTTTCCTCCTTTTATTTAAATACTCAACTGATTACATTATGCCATGCCCAATTAAAGTTATTAAATATGGAAGAGAAGATAAAATGGGGCACGGACAACTGCTGTTTGACTCTGCCAGTACAGACAAGACAAATACATATTTCAAAATGCCAAGTGGCTGCTGCTTTCAGCTTTCCTCAGAGATTACTTGGCTATGGTAGCAAATAAATACCGTTTGTACTCACTAGCCTCACTTATCTGAAAAGAAAACCAATTTCCAGCTAAGTTTTAGGGATTTAAATGTTAATGACCATTTCCTGATTGAGGTGTAAACTGGCAAGAATACAGAAAAGTCCCTGCCAGCTCTTCAGAGTAGGTGTTGGCTGTCACAGTAATAAGCAAGACAAGAAAAACCACCAGCCCAAAGCTTCACCAGGGCAGTACAGAGCAGCAGGTTTTGCTACCTCAGAGAGGACAATAAAGGAAAATATGTCCAGAGACTCAATCTGCAGCAATAGCTGCTGAAATGCTTGGAAAAACATGTCCTGTTCATTGCCTCCCCTCAAAGAATCACAGCATGGTAGGGGTTGGAAGAGATCTCTGAAGATCAAGGAGTCCAACCCCACTGCTAGAGCAGGATCACCTAGAGTAAATCACACAGGAACACGTCCAGAAGAGTTTTGAATGCCTCCAAAGACAGAGATTTCACAACTTCTCTGAGCAGCCTGTTCCAGTGCTCTGCCACCCTCAAAGTGAAGCATTTTTTGTTGATGTTTATGTGGAACATCCTGTGTTCCAGTTTGTGTTCCCTGCCCCTTGATTCTTTTTGGCAAGACCTTGAGTCTTTTTTGCAAGAGTTGATGAGATGGTAAAATCCTACACCACCACCAAAAGCACAGCTGTTCCAGCTCATCCAGCTCAAGCAATCAATGCCTCAACAGAAAAACCCCAAACCAGAATATTGGCAGGTAATCTGAGGGCTTGCTCTGACATTCAGCTGAGTCAGCAGTAAACTGAAGCAGCCCTTGGTGAGAGGGGACAAAGGCCACAGCAGGTAAGTGAACTGCCTCTCTCCTTCCCCATCCACAGCTGCATTTTCACATGTCCCAGTTTCAAGAGCAAAAACTGAGACTTCAGACACATTCTCTGTTTCTGGCTTGGGGTTTTATCTCACACTGATTTATTACCCCACAAAGGCAATTTTCAGTCACTGTTAAGATGTAAGGCCATGCATTTGACCTACATGAAATCCATACATGACAAGACTAACAGAGAAGCCTACGAAGTGCCCATTTAATAGTGGGTGTTTAAACACAACTGTGCAGGTCCCAGTGCAAAAAGGCTATTTACACAGGGATGGAGAAAGTGTGAGGAAAAGACCAATACTGTAAGCCTGCAGTGTTAAGACAGCACTGGTACAGGCATTTGAGATGTAGACTCAAATGTGCAAATGTTTGTGTTGAAACAGAAGAAAAACTGAGGAGAGGATGAGCAGAGCAAGATGCAACGTGCTTAGCAGAGAGATCAAGTGCTCTCATATCTGGAAATGGCTTGGATGTTTTTATGGTGGACTTAATATATTGGAAAGCCTTCTGTAGTTCCTGGTCATAGACCAAATAAATCAAAAAATCCCTTCCAGCATTAACCATCTATTGATCTTCTGCAGGGCTGTAATTACATTGGGGAGTTCTACCACTGGAACAGCAGCTGTATCCTGGATCCAGCCACAGCTCTTCACAGTGAAGCATGTTGCAGGTGTTTAGAAAGCAATTGCACAGGAGGAACCCCTAATTTTCACCCAAAGAGTATAGTTTTTCCAACACAAGTTGCAAAGTCAATTTTCTCTTATAGGTACTTTTAAAAGTGCTGTTTGGTTTTAGCCTAAATACACTGCAGCTTCACATAGGCTTTGTTGAGGCTACTGGATTTTGACTTAAGACCATAAGACTGTTGATGAGCTACAGGACCTGATTACAGAAGCTTTGAGGAGACTATCTGCACACAGCTGGAACAGGGCTGCTTTCACTTCTCTTTTCACATTTCTCTGCCTGCTTTGAGGCTGCTCTCTGCATCCCTGGGAGCAGGCACTCCCTGTAATGAAGAAAGTTCAGTCACTTCCATGATCTGTGCAGGGATTAAAAGATATAAATGGCAGACCTAACACTGTGGTTGGAATCAAAGGCTACATTAGATGTAGATGAAAATCTAAGGCATTCGTGATACAGGACAGCTTGCTGTCCCAAGAGTGCAAGATTGTACACAGATTGTCACCTACTGCCATAGAGCCCTGCAGTTCTGTCTGGCCAATACCTTCTGGCTCAGGATTTTGTGTCAACACTCAGAATACACATCTATCATTGCCTCTCTATGATGAGTAAGGCCATGGTAAGCACTCCACAGCTGATTCAAAGAAACCTGTGCAGAAAATACTGCTATTTTCTACAGTATTTTTAATGCAGAGTGCCCAGGCCCGAAGGGAAAAGGAGAAAGATGACCTCCTCCTCTGGCCTGAAATACTTGAAAGGCACGGAGCCCCTGGCTGCAAACCCTTTTAGATGCTCCTACCAGGGACACAACCTCACAGCTGCAATTTTCTTGATCCCTTCAGAAGTCCCAGGGAAGCTGTCGGCTCTCCTAGGCCAAACCCCAAGGGGCTTATTTAGCCAAAGTTCCACAGGCCCCCTTTTCTTCCACTGCATCATTCCGGTGCAGAGCCGCCGGCCAAGCCGCCGCCCCGAGGCCGGCAACCTGTGCAGGGCTGCGGGCCAGGGGCCCATAGGTAGAACCTCACAGCTGCAGCCACTTCGCGGCCCTGGGGGGCTCGGAGCGGCCGCGGGGTCCTGCCGGCAGTCCCGGCACCGCAAAGCGCCGCGGGGCACCGCACCGCGCACCGCTCCGCGCTGGCTGGCGGCTGTCCCCGCTGCGCGGCTGCAGGTAACCAGGCGGGCTGTGGCTGGCTCCTCGGCTCTCCATGGCTTCGCAAACACACCCACACACCGCCACCCGCAAGCCGGGACACCCTCCTCCAGTAGCGACTCCCCGCTTTTTCCCCACGCCCGCTTCTCACCCCATCGATTTCCCCCCGGCCCGGAGCGGGCATCCCGCCGCCGCTCACCTCCTCTCGCACAGCGGCGGTGGCCCCCGGCTCGGGGGTGCTGCCTGGCCCGCTCTCAGCAGCAGCCTCGGCTTCCCCCTCCGAGGACATCCTTGGCCATCACCGGCGCCGGCGGCCGCGGGGGCTGCGGAGCCCCGAGACGGCGGAGCCCCCCCGGCGGGCCGCCCTCCCCACCGGCGCCGGGGCTAGTCGCCCCCCGCGCCCAGGGCCGTCCTGCCGGGTGCTCCCGGCTCGCTCCACCATCCCAGGCAGGCAGGGAGGGAGGGAGGAAGGGAGGCGGCGGAGGGGAGGAGAGAAAGACGAGGCGGAGGGGGGATGCCCCTGCCGCTCTCGGCCCCCCCAGGTGGGCAGACGACCGCCCAGAGGCTCACGGCTCGCCTCTGCGGGAAGCTGGGAGCTGCGGGGTGCGGTCGTCCCTTCTGGCGGACGCCCTCCCAGCCCTACCCTCCCGGGGTGCCCCTTCCTGACCCCTCTCGGGGTGCCCCCTCCTGTCTCCTTCTCTATATGAGCTTCGTCTCCCCCTTCCCGGGATGCACCCGCGCCGCCGGCCACCTCCTCTCAGCGCATCTTGAAGCCTTTGCCATCTCTGCAGCCTTTCCCCAGAGCCCGCACCTCGCCCGGGCTCCGTCGGCACCCCCTGGGACAAAGCCCGGGAGGAGAAGGAGAATGAAGAGGAGGATGGCTGCCCCGGGGAAGCCCTCCGGGACGGCGCATCCAAAGTTTCCAGGAGATGCTCCGCTCCCTCCCGGTCGCTGGGCGCTGGCACCGGGAGCAGAGGGCGACGCTGCCAGGACGGAGCTCTGGGGTGTCCCAGCCCCTCCAGGCGCATCCGGGGAGCAGCAGGCGCCCCTCCTCGGCCCCATGCCCCGCAGCGGATTTTCTGCTGCCTCCGGTGTGACAGGTGCATTGGGCACGGAGCTACCCCATTACCCCGCCCTGCTGCCCACCACTGTCACCCTCCTTCTCCCGGAGGAGTAGCGGACAAAGCAAATGGAGTTACCCTGCAGCTCCGTCCCCTTCCCTCCCTCCCTGCTTGTGCCTTTCCTACGGTTCCATCTGCCTCTGGCATGGGTCTCCCCCCACACACAATTGCAGCCTCTTGCAAGCACTGTCAATATTTCTTCCTCTCGCCTGCATTCTGCACTCGCCACAGCCACTCATTATCTGCTCTCCTGCTGACCAGGGCTGGTGTACTGCACCATCTGAATCTCGGCATGTTTGCTTCATGTTTCATTACACTCTTTGCCTTTTGAGGCTCTTCTCATTTGATCCATTTCTCTCCCTGTGCCCTAGAGCAGTATATATCTTAAATGCTTCATAAAATCTTGCAAGCAGGCAAGAGAGCACACTTGAAGCGTCAGCCTTCACTTCAGTATTTGCACCTCAGCAAGCCACAACATGCTTGCTGCTTTTCAGGCACACTGCTCTGGAAAACTCCACTCCAGTTGCAAGGCACTTAGGCTGCATAAGAGGTTGGTTAGAAGGACTGAATGTAGAGCAGGGAACAATGCTTGCTGCGTGAATGCAGAGAGAAAAAAGCCCCAAAGCTAGCATTTTCTAGAAGTGTTGGGGTCTGCTACATCTGAATTTCAGGATATTCAATGCCTTGGACAACTCTTGGCTGATGACAGAAGGAGAAACCCACCCATTTTTTGAGGTGCAGGATATCCATGAGCGACAACTGGCAAACTCCCTTTGCTTCCCATGGCTCTAGATCACACTGCAGCAGGTCTACAACTGCATGTGCCCTGTCCTCCCCTGATGACACCTCCTTCTGTCAGGAATGGCATTTGTTTGGCTCAAGCCAATATATACGTCCAAAGTAGTCTGGCTTTGGCTCCTCTCAGCCCTGGAGAGGAGCTGCTGGTTGCACATAGTGGAGGCAGATCAATGCAGGTTTATAAACCACATAAAAACACACAAAATTCCCAGATGTGGCATAATAGGAAATGATCTCTTGGAGATCAGAGAGCCAGAAGATGGGCAGGGAGCAGATCACATATGGGACAAGGGAAGGACTTGTAAAGAATGCATAAGGAGTGCCTCTGACATAACTTATAGATAGGTAAGGCAATCTATAGGGGAAGAGAGGAATGAAACCTCTGTTCTGCTTGGTCTGTTCATGTATGTTTGTCCAGATGGTCTCAGTAACCTTATATACACTATGGACTGGTTGTCTGTGGCTGTACTGGACATGATGCAGTGCTGTGGTTAAAGAGGAAATGTGCCAAGCCAGAGAACTGTGCACTGAGAAATCTGGGCTGAACATCACATTTGTGCCAAATTTCTACTTGTAGGAACAGTTAAAAAGCAACAGTTAAAGGTACCATGAAAGGAGGTTGAAAAAAATGGGCTTCAATGTGTTGCAAGGCAGATCTGATCATAGTATCATAGAATGCTTTAGGTTAGAAGGTACCTTTAGAGGTCATTTAGTCCAACCCAATGCAGTAAGCAGGCAGAGTCCCATCCAACATGACCTCAAACCTTTCCAGAGATGGGGCATCTGCTATCTCTCTGGGCAGCCTGGGACAGTGTTTCACCACCCTCAGTGCAAAAAGAAATTCTTCCTTGTATCTAGTCTAAATCTCCCCTTTCAGTTTTAAACCATTGCCTCTTGTTCTGTTGCAACAAACCCTGAAAAAAAGAATGTCCCCATCTTATAGGCCCCCTTTAAGTACTGGAAGGATGCAATCAGGTCCCCCTGCAGCCTTCTCCAGGCTAAATGACTTCAAGTCTCTCACCCTGTCCTCACAGGAGAGGCGCTCCAGCCCTTAAGTCATTTTTGTGGCCCTCCTCTGGACTTGCTTCAACAGGTTAGTGTCCTTTTTGTGCCGAGGGCTCCAGAGCTGTACACAGTATTCCATGTGAGGTCTCACCAGATGGAAGTGGAGGGAGGCAATCCTCTCCCTTGACCTGCTGGCCAAGCTTACTCTGATGCAGTCCAGGATATGGTTGGCCTTCTAGGTTGTGAGCACACATTGTCAGCTCACGTCCAGCTTCTCATCCACCAGCACCCTGCTTCAGTAAGGCAGAAGAGTGACAGTTTTCTGAAGCCAAGGGCCCCATTTGAACAGACAGCAGGAAGAGGCTGTGCACTGGGAAGGTGTCAGCTGAGCCAGCCAGGCAGCCCAGGAGGAAAAGCATCAAACTGAAAAGCTGAGTCAGACAAGGATGGAAAATAACGACTGGGCAGAGCTCAGCCTGTCAGATTTCTCTGCCAGACCAGTCCAAATGGTTGCCTCAGTTTAATCATTACATTTAATGCCTACTGGGCTTTGGGGCAGCCCCAACAGCTTCATGAAGGTATTAATTTGTTTTCATTTCTACAGACACTTTGCTTTTGATGTTGAATAAACCGTGATTTATTTCAGCTAAACCAATCCCGGCTGCTGCTTGGATTATGGCTGCAGGTAGTCCCAAGGACTGGCTAATTGTCCCTTCTGCCTTTGAGGGATGAAGTTGCCTCTGAGGACATGTAGCCTCCAGTTGAATTCAGGCTTTCTGTTTGAAAGGCACAGGCATGCAAGTATGGTCACCCGCCAAGCTGTGGGCATTCTGCTGTGACCTCAATCCAAGACATGGGAAAAAGCCTTGAGATGAAAGAGACCTGGAGAAGGGGAAATGAAGGTTGATATCCCTGAGATTTAAGCTTTGGAAATGTCATCTCTCTCAATGCTTTTATTTCCACCTCTCTAGCTCCAGATTCAAGGTATCAATCTCTGTGATCAAGGTTGCCTTCACAACCTGAAGGAATAAGGTAACAAAAAAAGGAGCTTGAATTCCAGGGAGTACTGCAAAATCTATGCAAAGCAGCTCATTTTTTAATTTCACAAATGCAGAAGATCAGTGTCACTGGTATGAGCTGCCTGAAGGGGCTATTTTTGTTCTTGAGAAGCTTTTCCCTCTATTCTAACAGAGATTAATTACAAATATTTACATCTATAGCTCCAAAAATGTGACAAGCAGTTTGCAGACTGCCTTGCAAAATATGTCTGTGGCATTGCAAAAGTCAGCTCTCTCCTCTGGGCTTTGTGCCTGGTCACTCACTCCTGAACAGCCAGCAAAGGGCAGGGACAGCACGCATCTGTAGCGCTGCCGCCGCTATTCAGAGCAAGAAGAAACTGGCGCAGTCAGGAACTGCAGTTTGTTAGTTTAAGATCAGGCCCCTGTCACTCAGGACCTGCCTCTATTCAAACCTTGATCACCCTCTCCCCGACCTCTGCTGGGCCATCGCTCCGACTTCACGGGCAGAATTTCGCTCTGCTCTGTAGTGAGAGAATGCATTTGTGCTAAAGTTGCAAATATCTGGTACTGTTTTAAGATATGCCTGGGAGCCTGGGCAGATGAGACAGCTGTCAAGATCTGCAGCATTCTGGCCATTAAAACTTACACAGCACATTACTGAAAGAGAAACATTATAGAATCATTAAATTGTTTTGGTTGGAAAAGACCTTTAAGATCGTTGTGTTCAACCATCAACCTAACACCACCATGGCCATTAAACTATGACCTGAAGTGTCATGTCCACACGTTCCTTAAATACCTCCAGGGATGGTGACTCCACCACCCCCCTGAGCAGCCTGTTCCAATGCCTGACCACTCTTTCTGTGAAGAAATTTCTCCTAATATTCAAGACAAACCTCCCTTGGCACAGCTTCAGGCCATGGCCTCTTGCTTTATGGCCTGATACCAGAGATAAGAGAGCCTTCTGTCCAGGGGAGACTCCTACCAAGGAAACTGCAGTAGGACGATGACTTCAAATTCCTTCTCTGCTGCTCAAAAAACCCAATGTAAATCAATATATGTTGTTAAGGAAGTGTCACATGCTGCCCCAGAGCTGACAGTAGAAAGTAGAATAACCAGGTTGGAAGAGACCTTCAAGATCATTGTGTCCAACCTATCATCCAACACTATATAATCAACTAAACCATGGCACCAAACACCCCATCCGGTCTCCTCCTAAACACCTCCAGTGATGGCGACTCCACCACCTCCCTGGGCAGCACATTCCAATGGCAAATCACTCTTTCTGTGAAGAACTTTCTCCTCATCTCAAGCCTAAACCTCCCCTGGCATAGCTTCAGACTGTCCTCTTGTTCTGGTGCTGGTTGCCTGGGAGAAGGGACCAGCCCCCACCTGTCTGCAGCCTCCCTTCAGGTAGAGAGCAATAAGGTCTCCCCTGAGCCTCCTCTTCTCCAGTCTAAGCAACCCCAGCTCCCTCAGCCTCTCCTCATAGGGCTTGTGTTCCAAACCCCTCATCAACTTTGTTGCCCTTCTCTGGACACGCTCCAGCAAGTCAACATCTTTCCTAAACTGAGGGGCCCAGAACTGGACACAGGACTCAAGGCGTGGCCTAAGCAGTGCAGTGTACAGGGGCAGAATGACCTCCCTGCTCCTGCTGGCCACACTGTTCCTGATGCAGGCCAGGATGCCATTGGCCTTCTTGGCCACCTGGGCACACTGCAGGCTCATGTTCAGCCTACCATCAACCAGTACCCCCAGGTCCCTCTCTGCCTGGCTGCTCTCCAGCCACTCTGACCCCAGCCTGTAGCACTGCATGGGGTTGTTGTGGCCAATGTGCAGAACCTGGCACTTGGATGTGTTCAATCTCATGCTCTTGGACTCTGCCCATCTGTCCAGCCTGTCGAGGTTCCTCTGCAGAGCCTCTCTACCCTCCAGCAGATCAACTTCTGCCCCCAGCTTGGTGTCGTCCACAAATGTACCGATGATGGACTCAATGCCCTCATCCATATCATCAATAAAGATGTTAAAGAAGATGGGGCCCAGCAGTGATCCTTGGGGCACTCCACTAGTGCCCGGCTGCCAGCTGGATGTGGCACCAATCACCACCACTCTCTGGGCTCAGCCCTCCAGCCGGTTCCTAACCCAATGCAGTGTGCTCCTGTCCAAGCCATGGGCTTACAGCTTGGCCAGGAGTTTGCTGTGGGGGACAGTGTCAAAGGCCTTGCTGAGGTCCAGTAATGGGAAGAGTATTTCCAGTACAGATGGTTTGTGAGCTGACTTATGCAAATAGGCATATTGGGAGAGAGGAGGTATTGCTAGATATAACAGAAGTCACACTGTCCTACAGCTCATGGAGCTGCCAAAGAGCTATACAGAGTCCAGTGATTTTAACAGGCTTTCAATCAGGCTTTCAATATAAAAAACCAAGAAGTGTGTTCCCAGTTAATCATCATCATCATCATCATCATCATCATCATCTCTGCCTTTTCTTAATTACAAATTCATACCTCTGTTGGAGTCACAAGTGGCATTTCCTTCCCTGTGTCTGTTTACGAGCCTGTGTAATCCCAAACATGTCCATTATCCCTTGCAAAGCCTGCAAAGAGAGAGGGCTGCCTGGCCTCCATACTAACGCTTAGCACAATATTTGTGAATTGAACTGTGGATATAGCAAAAGAGAATCTGTCTGGACCATTCACAAAATGAGCTTTGATATCCTTTTAGTAAGTAAAAAGCTGAAGGGAGGCATCAATAATTTATTAGCAGTTGGATTACATCCTCCAGTGCTTGTAGTTTTGCTGCCTTCTTGCAGGAAAAGAGGACAAAGGCACTATTGTCTCTTAGGTTGTGATGTCTTTGCATACTTTGATATGTTGGTGCTGGCAAAGATGCCTCATTTTGAGGGGCACTTTGACTCTCAGCATGATGATCATAGCTCCAGAGACTGAAAATGAGGTGAACCACCATCCTGTTTATGTGTGATGCCTTTCCAATCAGCAGCATGGAACGAGCTGGGTGGTACTGCTGCCACCCTGGCACACAAATACCCCTGTTATAAACAACAGATTTGGTGGCCTGAAAGACCTGAGTTTTAACAGCCAACATACAAAGCATGGGTGATAACCATGCAGGCTTAAGACAAGAATCATCTCTAGAGGGGTGAAGAGCTCCACATTCCTTGCAACCCCCTGCCATTGCCATCTTCTGACACTGTTGATTGTCTTCTCCTTGTTTCTCCGCCCATCTCCATGCTTCAGGCTTTTTGCTTCCATGTTGCTTGCCTCCTCTTCCATTGGATACCCCTGCCCTGCCTCTTACCATCTCTTTCATGGCACCAATGGTGCCTATTCTCAAGCTCTAGGCTTAGCAATGTTATTGATGTGTTGAGCAACCATGTCAGAATTTGCACTGCCATTGTGACATTCACTCTTTCAGAATGAACTCTTCTCCCTTCTCATCTATTCCTCTGGCTTGTGCCTTTTGAATTTGGCACCTGTCTCCTATTTCTCTCTTTCCCTTATCTTGCGTCTTCTGATGTGCTATTTCTAATACCTGAGCAATCACCATCCCCCACAGCTTCTTATTTCCCAGCTTTTCCAATCTATAAGTCCTGAGAAACCTTTCCTACTTCTGTCCCTATTACTGTCACCAACAGCTTCATCTCCACTTACAGCACTCTCTTGACTCATCCCCAAGAAGCACTTAGAAATAAACAAAGGCTATTCCTCTGCTAACTGTATTGGAGCAGAATTCAACCTCTCTTCAAATTGTTGCTCTTCCTTTTTGACCCTGCTTCAACCTCTGATGACAGAAACAGAACAGTTACTGTCCTCTCAGCCACAGGTAGGTCATGAAGGGCCATGGGCAGCATAAGGAGCCTAGAGCTGCCCCTGTTCTTCTTTGTGAGAGATGAGCAGCAGCAAAAAGTCTGCAGTAGTTCACCTACAGTAGTCCAGCAGCATCCTCTGAGACTGGTGGTGCTGCTCATGTTGTTTCGAGACTGAGCTGATGTACTTCGTTTTTCAGTGGGACTTGGTAGTTCAGCTTAACACTAGACAGGCTGTGTCTATTTAGAGCAAATGAGGACAAATGTCTTTTTACAAATAGAATAGAATAGAATAGAATAGAATAGAATAGACCAGGTTGGAAGAGACCTTCAAGATCGTCACGTCCAACCTATCATCCAACACCACTTAATCAACTAAACCATGGCACCAAGCACCCTATCAAGTCTCCTCCTGAACACCTCCAGTGATGGTGACTCCACCACCTCCTCAGGCAGCACATTCCAATGGGCAATCACTCTCTCTGTGTAAAACTTCCTCCTAACCTCCAGCCTAAACCTCCCCTGGTGCAGCTTGAGACTGTGTCCTCTTGTTCTGGTACTGGTTGCCTGGGAGAAGAGACCAACCTCTGCCTGGCTACAACCCCACTTAAGGTAGTTGTAGAGAGCAATAAGGTCACCCCTGAGTCTCCTCTTCTCCAGGCTAAGCAACCCCAGCTCCCTCAGTCTCAGATTTAATGGAGTGCTATGGACAGTGATGAGGCACTTAAAGCCCCCAGTTGCTCTCTCCCCAGCACTGAGGGGAAGGCAATCAAAGAGTAAAGCTAAAGGAGTGGCAATGAGAGAATGTGTTCACAATATTTTTTTATCTTCAATTGGAAAGATAGGTCCTTAAAGACAGTGTCTGACCAGATGAGCAATCCTAGGCTCAGCACCAGTGTCTTCAAGCACCAAAATGTGGTTTGTGTGGCAGGAAGAAAAGCAATTGCCTCTGACACGTTGTGGAGAATACCTAACAATCATGGGGCTTGGCCAACTTCTTTCACAAGTTAAACTCAGAAGCCCAAATCTATCCATTGACCTCCATGGCTCATGACTTCTGATGCAGAACAACCATCTGGGCAGTGCCATTTCAGAGCCAAGTTGACAATTTGGACAGTTCCCAACATTTTCCCATGGGAAGAAAGCTGGGCAGTTGCTGCTGCTGTATGTCTCTAAAAAGCAGCCTGCCAGTGCTCAGAGCTGATGTCCCATGCCAAAGAGACTTAAAATGTACGGCCCTCAGTGACAGACCAAAATGAAAAGGTGCACACTCACATCTGAGCCAGCAATGCTCCTGCAGGGTGACATTGAGCAAGCACTGGAGTGGTTGATGCTGCTTCTCCTATGACTGCTAGTGAAGAAAAGGGCTCTCAGATGTTGGCTTTTCTAGTGATACCACTTGCCACTAACAGGAGGGGGGTTCTCTGTCTCCTGGCAACCATCAACTTTTGCTCCTGATGCAGGCAACTCGCAATAGCTATAAATACTGATGTAAATAGGACCAATAATTAAAAACATCCAACACCAGAGAGGACTTGTTATCAGGCACATAGTGAGCCTAAAGAGAGTACTCTAGAAAGGCTCTCACATCAACCTGGTGGAGAAGTGTGTACAACTGAAGCTTTCTGGTGGCTTCGCTTCCATCCCCAAGTACGGAACCACCAGTGAGGAAACAGTCCTGTCCTGGTGCTAAGACAAAACCGGCAAAGCCATGTCTTCAGCGGATGAGGCAGCAGCAGAGTTCAAAAGTGACTCACCACTACACACCAGTGTTCCATCTAGGTATTAGATTGTCCCATATGACAACAATACAGTTCTGGTAGTTCCTTTAGAACACCTCTCTTCCAGGCATCTCTTCCACCTTGTTGGGCTGTCCTTTTGAACAGTTGTTTCTCATTAGGCTGCCTGTCTCTCCCTACCCAGAAAGCTGGGTGAAGCAGTGTGTGTTGCTACTTGAGAAGCACAATGCCAGCGCACTCCTCAGGAACTCCACAGCTCTTTATGTCACTCCCAAGGAGATGAGAAACCAGTTCTGGCTTCATAAGACTCCATGGGCAAGCATTGGCAAAGATGAGGCACAAGCTCTTTGCGTTTCCACAGCCCTTTACGTTTCCAAAAATGAAGGCAAAGCCCCAACTCTGTGCGACTGCAGTTTGTTCTGCCAGACCACTTAAATCATCAGGACATCACGATCATCACTATTGAAAGCTCTTGGCAGATCTAGCAGCATTAGCACAGCTATTTAGAGTTAAGTACTTCGGGCTCGGCTCCATCGGCAACATGAGCTAGCTGGCTGCTGGGCAGGCACCTACACCAAAGAGTGACATCCCTAGAGTGAGTGCACTGCAGAGACCACACTTCCTGTCCCCAGGGTGCCAGAGCTGAAGCCTGGGAGAGGTGAGCTTCCCATGGCTCTCCTTTCAGCAGAAGGTCTGGCTAGTACAGATGGGGTTTGGATAAAGCACGTTTACATCACTCTCATCCTCTTCAGGTGCACAAGTGTAAGGTTTCCCCCATAATATGACACTAAATAATCTGAAGAGAAGAAAGGAACAGATCCTGAATTGCCAACAAAATGGGCAGGAATCCGGAGATTTGCCAGGAAGGAGAATCATCTGAGCACATCCAGTGCTCTAAAGTGTCTTAAATTGCGTGACATGTCAGGCCTAGGCACTTTGACAGGCTTCCTTTAAAATCGATGACAGCTGACTTGAAGGCATCCACTGCATCACTCAGATTTGGGCAGACACATCCTGCAGCAGCAGCCGTGAGAGACAGTCTCCTCAGCACAGAGAAGCTGCATTTCTGAGCTGCTGCTTTTCTCAGTGATGATGGCAGGGGCAGAGGGCATTGTCAGGCAGGGTCAGCTCAGACACCCATTTTCATTTAAGCCTCCTGTGAAACGGTGGCTGTCAATGGTGACGCATCCACCATCTGTGCAAACACCGATTTTCACCTGCAATGCTCTTCAGAGGCAGCATTTGAGAGATCTGCCCTGAGTAAAACAGTTGCTTGACTGCCCTTTCTAATTTCCACAGCACTCTGTTCCCTGGAGCCTCAGCTGCACAGCAGCTTACTTTTAGCTGGGTGTTATTCTGGTGTTGCAATGAGGGAAGGGAAACCCAGTGTGATAGGCAGACGTTAAACAGACAGGGTGAGAAATGTCTCTATTTGCTGAAGATGTCTGTTACTTCAGGATATTTTAATTTAGTCTGGTAAAAATGGCATTTCTGTAGAAGCAATTGATGAAACAAACAACAAAGAGGAAATCTCTTGCTAACTGTCAAAAGCCAATACAACATTTGAGAGATGCAATGCTAGAGGTGAGTAAATTCTCTGCTCATTGGGGCTTCTAAAACATGCAAACCTTCTCCCTCACTTAATGATGACATCAATTCCCACTGGCAATGGGTGTGTGATCAGGTAGAGGTTTGCCCAGGGATGCCTAGCAGCCTTTCCTTGGTGATAGAGAGTCCCAGGGTTCCACCCCAAAAGCAGCCCATGGCAGCAGAAAAAGCCACTCAATGCTCTGTGCACGGCTCTCTGAGGATACATGGACACACCCCATCTCTGCTCACCTTCTGTGTTCTCCCACCAGCAAGGAGGCTGCCATGGACTGGCCACAATCCAGTTCTGCTCTCATTTCTCCAAGACCTTGTGTAGTTTTTTCACTAGCAGAGTTCTGTTATGCTGTGTGTGATGCCACTGTGGCTAAACCCCTGTCCTGCAGCTCAGGGCTCTCACTCTTCCAGATGGATTCCTGCAGAGGTTGGTGTTGATCTGCTGTTCAACCACTCCTTTGAGGCATGATGTATTACCATTCCTTCTGAGTTTTATGTTTAGCCCTTTACAGAGTTGAACCTTTAGCACAGGTGACAACTCACTACTGACTATTTTGTCTGACCAGACTCAAGTCTTTTTCATAAGAGAATACAAGAAAGGACTCACATCTTATTATCCCTTATTATCACCCATTCTCCCTTCTCAGTCAGACCTGCAGGCTGCCCACCAGCCTGCTCTCCTGCTACTCTGTTCTCAACTTCTTTTTCTGACTTCTGGCAACAAGCCAGTAGGATTATCTGTCTCCATGGTCACCTGCTTCTTAGACAACTCATCCTATTATTTATCATCTTTGCAGTAGATAATACTGTTGCCTTCACAGATTTACCCCTTTCTAATCCCACAAAGGCCACTGCCATATTGTCGTTGTTGTTATGATCCCTTCCCTGTTATAATCCAGAAAGAAAGCATTTGGCTGTGGGCTCTCATGCTTCTCTCTGCTTTAGAAGACAAAACCCATCCTCCAGAAAGTCACGTGAAACATTTTGCTCATAGTGAGCCAGAAGAAGGGGATTGCTTGGGCTTGTGAGAAGACTGAAAGCCTTTTAAAATCTCATAAAGTGGCTCTCCTTAAGTGAGGAATGTTGGAGTTCACCTCCAAAGACTCTCAGAGATGCTCTGATGGGAATTTCCTTGCCAGAATAGCTTAGCAGATCCATGCAAGTGTGTTACAATTTATAGGATAAATATGAAGATGCACAAGCATGATTTATTGATAGAGCATAAGCTATATATAGTACCCTTAACTGTATTATTAAAACTGAAGGTAAATAATTAATGGAATGAAGAAAGATACATAGAACTCTGGCAGTTTTGAAGGGAAGCATTCCTGCCTTGCAGTAATTAAATTTGAATATGTTCTGAGTGTGTTTTTATGGCTCCCCCTTCACATGCATGCTGAGAGCCCCTGCATGGGAGCAGATGTTGGTCAGTTAGAGGGTAGAAGGGCTCTGCAGAGGGACCTCGACCGACTGGACAGATGGGCGGAGTCCAGCGGGATGGCATTCAACAAGTCCAAGTGCCAGGGGCTGCACTCTGGCCACAGCAACCCCATGCAGAGCTACAGGCTGGGGTCGGAGTTGCTGGAGAGCAGCCAGGCAGAGAGGGACCGGGGTGTGTTGATCGACAGCCACCTGAATATGAGCCAGCAGTGTGCCCAGGTGGCCAAGAAGGCCAACGGCATCCTGGCCTGCATTAGGAATAGTGTGGCCAGCAGGAGCAGGGAAGTCATTGTGCCCCTGGACTCTGCATTTTTTAGGCCACACCTTAAGTCCTGTGTCCAGTTCTGGGCCCCTCAGTTTAGCAAGGACATCGAGACACTTGAACACATCCAGAGAAGGGCAACAAGGCTGGGGAGAGGCCTTGAGCACAGCCCTGTGAGGTGAGACTGAGGCAGCTGGGGTTGTTTAGCCTGGAGAAGAGGAGGCTCAGGGGAGACCTTATTGCTCTCTACAACTACCTGAAGGGAGGCTGTAGCCAGGCGGAGGTTGGTCTCTTCTCCCAGGCAACCAGCACCAGAACAAGAGGACACAGTCTCAAGCTGCGCCAGGGAAGTTTAGGCTGGATGTTAGGAAGAAATTCTGCACACAGAGAGTGATTGCCCATTGGAGCGGGCTGCCTGGGGAAGTAGTGGAGTCACCATTATTGAAGGTGTTTAGAAGGAGACTTGATAGGGTGCTTAGTTGCATGGTTTAGTTGATTAGGTGGTGTTGGATGAGAGGTTGGACTTGATGATCGCAAAGGTGTTTTCCGTTCTGTTCTGTTCTATTCTATTCTATTCTATTCTATTCTATTCTATTCTATTCTATTCTATTCTATTCTATTCTATTCCTAGGTACAGAATAGATGGTACAGGCTTAGTTCAGCAGAAAGCAAGAGGCAAAGTTAATGGTATTATAATCAATATCAGAGGAGTACTCAAGCAAAGCCAAGCTCAATTGGTTATGTCTCCATAAGCACCACTCTGGTTTAAAAGGAAATGATCACCCTGAAGAACCTTAACTCTTTCATGACTCAGGCCATCTGTTTTACTGAACTGACTTTGTTAAAGACACATTGGAATGGGCTGCCCAGGGAGGTGGTGGAGTCACCATCCCTGGAGGTGTTCAAGAGGGGACTGGATGTGGCACTTGGTGCCATGGTCTAGTCATGAGGTCTGTGGTGACAGGATGGACTCGATGATCTTTGAGGTCTCTTCCAACCTTAGTGATACTGTGATACATAGGGTCAAACATCCTATGACACCTTTAGGGTGTCTTCTCACAGGAGGAATAGTCATTTATTTACATCATTTCCATACTAACAAAACTAGTAAGGTCAAAGTGACCTTACAACTAGTTGTTATAGTATCTGGAGTCATAACAGCTCAACCTCAGGCAGCCTAAACAGTCCCAACACTCAACCCAAACACATTCCAAAGCAAACAATGCCAAGGCCTCCCTGCCTCATTGTCCAGGTAAGAGAACACAAATATCTTCACTGAGGTCTACAGGGAATTGTTCCTAGGTTCAGCAAAGCCTCAAAGTGCAAGAGGTCTGCCGACACCAGTGCATCTGCCAAACCCTTTTGTACATTCAGTGGTGTTCTTCTGTCCAGTCTGAAGCTGAATGGTGCAAAAAGCTAAATCCCAATTCCACCATTTGCCTCAAGCAGAGGCACAATCCATTGAATTCAACAGGTTTTGGAGCACCCCTACACAACCTTCACTGATCCACAAAAGCAAACAAGGCACCAAAGGGAACATTACAATTCCCACTTCAGTCAGCCATGCCTGTGGTAGCAATGGAGTCCCAGAGCCACTGGAAATGTCAGGTGGTTCCACAGAGAAGGGAGAATAAACTGCTGGCTCTGAGGTTTAATGGCAAGAAACTTGAAAAAATATTTCAAAGGATTTCCTGCATCCCAAAACAGCAGAAACTTGGAGTGACAAAATTAAGTGGCAGATGGTGGTGGTAGAGTAACACTGGATTTCAGTGAAATAGAGAATTGGACATCACATTTCTCAGCAGTCACTGCTATTCCTAAACTAGGCTTGACTTTAATTTGATTCCAGTCCCTTTAGGGAGTGCAAAGTAGAGCTCCACCAGCTGATGAACTCCAGTCTGGCAGGGCAGCGTCAAAGCAGCACTCCAAATCCTCTTGAGGCTCCCTTCTGAGAATCTCCAAATATAATTAAGAGTGAACAGCTCTATTTATTCCTTCTGCTAGGGGCACCTATAAGCACCAGATGTACAAGAGTAACTGCTCAAGCACCTGTGCCAGAATCAGGTGGTAGAAAAATGTCTGCCCATCAGGTTAGAATTGGGGTTACTCTTGGCTACTTAGTTGCTCTAATGGGGCACCTTCAAGTGATATTGGTGGTTCCTACTTCAAGAAGTGCTCAATGACCTAAAATAGTGCAGTTGCCAGCTTCACCCTCCCAGGAACATGGCTGCTCATCAGGAGGCACATAGCTGAAGATGTTTTCTGCTCGTCATTTTCACTGAGAAATTCAATTTTGTACACATTTATCACTGCCCTAGTTGCCTGACACTGTGATTAAGACTGGCTGTCCGTTAATAGGATGAAAGCTTATCTCCATTTCTATAGATGTAAGTGCTCACAACAGATAAAACTTGTCTCTGGCTGTAATTTTGCTTAGTATCGCAGCTTTCTGAAGGGATTAAAACCCCAAGTGAGATCCAGCAGAATAAAGCGAGCTGCACTTCTTACAGCATTAGGGCACTTGTGGTGAGTCCTTCCCAAACAGCAAATCCACCTGACCCAGTTCCAAGCCCAGGTGAGAACCTGTGCCTGTTCTCACATTCACAGAATTCATTTCCCCAGCAAAAAGGCTGAAAGACGACCAAGCAGTCAAACTAATGACCAATATTAAAATCAGCGCTTCTGCAAGTTGTGACAGCTTTCCAGCTGTTTTTTAATAAAGTTCGGCACATATGTAATAAACGAATAATGAATAATTAATTACAGTCGTATTTATGTAGCTCTGTTTTCTCCTTGCAAGCCCTCCAGTCTCAGGCACATCAACGCCCTCTAATAATGAAGAGATGCCATATTTACATAGATGTGTTGCCGTATGTACGGACACACGCTATTGGGAGGAAGGTGCCCTAGAGTTAGATCCAGCGAAAACGCCTGGGGGGATGCTGCTCTTGGGCTGCACAAGCCGAGTTGGGGGAGGCAATTCATGAGCGAGACTTTCTTTCACCAGCAGCGGTCGGCAGCCTCCCCGTATCTACTTCCCAGCCAGCGCGTGAGCTGGCACGTCACCGGCCTCGCACGCAACACGCACCCTCCGCCACTCCACGGACACCCCCCCCCTCCATGCCACGGCACGGCACACCCACGAAGGTAGGGGGAAACGGAGCCGAGGCGCCCCGCCCGCGCCGCCCGAGCAGCGGCGGCAGAGGCGGCGGCGCGGGCGGAAGTGACGCCAGCCGGGCGGGAGTAGCCGGGGCAGAGCGGAAGTGCTTGCGGAGAGCGGCCTGAGCGCAGGTGGGTGGCGGTCTCTCTTGTGAGGATAGCGCGGGGGTTGCCGCTGCCCCGTGGGCTTCAGGGGCGTTCCGGAGCGGCGGCAGGGGCAGGCCGGCTCTCGCCCGAGGCAGCCGGCGGGGCTCCAGGGCTTTGCCTGTACTGTAGTGTAAAGAGCAGCGTGGCTGAAGGCGCCGTGCGGTCTCCGCTGCAGCGGCCGTGCCCCTCGGCGCTCTGTGCTGTGGGGCCGGCTCGGTGAGGCTCTCTCACAAGCAGTTCACCGTCGGGGAGAGACCGCGCCAGGCCCCTGGGCCTCGCTTGTGTATGCATGTTTAGGACTTGGGTTCAGGCAGGCTTAGAGAAAGGCCGTGAGGGCTTCGAATCAGCTCTTCTGTTTGTTGATGGCACCTTCTTGCGTTTAATTTGATTTTGTGCCACCCTGGTGCCTTTTAATTGAAGAGACTCTTTAGGGCAAGCTGCGGGCAGCAGCGTGTCTGGAGGCAAGGTGCTAGGTGTGGACACGGTACGTTCCCGACAGGCGCTGAGTCTGAAGTGACCAGTGTGGGATGTGGAGTCTCTGAGGGGACGTTCCTGCAGCTTTTGACTGGGATTCTCTTTCTGGCAGAGGAGCTTTACAGCGATCCTCTTTCTCTGTAGCAGATGAAAGGTGCTGTCTGTCGTGTAGCCTAGATATTTTAGACTCTCAGCCATCACAGTGTGCAGAAAGTGGTTTTGTGACAGAGCAGAGCATGCACATCACCGCTCTGCAGAGGAGTAAGCCAAGGATCTCGAGTGAGGCTTTCACTGACTGCTAATCTTGATCTGAGAAATTGCACCTTCCTGTTGATTAGCTTCCCTGAGAAGGCTGAGATGCTATTCTGCTTCTCCTTTTACTTCCTTACCTTAACCAGCAAGGCCTGAAGGAGTACATGCATTTTAGGCACACAGCAGGATGTTACATGCTTTGTTCCAGATCTGATAAATTCAGCAAAACAATACAAACTTGTAGACTTGAGGATAGGAGGAGAAAAAGTGGCATGGCTCAGAAATCATTAGGAGTCAGAGATGAATCTTTGCTTTTAAATCTACTTGCTGCCTTTTCTCTTTCAACTGTATCTTATCATGGCTGTTGTGATGCATGGTTGGGTTGTGAGGGCTCTACTGCTGTGTAAGGAAAGTGCATTGTAAATGCACATGAGCTTGGATCAAAGGGGTATTGGGTTGTAAGTTATTGGTTATAACTGGAGATATATATGTATAGGATATACTTTTTGTTTTGGAAGCCTGATGGCACCTGTAAAATCCTTTGATAGGAGAGTGCTACCTGCACCTGATTCATACTTTATGTCTGCCAAGAGGGGTGGTAGAGGCTGGTAATATATACCTCAGAAGCTTAAGCACTGCCTGCTGGAAGTCATTGGGAGAGTATTTCAGCCCTCAGTTTCTCTGTATAGTAAATGCCCTTCTCTGATAACACTGGTGTTGCATTGACTGGTGATTAGGATCCCTTACTTCTCTAACTGGCCTTCTCCATCTCAGGCTGGCACTTGAGCTAGCCAGTTAGTTGATCCAAAAGTGTATGTTGGCCCTTGAAGCAGTCTGTGGCTTTGCTGCTTTCTGTGGTTTTTTGTTGTTGTTTTGTTTTGTTTGCATATTCTGTTAGTCTATTGTGGGACACTCTACCCAGTTGCATTTGTAAAACTTCTTGCAGCACTGACTTTTTTTTCAAACAGTTTCCATGGAAAGGTCAGAGCATGACAGAAGACTATTTATTGAGACTTCTAAGTGCACAGAGAGGCTAAAAGAGCAGATGATGGTGTATTCACATCATAATGTGTTTTCAATCATAATCACAACAAAGCTGGGGAGGGGTTCGGAGCACAGCCCTATGAGGAGTGACTGAGGGAGCTGGGGTTGCTTAGCCTGGAGAAGAGGAGGCTCAGGGGAGACCTTCTTGCTCTCTACAACTACCAGAAGGGAGGTTGTAGCTGGGTGGGGGTTGGTCTCTTCTCCCAGGCAAGCAGCACCAGAACAAGAGGACACAGTCTCAAGCTGTGCCAGGGGAGGTTTAGGCTGGATGTTACGAAGAAATTCTTCATAGAAATAAAGAACTTCATAGAAGTTCTTCATTGGAATGTGCTGCCCAGGGAGGTGGTAGAGTCACCATCCCTGGAGGTGTTTAGGAAGAGACTGGATGGGGTGCTTGGTGCCATGGTTTAGTTGATTAGATGGTGTTGGGTGATAGGTTGGACTCGATGGTCTTGAAGGTCTTTTCCAACCTGGTCTGGTATTCTATTCTGTTCTGTTCTATTCTGATCTGTTCTGTTCTCACCATGTTCTGGTGTGTATAGGTGCTTGTGGTATTTTGACAGCATTTTTGATTCCTTATGTTCATTCCTAAGACAATATCAGCAGCAGGTTGTGTGTGTTGGTCCCCTATGGTGGTCCCTATAGGCAAGCGGTTTGTGTGTGGTTTGCTTTTAAGTAGTCAGTTGCAAGACTGGAGATAACCAAACTGTAGGGTGCTGGGGTTAGTGCTGATAATTAGTAGCCTTTTCTTTTCTTGCATGTTTTGTCTGAGCTCTGGTGGATAAAAATCACTTCTTAGGATGGCCAGATGAGTGCTGGTGATGTGCTTAGATGGCTTTCACTGGAGTCACCATCCCTGGAGGTGTTCAAGAGGGGATTGGACGTGGCACTTGGTGCCATGGTCTAGTCATGAGGTCTGTGGCGACAGGTTGGACTTGATGATCTTTGAGGTCTCTTCCAACCTTGGTGATTCTGTGATTAGCAGCACATTTTGCTTTTAACTGAGTGCCTTGTTTCTGTGAATCCTAGCATCATCCTCATTTGGGCTTTGAAGCCTGTGATGATAGGGCATGAAACACTTGGCTTCTGATGCATGTGGTGCTACTTTTGCATATCAAAGAGGGACCTATCGACTGAAGTATGACTATGGGAGCCCCTGTTGTGGCAGAAAGCTCCATAAATAAACAGCATATAGGTGTGTGCTTATGCTGGGAGTGCTCAAAAAAAAGAAGTAGCTGTCTGCAGAAGTTACAATTTTTGCTGTGCAATTGCAAAGGAACTGGGCTGAAGAGGAGTGTTTCTGCTTGCTCAGCATCAGTCAGCACTGCAGTGACGTCCTCAGGTGTTCTTGTGTTAAGTCTTTCACCAACAGTATCAAGACACTGTTAGCACCCTTTCCCTCCCTTGTCATAAGAAGGCCTTTGCTAGTGGCTGTGTTCCATAGATGTCCTTGACAGCACTGGTAGAGAAGTCAGACATTTTCTTTGTGTGCTAGGGTAAGGTTTTGTTGATAGAATAGAATAGACCATGTTGGAAGAGACCTTCAAGATCATCATGTCCAACCCATCAACCAATCCAACCCACCTAAACAACTAAACCATGGCACCAAGCACCCTATCAAGTCTCCTCCTGAACACCTCCAATGATGGTGACTCCACCACCTCCCCAGGCAGCCCATTCCAATGGGCAATCACTCTCTCTGTATAGAACTTCTTCCTAACATCCAGCTTAAACCTCCCTTGGCACAGCCTGAGTCTGTGTCCTCTTGCTCTGGTGTTCAGAGGGTACAGGGAAGTTACCCTTGCTGCTGGCTGCACTGTATGTAGGCTTAGTGTAAATGGAAGCAGTCGTTTGGGGACTTAAGCTAACAGCTTTTATTAAGGTCAGTGTTTTGAGATGTCTGAAATTGAGCAACTTAACTGGTGATGTTGGCGTTGGATGAACAGGTCTGCTTCCTCAGTCATGAAGTGCTGAAGTGAATGGAGTTCCTGGAAACCTTGAGACTTCTGGAAACCCACTTTGTTTTGGTGCAGTAAACATTCAAGCCTGGTTTTAGCCCAACTTTTGCACTGTGGTGGGACAGGAAAAAGAATGTCAGCAAGCCTTCCATGGTTGGTGAGTTTACACTAAGGCCTGGGTTTAATAAAACCAACCAGATATAAAGCTCCCTGTATCTCCTTGTGCTCTTGGAACCAGCAGTGTCACATCTAATCAACCTTGGTCAAGAGTGAGATCCTTGAGAACAGCATAAATATTCCAAGTGTAGGTCATAAACACTGCATGCAGTAACGTTTGTGTCTGTTAGCATCCTTCCCACAAGGTGCCTCCCCACATGTGTTTACAATAAAATATGATAATAGCACAGGGCAAAACACTGGCTTCAGGGCAGTGGCTGTGCCTGCACAATGATTGAGCTTTGTTTTGATCTGAGATTAAGACAGAGATTTACTTCCAAGCTTTGTGTTTGCTGATGCGTGAAGCCTGTCCGCATGGCAGATAAATGTAGCTTTAAAAATCCATATCCACTTGCCTTTTCAACTTCACAATAAATCATCTTTGAGAACTGATGGGGTTTTGACAGTGGGAGAGATCGGCTGTGTACAAAATAATGCAGCATACCAAGTGTGGGAGGGCGTCAAGGCTGTAGCATTAACGCTGATCAGTGATTCAATTAGTCTGAAATGTATTTGCAAACACTCGCTGCCTGTGAGAGATGGATTGATGGTCCCAGACTCTGGGAGTGAGCTATGGAGAGCAGTGCTTACATATTGTTGTGCTTAGTAGATGGGAGGTAGAGTAGTTGCCTTCCTAGCAAGTTCTTGTATGTACAGAGGTAAAAGTCTTTATAAATGCTATAACCCTTGGCTTTCAGCTCAAAGCTGGCCTGGCCAGTGGATGAGAATGCTTGGAGGTAGCATGACTTCTGCCATTAAGAGGGCAGTGAGAGAGAACTAAAGCAGGAAGACTAGATACAGAAGAAAAACCTTTCTTTCACTTGGGAGATTTGAGTGAGAGAGCAAACAGTCAGAGTGAGCACATTGTCCAGCTCTAGGTGGACAGGTTCATGCATCACAGAACCAGAGAATGTTAGGGGGTGGAAGGGACCTGCCAAAGCAGGATCACCTAGGGCAGGCCACACAAGAATGCATCCAGGTGGGTTTTGAAAGTCTCCAGAGGAGGAGACTCCACAACCTTTCTGGGCAGCCTGTTCCAGTGATCTGTCACCCTCAGCATAAAGAAGTGTCTCCTCGTGTTGAAGTGAAGCCTCCTGTGTTCCAGCTTGCACCTGTTCCTCGTCCTAGTACTGGGCACCACCAAAAAGAGACCATCGTCTTTGTCTTGACACCCACCCCTCAGATATTTATCATAGTATCAGTCAGGGTTGGAAGGGGCCACAAGGATTATCTAGTTCCAACCCCCCTGCCATGGGCAGGGACACCCCACCCTAGATCAGCCTGGCCAGAGCCTCGTCCAGCCTGGGCTTAAACACCTCCAGGGATGGTGCCCCAACCACCTCCCTGGACAACCCATTCCAGGGCTTTACCACTCTCATCCAGCCTGAATCTCCCCACCTCCAGCTTCATTCCATTCCCCCTAGTCCTATCACTACCTGAGATCCTGAGAAGTCCCTCCCCAGCCTTCTTGTAGGCCCCCTTCAGATACTGGAAGGCCACAATGAGGTCACCTCGGAGCCTTCTCATCTCCAGACTGAACCGCCCCAACTCCTTCAGTCTGTCCTCATAGGAGAGGTGCTCCAGCCCTCTGATCATCCTTGTGGCCCTTCTCTGGACACCTTCCAGCACCTCCATATCCCTCTTGTAATGGGGGCTCCAGAACTGGAGGCAGTACTCCAGGTGGGGTCTCAGCAGAGTTGAGTAGAGGGGGAGGATCACCTCCCTTGACCTGCTGACCACACTTCTCCTGATGCAGCCCAGGATCTGATTGGCTTTGTGGGCTGCAAGTGCACACTGAGAGCTCATGTTGAGCTTCTCGTCCACCAGCACCCCCAAGTCTCTCTCAGGGCTGCTTTCCAGCCAGTCACTGCCCATTTATAGATGTTGATAAGATCCTATCTCAGCCTTCTCTTCTCAAAGCTGAACCGCCCCAGGTCTCAGTCTCTCTTCCCCGGGGAGGTGTTCCAGTCCCACAGTCATCCTCGTAGCTCTTCTTTTAACTCTGTCCAGTAGATCCCTCTTTCTCTTGAACTGGGGAGCTTAAAGCTGGAGGCAGTGTTCCAGGTGTGGTCTCAGTAGGGCAGAGGAGGAGGAGAACCTCCCTAGTCCTGCTGGACACACTTTTCTTGGTGCATCCCCAGGATGCTCTTGGCTGCATGTAGGGGAAGATTTGCCTGTGCTCGAATTAGAGAAAGCTATGTTTAGTCTTTGACTTAGAAAAGAATGTAAACATCTTGTAACTGAAAAGAAAGACTAGGCAGAATTTGGTTGGATGTGTTGAACAGCTTGTTTTGCTAATTTTAACCTATTGTATGCTGTGCTTAAATGCATGCCAGTAGAAAATAGCCAATTAGTGTATCACAGTATCACCAAGGTTGGAAGAGACCTCAAAGATCCTCGAGTCCAACCTGTCACCACAGACCTCATGACTAGACCATGGCACCAAGTGCCACATCCAGTCCCCTCTTGAACACCTCCAGGGACAGTGACTCCACCACCTCCCTGGGCAGCACATTCCTCTGCCTTCAAAAAGAGTATATAACTTAGCTGTATAATGTAATAAATGTCTTTGCTTGGAAACATCTTGGCTTGGAGGCTGTGCTTGTTGTGACCCTGTGGTGATTGAACAACAACCCTGTGCTACTACACCTGCATTGCTGTCCCACGGAGAACTTGCTGTCTACTAGGACTCTAAGGTCTTTCTCCACGGAGCTGCTTTCCAACAGGGTGATGCCTAGTCTGTACTGGTTCCTGATGTTATTCCTTCCCAGATGCAGGCCTTTGCATGTGTCCTTATTGAACTTCACGAGGTTTTCTTTCACCCAGCCTGTCCAGCTCTTGCTGGGTGACAGCAGGGCCTGCTGGTCTATCAGCGCCCCCCTCAGTTTCATATCATCAGTGAACTTGCTGAGGGTACACCTAATGCCCTTGTCTGGGTCATTAATGAAGACGTTGAGTAAAACTGAAGGCAGTACTGATCCCTTGGGAACACCACTGGCCACAGGCTTCCAACTGGACTCTGAGCTGCTGATCACAACCCTCTGATCTCTGTTGTTCAGCCAGTTGCCAATCCAGTTCATGGTCCAATCATCTAAGCCACTTTTTCTTGAGTTTACCTTTGAGGATGTTGTGGGAGACAGCGTCAAAAGCCTTGCTGAAGTTGAGAGACAACATCCACTACTCTCCCTTCATCTGTCCATTTGGTCATGCCTTTGCAGAAGGCTATCAGATTAATTAAGCAAGAGATCTCCTTAGTGAATCCATGCTGGCTACTCTTGATAACCCTCTTTTCTTTCATGTGGTTAGAGATGGCCTCCAGAATGAGCTGCTCCATCACCTTGCCAGGGATGGAGGTGAGGCTGTCTGGTCTGTAGTTGCCTGGGTCTTCCTTCTTGCCCTTTTTGAAGACTGGAGCGACGCTAGCTGTCTCCCAGTCCTCAGGCACCACCCTTGTTCTTTCAAAAATTAGGGAGAGTCCTTACAGGGATACTAAGGCTAGGATCCTGAGGAGCTGTTAAGCTGCAAGATGCAAAGCACATTACTGTGTTTCTGACGTTCTTGGTTGGTGTTGGTGGTGGAGTAAGTCGGATCTGTGGTGTTGGACCAGCTACTTTTGTGACTTTGCAAATCCAAGGCCATGTTGTTGGCATTCTGGCAGTGGTGCACTTGGCTGGCTTTTTTGCTGGATGGATGCCATTCTGCTCCCAGCTGGCTGGTAGACCAGGTGTTGGCCTGTCTAGTAGCGTGGTGTTCAGCAGTGAAGAACAAAGTAAACAGTTTGTCTGGGACTCTGGTACAACTAATTGTGTCCTGGGGTGATCCTCAAGAAGGGTGGCTGCAGTACCTATATGAACAGTAGAGTGGGACACAAATTAATAGTTTTCCCTTGCTGTTCCCATCCTGTCCCTGGGAAATCCTGTTCTGTAACCAGTTTTCCCTGTCTTCAGTAGGTTCCATGTGAACAGCACTCAGTGCTGGGCTGCAGTCACAAGAGGGCAGGATGTTGTCGAGGCCAAAGCCTGGGGAGTCCGAGGCGGACCTGCTACACTTCCAAAACCAGTTCCTGGCAGCCCGAGCCTCACCTGCAGTGAAGATTGTGAAGAAAGCAGACAAGAGGAAGGGGGAGGAAGGGAACACAGATGCTGAGAGACCCCCATTGCAGGACAGCAAGGATGTAGTCATGTTGGATGGTAATTTCCCTTGTGGGCTGCTTTGAATTGCTAGGATCCTCTAGCCTATGCAGTGTTGCTGTATGCCCGTCTTTTCACCTCTCTCTCAACACAGTGCTTTTGCCCTGCATGTGTGTTCTCCTTGCAGTATTGTTTGTTCTTAGGCTTGTTGGAAAATGCCCTTGTCCAATGTTACTAGCAGCCAGTAGAACCCCCTTCCAACACATTGTCTTTGTCTGCATTTGTCAGCTGTCCATGGTACCTTGCCAGCCTCAATGCAGGAGGTATTTCCTGTGATTTGTACCCATTGGAAACTCACTGTTTATTTTGCCATCTATCTGGACCCTGTTCTCAGCCTCTGAGATTTAGCTCTGCTAACAGCTTCAGCTTTCAGCCAGCAGATCTGGCTTGATAAGCCTCCTTCCTGTGGTTCCATTTTCCTCCATCAGTAGTAACTGTAACACTTCTGCCAGGGGGTTAATAGTCTCAGAAGCTC
Organism: Melanerpes formicivorus; assembly: GCF_026170545.1. Classification (NCBI taxonomy): domain Eukaryota; kingdom Metazoa; phylum Chordata; class Aves; order Piciformes; family Picidae; genus Melanerpes; species Melanerpes formicivorus. Next base: position 1,035,796 of record NW_027142410.1, read on the forward strand.
AAGGTGCTTTCTTAAGAGCAACAGCTTAAATCTTGCAGTCACATCCAGGTAAGGAAATATGATTCCAGTTTGTAGATAGTGAAAAGGAGGCCTCGACTTGCTCAGGATCATACAAATCACTCGCTGTTTGAGCTGGCAGTGGAAATGTGCTTTTCTGTGCCTGAACACAACCTGCAGGGACACTCTGTTTCTGTACAGCCTTGCTTCTTCCCTAATACTTGCAGTCAGGCCTCAGTACCCTTTCCTGCTTGTGCAGCTCTTTGAAAAGACCTTGGTGCCAATACATAAATAATAATAACACTCTTGAGCACTTTTCTTTCCACTACCAAGTGCAAGTCAGAGGACATTGTCTCATTGCTTCCTCAGCTTCTTTTTCTCATAAGAGCAATAATAAGTGCTATTAAGGAGCTTTGGTCTGGGACCTTTTTCACAGTAGTTATATATGAGTAACTTAATTGTTTGGTTTTAAAATTACAATTTCCCCTTTCCAGATTTTCCTGATACTCTCCCAGCTCTAACACCAGCTCCACCCAAAAAGTCCAAAAGTGCCAACGTCCGCTTTGAGGATGAAGATCCTGAGGAAAGGCTGGAGACTCACGATCGGCACATTACAGCAGTCTTCAGCAAAATTATCGTATGTCTGGCTTTTATGGGATTGCCCAGTGGCTTTTTTCAGTGCTGTGAACTAAGCAGTGCAAGGGGTGGAATGTTCTTTTGCTGATTTTCATTTCTACAGTGTAATAGTTGTAGCACTGCAGACCGGTGTCCTGGAGGACCTCTTTTGCTATCAGTTAAATGTGGGTTTGACTCTGCCCTCCAGTCCAGGCTGGCATGCAGGCATGTGGTCCACAGTGGGTTGGTTTGAGTTTCTGGGCTCTAAGGAGGATGTTCTCATTGCTCTGCACTGGCCCAAATTTTCCTTTCATGCTTTGAGTGCTGTATGGAGTTTGGCAGCCCAGGTTTTTGGGCTTTTAGAGCCAAAGACTCCTAAACAAGAACAAGGTACTCTGAGCCTGATGGAAATGTAGGAGAAAGCTCATGAGCTGTAGGGCTGAGAGATTTTGAGCTCACTCTTGGATGATATCATAGTATCAGTCAGGATTGGAAGGGACCACAGGGATCATCTAGTTCCAACCCCCCTGCCATGGGCAGGGACACCCCACACTAGATCAGGCTGTCCAGGGCCTCATCCAGCCTGGTCTTAAACACCTCCAGGGACGGGGCCTCAACCACCTCCCTGGACAGCCCATTCCAGGGCTTCACCACTCTCATGGTGAAGAACTTCCTCCCCACTTCCAGCTTCATTCCATTCCCCCTAGTCCTATCACTACCTGATGATATGCACATGTCTGGTTGTTGCAATGGTTTCTAGAGGGTTTGAATGTTTTGCTGCAGGAACGTGACACGAGTGCAGTTGCAGTGACCATGCCAGTGCCCACAGGAGACCCCTTTCCAAGGGCATTTCACCGTTCCGAGATAAAAAGTGAGGTAAGATTTGGCAGCAGCTGTGTTACGCTACCTTCAGTAACAATTAAGACTTCCCTGCATCAAAGCCTAATGCTTGATGGGTGGTAGGGCTCAAAATAAGTGACTTGGCATGGTGGAGATTATGAGCTAGCTCAGCCTGTCTCTGGCATTGCTACCTTAGCGTAGGAGAAAGTTGTTTTACCAAGCTGCCATGAAGCAGGCACTGCGTACCCGGCACTTAAAGAACATTGGCATCCTTTTGGTTTAGGAAAGAGGCAATCTATGTCAGCTGACCTCAGTGAGGTGGATCAGATCTGTGCTGCTGGAAGAGAATTGATCCTCTTCTGCTTGTTTTTCTGAGGAGCAACCTCTCCTCATTTGTCCCCCAGGTTTGATCGAGTCTGTACTTCCTGAAGTTGCACCTGATTTCTCCTGCCATGAGATCTGAGTATGTTGCATAGATCTTTTACAGCTGTTGGGATTTTGACGTTTTGTTGGTTGTTTTTTTTCTCCTGAGGCAATAAAACTGGAAGCCATGGCTGCTGTCAGCAGTCGTTGCTGTAGTAGCAAGAGCTGCTAGCTGAGTGGGAGTTGGATGCTGGAAATGGGTGTGTGATTGATGGCTGTGGTAGCTTTGAAGATGTAGCTTATTTTGAAGGACAGCTTTTTTGAAAGGAAAGAGCAATACTTTTTCAGCTACCAGTTCTGTTTACCTGATGCAGGAGGTGCATGAAGCAGCTACCAAATGTCCAGGCTGCCTTTGAAGCTGCTTCTCTGAACTGGGGACTAGCAAGAGGTTTTTGGGTTTGTTTTTTTTGGCTTAGTCTGTTTTGAATTTCTTGTGCATCCTGTGCAAGGCTGTTCAGAGCCATGTCCTTCCATCCCTTAGGTAAGCAGCACAGTAATTTAGTCAGGATTATTTTAGCACCATTTGCCCGCTTCTTACTGTGTAAATCTCTTCACCCTGCTGCTCTCTAATCACCTTATAAGAAGCCTGTTCCAAGCATGTGGTGAGCACGGTGCAGTACAGCCCCATTTATCCTCAGAAATGCAAAGTATTCAGCTATGCAGTTTTCAAACAGCAGGCAACCTGGAACTGTGGTGTTTGGTGATACTTTAGGTGTACTTGCCTGGCTTGAATTCACATATAGTTAATCATTTTCCTATTCTAGGAGGCAAAAACATTCATGGTTTTGTCCCTCTGTTCTTAACTTCATTAAACTGTGTGTTTAAAGAGAGTAGCACGTGCAGAGAAAAGGGCAAGGGGCTGCCAGCCGCCTCTCTGTGTCGTGTCCCAGCCTCTAACTTGAGGGTGTCTTTAAGATCAGATCTATACATGTCTAAGTGGCAGGTGTGCGAGGGAGTCTGGAGAGGCCAGTGGTGACACGTGTTCCCTGTTTGCAGGTAAAGGTGTCATCTGGAAGAAAAAGCATCTTTGCACAAAAGATGGCAGCGAGGAGAACTGCAGAAAAGGCGGCAGCAGCTCCCTCTGCTGCCGAGTGCGTGCGCGTCGGATCAGCCGCTGGAGATGCCCTGCAGGGATCAGCAGGAGAGGTACCTCTCCCTGGCTTCAGGGATGGTAAGTGGAGAAGGTTCTGCTTATCCAGCCTACCGTGCTTACAGTGCCTTAGTAAGCATTGTATCAGTGCATCTTGGGTTTAAATTGGGGTAGCAATGCTGTCCTCAGTTTAGGAGTCTTGAGGTCACTTGGAATGTCTGCAGCCTGACAAGGTTTTGGAATGGTCTGAGACCCAAATGAACATTCTACAAATTGGGTTAGCTTTATCACTGATTTCACTTTTGCTTCACACAGGACCAACCAGGTTTATTTTTCAAGGTTCTTCTCCTCCTTTTCTTCTCTCTTTGTTATATGTAAGGTTTATCTTGTTTCATTGTTGATTTCCACAATTTTAGGAAGTAGGTGGTTCTTAAGTCTGCTGAAGGTGTTTGAGACTGCTGTCACGCAGGTTCTCACTCCTACCTAGAAGCTGAAAGCTCTGTCTTCTGTCACCAGATCTGCTGCCATGAGACTGTGGCTTTGCTCCATAAGGCGTGCTGTGAGGCAGTGCAGATGAGTCAGTGCCACCTTCAGCAGTTACTTGTCTGACAGCAACGTGACAGGGAAAGGTGAAACCAATTCAACTGGTACCAGCATCTCCCATGACTTTTTATTGTGTTTTTATTTTTGTCATGGGCAATCCTGTTTGCTTGGACCCACCACATGTCTGCATTTTTCCCTGGCACCTTGTTTTTTGCAATGAGATAGAGGCCAGATGTCATTTGAGGGTTATCACCATTTGACTAAGGTTTCTGTCTGCCTTGACCTTTGTCAGAGAATTGGTAAGAGAAGCTCCAGAGGTGCTGTGCATGCACAAATCCACCATCTGGGTCAATATACTGTGCTTACTATCTATTCTGTTACAACTGTGCACCTGTACAGCAGCCCTGTAGCTGCAATCCCCTTCAAGCCCAAGGCTTCTAAAATGTAGCAACACAACAGAGAGATCAGGAAATTATTTGACCTCCTCGGCAAGATTGTTGCAGGATGATCACTGGAAGCAAGAGGAGAAGAGGGAGAGCTCCATTTCTGGTAGTAGCAAAGTGTTTGTGCCTGCTAACCTTCAGCTTAGCAGCTGATGCTGGGAAGCTTGTTGAAACTTCTGTCTGCTCAACATGTAAGACAGCTGCTGTGGAAGTGACATCAAACCTTGCTGATGCTATGATGAGTGTCATTAGTGCTGTTTGAATGGGAGTTTGATGCTTTCAGGGTTGCCTGGTTTAGAGTCATAGGCATGTTCCAAGTCACTGTATGGAGCATATGAGCATAAGATAAGGAATACAGTCACGAAGTCAGATCCTTGTATAGCTGGAGGGCCTTGTTCTGACCAAAGGAACATGTTACCCCACTGCTGGAGTTAAAACAAGCCTTTAAAAAAAGGTTAGATCAGGTGAAGGAGCCTTGATTTTGCAGGCTAGGAAAAGTTGCTTCCTGATGGAACTTCTTATATGTTTAACCCTTCAAGGTGAATACAGGACACAGGTTAGAATCAAACATGCCTGTTTGATTGGATGGATCCTGTATCATGCTGGAGACTGGTTTACCTAACAATGTTAGTTGTCTTGCTCAACAGATGCTTGTTAGGTCAATTTTTCAGCTGATGTACAAATGTGGGTTCAGCTGTTCTTGGACAGAGAAAGAATCTCATATTCAGTAATTTGGAAGAATGCTCCAAGTCATCAAGTGTGAATTGTGCTCTGGTATCCTTTTTCTTGCTCTTGGTTTGCATTACAGAACCAAAATTCCTTCCTTAAACTCTTAAAGAGTCGAGGTGGAGATGACATTTTGTTGTAACATGGAATGAAAGCCCAAATGTTCTCGTTGTGTTTGAAGGTAAAATAGGAGTGAAGTTTAGTTTAACCAAGCTTCCAAGGCAAAAGAAAATCCATGCAAGCCTGGTAAGAACAGAATTACAATGCATTCATAATGCTGTGGACACTTAAATGACTAACTTCTTCATCTGCTGCATCTTACAGATAAAGCTGGTGACGTTTTGACCTCTCAGCGGCCTTGTCTCATAACGGGAGAGGGTCTTGGGAGCCAAAAGAGCGAGCAGGAAGCTGAAGCTATTCACAGGGAAAACTTGGAGAAGCTACGGTCCATGTCTGAGGAAGAAATCCTGCAGGAGCAGGAAAAGCTGCTGGCTCAGCTGGGTATGTTTTCACCCTGGAAGTTTGCTGAATGTTTAGGTGTCATGAAGTCTTACCAAATTCACAGGTCAAAGATAGAAACTTGTGGTTCCTGCTTATTGCATCTGTGGGTGATTGAGTTTCCATGTCGTGTCTGTAGCTTAAGAACTAGGTGTGAAGGGATTAAAGCATGCTTACTCCTCATTGCTTAGCCCGAGTCTGCTTTATCTCCCCTTTGCTGGGGGGTAAGGTGGGCCATGCATCCTGTTGCTTTGCTCACCAAATACCTGGTTACATGTACATATTTGGAGGTCCTGAAATACAATTCTCTGAAGCAGATAAGAAAGCAAAACAATACTTAGAAATTCTTAGGCTGTGTCTGAGATGAGAGAGAGCCTTTGGTTTTTCCCTCTGAGACTTAGGCTGGAAATGTCACTACCCAAATAAAATTAATGTTTGTGCATGGGGGAAGTTTCAATTCAAATCCATACTTGGTAGAGGAGAAAACTTACAACTAGACCTAAATTTCTTGACAAAGTGTTTTAGTGATCTGGCTGTTGGGTGCAGGCAGTCTGACAGGGGTCAGGTCACTGGTTTGGAGCCCTGTCCACACTGGTGCTCCAGGAATGCCTGTCACTGACAGCTGATGACAAGATGGGGGAGAATGCTGAGTGTGGTACATTTGATAAGGCTTTGTGGGATCTAGGGCACTGTGTAAGTTGTTGGCATTAGTTTCAATAACATTGTGTGCTCAAGAGGAGAAGAGATGAGACACTTGAACGTGTCCAGAGAAGGGCAACGAGGCTGGTGAGAAGCCTCAAGCACAAGCCCTGTGAGGAGAGGCTGAGGGAGCTGGGGTTGTTTAGCCTGGAGAAGAGGAGGCTCAGGGGAGACCTCATTGCTCTCCACAACTACCTGAAGGGAGGTTGTAGTGAGGAGTGGGTTGGTCTCCTCTCCCAGACAACCAGCACCAGAACAAGAGGACACAGTCTCAAGCTGCACCAGGGGAAGTTTAGACTCAAGGTGAGGAGAATGTTCTTCACTGAGAGAGTTGTTAGGCATTGGAATGTGCTGCCCAGGGAGGTGGTGGAGTCACCATCACTGGAGGTGTTCAAGAGGGGATTATATGTAGCACTTGGTGCCATGGTTTAGTAGTCATGAGGTGTTGGGTGACAGGTTGGACTTGATGATCTTTGAGGTCTTTCCCAACCTTATTGATTCTATGTAGATAGGTGGCTTTGAAATTCTCACAATTTCAGATTCTCTAGCATACAGTTTAGGTGTGAGTGGCATTTCAGATGTGTAAGTCTCTTGTGGCTTCAGCTGAAAGATCCTATTAATGATTTTGCCTTTGTTGGAAGCAGCATGGGTGTAACTGGAAAGGTGGCAAAGGAACTGTATGAAATGATTGCAGACAGGATGTTTAGGTGCATCCTTCAGAGCTGAGCTCTCCAAAGCATCTGAAGGAAAAACCCAACATTTTTATTTCTTGCAGTGCTTATAGCAATGCCCTGTGCATGAAAAATGCCTTGTTTATGCAAAATGCCTTGTTTATATGCCTCATTTTCATGTCACTGATTCGTGATCTTTGCCCCTTGTCTCCATCACTCTGTCCTTTGGGATATTGGTGAGGCAAATACTTAGGGGGTTTAAAGAGGATGGGATGCATTTTAAGCAGTTTTGCACAATGAATTAAACTTTTTAAATGATATATTTGTTGATGTGCCTCGTGGGTTAAAATTTTTAATCTTTCAGTCTTTGCAGCCTTAAGGAAACTGGGAGTAATTTTGGCAGTCCCAAAATAGATGTGGTTAGGGAATTATGCATGGTGAAGCAACTCCTCAACTAAATTAACTGGTTTACAGATGACTCTGGGAGCTGGGCAGACTCAGTGATGTAGATTAAAGAGACTTTTTCTCCCTCTTCAGGAGTGTGAATAATTTGTGGGTGTTTAGTGACAGCTGCTGAATTAACCTCTTAGTTATGAAGCAGCTGAGACTCCATGGTGTAGAGTGTAAGGATGGGTAGGCAACTGCATGCTGGGCATTGTCTTCATGGTCTTATTTTTGATACTGTTCTGTTTTTGCCTATGGAGTGTACTCAGCACTGGTGAGGCCACACCTTGAATACTGTGTCCAGTTCTGGGCCCCTCAGTTTAAGAAGGACATCGAGACTCTTGAATGTGTCCAGAGAAAGGCAATGAGGCTGGGGAGAGGCCTTGAGTAACAAGCCCTATGAGGAGAGGTTAAGTGAGCTGGGGTTGTTTAGCCTGGAGAAGAGGAGGCTCAGGGGAGACCTTATTGCTCTCTACAACTACCTGAAAGGTGGTTGTAGCCAGGAAGGGGTTGGTCTCTTCTCCCAGGCAACCAGCACCAGAACAAGAGGACACAGTCTCAAGCTGCACCAGGGGAAGTTTAGGTTTGAGGTGAGGAGAAAGTTCTTCCCAGAGAGAGTTGTTAGCCATTGGAATGTGCTGCCCAGGGAGGTGGTGGAGTTGCCATCCCTGGAGGTGTTCAAAAAGGGATTGGATGTGGCACTTGAAGCCATGGTTTAGTAGTCATGAGTGACAGGTTGGACTTAATGATCTTTGAGATCTTTTCCAACTTTATTGACTCTATTATTCTATGACTCTGGGGAAAGTAGGCCTGGTTGACACAATCAGTGACTTGTTTGCCACTGTTTCTGTGAAATGATGAAATAATGAATACAGTCTTTCCCTTGCTGTGTACAGGGAGGCATGAGGAAGTGAGAGCTCTGCTAACATTCAGGCTGAAAGCTAGACATGGTTTGATGGGGCTAGGCTAAACATCTTCCCTTTGCTGAGGGAGCTTTAAACTGCATCATGAGGAGAGTGTGCAGCAGTCACGAGTGTGAAAGCAATCCATGCAGCCTCTCTGAACTGTTGTAGAGTCATGGAGATTGTCTCCTTTTTGAGATGAATTCTCTCAAGTGCAGAGCACTTCTGAATTGTGTGTCCTTTGTCCTCCAAAGAATAAATATCCAGTGTAGCTGTTACACTGTTACCTAATACATCCCTGGTACTGCTCACTGGAGTGTCTCTGTACCTTTTAGAGGTGCAGTGCACAGGCTCATACTGTTCACCTCTGGCATAAGCATCCCAGCACCATCTTTTAGGTGAAGAGTGTACAGAGAAAGTGAGCTCCCATTAAAAATGATGTGGGATACCTGAAAGTAAAATCATGATCTGAAATCTTCCTGTTAGAGCCATAGGAATATCATCTGGTTTTTCAGAGCAGCCCTGTCTCCCAAATGTTCCTCTTTTCATCTAAAGCATGAAAAGAATGGCCATGTCTGGTTTCTGGCTGTAGTCAGACTGTAATTGACTCTCAGGATGAGGAGTCAATTCAGAACAAACAAGATCTCCTTCTAACATAATATCCAGAGCATGCACTGCAGCTCCGGTGCAATTCAATAAAGAGTAGGTAATGCTTTTTGTGGTGTCTGCTATGTGTATCCTCTTAGCAGCCAGATTGATGCCACTGAACAGTCCATGGGCAGGGTAGGCAAAATGTCAGACCTGGGTTCCTCCCATAAATCACAGACCAGATTTCTCTCCACAATGAATAGTCCTGTTTGGATTTGCCTTTCCAGGGGCAGTGAGGGGGAAAGAAACAGTTATCTGTTTATTTGTAAGCTGGGAGAATAAATAGAGGTTTTGTGGTTGCTTTACTTTGAAAGACATTTATCAGCTCTTCTGCTGGTGTCACCTCAGCAGTCAGTACCCAGCTTGTGTGCTCAAGAGGTCATAAAGCCTGCATCAGGAACAGTGTGGCCAGCAGGAGTGGGGAGGTCATTCTGCCCCTGTACACTGCACTGGTTAGGCTGCACCTCGAGTACTGTGTCCAGTTCTGGGCCCCTCAGTTTAGGAGGGAGGTTGACTTGCTGGAGCGTGTCCAGAGAAGGGCAACAAGGCTGGTGAGGGGTTTGGAGCACAAGCCCTATGAGGAGAGGCTGAGGGAGCTGGGGTTGCTTAGCCTGGAGAAGAGGAGACTCAGGGGTGACCTTATTGCTCTCTACAACTACCTGAAGGGAGGTTGTAGCCAGGTGGGGGTTGGTCTCTTCTCCCAGGCAAGCAGCACCAGAACAAGAGGACACAGTCTCAAGCTGTGCCAGGGGAGGTTTAGGCTGGATGTTAGGAAGAAATTCTACACAGAGAGAGTGATTGCCCATGGGAATGTGCTGCCCAGGGAGGTGGTGGAGTCACCATCATTGGAGGTGTTCAGGAGGAGACTTGATGGGGTGCTTGGTGCCATGGGTTAGTTGTTTAGGTGGATTGGATTGGTTGATGGGTTGAACACGATGACCTTGAAGGTCTCTTCCAACCTGGTCTGGTCTATTGTGTTCTGTTCTGTTTTATTCTATTCTAAATGCCTCAGTTTGAGAAGAAGAGTTGGTAGAGAAGAAGAGGGCTTCTGTAATGGGAATGAAAAGGCTGAAACAGAAATAGCAGGAGCTTTAGGCATATCAGGTATTTTGAGACTCTGTCACTTTCCTCTGTGTCTCTTTGTCAATACTTGCAGATCCTGGTTTAGTTGCTTTCTTAAAGTCACGCCGTGGTGGCAAGGAAGGCCAGAAAAAGGAGTTAAAAATGAATTGGAGCAGACCGGAGGAGTCTGTGGAATCTCTGCCTGCGGCTCGGCATGGTGTGGGATCAGCTCCTCGCGTGCAGGAGTCGGCTTTGGGAGAACCTGTGAAGAAGGAAGAAAATAGGGAGGTAGAAATCACAGGTAAGAAACAGAGTGCACCTTGCTAATGTTCTGACATAAATGTAAAGGTGGTGTGGTGTTCTGTGGTGGGTTGAAATTTCCCTCCCCTCCCGCCAACCAGCTCAGTTGGAAGCAAATGGAAGCTGTATTTACAGGCAAAACTACAATATACCAGGATCTCAGGTAGTGATAGGACTAGGGGGAATGGAATGAAGCTGGAGATGGGGAGATTCAGGCTGGAGGTGAGGAGGAAGTTCTTCACCATGAGAGTGGTGAAGCCCTGGAATGGGTTGCCCAGGGAGGTGGTTGGGGCCCCATGCCTGGAGGTGTTTAAGCCCAGGCTGGATGAGGCTGTGGCCAGCCTGATCTAGTGTGGGGTGTCCCTGCCCATGGCAGGGGGGTTGGAACTAGATGATCCTTGTGGTCCCTTCCAATCCTGACTGATACTATGATACTATGAATCTACAATGGAATGCAATGAATATGTACAAATATACAGTATTTACAACATTTACAGGTATTTACAATTAATAAACAGCATAAGAACCCACCTGGCCAAGGACCAGGGGAACCTACTAGCTTCTCCCTGCTTGCCTCCCCCTTACCCCACTGGGCAAAAAAACGGAAGGGACAAGAGAAAGGAGCAGAGAAGTTAGACTTAGCCAGAACAATGCAGCCAAGGTCAAGCAGAAGCAAGTTAATATCTCTCCCAGAGCAAAGAAGCAAGAAAAGAGAGAGAAATTGTTTTGGGAACTACATCTTGTGGTTGATCTCTCTCTAATGGGATGGTTTAGAATTACACCCAGGGAGGTGGTTGGGGCGCTCTCCCTGGAGGTGTTTAAGACCTGGCTGGACGAGGCTGTGGCCAGCCTGATGTAGTGTGGGGTGTCCCTGCCCATGGCAGGGGGGTTGGAACTAGATGGTCCTTGTGGTCCCTTCCAACCCTGACTGATTCTATGATACTGTTGTTTCCCTTTTTGCACCCAATAGTGATTTCTTTACATTTTACTACTTTCTGTTCAAGATCTGTGGAAAATTTTAAAGGCATAGCCTAAAACACGTTCTCATCAATCCAGGTTGGGTTGGTGTGGCACTTTGTTAGTTATCCAATTCATGATATTTAAAAGATATCTCTGTTTTGGGCTCAAGAAAGAGCCCCTGGCATTTCTAGCTGCACTTCAGACTGGAGGGGTGATAGCACTGTAAAAGAGGTGAGCTGTTCAGTGGGAGTTCTTGCTTCGTTATTGAAATTTGTTCTGAGATCTCTGAAGGGAAAACTGGGCATCACTGCTCTTCTGTTCAGTCATGTGCACAGAGAAATAGGAGAGTAGGATAGTGAGATTCAGCTGCTGCTTGAATAATTTCTTGTAACCAGAAGCGGCTGGGGACAAGAGGCCATTGGGGCGGTCAGAGTTGGCAGTTTACTCACAGGGTAGCAGAGAGGGGACAGCCAATCTTCCTTCAGGGAGACTGCTCATACAGTGCAGGTGTGTCTTATCATGACACTACTGATGGCCCCACTCTGTGACCTGTTTCTCAGAGCCCACACAGTGAATTCCACAGGATACAGTTCTTTTCTGTGTGCTGTGGATGGAGGGAAGTATTGAGATGCTCTGCTGTTTTGGAAGAATTGTACAGAGCTGTTGCCTCTTAGGAGAGAATGCTTTAATACTCAATATATGGCTGTATGAGGGGAAAGCTGCTTTATCCCCAGCAGCTAGAGCAACCCATGTATCATAGTATCATAGTATCATTCAGGGTTGGAAGGGACCACAAGGATCATCTAGTTCCAACCCCCCTGCCATGGGCAGGGACACCCCACACTAGATCAGGCTGGCCAGAGCCTCATCCAGCCTGGTCTTAAACACCCCCAGGGATGGGGCCTCGACCACCTCCCTGGACAACCCATTCCAGGGTTTCACCACTCTCATGGTGAAGAACCTCCTCCTCACATCCAGCCTGAATCTCCCCACCTCCAGCTTCATTCCATTCCCCCTAGTCCTATCACTCCCTGAGATCCTGAGAAGTCCTTCCCCAGCCTTCCTGTAGGCCCCCTTCAGATACTGGAAGGCCACAATGAGGTCACCTCGGAGCCTTCTCTTCTGCAGACTGAACTTTCCCCATAAACTTCTGCTCTTAGCATTGCTTTCCTCATTGCAGAATTGTTTTTGGTTTTGGTGGTGTTTTTTTTAAGCCATTTCTCTGTTGTGATTGTAGGCTTTCATTCTCATCTTCCCCACGCTTCTGTTTGTAGCCTGCCTCTCTCCTTGGTTAGCATGCTGCTCCCTCAATCCACGTTTGGGCTGACTCCATCTCCTGATGCGTTCTTCTGATGCAGTTTTTGTGTGTGTGCTGGTGCAACGTGCAGGCTGATTAAAGAAGCCTGTGAATCACTCCTGGATTTCAGCTTGGTGGTTCCAAGAGATAGCAACTGTTTACCATTTTCTTGATGAGAGGGATGAGTGTGAGTGTGTGTTTGTACACGTGCAGGAGAAGGAAAGCTGATTAGCCTCTTATTGAGGAAGACAGTTTGCTGAACAGTCCTTTCACTCTTTGTTCCCAAGTTTTACTTGTCCATAAATCTGTCTTGATCAAAAAGACTATTTTTAGTTGCTTTTTGTTTCCAGAACCACTGAGTGCACAAGGAACACCAGGTTAAGTAACATTCTTTTCCTCCCCTGGGAGCAATAGAAGTGTGAACAGGCTGAACAAGATTGTAGTAATGCTCTTGGGAATAGCTCAGTGTTCAGATTCCTGTGCTGGCAGCATCTTTTACTTGCATGGCAGCATCCTTTACTGCACAGGAAAGAAGAGAAGCCTTCCTAGGATATTTAGAATAACAAAGAAAGGATGAGCTGGAATACATGTATAAAACCAAGGGAACCCATTCCAGCACCTGGATTTATGCCTGCTGCCCATCTTGGTCAGCAAGAGATGTGATATATTAATTTCATAGCAGCACTTAGCATTGAGGTTTTGCATCATATTTGTGCTCAGAAGTAAAATCATCATGAATAACCCAGGCAAAATGGTCATCCTGAACTTCCCCAAGGAGAGGATGATGACACAAAGCAGGGGGATTGCTCAGAAGTCAAATGTACTTCTAATGAGATAAAAGGCTACTGTTTCTAATAAACAAGATGGTGAAGCCTTTACCCAGCAACTTGTAGCCTTAGCAAATGTAAAAGTAAATTCTGGCACCGAGACAAAAGGGGGAGCAAAGCAGAAAGGGAAGAGCTTGGGTGTAACCCAAGTCTGAAAGAGTTCAGTTGCAAGTGTTGCATTGACTCTGTCAGCTGGTGTTTCTCTAAAGGGATTTCTCAGTAACTGACCAATCTGCTGCTGCTGCCCTGGAGTATGTATCTCTCTTTTCTTACTGACAATATCTTAACAGTAAGGACTGGTGGGAATATGTATAATCCTATTCATAAAATGATTAACCCAACCCTATCAATTTAGTGATTAATGGAGAAAACAATTTGTTGGATTGCAAATGTCAATAGATTTCATTTTTCTGCTGATTTAATTTCCTCTAATTTTGCACCTACCACCCACAAACATTCCACTTTTCTTACATCTCAGATGCTTTCTCCTTCTCTTCAATTAAAATGTGTGCTTTGGCTGCAATTCTGTGGAACAGCTTTCGGGCTGAGGAAGATAATACTGTGCTTGGTTCCTTGCCTGACTCAATACCACATTGATCATAAGGGTGAAGCTTCATCCTAGAAAGGATGAGTGCCCTTCCCGAAAGTTTGTCTGCTAATTGGAGGAAAGTAAAAGGTTAGGTTTCAGGCCAGTTAGCAGCAGGAAAAGATATAATGAAAGAAGAGCATCTCAGTGGGACCCACTGTTCTTTGCATGAGAAGACACTGAGGAGCAGCTGAGGGATCATAAGTCTAGTCTGGAGAAAAGGAGGCTCAAAGGAGATCTTATTCTTCACAACTACCTGAAGGAAGGTCATAGTGAGGTGAGTGTTTGGTCTTCTCTGCCTGGTAACCAGTGATGGGACAAGAGGAAATGGCCTCAAGCTGTGGCAAGGGGGGTTTAGGTTGGATATTAGATAAAATTTCTTCACTGAAAGAGTGGCTGTGCATTGGAACAGGCTGCCCAGGGAAGTCGTAGAGCAGGTGTTCAAAAAACATGTCAATGTGGTGCTTAGGGACAGGGTTTAGTGGTGGACTTGTCAGTGTTGGGTTAACAGTTGGACTTCATGATCTTGGAGGTCTTTTTCAACTTTAGCTTCTATGATCCTAAGACCAGAGTACTGTGAGTTCAGAGTGCAAGTGAGTTCTGGGCTGCTCTAGCAGGACTGATGCTGCTGCTTTTCATGCCCTCAGAGTGCCTGTTCCTTATGTGTGATTTCTCTGGAGACAGAAAAGACGTTTTAGCTCATCTTCTCTTGTTGGTGTGGGATAATGTACTAGTAATAAAACATTCCTTTTCCTACTTTTCAGATCATTTCCAGTTACATCAGCCCCATCCCTTCACCTGTGAGATTCTTCCACATGCTGATCTCTCTCTTTCCTAGGGCAACTCCTGTGATGTCAGACATAAATGTCTTCTTTCTCAAATTCTTGTAGTGAAAACTATTTATAAAGTTAAATCAGTCATTTCTTCCTTTAGTACTTGCACCTTTGAAATTCCTGTTCAGCTGTCCAGTTTCCCCACTGAACTGTTTCTCAGGCAAGCTGTGTAAATTTTCAGTTGTTTTGATCTCCTCAAGCTGGTGTCCTCAAGCCGTTAGAGAGGAACAGAGAATGAAGAGCAGCAGCACAGAGGCAGCGAAAGCACACGTAAGAGGCTTTGTGCTCTCTCCAGTGTTTCTGCACTGAAATCTTACTGGATTCCAAATTTGCTTGGACCTCTGCATTAATACTTTTGAATCATTTCACATCTCCCTTAGCACCCTCCCTCCTTGGATGATACTAGTTCCCTGCCCTGGCTCTGATCACTCTGCCTTATTTGTATCCTGACTTCTGCACAACTTCTCCCAAATTAGCTCTGTCTGTGAATTTCATTACAGTGCTGTTTACTTCCTCTTCTAGCTCTCAGGGAAGATGAAAACAACTTTAAATCTTTGATGTTTATGCATCAGACAACAGTCAGTTTGAAAATTGTTTTCTTATTTTTCATGAATCCTGTATTTGATGCAGTCTTTAAGCCACATTGAATGGCAAAAGAGGAGTAGTATTTTCTTCATCTCTGACTTGGAAGGTAACACTACCATGTTTTTCTTCCTTCCCCCTGCCTCCAAAGATGACAATCTGCCTGTGAAGCCCAAGAAGGAATGGATTCACATGGACAATGTGGAGTTTGAGAAGCTGGAATGGATGAAAGATTTGCCAGCACCTCGGCAGAAGAAAACCAAAGAGGTCTGAAAGCAGGAACTTGTTTTTCATGTTTGTGTCTGGATAATGCTTCTCAGCAGTCACAGTTTTGAAGGCTTCAAAAACTAGTCCTGTGGTTACTCAGTCTGTTGGGTTTCATCAGACTGAGAGATTCCCTAGTTTCTTCCACAGGGTGGGGTGATATGTGATCAGCTCAGTCCTTGAGAGAGCTAGCAAGTGGGAGTCTATCAGCTGCAATCTGGGATGAAACAGGGCTTGAAAGCTAAGGGGGGAAAAATTATTTAGAATAAAGTAGAATAGACCAGGTTGGAAGAGACGTCTCCTTCAAGGTCATTGTGTCCAAACTATTATCCAGCACCACCTAATCAACTAAAACATGGCACCAAGCACCCCATCCAGTCTCCTTCTGAACACCTCCAGTGATGGTGACTGCACCACCTCCCTGGGCAGCACATTCCAATGGGCAACCACTCTCTCTGTGTAGAATTTCTTCCTAACCTCCAGCCTAAATCTCCCCTGACACAGCTTGAGACTGTGTCCTCTTGTTCTGGTGCTGGGTGCCTGGGAGAAGAGACCAACATCCGCCTGTCTACAACCTCCCTTCAGGTAGTTGTAGAGAGCAATAAGGTCTCCCCTGAGCCTCCTCTTCTCCAGGCTAAGCAACCCCAGCTCCCTCAGCCTCTCCTCACAGGGCTGTGCTCCAAGCCCCTCACCAACTTTGTTGCTCTTCTCTGGACTCGTTCCAGCAAGTCAACCTCCTTCCTAAACTGAGGGGCCCAGAACTGGACACAGTACTCGAGGTGTGGCCTAACCAGTGCTGAGTACAGGGGCACAATGACCTCCCTGCTCCTGCTGGCCACGCTGTTCCTGCTGCAGGCCAGGATGCCATTGGCCCCCTTGGCCACCTGGGCACACTGCAGGCTCATTTTTTATTTTTTTTTTTTATAAAGAATTTGTGGCCTGACCTGGAGAGTACCTGAACTGTCACTGTAAAAAGTATTTTAAGTGATGAGTGTTCTGGAAGGCAATAGCAGTAGTCATTTTCTCCCTCTGCTCTTTTGTGGTAGGGAATGCAAGCTCGATTCAGTTTAAAAGGAGAATTGATTCCTGCGGATGCTGATTTACCGACACACCTAGGCCTTCATCACCATGGAGAAGAGGCAGAGGTAGGTGTAATGTAGTGGAAAGGGCACACTCATTTCCTTTTCCTCTCTTTGATTTGTCAGATTCCTTTTTGTGTCAAGACTTTTTAGTAACAAAACCCTTAAAGTGTGGATGACTGCTTTCCTTTTGAAAAAGGCTCCTGAAGAGGACTTGTGCCTGTGTGCCTTAAGTGCTGTCCTTTCAGAAAACTCCACTAATGCTTTTTCCCTCTAATGCCTCTGATCACAGGATGTTAGGGATTGAAAGGGACCTCTGAAGATCGAGTCCAATCCCCCTGCCAGAGCAGGACCATAGAATCTGGCACAGGAATGCATCCAGATGGGTTTTGAAAGTCTCCAGAGAAGGAGACTCCACAACCTCTCTGGGCAGCCTGTTCCAGTGCTCTGTGACCCTCACAGTGAAGAAGTTCTTCCTGATGTTGAGGTGGAACCTCCTGTGTTGTAGTTTCTATCCATTACCCCTTGTCCTATCACGGGCTGCAAGTGAGCAGAGCCTGACTCTCCCTCTTGACACCCAGCCCTCAGATACTTATCAACATAGATTAAATCCCCTCTCAGTCTTCTCCAGACTAAAAAGCCCCAGGTCTCTCTTCCTTTCCTCATAGGCCAGTGCTCCAGACCCTCAGTCATCCTGGTAGCTCTCCATTGGACTATCTCAAGTAGGTCCCTGTCCCTCCTTAACTGGGGAGCCCAAAACTGGACACAATATTCCAGGTGTGGCCTCATCAGGGCAGAGTAGAGGAGGAGGAGAACCTCCCTTGCTCTGTTGGATACACTCCTGAGGATTTGCAGTGTTGGAGAAGGGTGCACATACATCTTTTTCTTTAGGAACTCTATTTTTTCCTGTCACATCAATGATTGGAAGCTCTTGCAATTGCAACAAACAACGTTGCATTGCAGTTTATCACAGTATCACCAAGGTTGGAAGAGACCTCAAAGATCATAGTCCAACCTGTCACCACAGACCTCATGACTAGACCATGGCACCAAGTGCCACATCCAGTCCCCTCTTGAACACCTCCAGGGATGGTGACTCCACCACCTCCCTGGGCAGCACATTCCAATGACAAATGACTCTCTCTGTGAAGAACTCTCTCCTCACCTCAAGCCTAAACTTCCCCTGGCACAGCTTGAGACTGTGTCCTCTTGTTCTGGTGCTGGTTGCTAGAGAGAAGAGACCAACCCCTTCCTGGCTACAACCACCTTTCAGGTAATTGTAGAGAGCAATGAGGTCACCCCTGAGCCTCCTCCTCTCCAGGCTAAACAACCCCAACTCCCTCAGCCTCTCCTCATAGGGCTTGTGCCCAGGGCCTCTCTCCAGCCTCATTGACCTTCTCTGGACACATTCAAGTGTCTCAATGTCCTTCCTAAACTGAGGGGCCCAGAACTGGACACAGGACTCATGGTGTGGCCTAACCAGTGCAGAGTAGAGGGGCACAATGACTTCCCTGCTCCTGCTGGCCACACTATTCCTGATGCAGGCCAGGATGCCATTGGCCTTCTTGGCCACCTGGGCACACTGCTGGCTCATGTTTAGGCAGCTGTCAATCAGCACTCTCAGGTCCCTCTCTGTTTGGACACTCTCCAGCCGCTCTGACCCCAGCCTGTAGCTCTGCATGGGGTTGTTGTGGCCAAAGCGCAGCACCTGGCACTTGGACTTGTTGAATGCCATCCTGTTAGACTCTGCCCATCTGTCCAGTTGGTTGAGGTTCCTCTGCAGAGCCCTTCTGCCCTCTAACAGATCGACATCTTCTAACTTGGTGTCATCAGCAAATTTGCTGATGACTGTCCCAATCCCCTCATCCAGATCATCAATGAAAATATTAAAGAGGATGGGGCCCAGCACTGATCCCTGGGGCACGCCACTGGCCGCCAGCTGGATGTGGCACCATTCCCCACCACTCTCTGAGCTTGGCCCTCCAGCCAGTTCCTAACCCAGCACAGTGTTGCAGTCCAAGCCTCGAGCTGACAGCTTAGCCAGCAGTTTATGTTCTGCTATGCAGTGTTTTACAGTTAACCTTATTTAAAGGGGGCTGCTTTTACCTATAGGTGAGGGCTGGGGGGGTTATTGCTTTTATTTTGGTTTTGTGTTGTTTGCTTCTTTTTTCCTTCCCCATTTAGAGGGCTGGTTATTCTCTCCAAGAGCTCTTTCATTTGTCTCGCAGCCAAGTTATCCAACAGAGGACACTGGCTCTACAGGTCTTGGGGCGGATTGTCCAAAAGGTAAGTCAGTTTCCATGGAATTCCTCCCCATAATTCAAGTTCCTGGTGGATCAGGACCCAGATTCTCTAGTATTAGTTCTTTTCAGTATTCAATGGTGAGCAAAACAACCATCAGGGCATTCTTTTGCCCTGAGGATCTCCTTACTGTTAGAAGAATTAAGTGTTGGGATATAAGTTTCAAGTTCCTTTGGAGGGAGATGTTTCCAAGTGTTCATCAGCAGCAGTGCTGAAACTTTAGTTCTGCTGTTGCTTTGGGCAGAAATTGTTGGGGGCTTTTTGGTGTTAATTTTGACACAATCCTTGGCAATGACCCTTTTGGTCCTGTTTGAGCTAATTTCATGATGTGCTTTTCTGTAAGAGAGAGAGACTTCATTGCTCTCTACAACTACCTGATAGGACATTGTGGAGAGGCTGGTGCTGGTCTCTTCTCACAGGTGATTAGAACAAGAGGGAACAGCCTCAAGCTACAACTGGGTAGGTTTAGACTGAACATTAGGAAGAAGTTTTTCACAGCAAGAGTGGTCAGGCATTGGAATGTGCTGCCCAGGGAGGTGGTTGAGTCACCAACCCTGGATGTGTTTAAATGTAGTTTGGGTGTGGTGCTTGGGGATATGGTATAGAGGTGAACTTTGTAGAGTAGGGTTCTGGGTTGGACTTGGTGATCCTGAGGGTTTTTTCCAATGCTTCTGTTCTGTGATTCTGTGATACTCAGAGCAGTGTGCAAGTAGCATAAAACAGAATGAATGTTTGCTTCTGTGCATATTTCCACCTAACTGTTAGGGGAAATGCTAACCTTCACTGCAGTGACAGTAGAAAGCACAGCATAGTTTTGCGAAGAATGGTGGGGCAGAGCAGGGTAAAGTCAAAAGATAGGTTCAGGCTTTAGAAGGACTGACATCCTGAATTAAGGAACTGGAGTTGTGTGTCTCTGCAGAGGGGAAAATAAAGGGGGCAAGAAAAAACCTACACACACTTTAGCTGCTTTACAGTAAAAAGCAAACATGCAGAATGTTGAGATAGCTTTAACACAGGTTCTGTGTTCCATACCTTTCAGGCCAAGGCTGGAGAATTTGCTTCCTCCTTAAAGGGCAGCATTGTGCATCTGCTGCTTGATGCTGGGTTTCTCTTCTTGCTGCGCTTCTCGCTGGATGACGCAGTGGATAATGTCATGGCAGCGGCTGCCAGTGCCCTCCGGGCTCTGCTGGTGTCACTAGATGATGAGGTGAGATGATCATTAAGGGACTGGGTTTGATTTCATGCTGAGCTGTTTACAGGAATCAGAATGAGAAGGCATGGTAAGTAGCTTGAACAATGGCTTAGTGGAGGAGTTAGTGTAATGGTCAGTAGAATGCCATTGCTGTGCTCTGGGACAGGCAAGGGAGTGTGTCATCCCAGTGTGAGAGATTCAGACATCTCTTCTGTTTGAATTAGCTCTGCCTCATGATTAAATTCAGTGCAGGCTGCTGAGGTTCTCTTCATTTTGAGTTCTTTACAATCTGGATCAGGCTATTGTATGTTGGTTTTTATTTTAATGTGGCTGCTTATGTTGTTAGCTTCTTGTTTTGCAGTTTCCCTGCTTCTCCCAGCTTTCCATTATACTGCATAATGATGCTCTTTTCCTCTCATTGTTCATTTTCTTCTGTTCTCATGTGCTTTTCTTACACTGATAAATATCTAATTTCACCTCCTTGTGTGTATTTTCTCCTGACAGCTTTTTATCTTGTTAGAAGGTTGAAATTTCTTTTGTGCATTCAGAGGTACTAGAGAGCCCTGAGCAGCAAGATTAGGATGCCTTCCTGGTTGGACAGAAGCAGTCCACTATGGACAGATAATGCACTGGGCTCTGTTTCAAGTTGCTTCCACAAGAGCTGTGTCAGACTGCAAAGGGGCTGGTGATAGAGAAGAGTGGGTAGATCTCAAGAAGCCTCCTGGAGCTTCTCCTAGGCCTTTAGAGCTGTCCCTGGTGGGGAGTCAAGAGGGGAAAAAAAATGACTTGGTAGCTTTCTCCAAGAAAAGGTAGCTTTTCTGAGTCGGGAGCTTAATGGTGCTCTGCCAGATGAGGCCTGCGTGCCGGTGGTAGGCAATTAATGCTATGAATCAGCTTCTTAATGTTCTTTTCTTTCTTCTGATATTACTATGGTCTGTAACTGCAGTGCTCTGATTCTTGGATTAAAGCTTGTGGCCTGATATTTTGTGTAAGTGCTGACTCTTACTGCCAAAAGCAGCACCGAGTGCTGTGTCAGTATCTTTTCTTGTTTAGAGTCCTTCCTAGAGTCTCATGCTGTTGAATTTCAGAAGGTCTCTGAGAAAGGCACAGAGCTGGGGGGCTGGCCTTTTGCTCCAGAATTTGTAAGACAAACAGGGTTTAACCCCACTGTAAATACAGATCAACACATGAAAAAAATCACATTGTGTGAAGGCTTTGTTCATCCTTCAGTGGCTGTGGGAAGGAAGCGCCTGTCTCCTTTCTTCAAAGACCCAGATACTCTATCTTGTGCTTTTCCTTCTCTTGGTAGAAGGAAGACTATAGTACCAGACTATGTGTTACAGATGGATTTCATCCCCTAAAGTCAGGTCTCTTCTGACCATGTCATTCACTCACCAACTTTGTTTCATGTTGTGGTGGAGGTCGTGGTGTTGGGTTTTGGTTGGTCTTGGTTTTGTGTGTTGGGTTTTTTAATTACTGTTATTTGGTGCTTTTGTTTGTTTGGTTTTTAGTTTATTTGGTGGGGATTTTTGTTGTTGTTGTTGCTTGTTTGTTTGTATTGTAATTTTTTTGGTTGGTTGGTTTAGTTTGTTTGGGTTTTCTTTAGTATCTGGTAATAATGTGGACTTCCTTGGCACTCACATCCAAACTTTTTTCCTAAAACCTCAGAGGTTTGTTTAAAGTCTACCCCTTATTTTCTGACCAGTGTGTTTAGCTATTTCTGTTTGCCAGTTCAGGAATGGAAATTTGAAGCTGTTTTAAAGTAGCATAGTCATTTGATTTGCCTCTCTTTCATATTCTAGAATCATAGAATCAGTAAGGTTGGAAAAGATCTCAGAGATCATCAAGTCCAACCTATCACCTAACACCTCCTGACAACTAAACCATGGCTTCAAGTAGAATGGAATAGAATTAACCAGGTTGGAAAAGACCTTTGAGATCATCAGGTCCAACCTGTCACCCAGCACCATCTAATCAACTAAACCATGGCACCAAGCACCCCATCCAGTCCCCTCCTAAGCACCTCCAGTGATGGCGACTCCACCACCTCCCTGGGCAGCACATTCCAATGGCAAATCACTCCTTCTGTGAAGAACTTCCCCCTAACATCCAGCCCAAACCTCCCCTGGCACAGCTTGAGACTGTGTCCTCTTGTTCTGGTGCTGGTTGCCTGGGGGAAAAGACCAACCCCCACCGGGCTACAACTTCCCCTCAGGTAGTTGTAGATGGCAATAAGGTCTCCCCTGAGCCTCCTCTTCTCTGGGGGGATGTAGATCTGCCACAGGAACAATCTGCTCTCTCAGACGTTAAAAGCTAACTTACTGCAGTTTCGCCCTAGAGCTTGAGAGTGTCTGACACTGTCATTAGCTGTGAACACAAGGTGGGGTGTTTATTTGCTGGAGCTGAGAGGTAGTCAAAGAAAAGCCAAACACACACAAACACACACACCAGGCAGTCTTTAATGTGCCAATTTTTATGTGACCATTCTGTATTATTTGTGACCTGAGTTCCACACAGTCCAGAAATGGGAATAGAGCCAATAAGTGCCAAATTCCACTTTAACTTCTAGAGCTTTGGTGGTTTATTTTATTGTAAATTTTTGCCAGTTAAGCTGCATTTCTGTTACCTCTGTGTTGAATTTAGTTCACCTCATGGTATTGCTTCTCCTGGCCTCCCAAGTGCAGGTGGATCAGAAGTTAAAATCAGTTCTCTGAAAATGCATTGCATTCCACTTGTACATACCCTTTACTGTGTGCCCGTTCTCCAAGCTTAGGTGGGATTCATTAAAGCATTCTGGCATCAAAAGTATCCTTGGTAGCTTTTTATCTTCCATGATTTCTTTCTGAGAATTTTATTCTCTGTGCTTTTACTCTCCTTGTAGAAATATCTTGACTGGACTTTCTCTTGGTACCAAGGGATGGCTATGTTCCCCTTTGTCCCCAACAATGAGGAGGAAGAAGAGGAGGAAGAGGAAGAATTAAATGGAACAGAGAAGTCTCAGGATAAAAAATTAAAGGATGCAAACAAGCCAGATCCAGATGTGGCCCGGTATGATGTTGTAAAGGTGAGCACAGACCTGGAACCTTAGGAAAATAGGCTCTACACGGTGGCTGTGTGTACTGTTGAAGTGTCTACTCTCCTGTGTATGCTGTTAAGAACATTCTGAACAAGAATTATAACTCTTCCCTGGCTGTTAGGTGTTATGTTGCTGTCATATTACCAGGAGAGTAATTTTATTGATGTCTAAAAATACAGAGGCTTGACTTGCTTGTTTTCAGTATCATTAAGTATCTCTAACTTCCTCTGGGGAAACTGGCATCAAGCATGCTGGTATCTTATAAGATTTGTTGAAAGGCTGCATGCAGACATGATTTTCAATCTCACTTATTTGAGCTAAAAGTGAAAAGCCCCAGCCATTATTAAAGTGTCTGTATCTGCTTTTGTAAAGCTAAACACGAGCATTCCAGCTTATGCAGCCCAGAAAGCAAACCATATCCTAGGTTGCATCAAAAGGAGTATGGCCCACAGGTTAAGAGAGGTGGGTGATTCTGCCCCTTTACTCTGCTCTTGTGAGACCCCCCCACCTCGAATACTGTGTCCAGTTCTGGAGTCCCCATCATAAGAAGGACATAAAACTCTTGGAGTGAGTCCAGAGGAGGGCCACAAGGATGATCGAAGGACTGGAACAACTCTGCTATGAGGAGAGGCTGAGGGAGCTGGGGTTATTCAGCCTGGAGAAGTCTCCAGGGGGACCTTATAGCTGCCTTCTGACACCTGAAGGGAGCCTACAGGAAAGATGGAGAGGGTCTTTTCATAAGGGTGTCTGGTGACAGGACATGAGGGAATGATTTTAAGCTGAGGGAGAGTAGGTTCAGCCTGGATCTTAGGAAAAAATTCTCACCACGAGGGGGGTGAGACTCTGGAATAGGTTGCCCACAGTCATTGTGGATGCCCCCTCCCTGGAGATGATTAAGGCCAGATCAGCTGAGGCCTTGAGCAAACAAGTCTAGTTGAGAGGTATCCCTGCCCCATGGCAGGGGGGTGGGAGGACATGATCTCTGGAATCCCTTCCAGCCTAAGCCATTCAATGGTTCTATGAAAACTGGTTAGATCTGTACAGTGATACCCTTTTTGTGTTTGACATAAGGAGGCTACTTAGCATTTCTCCAGTTTCATTCTTTGTGATTGCATTTCTCAGATACAGTTACAGCATTTGGAAGGAGTTCCTCACATATATAAGCCTAATTGCACATTTCTGGTATGAGCTCTAAAAGTAGCAACCTTTGTTACCTCACACTCAGCCTCAGTGCAGCTGCTCCAACTCTCTTGCCTGCTGCAATCATTAAAATCTGTGATCACATCACTTAGTTATTGTGCTTGAGCCTGTGTTCAAATGGCTCTTGGTTAAAAGCTTCACTGAGCAAATGAACTGCTCTACTTCATACCTGGTCTTGTTTAGAGGCTTCAGGATTGCAGATGTTTTCTGCGAGGTGACACTGCTCAGGAAGAGTTGTAGATAGAAGACATGATACCAGCTTGTGATTCTAGAAACAGGTATGTGGTTCAGCATAAAGTACTTTAACTTGTTTCAGGTGGCCTGAGCTCAGAAGGTATTTGACATTATATTCTCCACTGTTCCAGTTGTGAAATTGCATTTCATACCTGCTTATGGGATGTTACAATCCAACTACTCCCCATGGTTGGAAAAGGAGTATTTAACCTAGCAGCTGAACGTGGTCAGGTCTAGAACTACCACCTTACCTCACTGAAACTTTTTTAGAGTATCACTACAATGAGTTTGGGTGTTATGAGTTGCCTTTTCTCAGAACTGTGTTCTTAGAAGTAGGAACGCTGTAGCTGTTGTGCTGAGGGACACCGTTTAGCAGCAGGCTTAGTCACGTTGGGTTAATGATTGTACTCTATGTTGTAAAGGTCTTTTCCAGCAGAAACGTTTCTCTGCTTCTGTAACAATGTCACTTGAACTGAAGATTTGTTTCCTGGCACCACCACTGATCACAGTATTCTGCTCTGTGAAACAAAATAGAAATTACATCATCTCTCTGCATCTCTCTCTTCCGACTCCTAAGCTCTGCTCTCTGTTTCTGTCATCTTTCTCTGACATAACAGGTACGGTATCAGACAGTGCTACCTTAGCTGGAGGTGGCACCCAGCCAAAATGATTCAAGGAGCATGAGAACCCTTTTCAGCCACATTAGGTTTTAGTAGCCCTTTGTAGAGAAGATTATTTTCATATTCCCTGTTGCTCACAGTTTTGTACTCTGGAAAACACAAGCATCCAAACCCCACCAGTGGTCTGATGCAGAGAAGTTGTTCAGTCCTTCCTGCTCTCTTGAGCTAACTCTTGCTCATTTGCTAGCCTATGGGCAAATCCACAGGAACTTAGTTCTTTGTTTCCTCACTGGTAATCTCTCTACAGAAGATGTAATTGAATCTGCTTTTGTCTTCCAGATCAGAAAGCAATGGTTAATAATGTAATGGAATTTACTGTTTTTCAGGGACTTTTGAAGACACGGATCCAGCACCGGCTGAGGTACATCCTGGAGGTGGTACAACCTGTTCCAACAGTAGTCCTGGACATACTGCACATCCTCACCCACATAGCAAGGCACTCCTCTGAAGCATGCAGCCAGGTAAATCCCCCATTGTACAGGAGCTCAGGAAAGGTCAAGAAAAGTTTGAAAAAGGGAAGGAAGAGCAGGTAAAGTTAGAGCAAAGAGATCAGGCAGCCGTGTGTGTTCCGCCTGTCGTCTGCACCTCTGCGTAATTGCATACCTTTAGTTATTTGTGCTACCTGCTCTTCCTCTGCAGCTGCTTGACTGTCCTCGCTTGATTGAGACCATTGTCAGGGAATTTCTCCCTACTCAGTGGGATACCCAGGTGGCTGAGCCAGGGTGTCTACTCACCAGCCTCCATGGTGTTCCTTGTGCCACTGCTATGAAGTTCATCAGAGTGTTGGCGTCTGGAGGCCGAAACGCAGCAGCCAGGCTGGTGAGTGAGTCTCAAAAGAGCTCTTCTGATTGCAAAGGCCTTTGTTCTCTTTGTTTTAGTTTCTAAGTAAAGGTAGAGGACTCTGAGCTGAAGCTGAAACAATCATTGTGAAGAAGGTCCATATGTGTGTTTTGAAGGACACAGTTCAGTGATCCTGACCAATAGTGGATGTTTAGATGACACTGCTGTGTGATGCTCTGTGCTCTCCCATGTTCCAGTGATGGCCAGCTTAGGACTAAATAAACTAGAGATTTAATTGCTGTTCTTGTGTTTTGCAACTCTGGTTGACCTTTCCTGCTGTTAATTTGTCCTAATAACTCTAAAGTAATTTGTCAGTTTTTCCAACTCCTCTTACCTACTTCTGGACAGGTTCAGAGATAATAGCCTTTGCTCATCACACTGGTGCTATAAATGCATCCCATCCACCAAAAGCAGCACCCATTCCAGTGCCAGGAGCACCTCTCAGGGGTTTTGGTTCAGCATTGTTAACAGCTCCTAATAAATTGCCATCCAGGAAACTGCCAGCATCAGCTGACCCCTAGCAGTCTGTGCTATGAAATACATAGAGTAATGTGCTGGTAATGGATAGTGGGATATTTAAAGGCTCTAAGTGGTGCTGTGAGCATAATAGAAAATCTCTGAATTTTCCTGTTTCAGGCTTTGTGTACTCCAGGGGGTTCCAAGGCATGCAAAAATTGCTTGCAACGTTCCTGCCACTCAGGCTTTGGTTCTGTTGCACTCTCATATGACTTGTTACAAGCGCTTAAGCGTAGCAGTGGAAGACAATAAGAAGACCAATTCAAACTCACCAATGTAGGAATTCACTTTAGCTACCAACAAAATTCTTCCAACTTCCTCCTCTGGAAGTAAATTTGACTTTCCGCTCTGTTCTGTAGGAGGGGTGTCAGAATTCATAGTTTGATTCATCAACTCCTTTGCTTTCTTGCTGGCGTGCATTGATTTCCCTGCAAGATGTCTCTAAAGCCATTTGAAATTTAAATTATCTATAATATGTCCTTGTGTTAAGAAAAAGACATTATTAGCTCATTTGTTTAGACAGAGCACACACAAGGCATTGTATGTGTGGGAGAGGGAAAGAGAAGCTCTTTTTTATGGTTAAGCAAAAATACCCTGCTGTTGGGGAGGATAAAAACCTATTTCTAGAGAACTGCAAATGAGTCATGTCATGCTTAATTCAATACTAAAATAACTTCAGAACATTTTCAAGGCATCAAAATTCTATAATCTTACAAAAGTAACTGGCAGGAGGTACCCTTTGGATAAAACAAACAAGAGAGTCATGGAAAGCTTTAGCTTGTGGAAACCTCTGTGTGACCTTCCAGAAAGAACACTGGCGTCAAGCCAGTCCTTTGGCATACAGTGTTTTTCCATCAGATACAGTTTTACGTGTAATCCTGACTTAATAGACTTCTATTTATGACTCCATAAGGAAGGATAATTATAGGTTAAAAAAATGAAGCAAAATGCTGCAGAGGGCATCCAAAACACGAGTGTGTGTGGGTGCTACCTCCATCAGGAACGGTTTAGGTGTAGTTGATCTGTGTAAGGAATGGATTAGGTAACACCATGGCATCCCTCCCAGGAAGTCTTCTCCCTTAATAGCCATTGACCGTTTATTGATCCTTTGTAGTGCGCTCCTTAAGACTACAGAGGATACAGACAGATTAGAACAGGGCAGGAGGAGTCTGGAATGAGCTGAACTGAAATCTGCAGTCCTTCTGGTGTGTCGGAGTAATGAGATAATGATGCATGCAGCTGATGTCTCTGAGCCCTTTGTCTGGTTTTGTTGTTCATTCTTTTCTCTTTTGTTTGTTTGTTTTACAGCTGAACCAATTTGGAATGAAAAGCCGGTTAAGTCGATTTATAGCTGAAGACCCACAGGATCTGCTCCTGCCGAGGGAGGAGGCCATCAGGCTGAGCACTGAGGCCTTCCGCTTGTGGGCTGTGGCTGCCGGCTATGGGCAGGCCTGTGACCTCTACAGGTACAGCCCAAAGCTGAAGAAACGAGGGTGGAGGGCACAAGGGAAAACAAATGTCCTGTTCCAGAGGGGCAAGTTTAGGCATCTCTAGGCTCAGCCTTTACTACCTTCAGGGACTCTTACCTCCCTTTTTCTGGCCTCCTACAGTAAAACTCAGTTTCTAAAGGTATTTGTGTTGAGTATTGTCTCTTGACAGGCTGGACAGATGGGCAGAGTCCAAGGGCATGAGATTTAACACATCCAAGTGCTGGGTTTTGCACATTGGCCACAACAACCCCATGCAGTGCTACAGACTGGGGTCAGAGTGGCTGGAGAGCAGCCAGGCAGAGAGGGACCTGGGGGTGCTGGTTGATGGTAGGCTGAACGTGAGCCTGCAGTGTGCCCAGGCAGCCAAGAGGGCCAATGGCATCCTGGCCTGCATCAGGAACAGTGTGGCCAGCAGGAGCAGGGAGGTCATTCTGCCCCTGTACACTGCACTGGTTAGGTCACACCTTGAGTACTGTGTCCAATTCTGGGCCCCTCAGTTTAGGAAGGATGTTGGGAGTGTGTCCAGAGAAGGGCAACAAAGTTGGTGAGGGGCTTGGAACCCAATCCCTGTGAGGAGAGGCTGAGGGAGCTGGGATTGCTTAGCCTGGAGAAGAGGAGACTCAGGGGTGACCTTATTGCTCTCTACAACTACCTGAAGGGGGGTTGTAGACAGGCAGAGGTTGGTCTCTTCTCCCAGGCAAGCAACACCAGAACAAGAGGACACAGTCTCAGGCTGCACCAGGGGAGGTTTGGGCTGGATGTTAGGAAGAAGTTTTACACAGAGAGAGTGATTGCCCATTGGAATGTGCTGCCTGGGGAGGTGGTGGAGTCACCATCACTGGAGGTGTGCAGGAGGAGACTTGATAGGGTGCTTGGTGCCGTGGGTTAGTTGATTAGGTGGTGTTGGGTGATAGGTTGGACGCGATGATCTTGAAGGTCTCTTCCAACCTGGTCTGGTCTGGTCTAGTCTATTCTATTCTATGTTGTTCTTTATCTTCTGTGCTTAAGCATTGATATTTTATTGTTTCTCCTCCATACTATGGGAGATCACCCTAATATTTTAGGGCTGTTTTTTTTCCCCCTTAAAAGTGTGAATAATCTGTGCTTGTGTGACATCAAGGCACATCATTTGCAGCACGCCTGGGATTGAATCTGATGATCTAAAGGCAGGCAGTGGGCAGCAGACGCCAGCATGCACGCTAAGCAAGGCAGGCTGATGCAGACAGACTGCGTGCTGCATCCGCTTTTAGTTCAGTACAAGTTCTTGTGTCTGACCATCAAGGTCTGCACTAAGATAAGTCAGACCTGCCTCAGACTTGAATCATCTCCCTGTAATTGCACTGACCTGGAAGCATGGAGATGGCTTCTGGAGTTCCTCTGAAGAGAAGCAAGAGAGAGACCAGTATTAAGTTTCAGAAGGGGTATTCTCTCTCTGCAACAGCATATTGTGTTCTCTGGCCTAGCGAGGTGTATTGGCTAATAAAGAGCAAAACCTGTATATAGTATTTTGGCACTGTAATGCTGAGAAGAGAGAAACAGAAGATTGCTCAGATTTGCATGTTTGTAACTGTGGATGGTTTGCCTGAAAATTTGAGAACGAGGGAAACAAGAAGACAATAGAAGTAGCCTATCTAAGACAAAATAAAAATGCTTTGAGGCAGAATATTAGGTGGATCCTGTTCAGATGACCCTGGAATGACAATATTCTCCCTTTGTCACCTTTCTTTCCACATCTGTTTATGTTATGTTGGTGGTGGTGATGGTTCTCATAATCTTGTATTAGCAGTCTTTAGAAACATGTGAGGGGAGGGTGCCAAAAAGGTAGACCAGATTCTTCCAGTGGTGTGAAGTGGAACTACATGAAGCAATGGGGACAAATGGAAACACAGAAAATTATACTGAAGCATAGAATTGGGGATTTTTGCTGTGAAGGCAACAAAAGCCTGGAGCAGATCACATGGAAAGATTGTGGATTCTCCATCCTTGAGGATATTCAAAATCCAACTGGCATGTTCCTGAGCATGCTTGTTCTAGCAGACCTGGCTTGAGCCAGGGAGTCGAGCTATAGATCATCTCCAGAGACCCTTTCCAACCTCATCTATTCTGTCATTCATGCTCTAGGGATCTTTACCCTGTGCTGGTGAGGATACTGCAGTCCCTGCCTGACCTGCTCAGCACTTGCCATGGAAAGAGCCCAGTGATGGAGCTGTCTGTCCAGCGAGCGGTGGCAGTAGTGACTCTGCTGACACATGTGACACAGACAGCTGGCTATGCGGTGGAGCTGCAGGCCAAGCTGAACAGGTAGGCCTGCTCTGTCATTAGTTGTTGTCTCTGAGTAGTTGGCATCCTGACTTCCCTCTTTTTGGTTTGGAGACCTGTCCACTTCTTTCATTTTTCCTTTATTTTGCATGGTTTGCTGTCTCACGTGTGAATCCCTGCATGGTGAGGCTGTATTCCCTCTGACACAAGTCAGCATCAGTGTTGAGTCAGATAGCTGTGTGCCTGCTTGGCTGGTGAAAGGCAGGAGCCAAAATGTGCATTCAGCTATGGGGCAGAAGGACAGTGTTAGCCAAATGCCCTGATGAAAAGAGCTGGGATGTTCCTTTGACCTTCTCTTTGGGAAAAGTGTAGTAACCTTCTTGAGTTTAGGAGGAAAGAAACTATCTGCAGAAGCCAAGATGTGTGATCAAGAGGCTGTTTGTTTTGGTCGACAATGATGTTAAACTAGGGAGGGGTAGATTTATATTGGACATGAGGAAGAAGCTATTTACTATGAGTGTGGTGGAACTCTGGAACAGGTTACCTGGGGAGGTGGTGGAAGCCCCATCCCTAGAGACATTCAAGGTCAGGCTTGATGGGGCTCTGAGCAACTTAATTCAGTTGGGGAAGTCCCTGCTTGCCGCCTGGGGGTTGGACTAGGTGACCTCTAGATGTCCCTTCCAACCCAGTGTGTTCTGTGATTCCATGGTTTACTGAAGACAGAGATACTTTTTCTGGTGAAAAGCAAGAAACTCTTTAGCTAAAGCTGGGTGCTGAGGTAGCATGTCTGGTGAAATTAGAGCATAGCTCAAGGACAGAGTAGTGCAGGTCACAAAAATGCAGCTTTCAGAAGCAGATTGTACATTTATCCTTTCTGTCCAAATTGGTTTGGTCTGGCCTTTGGGACTGTGCAAAGACTTTTTCCCCTAGAGACTGTTATCAGGTATTGCTTTCCAGACTACATGTAATTAGAAATCTTGCCCTTAAAAAGGATGATTTAGAGAGAGAAATGTTTCTGAGACACATTTACTATCCTGTGTCATTCTTCCATTGTGTTTCAGTAATAGCTCAGAAGATGGTGAGCAGATTCCACCTCCTCCAGTAGCATGGAATCAAGTGTCAGGCCTACAGCCCTTCCTTGAGACCAGTCTGAAAAAATTCCTCCAAGAGATATCACATACAGAAACTTGGCACACTCTCCAGCCTCTGACCACAACCTATGTGATCTACTTGGGAGTTTATTACAGTGCTTGCAGCCAACAGGTAAGGCCTGAAAATACAGGTTGTCTTTTCATCTCACCATCATCAGCTCTGAAAACCTGAATTTGCAGTAATGAAGAAGGCAGCTGCTGAGGCTTCTAGCTGAGGACTAGATTTTGTTTGTGGCTTTGTGGTAGGTTGAAAAATTCCCCTCATCATTAAATTAGCCAGCCCAGCCCAGCTGGAAGCAAATGAAAGCTGTGTTTACAGGCAAAACTATGATCTACAATGAAGTGCAATGAATAGGTACAAAATATACAGTGTTTACAATATCTGCAGGTATTTACAGCTACTAAACAGCACAGGAACCCCCCTGGCCAAACACCAGGGGGAGCTCATAGCTTCTCCCCTCTCTGCTTCTCTCTCTACCCACCTGTACACAAAAGGGACAGGAGAAAAGAGAGCAGAGAGGACTTGTTAATGCCAGTCACAAAAAGGCAGTGCAGCCAAGGTCAGTAAAGCCAGGAGAAGCATCAGCCAGGGCCGAAGAAGCGAAAAAAGAAAGATGGTTTTGCAAACTAAATCTTAATGGTAGGTACCTCTCCACTGGGATTGTTTAGAACTGTCATCATTTTCCTTTTTACACCCAGTAGAGATTTATTTACATTCTGCCACTTTCTGTTCAAGATCTGTGGAAAATTTTAAAGGCATAGCCTAAAACTGCCACAGGCTTTTGCCGAGACTGCTTGCGGTTTAGGGTCAGTTAAGACTGCTGATCCTTCACATTAGCAGTGCCAAATATCACTGCCTTCTTTTCTTGTTCTTTGTTCAGCTGGGCTCAGAGTCTTTGTCAAGGTATGCAGCACTGCTGTGTGTTCTGATTTGCTGCAGAGATCCTAAGCTTGAAGCAAATATGGATCCATAGATTCGTAGAATGTTTTGGGTTGGAAGGGACCTTAAAGATTATCTAGTTCCAACTCCCCTGCCATGGGGAGGGACACCTTCCACTAGACCAGGCTGCTTAAGGCCTCATCCAACTGGGCCTTGAAGACCTCTAGGGAGGTGACATCCACAACCTCCCTGGGCAACCCGTTCCAGTGTCTTACCACCCTCGCTGTAAAGAATTTCTTCCTGATATCCAGTCTAAATCTCCCCTCTTCCAGCTTAAAGCCATTACCCAGCGTCCTGTCACCACAAGCCCATGTAAAAACTCCCTCCCAAGCTCTCCTGTAGCCCCCTTGACCTAAATTAGTTTGGCAGTCTTTTCTCCTTGTGGGCTAAATCAAGTTGCACTTTTTTTTGCATTTGCTGTGGTCTGAGAGCTTACATGTGGACAGCTACACTGCAGTGATCTGGTTGGAAGTTTGAGTGTTGAGGGTCATGCTATATGAACTTTGGACAGGCAAAGATAAAGATCAATTTATTTCCTGCCCCACTGACATTCAAGGTCAATTCTGCAACCCAGTTAGAGTTGTAGTATGTCACCATTTTTGAAGTGAGTTTTCTGAAGGTGAGACATCCTTGTGTCTTATACTTGAGTAACCTTAAAGATTCATGTTCTAAAGATAAATGCAATTTTCCCCTTTGCTGCCCAACTGACATGCCCGAGTTCTGACCTGAGAGAGCTGTCTTCAAGGTGTGAGGATAATTTAATGGCTGAAATTATTCACAGTTCTGCAGCTCCTCTGAAACTTGCTCAGAGCAGCTGAGTTTGTTACTTGTGGCTGGGGTAGAAAGAGACAGTACCTTTCAAAGACATCTTCAGTGCCATGGGGTAGGTAGTACCTTTTGCATGCTGTCTTTGAGTCCTGAGCCTTAGTGAGCCAGTAAAACCAAATGGTAATATTCCTTTTTAGCCTTCATAGATATCCAAGAGGAGTGGATGACAAAATAATGTCATCAATATAAGTCCTTTAAAAGAAGGCCAATGGCATCCTGGCCTGTATCAGGAACAGTGTGGCTAGCAGGGGCTGTGCCCCTGTACTCAGCTCTGGTTAGGCCACACCTTGAGTCCTGTGTCCAGTTCTGGGCCCCTCAGTTTAGGAAAGATGTTGAGTTGCTGGAACGTGTCCAGAGAAGGGCAACAAAGCTGGGAAGGGCTTTGGAGCAGAAGCTGTGAGGAGAGGCTGAGGGATCTGGGGTTGCTTAGCCTGGAGAAGAGGAGGCTCAGGGGAGATCTTCTTGCTGTCTACAACTACCTGAAGGGAGGTTGTAGTCAGGTGGGGGTTGGTGTCCTCTCCCGGACAACCAGCACCAGAACAAGAGGACACAGTCTCAAGCTGCACCAGGGGAGGTTTAGGCTGGATGTTAAGAAGAAGTTCATCATAGAAAGAGAGATTGGCCATTGGAATGTGCTGCCCAGGGAGGTGGTGGAGTCACCATCACTGGAGGTGTTTAAGAAGAGACTGGATGGGGCACTATGTGCCATGGTTTAGTTGATTAGATGGTGTTGGGCGATAGGTTGGACTCGATGATCTCGAAGGCCTTTTCCAACCTGGTTAAATCCGTATTCTGTATGAAATTATTTGGTTTTTTCTCCACTTAAAAATAAGTTTGCTCATCTGCCTGTGGTTAGCTAGTCTGATGTAAAACATAAAAAAATTGCATCTGTCATGTTTGAATGGACCAGTGTAAGCATGATCAACTTCTATAGTAACTAGATTAGTGTATGCCTGGACCTTCGTGAAATGTTTTTGTCAGACTACTAGGAACTGAGGTTAACATCTTAATGTAGATTTTAGTGATTTCTGGAGGGGGATTGCACTTGGGGGAAAACTAGATTTTTATGTTGTGGAAATGGGTATTTCTGTATCCTAAATCAACATTCTAAGGAAAGGGAAAACAAAGCATGGAAATTTTCCAGCATTCCCTTCAGCCTCAGATATCGCTTACTAGGGTTGGAAGAATTCAGATGGCTCTCTAAAAGCCACAGATCTTTCCTCCATGCAGCGTTCATCCATGATCATACTTTGATGGGTAGGTCAATCCCACTTCATAAAGCTGGCTTCTTTTTTTGTTTTTTTCTTAGTGGTTTGGCTGGGTCTTTTTTGAGACCCTGCTGGTGCCACATCACTACTCAAGGTAGCCATGATCACCTTTATGTCATCTGCAAGTGAAATGGAAAGATCATCCCATAGGTAGAATCACAGAAGCATTCAGGTTGGAAAAGACCCTCAGGATCACCAAGTCCAACCCGGAATCCTACTCTACGAAGTTCACCACTAAACCATTTCCCCAAGCACCATATCCAAATGACTTTTAAACACATCCTGGGTTGGTGACTCAACCACCTCCCTGGGCAGCCTCCCTGGGCAGTCTGAGTGCCTGACCACTCTTGCTGTGAAAAACTCTTCCCAATGTTCAGTCTAAACCTACCCAGTTGTAGCTTGAGGCTGTTCCCTCGTGTTCTAATCACCTGTGAGAAGAGACCAGCACCAGCCTCTCCACAATGTCCTATCAGGTAGTTGTAGAGAGCAATGAAGTCTCTCTCTCTCTTACAGAAAAAGCACATCATGAAATTAGCTCAAACAGGACCAAAAGGGTCATTGCCAAGGATTGTGTCAAAATTAACACCAAAAAGCCCCCAACAATTTCTGCCCAAAGCAACAGCAGAGTTAAAGTTCCAGCACTACCGCTGAAGAACACTTGGAGGCATTTCCCTCCAGAGGACCTTGAAACTTATATCCCAACACTTAATTCTTCTAACAGTAAGGAGATCCTCAGGGCAAAAGAATGCCCTGATGGTTGTTTTGCTCACCATTGAATACTGAAAAGAACTAATACTAGAGAATCTGGGTCCTGATCCACCAGGAACTTGAATTATGGGGAGGAATTCTGTGGAAACTGACTTACCTTTTGGACAATGCAACCCAAGACCTGTAGAGCCAGTGTCCTCTGTTGGATAACTTGGCTGCGAGACAAATGAAAGAGCTCTTGGAGAGAATAACCAGCCCTCTCTGCTTCTTCTCCATAGTATGAGGTGAGGGCTTTAGCCACTTAGGGCAAGTTTCTGTTTAGGGCATCTTGATTCTGGGGATCCCATGCCTTACTTCCAGACAACTAAGACATTTCTGTGATGCGTTTTAGTCCCTGGATGTGAGAACACCTTGCAGTGCCACATCTCAGCTTCCCCACTACCAGCAGTGAGGCCAACTCTAACCTAGAGCAAGACCACTATGTAAATGGTGTGGTCTGACAAACATCTAATAAACACAGTGAAAGCAATTAAATCAGTGCTATCATTTTGGCCTCACTGCCATGCCTTTGTTCACCATATTTTTCTGTCTTTCTCCATGTCTTCTGCAGCCATCAGTCAATCCAGTTGACTGCTTAGAGGAACTGGAGCGTCTGACGTCTGAGGTGCTGCAGCCCCTTCTCAGCCAGCCAGCCATACACAGCATGTGGGACTTGCTCAGGTAAAACCATTTCACTGCTAGAAGTTAAGGGAACCTCATTGCTTTACTGTATCGTGTGGCAGTTTCCCCCCTTCTGTTTCTTCCCCTGTACGTATGTGCTCCATATGTGTGTGAATTGAAGTGCAGTAGTAGGGCTGTACCCTGCTTTGTCCTC
The DNA here is from genome assembly GCF_026170545.1 of Melanerpes formicivorus. Classification (NCBI taxonomy): domain Eukaryota; kingdom Metazoa; phylum Chordata; class Aves; order Piciformes; family Picidae; genus Melanerpes; species Melanerpes formicivorus. The sequence continues at coordinate 1,071,682 of NW_027142410.1, forward strand.
TCACCTCTTGCAGCAAAAAGCATGATGGCCACAGAGCTTCTCCAGTTCCTCCTTCCCCACTGGTGCTGCCACAGGGTCTGCATCTCTGCCCTTCCATGCAGCTGTGTTTTTCATATCAATTTCAGGCTGCTTTCAGTCACTCTTGGGTTTGAGTTTTCTTCAGTTTCACTGTTTGTTTGGGTTCTTTTGTTTGTTTTTGTTTTGTTAGTAGCATCAGTTATTCCTCTTACTCCCCTGTTTCATGGGGGGGAGGTGAGTGTGTGTGCATGTACCATTCATGTGTTCTGTGGGATGCTGTTTCATAAAATTTCAACTAGACTCGTGTGTAAGCTCCCACAGAGCTTCATTAAAACTTTGTGAGCCCCTGCAAGAAAGTGAAAGACCAGATACTAAACTGTTCTTTCAGACATTTGGATAACATCAGCTTTGTCTCTGACTCTGGGAATTGTTAAATACTACAGAGATTCTGTCTTTCTGCTGTAAAGGGAGCCTCCCTACTAACTTGTAATAGTCCTCAGGAAAGGGGAAGCCTAAACTGCCTAACTAGGAGTCAGAGAAACATCTGGCTGCTTCTGAGAACATCTGATACAAGGGGCACTTGGGGTCTTTGGGTTTAAGTCATATTTGAACAATTAACAAGAAGTTGCCCTGTGTTCTGTCATGACTGAGAAGAGAGGTCTGAAACTTCTTGCATCAAATCATCTTAACACAAGGGCACTGATTAGATCCTTTCCTGCCTGCTCTTGAGATCTGAAAACAATGGGTTTGGTCAGGCTGTAGAAGCCCATCAGTAAGAGCTCTCCTAGGCTGTTCTTAACACTGGCTGGCAAAAATGAAAAGCCAGCTAATCTCTGCCATAGCATTTTGACAGCCTTGTCTAAGTGCTCTGAGCAGATTAGGGCCAGGACTTCAGGGCACTTTATGAGCCCCAGATGGGTTCATGCACCTCCTGCATGATAATGCCAGTGAGGAGCAGCGATGCATGGACAGAATTAGTTCTCTGCCACAGAGTAGTGGTGTGTTAGTCTTTGACAGGATTTGCCCCATTGCCCTGTTACTGTTCAAAGTGGTTATGGTCACTCTTCTTGCAGTGGTTCTGCCTGTACAGACATTGTCTAGTGTGGGCTGTGCAAGCACAGCTGGTCTAAAAAGTCCTGGTTCTGCCGATGGAGAGTGAGCACCCGTACCAAGAACAGTCTTGCAGGGTCATGTTCATGCACATTAAAGCCAAGGTCTTTCTGAAGAGATTTTTAAATCAGGCACTTCATGAGGACATGAGGGGCAGCATTTGGCAGGGTCAATTTTTGGCTTTGCCTGCCAGTTCCTTACTGGGATGTCTTGAGTAGGTCGGCAGCTTCATTAGCCTGGCTTGTGTGTGTCTGGGGGCAAAGAGGGGTTTTGTTTGCTTGCTTTTTTTAGACCAAAAGCCCAAAGCTTTCAGGTGTTTGCTGTCAGAGATGCGTCACTGCATCGATATTTCTGCACATCATGAACAATTTAGCTAAAGATTAGAATTCATGGCAGCTCTCTGGCATTAGCTTCTGTGGCAGTAGTGCTTAGCTAACTAACTGTGTGTAACTGTGCTTCCACAGTCCTTGGGGCATTTATTTTACCATAATGCATGGCACAGCTCAGATAGCAATGCTCCTATGAGATAATTCTTCAGCAGTATGAGTGCTTTTGACCTGACCCCTCTCTCTTTTTCTGTTCACACAGGCCATGTTCTGCTTTGTGCAACCCTCTCTCCTGTTCCCCAGCACCGGAATCTGTTTCCAGCATTGCATCTCTGAGTTGCACTGGAGGCAAACCTCCTTTGAGCCTGGTTGGCTCCAAGTCACCTTTCCCCTTCCTCACTGCTCTCCTATTTCTCATCAATAGCATCACTCACATTCACAAGGGCCTGACCTGCAAGGTGAGAAAAGACTTCTTCACTGTAAGTTCTAAATGAATGATGATACATTTGAGAGGGAAGTTAGTATCTGTATCTTCCCAAGCTTAAGATTATGTTTCCAGTAGGACTGTTGATTGATTAGTTGATTAGATAGTGTTGGATGATAGGTTGGACTCGATGATCTCAAAGGTCATTTCTGGTCTGGTCTGGTCTAGTCTATTCTATTCTACTCTATTGGAATTGTGTGCTTTTGTTGTAAGAATATCATAGTATCAGTCAGGGTTGGAAGGGACCACAAGGAGCATCTAGTTCCAACCCCCCTGCAATGGCCAGGGGCACCCCACACTAGATCTGGCTGGCCACAGCCTCATCCAGCCTGGGCTTAAACACCTCCAGGGACAGGGCCCCAACCACCTCCCTGGACAACCCATTCCAGGGCTTCACCACTCTCATGGGGAAGAACTTCCTCCTCACATCTAGCCTGAATCTCCCCACCTCCAGCTTCATTCCATTCCCCCTAGTCCTATCACTACCTGAGATCCTAAGCAGTCCCTCCCCAGCCTTCCTGTAGCCCCCTTCAGATACTGGAAGGCCACAATGAGGTCACCTCGGAGCCTTCTCTTCTGCAGACTGAACAGCCCCAACTCCTTCAGTCTGTCCTCATAGGAGAGGTGCTCCAGCCCTCTGATCATCCTTGTGGCCCTTCTCTGGACACCTTCTAGCACCTCCACATCCCTCTTGTAATAGGGGCTCCTGAACTGGACACAGTACTGCAGGTGGGGTCTCACCAGGGCTGAGTAGAGGGGGAGGATCACCTCCCTCGACCTGCTGGCCACACTTCTCCTGATGCAGCCCAGGATCTGATTGGCTTTGTGGGCTGCAAGTGCACACTGAGAGCTCATGTTGAGCTTCTTGTCCACCAGCACCCCCAAGTCTCTCTCCTCAGGGCTGCTTTCCAGCCAGTCACTGCCCAGCCTGGATTTGTGCCTGGGATTGCCTCGACCCAGATGCAGGACCCTGCACTTGGTCTTGTTGAACCTCATGAGGTTGGCTTGTGCCCACCTCTCCAGCCTGTCAAGGTCCCTCTGGATGGCCTCCCTTCCCTCCAGCATGTCTGCTGCACCACACAGCTTGGTATCATCAGCAAACTTGCTGAAGGTGCAAGTTCTGTAGAGAGAAACCCCCCAATTCCCAGAACAGGTGGGATGAGGATGTGAAAAATATCTTCTGTCATTGAATTCCAATATCCAGTTGACATTGAGAAGCTGGACTTAGCAGAACAGGTGATAAATGATGATGTCATTTAAAAAGGATGGACTTCTAAAGAATGCTGAGAAGGGTTTAATTGGGGTTTGGTCTTAGATGATATTTGGAGGTCCTTTTCAACCAAAACCATTTTCTGATTCTAAATAACTGATTTTTGGCTAAGCAAAAAACCAAACAGTGTCAGAGAAGGAAAGGGATGCTTGAAGTTTATATGTCAAAGAAAACCAGGATACAATTATACAAGAGGATGAGTGCTACAGACTGGAGAAGTGTTTTCTGCCTGTGGTGGTGATGAATTTTTAGAAGGAGAGAGTCATGGAAGTTTGTAAACTCTGAAGAGGAAATGGCAGAGCCCTAGAGAGCGAGAGTGCTAGGCATATGCTTTCTCAAAGCCTTCCTTCCTCACTCTGTGCTGACTGGTTACTGACAGGAATGTCTGGCCAGCTGAGAGAAAAACATCTTAAGTCACTGGCCAGACTTCTGCCTCACAAAGCACTGTGGAAAATGCAGGCAGTGACTTGGCTACCTGTAGTGGTCCCCATGGGTGCAGGTGAGCCCTGATGCAGGAAAGCAGATGTTTATCAGGCTATCTGAAACTACCCTTTTAGGAGTAGCTGACAGGAATTCCCATGTGAGAAGGCAGCGGGGTAGGCCTTGGAAAGGGCCATGTTTTCCTTTCCTCTGGTTGCTAATGGTCTCCTCTGCTGATTCCTTTATAGTACAGCTCTGTGCTGGGCTCCAGCGGCTTGAAGGATTATCTGCATCAGAGCTGGCAGACGGGACCTCCCTCTGTGACTCCTTCATCTGCGTGGATCCTGCGCCATGAGTACCATCTGCAGTACTTTGTGTTAGCGCTGGCTCGGAGGACGGTATGGCTGTTTGTCCTTCCATTGCTTTCACCTGAGGGGCTGGCTTCACCCTGGCCTTTCCATCTCAGTGTGTCAGGCTGGCAACTGCTCCTTGCATCCATGTTGTTTTTTATATCTGACTTAGGTCTGGTGATTCTTCAGCTGTCTGTCCTACCCCGTTAGCAGATAATGTTTTTGCAGTCACTGGTGTGAGGATTTGGATTCAAACTACTTTGGGTGGCAGACTGGTAGTTTTGCCTGTCTTTGGGCTGGAGTGAGAACGAAGTTTTCACACCTGTGCTTCTGAAAAAGATGTCTGGCTATCTAAGAGAGTCAGGGGAGGCAGAAAGATCTTGGTGTGAATGCTTGAGAGTCCTTGCAGTCTGCCTCAGTCTCTCAGTTTCAGCTGAGCTCTCTTGACCCTGCTGTCCTTCTTGACTGCCGTGTTGACAAGTGGCACGGTGCTTTTCTCTCTTGTTTTGTTTCCTGTACAGGCAGCCACTTGTCCGGATGACGCCCAGCATGCCTCACTCCATCACTCTGTTGCCATGGCATTGCTAAGCCGTCTGTTGCCAGGGAGTGAGCATCTGGCTTACGAGGTCCTCCTGGATCTTGCCTTTAACCCAGAGTTTCTTCCGTAAGCTTTGCGTTCCTTCCCTTCTGTAGCCCGGTGCATGCGGGAACTCGGGGAATGGAGCAGGCCCCTGTTGGCACTGCCTTTCCTCACCAGCTTGGGCCTTTGGTAGGGCCTGTCTTCAAATCTGAGTTACTCCTTGGTGTATTCTGCAGTCACAGAGCCTTCTAATCAGACCAGCAGATCTGTGGCTGCAGATTTCTCTCTGTGTGCCGATGATGAGAATTGTAACTGGTTTCTTTTGATCTCCCCTGTGGTAAGAGTTCATAGAATAATAGTATCATAGAATCAGTGAGGTTGGAAAAGACCTCAAAGATCATCAACTCCAACCTGTCACCCAACACCTCTTGACTACTAAACCATGGTACCGAGTGCCATGTCCAGTCCCCTCTTGAACACCACCAGGGATGGCCTGGGCAGCACATTCCAATGGCCAATCACCCTTTCTGTGAAGTACTTCTTCCTAACCTCCAGCCTAAACTTCTCCTGGTGCAGTTGGAGTCTGTGTCCTCTTGTTCTGGTGCTGGTTGCCTGGGAGAAGAGACCAACCTGATCAAATCTGCTGTCCTGAGAGTCTTGAGTCTAGAAAATACATAGGCATTTGACATGGCCTGAAAAGCTTATTAAGTCCTCCTTAAACTTGTATAATAATTCCCTTATTATACAAGGTCTTACACAAAGTTTTTGCTGATTTGACAACTGTGATGTCTTCTACCTTGCACTGGAAGAAATAATGAACATCTCAAATGAGAAGCCTCCCATGTTTGGCCATGAGAATGGCAGCAGTTTATTTTGCTCATCACAGTCTCTTTAGAAATAAGCCATGGTGCATCCCAGTAGAAGGCTGGACCAGGGTGCTACAAGAAGATACTCTAGTTTTCCAGAGAAAAGGGAAGTTTGCATGAATTGGTTTGTTTGAGTGGGTGGGGTTTGGGGTTTGTTTGATTATTTTTTTTGTCTGGTGGTTGGTTTTGGTTTGGGGTTGGTTTGTTTTTTAACAAATGCTTGCTACAGAGATACTATTTGGTATCATGCTTGTCAAGCAGTCTGAGACCAGGGTCAGTTTCTGGTCTGAGATCATGGCACATGGCTTTGACAAACACCCATGCTCTTAATTTCCAAATCCCAGTCTGTGTAGTTCCCCTGCCCTTCCTGCCAGCTGCAAAGCTGCTATTTAGAGAATTATCTTACTGCTTCATGTAGGCCTTACATGATATGCAATGTTTCATCTCAGCACCCTGACAGCTGGTGTGGCAAGTAGAGTGCCTCTCTGGACAAGGGGCTGCAGCCTCCACATCAGACTGCTGGCATTGTGTGGTGGTTTTTCATGGCCAGTCCTTCATGTTGTTAGCTCCAAATGCAGTTCATGGTATTCCCTGTAAATACCTAGAGAGCAGATGTTTTACAGGCACTCAGTGTTACCATAACCAAATACTGCAGGAGGTGTTACGAGTCCTGTGCATAATATCCTACTGCCCTTGATCCAGGAAGGTTGTAGAGTTGCTTAGCCTGGAGAAGTGGAGGCTCAGAGGAGACCTTATTGCTCTTACAACTACCTGAAGGGAGGTCGTAGGCAGGCGGGAGCTGGTCTCTTCTCCCAGGCAACCAGCACCAGAACAAGAGGACACAGTCTCAAGCTGTGCCAGGGGAGGTTCAGACTGGATGTTAGGAAGAAATTCTACACAGAGAGAGTGATTGGCCATTGGAATGTGCAGCCCAGGGAGGTGGTGGAGTCACCATCACTGGAGGTGTTCAGGAGGAGACTTGATGGGGTGCTTGGTTGCGTGGTTTAGTTGATTAGGTGGTGTTGGATGATGGGTTGGACACGATGATCTTGAAGGTCTCTTCCAACCTGGTCTGGTCTGGTCTGGTCTGGTCTGGTCTATTCTGTTCTAGTTCTATTCTTTGGCATTTTGCAGTTTCTGTGTCTCTTAAACTGATGTGTCTTTTATCTTTCAGCGAAGGGAAAGTTGGGGGGCCAGAAGCAGCTGACTTCTCTGACATCCTGCATCTGGGTACCAGTGCCAAACTGGCACAGCCTGGCTCTGCAGCAGCGTGTTTTCCAAAGGCTACTCGTGGTGCCCTGCTGAGAGAATCGTACCAGAGCCTGCCTTCCATCCGCTCCTGCTACCTCTCTCATTTTGTCCGCTTGCAGCCTACCCTTGCACGCTCCCAAGCATCTTACCGAGGACAGAATTACCTCATCCAGTCCCTGCTGCTTCCTGAGGTCAGAGGGCCCATCCTGCCTTCAGACTGGCCATTCTTCCCTCTTATCAGCCTCTACAACAAAGTGACTAACGCAGAGACACGTGGGGCTGTACTGAACTCTCTCCCACTTGATCTTGTCGACACTGTGACCTGGAACCTGCAGTGGGTCTTGCTGCTAGAAACCTGGCGTGCTAAAACCCTCCAGAGCATCCCTGCTGCTGCCAAGCTTGCACGGCTTATGTGTGTCTTCCTCACGGGCAGCGACCTCTTTCTGGAAGCCCCAATCCACCGTTACACAGCTGCCCTTCTCTCTGTGTACTGCCAGCCCAAGGCATTGGACTCCCTGAACTTGGATGCTCCTGTCCCTGGTTTGGCATCTTTCCACGATCTCTACATAAGTCTGCTGGAGCAGTTTGAAGGTGTCTCCTTTGGAGATCCGCTCTTTGGAGCCTTTGTTCTTCTACCTCTACAGAAGCGTTTCAGCGTTCACCTGCGTCTCGCTCTTTTTGGGGAGCACACAAGTATCCTGCAAGCACTGGGAGTGCCCCTCCAGCAGGTAATCTTGTTTGTGGTAGCTGCCTGTCACTTCATATTCCTGAATCACTGGGCTCTTGCCTGTGTCTATCCACTGTGGATTTGGGCATCTTCCCAGGACTTCCCCTTATTCCTCATCCTTCCTTGTCCAGTAGACTCATCATACTTCCTTAGAAACTTTTCATTCTCTCTGAAGACAAAGTCCAATGTGTGGAATGTAAAATGGAATAGGAATGGAGAGCAATGTTCTGTTGATGGATTTCAAGGTCTGAGGAACAGTCCAGCTCACAGAATGAAAGAATTAACGAGGTTGGAAAGGACCTCTGAGATCATCATGTCCAACCTATTACCCTAAGACCATCTAATCAACTAAACCATAGAATCATAGAATCAGTAAGATTGGAAAAGACCTCAGAGATCATCAAGTCCAACCTAATACCTAACACCTCTTGACTAACTAAACCATGGTTTCAAGTAGAATAAAAACCAAACCAGGTTGGAAGAGACCTTCAAGATCATTGCGTCCAACCCATCAACCAATCCAACCCACCCAAACAGCTAACCCATGGCACCAAGCACCCTATCAAGTCTCCTCCTGAACACCTCCAGTGATGGTGACTCCACCACCTCCCTGGGCAGCCCATTCCAATGGGCAATCACTCTCTCTGTATAGAACTTCTTCCTAATATCGAACCTGACCCTCCCCTGACGCAGCCTGAGACTGTGTCCTCTTGTTCTGGTACTGGCTGCCTGGGAGAAGAGACCAACCTCTGCCTGTCTACAACCTCTCTTCAGGTAGTTGTAGAGAGTGATAAGGTCACCCCTGAGCCTCCTCCTCTCCAGGCTAAGCAGCCCCAGCTCCCTCAGCCTCTCCTCATAGGGATTGTGTTCCAAACCCCTCACCAACTTTGTTGCTCTTCTCTGGACTCGTTCCAGCAAGTCAACCTCCTTCCTAAACTGAGGGGCCCTAAGTGCCACATCCAGCCTTTTTTTAAACATCTCCAGGGACAGTGACTCCACCACCTCCTTGGGCAGCCCATTCCAATGGACAGGCTCCAGTTGGTGTAAGCCCTTGTCACAAAATCATTTGCAGAAACCTGGTGAACTTTGTTTTGAGAGCAGATAGTGTTTATGTGGAGGGCAGGAGCTGTGAAATTGTTCAGTCTTCAGTGGAAACTGCCTCACAGCCTGCTTGGTAGGTGGAGAACTTCTAATTTGTAGCCTGTATGTATGAAGGGCTGGCTTGCAGGCCATATTCTTCTGCCAGTTCTGCCATGTTATCATAGTATCATAGTATCAGTCAGGGTTGGAAGGGACCACAAGGAGCATCTAGTTCCAACCCCCCTGCCATGGGCAGGGACACCCCACACTAGATCAGGCTGGACAGAGCCTCATCCAGCCTGGGCTTAAACACCCCCAGGGACAGGGCCTCAACCATCTCCCTGGACAACCCATTCCAGGGTTTCACGACTCTCATGGGGAAGAACCTCCTCCTCACATCTAGCCTGAATCTCCCCACCTCCAGCTTCATTCCATTCCCCCTAGTCCTATCACTACCTGAGATCCTGAGAAGTCCCTCCCCAGCCTTCCTGTAGGCCCCCTTCAGATACTGGAAGGCCACAATGAGGTCACCTCAGAGCCTTCTCTTCTCCACACTGAACAGCCCCAACTCCTTCTGTCTGTCTTCACAGGAGAGGTGCTCCAGCCCTCTGATCATCCTCGTGGCCCTTCTCTGGACACCTTCCAGCACCTCCACATCCCTCTTGTCATAGGGATGTTCTTCTGCCTTTCCTTTAAGTCTTTTCTTACCGTGGTGAGAACCTTTTCCTTGCCCTGTGTATGAACAGTCATTTTCCCCCTTAACCATGTTTCCACATTCAGTTTTGCTTGGTAACTCAGCAAGCAAATTTGATCTGCTGAGCACAAGGTTGCATTTATTTTGAACGAGCAGAGCACAAGAGACAGAATTTAGCTGGCTTCAAGCTCTGTGTCAGTTGACAAACCATGGCTGATCTCGCTTCAAGTTTGCTAATACAAAGAGAACCTTTTAAAAGATTTGTTTCCAAACAACATGGAACTAGCAGTTTGTGTGATCAGTTCTCTCCACTGCGTAGTTGCAGGGCTTTTGTTCTGTGGATAGGTTGCACCCTGTGACAGGACAAGTGGTAATGGATGTAAACGACAGCACAGGAGGTTCCACCTCAACGTGAGGAGGAACTTCTGCACTGTGAGGGTCACAGAGCACTGGAATAGGCTTCCCAGAGAGGTTGTGGAGTCTCCTTCTCTAGAGACTTTCAAGACCCATCTGGCTGCATTTCTGTGTAACCTGTGCTAGGTTCTATGGTCCTGCTCTGGCAGGGGGGCTGGACTCGATGATCTTTGGAGGTCTCTTCCAACCCCTAACATCCTGTGAGCCTGTGGTTATGGCCATATGAGCCTTTGTCTCTTAAGCTAGGGAAGCCAAGATACTCTCACCTGCGTTGTATGGTAAGCTCTCTGTTTTACTGATGCTCCCAGTAGCCCTTCTCTGTCTCTATGTTCTACTCACATATGCAGGAACAGAGCTGAACAGCATGTTCCAGATGAAAGCCTTGGTTCCACATCATGTGTTTTGATCCCTCAGTACCATCAGAAATTGTGGCATAGATTACAGTGGAGAACAGGCTGGACATAGGAAACACTTCTACACTGAAAGGGTTGTCAGGTAGTGGAACAGACTGCCCAGGGAATCATCATCCCTGGAGCTATTCAACAAATGTGTAGATGTGGTGCCTGAGGACGTGGTTTAGCAGCTGGCTGGTTAGCATTAGCTTAATGGTTGGGCTCAATGATCTTAAAGGTCTTTTCCAGCCTAAACTATTCTGTGATTTCAAAGCAGCTTGTTTTTCACGTGCTTGGAACGTTTTTAAGTGCCAAGTACTTTGAACAATGTTTACATTGCCCTTCTGCTTGAGAACAAAGCATGTTATAAAATTTGGGGAAGGTCACTTGAGGTGGTGGTTTTTGTTTGCTTGGTTTCTGGCCTGCATCAAGAATAGTGTGGCCAGCAGGAGCAGGGAAGTCATTGTGCCCCTGGACTCTGCACTGGTTAGGCCACACCTTGAGTACGAGGAGAGGCTGAGGGAGCTGGGATTGTTTAACCTGGAGAAGAGGAGGCTCAGGGGAGACCTTATAGCTCTCTACAACTACCTGAGGGGTGGTTGTAGCCAGGAGGGAGTTGGTCTCTTCTCTCAAGCAACCAGCACCAGAACAAGAGGACACAGTCTCAAGCTGTGCCAGGGGAAGTTTAGGCTGTAGATGAGGAGAAAGTTCTTCACTGAGAGAGTCATTCCCCATTGGAATGTGCTGCCCAGGGAGGTGGTGGAGTCACCATCCCTGGAGGTGTTCAAGAGGGGATTGGACGTGGCACTTGGTGCCATGGTCTAGTCATGAGGTCTGTGGTGACAGGTTGGACTTGATGATCTTTGAGGTCTCTTCCAACCTTGGTGATTCTCTGATTCTTCCTTTTTTGTCTTGTGGAGTTAAAAATACCCAGCAGGCAGTAGGAATACCCTACCTAGTGGCCTGGCTGCTTCTTTAATTGAGTAAACTCAATGATTGTCTTTAACCCTGCAAAGAAGATGTTCCACTGTGAAGTACATAATTGTAGAGAAATTATCTCAACTTTGAGGAGACTAAAAAATAGACTCCTGGAGAGGGGAGCAGCCTTTCTAACCTGTTTCTTGAAGCTGGCCAGCGGTGTCAGATGTTGGAAGCTTAACATTAGTCTGGAGTGCATACAGATAGCTGGGGAAGGGTACCCTCAAGTCATGAACTTCTCCTCACTGACAACAAAATGATAATGTTTCCTGTGGGTGGGTTTGTTGCAGTTTCCTGTGCCTCTGGAGCGATACACTTCTCCTCCTGAGGACAACCTCAACCTCCTGCGACTCTACTTCCGAACGCTGGTCACTGGTGCTCTGCGCCACACCTGGTGCCCTGTCCTTTACGTGGTGGCTGTGGCTCATGTGAACAGCTTTATTTTCTCCCAAGACAGCACAACAAAGGTAGGCAATGGATAGCAGAGCCTCAGGGCTAAGAGCTTTGGGTTGTGCATCTGATCTTCCTGAGGGTCCTCTGTGGCTTGTGGCGAATCACTGCCCCTCAGCTTGAAAACAAAGATTGTAAGCAGAAGTTTTGAAGCCTGATCAGCTGTTAGAGAATCTGCACGTGACTTGTGGACCACAGTTCTTGTTGATTACACCCTAAAGCACTTGAATTAATGATAGCTGATCCTACATAAACCTTCAAAGTCAGCAGCTCTGTGGGCTATGGTATGGAAGGAAGAATGAAGCAGAGGGGATGAGGGAGCTGATCAGGCAGAGAGCTTGTAAGAGATTTAGCCTCTGCCTGCGGCTTTCTTAAGGTGCAGAGTACTCTTTCCTTTCACTTTGCTTGAATAACTAAGCAGAAGATCTTCCATGGCCTTGGGGCCTGTAGCAATGATTACTGGTGCTGACACATCACCTCTGATCTACAGTTCTGCTTGAAAGTTGAGAAGTCATCTGAGTTTCAGGTCAGGGCGAGGAGGAGAGAGACAGAATCTTAAGTTGAAGCCTTTTCTGCTGGAACAAGCTGTTCTTTGGAGCATCATCATAATGAGCAAAGCATCCCCTGGAGTGCTGTGTGCCTGTGGGCAGAGGTTGCATTGTGCCGTATTAGGTAAAGTATGTGGTGTTTTGTTCCCAGGAGATGGATGCTGCTCGGAAAAGCATGCTGAGGAAGACGTGGCTGTTGGTGGATGAGGTAGGAACTGCAAGCTTCAGTCTACCCCTGTCAGTTAAGTTTTTCAGACACACTGTTCATACAGATGTGTGAAATTTCTGTTTAACCACCTTGTTAATTTGAGAATGAGAGGAGAGAAACAGCAGTGTTTTGGCCTGTGATGGCTATGAATAATGTTATCCAGTTCTTAGAGTTAATTGAACTCAAAACACTGAGCCCGTTGGAGCCTAGCTGAGCCTCCTGTATTGTATTTCCATGCTTCTTGCTCAAGCAGTGTTATATCTGGTCGTGAGAGGCTGTAGAGGGATGGTGCTATGAATGGGTGGCCGGCAGAGATCTCCTTAGACTCATAGTTGGATGCTTCCCCCAAGAAGAGCAAAACAAATGTAAGATATCTCTTCTTCTTGCAGAGCTTGCCAAAGCCTGTCACCTGTGTGACAGAGCAGGGCCATTTGGCCCTTAGAGCATCCGGGGGAAGTTCTTAGATCCCATGCAAAACCTCACTTGGGATTCTGGCAAGAAGTCATTGGGAGGGGTTGTCGAGGAGACAGTGGAGTTGTGCTCAGGAAAGGAAATCACATGCAAATCAAAAGTGAATTTTCATGGACAAAAGTCACTTTCTCTAGCTCTTCTGTTGAAGCAGATGCAGTTAAATGTCTTGGGCATGATGGAATTGTACTGTCTGGGAGGTTGCTGTGATTGAGGCAGGGTGGAAAAGATTCGATTCTTTTCAGATTTGCTTAATGGTTCTGCTTTCTTTCTCCAGTCCTTGAAAAACCACCTGCTCCACTACAGACTGCTGAATGCAGAGAGCCCTTTGGGATTTGACCTTTATGAGCAGCTCCCTCCCATACGACTGAAGTACCTGCAGATGGTGACACAGAAAGAAAATCAGGAGAGTTCACCAGCACTAGTCTCATAGCAGAACACTGGTCCAGCAGGACAGCCAAGGTGATGAATGGAAGAGCTCAGTTTATGCTTCACTGATGAAGCTACGTGCACTTCAGCAGTTCCAGTGTCTTAGTTGGAGACTTTTGGCATCTTCCCAAAGTGGAGCACTGGTGGAGTGCTCCCAGCCCTGCAGAGCAATACACATTTTTCTCAAGACAATATGACAAGGACACATCTTCATATGAAGATGTGTGTATGTGGCCTCCCTGTGATGAATGCTGGAGCATTTTCCTCCATTCTCTTCCAGGATTTCTGCTGCTCCCCAGAGAAGGTGGGAACGCGTCTGAAAGACACTGGATTGTTGAATGGACTGAAAGAAGTGGAAAAGCTTTTTTTCATTTGCTCAGGCTGGAGCCTGTGGGTTATCAGTGTGATGTTTGTCTTTCCCTGGCCTCTTTGGGACCCAGAATTTTGAATAGTCCTTTCCCCATGTTGTCCCCTGCAAATAAAATGCCAATAAAACAGGGAAGAAGCTGATTCTGAGGTAAAATGTATCTACAAGCAGTTTCTCCAGGACCGTGTCCTGTGGACAGTCAGTTACACAGATGTCTTGTGTCAGACCTCTTAAGAGATAATAACTCCTATTGCAGTGGTATAAACACTGGCTCTCTGCCCTTAGCTGTCTTTTGCATTGTCTCTAAACTGCTTTCTTTTCTCTCTTACTTTGGTTACATGTATAGCAGGATCAAATTAATTTCTTTGCAGGGCAGAATGCTTAGCAGCAACCACTCCCCACTAGAGAGAAGAGAGGTGTCTGCCTATGAAGTTGCTGTATGTATGTAGTTGCCCTCTGAGGATAATGCAATTTAAATTTTGAGGTGGAGCTCCTGAGTTTAAACCTAAGCTGAAAAATTCCTCATTTGTTCCCACTTCTGTATGGCAGCCTCAGACACACAGGGTGTAGATACAGTACCCTCTAAAAGGTTCACCAGAAGTTCCAGATGAAGTCCAGAATGTACCCTAGATGTGATCTCATGGATGTTTCTTTTATATCCAAAAAGTTTTGCAGAACTATGGTTACTCTGGCAGGCCTTAGTTTGGAGAGCTTACATATGTGTACAAACCATGTTAAGGGTGGTTGTTCTGTTTTGTCCTTAGGAATAAATTCCTCTGGAAGGTGGGGGTGATGCCTAGCCTGAAGACCTAAGCCTTGCTCTTTACCTCTCAAACAGGCCAAGCTAGTTTCTCTCCAAAGAAACCACACCCTTATTAACCTTGATCCAGGGGATGGCCTAATAAGAATGTGAAGCACTGTTCACAGGCCAGCCTGTAATGGTTGAAATTGTTCCAGACAAGAAACAAATCCCAGCTAGCAGCTTAGGGCTGCAGTGCTGTCTTTGCATTGACAATTTTCTAAGCCAATCAGTACCCCTTAGATTTCCAGAAAATACACTGCTTCATCTTTTCCTCTCTTATTTCAGGCAGGACATGGGCAGAACTGAGGTTTCCTTTTGATCTTTTTCATTTGTCTTTTTCTTTTCTCCTCCTAATGCAGCTTTTGATCTGTGGTTTCTTTCAGCTGGAGATCAATAGCACAGAAAATAACCAAAGCACAGTGGTCAACGTGGGGGGGTGTTAATGATTTATTTAAAAGTACTTCATGTGATTAAAAGTTTAATGAAAGGCATTGAAGTTTCTTTTCTGTCTGGAGAGCCCAACAGCTGTTTTTCAAGAGCAATGGATGGTGAGATTTAAGGACTCCTGGCTGGCTGTTAAAGAGCAGCCTTCACCAAGGACTTTGCATTCTGCTTCTCAGACCCAGTTACAAAAACTCTTCCAGGCCTTTCTGCAGTGCAGAGCTGAGTTTTGTAAGGTGTGCAGGGCATAAATAAAAATTTTGATAGCTCCACAGATATTTTTTGTTGAACTATGGGAGTGCTCTCCTCATTTAAATACTTTGAGTTGGAATAGTTCTGTTTGCAGTGTGCCTTGGGAATGCTACTGTTCTGAGAAAATCTGCTAAGCTTTGGAGCTCCTTAAGAGTTCTTCAGGCCCAAGGCATCATCCTGTTTGTGTGGTGGGTCAGTACCGAAGGGTGCCAAGTGCTGTGTGTACCTGGGGAAGGGTGGGTATTATGTGAGTCATTACATGACACAAATCAGCAAATTTGCAGATGACACCAAGTTGGGAGCAGGTGTTGATCTGTTAGAGGGTAGGAGAGCTCTGCAGGGGGACCTTGACAGGCTGGACAGATGGGCAGTGTCCAACGGCATGAGATTGAACACATCTAAGGGCCAGGTTCTGCACATTGGCCACAACAACCCCATGCAGTGCTACAGGCTGGGGTCAGAGTGGCTGGAGAGCAGCCAGGCAGAGAGGGACCTGGGGGTACTGTTTGATAGTAGACTGAACATGAGCCAGTAGTGTGCCCAGGTAGCCAAGAAGGCCAATGGCATCCTGGCCTGCATCAGGAACAGTGTGGCCAGCAGGAGGAGGGAAGTCATTGTGCCCCTGTACTCAGCACTGGTTAGGCCACACCTTGAGTTCTCTGTCCAGTTCTGGGCCACTCAGTTTAAGAAGGACACTTGAACATGTCCAGAGAAGGGCAACAAGGCTGGTGAGAGGCCTTGAGCACAAGCCGTAAGGGGAGAGGCTGAGGGAGCTGGGGTTGCTTAGCCTGGAGAAGAGGAGGCTCAGGGGAGATCTCATTGCTCTCTACAACTACCTGAAAAGTGGTTGTAGCCAGGAAGGGGTTGGTCTCTTCTCTCTAGCAACCAGCACCAGAACAAGAGGACACAGTCTCAAGCTGCGCCAGGGGAGGTTTAGGCTGGAGGTGAGGAGAAAGTTCTTCACTGAGAGAGTCATTCATCATTGGAATGTGCAGCCCAGGGAGGTGGTGGAGTCCCCATCCCTGGAGGTGTTCAAGAGGCACTTGGTGTCATGGTCTAGTCACGAGGTCTGTGGTGACAGGTTGGACTTGATGATCTTTGAGGTCTCTTCCAACCTTGGTGATCCTGTGATACAAGTGAGATGACAGTAAAAGCCCCTGACCACAGATGTATTTGTAGGTGAGGAGAGAGGAAGTGGATTTCATTTATTTTGTGAACTCTGGGAAGGAAAGGATCAGGCTTTTGCTAAACTCTCAAAAGTCCTTCTTGTTTCCAGATGTTCCTAAAGCCCTCCTCAAGCCCAGAAAATGCCTGCATCTTTTGATGTGAAATTCTGATGCAGTGGTCTGTAATAGAGGAATGGAAAGGATCCCAAATTGTTCTGCAGGCCACAGCTGTGTACAGAACACTCTAAGGGTGCTGCACGTGAGCCTTAAGCTTTCAACACTTTGCCTGTCAGCTGAGATGTGGTTCAGCAGTTCTAGGCTCGACTTTTTGAAGGCTTCGGGCAGCCTTGTAAGAGATATCTCTGCAGAACGACGCTAGAGGGCATTGGTGCATTTAGTTTAAAGGCAAACACGGCTTCCCTGCTGGGAAAAACCCCAAACCTGACAACCCACCAACCTGTAAACTTGTTTTAAATTTTGTGCCTTTTTGAACAAAAATGTTTTCATATGCTTTTGGAGAAAGTGTGGCCAACGAAATGCTTCCTACAGTGCCTGGTTGCTATGAATCATTAAATGCTTTGCCAGGAGGAGCATTTTGGAAGAACCCTGGTAGAGTGAATGGAAGCTTAAACAGAATGCATTTTGTAGCAGGACAGAAATGTGGCAGTTCTCTTAATCCAGTGTACTCAGGGTAACTGGGAGAGACAGAAAGTGAAAACTGTCTGCACCAGAACAAGAGGACACAGTCTCCAGCTGCGCCAGGGGAGGTTTAGGCTGGAGGTTAGGAGGAAGCTCTACACAGAGAGAGTGATTGCCCATTGGAATGTGCTGCCCAGGGGGGTGGTGGAGTCACCATCATTGGAGGTGTTCAGGAGGAGACTTGATAGGGTGCTTGGCTGCATGGTTTAGTTGATTATATGGTGTTGGATAACAGGTTGGACGCAATGATCTTGAAGGTCTCTTCCAACCTGGTTTATTCTATTCTGTAATAATTGTCTGATTACTCTGATCAGAAGACAAAAAACCCACCACCAACCAAATTAAAAAAAATTCCCACTGCTACTGTCTTTAAATGATTAGGAAAACCCACCATCTTCTTGTCCTCTGTGTCTGGAAAATGCTTAGTTTCATCTGAGTTACTGATGTTATGCCATGTAGGAACAGGGAGAGTCTGTATTGGGACAAATTCAGCAGGGGCTTTGCTGGAAGGCAGCAGCACTGTGGCTGATTGGACTAGAGATGGTGCTGAGATGGCATCTAAGATAGTGGAGCTGTCACAGTTTTGCATGAAATTAGAATAGAATAGAATTAACCAAGTTGGAAAAGACCTGTGAGATCATCAAGTCCAACCTATCACCCAACACCATCTAATCAACTAAACCATGGCACCAAGCTCCCCATCCAGTCTCTTCCTAAACACCTCCAGTGATGGTGACTCCACCACCTCCCCAGGCAGTCCATTCCAATGGCCAATCACTCTTTCTGTGAAGAACTTCTTCCTAACATCCAGCCTAAACCTCCCCTGGTGCAGCTTGAGACTGTGTGAAGCACGTCTGTGTGGGAACTTTTCAACAGCACAGTATGCATGAAGCATTGTAAGAGTGAAGCCCTTGCATTCCACTGTAATTATTGACTACACTTTGACAGTGCAATTTAATAATAATTTCTAGACTAATGCATTCTGTCTGACCACTTAATATCAGACATACCCTAAACATCTCTTGCTGATGAAGTCATGGACAGCTAGAACAAGCCTTAAGATGTGGGTGGATATATATACCACAGGTCAGACACGTTTTCATGTCAGCCAAAAAGTAGAGTAGTCAGGCATGCTAATCCTTGCCTTTGCTCCTTCCTTGCTCTGCAACATTCTCCTTGCAAATCTCTCATTGATGAAGTGGTGCTGCCTCCAGCTGGAAAAATCTGAGGGGCAAAACATGTTTTCTTTCAGCATACAGAAGCTCACATAAGCCTTCCATTCACAAAGAATAGAATAGAATTAACCAGGTTGGAAGAGACCTTTGAAGATTGAGTCCAACCTATCATCCAACACTTTCTAATCAGTTAAACCATGGCACCAAGCACCCCCTCCAGTCTCTTCGTAAACATCACCAGGGATGGTGACTCCACCACCTCCCTGGGCAGCACATTCCAATGGCTAACAACTCTCTCTGTGAAGAACTTTCTCCTCACCTCCAGCCTAAACTTCCTCCTGGTGCAGCTTGAGACTGTGTCCTCTTGTTCTGGTGCTGGCTGCCTGGGAGAAGAGACCAACCCCTACCTGTCTACAACCTCCCTTCAGGTAGTTGTAGACAGCAAGAAGGTCTCCCCTGAGCCTCCTCTTCTCCAGGCTAAGTAACCCCAGCTCCTTCAGCTTCTGATGTCCAAGCACAGCCACAGGTGCCACAGTTTATGTTGATTGCTAAGGCTGGGGAGTTTTCTGGAACACTCTTTGTGCTGAGGGGAGGCAGCTGTGGGGCTGGGTGTGTAATGAGGGACACCTGGGCCAGCACCAGCCCTCAGAGCTCGTGGAGGAGCTGGCAGCAGCGTCCGCAGGAGGAGGGTGCTGCATTTTGTCTGTTTTCTTCGCTTTTCTGGTGTGCCGAGGGGCAGGCAGGAGCTGTGGAGGCCATGGACCAGGTTAGCCATGTTACACTCTATGTGGTGGGACTGCTGGGTTCCTGTTGGGATGATGCCTTTGCTGAGCTTAGGTGGTTGCTGTGGTTTTGGGGTTATGCTGATGGCTGCCTCACTCTTCCCCCAAGGAAGGAGGGAGAGTTGCCTGAGTCCCCATCCTTGTGCTGTCTGGGGTGGTTTGTGGGGGTCCTGGGGTGTACTGGCAGGCCCTGGGCTCCTCCAGCTGCTGGGCATGGAGAGAGGAGGCAAGAAGGAAGCCCAATCCTGGTGGTAAGTGAGGGAACAGGAGAGTGAGAAAGGGGCAGGAGCTGTGGTTCCAAGCAAAGCACAACCTTGCCTCCTGACCACAGTGCTCAGTCTGAGGTTTAGTAAGGGACAAAGGGAAGGGTTGTGTGATCCGGTGAGCATGGAGGGTGGCTCAGCTTTTGGGCACCATTGTAGAAACCAGGGTCTCACATCTTGAGAGGAGGTTTGTGGTTCTCACTCTCTCTCCACAGTGTCACACTCCCCTAGTACTCTCCATGTGTTTTCTTCCCTCTTGTCTTTTGCTAGGCTTTTCCTAGCCTGTATCAGGAACAGTGTGGCCAGCAGGAGCAGGGAAGTCATTCTGCCCCTGTACTCAGCACTGGTTAGGCCACACCTTGAGTCCTGTGTCCAGTTCTGGGCCCCTCAGTTTAGAAAAAATGTTGAGTTGTTGGAAGGTGTCCAGAGAGGGGCAACAAAGCTGGGGAGGGGTTTGGAGCACAGCCCTGTGAGGAGAGGCTGAGAGAGCTGGGGTTGCTTAGCCTGGAGAAGAGGAGGCTCAGGGGAGACCTTATTTCTCTCTACAACTCCCTGAAGGGAGGTTGTAGCCAGGTGGGGGTTGGTCTCTTCTCCCAGGCAACCAGCACCAGAACAAGAGGATACAGTCTCAAGCTGCACCAGGGGAAGTTTAGGCTGGGTGTTAGGAAGAAATTCTTCATAGAAAGAGTGATTGGCCATTGGAATGGGCTGCCCAGGGAGGTGGTGGAGTCACCATCACTGGAGGTGTTTAGGAAGAGACTTGATGGGGTGCTTGGTGCCATGGTTTAGTTGATTAGATGGTGTTGGGTGATAGGTTGGACTCTCTGACCTCAAAGGTCTTTTCCAACCTGGTTTGGTCTATTCTATTCTCTCCCAGTCTGTCCTTCTGTTTTAAATTTTCCCCCATTATAGTAGCTTCTAGCTCTTCTCTCTTGGCTTTTTTTCTCCCACTCTTTGGCTGTTTGTAGAAGCAACCAGTAATTCAATAGTTAAACTGGAGAACTGAGCTGCTGCTGCTGAGTTTGAGGTAGAAACTTGTGTCTCTTGGGGTGTTCATCTGAAGGTCTGGGCAGATGCCCATAAATAAGGCGTGTGACATGCCTGTTTGGAAGCCTTACAGCTAGGAAGGCTGTAACTTTACTTTTAAGACTCAGATTGCCTGCTGCGTAGGTGGTGTAAGCACACCACGCCACTTGGGGCTGAGCTGTTGGGTATTTGACGACACTTCAGCAATTAATCCTGTGGATCTGTCTGCTGGAGGCATGGCTGGCGCTCGTGTATCGAGTGACTTTTCTTCACCGTCGTTGCTTCCATCAGGCTAAGTTTTTGCTTTACAAGATGTCATTTATTTGCATTCCCCCCCCCCCCCAAATATTCCAGGTTTCCTTAGTGCATGTGAAGCTTTGGTAGCAGCTTCTGTCTCAATGCGTGTTCAGGGCGGCACCTTGATCTTTTCAGAGCAGCAGGAAGTGCAGAGAACTTGGAGTTAATTTCGGGTACGAGGAGAGGCTGAGGGAGCTGGAATTGTTTAGCCTGGAGAAGAGGAGGCTCAGGGGAGACCTCATTGCCCTCTACAACTACCTGAAGGGTGGTTGTAGCCAGGAAGGGGTCGGTCTCTTCTCTCTAGCAATCAGCACCAGAGCAAGAGGACACAGTCTCAAGCTGCACCAGGGGTGGTTTAGGCTCGAGGTGAGGTGGACTCGATCTTTGAGGTCTCTTCCAACCTTAGGAATATTGAATAGGTTACTGAAAAGTTCTTCACTGAGAGAGTTGTTCGTCGTTGGAATGTGCTGCCCAGGGAGGTGTTGGAGTCACCGTCCCTGGAAGGGTTCAAGTGGGGATTGGACGTGCCACTTGGTGCCATGGTCTAGTCATGAGGTCTGTGGTGACAGGTTGGACTCGATGATCTTTGAGGTCTGTTCCAACCTTGGTGATACTGTGACATTGTATTGTGTTGCTGGTAGTGAACGAGTGGTTTTGAAGGGGGCTTGGTTTGTGTCACACCCTGATGATACCATGAGAGCCACACAAGTGTGCCGTGCAACTGGGTGTTAGCATCCTTCACAAAAAGCAGTTTGCCACCCCTGTCACCAATATTTCTTTCAATGTAGGTTATCCAAATAAATTTAGAAGGATGCAAAAGTTTCTGCTAAAGCATGGTGTGTCTCTTGTCTCTGACATGAGTGTCAGCTCACTCACAAAATGTTAGTTGTGCTGCCACCCAGAAGATGCCACAGATGGCAGCTCATTTTTGTTCCTCTTGGTACTGTCTGCTGTAAGATTGATCAGGTTTGGATCGATGAAGTTATTTGGGCAGAAGCTGCCATTGCTCTCCTCCTGTCTGTCCACTGTTAAAAGGAGGTGGTGGAAACAGGGTGTAAAATACACTTTTTGTGTGTCTGTCTCTTTGTTAATGTTTTGTGAACACTTAAAATATTTGTGGAGGAAACTGTGGGCTTGCTGACCGTGCTTCTTTACAAGCAACTCTTAGCAACAAGTTGATGATCTGGATGAGGGTATTGAGTCCATCATCAGTAAGTATGCAGGTGACAGCAAGCTGGGGGCAGGTGTTGATCTGTTAGAGGGTAGGAGAGCTCTGCTGGGGGACCTTGACAGGCTGGACAGATGGGCAGAGGCCAAGGGCGTGATATTTAACACATCTAAGTGCCAGATTCTACACATTGGCCACAACAACCCCATGCAGTGCTACAGGCTGGGGTCAGAGTGGCTGGAGAGTGGCCAGGCAGAAAGAGACCTGGGGGTACTGTTTGATAGTAGACTGAACATGAGCCAGCAGTGTGCCCATGTGGCCAAGAAGGCCAATGGCATCCTGGCCTGCATCAGGAACAGTGTGGCCAGCAGGAGGAGGGAAGTCATTGTGCCCCTGCACTCTGCACTGGTTAGACCACGCCTTGAGTCCTGTGTCCAGTTTTGGGTCCCTCACTTTAGGAAAGATGTTGAGTTGCTGGAGAAGGGCAACAAAGCTGAGGAGGGGTTTGGAGCACAGCCCTGTGAGGAGAGGCTGAGGGAGCTGGGGTTGTTTAGGCTGGAGAAGAGGAGGCTCAAGGGAGACCTTATTGCTCTCTACAACTACCTGAAGAGAGGTTGTAGCCAGGTGGGGGCTGGTCTCTCCTCCCAGGCAACCAGCACCAGAAGAAGAGGACACTGTCTCAAGCTGTGCCAGGGGAGGTTTAGTTTGGATGGTAGGAAGAATTTCTTCATAGAAAGAGTGATTGGCCATTGGAATGTGCAGCCCAGGGAGGTAGCGGAGTCACCATCACTGGAGGTGTTTAGGAAGAGACTGGATGGGGTGCTTGGTGCCATGGTTTAGTTGACAAGATAGTGTTGGGTGGTAAGTTGGACTCGACGATCTCAAAGGTCTTTTCTAACCTGGTTAATTCTATTCTATTGTAAGTTTTGCTGTCATCCCTGATATTCATGGTTTGGTGTTAGGGGTTGTTTTTGGGGTTTTGTGTTTGGTTGGTTGGTTGGTTTGGGGGTATTTTTTTGTTTTGTTTGGGGTTTATTTTGTGTGAGAGAGGCTTTTATTTATTGTAGCATTGGAGTTTGTAAGTTAAAAATAGGATGCAGAACTCCTGAGTATTTCTATTCAGTGGTAACAATAACTCCTCCTGTGCATCACAAGTCAAATGAGTGTGCACTTGTGCCACAAATGCCAAGAATTGCACTGTTGCAAAAGTTAATAGGTGTGCCTGTGTGTGTTTTGCAGAGCTCCTCTAGAAGTAGTATGGAATTGCCAGTATTGTCTTAAGGACAATAAACTGTTCCTTTGCATCAGGCCTTTCTATTACCAAGATACTCTTGAGACTAAGAAAGTGTTTTCAATTTTGCAACCTAACTTTGCATTTGAACTAGTATTTGAACTTGCTGAATGCCCTGTGTAGCTATTTTTAGCCTGCAGAAGAGGAGGCTCAGGGAGACCTTATTGTTGTCTACAGCTACCTGAAGGGAGGTTGTAGCCAGGAGGGGGTTGGTCTCTTCTCCCAGGCAACCAGCACCAGAACAAGAGGACACAGTCTCAAGCTGAACCAGGGGAAGTTTAGGCTGGAGGTGAGGAGAAAGTTTTTCCCAGAGAGATTTGTTAGCTGTTGGACTGTGCTGCCCAGGGAGGTGGTGGAGTCACCATCCCTGGAGGTGTTCAAGAGGGGATTGGACGTGGCGCTTGAAGCCATAGTTTAGTTAGTCACAAGGTGTTGGGTGCTAGGTTGGACTTGATGATCTCTGAGGTCTTTTCCAACCTTATTGATTCTGTGATTATTTTGGTAATTCCTATAGCTAGCTGCAGATGGAAGAAAGAAGCAAGAAGCCTACAGCTTGCATGGAATCCTTGGCCTTTATTTAAACAGAAAATGCAATGTTTTAGTCACGCCAAAGCCTTGCCAGAAACATTTTCCAGAGTGCACTTTCTGGTTTAAACTAGACAGAAAATATGAAGCACTCCAGAAAGACTGTCAGGCTGAGAGTAGGGTAATCTCTCATGAGATGAGCTGCTCTGATATGGAAGGTTTTCCCAATTTTCTGTTGTTTCCAGTTCCCAAGCATCAGTAAAGTTAAACGTGACGGAGGCAAAACTGTACCCAAAATGGAGTTCTTATCTTCTAGTTCATCTCCTGTGGACTATTTATGAAGAACTAATTGTTATAGGAAAGAAGTTCTTCTATTATGATTAATGTAGTTTGTGGTTTATTTGAGGCTTTATTTTTTCTGGTAACTGCTCATTGTTCCAATTAATTGTACTGAAACAGCAACTGGAAAATGTTCCACAGTCTCCTTGCTGCATACTGTAAACTAGACTCCACTTCATGCCTTTTTGGCTTGCCTCCTTTGATTCCAGTAGGAGAGGAACAGGAAAGACTGAGCATGCAGGTCCTACTGGGTTTTGACTTCAGCACACTGCTTTACCCAGAATTTGCATGTGTTACAAAAGCTGTCATCTCCTTGGATTCTGCAGGCTGATCTCATCAGCAAGCTTCACCATGAGAAACAACTCGTTCTTGTAGTCTTTTTCATAAGTTGTGATTGGTTTTGGTTAGGTAATGAGACTGTGGAGGTAGACAGACAGTGAAGACTGGGGAAATGGTTGGACACTTCTCTGCTGAAGGAAATTTGGATCTTCTGCTTTGGGAAGGTGCAGACAAGAACATCTCTGAAATCATCTGCAGGTCAGCCTTGATCTTCTCCCCAGGGAATCTATTCTTAGATTTTAATGGGAATGGAATCACAGCCTCTGTTTAGTAGTGCTAAAGGATCAAGAAAGGTTAAGTGCTGCAAGTAACCATAATTGAGTGCTGCTTAGATAAGGAGCTCTCCTTTTTACCCAGCTGCAAAATGATAACATGCTTGTCATAACAGGTGGTAGTGAATGGAGAGGTCAATTCAAAGTCAAGCTTTGCTCTTGCTGTCCAGAGGTACACCCTGGCCCAGGTGTTCTTCTCTGTGTGCACAGGCATTCTCATGCTAAGACACTGTCTCTGGAAGCTTAATCCTTCTGCTGACAGACGTTAATTGTCCTCTTATGTTTTTATGTATTTTATTTCAAGCTGTGTGTGCTTTTGGGATTTTACTGCTGCTTTATTTCTCTGAGATATAATTATTGACTATGTTGGGAGACTAACCCTTACTGAATAGCATGCTTGATGCTGCTTTTGCTTGGTTCTATCTGCTGTCTCATCTGCCTCTGGGGATTTCCACATCAAATGAACCCTGAGGAGTTTTGGGACCTTTGGTGATGCTATTTGTGATGAAGTGGAAAGTCCCATGCTTGTGGTAGGGCTGTTGGAACTTGACGATCTTTATGGTCCCTTCCAAGCAAAACCATTCTATGATGATGAATGATCCTGGATGGAAGGTGGAAATTGTGCTAAGGATGAATCTGCATCTTTTCCTTTAGTGCCTGTTGAAGAGACCAGTCCTCACATTTTGAAAATGCCATTGTTTGGTTTTGCTTGCTGGCCATCAACTCAGTGGCCATAATTCAGGCAATACTGAGCTGCCCCATCTCTTGTCCTTATCTCTTTTTGATTATTGCCTGATAGGCTTCCTCAGGGGCAAAGGCAGAAGCATTCTACTCTCTTGTATTCTGTCAGCATGCAAAATGTGGGAAGCTCCAATTTCCAAACTACTCTAGTGGGGAAAGAGTTTGATGAAAACTGAACCATGTTGAACACTGTAATAATTTTCTTACCCATTGCACTATGCATCTCCAAGTTCCAAGCAAATGTTAAGGTTCATAACCCACTTGTAAGAGTGGCAGTGAGTACAGATGCAAAGGTTGTTTCACCTAATGCTGGGATAGGGAGGACTCCTTTACTCACGTATTACAGCATGCAGAAATGCCACCTGTTATTTTAGCCTGGAGAAGAGAGGAGAGTACTGTATTTAGATGAACCCATCAGATTGATTTAGGTAGTTACCTAAATTGGATTGTTTCCAGAGCAGTGGGATTAACAACCCTCCTTTTGCAAAAAGCATTATGAGATCTTTAATGATCACACAAGGTCAGGACCCGGTTTTATGTCTCATCTGAAAGATCATGAACTTGAAACTACTGATCTGTCATTGTCTGATCTTACTATCTATTCTAAAGACTGCTTTACTTCACAAGAGATTTGTGTAGCTGGGAGCCTAGATGCCATTAAAACTTAGAGTTCTTGCTGTATTCCTTGCCTGAGGAGGCTTATCACATGTTTTTGTTATGATGTATCTTTTTGATTTCTTTTTCACAGCAAGCTAAAGTGAGAGTGCAAGGAACGTTTGCCAGTTTGTGTCTGCCATTTTCTGCTATGCACAGAACTATTTACTGATCTAGGCCTGAAAATCAATTAATTCCTGGGTTGTTCAGGTGGGTATCCACTTCCCTATGTTTCTTCTGCTGTTTCTTCTTGCTGTCTACAGGGGGGTTGTAGCCAGGAGGGGGTTGGTCTCTTCTCTCAGGCAGTCAGAACAAGAGGACACAGCTGAACCAGGAGAAGTTTAGGCTGGAGGTGAGGAGAAAGTTTTTCCCAGAGAGAGTTGCTAGCCATTGGAATGTGCTGCCCAGGGAGGTGGTGGAGTCACCGTCCCTGGAGGTGTTCAAGAGGGGACTGGATGTGGCACTTGAAGCCATGGTTTAGTAGTCATGAGGTGTTGGGTGACAGGTTGGACTTGAGGATCTTTGAGGTCTTTTCCAACCTTATTGATTCTATGATTCTGGGTGAGCTCATCTTTCTGACCACATCCCCACCTCTCTGTAAGGCCTCTTGTTGCCTCTCCCTGTAAAATTGCAGGCATAGCACACTGTATGAATACATCAGGTGTGTGTGCACCATGCTGGTCTTGCTTTAAACACTTCACAGTTAACTGATGTGTGTGTGTGTTCATCACAGTATCACCAAGGTTGGAAGAGACCTCAAAGATCATCAAGTCCAATCTGTTGCCACAGACCTCATGACTAGACCATGGCACCAAGTGCCACGTCCAATCCCCTCTTGAACACCTCCAGGGACGGTGACTCCACCACCTCCCTGGGCAGCACATTCCAATGGTGAATGATGTTTCATGTTTAGAATCTCCCTAGCAATTGCACATGCAAAATCTTTCTTAAAAGGGGCTTGTGGAGAAATTAGAGCAGCTCTCCCTCCCAACTCTTATCATATTAGAAATATCTTAGCAAGCATTTTTCTATATAGCAGAGGTATAGAGTATGCACCCAGCTCACAACTGTGTTGTTTATATGCTGTGGCCATCTGGTTTCCCCCCTCTTGTGTGCACATTTGCATGTGGCTGTATGATCTCATGGTCAGTGGTCTTAGAGGTCTTTTCTAGCTAAAAGAATTCTATGATTTCCATGTTGCCCACAAAAGTGCACTCACGGTAGTGTTGTTTGATAGCACAGAAGTGTGTATCCATGTGGTTCCTGTCAGAAGCCTCTTTGGCCTGCAGCAAGGAGACGTGTCTCTGTTGTAAGATCTTCCTGACTGAGGCAGATGTTATCTGAAATGTGAGAAAAAGGGCAAGGGAAAATGCTCTACTATTTCAGGGTGCTCAAGGAATGAGCTGTGCCAAGTACTTCCATCTGTTTCTTATGAACTTTTGTTTTTGCCCAAAGAGGACATTGTTGCATGTCATCTGTGCTTTTAGCAGCTTCGTTTCAGCAGCAGCAGAGGAGTTGAAACTGAAATCAGAAGGTCTTGATTTCAGAGGGAAATGTATTTGTTCAGAGACAAAATGCTTTTGTCTCCCAAGTCACCAATATAGTATTACCCTTACTGTGATTTGGAAGCTCTTTAGGATGCTGCAGTTGTGTGGCTGGCTGGCAGTCTGTGAGTTGGTCACACCATTTGTGTGTGTTTAACTGTTTGACTCACGGGCTCTGAAGGTCAGATGCAACAGGCTTGTTTGGGGAACTTGGTTGGCACCAGCAGTGAAAAGGGATGTACGAGCTTGTAGTGAAGTGCTGGAGTCAATCAATCCTTTCTGGAGAGGTGGGTGGAGAAGGAAGCCAAGTACAAAAAGTGAAAATATCTCTGATGTCATTGTACATCAGCCAGAGTTTCTGAATCATCTAGGGAAGGCAAGGCAGCAAAGCCTACTTGTCAAGACGAAAACTTTTGTCCCAGAGCTCTGAGCTGGCTCAGCAAACTTGAAAGGCTTGCTTCATGCTTTTGTTGCTTGTGTGCTAGAATAGACTAGATTATTTCAGTTGGGAGGGGACCTACAATAGTCATCTAATCCAGCTGCCTGACCAATTCAGAGCTGACCAAGTTAAGGATGTTGTCCAATGCCTCTTAGACGTTGACTATCTCAGTAGGAAGCCTGTGCCAATATTTAATCACCCTCTTGCCAAAGAAATGCTTTCTAATGTCCAGTCTGAACCTTCTTAGGTGCAGCTTCAAACTGTTCCCATGAGTCCCATCCCATCACTGGATAACAGGGAGAAGAGGTCAGCAATTCCTTCTCTAATTCCCCTCAGGAGAACAAAGGGGTCACCCCTCAGCCTCCTTTTCCCCAGACAAACTCAAATTCCTCATCAGCTGCTCAAAGGACTTTCCTTCCAGCCCTTTCACCTGCTTTTTTGCCATGTTCTGGATGCATTAAAGGGCTTTCACATCCTTCCTAAATTTTGAGGCCCAGAATGCACACAGCACTCAAGGTGAGGCTGCACCAGTGCTAAATACAGCAGGACAAGCACCTCTTTTGACTGGCAGGTTGTGCTGTGTCTGATGCACCCCAGGATTGGTTTACTCTCTGCCAGACTGCTGGCTCCTACTGAGCTGCAGTCAACCAGCAGCCTCAGATCCCTTTCTGCAGGGCTGCTCTCCAGCCACTCCTCTCCCAATCTATACTTTGGCCTGGTGTTACTCTGTCCTATGTGCAGAATCCAACATTTTGGCTTGTTAGGCTTCATTCTGTTAATCACAGCCCAGTGCTCCAATCTGTCTAGGTCCCTCTACAAGGCCTGTTGTCCTTCCAGAGAGTCAAGCACCTCCCATTTTGGTATCATCAGCAAACTTGCTACAGGAGCTTTCAGCTCCTGCATCTGAAATGTTGATAAATACATTGGACAGAGCTGGCCCTAGAACTGAGCCCTGAGGAACACCTTTAAAGTTGTGTCTCAGAATTTGATCCTAAACTTGCCCCTCTCTACAAGTGTTCGTTTTCTTTTTCCCCCATCAGTGAGGCAGCTTATAAACACCAATGCACTAAGCAGCCTTGATTCCTGCTTAAAATGGTCTGTTTCTTTCTACTGTTTGACAGATGGGAATATACAGTACAGACTGCCAAGGTAGTTGTCCAAGGTCTCCCTGGAAATGTGTGACAGAGTGAGAGTAATCCCTGTAAAAAAACCTTCCCTGCTTTTCCTCTCTTGTTACTGTTTTTGTGGAGGTTCAGACTTCACAGCATTTGGACATGACTGTTATGCTGGGAAGCCCAAATAAGATCTTTTGATGCCACCTCAGCAAACATTCACTTTCTAATCCAATTTCAAATTTTAGTCCCTGCCCTTGCTCAGAGCATGGCTGCAGGGAATGTTCTTGCTGAGCATTTTGGATCCTGACAAGGTGGTTCTGTCACCAGGAGCGGTTCCCAAATCATTGCTTAAAGGGTGCATGTGTGCAGAGCAATGCAAATATGTTTTAAAGTCAGGAATGAGGTCTGGGGTATCCCACTATTTTGCAAACCTTCTCTAATACCAACTGAACCCACAGATCAATTTGAAACCAGTGTAGCAGAACAGAAAGCAAATCCCTGTGTGTTTCATGGGAACTGGTGGCTTGAGTGGAAGAGAAGGCAACATCTGTTCGTGCCTCTGCTAAGAGAACAGCTTGGCTACTGCTGACTCTGTCTGCTCACTCTGCTAGGAGCCAGCTGGCCATGTGCATACTGACAGGCTGTTCAATAGCTTTATGAATCCAGACTGTCCATGGAGTGTCCTGGTCTTCTGGCATGCCACTCTGTAAAATGGGGGAAAGCACAGGACAGGGGAGGTTTAGGCTGGAGGTGAGGAGAAAGTTCTTCACCGAGAGAGTCATTAGCCATTGGAATGTGCTGCCCAGGGAGGTGGTGGAGTCACCATCCCTGGAGGTGTTCAAGAGGGGATTGGATGTGGCACTTGGTGCCATGGTCTAGTCATGAGGTTTGTGTTGATAGGTTGGACTTGATGATCCTCAAGGTCTCTTCCAACCTTAGTGATACTGTGATACAGTTAGGTGGAGAAGATAGACTAATGCATAAGAAACTGAATATCCTCCATTCTATTGGTTATGGAATAAGATTTTGTTTAAAAAAAACCTTATTATTATTTTATTATTTAAGGACAGAGTCTAACAGTTTTGTACAAGGAGATGTTAGGGTCTGGTTGGACTCGATCTTAAGGTGTTTTCCAACTGGGTGATTCTGTGATTACTTTTCCTATTACACTAAATGTTATGTGTCCAGTTCTGGGCCCCTCAGTTTAGGAAGGACATTGAGACACTTGAAGGTGTCCAGAGAAGGGCAACAAGGCTGGGAAGAGCCCTTGAGCACAAGCCCTATGAGGAGAGGCTGAGGGAGCTGGGGTTGTTTAGCCTGGAGAAGAGGAGGCTCAGGGGAGACCTCATTGCCCTCTACAACTACCTGAAGGGTGGTTGTAGCCGGGAAGGGGTTGGTCTCTTCTCCCAGGCAACCAGCACCAGAACAAGAGGACACAGTCTCAAGCTGCACCA
Organism: Melanerpes formicivorus; assembly: GCF_026170545.1. Classification (NCBI taxonomy): domain Eukaryota; kingdom Metazoa; phylum Chordata; class Aves; order Piciformes; family Picidae; genus Melanerpes; species Melanerpes formicivorus. Next base: position 1,101,896 of record NW_027142410.1, read on the forward strand.
GGGGAAGTTTAGGCTGGAGGTGAGGAGAAAGTTCTTCCCAGAGAGAGTTGTTAGCTGTTGGACTGTGCTGCCCAGGGAGGTGGTGGAGTCACCATCCCTGGAGGTGTTCAAGAGGGGACTGGATGTGGCACTTGGTGCCATGGTCTAGTCATGAGGTCTGTGGTGACAGGTTGGACTTGATGATCTTTGAGGTCTCTTCCAACCTTGGTGATACTGTGATGTCTATGGCCTATAGAGCAAATCAAGCATGGTGCTAATTGATCAGCTGTCAGAAATGCAGAAAGTAAGAATTCCAAACACTTGGGATTCTGTTCAAGCACTTTGTCCACAGGGAATGCCTTGGAAAGTGTATTTATGTTGGTATGTATACAGGTGTATTCACGTAGGCTGCAAGTGAGCAGGAGGGTTGTATGGGTAGCAATGGTGCTGAGGAGCAATATTGTGGGCAGAGATGAGTATTGCTGAAGAGCTTGTTCTCTTTAAGTCTCTCTTTTTTGATGTTAATTTTGTGACAAACCTATCCTCGGCAATGACCCTTTTGGTCCTATTTGAGTTAACTTCATGATGTGCTTTTTCTGCAATAGAGACCTCATTGCTCTCTCAACTACCTGAAAGGACATTGTGGAGAGGATGATGCTGGTCTCTTCTTACAGGTGATTAATGATAGAACAAGAGTTCCCTCATGGCTTCAAGCTATGACTGGGTAGGTTTAGACTGGACATTAGGAAGAAGTTTTTCACAGCAAGAGTGGTCAGGCATTGGAATGTGCTGCCCAGGGAGGTGGTTGAGTCACCAACCCTGGATGTGTTTAAGGGTCGTTTGGATGTGGTGCTTGGGGATATGGGTTAGGCATGAGCTTTGTAGAGTAGGGTTCTGGGTTGGACTTGGTGATCCTGAGGGTCTTTTCCAATCTGAATGCTTCTGTGATTCTGTGACTAATGATCTGGGAAATAACAAATAGCCCATTAGTTCACTGATGCTGCTAATGTGCAAGGCATTGTGAGTACCAGATAAACACAAAGGCACCTCAAAACCTTGACATCTGGACAGAAGTCAATACAGCAGAATTTAAATGGGGGATCATATGAAACTGGCTTAACTGGAGAAATAAACCTGTGCAAAGGAGGTTGAGATAGGTCAGCTTGGGCTCCTCAAGAGCAAAGTGCCGAGTGGAGCTGTTGGGCTTGGTTGTATGCAGACAGCAGCCTCTTCCCAGCGATCAAGATGGTGATAAGCTACATCACTTCATGTAATTCAGAGCTGATATCCAAGTGATATCCCATGGCAAATCTTCCCTCAACAAGCCTGCCCTCTGAATGAGTCAAGTCTCAAATGCAGACTGCAGTGCAGTGTTTGAAATTTGGTGATGTGATCTTTGAGTAGAGTTCAGGGAAGAGTTGGAGCAAGGGAACAACTAGAAGGACTTGTTTAAGAAAGCTGAGAATCAAAGTAGGTTATTGCTACACACCACAAAGATATAATGAAAATAAAAAGAGCATCCTTGTATTAACTTGTAAGCAAAAGTGGGGAGGAGGGGGGGTCAGAAGTAAAGAGGAAAACTGTTTTTGGAGAAGTGTTCCCAGGAGAGTAATGAGGATGAATGTGAGGAAAAAAAGAGCACAGAAATCTTCTCCGTTATTTATTGGCTTGTTTTTAATAACAGATTTACATGGAGGAGGCCTAAGGCATCTATACTACAATGGTCAAAGACCCAGAAATTCTCTGCTTAGCTTGGGACTCAGAGGAAACTTGACAACACAATTTCCTTGTGTGTTTGGAGGCATTCTCTTCTGTCTGAGAAAAAGAATCAGTAATGCCTCCTCTCCGATCCTTCATATTTGCATTCTGATTGTGTTTGGTTTTAGTCTCTTTCTGGCAGGAACAATTCCTCCCCCTCAGCTCTCAGTGTGTATTTTGGTGAGGTGTTCAGGTACTCGTGCATTTCCCCAGAAAACCTCTGGCATTTCCAGCTGCAGCAGAGGGACCTACCAGGTGTGTGGCACTCTGAATGCTTTCTGGACTGAAGTGCACCGTTAATGCTAGTTTGCCTGAATGGGTCCTGAAGGCAATCCATAGGCTTCAGAGGGTGTCCTGGTAAGTAACACCACTTCATCTCTCTAAAGAATCAGAGACATCCTTTTGTAACAAGTTGCTTTCTCTTACTAGGAAGGGCAATGCTTGCTTTCACTTCAGATGTCCCTGAACTGTCAGTTAATTTTTGGTTGTTTGTCTGACAATACTTGGCCTCTCTCAGGTTTCTCTGCCCTCTGTAGTCTCCTGTGGAGTGCTAGGGTGGAGGATAGCATCTTTGTGCCCCCTGTGCGTTTTTCTGTCCTCCCGAAGTGTTGCAGTTGATTTTTGTTTTGTTGCAGTTGGTTTTTGTTTGATGGAATAATTACAAACTCACTATGCCTACAGGAAGGGTAGGAAGAGATCAATCTTCTGTGTCATTAAAAGTACAGAGGGGAAAAAACAAAACCAAAGCACCCCAAACCAGATTCCCTTGCGGGTATCCATGGCTTTTAATGTCCTTTATGTGTAGTTTGATTTTTTGCTAATGAGCAAGCTCTTTAGGACTCTTAAATGAAGCTTTAGCTTTGAGGGTTGCTGCTGAAAGAGAGGGGAGAAAGGAAAGGGGTAGAAGAAGATGTAATGCCAGGAGGACACTCATGTGATTGTGATTCTTAATTTTTAATGTTATGGGGTTTTTTACCTAATGTTAGAGTAGCTGCTCTGCTTTGCAATCCTCAAGCAGCTCCTCTGTCATTTGCAAGGTCAGGATTTTCTGGGTCTCTTGGAGAGGATGCTCTCTGACCAATGAGGCATGAAATAGCAGTTGAAGAAGGGCTTGATAAATATTGATTCAGAAATTGCCATGGCTGCTGACTCTGCAATTGGCCTGTTTACCCAGCACATGGAAGAGGAATGGAAAGAACTTGTCCATTTCTCAGTGATAGTGGCACATGCATTTTTCAACACTGTCCTAGATATTCAAGAGGAAGGAGTCTGAAAGCTCAGCCCAGTGTGCTTTTTCAGGACAGGGTTAATCCATTACAGTAGATTAGACTTTGCAATCTTTTCTGCCTCCAGGAGCCTTCCCTTCTGAGTTTCATTAAACTCCATCAGGATGGTTACACCATCCTGCCAGGAGGAGGAAAGTTTTCCAATGCAAGCAAGACAGGCGTTTTGCTACTTTGGGGGATGTCTGTACAGCCTTCAGACTAAAATGGGCACACACTGCCTGTGCTGTAAGCTGAATGAATTCTGTCTCTGTTAGCCAGCTGTGAGCCTGAATCTGTCCTTCCCCACCAACTAGTCTGTGCCTTCTACCCTGCTGGGTCTCAGCAGTATAAAGCACGAACCAGCAGAGTGGTGATATCCCACTTGGGGATCTTGCACCAGCAGGGTGCTGATATCCCACTTGGGGATCTTGCACCAGCAGGGTGGTGATATCCCACTTGGGGATCTTGCACCAGCAGGGTGCTGATATCCCACTTGGGGATCTTGCACCAGCAGAGTGGTGATATCCCACTTGGGGATCTTGCACCAGCAGGGTGCTGATATCCCACTTGGGGATCTTGCACCAGCAGGGTGGTGATATCCCACTTGGGGATCTTGCACCAGCAGGGTGGTGATATCCCACTTGGGGATCTTGCACCAGCAGGGTGCTGATATCCCACTTGGGGATCTTGCACCAGCAGGGTGCTGATATCCCACTTGGGGATCTTGCACCAGCAGGGTGCTGATATCCCACTTGGGGATCTTGCATTATGCAGTTATGCCACTACTAACCTGCTATGGGGAATGAAAAAAATCAGGTTTCCTGTGTTGCCAACCAAACCCCTAATTTAAAGCCATTTTTGTGGTGGTTCATTCATGCTCAGTGTTGTGCTAATGCAGGTTTTAGGGATGTCTCAGAACACAGGTGAGAATGGGCTCATCATCTGCCAACTGCACATAGCTGAAGGCAACCCCTGGGTGGGTTGTTTCCAAGTGCCACCTGAGCGTAGGGCAGCCCTGGCCAGTGTTGCAGGGTTGTTCTTTTTCACTTGAGAAGAGCTTATGCTTATGCAGTGCTTTCCATCTGTGCTTTCCCTGTTAAACATCAAGCTTACATAAAAAAAATTGTAAGAGACATCACTGAATCTGTTCTGCCCCAGAAAGAGGAACACCTTCTGAACTTTTTGATTTGTGTTTTCAGTATGTTTGAACATCTGCAACTTGAATGGGAACTGTTTTGCTTCCTTTTCATTTCTGTGGCTTGATAAAGTTACTTCAATTAGAAAGGTGCCTGGGGACTCTTGCCAGAGTCAGGAGCTCTGGATTAAATGTGGTGAATGCATGTACTACTATGGAGAAAGCTGGGAAGAGGCAGCTGTTGTTCAGAAGAGCTTGTTGTCTAGGCGAAACCAAAGAGAAGAGGAGCAAGAGGCACAGGTAGTTGATACAAGTTCAACTGTATGGGGTCTTTTTGTGAATAATGAATCACCTGGGGGGAAAATAAAGTATGCAGTTTTCATAATACCTTCACCAGACAGCTTGTCTAAATTTGCTTACATGTTTTGACTACATTTGTTGTTTGAAAGCCCTAAAGTCACAAATACCTGATGGTGGCGAGCTGAGGGGCTCACTCCTCAGCACTCCGCTGCCCGATAGCTTGATTGTCATGAGAGCACTAAGTCCTGCTCCCTAGCAGCTCTCTGTGTGCTGTCAGCACCAGAGCACAGGGCCTGGGGCACAGGGCTCATCACTGCAAACCGTGCCCTGTGACAACTCCTCAGCCTTTAGCAGTACTGATTCATGTGGACCTCCTAAGCCAGCCTGGCCCTTTCATGACTGGGACCCCAACCCCAAAGGAGCAGAACTGGAGTTACTTCTCTTTACTGTAAAGTGCTGGGATGGTTCATGGTCTGGTTGCAGAGCAATTTGTGCCCAGCCCATCTTACCCAGGTGCTCCCTGCCGCTCCTGTAACTGCATATTGTCAGGAAGGTGCTGCCAGCCTCCCTGACCATGCACCCTTGCCCTTTGGTGCCTGTGGAGAATTAGAGCTTCCACAGCCTGCTGCCATGTGTGGAAAGCACCCCTTACAGACTGACAGGTAGCTCCATCCCAGCCCTCTGGGGAAGAAAGGGGATTGAGAGACAAAACCGTACAAAAGCAGGTGTTGGCTGCAGGGTGACAGGACTCTGCCACAGGCTTCTTCTCGTGTACTGCCTCCTCATGATCTCCCATCTTGGAGCATTAACCTTCACAGGTCACTGTGCAGTAATACCACCTTCCTGATAACCTCCTTCAACTTGCTTGGGGAGTGATTTGCTTCTGGAGAGGGACACCATTTTATTAACATCTGACTTGAAAGAAATATTGCTGTGCGGTGGGGCAGGGCTGAGAGGGGGTGGGGGCAACGGTGGAGAGTCAAAACCGATTCAGGAGGCTTATGGATCATGTGGCTTTCAGAAAAAGCTCAGGGCATACAAAATTACCTCTGGAACAGATCATGCTGATAGATTTTGGGAAGGCCAGGCTGTTAAAACATAGATATCGTGACACTTCCTGGCTCCTGCCCTGATAAAAGAATCTTTATGTATTTTTAAAGTATTTCTACTGTGCATTGTTCAGAGGTCGGAACACAAAGGTTTTCAGACCGAGCTAGGAGTTTTATTTGAGCTAAACACTTAAGCAGACATGATGTTAGCTGATATATCTCATACTCAGCTGTGTGAAAAGTCCTTTCAGTGCTGTCTCCCAGCACCACCGGTCTGTGCACGCTGAATTCTCATGAAGTTTATGCTGTATTTTGCAGGTGGTTTTCATTGTTGTTTTTTAATGTTCACTCTAAAAGCAACCCAAAACTTTATTGTCTACAAAGCAGAAAGGAAGGAGCTGTGCATTGCTTTTGAAATTGCCTAGTTATTTTGGGGTTGTTTTATGGCTGCACTAAGATGTTTGTCCCAGGGTTAGCAGTTTCTGTACACCAGCCTGTCGTACAGGAGAGATGTCTCATTACCAGATCTTTCTGCAGGCCATCTAGGTGGTGTTTTCTAACATTGCTTATCAGCTATTATGATATCCAGAAATCACTTCTGATGTAGCTATTCATTCTCTGAAAGTGAAAAGAGAGCTTTGGGAGCCTGGCTGATGTAATGTTATGCTCATGGAAGAATGGTAGGAGTGGATTAGTCTGTTTAAGACTTCCTCTCTGGGGGCTGTGAGACTATGGGCTAAGCACAATAGCTGAGGAAAAGGCCTCCATCAGGGAAAGATGGCTCTTGTGAGATGATAATAGAATAGAATTAACCAGGTTGGAAAAGACCTTTGAGATCATCGAGTCCAACCTATCATCCAACACCATCTAATCAACTAAACCATGGCACCAAGCACCCCATCCAGTCTCTTTCTAAACTCCTCCGGTGGTGGTGACTCCACCACCTCCCTGGGCAGCACATTCCAATGGCAAATCATTCTTTCTATAAAGAACTTCTTCCTGACATCTAGCTTAAACCTCCCCTGGTGCAGCTTGAGACTGTGTCCTCTTGTTCTGGTGCTGGTTGCCTGGGAGAAGAGACCAACCCCCTGGAGTGGCAGGTGAGTGATAGTACAAGGAGGGGAAGATCTTTCTAATATTTTAAAACTAGAGACTCTGTGATTCTTGTCTTCATAGCTGTGATGCTCTCATATTTGTTCTTGGAATCTTTGGGTTTTTTCCAAGACATCCTTGTCCTTTATGCTAAAGATTCAGTGGAGTTAAAAATCTTCCAGCCATTGCTTTCCATTTCTCTCTTTGGAGTTGTTAATTTATTGTGAAGAGAGTAACAATGTGCTGCTATTCCCCTGCCAAACTAAGACAGGAAGGTGAGGGAGTGACCAGCAGTGGGTTTGTCTCAATCAACCAAAAGGGTTGGGACCTTGCTCAAGCTTTTGATATTAATGAAGAGTTAGTGTGGTCAGCTTGAAATGGTCCCCTCTGAGACAGAACCCACTCACTCTCCTCAAGCATCTCTCTTATGTCAGCTCTGCCCCAAAGCCACATCAAGGCACTTGGTTGTTCCACGCTCTGGATTAACTTTAAAACCTGCTTTTGATGGCCTGGGCTTATCCCAGTTTGAAATGACAGGTTTCCCACAAGCACTGCTCCAGCTTGTTCCTCTTGCCAGTTCTGCCTCCATAGTAACTGTTGTCTGAAGGGTCTTAACTACACTGACTCTGGGTGTATAATGTGCTGAGTGGGTGGACAAGTGACAACTAGCATGTGCTTCCTTCATTACTATGCATATGTAAGCACACCTTGAGTACTGTGTCCAGTTCTGGGCCCCTCCGTTTAGGAAAGAAGTTGACTTGCTACAATGTGTCCAGAGAAGGGCAACAAAGCTGGTGAAGGGTTTGGAACACAAGCCCTATGAGGAGAGGCTGAGGGAGCTGGGATTGTTTAGCCTGGAAAAGAGGAGACTCAGGGGAGACCTTATTGCTCTCTACAACTACATGAAGGGAGGTTGTAGACAGGCAGAGGTTGGTCTCTTCTCCCAGGCAGCCAGCACCAGAACAAGAGGACACAGTCTCCAGCTGCACCAGGTGAGGTTTAGGCTGGAGGTTAGGAAGAAGTTCTACAGAGAGAGAGTGATTGCCCATTGGAATGTGCTGCCCCAGGAGGTGGTGGAGTCACCATTATTGGAGGTGTTTGGGAGGAGACTTGACAGGGTGCTTGGTGCCATGGGTTAGTTGGTTAGGTGGTGTTGGATGATAGGTTGGACGTGATGATCTTGAAGGTCTCTTCCAACCTGGTCTATTCTATTCTAAGCACTACACCCACATTATTACACCTTTTGTATACATACATGAACAGTGTTACATGTCTGTTAGGAGACTGCTCTTCTTGGGTATACTTCCCAGGATCATTGGTGTTAGAGTCTTATTACAAAGTACTGGTTTACAATGTGTCTCCAGGCGTTTTACAAAGGAGGTCAGTTTCATCATCACTCTTTTACAGAGATTTATTCCCTAAGGTGGGAACAGGGGAGCAAAGGGTGGTGACTGAGGGAATTGAGAGAGGCAGCAGGGCCTAGATTTCTCATTTTTCACATGCAAGTCTGACACTGGATCCACCACTTGCTGCCACACATGGTGTTTCCATGGATCAGTCTCCTTGGGGGTCTTGATCATTTGGTTATTGTGATCTAGTTGTTATATTAAAAGGAAACTCTTACTTGTATAGCTCCAAGTTGTTGTTTTTCCCATCAAGGATTTCTTAGCACTAATCTTTCTGAAGCATCTCTGACAAATAGGTGTGCAGTGGTATTGCCTCTAATTTTGGAGACTGGGAAACCAAGACAGAGAACAACAAAGTGACTTCCAGAAGTCAGGTTTGGAGAAGGTAGCCAAGTCAGTGCCATTTCCTGGGAAAAGTTTCCAGGTGTAAACAATGACTTGCTTCTTCAAGCCCTGCATGCACACTCACTTCTGCCCATATGAGAGCTAAAAACATCAGATGGTGATGCAGTACACATGCTCACAGGCTGTGGTGATGTTTCCCTCTTAACACACAGTGAAAAGGAAATGAGGGAAAGACAGTGGAAACAAAGGCAAATGACCCTGCCCTCTGTGTGTTATCAGAAGCACCTGCTCCCTGTGTCCAGCTGGATGCTAACTGCATGTCCCTGTACTTTGGGACAATGTGGGTTGGGGACAGTGAGTGCACATCAATACAGTACAGCAGCTGGTTCAATTTGGCCCTGTGATTGCCTGTAGCTCTGGAGCTTCTGAAGCGTGTGTATGTTTGCAGGCAGCCTAATTAGTGCCATTATCATTGTCATTAATGGCTTTTAATGAAGAACAGATGGTTCTGTCAAGGTTTCAAGCTGTGAAGTTCACTGACCCATTTGCACTAAAACGAGGGGAAAGAAAGCAAAACAAAAAACCCACTCATTTCAAATTGAGGGTGGTAGAGGGGAGTGAAAATGACTATAGCCCAAACATAAGCCTTATGTTTGCCTATGTAGCCTGATCCGAAGGCATGTGCAGATGCTTACCAAAACCCTGCTTTCCATGGGGAAAACAAGGTTTCCTGGCACTTATTTTCATGAGTCTCTGACACATCAGTTCTTTGTCACGTTTGGCCTGAGTCTTCTCTGAAAAAGAATGAAGGAAGGGATTAATATGATATACCCATGCCTTGGAACGGGTCATCACTAGCAGGCCTGGGGAATAAAAGGAGAGGAGAAAGGAAATGTGTTTGGAAGGATTTTTAGTAGTGTCCAAGTAACCCAAGTCAAAAATCTTAAAGACTCAGCTTCAGCCTCTCATTCCATTTTACTTTTGCCCCAGGATTCACCCTCATTCTGATATGGTTCTTCTAGGCACTGCTCATCAGAGCTATGGCTCCATTTTTTTAATTCTAAAATCTGATTGATCTAGTTGAGGCTGCCCCTGCTGAGGGGGTTGGACAGGATGACCTTTGGAGGTCCCTTCCAACCTAGACCATTCCAAGATTCTATTCCTCATTGGGAATTCAGATGGTGAGCAGTAAACGTGGCATCATTGTGGAAACCAACTGGAAAAGGTCAATTCCAAGCACAGATCATTTGACAGGATCACAGAATTGTTTTGGTTGCAATACACCTTTAAGGTCATCAAGGCCAACCATTAACCCAGCATGGCAAGGTCACCACTAAACCATGTCCCTTGGCACCCTGTCAACAGTCTATTAAATGCCTCCTGGGACAATGATTCTGCCACTTTCCTTGGCAGCTCTTCCTGGCCTTGATGACCCTTTTGGTGAAGATATTTTTCCTAATACCCAACCTACCTAAATCTCTCCTGGCACAATCTGGAGCTGTTTCTTCTTGTCTTATCACTTGTTATTTGGGAGAAGAGACCGACGTCCACCTTGCTACAACCTCCTTTCAGGTGTGAGAGGGTGTCCCCCCACCCAGCCTTCTTTTCTCCAGAAGAAACATTCCTAGTTCTTTCAGCCACTCCTTATCAGACTTGTGCTCTAAACCCTCCCTTGCCTTTCTTTGGAAGCACTCCAGCACCTCAATGTCCTTCTCATAGTGAGGGGTGTGTTTTTAGTACTCTGTCTTCAGTTGTTGGCTGTCCCCCATTTGCAGAGGTCATTGAAGAGTATCTACAAACCACCTGAACGGCCAGATAGAAAAATCTTATCAGCCTCCTGGTCGTGTTCAAAGGCTTCCTATCAGAATTCCAGCAGAATATCCAGTGCAATGAGTGCAAGCTCTGTTAGTACATTTGTAGACGGGTTTCATGTAGGACCATGTGTCTGTCACTGCAGATCCCTCGAGGCTCCTATCTTTTCTGGGGATAGATTGCATTTTGGACTTGAAATACATATTGGCTCAGTTGCAATGGCCTCACGTTGAACTTGCAAGCTCCACATTTGCTTAAGAATTTAGAAACGTTTACAGAGGTTGCTGAAAAGTATCACAAGTAAGAATAATAAATAATGTTATCCTGATTTTGGAGGAATACACCACAGGAACAAACAGTAGCTGGGAACACATCTCCTCCTCCTGCCTCACTTATCTCTTTTTTTTTTTTTTCCTTCCACCTCATATCTTCATTTGGATGAAGGGAAAAAATAAATTAATTAGCACTGATCCAGTGCCATATCTAATTAGCTGCAGCATGGGGCACTTCTGTAATGCTGTGTCATGAGCACGGTGATTTAAGAGTTGTGGTTTTTCCTCTTTCCTCTGCACCAGCATCTATTAAGGATTAAGTGGTGATATGCCTGGTTAATTTACATTGTCTTTATCAGGCTGCGGAAACAATTATCTCTCACTGGGAGAGTTTTCAAACACACACAGTCAAACCCATGAAGTAATCTCCTAAGGAGTCTCTCTGGAGCTGCAAAAGGACATGCAGACCAATTACAAGCAAAAACTCCACTGCTTTTCCCTGGCTCCTTCCCAGCAGTTTCACAAAGCTTCAACCACCTTCCTGCCTGGTGCATGCCTAGCAGGAAGAGGGAAGGCTTGTAGAAACCAAGACCCCTGCTTTCACCTAATCTGTAGTTGACTTTCCACAAGCCCTTAACCATGCTGTGGTTTAGATGTGTGCTTGGGAGAAGTCCTCTGGCAGTGAAGTGCCCTTTAGAAGTTGAGAGAGGAGGGTTTGGAAAGGCAAATGGAAGCAGCAACACGAAGTGAAGAGAAGGCACAGCATACCCCAATACAAACTAGAATATGAGTCTGCTGGCAACACAGAGATACAGTTTCAGCCTATACATCTGAGGGAGCTGAAGCTGTTTAGCCTGGTGAAATGAAGGCTGAGAGGAGAACACCTCATTCACCACAACTAACTGGCAGGAGGTGGTAGTGAGGTGGGTGTGGGTCTCTACTTTCCAGTAACAAGTAATAGGATGAGAGGAAATGGCCTCAAGTTGTACCAGAGGATGTTTAGATTAGATACTAGAAGAAACTTCGTCACTCTAAGGGTTATTGAACACTGGAATGGGCTGCCCAAGGAAGTGGCTGAATCAGTATCCCTGGAGGTGTTTAAAAGGCATAGATGTGGTGCTGAGGAGCATGGTTTAACGCCAAACTGTCAGAGTTAGATAATAGTTGGACTTTATAATTGTAAAGATATTTTGCAACCAACACAATTCTGTAATTCTATACGAAAGCACTACTCTCAGGTGCCTCTGACACATGCCTGCTCCAGCAGAGTGTCTGTATGTGATTGCTTTAGGTACTTAAGCTTTCCTATGCAAACATGCATAGGAAATGTGTCCGGTTGCTCGTCAGTTCCCATAGAAGGCAGCAGGTGAAGACTGAGGGGTGAAGAAGCAGCATGGTAAGCTTCATTAGGCTGAGTGGAAACATTTTCACAGGAGTTTATGGAAACTGAAAATGTCATACTGGGGATGCAATCAGCACTAGATGTAAAAGCTGCAAGTGTCTTGGGGAAAAGGGTCATCCCCATCTCAAACCAGGCTGGAGGTTTACAGCAAAGCCTTTCAAGGCTTGTTTTGGGTATTTCCCATATCTATCAACTTTGGTTTTTCTGTCTTTTAGAGATGGTCAGGTGTGTGTTCTAGGGGGTTTCAAGGAATGCAACCCATACAGGAAAGTGAAACTCTTTCCAGATGGGAGCCTGCAGGAGAGCCAGGAGCAAGCAGAGCTTGACTGGCTGCTGTAGCCAGAGCTGACTGCCAGTGACAGGTAAGATTTTGCCAGAAGAATATAGTTGGGTCTGCAGTGGGAGTAGCAGTCCTGTTCATAGAGAAGAGGAGACTAAGGGGTGACCTCATTAATGTTTATAAATTTGTAAAGGGTGAGTGCCACTCTCTCACAGAGAGAGTGATTGCCCATTAATGTGCTGCCCGGGGAGGTGGTGGAGTCACCATCACTGGAGGTGTTCAGGAGGGGATTGGATGTGGCACTTGGTGCCATGGTTTATCATAAGGTATTGGGTGACAGGTTGGACTTGATGATCTTTGAGGTCTTTTCCAACCTTATTGATTCTATGATTCTATGAGACTTGACAGGGTGCTTGGTGCCATGGGTTAGTTGATTAGGTGGTGTTGGATGATAGGTTGGACACGATGATCTTGAAGGTCTCTTCCAACCTGGTTTATTCTATTCTAAGAGGATGGAGCCAGGCTCATCTCAGTGATGCCCAATAACAGGACAAGGGGCAATGAGGGGAAGTTGAGGCATAGGAACTTCCATGAGGAAAAATTTTTTTCACTGTGAGGGTGGCAGAACACTGGAACAGGCTACCCAGGGGGGCTGTAGAGTGTCCTTCTCTGGAGATATTAAAAAAACCTTCCTGGATGTGTTCCTGTGTGATCTGCTCTAGGTGATCCTGCTCTGGCAGGGGGGTTGGACTGGATAATCTTTTGAGGTCCCTTCCAACTCCTAGTATTCTGTGATTCTGAGAGAGAAAATGGGACAGGCTGGTGAGGCACAGGGGTGAAGAAGTACTGACATGTGAGATGGTGTTGAGAAGTATCTGCTTGGAAGGGTTGGAGAATTCAGATAGGTGAAAAGCAGAGATCTCTGGGTGGGACAGGTAAAGAGGTGGGGTCTTTCTAGGACGGGGACTTGGAAAACTGGGAGAGAGAGAGGTGAATGAAAAGAAGTTCAAGGAAAAAAGTTTCTGAAGGGCTGGTATGAGGGGAGAGCTCTTGCACAGGGCAGTGCAATGTTTGGCGAGCAAGGTGGTTCCTGAAGTGGTTTGGATGGATCAGGGCAGGCGTGTGACTACACTTCTTGTGAGAAATAGGGTAGCTCTATTCATTGTCAGCAATATGTGTGTCTTTATTTCAGTCTTAGATACTTTTGTCAGGTGTTTTAATTTCCTAGCATTTTCCTTTTGAGAGGCTTTCCCACCCCCACTTAACTCCTGGATGTTAAAAACATGTTGTAGTATGCCGTACCAGTGGTTTTGGTCCCAATGCGAGTGTTAGGAATGGGATTTTGAAGTTGAATGTGATTTAGTGCATCAACACCAGTTATGGTCTTAATTGGTTCCTGTCTGTTCTTTAGTTCTGAAGCATTTAGACAGGAGTGTGAATGCCTGATCTTCACAAATTACTCTTCTAAGGATTAGTCATTTTACAGTGTCGGCAAATTGCTTTTCTCAAGTATATCCTAGGGCTATGACTGTCAGTTAAGATCTAACCAGCTTAAGCCATTTATTGTTCTAGATCTTGGATTTCTTTCAAAACTCTACCATACTATTGTTTACCTCATCTAAGGTTAAAAAAAAAAAAGTTGCTCAAATGCACAATGGAATGAAGGTAAATTTGTCCTCTTGTATTTTTCTCCTTTTTCTTTCCCATTCTGTAATGCACCAGACCGTTCATTTCAGAGGAAACAGTTAAGTTTTGATGTTGAATTCATGGCTTTATACCTGTTTCCATAGGAACCAAGTATGAGAGAGAAAGGCCTGGGCATGTAGCTCACCCATCAGCTCCACCTAGGGAACTTGTGCAGGTGACAGTGCACAGGCAATGCCACATGACTACCTTCCCGTCATGACTCAAGCTATAAGCAGACACATGCAATATTTACAAAGAAATCTGAACCCAGGACCAGTTTGGCTGGCTTGGTATTTTGTTACAAATCAAATTACCCACCAGTTCCAACTTGCCAGCTTCATGTACAAAAATGTCAGGTTACAGCCCTGTTTGCAGAGCTGTGCTAGGAAATAGCCCAAACAAATCAGACACTGAGGGGGTGCCACTGCAAATATTGCTTGAAATGTTTAAGGCATTTGACATTTTTTCAGGCCATCTGTAAAGTGCATCTGAATGTTCACTTAAATTTAAGCCATCTCTGGAGAGCCCTAGACCCAAAACTGTGGAGCTCTAAACCCAAAGCAGGCCTATTTTAGGAATTTTGTACCATAATTTCCATGCGAATGCTCCCTGCATACAATTTTGAAGCAAAACCCAGGCAGAATCTGACAGAGGTCAGAAAGGCTGAGCATATGGCTCGTATTTAGAGATGACTGAAGTTTCCTTTAGCTGTGCTTGGTGCCTCATATGACTGTGAAGTGGGTGAATAGAAATGTATATGTAGAAGTGATATTTAAGGTGATGCTTCTAAGGTTTTTTTCACGCTGAAGTGCAGGGTCTACAGAGGAATGAATTTCTCCTTTTGTTTTTCAAGTGGAAGGATGCCTTTGTAGCAACTCTCATTTGTTAGCCTCTTAAATACCTTTGCTTTCAGTTGTGGAGTGCCATGAATCTCTGCTGAAATTACATCTGCATGGCAGATACTCACTGACACAACAGCATCTGAACCAGCTGGCACCAGCTTGGCAATCCACCTTGACCTGTTTGCTTCTGCAGCCTGTTTACTTCTACTTGGTGCTGGGTTTTTTTTGGCTGTTGCATGCGTGCTGGCTACCTGACTCAACTTAAATACTGTGTTTCTTTGCCTTCTCTTTCATTCTTTCTGCTTTCTGTGTTAGACCATATATCCAAGGCAGTGGTATGAATGTATAGCAGAAGCCGTGTGAATTTGGGGACTCTGCTGAAACGGGGCCATCCGAGGTAACAGGCTGGCTCCATCTATAGCAGATTAGCTCATCAGAGGAAGGGCCACAAGGTTGCCTGGCAGAATCTGTGATTACCTGGGGCAGAAGCTTTCCCTCAGCTTCTGCTGTGAAAATGGCTGAGGACTCCTTAGCAGGAGCCTGATAAGTAAATGCTCTTCTGCTTATCTCAACACAGAAGCTCTCCAGGAAGGTGGTCTGCTGTGAAATCACTTATTAATTTTCATGCTCTGCATTATCTTTCCTTTGCCCCTTAAGCAACTGGCAACTGAAGCTTTCTTATTTAGAATCTGTAGTGTTTTGCTTTTCTATATCCCTGAAGAATTAAACTTAAGACAGAAGAGTTTCCACTTTGCAGTTAATGTGTGGGAGTCACTGTGGCAACATTAAAGGGAGATGAGATGCACGTTTGAGACCTGAAAAATTTGAATCCTAACATCTTTCAGTCCCTACCTCAGGGTGGAACAGGTGTTCTGCACTGCAGGTCATCCTTAAAGTCTTGAAGCTATAGACAGTGCCTGTTGTTGCAGTATCTCATGTATTTCTGATGGTCACTGGGAAAAGAGTGAGCTGGTGTGCTGGGAACAGGGGTTTGGAGTAGAAAGGTGCTGCACCAAACAGAGCAAGGGACAGAGCCAGTACAGGCAGGAAATACTTGACTAGGGGTTGAGTGGTAAGCTCATTGCTAAAAGAGCAGCAAGAGCTAGAAGGCAGGGGTGAGAGCAATCATAGCGGTTAGGACCCAGACTATGGTTTTGGATGTCTACACAGCACAAACAGTCTGGAGAGGGGAAGTCAGAAAGCAGAAGAAATGTAACAGGATTCTCTTAATAAAAACAAACCCACACCAATAACAAAATCCCTTCATAATTTTGCCTGCTAACCAAACTTCATGGGCACTTAAGTCCCATGTTTTGAAGTGGAAGTGATGGGAGTCTGGGCTTTGCACACTATCAGCAAATTGGATGGTGTGGGACAGAGGTTCCCCAGGAAATGCTGAGTATCCAGAGTAAGGGGGAGGTGAACAAGTCTGATACAGAACTCCTCCTTGACATGCAGAGGCTGAAATACTGGCAGAAATGTTGCAGTACATTTTGCTGAGCAGCTGAACCCAAGTGTACCTGTGTGAATAACCATTTGTGATCAACTTCTACACATGATATTCAAATTGGTATCTGTTATACCTTAATTAGTGTGAAAGCTGGACCCAGCTGTGCTCATGCTCTCAGCCTAATGGACAAGTAGATGTGGCAGCTGTGATGTGTCTTGATTTTAAGTAAGGCTTGGCACAGCGCTGCATGGCACTTATGTACACAAACTCAGGAAGCAAAATCCACATAAGATTGGCACAACCAATGGGAAAAAAAAAAGCTAGACTGAGTAACCTATCAATAGTTCTTTGTCAAGATGAGAGAACATTCAAGTGTGGTCATCAGAAATTTGTCCTGGATCCAGTACTATTCAATATTTTAATTGGTTATTTTGACAATGAGAAGGCAAGCATGCTTATAGGATTTGCAGATAATACCAAGCCAGAGAGAATTGTCAGACTTTTGGAGGACAAAATTAGAATTCTTAATGATCTTGGTAAATTGAAGAAATTATCTAAAATCCACTCAGATGAAATTTAAGTCTAGTTAGAAAAGGGGGGGAGGGAAATCAAATGTACAACCACAAAAGCGCCCAGTTTTGCCACTGTGTATTGAGAGTGACAGGCAAATGGAAGAGAGATCTGAGTTTCTATGTGGAAAGATGGAAGGGACTGAGTGGAGAAGGAAATTATATGATTTATGCTGTGTTAATGTATTCCAGGTAGGTGCAGTAAGGACATTAATCAGATATTCTCAGTATCTAGCAAGGAAAGAATGTGGGGAGTTGGATTTGCAAGGAGAAACTTGGATTAGATTTTTAAGGCAAGCTCTCTGTACAATTAGAAAGATAGCACTGGAAAAGCAGAGCCCTGTGAGGTTAAATGTCAGTGAGATGAACATGTGTCTGTGGTGATATTTTGCATACCAATCCTGCCATGTGCAAGGGTGGAGGAGGTGAAAGCTTTTTGATGAATCTGTGCTAGACAGGGATGTAAAGGAGCATAAGTGTGTAGGAATGAATGTGTAAAAAGTTGAAGTATCTATCTTTTTTGTCCTGTAGTGTAGTTTTGCCTTTTCTTTCATGCTCTTTATCATCTTGTGTCTGTAGTCTCCAAATAATGTGTAAGAGCCTGAGCAGACTCGTTCAGCTTCAGAGTTATTTCTGCTTTGAGCAGGCTGGACTACTTGATTCCAGAAGTCTTTTTCAGCCCCAGTTATTTTGTGAGTATCTTCTGGTTGGCTCAGGATCCACCAAAAATTGCTGGAAAAATTGTGAGGAAAAAGATCAGGCACTCTCTACTGCCAAATTAATAACAACTTTGAAAAGGTCGATCTTGCTTAGAGTTGCTAGAATAGCAAGCAAACACATCAACTGATGCTGAATGCTTGTCTCCTTTGTATAGCATGCTAAAGTGATGTGTTTTAAAACATGTAACTAGTTCCAATAGGAAAGCATAGAAAATATTGCTTGACTGTCATTGGCAGAAGCTGCACACAGTGCTTTCATAAAAAATACAATAGAATAAACCAGGTTGGAAGAGACCTTCAAGATCATAGTGTCCAACCTATCATCCATCACCACCTAATCAACTAAACCATGGCACCAAGCACCCCATTCAGTCTCTTCTTAAACACCTCCAGTGATGGTGACTCCACCTCCCCAGGCAGCCCATTCCAATGGCCAATAACTCTCTGTATAGAACTTCTTCCTAACATCCAGCCTAAACCTCCCCTGGCACAGCTTCAGACTGTGTCCTCTTGTTCTGGTGCTGGTTGCCTGGGAGAAGAGACCAACCTCTGCCTGTCTACAACCTCCCTTCAGGTAGTTGTAGAGAGCAATAAGGTCTCCCCTGAGCCTCCTCTTCTCCAGGCTAAGCAACCCCAGCTCCCTCAGGTTCAAGCCAACTCAGAGTGGTTTAAAAGCTTCGGTAACTTTGCCAGCACAGAGAGAACATGGCAATGGCTAGGATGCAGAAATCATTGCTGTGGCATTCACTTGGGCACGTCTGCAGCAGGTCAGGCAGTGTCAGCTATGACAACTCTATGGAAATGGTTGTGCTTTGTGAACAGCATTTTCCTTTTAATGACTTGAAGCTGATCCCAAAACTAGATGTCCATCACTGCGTTGGTGGACAGCTAAGTGTCTCTTGCTCTAATGTAAACACAGAGATTAAATTTATAGCAGGATATGGCACGATACACTGTGTCATGAGTCAGTGACAGTGCACAAAAGCTTCAAGGTCAAGAGACAGCACAAACTGTACAATGAGATGATCTTCCTGCTCAGCTTATAGCTGGAGTAGCTTGAATATTTGTGCAAATTGCTGTTGTTTCTAAAAACCTGTTTAATGGAGCTGCTGGGACCAATAATATTGTATCTGTAGTATTGCTTCAAAAAGAAAATTGAGTTGCCTGGTGACCTCTGTTCTGCATTCTCACAATGATCCGCTCGACATGCAGAAGGGTCTTCTCCTGGGGCAACTGGCTGATTTCCTGGATAGGCCCTAGACTTCTGTGACACTCTGGGGAGGGGATTGGACATGGTACTTGGTGCCGTGGTTTAGTAGTCATGAGGTGTTGGGTGACAGGTTGGACTTGACGATCTTTGAGGTCTTTTGCAACCTTATTGATTCTATGATTCTTACCAGTGCACAACTATTAAAGGTTTGTTAGCATGTTGATCCAGATGCTTAAGATTTTAAAGTTCTGAATGCTGAGTAGTTGAGTGGTTATGTCACAGCACAGAGTGGGTTTCCATTAAGGAAGCTCCATTTTAGTTCATGGAAGAAGTTCAGATATTGGATACCATCCCTGATCCTCATGAAGAGTAGAATGAACATGTCAGTTGGTGGACAATACACCCAGGTGCACTTATCACAGGCAAGTGAAAAACTCGGTGAATTCTCTTGCCTACAAGCAACTGAGTTATAGCTTCGACATGGTGGTAGATAGAACATTGTGAAAGAACAGGATAGTTGGGAATGAAAGGCAGAGAGGTTATGGCCCACAGGAACACTGGAAAAAGCTGTGCTTGTCTTAAGCTTGTCTTATCATACGCAACCACCTGCTACTTTCCTCTCTCCATCTCCATCATATTTCCTTCAAGGCAAATTATAGGTCCATGAAGACCTTTTCAAGCAGGATATGACTGAATTGCAAATCTTTCCTTTATTATGTATTGTGAAAAGGGAAACTGAAGGCAACCTCCCTACATGACTTCTGCTTGAGCAATATTTTCTCTAGCTGCTGATTTCTCTGCCTCTGTGTGATATTTCCTGCTCCAGTTCTCTGTATCTGCTTTATTTAAGCTGTAGCAAGCAGGGCAATGCACAGGTCCTTCATTTTCTCATACACATGGGTGGCCTCTAAGCACATCTTCACTGTTCTTCAGTTACCTAAATGTCTGTTAAATGTGGACTGTGGAACAGGCATGTACCATGTACACTGAAGTTAAGCATTCATGAAAAAAGTTGTCAGGAATGTGTATTTAGAATAGAATTAACCAGGTTGGAAAAGACCTTTGAGATCATCAAGTTCAAACTATGGTCAGGAGGAAGTTTTACACAGAGAGTGTGATTGCCCATTGGAATGGGCTGCCTGGGGAGGTGGTGGAGTCACCATCACTGGAGGTGTTCAGGGGGAGACTTGACAGGGTGCTTGGTTGCATGGGTTAGTTGATTAGGTGGTGTTGGATGATAGGTTGGACATGATCTTGAAGGTCTCTTCCAACCTGGTCTGGTCTGGTCTAGTCTAGTCTATTCTACTAACCCATGGCACCAAGCACCCCATCCAGTCTCTTCCCATACACCTCCAGTGATGGTGACTCCACCACCTCCTCAGGCAGCCCATTCCAATGGGCAATCACTCTCTCTGTGTAGAACTTCTTCCTAACATCCAGCCTAAACCTCCCCTGGCACAGCTTGAGACTGTGTCCTCTTGTTCTGGTGCTACTTGCCAGGGAGAAGAGACCAACCCCCACCTGGCTTCAGGTAGTTGTAGACAGCAATATTTACTTAATATGCTGGTCTGCTTTCAAAATCTGTCAGAGCTTCCTTCATCCTGACATGCTGATGCATCTCACATGAGCATTAGCTCTGTTAATCAATCCAGACCCTGACTTTGTGAAATCACAGTCAGCCTCCTGTATTGCTTTTTGAGGCAAGCTACAAGCATCTCTTGATTGATTTCACAGATATTATGCACAGTAGCCAACATAAAGACAATAATAAAGCACTGGGACTGAAAAATAGGGATTTACTTCAGCATAAGGGCTCAAAGTTATGAGAAGGACAACACCTTCAGTCTACCACCTGACACACTGTTTTCAGTGTGTATGTCTCCCAGTTATTTCTACTGCTTACCTTTATTAAATGTGTGGCTTCAGTCACTGGCCTGTGAACTACAGTGATTAGGAGTGGGATGCACTGAACATTTTGTGGAATCTGCTGTGGGGAAGACAAATCACAGGTGGGAGTTATGGTGGCAAACTGGTGACTGCTGTCCTTATCACCACAGCTAGACCCATGCTAGCTTAAAGCTAGTGCTGTTTCCTTGTGTTGCAGAGACCTAAGTAGTATTGCCTGCTTAAAGCAATGTATGTGGTGGCTTTAAGCTGATGTGAAGGTATTCATTGTGGAAAACTGAATCTGCTGCTGAATTTGCTAATTCAGTGTGTTCCATGCCTGAAAACAAGGCCAAAGTCTGTCTTAGAAGCATAGAATCACAGAATCAATCAGGTTGGAAAAGACCTCAAAGATCATCAAGTCCAACCTATCACCCAACACCTCATGACTAACTAAACCATAGCTTCAAGTGCCACATCCAATCCCCTCTTGAGCACCTCCAGGGACGGTGACTCCACCACCTCCCTGGGCAGCCCATTCCAATGGCCAATTACTCTCTCTGTGAAGAACTTCCTCCTCACCTGGAGCCTAAACTTCCCCTCGCACAGCTTGAGACTGTGTCCTCTTGTTCTGGTGCTGGTTGCCTGGGAGAAGAGATCAGCCCCCGCCTGTCTACAACCTCCCTTCAGGTAGTTGTAGAGAGCAATAAGGTCTCCCCTTCTTACTACACAGCCTCAAGCATGTGGCAGAATTCACTTAATGAACTCTCTACCCGCCCTATGCAGAGCAAGTGCCTTCAGTTATAACACCAACTGCATTCACATGCTTACATTGCTGCCTTGCAGTAATAAGCAATGTACACCTTGTGTCTCAAAGACCAGGTCAAGGCATGCATTGTCAACGACTCTGAACTGGAACTCTGCTGCAATGAGGATTGGTGAGGGCTTTTCTTCCCCTTCTTTTCATGTCTGCCGTAGGTGAAATGCTGTAACGTTGCCCCAATGTAACAGTTGGACGAGTTTGAGTGTGCTGTTCCCCAGCATGGCTTCTTTTACATTTGACCCATTAAGTTTGAAATCCAGTTTCTATGGGAAGGGGAAAAAGACTGCTGAATGGTGATGTGACATGCTATCAGAATGCTGATAATAAATACCTGAGCTCTCAGCTGTGCTGCTCGCTGTGGAGTAAATTCTCTGCATCTTCTCTGTAAGGCTGTGTGATGAAGCTACTGTTTCCATGCCCCCTGTTGTCTGCTTGTTGTTTAGCTGTTGCCTTTTAAGTTGATTCTTTCTAGTATGATTCAACTTACTGTGTTCTCCCTGCCTTAGTGCCTCCCATGCTGCCTTTCCAGCTCTCATGTTGGCATGCGCACAGTATCGTAAGCTGATGGCTGCTCAAATTAATAGCAAGTACATATTTAATAAACCCAGATAGATAGCATTTCCCTCCCTGTACTTCTCTGTGTTTTGCTTTGTAAAGCAACACAGAAATGTTTCCCCAGCTTTCAGGCATGGGTATGAAGAAAAGATATGAAAAAGGGAAGAAATCAAAGGAAATTAGAAACATGCAGGTCCAAAACAAGCACCTAAAATGCCTGTACTGAGGTGTAACTCCACTCTGCTTCTGGCTCTGAGGCTATCACTTATACCACATAAAGCCAGACTCTACAGGACCTTAGCTTGGATTTTGTGTGATGTTTGAGTCTGGGTCTTGTTTTACCTCAAGCCAGCATACCTCTGTTTTCAAAGCAGAGTTCTGAAGGAGTTTGATCTGGGTTTATAGCTGTCCCTCTTCACACGTGCAGGTGTTTTTGTATCTTGATTTGGTCTGGCATTTTCTGGTGCAGAAGGCAGTTACTATTTGTCTGGTGACTGAAGTGACTGTATGAATTTGTGTTTGTCCATCACTGTCACCTTGATCATAGTTCCATCTGGGCCTTTTAAAGCAATGCCCAGAGCTCACTGGCTGTCTCACTTTTCTGCTGCCTCTGCCAAGGCTGTACCAGCAGTTACCAAAAATTCAGTTTGCAAACCTGTACTTTCTGCCAGGTGGAACTTTACAACCTTGGGTTGACTGGCATCCACCTGAATGAGGGGCCATTGGCATTGGTACTTGCTCCAGCTACCTCACATGCTGCAATAGTGATCATTTTGCCTGTTCCTCACAGTCCTTTTCCCAGCCAGAATCTATCTGCTTAACTAGCCAGCACAACATGGCATTTGCATTCACCAGTTGTCTGATTTGCCTGGTCTGATCTCCTATGCTTATTTCCAGTGGCAGTGATTGAAGGGAAGGCAGAGAAATAATTGAAATAAATGAAGCTGGAGGATGCCTCATTTTAGCTACTGGCAGTGTCCTGTTTACAGAGATGAAACTCTTTCATAAGATGTGAGGGTCTCCACTTCTATGGAAGAGGTGACAGAGAGTATGAACAGTGGGGGAAAAATCTCATCTTGTTTTTTTGATGGTGTTTTTCTTGCTTTCTAGGTGCTTACTACTGTGCACTTGATTGGTGTTTAACCTGGTAATGCACTTAGATGATTCTGCAGTTATTACATATGCTGCAGAAACAATAGACTGAAAGAAGCTGTCTGACTGCTGGTGCTGAGCTTCAAAATGTTCATGCAGTTACTCTGGTCCTTTCCTCTGACAGTAGAAAGGAGATGTTGTTTTTTTTCTTGCTGTCAGCAAGTCCTTCAATTTGTCAAATTCTGTATCACAGATGGACAAGTTGGGTGCTCAGCTTCCCCAAGGAAGAAAATAGTTTAGAAGAGGTTGGCAGTTGTACTTGTTGCCATGGACATCCTGGTGACTTCCCACATTTGAGTTAAGATGCTGTTCTCTTATAGTCATCTCTTGAAGCACAGGGGAGATACTACAATGTACATTTTACAGGTCAGAAAACAAAGGGGCAAAGACAGGGTTTTCTTTCAAAAATCCTGGTGACCATGAACTGAAATGGAATGAGAAACTTGAAAGCAAGTAAAACTCTCAAATATTTCTGTTCTCATGATTTTTAAACTAATAATCTGATTTTTTTTTCACACCCCTGACTGAAGTGTAGGACTTACAAAACAAGACTTAGCGCCAGGAGATGGGAGTTCTGCTCCTGCTTTGACCGTTGTTTGTTGAAAAGTAGAATAGAATTAACCAGGTTGGAAAAGACCTTTGAGATCATTGAGTTCAACCTATCACCCAACACCATCTAATCAATGAAACCATGGCACCTAGTACCCCATCCAGTCTCTTCCTAATCACCTCCAGTGATGGTGACTCCTCCACCTTCCTGGGCAGCCCATTCCAATGGCCAATCTCTCTTTCTATCAAGAACTTCTTAACCTCCAGCCTAAACCTCCCCTGGCACAGCTTGACTGTGTCCTCTTGTTCTGGTGCTGGTTGCCTGGGAGAAGAGACCAACCCCCACCTGGCTACAACCTCCCTTCAAGTAGTTGTAGACAGCAATAAGGTCTCCTCTGGGCCTACTCTTCTCCAGGCTAAATGGCTGTCTAGAACTTGCATTTCCAATTTGCACTCTTTATCTGGAGAGGAGACCTCTCACTCAGCCCATGCCTTGTTTCCATGTTGAAAACTGGCACACTACTACACATCTCTCTGGTATTTCTGAGCTGCTTTGCAGCTGTATTTGAGGAGTAGAATAGAAGAATAGAATATACCAGGTTGGAAGAGACCTTCAAGATCATCACATCCAACCTCTCAACTAATCCAACCTACCTAATCAACTAACCCATGGCACCAAGCACCCTATCAAGTCTCCTCCTGAACACTTCCAATGATGGTGACTCCACCACCTCCCCGGGCAGCACATTCCAATGGGCAATCACTCTCTCTGTGTAGAACTTCTTCCTAACATCCAGCCTAAGCTTCCCCTGGTGCAGCCTGAGACTGTGTCCTCTTGTTCTAGTGCTGGAGTACTTTGAGATCATTGAAGTGTGAGAGATGCTGAAGAGACAGAGAGGCAAAGTCATGTATTTTAGCTTTCACAAGAGCTGTTTTTTGTTTCATCACTACTCAGGATGACCAGCTAGTACTCCCTTTGGACTTTAGTTAGCGACACTCCAGCCAGATCAGCAGTATGAGCTGTCAGCATCTTTCCTTTCTAGAGAAGTTGATGTACTACTTCATTCAGTAGACCTAGATTTTTACAGGTGGGGGAATAGGACAAGCAGACCCAGGACCAAAGCATGATCAGATGGATTCCAAAAGTTGTTTTTAACAACTCTTAGCCGTGTACCTCATATGTAACAGAATGTCTTCCAGACAGCTGGCCTCCAGAGCTGGCAGAAGGAGCCAGGGACCAGCATAGTTTTCCACTGTTCCAAAATGGGGTAGTTGGTGATCTGCTTAGCCGCCTGGATCCCCACAAGTCCATGGGACCAGATGGGATCCATCCTAGGGTGCTGAGGGAGCTGTCAGAGGAGCTGGCCAAGCTGCTCTCCATCATTTTTCAGCAGTCCTGGCTCACTGGCAAGGTCCCAGAGGACTGCAAGCTGGCCAATGTGGTGCCCATCCATAAGAAGGGCCGGTTGGATGAGCCAGGGAATTACAGGCCTGTCAGCCTGACCTCAGTGCCAGGCAAGATCATGGAACAGGTCATCCTGAGTGCAATTACACAGCACTTAGAGGATGGCCAAAGGATCAGGCTCAGCCAGCATGGATTTAGGAAAGACAGGTCCTGCCTGACCAACCTGATCTCCTTCTACGAGCAGGTGACCTGCCTGGTGGATGTGGGGAGGCCTGTGGATGTGGTCTACCTGGACCTCAGCAAGGCCTTTGACACTGTCCCCCATAGCAAACTGCTGGCCAAGCTGTCAGCCCATGGCTTGGACAGCAGCACTCTGAGCTGGGTTAGGAACTGGCTGGATGGCCGAACCCAGAGAGTGGTGGTGAATGGTGTCACATCCAGCTGGCGGCCAGTCAGTAGCGGAGTCCCCCAGGGATCAGTGCTGGGCCCCATCCTCTTTAACATCTTTATTGATGATCTGGATGAGGGCATTGAGTCCATCAGCCGTAAATTCGCTGATGACACCAAGCTGGGGGCAGAAGTTGATCTGCTGGAGGGTAGAGAGGCTCTGCAGAGAGACCTCAGCAGGCTGGACAGATGGGCAGAGTCCAAGGGCATGAGATTGAACACATCCAAGTGCCAGGTTCTGCACATTGGCCACAACAACCCCAGGCAGTGCTACAGGCTGGGGTCAGAGTGGCTGGAGAGTGGCCAGGCAGAGAGGAACCTGGGGGTGCTGGTTGATGGTAGGCTGAACATGAGCCTGCAGTGTGCCCAGGCGGCCAGAAGGGCCAATGGCATCCTGGCCTGCATGAGGAACAGTGTGGCCAGCAGGAGCAGGGAGGTCATTCTGCCTCTGTACACTGCACTGGTTAGGCCACACCTCGAGTAGTGTGTCCAGTTCTGGGCCCCTCAGTTTAGGAAGGAGGTTGACTTGCTGGAACATGTCCAGAGAAGGGCAACAAAGTTGATGAGGGGCTTGGAACGCAATCCCTATGAGGAGAGACTAAGGGAGCTGGGGCTGCTTAGCCTGCAGAAGAGGAGACTCAGGGGTGACCTTCTTGCTCTCTACAACTATCTGAAGGGAGGTTGTAAACAGGCAGAGGTTGGTCTCTTCTCCCAGGCAGCCAGCACCAGAACAAGAGGACACAGTCTCAGGCTGTGCCAGGGGAAGTTCAGGCTGGAGGTTAGGAGGAAGTTTTACACAGAGAGAGTGATTGCCCACTGGAATGGGCTGCCCGGGGAGGTGGTGGAGTCACCGTCACTGGAGGTGTTCAGGAGGAGACTTGACAGGGGGCTTGGTGCCATGGTTTAGTTGATTAGGTGGTGTTGGATGATAGGTTGGATGTGATGATCTTGAAGGTCTCTTCCAACCTGGTTTATTCTATTCTATTTAAGGGAAAATACATTTAACATCACCATTACTTTACTGCTCAAGAGAGTAGAGGGGTTCTGGTAGCTTGGTATTTCTTACCTAGGTTATTCTAACATGCAATTCCGAATGGGCTTTAACCTCAACAAAGTTCAACAGTGCAAGTTCAAAAGTTTAAGTTCAACAAAGGCAAGTGTATAGCCCTGCATCTGGTGAGGAATAACACTCTGTGTCCGTACAGGTTAGGAGCTGACCTGTTGGAAAGCAGATCTGAGGAGAAGGACCAGGGAATGCTGGTGGACAAGTTCATCATGAGCCAGCAATGTACCCTCATGGCTGAGAAGGCCAATAGTATTCTGGGGTGCATTAAGAAGCGTGTGACCACAGCTCAAGGGAACTTCTCCCCCTCTACTCTGCCCTGGTGAGACCATACCTGGAGTATCATGCTGTGTTCTGGGCTCCTTAGTTCAAGAGGGACAGAGAACTACTGGAGAGAGTCCAAGAGAGAACCATGAGCACACTGAAGGAACAGGACCATCTCTCTTACAAGGAGAGGCTGAGATACTTGGGGCTATTTAGAGTGGGGGTCCCGAGGATGGTGCTGGGCACTTTTCAGGGGTGGCCAGTGAAAGGACAAGGGGCAATGGGTACAAACTAGAACACAAGAGGTTTCACTTGAGCTTAAGAAGAAATTTCTTTTCTTTGATGGATCACTGGAAGAGGCTGCCCAGAGACGTTGTGAAGTCTCCTCCTATAGAACTTTCAAAACCTACCTGAACACTTTCCTGTGCAACCTGATCTGCATGTGCCTGAGTTAGCAGCAGGGTTGGACTAGATAATCTCCAGAGGTTCTTTCCAGCAAGTACCATTCTATGGTTCTCACAAAAAGTGTGTGACTCAGTAATGAAATTCATCAAATTAGGAAGAAGGAAGGATCACAGGTGTTAGAGGTGAAGGACAAGCAGAGGTCAGATTGTGGATCGTTTTAACTTCATTTTGGAGAGGGACGCTGCAAGTAGGCCATGCATAATATTTTCTTGCTGCTTAGTTAAGGTGAAGATGTAGACTGGTAATGGAGCAGCAGATTACTTAGAGACATTATCCATCACACAGGCAGAGAGAAAACCTGCAGATTTTCTTACAGGGCTAAAGACTTCAAAGGATGCTGCATGCGTCAGTGCTAATCCTGCACTGGGCAAAACGCCAGAGCCTGCCTAATGCTGTTGCTGGTCTGACATTTGAGCCTCCATCCTAATAGATGCCAAAGCGGATCCCTCCACCTCACAGAGCCATTAATTAGAGCTTAATGACTTTCTGAGAGAAAGGCCTCGGAAATGAGCTTCAGAGAATTTCCTACTGGTAATGCATGGCATGTGTACCAGGTCGACCTGCATCGGTCAGACTGAGGTCTTCTACGTCAAATGGTCTCTGCTTACCCTTACTGTATCTAACTTTTTCCCCCCACCATCACATGAAAAACAAAACCTGTCCTATGCAGAAGGATATCTTCCCTACAGTTGAAGCCATTTTGGGCCTTCTCTGGAATTTTAAATCCTGCCAACAGTGGAATGTTGGCAGAATTGGCTCTTGGAATGACAGCTCTGTTTGCATCCTGAAACTCTTTCCAGTGCCAGTTACCTGCAGCAGTGGTTTCTACAAATTTTTGGTTTATTTACAGTTTTATCAGTTTGCTCTGATTTGAATCAATTTTGATCTTCTCTCTCTCTCTCTTTTTTTTTTTTTTCCTTCTTTCTTTTTGATTCCCTTTCTTTTTTTTCTGTTGTCCTGAACATGGAATTCAGTGTTCATTTACAACCGGTTTCACTTGGAACCTCCAAGTTTCTTAACAGAACTAGAAGGAGGGCTCTCCAAAAAGGCGTTCAGAGCATGTTTTTCCTTTTTGATTTTGAATGTATCAATTTTCTTTCATGTATAATTCCTTAAGATCCCTAGGCTTTAATCTCTGTCTGTGAACTTGTGTGTTGATGTTGGACTGTAACGGACATGGCGTGTCCGTTTTGTGAGAAGTCTAACCATAACAATGAGAGTTGGACTTTGCAGTGTTTTCTTGATGACTGTAAATTCTGAGTGGTACCAGTGGCAATCAAATGTACTTCCCCAGTAATTTTCTTTAAAATGGTTGTGTACTCCTCTACATAATGCATTTGTCAGGTCTCTATTTGGTGTCGCTGCAGTGCAATCACTATTGGCTTGCACAGGAGCTGGAGGAGAAAACTCTGAATTTTAACTTGTTGGCACAGTCAGGTACTTTCACCAGTCACCAGCTGTAATATGAGCTTCAGAGTGGATTTTCAACCTTTGGACTCAGTTAATGCAAAGAAAACTTAATGGAAACTTGGTTTCTGAAGCAAGCCTGGTCCATTTTGGTTTGCTCTGCCTCGGTGCACATATCTTAAGAGCTGGGTACAGTAGTCTCCTTCCTAGAAGGCTATTTAGGACACACTGTATGTCAGCAGCTCTAGCTCTTATACCACCATCTGTTGAAGCTACATAAGAATTTTGAGTGTGTAAGGGGTTTTGTTTTCTGTGCTTTAGTTCTTTGTCCTGATTTGAGTTAGAGCAGAACTAATTCTGTTCAGTGTTCTTTTCAGATCAGTCTATTCTAAGTAACTGCACTTTCTGAAGTTAATGGCATATTTCTACTGACAGTGTCTGCTTCTAGTAATCATAATGCTCCATGTTTATAGCTACTACCAAGGGCTGGCGTCAGCCCCAGGTCACTGCTATATCTTGTGTACTGTGTTGGGGATGAAAAGTAAAGTGCCACAACCTGTGGGAAGGAGTGGACAGGACAGATAACCCAAAACTGACCAAAGGATTCCAATCCACATATGTTCTATTCAGTATAAAGCTGAGAGATCACGAGGGTCAAGCTTCAATGGCCAAGGAGGACTCTGCTTTCTGCCTTTGATCCTTTATTAGAATAAACCTTTATTAAAATAAACCAAACCAGGTTGGAGGAGACCTTCAAGATCATCGTCTCCAACCCATCAACCAATCCAACCCACCCGAACAGCTAACCCATGGCACCAAGTACCCCATCAAGTCTCCTCCTGAACACCTTCAATGACGGTGACTCCACCACCTCCCCTGATCTGTGTGTTCCTGAATCTGCTGCTTGTCTGCTTCTGAGTCCAGGCTGGGACTTCCCTGGTGTCTGCCCACAGCATGACTGGTGACAGTGACATATTTGCCATTGGGGCATTTGAGTTCAGTATTGGTTTTGTACAGATTTGTATGTATTTAATTTTGCTGTTGTTATTTTCACTAAAGCTGATTCAGTTTTCCAACCCCTCGGTCTCTCTCTTTTATTCCCTTTCTCTTCCCCTTTGGGGAGAGAGAGAGGTTAACAGAGAGCATCTGTCATTCATTTAGTGCCTGGCCCAACCCTAACCCGTGACATCCTTCAAAATGTGTTATTTTTGCCAAGATGGAAGCTTTGGTTCCATCAGAAAGTGGACCAAAGCTGAAGGAAGTGTAGATGATTATGGCTTTGCATTTTTTCCATCATAGGATTTTTTTCTTTAAATGTGAAAGTTAAAGTGGCTTTTTTTTTTTTTTTTTTTTCCCCCCCATTTTTTCAGACTTTGCTCTTTGGAAAATCCTGGGTAAGATCTTCCAGTTGGAAAGATGGGTGAGGAAAGAGGAATAACAGAATGTTTTGCCCTTTTTCAGTGCACCTCATAAGTCAGTACTAATCATAAACGCATTAAAAGAGGGCAGAGTTGTGTAGGAGCCATGGGGTGAGCAGGTATGTGTATGTAAATACATGGAAGGGGACTGGTGTTGCTAAAAGTATGAGAGCTTTTGACTATGGATGGGAGAAGGTGAGGTTCTGGGATGTTTCTGAAGGGGTCTGCCACCCTCAAAATCCTTAGTAGAGGATATGGAAGTACCCCAGGAAGTTGTGCCTTCTGTTGCCAAACAGTTCCCAGCAAGTAATTCTGGGAGTCCCCTTTCTGCACCAGCACTGTTTCACAAGTACAAGGCTGAGTTTTACTGTCATCTTTGTTTCTCCTTCTATCTCTTTCTCTCTCGTTTTTTCCCCCCATTAATTAACCTCTCATTTTTGAGCTTAAGATGCCATAAATTTACTAGCATGACTCACAGAATTAGCGTCCCTCTCTGTGCTCTGAGGAAAAGAGACTATCACCCCACAGTTCCAAGGCAAAGGGTTGATCAGACATGACTTCATGGTGCGTTTGACAGCATGCTGTGGCTAACCCATTCCAGTGCCAGCCCAGCCCACAGCTGACTGGGGAGGGGGCTGATTGGGGAGGGGGCTGACTCAGTAAAGCCTTTGGTTTCAGGCTTAGGAAGCAGCACAGGATGTCCAGGATGTTGCCTTCTCGTGTGTGTGTTAGCTACAATTACCGTTTTGATGGATTCTGCTTTTGGTGGTGGAGCAGCTTCACTCTCTCTTTGGGCTAGGGTAACTTGGTGCTGGAACTAGTTTGGAGCAGCCAACTGGTGCTTGGTGCCACCAAACTCCTAAAACTTGGATTTTGGAGGCTGAACTGGTTCCAGGACTGGCCCACTTGTAAATTTTGATTTGGTGTGTGTATTTAACAAGGATAAGGGACTGATTATTTGATGAGGAGGTTAGATTGCTTCTTACTGAAGTCACAATGCACCTTTCAGATACCAAAGACGTAACGCATGTAACAGGCGGAGTTGTTCTCATTGAAGTCCAAGAAATTACCAGGGCTCACTTCTACCATGTTGATACTGGGTTTGTCTATAATGCAGGGGTAAACTGTCTCACCTGCGGACTCTGAATTTCTCACTCACACAATGTGAAAAGCTTGAATTTGAGATTTCATGGCCCAGATCTGTTGCACTCCTGTGACAGCAGTAGGGGCTGTTGCTTTGCAATATTTTGTTTGGACATCTCAGAGTTAAAATTTTAAACTGCATCTTCTGGGCAAGGGGAGGGAAGAACAGATTGTATGATTTTAATCATGTAGGGAAGTGGCAGGAGAGGAGGTATTGTAAAACCCCAAACTTTCATATGGTTTCATGTAAAGATTGAAGATTTGACCAAATTTCTCTTTTTTCCTCTTTTCTTAGGTTCTGAAAATAACATTTATTATTTTTTTTACCTCCCCCCCCCCTTTTCAAGGTTTGTTTTATTTTGTTTGCCCAGCAATCCTTGAAAAGGATTCAGGTTACATTTAAAAATAAACATGTAATGTTGTCCCTTTGCTGCATAATTGTAGAACCCAGTACCAGAACAAGAGGACACAGTCTCAGGCTGCGCCAGGGGAGGTTCAGGTTGGAGGTTAGGAAGAAGTTCTATACAGAGAGAGTGATTGCCCATTGGAATGGGCTGCCCAGGGAGGTGGTGGAGTCGCCGTCATTGGAGGTGTTCAGGAGGAGACTTGATGGGGTGCTTGGTGCCATGGGTTAGCTGTTTGGGTGGGTTGGATTGGTTGATGGGTTGGACACGATGATCTTGAAGGTCTCTTCCAACCTGGTTTGGTTTATTCTAATTCTAATAACTACAGATAAGGATGTAAGTTAGATCACTCGGAACAATTGCTGTCAGACTGGAAGTGTCTGATAGCTGAGCTGCTTCTTGGGAATTCAGTATTACAGCCAAGCTCTGGTCTCAATGCTTGACAGACTAATGGCTGCAGTGCAACTGCTTCATTCAAGGAATATGAAACAATCCATTTGGGGAAGAGAGGACGCAAAATAATTAGGCAGCATTCCTTTGGTGTCAGGTGGAAATGGTGGAAACAGATAACTGCATACACTCAAGTCCCTAATTCTTGGTCTTTAAAATTCCCTAAGCTCCAGGAAGCTGGAGTAGATGTCATTTTAGAGAAGCATGGCAGGGAGCATTCTCCAGGGACAATTTATACAAAAAATAAAAAGTAAACAGGTTGCTGATTCCCCTCTGGAAAGGAATGCTGGGGGGGACTTGAGAGAGTAGAGGATGGCATCAGAACAAGGTGAAAGAAAGCAATTTACCAGTCAGCACTTCTCCCCATCTCCGGAGGCTTGCGTTTAAGCACATCCATCCAGTGCAGCTGCAGCTTCATTTTAGAAATCAGGAAATAAGCTGAGTGGCAAAGAAAGATAGGAGCTGACAGCTCTTACTGTTCAGGCTCTCCCCGTCGCACTGGGAGAGCAAGTAGAGAAGAGCTTTTCTCCCGCGGAAGTGCGCACCACTCACTGTCAGGCTTCTTTGCTTAGTGGAGAAAATGGTAGAGAGGGAGAAGGACTTGTGGAAGTGTATGGTCCCAGCTGCCTGAGTGAATTAAGCACGGTGCCTGTGTGAGTTTTGCTGACTCTGTGCCTCCCCAGGATTGGAGCTGGGGGGACTTGGTATGGGAGAGCAAATGAGGGGTGTGAATCTGCTGACATTTTGTTTCCAGTGGCTTTGCCATTAACAGCTAAGATCAGGCTCTCCACTTCAACAAAACCCTTTTAGAGCCCCATTAGTGCTGCCTTTGTGTTTTCTAGCCTGTTTCATATACAATTGTATCTTGTTTATGGAAAATTCTGAGCTGAAGTGGAAGCAATTTCTCTTCATTCCAGGTGGCAGCATTGTGGAAGCCAAATTCTGCTCATGCCAAAGATCAGCAGGTTCCTGAGCCTTTGTGCATCTTCCTTTTTACCCTCCCATTGTATTCTTGCCAGGACCAGAAACACCACCAACTTGGTGGGTGCTTTGTCTTGAAATAACTGAAGATGGCCTGTGGGCTCTTTCACATCATTTTGAATTGCACTCCCTTTTGTGGGGCCTGGGGGGAGAGGGGACACCTGTATGCAGGCAGACCATGGCCTTGATTGTGCCACAGCGGGATGCTGCCATAAGATCGCTGCTCTTGCTGCAGAGCTTTTGGCAACTGTATGTACCTATGACCCAAGTGTCTCTCCCAGGAAGTTCTAGGAGGGTTTCTGTGACTGTCTGTCAGAGGTTTTTTAAAAATACTAGTGATGCTGCTGCCAGCAGCTAGACTGATTACAAGTTATATTAATGTCTTGGTCCGGAGAGGCAAAGAGACTCAGTTATTTTGAATATTCCCGTGTTGTGAAATGAGAGGCACAAACGAGGCCAAAATATCCACAGCTAGACTATTTATTACATAAATAAAGTGGAAATAAGAAGGGGAGAGGGAGAAAATAGAGAGGGAGAGAGAGAAGAGAGAGAGAAGAAAGGAATTATATTACCACACCCCTCTCCCCCCCCCTCCCCCCCCCCCCCCAAGACAGTTTGAGTCTGTGGAGGAAAGGTGCTGCAGGAGATGTTGGGTCTGTAGAGAAAGGGTGCTGAGGCTTTGGCTGGAGAAGAGATGTGGTCCTCTGGGCAGCCTGGGTCTGTAGAGAAAGGGTGCTGAGGCTTTGGCTGGAGAAGAGATGTGGTCCTCTGGGCAGCCTGGGTCTGTAGAGAAAGGGTGCTGAGGCTTTGGCTGGAGAAGAGATGTGGTCCTCTGGGCAGCCTGGGTCTGTAGAGAAAGGGTGCTGAGGCTTTGGCTGGAGAAGAGATGTGGTCCTCTGGGCAGCCTCTTCAGCTCCATGAGTTGCAGCAGGCAGATCTTAGGACACGGAGAGAGGGTTCAGTCTGCTTCTTCCAGGCTCCATGGCCTTTTTTCTTTGGAGCAGCATTGTCCTGGGCTTTTCCATCTCTTGTACTTTCTTTCTCAGCGGCATTGTCCTGTGCTTTCCTTCATCTGTGTTTTGGTTCTCTGTTTTTCTTCTAATGAGCCAGTAGTTGCTCAAGTCTTTTATACAGTTTTTAGTCCTTAAGTATGTGTTCAGGTATTGTCCCTCAGGAATTCAGGGGCCAGGAAATCATCCTTAGATATATATCCAGGTATCATTCCCCAGGAAATCTTTCTGTGTATTCCTGTGTGTTTGGGCAGGGGTCTGGATGGAGTGGGGGGGCCTCCACCTCCTCCTTCTCCATCCACCTGCCCGCACACTCGTTACACATCAGGAAACAGGTGGTGAATCCACTGTCTCACCCTTTCCAGGGTACTTGATAGGTGGAGATTATCCTGTCCTGAAGGTGCGATAGCTGGGTCCTTGGGCCATTGTTGTAGGCCAGCTGCAGTCCAGTGATCCTTTGTTGGGGCATATCTTAATTCAAGGTAGTTTGCATCCAGGATTGGTAGATAGGATTCCAGTGAGCTATGTTATCTTTGCACCTTCCAAGAGTCGTTCCAGTGGCTCTGCCCAACACACATCAGCTATTGTCTGGGCAAGCAGCAAGTGATTTTATCTTTGTTGAGTCACACCAGGAGAGCCAACTTTTAGTCTCTTACAGTTCCCAATGGGCAACAGGTAGAAATTAGCACTCACTGGTATCTGCTCTTTGGCTTCTTACAGCATGTATGTGGGCAGCACTAGCTATTTACCTACCTAGCTGTCACCTAGTCTATAAATAATAAACATGTGTGGGGCATTGAATGAGACATTAAATATGCAAGCTGGCTGAAGAGTAACCCCTGCCCTGATAGTACTTAGTTACAGCAGCAACAGAAGACATACCAGACCAAACGTCTTTAAATTCCTATGTTGCTTTCGGTCATTTAGTTTCCTTCTGTTATTTGAAGCCTGTGGCACTTGTGGGTTACAAGGCTCACAAGAGGCCAAGGGAGTGTAGTCTGTTCATCATTTGTAGAGTGGCATTGGGGTGTTTGTGCTACACTGATAAACCTATACAGTCCTGTAGTTTCTAAGGAGGGAATTCATTCTGCCCCTGTACTCAGCACTGGTTAGGCCACACCTTGAGTCCTGTGTCCAGTTCTGGGCCACTCAGTTTAGGAAAGCTGTTGACTTGCTGGAACATGTCCATCAAGGGCAACAAAGCTGAGGAGGGGTTTGGAGCACTGCCCTATGAGGAGAGTCTGAGGGAGCTGGGTTTGCTTATCCTGGAGAAGAGGAGGCTCAGGGGAGACCTTCTTGCTGTCTACTACCTGAAGGGAGGTTGTAGCCAGGTGGGGGTTGGTCTCTTCTCCCAGGCAAGCAGCACCAGAAGAAGAGGACACAGTCTCAAGCTGTGCCAGGGGAGCTTTAGGCTGGATGTTAGCAAGAAGTTCTTGATAGAAAGAGCGACTGGCCATTGGAATATGCTGCCCAGGGAGGTGTTGGAGTCCCCATCACTGGAGGTGTTTAGGAAGAGACTGGATGGGGCACTTGGTGCCATGGTTTAGTTGATTAGGTAGTACTGGACTCAATGATCTCAAAGGTCTCTTCCAACCTGGTTAATTCTATTCTGTTCTGCCTATTTATTAACACTGTTTACAAATCCTCTCATGAAGTCTCAGTCTTGTGAAGCTAAACATAGGACTGAAGTAAGCTCTATTTTTAGTCCCCACCCCAGCACACCCCCTAAATAAGAAACAAACCAAGAAAAAAAGCTTCATTTGGTTTCAGTGTGATGTTTCATTTACAACAAAGAGGAGGTTTAGGCTGGAGGGTAGGAAGAAATTCTACACAGAGAGAGTGACTGCCCATTGGAATGGGCTGCCTGGGGAGGTGGTGGAGTCGCCATCATTGGAGGGGTTTAGGAGGAGACTTGACAGGGTGCTTGGTGCCATGGTTTAGTTGATTATATGGGTTGGATAGTAGGCTGGATGCGATGATCTCGAAGGTATCTTGCAACCCGGTTTATTCCACTCTAAAGTAATTTTATTTTCAGGTAACTGCAGTAAAAGCCAGTGAAGTGTAAACTTGGTCTATGCCATAGAATTGCCTGATAAACAATTGTTTTACAGTTTGTATCTGAATTGCTCAGGTAGTATCCTAGAATATGTGAGAGAGGTTCAATTTGCTCTTCTGGATCAAAGAGATCTGGACCCAAAATTACACTCTCCCTCTCTGCCTCTCCCTCCAGTACTGTGTTTGTAAGTGTGTGTGTGTGTGTTCATCCCCGACTTCCTGTTGCTGTACTTCAAAACATTGTTTGGGAGTTGGAGTCATCAAACCTCCTGAAGATCAATCCCAGCACCTGGTTAAAGTTGCAGTACTTTCCCTTGCCTGTGTGGGGTTTTTTTGGGGTCTTTCTGATGCACCAGTTAATAGGGAACAGTTCCCCTAGTGACCCCAGTGAAGCTAAAATCAGGGGACTGTTGATGTGAAGTGATTAAGGAAGAGTGTGGGAACACCTTGTAGCTGTTAATCTACTTGAAGACACCAAGCACTCCTCTCAAAGAGCTTCACTGTAGCTACTGGAGCAACACCTACAAGTCACTCTGCTTTCTCTACAGTCCCTTGTTTGCTACACATTCTTTCAGACTTCAGGACCATCAAAGTAAAAGTAAAGAGCCGGGAAGAAGTGCATTCTCTTGCTATGTCTTTTGTTTGTACCTTGCCACCTCCTGCTGCTGTTTGACTCAATATATTCACAGTAGATCTAGTTGGGTGGCAACTTATCTGAGTACCTTATACCAAGCCATTAAAATCCTTTAACAGAAACTAGAATAGAATAGACTAGAATAAACCAGGTTGGAAGAGACCTTTGAGATCATTGAGTCTAACCTATCATCCAACACCATCTACTCAACTAAACCATGGCAGCGAGCACCCCATCAAGTCTCTTCCTAAACACCTCCAGGAATGGTGACTCCACCACCTCCCTGGGCAGCCCATACCAATGGCCAATCACTCTTTCTATGAAGAACTTCTTCCTGATATCCAGCCTAACAAGGAAACATTGCTGTCTTGGGAGGGGAGTTCTAGGCATCACTAGAACAGTGATTTTCAGAAAGAAATCATTCATGGCAGATTAAATGTTTAGACATATTATGGAGTCTCCTATACATTAAAAATGATGCAGAGGATGTCTGACTGCATATGCTCAGTATATGGATTTGCAGTATTTGAATGATGCAGGAACTAACTTGCTCAAGCCAGTTGCAGTGCTGGTATATGGGCAAGGACCTGTTGCTGTGTACCTCACCAGGGAGATACTAGCAGATGAAAGCTGTCATGTAGTGATTTTAATTTTCTTCTTGTGGGCATCCTGCTTGAATTATTGATGCTTGAGCTTGCCACCAGTAGCTAGTGTTGAGATGTAACAGCAGCTTCTCCTGCAGGTCGTGGAGAAGGAGTAGCTTCATCCTTAAGAGATGAGTTTACTGGTTCTTTCCTGTCCAGGTTATGATTGCTCAATTCATGTGACTATCTGATGTGTGCTGTTCTGTCATGACCTTATTATTCTGTGTATGGTTTTGAGGGGCTATTCTTACATGGAAAATCCCTCCCCCCGCCCCTTTTTGTTTTGTTTTGTTTTTGGTGAAGTGCATACAAGAGTGCATGAACAAGAATTCTGGTTTTGCAAGAGTGGATTCTCTTGGATTGATTTTGCTGTGCCCATACATATCTTTCTGTATTGATTTTGCCATGGTTTAGTCATGAGGTCTGTGGTGACAGGTTGGACTTCAGGATCTTTGAGGTCTCTTTCAACCTTGGTGATTCTGTGATTTCAAGTACACTGATGTTTGGCTAGAGATATGTCAGTGCTTGCATATGTCTCACACCCAACTTTGCTTCAGTTTTGTCTTTTTCATGTGATTTCTGGAGTGGTCTTCCCCTTGACCACTTATCCTGCCTTGTATTCTTCCACGCACACAGTCTGTCATCAGTTTCATCTCCCACCACGTATCCCCCTACTCTTGAAGGACACTCCTCTTGCTCTTTTCCACTGATTTTAATTTAAAAATGACCTCTCCCCCAAATAATTTTGCCTTAATCTCTTAATTAGTTGTTTGGGGGTTTGTATGGATTTACTCTGGATTTATACTGTGCTTGCTTGAAGTGTTTATTTTTAGTCTGTAATCCTATTCAAGATGGAAAATATGTCTGCAGCTATAACCCCCTGTGTAAATCCATGGTGCTATGTGTACTTGATTTTTAATAATTCCTAAAATAATCTGTAGATTCAGTAAAGGAAGACAACATAACTTCTGGGTAGAGACAGCAAAAAGAAGCATTCTGCTTCTCTCTGGGTATAAAGAAAGGGACAAAACTCAGTACCTCTGTCCTTCTTTCTCACTTTCACTTAGGTTCCTTGGAAGTTATTTGAATTCATGCTACAGCTGTGTAAGGGAAGGATTCAGATGATATCAGCATGCTGGTGGAAAAGCAAAAGGTGTCTCTGAAGGAGTTTTTTTCCCCTTCTCTAGTTCATTATGTATCAGATAGAATAGAATAGAATCAACCAGGTTGGAAGAGATCTTTGAGATTGAGTCCAACCTATCATCCAACACCATCTAATCGATGCAACCATGGCACCAAGCACCCCATCCAGTCTCTTCCTAAACACCTCCAGTGATGGTGACTCCACCACCTCCCTGGGCAGCACATTCTATGAAGAACTTCTTCCTAACATCCAGCCTAAACCACCCCTGGTGCAGCTTGAGACTGTGTCCTCTTGTTCTGGTGCTGATTGCCTGGGAGAAGAGACCAACCCCCACCTGTCTACAACCTCCCTTCAGGTAGTTGGAGACAGCAAGAAGGTCTCCTCTGAGCCTCTTCTTCTCCAGGCTAAGCAACCCCAGCTCCCTCAGTCTCTCCTCATAGGGCTTGTGTTCCAAACCCCTCCCCAGCTTTGTTACCCTTCTCTGGACACATTCCAGCAAGTCAACATCTTTCCTAAACTGAGGGGCCCAGAACTGGACACAGGACTCAAGGTGTGGCCTAACCAGTGCAGTGTACAGGAGCACAATGACCACCCTGCTCCTGCTGGCCACACTGTTCCTGATATAGGCTAAGATGCCATTGGCCTTCTTGGCCACCTGGGCACCCTGCTGGCTCATGTTCAGCTTACCAGTACCCCCAGGTCCCTTTCTGCCTGGCCACTCTCCAGCCACTCTGCTCCAGCCTGTAGTACTGCATGGGGTTTTGTTGTGGCCAACCTAACTAAAATGCTAATGCAGATGCTAGCTAAAACCCTACATATCAGGCCCTACAGAGGGACCTGTGCACTGTTAGGCAACAGAATTTCCTTTCTATAAAAACTGGAGAGTATCTAGGACAGCATGTACAATGGGTGGATCAGGATAAGATGGGACCAAGACACTTGAATGATTATCCTTCAATTTTAGTCCCCAGTGTCTGTAAGAATTCCTTACTGTTGGGAGTGTAAAACACAGGACAAAAGTTTTCTGGAAGTTTGGAGCATGAAGTGACTGCTTTGGGATTTAGGTTCTACTGTATTTCTCATTCAAAGTGCCTTTTTTGTCTTGTGAATTCTTTTACTTTGGATAACCCATCAGCACTACCTGCTTGTTCCCCTAAGGCCAGATAGAAAGGGCTTGTAATTGCCATTGACCTGTCCTGGATGCCAACTCAATGAAAAGTGAAAGTCTGATAGCCTGTTAATGATCCCCTGGGATGTCCCTTTATGCCATGCGTCATTTTCTGCTCCTTAAACACTTGGAGTATCAAAGAACAAGCCCTGAATGTGTCACTGGCACCACTCAGAGGGGGTACATCAAGAGATGCTTCTGACAAGTACTGTGGCATTTGCAGCCTTGTTATTGTGACCTAGTCCCACGGTAACACAAATCATCTTAATGGAGATGTCAACTGCAGCTTGAGCCCTCACCATCCGGTCTGCCCCATCCTTGTATCCTACAAGTACAGCAACGTAACTCAATGACACCCTTCAAATTACACCAACAGAAAATGACTGAGATGTTGTTCTTGGCTTCTCCTTTTATGTGCAGTGTTTTCACCTCCCTGCAGCACAGGTGTCAAGCAGGAGAGATATTGAGGGTAAAGGTGATGCTGTTCAAAAGCAGTTCACTCTTCCTGGTCAAATAAATACTGATGGTTTCCCTTTCTTGGGGCCTTTCAGTGCAGCTGAAGGACAGAATTCCAGCTGTATGGGATCATAAAGGGTGAAAATTACATCAAAACACTGGATCCCACTTCCTTTCTTCAATTAATCATTGGGTTATTTTCCTGCTTTGTTAAATTTCCCACCAGGGTGGAAACTGCAGCAAACATGTAATGCTGATTACGCATCAGTGTTGAAATACAGCTGGTCTGTGAAAAATGAAATAAAACCAAGATGTGCATCAGCTGAGAGTAGCTAATGTTTGCAGTAGGTTTAGGCTGGATGTTAGGAAGAAGTTCTATACAGAGAGAGTGATTGCCCATTGGAATGTGCTGCCCAGGGGGGTGGTGGAGTCACCATCACTGGAGGTGTTAAGGAGGAGACTGGCTTGGCTGCATGGTTTAGTTGATTAGATGGTGTTGGATTGGTTGATATGTTGGACATGATGATCTTGAAGCTCTCTTCCAACCTGGTCTGGTCTGGTCTATTCTCTACTCTACTCTGGTCTATTCTCTACCCCTGCCCTGCCCTGCCCTGCCCTGCCCTGCCAAGCTGGTGAAGGGTTTGGAGCACAAGCCCTATGAGGAGAGGCTGAGGGAGCTTGGGTTGCTTAGCCTGGAGAAGAGAAGGCTCAGGGGTGACCTTCTTGCTCTCTACAACTACCTGAAGGGAGGTTGTAGCCAGGAAGGGGTTGGTCTCTTCTCCCAGGCAACCAGCCCCAGAACAAGAGGACACAGTCTCAAACTGTGCCAAGGAAGGTTTAGGCTGAATGTTAGGAAGAAGTTCTTCATAGAAAGAGTGATTGCCTATTGGAATGTGCTGCCCAGGGAGGTGTTGGAGTCACCATCACTGGAGGTGTTTAGGAGGAGACTGGATGGAGTACTTGGTGCCATGGTTGCATTGATTAGATGGTGCTGGGTGATAGGTTGGACTCAAAATGATCTCGAAGGCCTTTTCCAACCTATTCTGTTTTGTTCTACTGTATTCTCTATTCTATTCTATTCTCTATTCTATTCTACTTGATGTGCATCTGGGAGCCAAGAGGACAAAGTCAGACTGGAGAATTTCTACACACAGGCCATAGGGAGGTAGCTTAGAGAAAATGAAAAGCAGAGCTTCACTGATCTGTGGCAGAATGAGAGTCTTTCTCTTTCTATGTATATTTATGAGCTTGCTTTTTAAGAAGCTGCTCTTTCAAGGCAAGTGGGAAGGTATTCTTTGATCAGGGAAAAAGGCAGAAGAAAATTATTCAGCAACAAAAGGATGCAGAGAGATGTTATTTCATGTCTAAAAAACTTCCCTCTCTGAAAATTGAGGTTCAGCTTAATTTTGTGTTGATCATGTCCATGGAGAATTTAGTGCACTGTTTCCACTGCATGGCATCTTATGGGGCAATGAAGCTGGTGAGTGGTTTTGAGAATCAATCTTACGAGGAGCAGCTGAGGAAACTGGGGTTGTTTAAGACTGAAGAAAATAAGGCTGAAAGGAGACCTTTTCACTCTCTGTCAACTATCTGAAAGCAGGTTTAGAGAGGCAGGTGTTGGTCTCCAAGTCATAACTGATAGGATAAGAGGAAGTGGCAAAAAGTTATATCATGACTGTACTCAGCACTGGTTAGGCCACACCTTGAGTCCTGTGTCCAGTTCTGGGCCCCTCAGTTTAAGAAGGACATTGAGACTCTTGAATGTGTCCAGCAAGAAGGTCTCCCCTGAGCCTCCTCTTCTCCAGGCTAAACAATCTCATCTCCCTCACCCTCTCCTCACAGAGCTTGCGCTCCAGACCCCTCCCCAGCCTTGTTGCCCTTCTCTGGGCACGTTCAAGAGTCTCAATGTCCTCTTTGAACTCAGGAGCCCAGAACTGGACACAGGACTCAAGGTGTGACCTAACCAGTGGTGAGTACAGGGGCAGAATGACCTCCCTGCTCCTCCTCGCCACAGTATTCCTAATGCAGGCCAGGATGCTGTTGGTCTTCTTGGCCACCTGGGCACACTGCTGGCTCATGTTCAGTCATCTGTCAATCAGCACCCCCAGGTCCCTTTCTGTTTGGGAGCTCTCCAGCCACTCTGACCCCAGCCTGTAGCTCTACATGGGGTTGTTGTGGCCCAAGTGCAGCACCTGGCACTTGCATTTGTTAAGTGTCGGATTCTGCCCATCTGTCCAGTCAGTCGAGGTCCCTCTGCAGAGCCCTTCTACCCTCTAACAGATCAACTTCTGCTCCCAACTTGGTGTCATCTGCAAATTTGCTGATGACTGACTCAACCCCCTCATCCAGATCATCAATGAAGATAATGAAGATTGATGCACCATTGTGTCTCAGTTCTAGGGGACTCTATTCTATATCATAGAGCAAAATTCTTTTCAAGATTCTGATAGTGGCCTGAAACTTAGTGATATTATTTTCTTTAAATCAGGTTATTCTTGTACTTCTTATACTGGTTATTCTCAAATTCTGGTGAACTAAGGTGTAGAAACCCAGGCTTGAAGCTTACAGATACTTGTGAAATAGGGTACCTTACCCCAGCTGCTTCTTAGCTCCAGCACCTTCAGGGTGATTATAACTTAGGGAATGTTAGAGGTTCTTCACTTATCTTTGTATTTTCGATGTAATGCATTGTCAAAAGAGAGGAAAATTACAGAATTTATTAACATAAGTATTGAATGGTTAGGAAATGTCCTCTAACTACAGCCAGGTAGTTTCATTTGCATGAATAGCATTATTTAAATCAGTAATAGTTTCAGATTTAGATAAAAGCTTCAAATTATAAAAATAAGAGGTTAGGAATAGGAGTGATTTCCCACTGTGGTTATCCATGAATGGGACAATTGTCATGATGCATGGATGCATAAAGGATCTTTTTCCTGCAGGTGGAAATGCAGAAGAGGGCTCTTAACACAGAACACTAAATAAAAGCCAGGAAGGAGACAATGGTTAAGTAGAGTGGAAGCAGCAGGGATGTGAG
Organism: Melanerpes formicivorus; assembly: GCF_026170545.1. Classification (NCBI taxonomy): domain Eukaryota; kingdom Metazoa; phylum Chordata; class Aves; order Piciformes; family Picidae; genus Melanerpes; species Melanerpes formicivorus. The sequence goes on from NW_027142410.1 coordinate 1,145,025, forward strand.
ACAGGGAGCAAAAAAAGTCAGGCTGGCTCCTCTGTGTACTGCCTCTATTGCCCCTCTCCTTTCCTTCTGTCTTGGAGCTCCAGGGATAGCCAAGACAGAATGAAACAGGCAATGTAGACTTGAGGAAGCTGGCCTGAACTGGTAGAATAGAATAGAATTAACCAGGTTGGAAAAGTCCTTCGAGATCATCAGTGCTTTGTAGGATTTACTTCTCATCATTTTAGTATGCTCGTCTGCTCATGCAGGAGACATCATCTTGAGCTGTGGTGTCCTCTGGAGCAGTAGTGTGTTGAAAATGGCCCAACTGTTAAGACTTATCTTTAAATTGTAACATGGTAGATAATTGTTTAAAACCAATCTTCTTTCCCTGTGCTTTATTTATTAGTGAGCCATTGAATGGAGAAACTTCAAGTAACTATGGGTCTTGAAATATGCTGCTGAATTTTGAGATGACCTCTATTTATATTGCCCCACTCTGTGATATGTGAGGATGAGAGGTCATAAAGCATTTGTCAGTTCTTTTCTGCAACAAGGCAGGAACCTTTAGCTGACAATAAGGTTTATATTTACCCATATTCTTCCTTGGCCTTTCCTAAGTGCAGGAAAATGCTTGCTTATGCTTTCAGCTCTCAATGGAAACCAGCACCTCAAAAATAAGAAGCAAAAGAGATGGGAACACATCTTTAGCTGCACCAGTATTGTCAGTCAGAAGGTGTCAAAAAGGTAATTCTGTTCAGCCCCTCAGAGAGTTAGCACCTGTATTTAAGCATTTAGAGTCATAATGGACCCTAAAGATCATCTAGTTCCACCATCTCTGCCATAGGTAGAGATACCTTCTACTAGACCAGGTTCCTTAAGGCCCCATCCAACCTGGTCCTGAACACTTCCAGGGATAGGGTATCCACAGCTTCTCTGGGCAACCCATACCATTGTCTCACCACCCTCACAGTAAAGAATTTCTTCCTTGTATCTAATCTAAACCCACCCTGTTTCAGTTTGAAACTGCTACCCATCATCCTACCACTACACTCCCTGGTGCAGAGTCCCTCCCCACCTTTCCATCTTTCTGTGTTTCTGCTTCTTAGCACATGAAAAAATGCAACCAGATCTTGAGCTGCATGTGGACAAACAGCAGTTTGCTCCAGTTTAGGCTTGAGGTGAGGGGAAAGTTCTTCACAGAGTGATTTGCCATTGGAATGTGCTGCCCAGAGAGGTGGTGGAGTCACTGTCCCTGGAGGTGTTTAAAAGAGGATTGGATGGCGCTTGAAACCATGGTTTAGTTAGTCATGAGGTGTTGGGTGATAGGTTGGACTTGATGATCTCTGAGGTCTTTTCCAACCTTGTTGAGTCTATGATTCTATGATACTGGTGATGTAAATTAAACTCACAAGACTGTGCAAGCTGTGGCTGAGAGTACATCTGATAAACTGCTGGCATGGTGGTGGGCAAAAAATGCATGTCTGAGTAACTCTGCATTTCCTGGAGACAAGATGGACCCTCCAGGTTATTAAAGTCCATCCATTCTCTGGTTTGTTGGCCAGACCTAGGCTACATTGTTATGGGTGTGAATTCAGGACATGTATCTTCTCTTTCCATAGGCTGCTGTGTAGATGTTTCTGCCCACAAATCCAGCAATAAGCAGGATCTAGATCCCACTGATGCTAACAGCAAAAGTTGATCAGGTTAGATTAGAGTCACTGTAAAGATATAAGAGGCAGTGTGTGATAATTCATCCAATTTAGGCTGAGAAGTTTTGTTTTATTTCATTACATTGTAAGAATGATGCTACTGGCTCTGATAACTTGTTTTCAAAATATTTATTAAGAGCAAGCTTTCTAACACAGATGTTTTCACTTGCATGGTGGGGAAAGCAAGACAGAATGATATTCTGCAAATAAGAAACACAGTATCATAGTATCAGTCAGGGCTGGAAGGATCAGCTAGTTCCAACCCCCCTGCCATGGGCAGGGACACCCCACACTAGATCAGGCTGGCCAGAGCCTCATCCAGCCTGGGCTTAAACACCTGCAGGGATGGGGCCTCGACCACCTCCCCGGACAACCCATTCCAGGGTTTCACCACTCTCATCCAGCCTGAATCTTCCCACCTCCAGCTTCATTCCATTCCCCCTAGTCCTATCACTCCCTGAGATCCTGAGAAGTCCTTCCCCAGCCTTCTTGTAGGCCCCCTTCAGATATTGGAAGTCCACCATGAGGTCACCTCGGAGCCTTCTCTTCTGCAGACTGAACAGCCCCAACTCCTTCAGTTTGTCCTCATAGGAGAGGTGCTCCAGCCCTCTGATCATCCTTGTGGCCCTTCTCTGGACACCTTCCAGCACCTCCACATCCCTCTTGTAATAGGGGCTCCAGAACTGGAGGCAGTACTCCAGGTGGGGTCTCAGCAGAGCTGAGTAGAGGGGGAGGATCACCTCCCTCGACCTGCTGGCCACACTTCTGATGCAGCCCAGGATCTGATTGGCTTTGTGGGCTGCAAGTGCACACTGAGAGCTCATGTAGAGCTTCTTGTCCACCAGCACCCCCAACTCCCTCTCCTCAGGGCTGCTTTCCAGCCAGTCACTGCCCAGCCTGGATTTGTGCCTGGGATTGCCTCGACCCAGATGCAGGACCCTGCACTTGCTCTTATTGAACCTCATGAGGTTGGCTTGTGCCCACCTCTTCAGCCTGTCAAGGTCCCTCTGGATGGCCTCCCTTCCCTCCAGCGTGTCTGCTGCACCACACAGCTTGGTGTCATCAGCAGACTTGCTGAGGGTGCACTCAATGCCACTGTCCATGGCACCCACAAAGATGTTGAACAAGACAGGTCCCAGGACTGATCCCTGAGGGACTCTGCTTGTCCCTGGCCTCCACTGGGACATGGAGCCATTGACAGCCACTCTTTGGGTGCAGCCATCAAGCCAGTTCCTTATCCATCTAGTGGTCCACCCATCAAACCCATGTGTCACCAGTTTGGAGACCAGGCATTGCTAATTTACATCCCCATCAGCATCTAGTCTGGGTTATTCTCTCAAGACCAGGGAATCTGAGAAATGACACTGGAGTGTAAGGCAAAGCTCTGCAGCTGAGATGCTGGCTGCTCTTGCTCTAGAGAACAGCAGCAAGCGATGCCCAGGGTGCTTGTGTGACTCCAGACCAGTTATTAATTACTCTTTACAAGCTATGATTCTCCTTAACAAGACACAGCAAATGCAGAAATAATAGGAGGGAGAGTGGAAACTATTCTTCCTTATGTTTCCTGCATTCATTAATCTCATGGAAAAGACCTGGGAGAATAGCTGTCTGCACATCTGTATGGAAAATGGTCCACAGAAGTTTCCACTAAAGTCAGCAGATTGCAATGATGCAAGCAGCCTGTTTTCTGTCTTGGATCTGTTGTGTCAGTGCAGTGGTTGTGTACCTCACTGTATGCTCACAGATGAGGTGGCCAACTGTTTCCTGGGCTGCATCAAAAGTAGTGTGGCCAGCAGGTCAAGGGCAAGGGTTTTCCCCTTCTACTCTGCTGTAATGAAACCCCATCTGGAGTACCGTATGCACCTCTGTAGTCTTCAGCATAAGAATTACAGAATCACCAAGGTTGGAAGAGACCTCAAAGATCAAGTCCAACCTGTCACCACAAACCTCATGACTAAACCATGGCACCAAGTGCCACATCCAATCCCCTCTTGAACACCTCCAGGGATGGTGACTCCACCACCTCCCTGGGCAGCACATCCAATGGCTAACAACTCTCTCAGTGAAGAACTTTCTCCTCACCTCCAGCCTAAACTTCCCCTGGCACAGCTTGAGACTGTGCCCTCTTGTTCTGGTGTTGGTTGCCTGGGAGAAGAGACCAGTACAAGAGGACACAGTCTCAAGAAGAGCATGGACCTATGGGAGTGGGCCAGAGAAGTGCCACAAAAATTATCAGAGGGCTGGAGCACCTCTCCTGTGAAGAGAGGCTGGGATAGTTGGGATTGTCCAGCCTGGAGAAGGGTCTGGGGAGACCTTATTGCAGCCTTCCAATACTTAAAGGGGCCTATAAGAAAGATGGGCATAAACCAGTTAGCAGGGCCTGTTGTGACAGGACATGGGGTGATGATTTTAAAGTTAAAAAGAGTGGAGATTTAGGCTAGATACAAGGAAGAAAATCTTAATGTCAAGGGTGGTGAAACACCAGAGGTTGTCCAGAGAGGTGGCAGATGCCCCATCCCTGGAAACATCCAAGGTGAGGTTGGATGGAGCAACCTGATCTAGTCAAAGATGTCCCTGATCAGTGCAGGGTGTTGGACTAGATGATCCTTAAATATTCCTTCCAGCCCAAACCATGCAATGATTCTGTGACTGCTCTCCCTCTTCATCTTACAGACAGGAGAGGCAAAGCTTGGGCTTAGAGGGCAATTTGTGCCTCTCATCCCAGAAGTATGGTCTGTCTACTCTGATCTGTGGCTGCTTACAGTTCTTGCTGCTGGTTGTCCTGCCTAACTTTGCCTGTGGTTGGTAGCATTGGATGAATATTTGGAAAGTATTCCTGCCTTAATAACATTGCCCTGCAATTGAACAATTGCATCAAGCAGTGATGATCTTAAAATAACGTGCCTGAGAAAAGCTAAAGCCTGCAGGTGACACAAACATCGACTTGAGAATCAATGTCTGTTTAATGTGATCATCAGAAATATTCCCTGATTTCAAAGATCCCTCACAAAGTTTCAGAGAGGCTACATCAATTTTAATTGTTATTTAATTCAATTTTCAGAAGGTCATCAGATGCTGTGGTTTCCTTCTAGCTCACTAAACTCCACTGTGGTTCTTTGTGTGCTTTCAAGGTTAATGTTAGCTTAATTACTTTTTGCAGTAGGTTCTATATGGACAGAGAAAAGGTCAGTAGGAAGGCTGAGCTGAGGTTTGCTTGAATTCCCCTGGCTCCCTCATTGCAGCTCCCTAAAATTTTCTAGCTGCCAAGAAAATAAAGGGAACCTCAGCTGTGTCTGGGGGAACAAAACTGTTTAGTAATTTAGGTGCAGTTCAGGCTCTTACTTAATGGGTTAAAATTTTCCATGAAGACTTCAACCATTGTTACAGCCAGTATTAGATAAAACCCACGCTCGAGGAAAGCTCCATCCCTTATAATTGAATAAAAGCACTGAGAAATGTCACTGCTCATCTCTATTTTTCATGAAGATGCCTTTAGGGATTTGGACAAATAGCAGAAATAACTTCTAAAGGCTGAAGTCATACACGTGTCTAGGAGAACACGGCTCTTTGAAGGCAGTTGCAGTGTGTAGTAACTGGTTAGTTTTAAACCTTGCTAAAGAGTGAGTCTTAAATGAGTATATGACAAATACTATATTGATATTTGCTAGGAAGAGCTGGCATTTCTAGCCCACAGGAGAGAGTCCTTCATGATAAAGAGCTAAAATAACAGCATGCATAACCTTTCAAGTAACAAGCTAATTGAGCACAGCATCACCTTAGAAATGCTGTTTTAGGGAGAACCAGTCTTTCATAATAGCTCTTGCCTTTTTATATGTGCAGATCATCCTGTCAAACCAGCCATGATGCTCAGTGTACAAGACAATGTGTCAGGTTTAGCCAGCGCTGCAGCAGGAGCACACAGAGCAGTTTCAGTCTCGAAATGCTAAGCAGGCCACAGACTGGGAAAGTCTTCCTTATCTAATGTAGAGGTGGAAGAATTTTCCTTCCTGGAAGCACTTTTGAGATATATACCCCTTGTAGCAGATCTCTGCTGTATATAACATATACTTTTAACAATTTTTTCCCACCCAAAGGTCACAGCACTGCTCTGTGTTTAAAATGTGCAAAAGATGCACATGAGGAGAAGCTTAGAAAGTAGCTGTCTGGAAAATTTGTACTTTAGATGAGCAGATGAAAGTCCTGTGATTGATGGCTGTGTTATGGACATCTAGGAGGAAATATCAATGTGGTAGACTGTTCAGCAGCTTAGAAGATGGAGGACCTAATTTATTTGTGTTCTAGACACCAATTTGCCATGTGCCCTTGGGCCAAATGTCAAACGGTGATGCCTGAATGTGTTCATTTTTCTGAGCTGAACTTCACTTTGTGCAGGATAAAGAACTCAATTTCCAATTCAGAAGTTGATATTATTGAGCATTGGGCAAATATCAGAGTTTAAGGATAACTTTCTGAGGCAGTCCTCCATTGCCAGTACACTTTTAAGGTTGTTGGGTTTTTTTTAAGGGCTGGTTATTGTATTTGTTCAATTTGTCTGGTGTGTTGTATGTGATGTCTGTGAAGTATCCAACTGTCTGGTGTTTCAGCCTCTTCTACAGACACAAACATTATTGGAAAATGATTTAGTGAAACCTCTACCTGTACCTAGTTTGACTGGTTTCTGGCAGCCATTGTGCTCACCACTCTCTAGTGTAACAGAGGAGCTGCTTTTTCTTAACTGCCCTGCCTGTAGTTGACTTTGGAATCTGGTTTGCCTTAGCTTTTGTGTATGTGGGGATTTTTTTTTTAACTTGAGGTACTGTTTTTAGCCTCAACTGGGAGTTGAGAGTTCAGATGGGGGCAAGACTGAGAATCTCCCCCCTGCTCCCCCGCTCCCCCCTTCCAACAGAGAGGGGGAAAAAAGGGAGGGAGCAAATCCACCAAGCAATAATTTGGAGTTGGCTTGGAAGTAGAGACGTAAAGAGTTTTCTTTAAACAATATATATATAAAACAATAACAGGTAAGGTTCACAAGGGCAAGGAACAAGGATGGATGGGGGGGGGAACCCAAGAATACAAAACCAGTCTCTCTCTCTGAAGAGGCATGGAGGCAGCGGGGAGAAGGATCAGGCCCAACCACGTGGCAGAAGAGCAGGAAAGCAGCAGTAGTAGCTCTTGTCCAGGAGAGGCAGGAGCCAAAAAGGAGACCTAATGACTCCAATGCCTTCCCTTTTATACCCTAGCTGGGCAGGGAGGGGGGAATGGAACAGATTCAGTTTCCCAGGGGGAAAACGCCCTGCAGGGAAGCCAAACCACTCACAAGCCCTCCCCACTTTGTTTTCAGAATGGGCGTTAACCCACAGTATCACTAAGGTTGGAAGAGACCTCAAAGATCATCGAGTCCAACCTGTCACCACAGACCTCATGACTAAACCATGGCACCAAGTGCCACCTCCAATCCCCTCTTGAACACCTCTGGGGATGGTGACTCCACCACCTCCCTGGGCAGCACATTCCATTGACGAATGACTTTCTCAGTGAAGAACTTTCTCCTCACCTCGAGTCTAAACCTCCCCTGGCGCAGCTTGAGACTGTGTCTGCTTGTTCTGGTGATGGTTGTCTGGGAGAAGAGACCAGCCCCTTCCTGGCTACAACCACCTTTCAGGTAGTTGTAGAGAGCAATGAGGTCACCCCTGAGCCTCCTCTTCTCCAGGCTAAACAACCCCAGCTCCCTCAGCCTCTCCTCATAGGGCTTGTGCCCAAGACCTCTCCCCAGCCTTGTTGCCCTTCTCTGGACATGTTCAAGTGTCTCAATGTCCTTCTTAAACTGAGGGGCCAGAACTGGACACAGGACTCAAGGTGTGGTGTTACAGTTTGAGCTGGGTACCCCCCTGTAATGTTTACTTCCTGTGTCCAGAGGTCCAGCCCAGAGGGGTGGACACAGGAAATTATGTAGTATTTCATACCGCAATCCTTTGCACACTATAAGATGCAGTGCGGAGTCTAGCACTATCTCTTTTCTTCCTCCTCCATCAGCCGGTAACTGGGGAGATGTCTCCTGGCTTTGAGCCTGGCTAGGCCCAAGGCCATGGGGGGATGGGCAGTCTCAGACCTGGCCAGCTGAGACTAGCCTAGCAGTGGGAGGGGGAAGAAGGAGCCCTGGGGGTCTTGGGTGTACCCTCAGGTGGGGATGGGATCTCTCTGGGTCTGCTGTGGGATTTTTCTTTATCACTGTGCTTTTGCTCTTCTGTAAAAGTTCACTGCTTTCTGTTTAAACTCTCCATCACTTTTGCAATCCGTTTGTCTGAGTGTTTATTGTTGCCAGGGGTGGGGAAGGGGGCTGCCTCAACCCAGCACGTTCTTGGTAGCAGAGGATGGTTAAGGTGGGCAGAGGATCTGCCCCCCAACCCCTTTACAGTGTGGCCTAACCAGTGCAGAGTCCAGGGGCACAATGACTTCCCTGCTCCTGCTGGCCACTCTATTCCTAATGCAGGCCAAGATGCCATTGGCCTTCTTGGCCACCTAGGCACACTGCTGGCTCATGTTTAGGCAGCTGTCAATCAGCACCCCCAGGTCCCTTTGTGTTTGGCAGCTCTCCAGCCACTCCGACCCCATCCTGTAGCTCTGCATGGGGTGGTTGTGACCAACTGCCAGTTCCTGTGCCTTCAAGAGCTCCACCACACTTGAGTCTGAAGAACTTTTTTGTTTTGTATCTATTAAAAAATATTGATACAAACATTACATTAAAAATCAGTTATCTCTGTCACACCTATTTCCTAAGGAAGCAGAAACAGTGCCACAGTGTCAAAACACGATGGCCATACTTTCTTTGCCAAAGAATGGCAGTGGCCATCTCGCTTTGATTAAATGTTGTTAACAGGATTTGTAAGTGCTAGCAGTAAGACTAGATCTTATCGATTTTAGTAGTTGCACCAGGTGAGCATGTGGCCCAGCATTAACAGTTGTCCTGAAGGTAACAATAGATGTTAAATTAAAGACATTTTAAGTCCTAATTCCCCATGGTTGTTCCAATGAAAGGATCTGATTTCATTATGACTGCTTTTGTCAGAAGGGATTTGCAATCATGTCTAAGGTCTCTGTGGCTGAGAAAGTATCCTCAAGTAGGAACATTTTTTGCTGGCTCACAAACTTACTTTGTAATTGAGTTTGATTCTGAACATTCATGGATCTTGAAAAAGTCTCACTTGAACTGGCAGAAAAACAGCTGCTTGCCTGTCTCTGGAGTGAAAACTCTTTGCAAGGTATTCATCTGAGAGATAGAATCATAGAATAGGGAATGAGTAGCTGAAAGGGGAAATGGGTTTTCTTTAAACAATCACAGAATCAATAAGGTTGGAAAAGACCTCAAAGATCATCAAGTCCAACCTGACACCCAAGGCCTTGTGACTACTAAACCATGGCACCAAGTGCCACGTCCAATCCCCTCTTGAACACCTCCAGGGACGGTGACTCCACCACCTCCCTGGGCAGCACATCCCAATGGCTAACAACTCTCTCTGTGAAGAACTTTCTCCTCACCTCCAGCCTAAACCTCCCCTGGCACAGTTTGAGACTGTGTCCTCTTGTTCTGGTGCTGGTTGCCTGGGAGAAGAGACCAACCCCCACCTGGCTACAACCTCCCTTCAGGTAGTTGGAGACAGCAAGAAGGTCTCCCTTGAGCCTCCTCTTCTCCAGGCTAAATAATCCCAGCTCCCTCAGCCTCTCCTCACAGGGCTGTGCTCAAGGCCTCTCTCCAGCCTTGTTGTCCTTCTCTGGACATGTTCAAGTGTCTCAATGTCCTTCTGAAATTCAGGGGTCCAGAAGTGGACACAGGACTTAAGGTGTGTCCTAACCACTGCTGAGTACAGGATCACAATGACTTCCCTGCTCCTGCTGGCCACACTATTCTTGATGCAGGCCAGGATGCATGTTCCACCAGCTGTCCGTCATTACCCCCCAGGTCCCTTTGTGTTTGGCAGCTCTCCAGTCACTCTGACCCCAGCCTGTAGCACTGCATGGGGCTGTTGTGACCCCAAGTGCAGTACCCAGCACTTGGACTTGTTGAATGTCATTGTGTTGGACTCTGCCCATCTGTCCAGCTGGTCAAGGTCCCTCTCGAGAGCCCTTCTTCCCTCTAACTGATCAACATCTGCTCCCAACTTGTTGTTATCTGCAGATTTACTGATGACTGGCTCAACCCCCTCATCCAGTGTTGTGCAAACCTGTTAATATCTCAAATGATCCATGGATGAAGTCTTAGGAACTACCATTTAATGAAGACTGATACTGGGGTGAAAAAGGAGGATTTCTTTTTCATCAGAAGCCATGTCAGTATGTTACTAAAGCTCCATCAAGTTTCTTCAGGGCAACAAGACAACTGAATCTGCATCTTGTCTGCTTCAGAGACAGATTCCCAGTGGAATGAGGACCAGTGATAGAGCAATACTATCAACTGCACAAATGCTTTGCAATTTCACACACTTCTAGGAAGGGATAATGTTCAGTGAATGAAATCATTCTCTAATGGTGTTGGACAATGTGGATGTATCCTGTACTAACAAACAGGTGGGTTTGAGAGCTACATTTTCAAGTACTTTTCACAAAGTTGCTGGATGGCTTCTCTTCTGAGCTCCAAGTTTCACACTTGATATGCAAATACTGTCCTACAGCAAAAATCACTGGAAAAATGAAACATGAAATGAAAAAGGTGGGAGGATGATTTAGAATGATCGACCAAATCTTCGGCTTACCTCCTACTCACTGCAAATGATGCTTGTCCTGTGCTTTTCACCTGCAGGTGTCCTCATCTCTATAAAGTGCATTTAGATATTTAAAGGCAAGAGACCTAAAGTTACAAGCAGGATAATGCCAAATTAGTCATGAATTGCAAACCTTGATTTACATTTCTAAGGTTTATAGTCCTCGGTGAGTTCCCAGAGGCTTAAATAACCTCTTGTATAGAGTGTAGAGTCTACAGTCTTTTGTCCCAAGCAATCTTCCCCCACACCATCCCTAGACCTCTGCCACCTAGAACTACTACCACAGTGTTTGCTACCATGCCAGCAGCATGCACAACACCCATGGCTGAAGCTTTTGTCTCTCAGAGGTGATGAATGTAGTGCTGCTACCACCTCAACCTCCTTTCTTGGGTGGCTGGTAACAGCAGTGCTTGTGTGAAGCCCACCATGTTGGTAAGCCTGCCTAGTTCCAACATACACTGAGTCTTGCTTTTCATGTTGGTCTTATCCATTCATCCACTGATGGTGGGTCAGGTGGGTTGAATTTCTTGACAGAGTGCTAGAGAGCCTGGGCTTTTGGTGGCCATAAATGTATGAGATCTTTCTCAGTTTGGTGGGCAAACCAACAAGCTTTGATTTAGGAAACGATGGCCTTCAGTTGCATGTGATGTTTCCCACACCCATAGTGATGTGTCTTAAGCATACAAAACTGGAAAACTCTGGTGTCTTCCTAATATATTTTTCAGTGCCTACTGATCAGAAAGTGACCTCATAAATCCTTTATCACCCATATCAACCACAGTCCTCTTTTTCAGAGTCTCCTTCAAGGATGTTAATATGATCTCACTGTTGCATTATATGGTTGCTCTTGCTCACCTTGTATTTGCCACAATAATTCATTAAAAGAAAGAGTCCTAAACCAAACTCTTGTGGTCTGGGGACTATCCCATGGATAGTAGGAACAAGAGTACAGGGCCCAATGCCTGTGTTGATGAGTCAAAGCTGTCAGCACATCTCTCTTTGGAAGCAGGTGTGTTTTTCAGATCTGAGGCTTGAGAAAACAAACAGGTTGAGGATCTCTAAACAGGCTTCCCCTATCGTTCTCATGGTGTGATTAAAAGTGACAAATGTTTTCTGCGGGACTGAGGCACGAGCTCACTCCTTTGTACACTGAACTTTCCAGAAGGGAAATCTGGAAGGGCAAAAAAGGGGATGAGCAGCACTGATCAGCTTTAATACCAACCCTTTCAGAGCACTGCCTTGTTCAGTGTGAAGAATTTAAAAGCTTTTTTCCTCCTTTTTCTCTTTGTAAATAGGCTATAAACTCCTGTTGATTCCCTAATGAAATTTCTTGGCAGTATCTGCACTGTCACTAGTTTTACTCTGTCTGTGAAATAACATACCCATAAAAGACTGGGTTGGTTTTTTTTTTTATCTGTGTACTTGAATGTTAAATACTTTTAAATTATGCTGATCAGTAATGTATGGAATGATGAAAGTTTTCCATACCCTTTCCCAAACCTGTTCTCCTCTCTCTCTCTCTTGTTTCATTAGCTAAAGTGATGTTATTTTTCAGCAAATATTTTATTCAGCAGGGAGTGTGGCTTAACTTTCCATAAATATCAGCTCAACTCACTGATTATCTTTAGTCTATAAAGAAAGATTGAAAAACAGAGGTTGGACCAGTCGCAAACATAAAAATAGAACGTTAAGCCAGGCAGTCTGGGAGAAGAAAGCAGTGCTGGATGTGATGGTACTGCCCCTCTCAGCTTTTGAGATACTGGAGAGCTGGGTTCAGATGTTGTGTTTGCCTCTGAAAGTGTGAATCCCTATCTCCCACAGGAGTGTTGTGACAACTGGACTACATACTACTTGACTTTGTTTCTCATGTTGTTTCTCTGGTATTGTTACTGGGAGGACAGAGCTGTCGCCTTCTCCTCTCTGGTTCTGTGGCTGTTGCTGAGGATAACACTAAGCCTAACCATTGAGTTGTAGTAACATGGGTTATTTGGTGTACTCCTGCAAGGGCACCTCTTCCCTTCTGCCTCTCTTGTTGTGAAACAAGACAATTCACAGTCTAATTGCTTCCATTGACTTTTACAAAAAGCCCACTCAAAAGAGGTAAAAGAAGGCAGATCTGGTGCATCTCTGGTAGTTTTTTTTTTTTTTGGTAAGCTCTATAGAAATTGCATCACACAGAAATCTGGCCCAGGGAAACCCAGGGGCATGAGGGGTAAAAGCTGCAATGTGAGATTTTAGAAACTTGAAGTGTAACCCCAACTTGTCGTCTTTGATTTAAGAGCAGCCAAACAGAAAGGGACCTGGGGGTACTGGTTGACAGCTGGCTGAACATGAGCCAGCAGTGTGCCCAGGTGGCCAGGAAGGCAAATGGCATCCTGTTCTGCATTAAGAATAGTGTGGCCAGCAAGAGCAGGGAAGTCATTGTGCCCCTGTACTCACCACTGGTTAGGCCATACTTTGAGTCCTGTGTCCAGTTCTGGGCCCCTCAGTTTAGGAAAGATGTTGACTTGCTGGAATGTGTCCAGAGAAGGGCAACAAAGCTGGGGAGGGGTTTGGAGTACAGCCCTGTGAGAACAGGCTGAGGGAGCTGGGGTTGCTTAGCCTGGAGAAGAGGAGGCTCAGGGGAGACCTTCTTGCTGTCTCCAACTACCTGAAGGGAGGTTGTAGCCAGGTGGGGGTTGATCTCTTCTCCCAGACAACCAGCACCAGAACAAGAGGACAGTCTCAAGCTGCATCAGGGGAAGTTTAGCCTTGAGGTGAGGAGAAAGTTCTTCAGTGAGAGAGTTGTTAGCTGTTGGAATGTGCTGCCCAGGGAGGTGGTGGAGTCACCATCCCCAGAGGTGTTCAAGAGGGGATTGGACGTGGCACTTGGTGCCATGGTTTAGTAGTCATGAGGTCTTGGGTGACAGGTTGGACTTGATGATCTTTGAGGTCTCTTCCAACCTGATTGATTCTATGATGCTATGATTTACATACAGGCACGCACACAAGCACCACCACCAGCCTGAGACTACAGTGGGCATGCAGAATTCAAATCTCTGGATCTTCATTCTAAGTGTTAAGTGAGATTTGAGTATACTATTGATAGATCTGTTGCAAAAGAAGCGAACTATTATGGGAGAAAATAAAAACCTGCAGACGTAGAAGCTTCAGCAGCAGTTGGGGAGGAAATATGGCCAGTTGTTGAAGCCAGTTGCAATTAGGTTCGTGGGACTGAAACCTTATACCAAAGTCCCATTCAGAATAGAGGCCTTTGGTGTGAATAAACCTGTACAGCAAAAGTAGTCCATCCTAAACAGAGACTTAATCATCTTGATAAAGGGAATTGTCTGCAACAAGGAACCTTGGGATTTTCGTGATGAGTCCTGTAATTAACTTTTATATTACTGTATATTTTCTGTGGTATTATTCCATATTAAATTTGAAGTGATTACAGGAGTACCCAGAGTCTTTTGTAGTGAAGCACAAAGAATCTGCAGAGAAGCCAATGAGAACCTTCACTCTTATTTCAATTAGCCTTGGATTATGTAGCATCAGAGAAGTTCAGCAAAGCCATCACATTTCTACTAGCTGTGGTGGAAAGAAGCTTTCCTGTACCAACTCCCTAGGAGTTCTTGCACTGTCTTCTGCATTGAATCAACATCTTTCCCTTATCTTTGTTGTTTGACCAAGGTGATATCCATTTAGCATGTTTCTGCAGCTCTTCTCTTTGGACCTGACTTGGGAGGTGGTCTTTAGTGGTTTATGTTTGCAAGTAGCAGCTGATGCTACCTCTCAGACTTGTAGTTTTAGATGCTTTAGCTGTCAGGTGAGCATACTGGAGACCATGTGGCACTGCTTGGAAGGTGTGGATTTACTACGTATCCAGGTACCATGGTCACAGATGTCTATTTGTAGAAAACAACTTCCATTTCTTTTCTGTATTCCTTGAGTGCTGCTATTCACTGTGGAGCAGTATCTTCTGGACAAACTAAGGTTGCAGGACGCTTTATTCTCTGTATGTGATTGCTTAAGTGGTGCTGAATAATTATTTTCTTAACTGGTCTGCAATATGTTGTACTTAAGTATCTTCTGACTAGCACCTATCTAAACCAGTGCCATTTGCACGTGACAAGGTCACCAAAAAGTTATGGAGTGTGGGTTTGTGGTGCTTTCAATCAAAATGCTGAGGACATAATCCCAAGCATTTAAGGAAACACTTAACCCAGGGTAGAATAGAATAGAATAGAGCAGACCAGGTTGGAAGAGACCATTCAAGATCATCACACCCAACCCATCATCCAACACCATCTAATAGAATAGAATTAAACAGGTTGGAAATGACCTTTGAGATCATCAAGTCCAACCTATCACCCAACACCATCTAATCGACTAAACCATGGCACCAAGTGCCTCATCCAGTCTCTTCCTAACAACCTCCAGTGATGGTGACTCCACCACCTCCCTGGGCAGCACATCCCAATGGCCAATCTCTCTTGCTGGGAAGAATTTCTTCCTCACCTCCAGCCCAAACCTGCCCTGCACAGCTTGAGACTGTGTCCTCTTGTTCTGGTGCTGCTTGCCTGGGAGAAGAGACCAACCTCTGCCTGTCTACAACCCCCCTTCAGGTAGTTGTAGAGAACAAGGTGGTCTCCCCTGAGCCTCCTCTTCTCTTCTCCAGGCTAAACCATGCAACCAAGCACCCCATCGAGTCTCCTCCTGAACACCTCCAATGATGGTGACTCCACCACCTCCCCGGGCAGCCCATTCCAATGGGCAATCACTCTCTCGGTGAAGAATTTCTTCCTAACATTATACCAGCGAGAGAAAGAAGACAGCACTGCTGCTTATGAATACTTGTGCTTCCCTGCCTGACTTACCTTCACCAGGTAGATTTTGGAGGTTAAGCTGTTGTTTGTCATTTCTCTGCATGAATGATGGCCTGTTGCTTCCCACTGCTCAGATATTCACCTTTAGCAAGTATTATTAGTCCATGTATGAATTCAGTGAAACCAAGCTTGCAATACTGACTCCTGTAATGTTCAGGGGTTTGCATGAAATTGCTTTTTGAAAGATGGATTAAGAGGCTTTGCTTTGTGAGGGAATCCAAAGGAGGTGGTGAAGCAGTGGTGTATGGCCTTGCAATCTTCTGGTCCTTGAAAGAGAACGTACAGGAACTCTATTATAAAGTCAGGACTATGCAAATCTGAAAAATAATTTTTGTGGGCTATAGCTGGAATCAATGCCAAAGCATGTCTTGTGCAAGGCATCAGGCTTGCTGAGGATGTAGACCTGTTGATTATTTGACTCTTGGCCAAATGATTTCTTGCTTTATATTCACAGCTTTTGAGAAGGACTGTGGCTGATTATTCCGTGCAAAGCACAAAGCAGCCTTGAACACATTTCCTACAATATATCTGAAAATGGAGTTGAGTAGGAAATCAAGAAAAAAACAGAAGTTGCAACAGAAGTTGGCCTTATGGGCAGCTATGTTTTCTTTTTTGACACTTAAGTCTCTTCCTGGCATGATAGAAAATTCTGGAATTTATTTAATGAGCTTGGGCATCTCATTTTTGGTTAAATAAGCATATAAAATATAAACATATGTCGTTATGTTCACCAAGCATTGGAAATATAAGAGTAATTACTGGTGTCTTTTGTAATTCAGGACAGATGCCAGATTGTTGCTTATCATAAGAATCCACAGCAATAACTGTACAGGCAGCCAGTTTTCATGCACTTTCAGGTTTCTCCACTGTTTTAGGAGATACATAAAGACTGGAGAACTGGAAGCCTGCAGTGGAGGTTGACAATAGTCAGTGTCTTGTTAAGCATGTTCAAGAATTGGGATCCACAGGGAGTATATGCTCATGTGGGGCAGTTTCTGCTAACCAGAGCAACAGGACCATGAGAGGGTCTTTAGCAGAACGTGTAGCTTTGACAACACTAAAGTGAGAATTGACTGAGAAATGATTTAGGATTTCAGCCTTGAAACTGAGTACCTTGCTGGTTTTTGACAGCACATTTAACATGGAGACATGTGACACAGTCTGTCATTTACTGGGGATTCAGCCTGTACTTTGCTAGCTATGTATGTAGAATTCCTGCTGCTGTGATAGCGTTGTTCCTTGTCAAAGGGAACATGAATGTCCTTAGCAGTCATGCAGACAGGTGTCATACATCAGGCTGAAGTCCTATGTCACTCCATAACAAAATGCTGTTGTGCATCATACTGAAGTTCCGTGTCATGCAGTGTAATGTCAATGAGACACTGACAGCTCTGTAACAGCCTGCCTCCAGAAACCTGGGGCATCTCAGTGTGGTATACATAACAAGCTGCACTGTTTCTGTGGTGAATACTCCTGGCCCTCATTTATTGTACCCTGGGTTTTCCCCAACCTAATTTAGTACAGAATTGTTTGGTGTCTTCCTTTCCACTTTTACCTCTACAAACCAGACTGTTTCAGCCTACCTGTGTACTGTACAGAATGTGGACAGATGGAATGGCAGCCACTGGTATGGCTTATGGCTGCTTTCCTTAGATGGAGTTTATCATGCTGCCCTGCATCTTTTTCTTCTGTAGGCCGTTTCTTTGATCAGTTTATCTGCACTTTTACACTGGTATAGTGCTGGGGCTCTGAGTCATAGGTTTATCTGCAGTTCTTGCAAGTCTTCACACTTTTAACCCAAAACATTCTGTTTAGATTTTTTTCTGAACCCCAGCTGGGTTTGCAGGTGCCCCTGTATTGGGATGGAGTCATCAAAGGCTAGGTGTAAATCATTATGATGTTTGTTAGTGCAGCAATGTCAGTCAGTACCAGCTGAAGACATCGGATTGTATTCTCTGAGGTGCTTATTCTTGAGTGGGCTTTACCTTGTGAAAAACAACGATTATCCATCTGTGAAGAAGGAATGATGTCATGATGACAATGTAGAGCTGGCTCCCAAGCTGCCTTCAGCTACAAATCAAGTGTCTCCTCCAAATGAAGACCAGCAGCAATCTTTTAGTGCCTAAAGCCTTTTAGGCCAGCACGAAAACAGCAAGGGGGGTTACTTAAATTTCTTCCTACGTCAGGGAAGACTTGAGAAGATAAATGAACTCACCCTTGCCAAGTGTTTTGCCCTCACTCAGTGCAAAGCATCAAATCCAAGACAGAGGGCTCAGTGTTATTGTTTGTAATAAGGTAAGAATTTGTTTAAAACATTGCAGAAGAAAAATGGAGGAATGTGGAAGAAGTTACAGATTACATAGCAGAGAGAACCAGTGATAAATGCTTAAGAATAACAGGGAATTAACTAAAAAATCAAACCAAACCAAAACCACACAAGGATAGATGTAGGGAAAGTCTTGCTGTGAGGCAGAAGCCTAGGGCTTCTCAGCACTGTTGTGAAAAATGAAGAGTGGGGATAATACATGGGAGAGAAACTGCAATTTGGAGAAGGCAAGGAAGGGAACACCAGACAAAAAAACCCAAACAAGTAGGGAAATGAACTGAGTGGGTTGTCTGGCAAGCCAGCTTAGCATAATTGTCTTAGGCTTGTTAAAGGAAATTCTATTCCCTGAAAAGTGAGAGATTGTGCAGGTAGCCTGCAAGAAGGCCTTTAGTTCAGTCCAAACTGAAGGAGGTGGAAAACAATGAAAATATATTTCACAGCAAACAGAATTCTTTATCAGCCTGGTCACTGTTATATCTGTCTGGGATAGAATCTAATGCACAGAAAGGTTTCTGCAGCTTGACTTCTTTGTTGTTTGAGCCCTACCATTGTGCACTGTCTTGGAAAGAAGTAAAACACTACTTTACTATGTAAAACATTACCAGTCACCTCTTCCACAGTCATATGGGTTTCAGGGATTTCCTTTGACCTTTCTTTTGACCTTTCTTTTCTTTCCAGGGGAGGTTTAGGCTCGAGGTGAGGAGAAAGTTCTTCATTGAGAGAGTTGTTAGCCATTGGAATGTGCTGCCCAGGGAGGTGGTGGAGTCACCATCCCTGGAGGTGTTCAAGAGGGGACTGGACATGGCAGTTGGTGCCATGGTCTAGTCCTGAGGTCTGTGGTGACAGGTTGGACTCGATGATCTTTGAGGTCTCTTCCAATCTTTATGGTACTGTGATTCTTGTCATGAGATGAATCTAAATAGGCATCCTTTTAATTCTAAAACTTCAAGGAGAATGTCCTAAGATATTGCTCTCTCTGGGCTATGAACTTGTATCTGAAATAGAAGGACAGAAGTACTCCAAGCATCAGTTCTTAGAATTAGAAAGAATGTGGAAGGTAATTCTGACTATCAAAGCATCTTTGGACTTGCCCAAGACTATGAGAAGCTGAATTAGTTCTAGAATCATCATCTCGTTACTCTGAAGATACTTAATGTGAAGATGTTTAATGTGACACTTTATTTTCAGTGCTAGAGGCTGTGACATTCCAAAGGCAAAGGCTGCCAGGCTATACTCAGTGATGCCAGTTCCTGAGATTGTGACAAGAATTAAAGGGTAAAGAAGAGAAAAGCAAACAGGAGAGGCACTGTAAATAAAAACAAACCAGGCACAGCAGAAGCTGCAGCAACCAGGTTCTGTGGGATTCCCTTTATCGTGGTGCAGGCTCTTTCCAGCTCATTTCATGTTGTCTGGATTGATAATTTCCATTAGGTCACTAGACTTTCTGAGCTAATTAACTAAAAGCATGTTAAATGAAATAGGAAAGACTGGACCAGATAAATCCTTGGTGAATGTCTCCCTCTTGGGAGTCCATTAGCATTTTTTCCAAAATAGTATCAGGGTTGCCTCTTTCCTCTGCCTTCTGTAAAATAAAGTACTTTACATGTCAGCAGGGTAAGACCAGTTTGGCTTTCATGCATTAATTGTGCTCAGTGATATTTTGAGATCTAGTATTTCTGTCCTTTAGAAATGGAAACCAATTTTCTAATGCTGCAAATGCATTTTATTCATTGTTGCTTCTCTGCTCGCATAGCCTAGATACTCAGCTGGGCATGATCCAAGACCTTCTCTGCAAGGGATTAATTCTCAGTGTAGATGAGAATATTTTCATGCCCATACCAAGCTGTGCAAATCACCAGAAACCTCTCCAGTCCTTCTCATATCTCATGTGATTGTTGCAGTTGAAGCAGACAGTTTAGGAGCCAAAAGGCAGCTCAGTGCTACAGTAGGTACAAGAAAGAGTAAACTGATAAATCAGATGTATCAAAGGGGGTAAGTGTAAAGCTACATTCATAGACTGTAAAAAAAGTCCTGTGTCCACTCTTATTTAATGGAAATTCTGTAAGAGATGAACTGTGTTCTCTATATTTGTGTCTGCCTATCTGCCTCTGCACACATACATGGAGTCTTTCCCTCAGAGGGAATACAAACAGCTTTAAGGATTAGTGCAAAAGACAGCTTTGAACTTAGTTGAAGAGTGACTGAAATGCATTGCTATGTGATGGCTGCTCAGTGCAGACATGCACGCTTTCCCGTCCTTTCTCCTGTCCTAGGAGATGAACAGGACATGTCAGATAATGGCACATCTAGATAGGAGTTTATTCCCCACCTGCAGATGTGTATATTTCCCTGTGCTTAACTTCAGGTTGCAGTGCTGTGCCTTGCATTTAGAACAGAAAGTGTGGGATATATCTGCAACTGATTAAAACTCCCAGTAACAACTAAATTATAGGCCATGCCTTGAGTTCTGTGCCCAGTTCTGGGGCCCTCAGTTTAGGAAAGATGTTGACTTGCTGGAATGCATCCAGAGAAGGGCAAAAAAGCTGGGGAGGGGTTTGGAGCACAGCCCTGTGAGGACAGGGTGAGGGAGCTGGGGTTGCTTAGCCTGGAGAAGAGGAGACTCAGGGGAGACCTTCTTGCTGTCTCCAACTACCTGAAGGGAGGTTGTAGCCAGGTGGGGGTTGGTCTCTTCTCCCAGGCAACCAGCACCAGAACAAGAGGACACAGTCTCAAGCTGCACCAGGGGAGGTTTAGGCTGGATGTTAGGAAGAAGTTCTTCACAGAAAGAGTGATTGGCCATTGGAATGTGCTGCCCAGGGAGGTGGTGGAGTCACCATCACTGGGGATGTTTAGGAAGAGACTTGATGGGTGCCTGGTGCCATGATTTAGTTGATAGTGTTGGATGATAGGCTGGACTTGATCTCAAAGGTCTTTTCCAACCTGGTCTGGTCTATTCTATTCTATATTGTTCTAGTCTATATTGTTCTATTCTGTATTGTTCTATTTGACTATAGATTTACAAAGTAGGCAGAGAGAGGCCAGTGATTGGATGGATCTGCAGGCTAAGCCTGCCAGTCACTCTAGCAGTGTGCCTTACTATCACAAGAGGCAACAAGTTATAAGATGCTAGTGCTGTTTCAGCATGTCTAGCAGGGCAAATCATTTTTGAGTCTAGCATCTGTACAGAGCTCCTCTCTCCCAGGCTAGCAATCTGATACCCTTCAGTTCAAGACCCAGCAGAAATTGGAGGAAATCTAAGGAGTCCTTCCATCAAATGAGAGTAGCTGCATTGGAAAGGTCTGTTTTTCATTGCTTCCCTTTTCTAAGCCCTATTGATAATAATGAGGCCATGTCTGTAAACAGTCACTGTGCTTAGGTGTCTAACTGCATTTAGAACTTGGTTGTTCATCTCTCTATGCTTCAGGTTCCTCTTTCTTCTCAGGGGCAAGAGAGAACAATAAGAACTTTCCTACCACACACTGATCCAGAATGGATGTGGCAAGAAAAGCCACCAGAATGCTGGGTTGCATCAACAAGGGCATCACCAGCAGAGACAAAGGAGTCAGTATCCGACTTTGCTCTGCACTTGTCAGGCCCCACCCAGAATACTGTGTTCACTTTTGGTCTTTGCTGCACAAAAAAAGTTGTGGACAGGCTGAAGAGTGTCCAGAGAAGGGCCACAAAGATGATTAAAGGACTGGGAATCCTGCCATGTAAGGAAAGGCTGAGAGAACTGGGTTTGGTCAGAACTGAGTAGAGAAGGCTAAGGGGAGACCTTATCACCATGTTCTAGGATTTGAAAGGTGGCTACAAAGAAGATTGAGACTTCCTATTTGTAAGGGGTCAAGTGGAAAAGACAATGGGTAATGGGTGCAAGTTACTCCTGGGGGGATTCTGATCGGACAGGAAGAAAAATTGTTAGAGTAAGAACAATCAACCACTGGAACAGTCTCCCCAGGGAAGTGGTGGATTCCCTAACATTACACACTTTCAAGATTTGGCTGGAGAGGGTGCTGGGCCAGCTTGTCTAGGCTGTGCTTTTCCAGGGACATGCTGGACCAGATGGGCCTTGAGGTCCTTTCCAGCCAAGTATTCTATGATTCAGTTACCTGCTTAAGTAGTAACATATGGAATCAGTTCAAGAACACCCAAAGCTGGACCCACAGATAAGGTAAGCATGCTGGAATGCTGGATATATGCACAAACCCCAATAAATTATTAACATACGAGGGCGATGACAGTATATAATCTGACACCACCCAAGATGTATGTGAAATGCTTGAACAGTAATATGGCTCTTTACAGAAACACCTAGCTCCAGGCATGAGTTAAATTTGTGACTATATCTCAGAGAAAGAAGATGTCATGTGGATTCTCAAACTCATTTCACCTGCCTAATCTACGCTGTCAGTCAGCAAGTCCACTTGGCCAATGTTGCTTAATGAAATGCCAGCTTTGTTTATAGTCACTGCATAGTCACTGCCTTCTTATTTAAACTGTTTTATAGTGTGTCTTGACAGTTCCCTTAAAAAGAAGAGAAACAAGAAGCACTGGCAGTTAGCATTTATCAGTGGAAAAATCTGTCTATTCTTACTCCTCTTCATTGTTCTTAAACAACTTAAGGGTTGCAACTAAGCCACACTCAACCAATATGAAGAAAATCTGTCTTAGTTGTATTTCAGTGATGTTTGAACTGCAGGGAATAAAGATTACCATCTTCAGGGGCATGCCCCAACTTCTTCATGTGAGTGAGGCTGACAAATTGTAATCTTCTCTAACTCTGACAACCCTTTGGTAAATGAGGAAATATGATTTCATACTTTGCTGCATAACCTTCAAGAAAAAAATGATTGCTTACCTGTTCCTTGCTTTGCAATTAGCTGAAAGTCATTAATTACCATTTTCCATTAAGTTTTTAGATGGTGTTGGAGCTTCCACAGATAGAATTAATATCTATCAGTGTAAGCATTAATTAACTGGCAACATTTACACCATTTTATTTTAGCCTATTCTTTAAATTTCCATACATCCTACATGCAGTTCTATTGCTGTCTTGAGAACACTCAAGGAAATAATGGATCATTTTATTTTAGCTGTGCTGGCAAAACAATTAGCACAGCCCTGAAAAGCATTTGGGGGGTGCTGGTAGATGGGGGGTGCTCAACATGAGCCACCAGTGTGCACCTGCAGCCTAGAAAGCCAATCACATCCTAGGTTGCATCAAGAGAAGCATAGCCAGCAGGTGAAGGGAGGTGATTGTCCCCCTCTACTCCACTCTGGTCAGACCCCACCTGGAGTACTGTGACCAGTTCTGGAGCCCCTGTTACAGGAAGGATCTGGAGGTGCTGGAACATGTCCAGAGAAGGGCCATGAGGATGATCAGAGGGCTGGAGCTCCTCTTCTATGAGGACAGGCTGAGGGCATTGGGGCTGTTCAGTCCGGACAAGAGAAGACTTTGAGGAGACCTAATTGTGGCCTTCTGGTATCTGAAGAGGGCCTACAAGAAAGCTGGAGAGGGACTTCTCAGGGTATCAGGGAGTGATAGGACTAGGGAGAACGGATCCCTGCTAAAGGAGGGTAGATTCAGATTAGACATTAGGAAGAAGTTCTTCTCCATGAGGGTGGTGAGACACTGGAACAGGTTCCCCTGTGAGGTGGTAGAAGCCCCATCCCTGGAGGTTTTTAAGGCCAGGCTGGATGTGGGTCTGAGCAGCCTGATCTAGTGTGGGGTGTCCCTGCCCATGGCAGGGGGGTTGGAACTCGATGATCCTTGAGGTCTCTAACAACCATGACGATGCTGTGAAATACTGTGGTACTCTGTCTCTTGAGAGAAAAGAGGCTGAGAGAAATATACTTATTTTATGCAAACTCTTTAGTTATTTAATTGACATCAGAAAGAGAAGTCTATCTGCTGTCTGTAATACATGAAGGTTTTGATCTATCAGGTACATAATTTTTGTTATTGATGGATCTCAGGGGAAAACATGCCATTTTCTGCTATAACAATCTATATGAGTAATTATAGATGATTTCATAGTAAACTTCCTTTACTTTGAAGTGGCTACCAAAAACACCCTTTAGGACATTTTGCTTTCAGCTGTGCCAGAGTTACTGTCATGACCCACTTTATATTTTGTCTTTCATCTAACCATCCACAAGGAGCAACAAAAAAAGTGGTTTTCATGTGGGCTATGGTAGGACTCGTGATATTTCCTGTTTCTTAACCATTCCTCAAAAAATCATTTCATCACTCCTGCTGCCATCTCTTACCCTCTTCTTTTGCTGAATGGTGTAGTGAGAGACTTGCATGACATTCTCTGTTATCTGGTGTGCACATCATAGTGAATATGCACTAAAGAGGTGGGGGATGTAGGTTAATCCACAGATATTCTAGATTTTTGATACACTGCACTGATGACTGACATCAGAGATACACAAAGTTTGTAGAAGAAGTTAAAGTCCTTTGATTTTTTAAAGACATAGTTTAAATATGTACTATTTTTCTTTGGGAGGTGTAAAACGGTTAGGCCACACCTTGAGTCCTGTGCCCAGTTCTGGGCCCCTGAGTTTAGGAAAGATGTTGAGTTGCTGGAATGTGTCCAGAGAAGGGCAACAAAATTGTTGAGGGGGTTGGAGCACCAGCTCTATGGGGAGAGGCTGAGGGAGCTGGGGTTGCTTAGCCTGGAGAAGAGGAGGCTCAGGGGAGACCCTCTTGCTGTCTACAGCTACCTGAAGGGAGGTTGTAGCCAGGTGGGGATTGGTCTCCTCTCCCAGGCAACCAGCACCACAACGAGAGGACACCATTTCAAGCTACATCAGAGGAGGTTTAGGCTCGAGGTGAGGAGAAAATTTTTCATAGAAAGAGTTATTGGCCGTTGGAATGGGCTCCCCAGGTGTGGTAGCTTAGGCTGGGTGCCTTCTGCTGCTACCACACAAGATACACCTTTGGTGCCCTGGCTGTCCAGCCCAGTGGGTAGACACAGGAAGTTATGTATTTCATTCCCATAATGTCCTGCTCCCTTCAAAACCACCTGCAAAGTCCCACACTACTTCTTTCTTCCCTTGCTGCCCTCGTGGGAGATGCCCCCTGTCTGGTAATGGAAGGGGAATTATCTCATGGCCTTTTAGGCCTGGCTAGGCTTAATGCCAAGAAGAAAAGGGGAAGGGCAATCTCAGATCTGGCCAGCTGAGATTAGCCTAACAGTGCAGGAGGGGGAGTTGGGTGTACCCTCAGGTGGGGAGAGGGGAGTGTTGGGATGCTTCTTGGTATGCTTTGGGATCTTCTTTTGTCACTGTGCTTATGGTTCTCTGTAAAATATTCACTGCTTTTCCATTTAAACTTCCCATCACTTCTGCAGTCCACTTGTGTGAATCTTGGTTTTTTTTGCCCTGGTGGGAGGCAAGGCAAGATCTGCCTTGCAACCCACCACACCGGGGAGGTGGTGGAGTCACCATCACTGGAGGTGTTCAAGATGAGATTGGATGGGGTGCTTGTTGCCGTGGTTTAGTTTATTACATAGTGTTAGATGATAGGTTGGACTCGATGATCTCAAGGTCTTTTCCAACCTGGTCTGGTCTAGTTTGGTCTAGTCTAGTCTGGTCTAGTCTAGTCTAGTCTAAAATGAGGTGGTTTAGAGAAATTAAATCCCAGATACTTGAAATCCAGTTATTCAGAATCCTACCAGGGAAGTCCATACTCACAGCATAGACCAAAAGTAACATCTGAACAGGCAGAGACTCAGAGACAAAAATCACAATGCATGTATGTGCAGTTCAGCCTCAGAGCATCAGTAGGGAACCAGTTTTGGGGCTTTGTGGTTCATCTTTCTTAGCTGCCTCATGCTCCTCAGGCTGAGTCCTGTTGTAAAAATATTGAATCAGAACTTCAACAGTGCCTGGTGTTGTTCCACAAAGGTTTAATTGATTTAACTTTCATTGGTGATATAATTCTCAAAGGTTGAGCAGACCATCAGCTCTTCTGAGTCCTCATTTTGAATTTATTTCTCTCCTAATGCAGGGCACCAGCAGATTCAGTTTGGTCCTGTGGGCTTGTCTAGGCGGCATAAATAGCAGTCAAAGTCTGCTAATTTGCAGTCAGAGTCAGCTCATAGATTGGGTGTCAGCTGGTAGCCACATCAGAGAGCATCCTGTGAAAAACAATGTGCCTTTGAAAGAAAGAAGTGAGGTATCTGCTGCCTTGTGCAGGGAAGGAGAAGGGTGTTCAGGAACCAGAACACAGTTTATGTTGCCTTAAATTTAGTTTGCAAAGTATAAGGACCTTAAACTATTTTGTTTAACTCAGCCATGTTTGGAAGAGACTCTTGTGTAAACATCAGATGGTCATATAACTCCTAAGAGATGCAAGCCTCTAGGAGACATTCAGGATTGTGGACTTTCTTTTTTAAAAGTCACACTGAGGGATGAAGCTATTTAAAACTTCTCATAGTGGTGGAACTACAGTTTCCTGCTGCATCTAAGGAGAGCTGGTGTCTGGATCTAAAAGGCAGAAATCCCTGTGCTCGTGACAGGAGAGTTTTCCATTTCCTAAAGCATTGCTTCCCAAAAGTGCAGTAGTAATAAGCAAGCGGAACAGAGGAACATGAAAACGTTTTAAGTGTTATTACATAAAGGTTAAATATGGAATAGGGTGTAAATCAGGCCTGTTTGTGGCTGTTGGAGCATCAAAAGGATTTCTCAGCCTTCATGTGGAGGGTCAGGAACTGTAAACAAAGACTTAGTACAATGCAAGCAGGAATGGAGTGCCCAAGGAGGGGGGAAAGAGGTGGGTAGCGAAAACACCAGGTGAAGTGGTGTCTTGGTTTAAGAGGGCAAATATTGATTCCCACACGACTCTTTCAGCCCTCTTACAGCTCATTGAAAAGCCATTCTGTGACCAGACTGATACCTTACTGAACTCCAGCTATCCCTCATTTGATACCTTATTGAACTCCAGCTATCCCTCATGCCTGCTTCCTGTACCAGGTGATATCCGGCCCTTACAGAAAACACCAAGAGCCTTCTCATGGTGTTGCTGGAAGAGCAGATGATCCAGCTGCTGCTGTGGGAGATGACATGTCACAGAATCTCAGTAAGAAAACGTGAGTCGGGATGCTCTGTGGGCTTAAGGTGCTGTTGAAAGAAGAGTGCTTTTGCATTCAGAGGCTCTGAGTGGGTTGTGGTCATATATGTTGTTAGATGGGCTCATTGTTTCTAATTGTACACAGCAGGCACTTCAGAAAGCACAACTTCCTGGGATTGTTACACAGCAACTGACTCACAGGGTACCCTTTTTCATCATTGGTTTTCTCGTGTGACTTTGGAACTGTCTCAGTTGCCATCCTGCTGTTTTGCCTTCATGGTTATGAGCAATGGGCAAATGGGAGGAGCTCTGCTCCAGGTACTCCAAGTAACTTTTCCCTCATCTGTCTCCTTGGATATCTACAAGAGCCAAAGGGCTGATGACATCCATTTCTAGAAGCATGGGCACTCTTGTTTGTAATTTTCCACAGAATATGTAAGCACCTGAGAAGCCTTCTCTGCTGGTGCCCCTTCTCTGCTGGTGCCCCTTCTCTGCTGGTGCCCCTTCTCTGCTGGTGCCCCTTCTCTGCTGGTGCCCCTTCTCTGCTGGAGTTAGCAGTGCTGCACATGGCCTCTCCCAGTTGTCATGGGCAGGTGCTGTGTTACTTTGACACTGCTTTCTACCGACCAGTTATACTGGAAATAATGGGGACTTGTCCTGGCATGCCTCATGTGTACTTCACTGCAAACTGCTAAAGCTCCTGCTCATTAAAGGTGTCCTGGTGTCAGACATTGCAAACACAGGTACTATGGAATGGAATGGAATGGAATGGAATGGAATGGAATGGAATGGAATGGAATGGAATGGAATGGAATGGAATGGAATGGAATGGAATAGAATAGAATAGAATAGAATAGACCAGGCCAGACCAGGTTGGAAGAGACCTTCAAGATCATCATGTCCAACCTATCATCCAACACCAACTAATCAACTGAACCATGCAACCAAGCACCCTATCAAGTCTCCTCCCAAACACCTCCAGTGATGGTGACTCCACCACCTCCCTGGGCAGCACATTCCAATGGCCAATCACTCTCTCTGTGTAAAACTTCTTCCCAACATCCAGCCTAAACCTCCCCTGGCGCAGCCTGAGACTGTGTCCTCTTGTTCTGGTGCTGGTTGCCTGGGAGAAGAGACCAACCTCTGCCTGTCTACAACTTCTCTTAAGGTAGTTGTAGAGAGCAATAAGGTCACCCTTGTGTCTCCTCTTCTCCAGGCTAACAAGGGTACTACTGACAGGCACAAATCACCCTTCAGATAAATTTTCTTCTATGTGGCAATGTATTCAGTAGTTTGGGACACAAATTGGTGGGTTTCTCCCAGCCCACAGTGACAAATGTCTTCCTACTTTGCTCTGGAGGACTACTTTTCCCCCTCTCCCTTTCACCACCTACATCTTTTTCTCTCCTTCTGGTCTTTGCAACAAGCATAACAAGAATTTCCTCAAGCTTGCTGCTTGTCTGAGGCTGGTGTAAAATTTAATTGGTCCTACTTTTAGATTTTAAATCCCTAAATGATCCTCTGCATGTCCCTTTTAACACTTCCTTTTTTTTTCCCCCTCTGATGTCTGAGGATTTCATATGTATTGCTTTCTACAACTACTTTAAGGGAGGTTGTAGACAGGCAGAGGTTGGTCTCTTCTCCCAGGCAACCAGCACCAGATCAAGAGGACACAGTCTCAAGCTGCACCAGGGGAGGTTTAGGCTGGAGGTTAGGAAGAAGTTCTGCACAAAGAGAGTGATTGCCCATTGGAATGGGCTGCCCAGGGAGGTGGTGGAGTCACCATCATTGGAGGTGTTCGGGAGGAGACTTGATAGGGTGCTTGGTGCCATGGGTTAGTTGATTAGGTGGTGTTGGATGATAGGTTGGACATGATGATCTTGAAGTTCTCTTCCAATCTGGTCTATCCTATCCTATCCTATCCTATCCTATCCTATCCTATCCTATCCTATCCTATCCTATCCTATCCTATCCTATCCTATCCTATCCTATCCTATCCTATCCTACAATTAAGTTTAACTCCATTACCTACTGCAAAGGGTTTTGCCACTCTCTTAACTATTATGCACCATTTTGAGCAACAAGCATTATCTGTGGCACTGCTCACAAATACTTTGTGCACAGGTTTCACCTCAGCAACCTGTGTAGCAATCAAAGTTCATGTTTTGCCTGACACCAGGTAGACTCTTCATTTAAAGAGCTTGTGTGTGTAACATATAAGATCTGGTTCTGGGCCGGTTTGCTTCATAGCTCTTTTGTCGAGTACTCCAGAGGCCACGTGTCTAACCATCATCAGGTCTTGCTTAGTTTTCATGCAACACTGCAGTCATATATTTGAAACCAAAATACTTCTGTAGCCTTTCTGCTTGTGGGAAAGGTTAGGCTGAGGATTGCCAGGTCCCTTAGGCTGTAAAGAGTTTTATGATGAGTTTTAGCTCATGCAATTCTTCCATGCATGAAGACGTGAAGCTTTAATGTCTGTGGAGTAAAGCCAAAGTTTCTTTCTTTATTTATATACACCAACACCCAGCTTCTCTTGTGGATAAATGATTGCTCTCTGACTATACAAATTTGAAAAATGCATCAATATTTACAGTACAAGTGCCTGAGAACAAGTTAATTTTGCACTTAGCTACTATATTTCTGGATGGTCAGCTTTGGTTAATGCTTGCAGATTTCCAGATGTTTTTGTAACTGTTAAAGCTTGTGTCTGTTAGACAGTTTTGTAGAGCAGCATTCAGGACTGAGCACATGTTTCTTTACATACTTGGTGTTTCAAATGAGTTTATACTCTTGAACATGTCCAGAGAAGGGCAATGAGGCTGGGGAGAAGCCTCGAGCACAAGCCCTACGAGGAGAGGCTGAGGGAGCTGAGGTTGCTTAGCCTGGAGAAGAGGAGGCTCAGGGGAGACCTTATTGCTCTCTACAACTACCTGAAGGGTGATTGTAGCCAGGAGGGGGTTGGTCTCTTCTCCCAGGCAATCAGCAACAGAACAAGGGGACACAGTCTCAAGCTGTGCCACCAGGCTGGAGGTGAGGAAAAAGTTCTTCACAGAGAGAGTTGTTAGCCATTGGAATGTGCTGCCCAGGGAGGTGGTGGAGTCACCATCCCTGGAGGTGTTCAAGAGGGGATTGGACATGGCACTTGGTGCTCATGAAGTCTGTGGTGACAGGTTGGACTTGATGATCTTTGAGGTCTTTTCCAACCTTATTGATTCTATGATTCTATACATCTTCATCTCAGTGTGGCCAGTGTGTATCATCTAGTATGTTCGTCTTGCTCTGCTGGGTATAATTTCCATCACATGGAATTCACATGGCATTTGTTTAGGTTTTGCCCTACAGCTTGCTTTCCATGCAAGGTTTATAAAGTCTCTGACTGCATTTTTCTCATGTTTTCCTTGGAGCAGAATGTCACAATACAGACTTTTACACGATACATCCTATCAGAAATGTGCTGTATCTTTCTATGTAGTGCACAGCCCAAAAGGGAACAGTTTATCTCCCAAAGAAGTTGTTGAAGCTAGGCTAGCATTTGCTTTGCTCTGCGTCCCACATAGAAATGTATTTGCTACCAATCCTCCACTCCAATGATTTCTCTTTCTTATGTGGAGAATGTTTTTCACTGTTTAAAAACCAGTGTCTCTTGAGTGGATCTGTAAGTGAAAACTCCATTTACTATGTTTTTTCTGCCCCTGGCAGCAACTAGACCCCCTTTGCTAGAACTCTGCTTGCTTTGTGGGTAAGTACTCCCACCTCAACTCCCTTCAGCTCTGAAAAATTTTCTTGGTAGCATGGTGAGAATTTGTCTTGCAATCCTGTTCTGAATGTTTTTGAGGTGTTACAGGGTTAGATCAATGCTCTGTGCTGCTCTCTGTGTTGTGTTTACAACAGGGGACAGTAACAGATGTCTTCACAAGAACAAGGTAATCATATCTGCTTCCCTTTCCTTAGCTCCTCTAGGCTGTTCCTGAGTTGCTGAGCCAGAGATGGTATCATTATTGAAGACCAATGGGTTGCTTTCAATTGCTGGTATCCAGATTCTGGCAGCGCTCTAGCTTGTGCATCAGTGCCCAACTTAGAAGCATGGAATTGTCACAGTTCCTTCCAGGCTGACAGCTCAGTTGTCTGCTGATGCAGCATTGTCCATTGCTCCTAATTACTTCTAAAGAGATTTCCTCTGAATTAGTGATCCTGCTGTCATTCTCTCCTTGTTGGGTTTTGTCCCTTACTGTGCATGTTCTTGTACCACTTGCAAACTCTGGGTGAGTGGTATTTGCTTGTGGTTCTTTGCACCTACATACAGATGCTGGCTGTTCAGACTTCTGTTGTTTTCACACACTGCATTGTGTTTTTCACTGTCAAGCATTTGTTTTTCCATGTCTTGTGCTTTATCTTTAAAACCCTTGATGCCCTAAAATATCTATTTTTGTCTGGATTGGGTGACTTCATTTGCTTTAATAGATTTGGATTACCTTGCTGAGGATTCTCTGTAGACTTTCCAGTAGACCAAGGTTCACTTTCTGAGCCAGGACTCAAACCCTCAAAACTGGCTAATGAGCCAGTTGGTCAGAGATTAGTCACCTTCTCCTCTGCTTTTAGGCTCTGCTTAAAAGCATCACATGCATCTATTTCATTTTTATAGAATACCTCACATTTCTGTAATGAGCCCCAGAATTCATCTGTCTTGGCCAAACTAACTGGAAACCATGGAAAATATGAACTGCTTTAGAGCAGAATACTGTGAGAAACAGTCCTATTTCTTCTGTCTCTGCTGCTGCAACCAGTGCCTTGCAGATGCAGAATTATTTTCATTTCAGTTCATAGGAGGGTTTAGGCAATGATATGAATTCCTGAGGTGCCTCTACTTTTTTACCAATTGGAGTGAAAAATTACCTGTTTTGCAGTCCCAGACTCTCAGCCAAGAAAGTTATTTATGAAGAGATGGAAAGCTGGCAGCCTGTTTTCTTTGGTCAGAACACACACAGTTCATGGTCTATTAGTTTGCTTGGGGGACAGTTTCTATAAAGCTAGTTAATAAGCAAGTAATAAGTCTGTGATTCTTGCTACCATGATATTGTCATTGAAGTGGCTGTAGAGAAAAACCTCAGAGTGATGTTTTCTTCCATGTGCTCCAGGTTGTGTTCAAAAACACACTGCTGCAGACCTGTTGAAAATAGCAATGTGTTGCTGAACGTTCAGTGATTCAAAGATATGGTTATGGCACAACAGCAAACTCTACCCTTGAGCAGTGCACACCTTTTGTAGGTATCAGTGGGATATTCACAGAAGGTTAAGTGGATTCACTAAATTTTTAGTCTCATCTATGAACTACAATTTAAAATGGAATGCAGGCCTTTGCCTTTAAAGTGCCAGACCCACCAGACCTATCAGTGCTTTACTTCTTAGCTCTCAATTGCTCCAGTCCCTACAGCACAAATAGTATTTCACTCCAGACTCAGGTACAGCCTGTTAAATTCACAATCATTTCCAATCTGAATTATTGTGGCCCCCAGATGCTAAATTATGCTATTTTGGCCTAAAGCACTCCTAAACCAGAGCAGAGTAAGGGTATCCATGTGGAGAATTAATCAGGAATAATCTATTCTGATGATAAAAAGAACTGGTTTAAAAGAAACTTTCTGTGAAGGACAAACCCACATTCAAGAAAGTTGAAGGCAGAGTGAACTAATATAAATGAAATGCTGATGGGCCAGAAGAAAAAGGAGTTCAACAAGTAAAGCAATTAAAAGCAAATGCTCTGTCCCTGTTGCACATCTCACCACTGAAGGCTGGAGTTTAGTGGTTATTAGAGGCGCTAAGGAAAGGAAGATGGGTGTCTAGGCTGTGTAAACAGGTCTGATTTTCAGGGCCAGACAGTGAGAGAACTTCCAGGCCAAGGGAATCTTCTCTATCATCTTAAATCTGAGTTGAGTTTGGTCCAGGCAGTGCCTGCGTCTCTGGTGTGTCATTGAGGCAGCTACGAGGGAAGACAGTGAAGGGGGAACAAGTCAGTAAGATGCTGAATTCAGCTTTTCCTGGTGAATACTAATGCCTAAAAAATTTATAGATGGAAGTGTTCATGTGAAGCAACTGCCTGATGGATTTGCTGATCGTGCAGGAGCGGTATGCAAAAAGGGAGGAGGAGGGCAGGAAGGGAGGGTGGCTCTAGGACCCATGCAAGCCTGCCTGAGCAGGAGGTGGGAATTCTCCTCCAAGGCAGCCGGAGCCCGAGCCCAGTCTCAGAGCTCCTGCGGAGCCGCAGGAAGAGCCGGGCACGTCCCTCCAGAGCAGAGCGCCCGGCTGGGACCTGCCCGCACCCCGCAAAGCCATGAGCCGGCCGCCACAGCTGGTGCTGTGGGTCACCACGGTGGGTAAGTAACTTGGTTTTCTTCTCCCCTTCTCCTTACGGTGCAAACTCCTCCTTATGCTCAGGGACTCAGACTTATTTCATAGCCCCTTCGCTTTTACCTTTAGAACCCGTAGAGCATTCTTTTCCAAACAGTGGGTAAGAAAGGAGAGGGTGGACAAAGTACTGGCATGAAACTTATATAAAGCGAGTGACATGTGGGAAGATAAACCTTGATGATTGTTGATTCGAAGTAAGTGTTTTTCACTGAAATGAATGGTGAGCCACAGTTTTAGGGAGGCTGCTGCTGACCGAGGCTATTAGGCGGCAAGCAGGCGCTGTCAGCGTGAGAAATAAACAGCTATACCCCAGGACGATTCTGCTTCTCCGGTTACTGGATTGCTTTCTCTGCCGCTGGTTTGGAGAGATGGATGAAACTAATGCTCTAGGAGTAGAGAAGCTTGCTTACAGGAAAAGGTATAGTTTGAAGAAGGTGCTTAGTATAAGGAGTCAGATGAGGGAGACTGATAAGGGGAGAAAAAGGTATCGGGACTATGAAAGATGGAGTTAGGAGCTCCCACCTAGAGGGTGGTGCTCAGGCTGACTTTTGAAAGGATTCTTTGTGCTGTTCCGTTTGTCACTGTCAGGTTTGGTTCTGAAGTGCAGCAACAGGAATGAAATAAGGATAGAAGGGGAGGATGTTAGAGGGGAAGCTGCAGAAACAGGAGAGAAGTTGGGAAGCAGCAGCATGAGCACAGCAACTAGGGGAGAAGAAGGTAGGAGCGGGACCTGTTTACTGGGTGTGCACAGTGGGAAGCAAGCTCATTATGGATATTAGGAGAGAGAAAAAAAGGGCATGCTGAAAAATCGGGATATGCTGAACTTCTCAAGGAACTGCAGTTACAATAGTACCCCCCCTGTAGAGGCAGGGACATCACCTTGACCCTTAAATAAGCATCAGAAGACACTTCTGTACTTTACAGTGTTACAAATCACGTTGCCTCCGGCAGGAAGGGAGATAAGGCAAACAGGTTGTTGGGCACTACAGCTTGTCCTTGCTGGTGCAGTGTAATTCTCTGGCTAAATGCTGACCTGAATATGTTTTTCTTTAATATGAAGCCATGCCAGGACATCAGTTTTTAAGTAGGCTTCAGCATTTAGTTGCATTTACAATGGGACACCAAGGCATAGCACAGAGTTTTTGATTTCAGGCTTATTCTGGCTTATTACTCCTATTGGGAGGAGGTTGCTTGACTGTCAAATGTACCCAGGGCAAGCTTACCACATGCAAGCAGAGCTGTGTGCACCCACAGCCTCAGTTCTCATGGCATGTGGTCTCATCAAGAGCTGCTAAGTTATCGTCTCAGTGGTTTTGATGGAGTGACTTTCAACACGCAAATGAGGTAAGTATAAGTAGTAATCATTATATGTGCTCTCTCTCCAAGTTTGTGATTTGAAGCACAACTGTATTAGGACAGGGATTGAAAAAAATAATAAAGGTGTTTCAGAGAGAGCAACTAAAGAGCTAAATGAAAAAAAAAAATTGTACATTTTACAATCTCCATCCAGCCTTCTGCCAAAAATAATCTCAGTCACCCAGGGAGAGCGTTGAATGCATGAGCATTTAACTGTGCAGCTGCTGTCACAGGCTTCACATGAGCATTTCTTGTCTCACTGGGTTATTATGGTCACCTCTCAGACTCTGCACTCAGTTATTTTAAAAACTACTTGTTTCCACTGAGAAAGTTTTCCTAGAGCATATTCTCAGAATGCCAGTGCATTTCCTTCTTTACTTGGAAAGCTCAAGGTCTGGGTGATGAGGAAATGTACAGGACCATTTTTCTCTCTTTTGTTTTACTGGCTGGCATGTGCCTTTCTAATGAGCTATACTGTAAAGGGGTAATTTCAGACTCCCCATCCACTGAAAACTTTTGGCACACTAAAACACTGTAGGAGGTCAGAACTCCTTTTGATGCAAAAATTAAGAGTCTAGGAGAAAACTCAGAAAGCTGTGGGGAACAGCAGCAGCAAAACACTAAAACCACACACAAAGAAAGAAACAAACAAAAAAACCCCAACAAAAATACCAAATAAACAAACCCCAAGCCAAACTAAAACAAACAAAAAACCCACAACCCACCCCCCACCCCCCCCAACCAAGAACAGAAACACACACACACCCACAAAACCAATCAACAACAGGAACAAAACCCCCCAAACCAAACCAAACCACCTCAGGAAAAGACCCCAGGAGACAGCTAGGTGAAAAGATCCATCAGATGAATGTTTGGGATCATTTTATTTTTAAGCAGCAGCATTGCTCTGAGCCTTCATATTGGATGATTTTCCTTTGGTTGATTGAGTTTGGTGGAGGGAGTGGGTCTGTTCTGCTCTACTCTGTGTAGAACTTTGTTGTGCTTGGCTTGTCGTGCTCGTGCTTTTGGGCGTGGAGGGCAACCTACCTGCAAAATTAGAGCACAATGCATCCTGGGCAAACCTCAAACACCTTTCCAAAAGTGCAGTCATGTTTATGTCATTGCTCAGAGTATAACTATTGAGTATAACCACAGTTCTCAAGATAATATTAGTAGAGGCATTTTTGTCAAGCCTGTTTTTATAGCCCTTTCCAGTACTTGTAGTGGAGCTGTCACAAAATAGGATATCTTATGTTTAATTTCAGCCTGAGGAGTAGTTATGGTTTGTGGGTGTGCTGATTTCTTTCTAAGGCAGAGAGGCATAGTGAGACACAGAGAGGGACACAGTAAATCAGCCAACCTTTTGTCTGTTTGTTTGTGGACTGGGATACCAGTATGGCAATGGTGAATGCTCTATTCCTGGATGCTGCTTCCTCCTTGCACTTGTCTAACAAACTGCTTTCAGAAGCCACAAAGGTTTTCTTGCTCTCCCTGGGTTTCTCTCCCTGTCAGGATTAAGCTGGTCTGTTTTACAGAGTGAGTACAGAGTGAAAAACTCGTTTAAGTGTCATCAGGCCACACATGCATGAAGATGCATATATAGGAGTACCTCTTTTTGTTGGAAGCCAACTTAAAATAAACCAGCATGTGGATCCACTTACACAAATCTTTGCTGCTTCATGTATCACTTTGTCTAGAGAAGAGCATGCCAAGAGTAGAAGGGATGAGACCCTGCATTCCATTTTGCCTCTTCATTGAAGAACTACTCTCTTCTTTCCTTGTTCTTGTGCCTATCTCCATTCAAAGTAGCTCACAGGTACAGTAGTGGTTTCACTTAAATAATACTAACCAGGACAACCCCAAATAATCCTTGAAAATTGTCTTAGGAGTTATGCCCATGGTCCTTCACTATGCAGATGGCAGCATAGCTACAGATACTGTGCCCAGTTGGATATGCAATTCAGGGCATGAGGACATGACACTGAAAGTCAAACATTAGGTTTATGCCTTGAAATTAAAACAGCAAACAAAAAAGAAAGACAATTCTATTAAAGCCACAGACATTGCAGAGTTGAGGACCCTTTGAAATGCAATGGGAAAGGAAAGGATAGTTACAGGGGAATCCCACAGTAAAGGAGTGCATGCAAACACTGGGGATTTGTAAACTGCATCAAAAGGGAGGGCTAAGGTGGAAAATGAAGAAATCAGGTGGCAAGCCATGTGTGCTGTTCCTTTAGAGCTGAAAACAATGCCTTGTGCTTGGCCATGAAAGAAATCCATCTTTCTGTGAGTGTGACATAGCTGTCCAGCTTCCAATTAGCCCATAAGATCCAAGCTGGAGAAGAGGATGCCCGGATGCCCTACTCCAGTGATGTTGCAAAAGCATTCCTCTTATGCCGCCTCAAATCCTGGACAGGTGCACTGGAGGGTCCCTGTCTTCAGTCAGCTTGTGTGTGTGATGGGATGCATGCTGGCTGTGCTGGTGAGATGTCTGTGACTAGAGAGGCGCCATGGTTTAGTAGTCATGAGGTGTTGGGTGACAGGTTGGACATGATGATCTTTGAGGTCTTTTCCAACCTCACTGATTCTATGAAATTTTAACCTTGAATTAATTTTAGTGAGAAATGCTGGTGTGGTGACGCAACAATACTTTATAAACTAGTCTGGGGCTTGAGCTGTTATGTAGGGGGAGATTTGTGTGTGTGCACATTATGTGATATTGAGTCATTCAAAGAAGTTTTGCTGGTTGAATGTGTGTTGCAATTCAGACTCTGGCTCAGAAAAGGCTTTTATTCAAAAATCTTTATGTTAAAAAAAATCCTAGCACAGGATTTGGTCTCAAATGTTTAGTTTTGACACCAAATGTGACAGTTCACCACCACTCCCTGAAACGGGTTGGTCTGGCAACTTGGCTTCTGAGAACGTTCCAGGCTGGCCAGTGACAGCTTTGTTTTGTTTTGTTTTCTTTTGTTTTCTTTCATTTTGCTTCGTTTTGTTTTGTTTTGTTTTGCTTTGCTTTGCTTTTGCTTTGCTTTTGCTTTGCTTTGCTTTGCTTTGCTTTGCTTTGCTTTGCTTTGCTTTGCTTTGCTTTGCTTTGCTTTGCTTTGCTTTGCTTTGCTTTGCTTTGCTTTGCTTTGCTTGTCCTTTTTGTTTGTTTTGGTTTCTTTTTTGGTTTTGTTTCATTTGTCGTAGTTCTTTGTTTGTTGTTGGGCTTTTGTTTCGGTTTGGTTTCAATTTCTTTGACCTTGCCAGTCACTTCAGAAGTCCTGTGTTAAAGCTGCTCAGTTATCTTTTGATACCACACACCAGTTTGCACCTGGATTTGTGCGCGCAGGTGGTTGTCCTCCGGCTGATGTCCGTGACCGTGCGTTCACACGGCGGCTGGTGCTGTTGTTTTGTAGCTTGGTATTGGATTGAATTCCTCAGAAATAAAGCAAGCAAAGATAACTTTCTGCAAATCTTTAGCAGAAGCACAAAGCAGGTGCTGAGAGGGGAAGGAAGTGA
The DNA here is from genome assembly GCF_026170545.1 of Melanerpes formicivorus. Lineage (NCBI taxonomy): Eukaryota > Metazoa > Chordata > Aves > Piciformes > Picidae > Melanerpes > Melanerpes formicivorus. The sequence continues at coordinate 1,183,010 of NW_027142410.1, forward strand.
GCTCTCTTCAGAAAGAGAGGAAGGAATCCGTGGGGTCTTTAGCTAAGGCTAACTGATGGACCTCTGCAGGAATACAGTTACAGCAGTGCAACATCTTGATTTCTCTATCTGGAGACTTTTATCTGAGACTCTTGTGAGTAAGCATGATTCCTGTATTGAATGCTTAAATCAGAGGAGGAAAATAATGACATTAATTATGTTAATTAATTGGATCAGGCTTACAGTCTTTTCCTGTCTCTCAGCATCAGTCCTTCCTCTTACAATTCCTCTTCCTCCCATTCCATTATAATTGCTCCCCTGCCTCTCTCTTCTCCTGACACATAACAAACCCAGTGCTTTGATGTGGCCTGCTGTCTGTAGGACAGGCTGTGCAAAAAGATGAAACCCATGGCAGGTAGGATAGCAGAATGTCTTGGGAAAGTGGTGAATTGAGGTGTTTGGTAAGAGGTGAGCTGGGCCAAGAGATGTGTTCTGAGTGAAGAGGGAGAGCTAGAATTTCTTGTGAGGGTGGTGATGGATCACACAGGTGGGTTATGTGCATGCAGCGGGAACATGTAGAGCTTTTGTTTCAGATTATGACAGGGGCTATGCCTGAGGAATAACAGGTTCCTGCCTTTCTATGCTGAATGTGCAAGAGGAGAGCTTTGGGTGCAGGACCTTGACAACTGAGCAAATGTAGAAAGCAGGATTTATCTTGGTCTCCGCATTGCCTGAAGAGCTACAGCTCCCAGGCAAGCGGCAGGATGTCACTGAGGCATTTTGCTTCCCTCAGGTGTGCTGTCTCTAAGAGCTTTCAAGGTGGTCTGCCTCCACACTGCAGCTTCTTCCAGTGGGTATGCCAGCACAATGTGGCCTGTGAGGAGGGAAAAAGGGGGGGAAATTACAGTAAAAGTAAACAGAGATGACCTTCCAGTTTCCCTCACCTAGAAAAAGCAGCTCTGCCGTATGTACTGAGGAAATAAAGAACTCAGAGTTTCAGTAAAGTGCTCATCTAGAGACCAGATTTTATCTTTCTAGGAGAATTTCAGACTGATTTTCTATATGGGCTGCTTAGCATGAAGCTGGTTGGGGAAAAAAAGAAAGAAGCTTTACATGATTCTCTACAACCTTGTCTTTCACTTGTCAGGGAAAAACTTGTTCAGATTTCTAATTGGCTTATATTTATTTTAGGCAGTTGGACTGCATGAGCACTGTTAGATCCCTCCCAACTGAGCTGTTCTACCCTATACATAGGAAAGACTCTCTCTGAGAACGGCACTGACCAAGTTTAAAGAAAACAGAAGAGACACCAGTAGACACAGCAGGCTCATCAGAGTTAAAGGTGGTCAAGAATGAGATCTGTATGGATGTATCCCTGCTCACTGCTGGGGGGGAGGGGGGGGGTTGGACAAGGTGACCTTTGAGGGTCCTGTCTAACCTGATGCAATCTGTTACTCTGTGAAAAATATAGAATTAAATGCTGAAGTCTTTCCAAAAAGCACAGATCTATCCTTGCAACTCAGATTAACTTTTGCCCTGTCTAATGGGAGATCCATGCCTGTTAATAAGACATTGCAGATTTTCATCTAATTGCTATCTGAAATCCCATAAGCTTTGGCATATCAGCCAAGAATGATGCATTTATTCATGCATTTCTGTTGCTCACTTAGGGTGTTTTTTTTTCCCCCCAGTCTGTAGCACAGCATGTGTTGAGGGCATAAACAGCCGAGCGTGCTGGGGTTAATGCATCCACACCTCTCCCCTAGGTCTATGTTTGTAGAGATACATATTCATATATTAAGAACATAGGAGTGACAAAGTGACTGAGAGCCACATTAGGAAATGGCATGGAGGAATGTGGTGTTTTGGTGCACAGAATAAAGTGCAAGACGTGAGGAATGTCTGCTCCTTCATTGTCATGGTGGAAAGGTTTTTGTGCTATCCAGGAGCCAAATTAAATCCAAACTTTTTTTTTCCCCCTCCTTAAATCGGGACTGACACAATAATGTCAGTCGTGAGTTGGAAGCTCTGTGAGAGCTGAACCCAAGATGTAACTGTCCTTGGCGGCACAGGAGTGGCCTCAAAGTGTGGTGGGCTTCTGAGCAGTTTTGCAAACAGCTGCTGCTTTGTGGAATCCTCACAAGAGCCCATTCCCATGGATCAATGCAGGGCTGGTTTGAATGGCTCCGCTGCTGTGACCAAGACCTTTTTCCACATGATGAGGGTAAATTCTGAGTACTCAGACTCTCCTCTTTGTAGTTTTGCATCACAACTTCTACTCCACTTTCCTGGCTTTAGGGAGGCAGGAGGAAACTTTGGGAAGAGATAATGAAGGATGGGAGGTAGCTGAGACTGGGCAGAGGAGCAGGATGAAGGAAATCTTTTCCAGTGGAGACCATAAGCTCAGCCAGCGCGGTTTGGGGTCACCAAAAGAAAAGTTAGCAGATGTCAGCCTGAATGTGGGAAACCTCAGACAAAGCTGAATTCAAACTGGAACTAAAGTGAAAAAGTGCTCTGCTTCACTGAATCGTTCATTTGGCAGTTTTGCAGTCCCTGGTGTCTTGACTAACATCTTAGCCAATGTAAGTAGCATGGATGACTGTGTTTATACATTTCCTATACCATGGATATCTTGATTGGGTTTTTTTCAATGTTCTGTTTCCATTGTCATATTTGAGTGCAGTTTTAGTTTTCTGAGTATCTGGCATTCATAAATTTTTATGATTGGGGTTTTTTTTTTTTCTTACTGAGCTCTGAGTGAGCTCAGTAGGGGTCACAGTCTCAAGCTGCACCAGGGGAAGTTTAGTGTGGAGGTTAGGAGGAAGTTCTACACAGAGAGAGTCATTCGTCATTGGAATGTGCTGCCCAAGGAGGTGGTGGAGTCACCATCCCTGGAGGTGTTCAAGAGGGGATTGGATGTGGCCCTTGGAGCCATGGTCTAGTCATGAGGTCTGTGGTGACAGGTTGGACTCGATGATCTTTGAGGTCTCTTCCAACCTTTGTGATACTGTGAGTGACTAACACATATTTCCTATGCCTTTGGAAAAGAAATCGTAGGAAAGCATGGCTGTTTGAAATTTCCTTGGTCTTTGACACACTTTTAGAGTTTGCTCTGTGGCATTTTGATGTGTACAGTGCTGGAGTCCAGATCTCTTTATGTGAGTAACACTTTTAAAGCATGTAATTCACAATGGGAACGTTTTCTGTGTTTACAGTCACTACAGGAGCCCAAATAATGTTTAAAAGCCCTGAAAGAAGTTTCCTTTAACCCTATGCAGGCTAACAGTTCAGCCTAGATTTTAATGAGACACTGGACTTGATGAATGTTCTAAACCCTGATAACACAGTCATTCCAGAATACTTGCCATCACAGTTTTTCTTTTCCACATTGCTGAAGTCCCACATGCCTCCTGGCCCATCAAGAGCTATCGGGTTCCTAGGAGAGTTTGAGCTTTCCCAGAGTCTGACAGATTGAGTCTCTTGGCCTGTCACAATCCCAGAGAAGAAATCTGAAAATCAGCAAGATTGGCAGAAAATAACCTTGAGAATTAATTGAAAGCAAAATAAGCTGAACAAATTAAGGGAGCACAGTCAGCTCAGTCAGTGCAGCATGAGACTCTTAACCTCAGGGTCATGGATTCAAGCCTGCAGTGGACAGGCAGCAGTGTCCTTTCGAAAAAAGGCCACACCTTGAGCACTGTGTCCAGTTCTGGGCCCCTCAGTTTAAGAAGGACATTGAGACACTTGAACATGTCCAGCGAAGGGCAACAAGGTTGGGGAGAGGCCTTGAGCACAGCCCTGTGAGGAGAGGCTGAGGGAGCTGGGGTTGTTTAGCCTGGAGAAGAGGAGGCTCAGGGAGACCTCATTGCTGTCTACAACTACCTGAAAGGTGGTTGTAGCCAGGCAGGGGTTGGTCTCTTCTCTCTAGCAACCAGCACCAGAACAAGGGGACACAGTCTCAAGCTGCACCAGGGGAAGTTTAGGCTGGAGGTGAAGAGAAAGTTCTTCACTGAGAAAGTCATTTGTCATTGGAATGTGCTGCCCAGGGAGGTGGTGGAGTCACCATCCCTGGAGGTGTTCAAGAGGGGATTGGACGTGGCACTTGGTGCCATGGTCTAGTCATGAGGTCTGTGGTGACAGGTTGGACTCGATGATCTTTGAGGTCTCTTCCAACCTTGGTGATACTGTGATACTGTGAAATCAGGCTAGCTTTTATGTAGTTACTTCAGAAGAGTTTGTGTTCTGCCTGTTCAGGTGGCTCCAAAAATGAAATACTTATGCAGGTCAAGCTCTTTTCACCTCATCTAGAGTGGTGCTAGACTGGCCTGATTAGGCACAGGCATTAAACTTCCCTTCTGAAAGCTATTTTAATTTTTGATTTCATGATAAGTTTTGGACAGGGTGTAGCCCTTTTTATTTGTTCCTTCCCATTGTAATTCCCAAACATTATTTTTTTCTCTCTTGTGTGCCTTCCTGCTTATATATGAATGAAAAGTAATGAAAGGAAAAAGCCTTTCCCCCTGCCCCTTCATATTTTTTTACTGACATTCTTCCACTGAGAATGGTGGGGGATGCCTTATGCCAAGTAAATGCAGCATTTCAAATGTAGAAATGCTGTTTCTTCTGTTGAATTTTTTAAGGCTCATTGCTCTCTACAACTACCTGAAGGGATGTTGGTCTCTTCTCCCAGGCAATCAGCACCAGAACAAGAGGACACAGTCTCAAGCTTCACCAGAGGAGGTTTAGGCTGGATGTTAGAATAGAATAGAATAGACCAGACCAGGTTGGAAGAGACCTTCAAGATCGTGTCCAACCTATCATCCAACACCACCTAATCAACTAAACCATGCAACCAAGCACCCCATCAAGTCTCCTCCTGAACACCTCCAGTGATGGTGACTCTGCCACCTCCTTGGGCATCCCATTCCAATGGCCAATCACTCTCTCTGTGTAGAACTTCATCCTAACCTCCAGCCTAAACCTCCCCTGGCGCAGCCTGAGACTGTGTCCTCTTGTTCTGGTGCGGGTTGCCTGGGAGAAGAGACCAACCTCTGCCTGTCTACAACCCCCCTTCAGGTAGTTGTAGAGGGCAATAAGGTCACCCCTGAGTCTCCTCCTCTCGAGGCTAAGCAACCCCAGCTCCCTCAGCCTCTCCTCATAGGGCTTGTGTTCCAAGGCCCTCACCAAGCTCATTGCCCTTCTCTGGCCACGCTCCAGCAAGTCAACCTCCTTCCTAAACTGAGGGGCCCAGAACTGGACACAGTACTCGAGGTGTGGCCTAACCAGTGCAGTGTTCAGGGACAGAATGATCTCCCTCTTCCTGCTGGCCAAGGAAGAAGTTCTTCATAGAAGGAGTGATTGGCCATTGGAATTTGCTGCCCAGGGAGGTGGTGGAGTCACCGTCCCTGGAGGTGTTCAGAAAGCAACTGGACGTGTCACTTGAAGCCATGGTTTAGTTAGTCATGAGGTGTTGGATGATAGGTTGGACTTGATGGTCTCTGAGGTCTTTTCCAACCTTACTGATTCTATGATTCTGTGATTTTGTGAAAATGAAGGAGGTCAACATTCAGTTGATGTTTAGCTCAGTTCTCCGGCATTCACACCCACCTTGACCTCTCCTGCCAACACACAAGAAGCAGCATGATTTCATCTCAGCTGTGTCAGTCAGACTGCAGGAATGCTTTGAAATTATTTAGGTTAAAAGGTAGCATTCTCTTTTTTAAGTCATTTGAGTGGCCCAGTTGCAGTGTGACTTTATACAGCTTGTGTAGGGAGATGGTGATAACTGAGCAAGGACGAGAAGGGAGTCAGTCTCTCAGTGGGGCCAGCGAAAGGTGGGAGGAAGTAATGTTTTGCCAAACTCTTATGCTCACACCTTGAGTACTGTGTTTTGGGAGCTGCAGTGTAAGAGACACATTGATGCAGTGGATCAGGTCCAGAGAAGGGCAATGAAGCTGGGGAACGGGTATAGACAATAAGTCTTACAAGGGCAGCTGAGGTTGCTTAGTGTGGAGAAAAGGAGGTCTGAGAGGAGACTTTATCACTCTCTACAGCTACCTGCAAGGAGGTTGTAGAGAGGTGGGTGTTGGTCTCTTCTCACAAGTCACAACAGACACATCAGGAGGACATGGCATCAAGTTACACCAGAGGAGGTTTAAGTTAGACATTGGGAAAAAACTTCTGTAGTGAAAGGGTTATCAAAGCCTGAAGCAGGCTGCCCAGGGAAGTGGTTGATTCACCATCCCTGGATGTATTTACAAGCTGTCTAGGTGTGGTGATCAAGGATATAGTGTAGTGGTGGCCCTGGTATAATGACATAGTGTTTGGACTTGATGATCAGAGAGATCTTGAAGGTCTTTTCCAATCATGGTGATTCTGTTGGGTTTTTGTTCTGAATCTCTTCCCAGGGGCATTGAAACAAATGTGTTGTGAGATGAACCTGTAGGGTTAGATACCTGAACCTGGAGTGTGTGAACACAGCCTTACCTACTTTAGTGACATCTGCTTTCTGGTTTCTTGCAAGGAAGCAGTGCTTGATGTCTGCTTTGTCAGCTAGATGTTGGTGAGCTGACAACTTCCACATGAATTTGTACCCTTGTAAAAAAAACCTACAACCCTCTTTTACTAAATAGAAGGACATTCTTCACAGCTATCCAGTTCTGTTTATAAGAATTTCTTCTTTTTGGACCTTTGAAGTATTTGGTATCCATTCATCAAAACTTTTAACTGTTTTAGGGGACACAAAATTCAGGCTGATAATCTGAAACCTACCATTGACACTACAAGACTGAGGACTTACAGGTACACCATGTTGTTGTATGGTCTTCAAGTCTCCCTTCATCCCATCAGACAAAATAGTCTGTTTCCAGCTTTCACCCACACCATGCACAACCTGCTGCTAGAAGAGGTGCTCTGAAATAATTAGGAATTCAGACTGGACATGAGGAAGTTGTGCTTCACCGTGAGAATGGTGAAGCCCTGGAATGGGTTGTCCAGGGAGGTGGTTGAGACCCCATCCCTGGAGGTGTTTAAGCCCAGGCTGGATGAGGCTCTGGCCAGGCTGATCTAGTGTGGGGTGTCCCTGCCCATGGCAGGGGGGTTGGAACTAGATGATCCTTGTGGTCCCTTCCAACCCTGACTGATTCTATGATTCTGTGATATTAATAGGACTTGATCCCTTCTGAAGGTGAAGACCTGGGGGCTGACATTTATCATCTAAAAGGGCCACAGTTAAAATAGCTTTGGGCCCAGACAAATTTTATGCACAAAGCATTTTACAGGCTCTAGTGTGTACCAAACTGCTCCCATGTGAGTTTCAAAACAGGTGTGTTTATGTATATTCTTAAACATGGCCTCTTATGTTTGGTGACTCAGACATCCAGAGGAGCAAGAAATATTGCCCCTGTACACTGCACTGGTTAGGCTACACGTTGAGTACTGTGTCCAGTTCTGGGCCTCTCAGTTTAGGAAGGAGGTTGAGTTGCTGCAACATGTCCAGAGAAGGGCAACAAAGTTGGTGAGGGGCTTGGAACACAATCCCTATGAGGAGAGGCTGAGGGAGCTGGGGTTGCTTAGCCTGGAGAGGAGGAGGCTCAGGGGAGACCTTATTGCTCTCTACAACTACCTGAAGGGAGGTTGTGGACAGGTGGTGTTGGTCTCTTCTCCCAGGCAACCAGCACCAGAACAAGAGGATAGAGTCTCAAGCTGCACCAGGGGAGGTTTAGTCTGGATATTAGGAGGAAGTTCTACACAGAGAGAGTGATTGCCCATTGGAATGAGCTGCCCAGGGAGGTGGTGGAGTCACCATCATTGGAGGTGTTTAGGAGGAGACTGGATGGGGTGCTCAGTAGCATGGTTTAGTTGATTAGTTGGGTTGGATGATAGGTTGAATGCGATGATCTCAAAGGTCTCTTCCAACCTGGTCTGGTCTGGTCTAGTCTGGTCTGGTCTATTCTATTCTATTCTATTCTATTCTATTCTAAAGCTGGTGAGAAGTGACAGCTGAGAGTACCTTGCTTAGTCTTTTGAAGCTTGGCAAAGCCTAAATGTATAAGCAGCACCTTTTTTTCTGGTACCTAACCTCTCCAAGCTCAGGTTTCACATCACCAGATAGGGTTAAAAATCATTAAATTAAAACATATTTATGAGCCATCTGGTTTCTGAGTCTTTCCAGTTTGTGTTTGCTATCCTGGGTAACTATTAAGCAATTTTTGTTGCTGTAATTTTCATGTCATTTTATGGCTCCAGAAACTACATGTTTAAGAAAAACACTGTAGAGAGCTGAATTCAGAATAAAATTATAAGCACTGGCAGCACTGGAGACATTTGTCATTCTCTCAGTCATCCTAACACATGATCAGGAGTGAACATACAGAATAAACCAAATTTTCCCTCTAATGTGGCTTTAGGTTAGGCAAACTGGAAGGTTGTATTTTCCAGTTCTTTTACAGTATAGCAGAGGAAGGCAGATTGCTTAGGACTGGTTCCCCCTTCTGCCACAAGCTTCCTGTGTGATTTGCAGAAGGCTACTTAGTCTTGGTGCCTTAATCCTTGCCCTATTTTATCTCTCCTTTTCCAGGTGTGACGAGACGTAAACTAGGATGTTCCAGTTCCATGAAATAGATCCAGACACAGAATTATACAGAAATATGCATAATTTTGGGGGGTCTTTTTAAAGTGAAATGTCATTAAGGAGAGCCTTTAGCTCGATTTCAGGGAAGTTTAAATGTGTGGCTTTGAAAAGAAAAAGAAGAATATTTCTTCTTTCACGTTGAAAGGTGGATTACTGATAAGAGCTTTCTGTCAGCACAGGCTTTTCCATTGGCAGAGGAAACAGAGGTGTTCTCCTCAAAAATGTGGATTGGTATTGCTATTCCATAATGTCTCCTTAGCAGCTCCTGAGAAGACACAGCACACATGAATAGTGGTAAAGCCTCCTCTTGTTTCTGTGGTGATGTAACTGATATTCTCCATGCCAGCTCGGTCATTTGTGACTTTGGGTCAATTTTCAGAGTATAGTTTCATCTTGGGAAGAGAGGAGACAATAGAGCTATAATTGCTGGTGTTGGGTTTCTAGGTGCAACTAAATGCTGCTGCTATTTGAAAGTAACACCTTTTGTGAATGCTGAGGTACAGTAATCAGCTTCTCTTTCTCTGTCTCCCTCCTCGTATTGCAGAGCTGCATGCTGAGCATTATCAGTTTTACTAAGTCAGATTTGGTGGTGGGTTTTTTTCCCATTCTTGGAACTTTTCTGGTTATTTGGGCTGTTGTGCAAAGCCATTCCCAACCTCCTGTGCCTCAGCAGCCCTACTGCCCATGGCTTGGTGTGTCTTAGACAAAGTGGGTGGGAGCATGTAGCAGAATCACAGAATCACCAAGGTTGGAAGAGATCATCAAGTCCAACCTGTCACCACAGACCTCATGACTAGACCATGGCACCAAGTGCCACGTCCAGTCCCCTCTTGAGCACCTCCAGGGATGGTGACTCCAACACCTCCCTGGGCAGCACATTTCAATGGCAAATGACTCTCTCAGTGAAGAACTTTCTCCTCACCTCCAGCCTAAACTTCCCCTGGCACAGCTTGAGACTGTGTCCTCTTGTTCTGGTGCTGGTTGCTTGGGAGAAGAGACCAACTCCCTCCTGGCTACAACCTCCCTTCAGGTAGTTGTACAGAGCAATGAGGTCTCCCCTGAGCCTCCTCTTCTCCAGGCTAAGCAACCCCAGCTGCCTCAGCCTCTCCTCACAGGGCTGTGCTCAAGGCCTCTCCCCAGCCGTGTTGCCCTTCACTGGACATGTTCAAGTGTCTTAATGTCCTTCTTAAACCGAAGTGCCCAGAACTGGACACCGTACTCAAGGTGTGGCCTAACCAGTGCAGAGTACAGAGTTCAGTGAAGGATGAGCTCGTGTCTTTAGGTCTTGTAAGAAATGCATAGCTTGTTTCTCTGCTTCTCTGCTTGTACCAGGCATGAGCTTTACAAGAATGCAAAGCAATCAGTTGTTGTCTCTATGCTTTTAGTTTCAGAGTCCAGATTCTCAGATGCATGAAGAGGAATAACTCAGTGCATGCAAAGAATAAAATGCACGTTACTCCCTGTTAGCATGCTTTGGAAGTGAGCGTTGCTTACAGCAGCAGAGAATGCTAGCCGTGGTACAGGGAAGATATTTGAAATCTTGGCTGCCAAACTGTTAAATACCCTGCTGGAATTTATGCTCAGTTTCACATTCCACCTTCTTAGCCTTCTCTGAGTGTTTGTTTAACTGCTTTCCTCTTCTGGATTCCAGCTGGCATTGAAAGGCTCAGCTGTTAGGAAGCCCATTTGGGAGGCTCAGCTGGCGCTGAGAGGCTCCACACACTGCTGGAGCATTTGCTGGCAAAGTTGTGGTCCCTACCTTGGAAGCTGGGAATGATTTCTAGCTGAGGTTGTAGGAAGAGGTTTAAAAGGTGTCTGACTCTTGCTTGAGCATCAGCTCAAGGTGCAGTGCTAGTAAGATGACAGTAGGGAGTAGGTGTTTGTCCACCTTGACTGGCACAGGAACTGCATCTCTCCTTCAGAGGCAGAGGCTTGGGCCCTTCAATGTGTGCCCTGGATATGTTGACAGGGAGGCATAGTGGTGGTCACGACTGCCTTCAAAGCCAAGTGCAGGCCTTCCTGTGCCCAACACACTGCAGTGTGCTCCCTCTTGGGGCTCTGTCAGGGAAGCCTGCTTTACTAGTGTCCTGGGAACTGGACTGGCTTTCCATCATGCCTCAGTAGCTTTAAAACCTAGCCTTGCTCTAAGTTTAAGGTAACACAGTAGTCATTCAATGCCCCCAAAGCAACAACTCTCTAGCCAGCCCTCCCAGAATGTTATGATACAGAAGGATGCAGTAACAGATTCTGCCTTTGGATGTTTCAGATGTTACTATGGCACTATTGCAGGTTATTTGGCTCTCTTCTTCTTAGTGCAAGATGAAATTACCTCTTGTGGAAGCCATTCCTAGGTGGAGAGCAATACAAAGAGAATCATAGAATTATGGAATCATTTACATTGGAAAAGATCTTCAAGATCATTGAGTCCAACTCTTAACATGGTACTGCCAAGTTTACCATTAAACCAGGTTCCTTAGCACCACATCTACATTGTCTTTTAAAGCTTTCCAGGGATGGTGACTGCACCACTGCCCTGGACAGCCTCTTGTAGGGCTTAACAGCCCTTTTGAAGAAGAAAGGATTTCCTGCCCTGGCAGGAGGGTTGGACCTAACATTCTGTGTGACTGTGTGTGTGAAATTTTTCCTAATATCCAACCTAACCCTCCCCTGGTGCAACTTGAGGTCATTTCCTCCTGCCCTATTGCTTGTTACTTGGGAGAACAGACTGGCACCCATAACCTCCTTTCAGGTAGCTGTTGAGAATGATATTCTCTCCTGAGTCTCCTTTTCTCTAGACTAAACAAGCAGAGTTCCCTTAGCCACTCCTCACAGTATCACAGTATATTAGAGGATGGAAGGGACCTCCAGAGATCACTGAGTCTAACCCCCCTACCAAAGCAGGATCACTTAGGGTAGTCAACACAGGAATGCATCCAGGTGGGATTTGAAAGTCTCCAGAGGAGACTCCACAACCTCCCTGTGCAGCCTGTTCTAGTGCTCTGTCACCCTCACCTTGAGGTGAATCTTCTGTGCTCAAGCTTAGCCAATCACTCTGTCTATGAAGAACTTCTTCCTAACATCCAGCCTAAACCTCCCCTGGTGCAGCTTGAGACTGTGTCCTCTTGTTCTGGTGTGGGTTGCCTGGGAGAGGAGACCAACCCCCACCTGGCTACAACCTCCCTTCAGGTAGTTGTAGAAAGCAAGAAGGTCTCCCCTGAGCCTTCTCCTCTCCAGGCTAAGCAACCCCAGCTCCCTCAGCCTATCCTCATAGGGCTGTGCTCCAAACCCCTGCCCAGCTTCATTGCCCTTCTCTGGACACGTTCCAGCAAGTCAACCTCCTTCCTAAACTGAGGGGCCCAGAACTGGACACAGGACTCAAGGTGTAGCCTAACCAGTGGGCAGAATGACCTCCCTTCTTCAGCGGGAGCTGGCACAGACAGAATCTTTTGAGATGTGTGATTCTGAGAGATCTCTGTTTAACTCTAATGGGAGACTGAAGTGACACCACTAATTTTTCCCTTTTGCTCTCTCCTCTGCTGGGATGGTATCTAGTGGAGTACCAGGTGGGCAGTGGGAACTCTTGAGAGTCGTATAGAGAAGAGTACTACTCAAATATTTATTTTGTCTTTTCCTACGCATGGTAATCTGCTAATTACAGCTACAATTTCAGGCTGTTTACAGCTCAAAAGGCAAAATGAGCTGCTGGATGAGCAATCCAAGCATGAACTACGTGTACAGAAACTGCTACAGATGTGCTGCAGTCGATAGGCACAATGAGTCAAGGAACCCATGCTTGGTCTGGTAGCTCCTTTCTGGGTGTTAGAAGAGTGTGCACTCAACATGTTGGAACTGTGTAGAATTATACAACCTGTCTGCCACTGCCTGCATTAACTACAAGAAGCTACATGCCACGGTGAGGCATTTTGTCACCTTGCACATTGATGGACTGCACTGAGGGCAGAACCAGGTTTACTTTTGTACTCGTCATGATTCGGGCTTTTACTGGGGGCCAACAGAGATGAAAACTGTGCAAACTCTTGACTTCATATTGTTTGTTTTCCTCAGTGTCCTGGCTCGTGTGTCATGGGAGCAAAGAAGTCAGGCTACCTGCTGCTCATCTTAGCTTGCTGATTTGAGAGCTGAGGAATAGAAACCTTGTTTTCCTCCCTTGTCTGGACAAGTCTGCAATGACCTCTTGCCAGCAAAGAAACTCCAGCTGCAGGCTACCAGTAGTCAGACACTGATCTTTAGGGACACTATGCTGGGATATGTACCTGAAGGGAGATTGTAGCCAGGTGGGGGTTGGTCTCTTCTCCCAGGCAGTCACCAACAGAACAAGAGGTCACAGTCTCAAGCTGCAACAGGGGAGGTTTAGGCTGGATGTTAGGAAGTTCTTCACAGAAAGAGTGGTTGGCCACTGGAATGGGTTGCCCAGGGAGGTGGTGAAGTCACCATCACTGAAGGTGTTTAGGAAGAGACTGGATGAGGTGCTTGGTGCTATGGTTTAGTTGATTAGATGGTGTTGGGTGATAGGTTGGGCTTGATGATCTTGAAGGTCTTTTCCAACCTGGCCTGGTCTATTCTATTCTGTTCTGTTCTTTAATAATTCTCTGATAAAGGCCTAGCCAAAGCAAGGAATTACTGAAAGGAGCTGATGATCTCATGCCATTCCCCACTGATGGCTTCCAGAGAGTGAAATCTCTTCTTGTGATTCCAAAAGAACTCAGTACTTCAGAAGATAAGTGTTGGTGGAGCAGGTCCAGACTCCAGCAGAATGAATTCACTCTCATAGAAGGTGGTTTTGTTTTCTCCTGAACAAACGTAAGAGCTTCACTGGAGATATTCAGAGAGTTCAACATTCATCTGTTCTGTTTCCATCCAGTGTATTTTCTCTGCTTGTTTCTCATGGATATGGACATTTTCCAGATATATCCAGAAATGCATCTGGTTGTGTTTCCCTACTGCCTGCAAATGGACTGCCCCAAATAATTTTCTTTTGGACACTAATTTGTTCATTAGAGTTTAATCAATTTATCCACGGTCTGAAAGGAAGTCAGATTCCCCCCCCCGCCAAGAGTCCTTGTTTCTTTGCAGGCACACAGTAATTTCTATTTCTGCTTTGATGCCCTTGCAGCAATTTCACACTGCAATGGGGTTTTGTTGGTCATAGTCTCAACTTCAGCACGAAGCTTAAGACAGCCTGGAGAAAAAAAGGCTCTGGGAAGACCTTATAGCACCCTCCCAGTACCTGAAGGGGGCCTTCAAGTAAGCAAGGAAGAGACTTTTGACAAGGGCTTGTAGGGATAGAATGAGAGGGAATGGATTGAAGCTTGAGGAGGGTAGATTTAGACAGGGTATTTTAAAGAAATACAGTGAGGGTGGTGAGACACTGGAACAGGTTGCCCAGGGAGGTGGTGAATGCCCTCTCCCTGGAGGTGTTCAAGGCCAGGTTGGATGAGGCCTTGAGCAACCTGGTCTAGTGGAAGGCGTCCCTGCCCATGGCAGCAAGGATGGAACTAGATGATCTTTAAGGTCCCTTTCAACCTAAACCATGCTATGAATCTTTGACAGGAACTGGTGAGCAAGACTCCCCTCTCTTAAAATCAATCAGGTTAGTGCTGGTATGATCTAGGTATCAGTCATTTGGGTATTCTACTACTCTTTCCATTCCAGTGATGGGTTACTGGGGATATTTTCAAGGCACAGTTTGTGGGCATTAAGAACACCAGAATAACCATGATAGTGTTGTTCACAGAGTTGTCAAACCCTGACTGAAACTCATCCTTGCAGTCATGAGAGACAATAATCTGAGCTCCTCTTCCTTAGGTGGGAAGAAATTTCTAATTGCTCTTTTGGACTAATCCTGAAGGAGTCCTTTAAAGGAGAGGCTCATTATAGTTAAGGATTTCCTGTTAGAAATAAAATAAAAGCCTTTATATTCCCCCTTAGCTGCTTCCCAGTTTGGAAGCACAGTACAACAGCCCAAAAGTCTTCTCTCTAAACAAACACCACACTCTCTTGGAAGCCAAAACCAAAATAAAATGAAAAGTCCCCACTTTCTTCTACACTTCTTTACTGGTGGAGAAAAGAAGTGGGGAATAAAATGGAATGCAGGTGACTTCTCTTCTGTTTGCAAAGTCAGTTTCCTGCCAAAACCAGACTGGTTAAATTCACTAATCTTGGTTATGTTGTTTTAGGACATGATCAAAAGCTGTGTCATGTTTTTTCAACCCAAGGTGATTTTCTTGGATTAAAAAATAAAGTTCAGATCTTGGCATGAATGACAGAAGTGTCTTTGCAAATAAAGAGCCAATTTGCCAAACACCCACAAGGTAGTCCAAGTCATCCCTGACTTTGAGTCCATTCAGGAAGTCCCAAATACCAGGGCTCTCCCACCCACTGAGAATATTACACAAAGTTCAGTGCTCATAACACTAACCCCAACTGCAGCTTGAGGAAAAAATATTCCACACCTCTCGCATTGTGCTGGCTGTGAGTTAAGGCATTCATACTGGAGGGCTGTCTCTCAGGTGGCAAGTATTTCCAACAGTGTGAATAAGCTTTAGTACTAATCCTTTCCACAAGAGACACTTGCAGATTTTAGGATGTGCCCACTGACCTTCCTCTGTAGGCTTGGCTCTCCTGCTGCTTTGAAACAGTAAGTAGTTTTAATGTTCACACTGCCTTCAGGGCTCCATACTTGTTAAATTAGCCCATTATTAGGAAAACTGTTTGTATCTGGATATGTTGTTTATCTCTGCAGTATATATTCACACTGGTTTTATATACATCTTTCATCTTCAGGATTATTCTTCCAAGTTAGTAGTTGATGCAAAGTTCCCTACAGCACAGTATAAACCTCTCCCTTTTTCGCATCCTGATTCCTCCCCTCCCCTCCCCTCCCCTCCCCTCCCCTCCCCTCCCCTCCCCTCCCCTCCCCTCCCCTCCCCTCCCCTCCCCTTCCCTCTCCTGAGTCTCCTCTCCTGAGTCTCCTGAGTCTCCTCTCCTGAGTCTCCTGAGTCTCCTCTCCTGAGTCTCCTGAGTCTCCTCTCCTCTCCTGAGTCTCCTCTCCTCTCCTGAGTCTCCTCTCCTCTGTCTCCTGAGTCTCCTCTCCTCTCCTGAGTCTCCTCTCCTCTCCTGAGTCTCCTCTCCTGAGTCTCCTCTCCTGAGTCTCCTGAGTCTCGTCTCCTGAGTCTCCTCTCCTCTCCTGAGTCTCCTGAGTCTCCTCTCCTGAGTCTCCTGAGTCTCCTCTCCTGAGTCTCCTCTCCTCTCCTGAGTCTCCTCTCCTCTCCTGAGTCTCCTCTCCTGAGTCTCCTCTCCCGCGTCTCGTCTCCTCTCCTCTCCCCTCCCTCTCCTCTCCCTCTCCCCTCCCTCTCCCCTCCCTCTTCCCTCAAGATGCTGTGGAGAAAAATATAGGAGACACTAGGAACAGGCAAGATAAAAAGTTCTTCTGCCCTCTTTTAATAGCTAGCAGCCTAGGCACTACCAGAACAAGCCTCAGGTAGCACAGTGTTGGTAACGCTCTGAGGAATTTAATCCAGGCTCTTGATCATGAAAAATGAGTGGGATCCTGCCAGAAGGCTAATTTTTAAACCTTGTATCTTTCTCCAACCAAGTTTAGCAACAAAAGGGCTGATCCAGACAGCATCCTTTTAGTGTCATGCCAGAGATCTTTAACATGTTAAGAAGTATAGAGCAAACTCATCAATTCACTGCCTGGCACCTAGAAGAGAGTTCCTTTTGGCCAGCTTGATCTGTTTAGTAGGTGAGCAGTTTAAGCTAATCTTCCAGACACTTCCTGTAATGCTTTTTTCTCTCTGTAAACTGGTTCAGATTTAACACCTAAGTACTAGGTGGCTGAAGTCATAAATCCCACTCTCACATATTTACCAGATAATGTATGGTAATAAATGGTTTAATTTCTTAACAGTACTACTCTGCATCCCACTTTTTCACAACTTATGCCTGTGAAAACAAAATTTTGGCACAGAGCAACTGGAATCTCTGCTTCTGGGAAGGAATTTGGCAGATACTGAGAGGAGCCTTGTGGCAATACTTCCATATTTTCCTGGCAGTATTGAGGAGAAATTGTAGAGGATGGAATCTTCTGTGCTGCTCCATACAGCTGCTGCCAAGGTGCTGGTGGTAGGCATGCTGTTAGCTGAAGTTCAGCAAAGAATTCCTGTATTTATGTCTCATGTGAAAACATAATTTGAGAAAGATGGCTCATTCTGACAGAGGAAAACCATATGACCACAAGCTCTGATACAGCTGCATGAATCTGATCTGTGAACTGGAAACCTAAATTAAAAACTGAATTATGTGTGGTCTAAGTGAAAAGGAGGATGAGCCAAGCGACTGAGAAACACAGGACTGGAGGAAAAGTTATGTGATTGTAAGGTTGGCATGAGCTGCCTTTCCCTGATAACAGAATCAACACTGCACCTATTAATAAGCTGCACCTGGCACACAGACAGTAAACAAGAGTACACAAATGTCAGTGATCAGATCAGATTGTAGCAAATGTGATGGTAAAAAGTCCTCTCAGAAGAGAAACAGAACATGCAAAGGTTGTATGCTTTCAAAACCTGCTCTTCATGAACAGACCTGGAAGGTCCCCGTCAAAGTACATCACTTTATTATTCTTTTCTATGCAAAGCAGCTGAATGTCACTGTGGAAGCCATGAAACTGCTGCACTTCACTCCCTGGTCTGTTCCCTGGAGACCTACTGAAGACAGGCTGAGGGAGCTGGGGTTGTTCAGCCTGAAGATGAGAAGGCTCTGGGGAGACTTTCTAGCAAGCTTCCAGTATCCAAAGCGGGAGGGACTCTTTGCAAGGGTATGTAGCACTAAGACAAGGGCAAATGGTGTTAAACCAGAGTAGGGTGGACTTAGATTGGACATTAGGAGGAAGCTCTGTACTGTGAGGGTAGTGGAACACTGGAACAGGTTACCTGAGGAGGTGGTAGAGGCCCCATCCCTAGAGACATTCAAGGTCAGGCTTAATGGGGCTCTGAGCAACTTGATTTAGTTGGGGATGTCCCTGCTTACTGCAGGGGGTTGGACTAGGTGACCTGTAGAGGTTTCTTCCAAGCCAGTAGAGTCTAAGCTATTTAATATCCGCACCACATAGAGGATTGCAAAGAATGTAATATCCACACACAAATTCATGAATTCCATTTAAACAAATAAATAAATCCAGGAAGGAAGGAAGGAAGGGTGTGTTTTCATACAGATGTAGGCAAAAAAAGACCTCAGAAATCATTCTGTGCTGTTTTTTGGGAAGCTTGCCATTAGAAAATCATCAGCTGCAGGTGCAGTTTTAAACAGGTGAATTTGTTACAGCTTTAGAGTGCTGGAAGAATGGAAAGAGTTCAGGAGGGAATGTTTGCAGGGACAATACTTCTGTAGTTTCCCAAGAATAAGGTAGGTTTAAGAAAACTCTTTATTCCATGAAACATTGTCTTTTTACCTGCATCCCTATTGTTAATTAATCAAGAGTAACATAATTTCTTCCATTCTTTTGCTGGAGATTTTAATCAGGATCCAGCCTATCATTTGACTCCCCTTTTACCCTTTTCAAACATCAAGAAAACACTAATTTTCTTCTCATAGCCTTTGCCATAGACTTTTCTGACTTTCTAAACTCAGTGTTATGGCCAGTCAGTTTGCTAAGGACTTCTAGGTTCAAGCTGTCCAGAGATCTTGATTTTAATGTTGTATGCCTCAGGAGGTTGTGCTCTTACATTCTTACATGGCCTATACACATACTGGATTTTTTTGATCATAGATATGCAATCTACTGTTATTCAAACAATTTGCCCTTTGGCTATCATAATTGAGACTCTTGTGATTTGTGTTTAGTAAATGGCTTTGCCTTCATTCCCTTTTGTGCTGTGTGCCAGCTGATATTAGGCCACGTGCATTCAAATCCTGCAGCGCTGAGGTGGCAGTGGTGTACTAGAAGGTGTCACCAATTCATCATTCATTGGAGGTATTCAAGAGGGAATTCTCCACTTGGTGCCATGGTTTAGTAGTCATGAGGTCTTGGGTGACAGGTTGGACTTGATGATCTTTGAGGACTTTTCCAACCTTATTGATTCTATGATCTAACAGAGTCTATCCTTCCTATGTAGATCTAGAATCTCATAGCAGCTTCCCTTGTATCTCAAGAGTTCTGGAAAGGTGTGTGCCCAGGAGCTAATTACAGAGACAGACACACCAGTTGCTGCCTCGCTGGATAATTGTAAATAATTTGACACTTCTAACCTGGCTGAATGACCTCAGGTTTTCTTTCTTCTCTGTACTGGAGAACATCCGCTCACTTCTTTTATTTCTGTACCGTGATAGTGTTATTGTTCATCTATACCTTTGTGGTCATCTGATATATATTGCTGTCATGTGAGAATAAAAGCATAATTCATGATGACTTAATATCAGCTGAGGAAGTTGTGTGCATACACCAGCAAAGAAAAGGGTGAGGGGTTAATATAAAATGTTGGTAGACTTCACGGTGCCTACAGCTGTCACACATGTGATCTGCAATTGTGTCAGCCACCAAGGTGCACCAAAACACCAGGTGTCTGATCACTGCAAGCTGTGTGACAGGGGAATGAATGTTAATTCCTGACAGATGTGGAAAGGAAGAATGCTAAATTCTGCTCTGCAGCATGCTACCAAAAAAAAACTTGAAGTGATTTGGAACAGTTAGACAGCACCTGCTATACATACCCACTGCACTTCGTGACGGTGATGTTGTGAAAACAAAGAGAGTTTACCTGGAAGCAGCTGAGAAGAGGATGCTCAGGGGAGACCTTACTGCTCTCTACAACTGCCTGAAGGATGGTTGTAGCCAGGAGGGGGTTGGTCTCTTTTCTCAAGCAACCAGCACCACAACAAGAGCACACAGTCTCAAGCTGCACCAGGGGAAGTTTAGGCTCGAGGTGGGGAGAAAGTTCTTCACCGAGAGAGTCATTCGCCATTGGAATGTGGAGGTGCTCAAGAGGGGATTGGACATGGCACTTGGTGCCATGGTCTAGTCACGAGGTCTGTGGTGACAGGTTGGACTCGATGATCTTTGAGGTCTCTTCCAACCTTGGTGATTCTGTGATTCTGTGAATTAGCAGAAAGTCCTTAAAAGGAGGAGAGAGCAATGCAGGGCATGCTAACATCTAAGTATCTTAGTTCTTGAGTTGCAATGAACAAAATTTCATGATGAAGGAGTTTGGACAGCACAGGAGGCCTCGCATGTGAGTGATTATAGAAAAAATTACATGACCTATTTATTTATTCACAAAATCTGTGGAATAGGGAAATCTGTGGACAGTACTGGGTGGATGATAGGGTATTAACTGTTTACTTCTTCGTGAGGGTGGGTTCTGCCCTTGAGTTGTGCGCTTGGGTCACAACTTCATACAACACTACAGGCTTGCAACAGAATTACTGGAAGGCTGCATGGCAGTAAATGACCTGGGGGTGTTGGTTGACAGCTGGCTGAAACATGAGCCAGCACTGTGCTCAGGTGCTCGAGGAGGCCAGAAACATCCTCACCTGTATCAGAAGTAAATCCAGCAAGACTAAGGCAGTGATTTTGCCCTTGTACTCTGCACAGGTGAGGTCACACCTCAAATACTGTGTTTGGGTTTTGGCTCATTGTTACAAGGTGCTGGAGTGTGTCCAGAGAAGGGCAACAAAGCTGGTGAAGGGTCTAGAGCTCAAGTTTTGTGAGGAGCTGCTGAGGGAACTGGGCTTGTTTAGTCTGGAGGCTGAAGGGAGACCTTATTCTCTGTGACTATCTGAAATGAGGTGAGGTGAGGTGGGTGTCAATTCTCCCAAGTAATAAGCACAGAGAAAACAGCCTCAAGTTACACCAGGTGAGATTTAGGTTGGATATCAGGAAAATATTCTTCTCTGAAAAGGTTGTCAAGTGCTGCAACAGGCTGCCCAGGGCAGTGGTAGAGTCACCATCCCTGGAGGGCTTTAAAAGACCATATGCAGATGTGGTGCTGTGGGACATGGTTTAGTGGTGGTCTTGGCAGTGCTTGAGTGAATTATTTGACTTAATGATCTTAAAGGTCTCTTCCAGCCAAAATGATTCTATGATTCTATTTGCATTGATAGCAGCAAAATACAATTGTGACCAGAGAGGGGATAGAGACTAAACGACAGGCCTTTGTTTATAGATACAAATCACAGGGCAGTAAACACCCAGCACCTGTGTTGCAGATACTGTAGCAGCATAGACACTTCAGAGAAATCAACATAACATTGCACAAGTATTTCTAAGAGTAAAGATTGTAACTCTTCTTAGGTGTACACTTGAAAACAGGCTATTAAATAGTGAAAGATGGAACACAAGTTTCAGTTGTGGTGGTTGAAAGAGAGTTCCAAAAGCATCCGATGGGCAACAAAGTTGGTGAGAGGTTTGGAACACAAACCCTGGGAGGAGAGACTGAGGGAGCTGGGGTTGCTTAGCCTGGAGAAGAGGAGGCTCAGGGGAGATCTTGTTGCTCTCTACAACTACCTGAAGGGAGGTTGTAGCCAGGTGGGGGTTGGTCTCTTCTCCCAGGCAGCCAGCACCAGAACAAGAGGACACAGTCTCAGGCTGCACCAGGGGAGGCTTAGGCAGGAGGTTAGGAAGAAATTCTGCACAGAAAGAGTGATTGCCCATTGGAATGGGCTGCCAGGGAGGTGGTAGAGTTACCATCACTGGAGGTGTTTAGGAAGAGACTGGATGGGGTGCTTGGTGCCATGGTTTAGTTGATTAGGTGGTGTTGGATGATAGGTTGGACGTGATGATCTCCAAGGTCTCTTCCAACCTGGTCTGGTCTGGTCTATTCTATTCTATTCTATTCTATTCTATTCTATTCTATTCTATTCTATTCTATTCTATTCTATTCTATTCTATTCTATGTAATGAGGAGTGCTCTGCCTTCTTCCTCACCCCCAGGCCTGACTCTTGCTCCTGTAACAAAACTGTGTCTGAAAGATGGAAACAGGGAGTTTAAACAGAAGACTTTCAGCAGTACCCTTTACAGGAGAAAACTGGCTCCATGAGAAACACCAAATTATCTAATGTAGAGGTTTAGGAGAACATTTTATGTGACTGGCTGAACTTGCAAGCACAAGCGTGCAGTGTGCCTAGTGCTATTAGGCAGATGACTGTTTAATGACAGTATGCATATAATGATGTGAAAACATAATGTAGCATGCAACCAGAAATCTCTCAGATTTGGTGCCCAACTTACTACTGAGAAAAAGGATGGAAATGACTAACTTTTGTTAGAGTAGCTGTGGCCACTATAAGTAAATATCAAAGTTAAGAAGTATGTAGCCAATTCAGGAAGCTACATTAAACTCCTAACAGTGCTAGCCTATAGTGGGTGTTAGTCTGCCTGAATTAAACAGGAAATACTTCCTTTTATTAGCTGTTATTCCAGTTTATTTGCAACTGAATTGGAATAACTCCTATCCAAATGCATCTGGGTAACCTTTAATTTTCATAAATTAAATGACACTCTGAAAAAGTTGAGGGCAAAATTTAGTCTCATGCAATTCAAATGAGGCTTTCTCCACTTCTCTTGTTTTCTTAGGTGCAGTGACAGGACAGTGGTGAAGAGGAATGTGAACGTGCATATGGGGTTTTTGGAGGGGTTGTTTTGTTTCTTTTCAGAGCTGCTAGTAAGGCTGTATGAATTTGGGTAGGGAATGGGAAGCAACAGCTGTGAGTTACAGTTTAGAACATTCTGGGATCTGTTTAAATGAAGTGGATACTCCCTGTATTTCCCAACCATTACCCCAAAGATAGGAAGAAGTGAGTGTCCTTAACGTCATCTCCTGCTCACCCCAGCTGAGTAATGTTTTGTTAACATTGCTGCTGGCTGCCCTGTGGACTCTTTTGACAGTGTCATTGGGGCTCTCTGTGGTGACACAAACCATAGTTTGAAAGGTAAATGCCAAAGTACTCTGGGTTTGTTGTCTTTAAAAGCATTTACAAACTCTGGCCAAGGCAGCCATGAGCACGTATCTTACAAGAGAATTAGACCACATCAGCTATTTCTAGGGTGCACAAGTCAGCTGCCCCGGATTTTGGATATAACAGAGTCCCTGAATCGCTGAGAAAGTGGAATTCCATCCCATTTTAAATTTAGTTTTGAAAGGAAAAAGCAACAACAAAAAGTGTATTAGGAAGAGGGGCTCTTTCTCACAATTCACCAGTCCTATTGAGCAGAATATCTCCAGTTCACTTTTGAGTGACTGAGATGTGAAAACACTTGTCCTTGGTTCTGTCAGCATAACAGTTCAGTCCTGAAACACTGGGATTCATCCCAGCTGGGGCTGTCTAGAGAGGATTCACTTCTGTTGCTAATCCATGTCTGGCAGACATACAATGAACTGCTATCTAGAGATACTTTCCCCAATGTCTATACAGGAAGCCCCTAAATAGACCATGTTATTTGGACACCTCACTCTTTAGAGACATCCCATCTGACTACTAGTTTTTGTTTGCTGAACAAGCTGCTGCATTGTTTGATGTCAGTAATTGCAGCCCTCTGCATCAAAGCTTCTAAAATGGCAAAACAAGGAACCTCTCCAAACCTATGTCTCATTCTCTCTTCCTTTAGCTTTGAAAGAAGGAAACTTCTTTCTTTGTTGCTTTACAGAACATGTAGAGTGTGGACATGGTTAAAATGGTGGGAAGTAATGCTGTTAATAGTTCCCTGCATGTAAATAAGAACTGGATAAGACTTCTGGAAACCAGTAGGTAGGCTATTCAGAACCAGTCCTGCAAGTTAACCAACCTGTTTCATTAATGACTTCCTTAAGTGTTCAGGGTTTTGTATGCAAGAACAGAAGACCTGCCACACTCTTAAAACTTACTTAAGTGTTTAAAGTCCAGTGTTTAAGTGTTGTGTCCCACGGCATCCTGGCCTGCATTAGGAATAGTGTGGCCAGCAGGAGCAGGGAAGTCATTCTGCCCCTGGACTCTGCATTGGTTAGGCCACACCTTGAGTAGTGTGTCCAGTTCTGGGCCCCTCAGTTTAGGAAGGACATTGAGACACTTGAATGTGTCCAGAGAAGGGCAACAAGGCTGGGGTGAGGTCTTGAGCACAAGCCCTATGAGGAGAGGTTGAGGGAGCTGGGATTGTTTAGCCTGGAGAAGAGGAGGCTCAGGGGAGACCTCATTGCCCTCTACAACTACCTGAAAGGTGGTTGTAGCCGGGAAGGGGTTGGTCTCTTCTCTCTAGAAACCATCACCAGAACAAGAGGACACAGTCTCAAGCTGCGCCAGGGGAAGTTTAGGCTGGAGGCGAGGAGAAAGTTCACTGAGAGAGTCATTCATCATTGGAATGTGCTGCCCAGGGAGGTGGTGGAGTCACCATCCCTGGAGGTGTTCAAGAAGGGATTGGACGTGGCACTTGGTGCCATGGTCTAGTCATGAGGTCTGTGGTGACAGGTTGGACTCAATGGTCTTTGAGGTCTCTTCCAATCTTGGTGATATTGTGAACAGCTCATCAAGACCGCTGTGCTAGACTGGAAATGAGGTGCAGCTTCAGATCAAAGGAAAGTGGCCATCACTTTCAATCTCTTGGTGGAGGATTGATAAAAAGCAATTCTGTCTGTGTTAAGCTTGTGATTTGATTTGATTAGCTGATGCATTCATTTGATTATTTCAGAATTTGATTATTTAAGACATCACCATTGAATCATTTGATTTATTGATCCAAATTCTTTGTGACTTAGACTTGGCTGTAGTTAGATTTTAATGCAGAGAATTTAAACCAGTTTAGGCCTAGTGATATTTCAGCCTGTCCTCGAATTTCCTTACTAGTTTTTAGAAAGAAAATCTATGCAGTGTATAGATCTATGTTTTGTATATTCTTTGTTCTTTTACACCCAAAAGCCTTGAGGGATAAAATGTAATTTAGCCTTGGTATTTAGAAGACATTTGACTCTCTTTAAATTAAATCCTTTGTTCCCACATATTGCATAATACTTCAAGCAGTAGCAAAATAATACCCTTTAAGTCACAGTCTGATCATTATAAGATCAAAAATTAACTAATAACAGATCCACAAACTGCTCCTCACTCATTTCAGCAAATCTCTTCAGTGCATCCAATCAAACCCAGGTCCTTACCATACTGTGGACTGAGTTAGTAGAAATGTCTACATAAATAGCAAAAGGAAAACCACATAACATCAACATTTAGCTCCACTGAAATACCATAATGTCATTCAAAATGACTCATCAAATGCACATCTTCAGAGACCTGATTGGAGGTCAAAAGGTCTTATATTTAATAGGCTTCTTCAGTGAAAAGGCAGTTAACCCCGAAATGGTTGTGAGTGAATATAGTGTGCTAAGGAGCTAGAACAGAGGGAGAGCTACAGCAGGGTCAAGCTGCAGCAGGGAATCAAGACTGGATTTCAGTATAGAGGTGAAACTTCCACAGATGAAGCTCTGTTCTGCAGGAAGCAGAAGTATGTGAAACATCTAAACACAGTCCAGGAGGACACCTTGGCTCTGTTGCGTGAGAATATACAAGCTGTTTAAAACCATTGCTGTGTCACTGATGATAAAGCAGCCTTACAGCCAGGTTTCTTCATGACTTTTTGCCTGGTTTGGTGTTCATGGCAGACTACTTGGGCTTCGGTAATGGTGTAACCTGCTAAGGGAAGGAGGAATAAAGTGTGTGACTTACTGACAGCAGAGTCACTTGAGCAGCCAAGGGCACTGTAAAAAAACTGAGGACTTAGGACCATATGGGTCTCTTCGGTTACTGAATAAGGTCTGCCACAGCCCAAGGCAGCCTTGGCATGGAAATTTAGATGAGAAAGGACCACTAAGTATTCACCCTTTGCTGAGAGTGCTAGAAATGCTGAAAAGCAGAGCTGACTGGGATGCTAAACTCTACAATCTGTGGCATTGGAGCAGAGCTATCTTACAGGTTTTCTGACCCGAGCCAAGGACTAAGTCTGATCTCTTTACATTCCCATTTGCCAATTGCATCATTCCACCCCAGATGGATAGTTGTCTCATTAAATGATGGCTTGGTTTGAATTGCAGTACTGCAGCAGTATCAAACTAAAGTAAGTGAACCTGTCTGCTATGTAATGCTTGTAGGAGCAGCGAAAAGTAGAAGTCCTTTCCACCAGCTTGATTTTTTTTCCTGAACATCTGAAATCAGTTTTGGACAGATTAAATAACAGTGCTGCACACTGTAAGATTCTCTCTGTTTAATGGGATATGCTGAAAGGAAATTACATTGCTTAATTCCTAAAATGATGATTTTAAGTTTTCCAAGCAAATTTTCAGTCCTACCAGCAAGGAAATGAAGTACTAACTATGCAAACAAATTTGGTACACTCCTCCTTGCTCCTCTGTAACTCAGTTATTAGATTGATTTCTAAAGAAAGGGACTTAGGTTGTAACACCAATAATACTTCCCATGGGTCTCTCCACTAATGGCATAATGAAATAAAAAGGTAAGATATGCTTTTAGGGTATTTGCTTATCCCCTTCATACAAGCTACAAGTTCAATTAGGTGTTTGCTGATCTGCCTCTTTCTTTCCCAGACTCAAATAGCCACATTACTGGGAAAGGCAGAAGCATGGGCAGAAGACAATTGGATAACAGTCTTGGCTTATGTGTTGACTACAAACCCCATCAAGACAGGTCATTGCCCACAAAGTCTTACAGTCACAAACAGATTTTGACTTTCCCTGTTTTATCTTAAGGTAGGCACCTCTCTTGTCCATCTAATGTTAGTGTGCAATTCCTGAAGGAAGCAGATCTGCAGCAAGCTCACCATCATGGCCACCAGAACCTCCTTTCATGGTCATTGCCTTGTGTCCTGTGCTGATTGCAATAACAGAGCTCACAAACTAGATGCATGGGGACATTTTTTGAGAAAATAGAGGAAACAAGTTTGACTCTATTTTTAATGTCTTGGATTTGCAACAACTGTCTCTTCTCTCTAGCAATCAGCACCAGAACAAGGGGACACAGTCTCAAGCTGCGCCAGGGGAAGTTTAGGCTGGAGATGAGGAGAAAGTTCTTCACTGAGAGAGTCATTTGCCATTGGAATGGGCTGCCCAGGGAGGTGGTGGAGTCACCATCCCTGGAGGTGTTCAAGAGGGGATTGGACGTGTCACTTGGTGCCATGGTCTAGTCCTGAGGTCTGTGGTGACAGGTTGGACTCAATGATCTTTGAGGTCTCTTCCAACCTTGGTGATACTAGCTTGTCCTGTCTTCTGGAAGCAAACCCTAACAACTAATTGAGAAATAAAGCTGCTAAGGTTTTCTAGCTTGCTAGAGGGATTTTGAGTCTAAGAGCTAAAGCAATGGGTTTTCACATACATCTCCTCTGGGAAAGGTAACAGAAGTGTTGTTGAGTGTGTATTGATTGAAGAGTGATTTTAAAAATATGCTTAAGGAAGAGAGAGAAACAATCAGTTAAGAGCATTGTGATGTCAGAGAATGTGAGCAGAACAAGAGCTGCCTTTTTCAGGAGGAGAAGAGAGCTTTTTGGCCTCCCAGATGTGTGATGGACATTAGTGACAGGAATTACAGACAGTGCCCTGAAGAAAGAATCAAATTGTCTATTGAAGACAAGGGTAAAAGGTATATCCTTTTCCTTAACAAACACAACTGTGTTTTTCCTCCAAAATCTCAAGCAAGTCAAATGGCTTTAGTGGGTTTTTGCTGTGGTGGTGGTTTTTGGTTGTTTGGTTGGGTTTTTTTCCCACTTCCCCCCCCCCCCCCCCCCCCCCTATTTGTAGCCTGAACCAAAGTTTCAGAACTGAGTTTAAAACTGGGAGGCTTTTTCCTCACATAATCTAGGGGAATGTATCCTTATATATTCCTTCTCCTTTTGTGTCCCTGGAAGGGAATATTCAGTAAAGTGCTGGGCAGCTTTGGTTATGATTTCAGTCAAGAAGAGAAATGTGATTTTATCTGCTTTGCATGCAGAGAATTTTTCACAAGATTCCTGATAATGATTTATTCTGTTCTCAGAACTCTAGGATCAAGCATCCTAGGTAAGAGCAAGTTTGTCACACCTCAAATCTTCCTTTCACCATCTGCTTTCTTTCCCCCTGCACAGTTCCTCTGAACTGTGCTAATCATACTTCCTCAAATCTTGCCTTTAGCAGTATCAGGACAAATCATGGCCAAAGACACTTTTGGGGGGGCATGTACTATTTCATATAAGGAAGCATGGGAAGTCTGGCCCTTTGAGAAGAGCAGGTAAGATTTTTTTGGGCAGACAGGAGCAAGAGGTAAGGAGAATATGCAGTGGAAAGAGACTTATTCTCTCCCACTTGTGTGTTTCTAACTTCTAAAATACTGTTTTGCAATACTGAAACAAATCTCACCTGCTAGGATGTGAACTTCTGGGATTCAGCTTCTGTTTAGTCCTTGCCATTTTTTGTTTAGACTTTTGGTCCACTATGTTTTTTTCTGCTGTTGTTTATTCCCTTCAGAGAAGTAAGGGTTGTTTTTTTTCCATGTAAATTAACAAGTCTGCCTGTTAGGTCAGGCAGGTGGGGGCCACATGGCAGGTAGAAGAGCCAGCAACAACATGTGGGTATTACACTAGAGTGGTGTGAAAATGGCTGAGGAGCTCTGAAGCTGTTACTTGAACTCCCAGAGAGACTTCTGTTGTAGTGATGCTTGTTCAAGGTCTAAGCTTCTGAACATAAAAATGCCTTTTGAAGTTTTAAAAAATAATCAGCAGGGCTTTCCCAAGTCCAAAAAAAGCATTGCATTGGCACAAGAAAAGTCAGTCTTATCAGTTAGGGAAGAACTGACCACATGGCTAAAATTACTTTCTGCATAAATGAGTCTTTTCATGGCTTTCCCTTTTGCATAAAGCAAAGGGAAATTTGCATGAAGCAAAATTGAGCCTCAGTCACTAGTACTCACAGGCACATCCATGGCATATATCACGTGCATGCCCAGTGATACCTCTGGATGAAGGCTGTGTGGACTGTATCAGTATAGATTCAGATCCTGCCTTCTTGAGTGGAAGCCCACAGCTATCTGCCGTGTGCTCTACTTTTTCCTTATCAATGGGCTTAAGAAAGAGTAGTGGGAGAACTTGCAAGCAAAACAATTCTCAGGAAGTCAGCATTTTTATGGCACAGCAGAAGCCCCACCTACAAGGAGCAGGAGCACCTATCCTACGAGGACAGACTGAAGGAGTTGGAGCTGTTCAGTTTGGAGAAGAGAAGGCTCCGAGGTGACCTCATGGTGGCCTTCCAGTATCTGAAGGGGGCCTACAGGAAGGCTGGGGAGGGACTTCTCAGCATATCAGGTAGTGATAGGACTAGGGGGAATGGAATGAAGCTGGAGGTGGGGAGATTCAGGTTGGATGTGAGGAGGAAGTTCTTCACCTTGAGAGTGGTGAAGCCCTGGAGTGAGTTGTCCAGGGAGGTGGTTGATGCCCTGTCCCTGGAGGTGTTTCAGACCAGGCTGGATGAGGCTCTGGCCAGGCTGATCTAGTGTGGGGTGTCCCTGCCCATGGCAAGGGGGTTGGAACTAGATGATCCTTATAGTCCCTTCCAACCCTGACTGATATTATGATACTAAAAAGCCATAGACCTTGTATTCCTTTAGGAGGATGCCCCAAGATCTAGCTCCAGCCTTTGACAGCTTGCAGATGAGAATCCAGAGAGGTAGCCCTGCTACAACATAGCAGCAAGTTTTGCAGTTATGTCATCTTCTGAGTTCCTGGGAGGTTGCTCTATCTAGTCTTCTGCTTGTTAAAGCAGGAACTGACAGCACAGCTTGTGGCAGCTCAATAGTCACTTTGAGAACTCAGTGATGTGTTCTCAAAACAATGGACAGTACCTAAGGCTGACAGCTTATTTCCCCAAGTCCTTTAAAAAAAAAACCCACCAAACACCCCCCAAATGAAACAACAACCAACCAAACAAACAACCACCACCAAAAATACTTTAATATTTGAGTGCAATTTAGTTGTGCCTGTCTCTTCTCTTCTGGCACATGTATTTATTGCTCTTCTCTCCATGCATCTTTATTTGCTATGATATTACTTCATTGTCTCTTGTCTGAGAATGTGAGATGATCTGATCTGGGATTTTGTCTTCCTCTACTTTGGGTACAGCCTGGTCCTATTTATCTGTGTTATCTATGTCAAATGTATGATTGATCAGAACTTCAGCCCATACCTAAATTGTTAATAATCAATGGAAGAGCTGAAAATGGGACACAGTTCTTCAGGTATTGAGGGTTTCTCTTCCCTCCTGGAATTTCATAAGAGATATTTCACATAGCTCTGAGAAACCACAGTCTCATATAGTTTAAAAAGAGGTGGCCCTTAGCCAGCTTTCAAATAAACACTCTCTGCTCTTTCATTAAAAGAAAACATTATCATAATATTAAATTACAAGTCAAGTGGTGAAGGTATCTTTCCTTGTGTACAGGATATCCTTTGAAGTCATAGAGCCCAGAGTGATTTTCACATGAGGGGTGACCAAGTAGGAAAAAAAAGGAAAGAAGTAAATAAACCAGTAACATTGGTTGTTTTTCACATTCCTGTCCTGGTTATAGAAATGCTTGTGCTTGGAGGCCAAGTTTCTCATTATTCACATCTTTTTATTTCCCTGAATTTAATGCTTCTTGTTGCTTATTTGCTGTGTAGGATATATTACCTTTCTGATGTGCCTCTCCATAATGATCAAAACAATAAAATAAGCCAAAAAATCTAGCACTGCAACTCATACCTTTGAGACACACTTTGAAGCTTGCCAGCTGAGATACTGGTGAAATTCCATGAAAGGGCAGATGAGGCTGGGCAGATGAGGCTGGGCAGATGGGTGCAGTCCAAGGGCATGAGATTTAACACGTCTAAGTGCCGGGCTCTACACATTGGCCACAAGAACCCCATCACAGTATCACCAAGGCTGGAAGAGACCTCATCAAGTCCAACCTGTCACCACAGACCTCTTGAATAGACCATGGCACCTCCCAAGTGATGCAGTGCTACAGGCTGGAGTCAGAGTGGCTGGAGAGCATCCAGGCAGAAAGGGACTTGGGCGAGCTGGTAGGTAGTAGGCTGAACATGAGCCAGAATTGTGCCCAGGTGGCCAAAAAGGCCACTGGCATCCTGGTCTGCATCAGGAATAGCATGGCCAGCAGGAGCAGAGAGGTCATTCTGCCCCTGGACTCAGCACTGGTTAGGCCACACTTTGAGTCCTGTATACTGTTCTGGGGCCCTCAGTTTAGGAAAGATGTTGACTTGCTGGAATGTGTCCAGAGAAGGGCGACAAAGCTGGGAAGGGGTTTGGAGCACAGCCCTGTGAGGAGAGGCTGAGGTTGCTTAGCCTGGAGAGGAGGAGCAGGTTCAGGGGAGACCTTCTTGCTGTCTGCAAGTACCTGAAGGGAGGTTGTAGCCAGATGGAGGTTGGTCTCTTCTCCCAGGCAACCAGAACAAGAGGACACAGTCTCGATCTGTGCCAGGGGAGGTTTAGGCTGGATGTTAGGCAGAAGTTCTTCACAGAGAGAGTCATTTGCCATTGGAATGTGCTGCCCAGGGAGGTGGTGGAGTCACCATCACTGGAGGTGCTTAGGAAGAGACTTGATGGGTTGCTTGGTGCCATGGTTTAGTTGATTAGATGGTGTTGGATGATAGGTTGGACTCGATGATCTCAAAGGTCTTTTCCAACCTGCTCTGCTCTGTTCTGCTTCACTTCTAT
The DNA here is from genome assembly GCF_026170545.1 of Melanerpes formicivorus. Taxonomy (NCBI): domain Eukaryota; kingdom Metazoa; phylum Chordata; class Aves; order Piciformes; family Picidae; genus Melanerpes; species Melanerpes formicivorus. The sequence continues at coordinate 1,214,346 of NW_027142410.1, forward strand.
TCTGTTCTGTTCTGTTCTGTTCTGTTCTATTCTATTCTATTCTATTCTATTCTATTCTTTGAACAGACTGAGTTTTGTCCTGCTACTAGATAGCAAGCCTGTTAGGTGAAAGACACTAGTAATGACTAATCCTACTGATTCTTGCTATTTTTCTTTTTTAAAACAATGCAAACAACCCTTCTCTCTCACAGACTACCACGTTAGCACTTTGTCGAATGCAGAACTGGATGGTCAAGATAGGAGGTCAGGGAACATATCTATACTAGCAACAGACCAAGGACAACCAGGAATATTATGGTTCTAGCAAACCTCTCTCATTGCACACTCCGTCTCCTGTACCTGCTGCTGACTCCTCCTTTGGATGCTTTATTCCAACAGGAGTACTTGTGCTATGTTAGAATAAGAGATTCCAGCCTCCTTCTTACACTTTGATATTCAAATCAGTAGCTTAGATCACACATTGTGCTTCAAATCCCAGAGTACCTTTCAGTACTAGGAGGATAACGACTGGGAGCTTTTGCTGCTGCAAGAATGTTTGCCTTCTTTACAGGGGCTCTTCGTGTACCAGCACATTAGCAATTGCTGTGTAGCCATAGATGCCCTTATAGAATTGATGCCTGAGCAGCATTTTCCACAGCCTCCTAGGAAAAAGAAAATCAAATAACTCATATGCATCTTCCATCCTCATTAACTATTCTGCTCCAAATGATGTGCATTGTTTGTTTTGTTGGTGGCTTGGGTGGTTTTTTATAAGCTGTTCTTGGTGTGGGAGTGTTTTCTTGGATTTGATTGATTGATTAATTTACTGGTGAATTTGCAGTATCTCTGAGGGGGTTTTGGTTGGTTGGTTGTTTTATTGTTGGTGGTTGTTTTATGGGCTGCCTGAAGAGGTGGTGGAGTAACCATCACTGGAGGTGTTCAGGAGGAGACTTGATAGGGTGCTTGGTGCCATGGTTTAGTTGATTAGGTGGTGTTGGATGGTAGGTTGGACACGATGATCTTGAAGGTCCCTTCCAACCTGGTCTGGTCTATTTTATTCTACTCTATTCTACTTCTCTTCTCTTCTACTTCTACTTCTACTCTATTCTATTGTTAGTGGTGGGTTTTTTTCGTTGGTTGGTTGTTGGGGTTTTTTTTGTGTGTGTGTTTTGGTTTGGTTTGGGTTTTTTTTAATGTATAATTATTTAGAGGTTTCCTAATCTCTCGCTCCTTCTTGGGTTGAGATGAATATCATCTCCGTAGCACTCCCAGAAGTGATGAATAGAGGTGCTAGAAACAACAAAGAGCAGGCACTTTCGGTCTTGTGTCTTTCTGTAGGGGTGGTGTAACTCTTTCTTCTTCCTCCCTCCTTTTTCATTACAATGAAGCTGAGAGCAAAGCCTGTTTTAAAGAGACTAGGCAAAGGCAAGGACATCCTAATCTTCTTAATAAAGCAGTTAGTCATTAGAAAGGGCGTTGAAAGAAAAGGACATAGAGGAAGTTCGCAGTGTGGTATGTTTGGTTCCACCAGGAGGATTTTATCATAGTATCAGTCAGGGTTGAAAGGGACCACAAGGAGCATCTAGTTCCAACCCCCCTGCCATGGGCAGGGACACCCCACACTAGATCAGCCTGGACAGAGCCTCATCCAGCCTGGGCTTAAACACCTCCAGGGACGGGGCCTCAACCACCTCCCTGGACAACCCATTCCAGGGCTTCACCACTCTCATGGGGAAGAACTTCCTCCTCACATCCAGCCTGAGTCTCCCCACTTCCAGCTTCATTCCATTCCCCCTAGTCCTATCACTACCTGATATGTTGAGAAGTCCCTGCCCAGCCTTCTTGTAGGCCCCCTTCAGATACTGGAAGGCCACAATGAGGTCACCTCGGAGCCTTCTCTTCTGCAGACTGAACAGCCCCAACTCCTTCAGTCTGTCCTCATAGGAGAGGTGCTCCAGCCCTCTGATCATCCTTGTGGCCCTTCTCTGGACACCTTCCAGCACCTCCACATCCCTCTTGTGATAGGGGCTCCAGAACTGGAGGCAGGACTCCAGGTGGGGTCTCCCCAGAGCTGAGTAGAGGGGGAGAATCACCTCCCTTGCCCTGCTGGCCACACTTCTCCTGATGCAGCCCAGGATCTGATTGGCTTTGTGGGCTGCAAGTGCACACTGAGAGCTCATGTTGAGCTTCTCGTCCACCAGCACCCCCAAGTCTCTCTCCTCAGGGCTGCTTTCCAGCCAGTCACTGCCCAGCCTGGATTTGTGCCTGATTTTGTTGTTCAGAAGAGAAATCAGTATGTCTAGTAGCAGAAACCCACAAACAATGTTCTTAAAGATGGGTATGATCAAAAGAAATGGGTGCTTACTCTTTACAAACGTCATTATGTGTATTAAACTACCCCTCTTTCTCAAACATTACTTTTGCAGCTGAAAATATGATATCTGATTCTTTCCCAAAGTAGTAGTTTTAATTCCTATTTTTTCTGCTACATTTGTCATTGCCATATCTTAGAAACAACTCTGTACATGGAGCTGGCTCGTTATATATCCTCAAAGTAATGGCTGAGTGCTTTCTCTTTGTGAAAAATAGGTGTGTTGAAAAAACTTTTCTTGTTCCATGGCTGGGCAGAGTTGTGCAAATGGCTCTCTGTGTGTGAATATCACATTTGTGGGTGTGAGGACACAGTGCAGAGCTGTGTCTGCTGTCTTCAGGGCACAATTGTATTGAGAAGCACTTTACATGCAGTTTGTTAGAGCTCCCAAACAGAGAGGGACCTGGGGGTGCTGATCGACAGCCACCTGAATATGAGCCAGCAGTGTGCCCAGGGGGCCAAGAGGGCCAATGGCATCCTGGTCTGCATTAGGAATAGTGTGGCCAGCAGGAGCAGGGAAGTCATTGTGCCCTGTACTCTGCATTGGTTAGGACGCACCTTGAGTCCTGTGTCCAGTTCTGGGCCCCTCAATTTAGGAAGGACATCAAAACACTTGAGCGTGTCCAGAGAAGGGCAACAAGGCTGGGGAGAGGCCTTGAACACAAGCCCTATGAGGAGAGGCTGAGGGAGCTGGGATTGTTTAGCCTGGAGAAGAGGAGGCTCAGGGGAGACCTCATTGCCCTCTACAAATACCTGAGGGGTGGTTGTAGCCAGGAAGCGGTTGGTCTCTTCTCCCAGGCAACCAGCACCAGAACAAGAGGACACAGTCTCAAGCTGCGCCAGGGGAGGTTTAGACTCGAGGTGAGGAGGAAGTTCTTCACCGAGCGAGTCATTCGTCATTGGAACGTGCTGCCCAGGGAGGTGGTGGAGTCACCATTCCTGGAGGTGTTCAAGAGGTGTCCCAGACCAGCAACCGCCGGGGACCAGCCGCTGCTCTCCTTTTCGGGCTGCGGGAATCGCCATCGCTGCCGAGTTTTGCTGCGGGGAAGGAGCAGCCGCTCTTTCACGTGGTCAGACTCGTGATCCCAGCGGCGGGAGTGGCTGAATTTAAAAGGCTCTGCTGCGGCTCGGGGGTTCACTTCGTCGGGCAGCTCTCCCGTATTCTCTTGTAGACAGGCGGATGATGGTCTCTTCTCCCAGGCACCCAGTACCAGAACAAGAGGACACAGTCTCAGGCTGCGCCAGGGGAGGTTCAGGTTGGATGTTAGGAAGAAGTTCTATACAGAGAGAGTGATTGCCCATTGGAATGGGTTGCCCGGGGAGGTGGTGGAGTCGCTGTCATTGGAGGTGTTCAGGAGGAGACTTGATGGGGTGCTTGGTGCCATGGGTTAGCTGTTTGGGTGGGTTGGATTGGTTGATGGGTTGGACACGATGATCTTGAAGGTCTCTACCAACCTGGTTTGGTTTATTCTAATAAAGGTTTATTCTGATAAAGGAGATTGGACGTGGCACTTGGTGCCATGGTCTAGTCATGGAGTCTGTGTTGATAGGTTGGAGTCAATGATCCTCGAGGTCCTTTCCAACCTAAGTTATACTGTGATACTGTGCATGGGGCTTTGAGTATTAGCATGGAAACTGGGAGCATGCAAGAGGTTTTGTCTTTTCTCTTCTGCTATTGATGTCATCTATGTGCTGCAGAATTCAATGGTAGCCACATGGCCTTCAGCAGAGTGAGGGGTTTGGTAGGTTTTAAGGAATTATCTGCCTTGTATGGATGAGTTTCTGATCCCTCAATAATCTCCTAACAGATTCATACAGAAGCTGTACACTGGAGAAAAGCTTGTAGGATTCACTTGCCTAGAGTCCTGAAGAAGGAAATTGGTGTTGGCTGTGATACTTCTTCCTTCTCCTTTAGGTGACCCAGGTGGCTTGCTAAGGCAACAGTAACCAAATAATTGCATCACACTTTTCCTTCATTCTGCTGAAAGCTCCTTCCCCAAGAGGCTGATCTCATCATCTGTATTGTTATACACAGAGACTCAGAGAGCTGATAGCAGAGTGGGATAGGAACCCTGCCCCAGCATAGTGTCTCTGCCAGACACAATGCTGTAGTGGGAAGGTCTGTGCTCCTATCTGAGAAGAGTTACCTTGGCAAGGTGTGTATCTAATAAAACTGCATTTAATGGTGTATGGAGTATCCTGATATCTGACTGCTGCACGAGGGTTAAACTTTCAGAGGGGAATCCTGAGATGATGAAGAGTTGTTGGCAGTCATCCTTGTGTCAAAAGTAGATCAAAGTAAAAAAGAAGTGCAGGAAATGTGCCTTTGTGCTTGGATAGCCTCGGCAAGTGGAGCAGCCCCCGAGGGATTCTTGGAGCGGCGCATACAGAGCATTCCTCAGGCTGTTTCTAGTAATAAAGGGGTAGAAAGGAACATTAAGTAACCTCGCAGATCAAGGGAGCTCAAGGACAGCTTCAAGACCCTTTTTGACTCTCCGCTTAAGTTACGTTGTGCGAAATCAAGTAATTGAAAATCATTTTCCTTTTACTAAATTGCATTCCACCAGATCAATTCCACATTCCTTGTAGTAATTCAATCAAAAAACTGGATCTGAAAACGTATTTCTTTAAACTTTCTTGCTGGCACACGATTTCTCTTTTGCTGCAAAATGTTGCACTGCCGTGCCATGGAAGCTGAGGGGCCGGGACACAGGGCTTCAGCTACAAGGCACAAAAAGCAGAGGCATCCTGAAACTAGTAGCTGAACGTCTCCTAGGTGGCAACAGTCTAGCAACTATGTATTCTGTTTCTCTTTTGCTGAGTTTTATCAGCTGCTTGGCCAGTTCACAGAAGGGGGTTTTGAGCATCTTAGCGTATTAGTCGAAAACCCATCTGCCTGGGTTTGGAACTACGATTTCATTTCTAATCATGATGAGGAGTCAAAATCTTAACAGTTTTCACAAAGAGAATTGTTCCAAATCTATGGTTTGATTTAATCAAAATGAGTCATTCAGTATGGCAAACAATCTGTTTGCAAAGCACTGTAATATTTTCCTTCAGCTAGGTATTGCGCATCATTTCACCGTGTTAATGTTACAAACTCTGAACTCAGAACAGATTGTAGAGTCAAGAAGGCATGTTTCAACCTCAACCAAGTTCTATAATGGTTTCCACCTGAATATTTGGAAAAGATTAGCATTCCCCATTAAGTAATGGACTTAGAAAGGCATGCCATGAAAAAAACAAGTCGCTGCTCAGCTCTTTATGGTCATCAGCAGAGAGTGGGGCTACAGGGAGTCTTTTGAGGGAGCCCTTCCCTTCTGCTTTGTCTGCAGCAACAGGCTTTGTATCTTCCTTCACCTTCCCTTGTGACTAATTATGCCTGTCGCATCTACATGTGTGAATTCACACATACATATTTCCTTTTAAGCTGCAATTGAAAATCCCTATAATGAGTGCTGTTCTGAAGGAATAAAACAATTATATTGCCTCCTCTAAATCTATGCACAAGAGCACAACAGCTTTGAAGTGCTGCTCCCTTGGAAGGCAAAACGTGTTTCCATCATGTATTCCTTCTTGGTTCTTCTTTGGAGCTTCATGAAAGCTTCTATTAAGGGTTAGACGTAACTTCCTTAATTTTATTCATCTTGGAGTTATCCAACTCATGTAAGCCACTTATCCAAGCAATGCTCCCTCTGTGATGATGGCTCTTTGACAGTTTGTTTTAAAACAGGTATCTTAGGGTGCAGTTTCACATCCCTTTCCTCTAACGACAAAGCCAGCATGAAAAGCTTGCATCCTTCCTCTCCCTGCAGCTTATCATCCTTCTGGTTTTGACAGATCCATATTTCCCTGTGAGAAAAACAGAGCTTCTCTTTATTTTCTCTTTATTCTGATTTCCCCTCCCCCCCACTTAAGTGGAAGGGCCAAGGAAAAGTTAAGATTTCAGTGTTAAGAGTTCAGTATTTGGAATTTTGCTGACTCCAGCATAGATGTAATATAAGTAGCAAATGTTGGCCATCACTCCAGGAATGACAAACCTTCAGATGCAAGGCAGTAGCTCAGACCAATTAAATTGCACAAAGGAAAACAGGAGTTGATTGTCAATGAATCTTCAGGTCATATGGACAAATCTCTTTTATTCAGAACCAACACTGGTACAACTGTTAGGGTTAACTGTTAGGGTCTCATCTACACAGCTTACAAAGTGGAGTAGATGCCTCTTCTGCCAGGAACCATCCCAGTCTGAACAAAGAGAATATAAGAAGTAGAGCAGAATGGGGGTCCCCTGAACAGCACAATGCAAAAGTCCTTGGGAAGGCTTTGGACAGTTCTGTAGCATTTGATTGAATCCTGGCAGCTTTAGTTAGTGGTGAGACACAATGCAAAACCTAGCTCTTGTTATCTGTGAGTAATAAGCAGCTACTGTTATGAAAATAGACATGAGTAATGAGTAGCTGTGCTTTAGAAAGAGAAATCTTTCCATGTTAATGTGACAGTGTGTGCATGTATACACTACACAATGACTAGATAAGGAAGATGCAGCACATGGCATATTTTTGGATTTCATGAAGGTTTTTTGGCATCCTATTTCTCAACTGTAATTAAAATAGTCATTCAGGTCTATTTCAGTAGATGTACCCTGAAAGCTGGATAAGAAATCATAATTAGCAAGTTGCTCTTCAAAGGCAGTATGCCAGTTTAGGGAAGTGGTGTCAAGAGAAGGATTGAAGAATTCCACCTTGCATCTTACCTAATAGGTGAGGTTTGTGAGAAAAATGAAGATTGCTTGGGCAAGGAATTTTCTCTGAGCTGTCTGGTAGCTGTAGCACAGTGGTGGGAACTTGCAGTGTACTGTTGTGCTGGAGCTTAAAGAGTCTTTGTTTAACTGCAAACAAAGATCTGAGGTGTGAAAGGATGAGTACACACTCTGCAAAATATTGGAGAGGATGAAGAGTGGTTGGACAACATGACTCAGGAAACATCCCTATCCAGGGAAGGAACTGAGCCACTGAGCGACCAAACAGAGAAAGTGGGGAAATAGAATGAGAGACAAAGCAGCACTTTGTGTAACTAGCAGCAGCCAGGAAGCAGGCATGCTGTGAGCAGCAGGAAGGAGGAGTGTAGGCATTCTGTACAATCATAAATGTCTAGTCGTTTTGTATCGCGTGGAAACTGCAAATGCTCTTGGGCAATCCAAGTGAATATCATAACAGGGGATTGCTCTGTGCCTGGCTCTGAAAAACTCAGACTGATCCACTTACCACCCTTCAAGGAAGATTCTTGTCAGCAGCCAGCAGGTGGGCAAGGAGATGGCTTTCTGCCTTTTGTGGATGAGATACTAGGTAGGATTGCCACAGCTGAGTCAGTTCCTTAAACTAAATAAGCAAGGAGCTACTGAGGATAGTCCATACTAACATAAATGTCTGGGTTTAGTTTCTCAGAATATAGCTAGCTTTTAGAAGTCTTTTAATGATGCCAAAGAAGGACATACAAAATATGTCCTTAAGTGTCATTCATGTTCTGCACATCAAACAATATAGAAAGGTGAAAAATCAAACAAACCCAAAGGCAACCAGCACCAGAACAAGAGGACACAGTCTCAAGCTGCACCAGGGGAGGTTTAGGCTGCATGTTAGGAAGAAATTCTTCACAGAAAGAGTGATTGGCCTTTGGAATGGGCTGCCCAGGGAGGTGGTGGAGTCACCATCACTGGAGGTGTTTAGGAAGAGACTGGATGGGGTGCTTGGTGCCATGGTTTAGTTGATTAGATAGTGTTGGATGATAGGTTGGACTCAGTGATCTCAAAAGTCTTTTCCAACCTGCTCTGTTCTGCTCTATTCTATTCTATTCTATTCTATTCTATTCTATTCTATTCTATTCTATTCTATTCTATTCTATTCTATTCTATTCTATTCTATGTCATGCCATGCCATTCCATTAGCAAAAAAACCAAAACTAGAAAAACACAACCAAAAACCCCAACCAACCAAAAATCCCAAACCCACCAAAAACCAACCAAACCCCCCAGACAGACAAAACTCCCCAAACACAAAAACTCCCACCCCTCTCTGCCAAGTATTCTGCCAGTCAGCTATGTTGTGTAAGACTTGGGTCTATGAAATGCATGCCTATATTCTCTGGGGGGAATGAGACCGTATGGTTTGACTGGCGTCCAGCACACTGGAGGGGAAGCAGCCTCCTAGGCTTGTTAGGCAGACTCATTTGGATGGTGTTAAATTAGCAACCAAGGGAGATGATAGAAAAGTGAGGAATTAAAAATCACTTGTTTAGCAGAGAGTCAAGGTGTCAAGAATAAAATTAATCAAGGCACCAAGGACTGAAAGAGGAGTTCTTTAATTGCCTACTGCCAACGTGATGAGGCTGGCTAATAAACAAGCAGCAACGGAACAGGATTACTAATTTCTAAACCTGGGATGGGTAGGAGACAAAGAGGCTTATTTGTGCCTAGTCTGACTTCCTGACAGTCAGATCTATTCACCTCTGCATTAGTTATGTTCTCAGAGAAGCGGTAAGAAGTACTGAGTTGCTATTTTGATGTTGGGGGGAACCCTAGAAAATGTTCTAAAGGAAATTCCTATTTTGGCAAGAAGATGGCTTGGCTGACCTGCAATTGATTTCCCATCATGAGTTCTCTAAGTGTTTTCTGCAATTTTCTTCTCTTCTGTAAAGTAACAGCAAGATTCAGGGAAAAAAAGTCATCCCTCCAGGTGTCTGAATGCTTTTTTTTCCTGCCAGACAGTGAAAGAAATGGAATTACCTTCTGAGTGCTGGAGGCTTCTGATTTTAGTGGGTTTGATTACAGAAAAAAGCTGACAGATCTGTGCTGTACCTAGATTATTGCTGTGACAGTTGAATGTTGTTATATTTACTGTGTCATTTTGATCAGCTTTATCTTCCTTTATGGCAGACTTACCTTAAAATCTATATTTGAATACCTTAAGATCATAGATCTTATTGCTGTGTACAACTACCCACAGGGAGGTTGTAGGTAGGTGGGGCTTGGTCTCTTCTCCCAGGTGGCCAGCACCGGAACAAGAGGACACAGGGTCAAGCTGCACCAGGGGGGGTTTAGGCTGGATGTTAGGAAGAAGTTCTTCACAGAAAGAGTGATTGGCCATTGGAATGTGCTGCCCAGGGAGGTGGTGGAGTCACCATCACTGGAGGTGTTTAGGAAGAGATGGATGGGGTGCTTGGTGCCATGGGTTAGTTGATTAGATAGTGTTGGGTGATAGGTGGGACTCGATAATCTTGAAGGTCTTTTCCAACCTGGTTAATTATTCTATTCTACTCAATTCTACTCTATTCTATTCTATTCTATTCTATTCCCTTTCACTTAAATCATTGCCTTTTGCTGATCAGGACAAAGAAATCACATAGTTGATAAGTGATAGCCGTTATTTTATGTTCCATGTTGAAATTCATGTCATACTAGAATTGCATACTGGTATATTTTAGAGGGTATGGTGTGGGGTTATTGAAGGCATCTCTGGAGTTTCCAGTTTTGGAAGAAAGTGAAGAATTTTCTTTAAGTGATTACGTGCACTAGATTTTTAGTTCAGACAGAGAGGTTGAATGAGTGAGAGGGAAAAAATCCTTGAGATATAAAGTATGAGTGTAAGCTGGACTGGAGAATTACAAAACTGCTATCTAGAATCTCAAGCATGGATAAGAGTCATACTGCGAGTCTCATGCTCAACCTCAGCCAGAAATTCTTTGCTCTGAGGAAAAAAATAGTATCATAGTATCATTCAGGGTTGGAAGGGACCACAAGGATCATCTAGTTCCAACCCCCCTGCCATGGGCAGGGACACCCCACACTAGATCAGCCTGGCCAGAGCCTCATCCAGCCTGGGCTTAAACACCTCCAGGGACGGCACCTCAACCACCTCCCTGGACAGCCCATTCCAGTGCTTCACCACTCTCACAGTGAAGAACTTACTCCTCACATCCAGCCTGAATCTCCCCACCTCCAGCTTCATTCCATTCCCCCTAGTCCTATCACTACCTGAGATCCTGAGAAGTCCCTCCCCAGCCTTCTTGTAGGCCCCCTTCAGATACTGGAAGGCCACAATGAGGTCACCTGGGAGCCTGCTCTTCTGCAGACTGAACAGCCCCAACTCCTTCAGTCTGTCCTCATAGGAGAGGTGCTCCAGCCCTCTGATCATCCTTGTGACCCTTCTCTGGACACCTTCCAGCATCTCCAGATCCCTCTTGTAATAGGGGCTCCAGAACTGGACACAGTACTCCAGGTGGGCTCTCACCTCCATGCCTCTAAGTGACTCTGGGGTCTTCTGGGCAAGCATGATTTGTCTCTCTGTGAGCTCAGCTATGGTGACTACCTTTCCTTCCTGTCATATGCCCAGTTCAGTAAATGACATCTTCCCAGCATTGGTAAATAGAGTTGTTAGCATGCATTTGCAGGACCTATCTTGGCTTATTGGCAGCATTGGATAGGCTGTTGCTGACAGTCTGAGCAGTGGACAGTGTAATATAGCAGACCAGGTTTCATGCAGTGCTTTTTGTGACAAAGCAGCAGTTAAGTTTTAATAAGTCTTAACACCAGACCAGCAAACTCCACAGACATTTAAGGGCACAAAAAACCTCTTGTACCTACTTTGTCTCAGCCATCACCAATGGCAATGAAGTTGGTGTTTTGTTTTGTTTTGTTTTCCACGCTAAAGCAGTAAATCCTTGTTTCAAGTATTTGCAAGGAGAAAGAGGAGGAAAATCCCAAAGATGTTTCTATCTAACTGGGGGGTGGGGTGGAGTGCAAGTGAAATATTTTGCTTGCATTTTAGTTTATCAGGAGGAATGTCTCTAGCAGTACCTATGCCATGACTGCACAGTGTTTTGTCAGTCCCATGACATCCAGGCTATTTCCAAGCTATATGAGCAGCTTGGAGTGCGTGAGGAGATGAGTGGGTGGAACAGACTTTACAGAGAGCCCTGAGGGTAGTAAATACTGAAGCTACAGCAGGGCTTAACAAAGATCCAGGAGATAGGGAACTGAGCAACATCTCAACGGATACAGAGCATAAGTTGGGAGGAGCAGCCTCAAGTTGTCCAAAGGCCTTGTTCTCTTTTCACAGCAGAATTTCTTCTAATACAGTGAAATAGATGTATTTGTACTATGTGATTGACTGTTAGCATGGATTTTTTCATAGGGCAAGCCTTTCACAAGGCTGGCCAACCTGTGACCAGCTAAGTACTACATAACAATTCATATTTTGGGGGGGAGGATTTCACAGAATCGCCAAGGTCAGAAGAGACCTCAAAGGTCATCAAGTCCAACCTGTCACCACAGACCTCATGACCAAGTGCCATGTCCAGTCCCCTCTTGAACACCTCCAGGGATGGTGACTCCACCACCTCCCTGGGCATTACTGTCAATATCATACTCAGCAGACCTCTAGCTGTGCTCGAGTGCCTGCTGTGGCCTCTCTCTGTCTCCCTGGAGGTATCATCTTCATCAGTGGCCACAGATTTCTTCAGAACATAACTTCAGTGAGGATGGCTGAGGAGGCTTTGGGCCAGGGAGGAGCTCAGGAGAGTTTTGGCCAAGGAGAAGATGAGAAGAGGATTTGGGTCAAGCTGAAGCTCAGGACAGTTGTGGTTTCATTTTGGGCTGCTCCCTCCAAAGCTGTTGCCTGGGGTGGGCAGGGCAGGTGACTTTCTGCACCTTGCCTCTGCTGCCAGTTGGCAGGTGACCCATCCTTGGTCTTCCAGGTGTTCAGAAAAGTCTTGGATGTGGCCCTTGGAGCCATGGTTTAGTTGTCAGGAGGTGTTAGGTGACAGGTTGGACTTGATGACCTGTGAGATCTTTTCCAACCTTATTAATTCTATGATTCTATATATCTAACGAAGAATCATCCTTTTCAACAGTAATAGCCTCTCTATTTGAATACAGAGGCAAAAGAGCAAGTAGTTTGACAGCTGATCTGTGGAGATCAAAGGTCTGTCATCAGAATATGCTGCTGTTGCAGCATGATGCTGTTCTGTTCTAAAGTTATTCCTTCCCTGGAACCCCCAAAAGACTGATGACTGTCTTTAGTAGTGTAATAAAAGATGAGAGGATACAGCATCCTCACGCTATGAGACAGTTTACTCAGTGTGATTGATGCACATTGCCATACATATTAAAATAGAAATGGTTGTAGGAGTTTAAAATCAGACCAGATACTGCTGAAAAACTCACAGCAGCAGTGAGTTTGCAGAAGTGGAACAATTGTTCAGATTTTGGCTTCTTTATTATTTTGGTTTATTTTTTCTGGACCCTTCCATATGTCTTCATATTCATAATATTGCTGTTCAAATTAGTTCTGCTGAGAGTATCTTAGCTGTTTTCAATGGCAGGTAGATACATCTTTGTCTCCTCTGTAACACGATTGCAACATTTTAATATTGCTGAATTCATGACCCACATGGCTAAAGTTTGAAAGCAAGTAATTTCTTTAAAACCTTGGAGGGGGTGGAAATACCAGGAGGCTGGAACACCTCTCTTGTGGAGACAGGCTGAGAGGGCTGGAATTGCTCAGCCTGGAGATGTGGCTCTGGGGAGACTTTATATTAGCCTTTCAGTCCTTAAAGAGGGCTTATAAGAAAGGTGGAGACAATTTTTTTAGCAGGGCCTGTTGTGACAGGATGAGGGCTGATGGTTTTAAACTAAAAGAGATGAAATTTGGAATAGATACAAGGAAGAAATTCTTTACAATGAGAGTGGTGAAACACTGACTCAGGTTGCCCAGAGAGGTGGCAGAAGCCCCATCTCTGAAAACATACAAGGCAAGGTTAGATGAGGCTCTGAGCCATCTGATCTAGATAAACATGCTGCTGTTCACTACAGGGAAGTTGGACTAGATGATCTTTAAAAGTCCCTTCCAACCCAAATCATGAAGGTCTCTTCCAACCTGGTCTGGTCTGGTCTGGTCTGGTCTATTCTATTCTATTCCATTCCATTCCATTCCATTCCATTCCATTCCATTCCATTCCATTCCATTCCATTCCATTCCATTCCATTCCATTCCATTCCATTCCATTCTTGCTTTAGTCAGCTTCTTCACAAAGATAGTCTGAAGGAGCTGGGGGAACCTTATATCTGCCTTCCAATACCTGAAAGGATCCTACAAGAAAGCTGAAAGGGACTTTTCATATGGGTGTCCAGCAACAGGGCATGAGGGAATGGTTTTAAGCTGAGAGAGAGTAGGTTTAGACTAGATCTTAGGAAGGAGTTCTTCAGTATGAGGGTGATGGGACTCTGGAATAGGCTGCCCAGGGAAGTTGTGGATGCGTCCTCCCTGGGGGTGTTTAAGGCCAGGTTGAATGAGGCCTTGGGTAGCCAAGTCTAGTGGAGAGGCATCCCAACCCATGGTGGGGCAGTTGGAGTAGATGATCTCTGAGGTCCCTTCCAATCTAAGCTGTTCTATGATTCTTAGAAAACACCAGGGACAACCTTAAATTTATTCAAATAATAAAACCTGCATACTTAGTTTGAGACTTATGTATGTACACATGCACAGGGTAAATAAATTAAAAAGCTATTGCTTCTCTCCAGAGAGAAGTCAGAAGGTACTGAATAGTTTAGCTGTCAGAAATACTACAATGGGTATTAATTTTGGTGGATTTGTTTTAGTATGAATAACAAAACTTTGGTCCAGGAGAACACCTCCAATTTAAATCAAGTTAATCTTATCAGTCTGGATTTACTATTCATAGTGGTGAAGTAGAAAATAATTTCTATGGCCTTTCATACCTTCTGAGATCTTGGGGATTTTTTTATCCAGCACAGCCAAACTTTGCATCAGGACTCCAAGATTTGATCTGAATAAAAATGGGTGAATGTATGTGTATTGGTGACATAATTATAACCAAATGTCACAGTTACCAATGGAAGTCTTTACTGATATATGATAATATGATACATAAGATATGGCAGGGGAGCTAATAACAAGGGTATGATTACTAGTTTAAGAAAGACGTTGAGTTGCTGGAACGTGTCCAGAGAAGGGGGGAGGGGGTTGGAGCACAGCCCTGTGAGGAGAGGCTGAGGGAGCTGGGGTTGTTTAGCCTGGGGAAGAGGAGGCTCAGGGGTGACCTCATTGCTGTCTACAACTACCTGAAGGGAGGTTGTAGCCAGGAGGGGGTTGGTCTCTTCTCCCAGGCTACCAGCGCCAGAAGAAGAGGACACAGTCTCAAGCTGCACCAGGGGAGGTTTAGGCTGGGTGTTAGGAGGAAGTTCTTCACAGAAAGAGTGATTGACCATTGGAATGTGCTGCCCAGGGAGGTGGTGGAGTCACCATCACTGGAGGTGTTTAGGAGGAGACTGGATGAGGTATTTGGTGCCATGATTTAGTTGATTAAACAGTGTTGGATGATAGGTTGGACTTGATGATCTCAAAGGTCTCTTCCAACCTGGTTAATTCTATTCCAACCTGGACTTGACTTTTCTTTTCTTTTCTTTTCTTTTCTTTTCTTTTCTTTTCTTTTCTTTTCTTTTCTTTTCTTTTCTTTTCTTTTCTTTTCTTTTCTTTTCTTTTCTTTTCTCTTCTCTTCTCTTCTCTTCTCTTCTCTTCTCTTCTCTTCTCTTCTCTTCTCTTCTCTTCTCTTCTCTTCTCTTCTCTTCTCTTCTCTTCTCTTCTCTTCTCTTCTCTTCTCTTCTCTTCTCTTCTCTTCTCTTCTCCTTCTCTTCTCTTCTCTTCTCTTCTCTTCTCTTCTCTTCTCTTCTCTTCTCTTCTCTTCTCTTCTCTTCTCTTCTCTTCTCTTCTCTTCTCTTCTCTCTTCTCTTCTCTTCTCTTCTCTATTCTACTAGATAGCAGGTGGCGGAAAGTTACCTTTGGAAATCTCAGCCTTTGGAAATCTCAGCCTTCATGCCTGTCAGCAAGAAAGAAATCTGTTCTCTAGATGTGTGCATTGGTGCAAAGGTTTCATGAGTGTTTGTTTCTAGATGGGGTGCTCTTGTGTGGCGAGGATGAGAACATTCATGCAGATCCTCCCAAATGAGTGCTGACAAATCCTTGTTGTGTATTGTATAGACATATATTTTACTCTTAATCGCAGAGTGATTTAAAGATCACCTAGCCCAAGCCATGGGCAGGGACATCTTTCAATAGATTGGGTTGCTCCAAGCCCCATCCAACCTGAAATCTTTAGAGGTGCAGTTGTTGGCCAGCAGATAGGTGTATTGTAACTGCAACACAAGCACTACTGGGAATATAGAGTGCCCCTTTAGAGGTTATATACTGGTTAAAAATGGGAGTGGACAAAGAAACACAGAGAATACATCAGGTTTGGTTATGTTTCTGGGAATTGATAGTGCTGCACTGAAACATCATGTAGACAGTTGTGTACCAGTACACTGTAATGAGTGTAGTGTAACAGGGCTTTGTTAAATGTGTGTTCATGCTCAACAATAGGGGAGCATAGATTTGGATGGAAACATTGAAGTAGTCTTCTGTTCTTTTTGGTTTGCTGCAGTTGTTGTCTCCTGTTCTGGACCACAGGAAGAAAACTCATCATCACAAAGTCCACCTCAGAAGCATTCCCTGATTAAAAATAGGATGGTTCCATTGCATCAGACTTCTAAACCAGGTACCTCAAGTCTTCTTCCTTATGTTTGCCTTATTCCAGGATCGAGGTGCAGGATAGAGGCTGACAGTCACAAAGACCCTTTATCAGAAAGCTATGATGCTGAATTTCTTCCTGAAAAATCTTCTCCATCATCACAGTGAAATCCACCAGATTTGGGGATGGGAGCTCTTGCAATAAGAGCTAATTAGTGAAGCTGCTTACCAGCAACTCTAGAGCTACCTACCTTTCTTTTCAACTGGAATTTTCTTTTTGCAAGCATTCTAAAAGCCCAGTAAGCTGAACAAAATGCTTGTGAGGTAGGTGTGATGAATTTGGTCTAACTGTGGTGATACAGTAGATGTAGCAAACACTGTACTTCATACATGCCTAGAAGAACAGAGCCAGTTGTCAGTGGTGTGCAGGATTGGAGGTGAAATGATGCCTTTTCATTTAGTGAAATAACCACGGAATGGTTGAGGTTGAAATGGACCTCTCGAGATTGTCTAGTCAAAAGCCTCTGGCTCAGGTAGAGTCAGCTACAGCAAGTTGCCTATGACCATAGAATCATAGAATGTACTGTGTTGGAAGGGACCTCTAGAAGTCATCCAGTCCAACCCCCCTGCAGTAAGCACATCCCCAGCTAGATCAGGTTGATCAGACCTCGATGAAGGCTGACCTTGAATGTCTCCAAGGGTGGGGCCTCCACCACCTCCCTGTCAAGGTGGCTTTTGAGTATCTGTAGGGTGGTACACAGTAGAGTCAGAGGTTGCAGCTTTCAGTGTTCTCTTTCACTGTGACCACATGGAGGCATCCAGTTCTTTTGCTCTGTGATTTATGCTAACAACTGTTTCTTGTCAACTGATCTTTCCATCACAATGTAATGTGTGGGATCTGGTACCAGAAACCTTAGAGTCCTTTTTTACTGGATGTCAACAACTTCCCTCATCTTGGGAGGTTGATCAGGGCCACGAGGATGATGAGAGGGCTGGAGCACCTCTCCTATGAGGACAGACTGAAAGAGTTGGGGCTGTTCAGTCTGGAGAAAAGAAGGCTCCGAGGTGACCTTATTGTGGCCTTCCTGTATCTGAAGGGGGCCTACAAGAAGGCTGGGGAGGGACTTCTCAGCATATCAGGTAGTGATAGGACTAGGGGGAATGGAATGAAGCTGGAGATGAGGAGATTCAGGCTGGACGTGAGGAAGAAGTTCTTCACTGTGAGAGTGGTGAAGCCCTGGAATGGGTTGTTCGAGGAGGTGGTTGAGGCCCCATCCCTGGAGGTGTTTAAACCCAGTCTGGATGAGGCTCTGGCCAGGCTGATCTAGTGTGGGGTGTCCCTGCCCATGGCAGGGGGGTTGGAACTACATGATCCTTGTGATCCCTTCCAACCCTGACTGATTCTATGATTCTGTCTCAAAATCCTTCCAGCCATTCAGATCCCCTCAAGCCTCAGGTTGTGGTAGATAGGCTTCATACAGATTGGAGTACCCAGGAAGGGATTGGTCTCTTCTCTCTAGCAACCAGCATCAGAACAAGAGGACACAGTCTAAAGCTGCACCAGGGGAAGTTTAGGCTTGAGGTGAGGAGAAAGTTCTTCACCGAGAGAGTCATTAGCCACTGGAAAGTGCTGCCTAGGGAGGTGGTGGAGTCATGATCCCTGGAGGTGTTCAAGGGGGGATTGGACGTGGCACTTGGTGCCATGGTTTAGTCATGAGGTCTGTGGTGACAGGTTGGACTCGATGATCTTTGAGGTCTCTTCCAGCTTTGGTGATACTGTGATACTGTGAGACCATGGAAATTAGATTCTCTTTGAAAGAGAACATTGTGTTCATTTACCCAAGCTGCAAACTCTATTACATGACACGCACTCAAAGGATTAAGCCTATATTTGTACAGGCCATAATACTGCAATTGTGTGTGTTGGTAAAACTTAATGAAGTGATTTTGTCAGAAATATCAGTTTCAAGTGACTTTCTATTTTCAAAAGAATTTTTTTCCATCATTTTCTTAGCTTTCCTGAGCTTTCATCTTGCTCTCTTCCACTGTCATGCTGTTGTGAGCGAAACAGCTTTCTGGGTTTTATGACCAACTAGATTTTCACCTGATTAAAAAAAAAATATTACTAATGCTGAAAATAAGTCTGAGCACTTAGCTAACCTGTCACACTTTAATAAATTTGAAACAGCACAGCAGGTCTGGATCTGAGCTCTGCTTTGTCTCACACAGCGGTGGTGTTTCTGGGCTACTGAGACCTGTTTTACAGGATGATCAAACCATAGCCTGAAGCTCAGCTCAGACATTTTTCCCTTGATCCAGCAGAGTCAGGAGAGTGGTTGGTGTCCTCCTTCCTGTGCCCTGCTGGAAGCTGTCACTGCACATACACACACACTATTTGTCACTTCATCTGCTTGTGGCTTCTATTTTAAAGTGATGGGCTCGACAGTGCAGCAGACCTTTACCAAGCTGTGTGGATTTGATGAGGTGGGCAGAGAAACTGTTCAAGGGGTTAGCACAGGTGGCAGGTTAAGAGAGGCAGTAACCTCCAGTAGTGAGCAGGCCAAATAAGGCTGGGGAGTGCAGCAAGAGGCTGGAGGAGGATATAGGTTCAGGTCACAGCATGTCCCAAGCCACAGTGATGTGCAGATCTGTAGCATCTTTTTTTCCCTTGCTCCTGCACACTGGGTGGTGGTTTACAAAAATGTAATGACAACTAACCTCAAAAGTTAGGGAAACTTGTCTGCTTTGACTGCTGCACTCAGATGATGCTTCCATTTCTTCCTTTTTCTGAAACTTCAGTTAGAATATAGATAATCTTCTGGATGCTCTTATGTTTTTATTTCTGCCCCACCTGGGTTGCCTGTCTGACCACCTATGTACCAGGAGAGGTTTAGGCTGGATGTTAGGAAGAAGTTCTTCATAGAAAGAGTGATTGCCCATTAGAATGTGCTGCCCAGGGAGGTGGTGGAGTCACCATCACTGGGGGTGTTTAGGAAGAGACTGGATGGGATGCTCAGTGCCATGGTTTAGTTGATTTAGGTAGTGTTGGATGGTAGGTTGGATTGATGATCTCAAAGGTCTCTTCCAACCTGGTCCATTCCATTCCATTCCATTCCATTCCATTCCATTCCATTCCATTCCATTCCATTCCATTCCATTCCATTCCATTCCACTCCATTCCATTCCATTCCATTCCATTCCATTCCTATCCCATCCCATCCTATCCTTGTTTATATCCCTGACCTGGGTTCTGTTCTTTACACAGGTCCTTTCTCCTCCCCAGGAATAGGGCTACCCAAGGGATAACACCTTGTCATTTGTGTTTGCGAGGTCTGAGTACCCACTGAAAGTCAAGATCCCCCAAATGAATGTTTAGTCTCTTATTATTCTCATATGGCCTGGGGGTCCTGCAGTTATTACTGTAATATTATTATTATTACTACTGAAAATAAATATCATGCAAGTTAATATCATCTTATCATTTCTATTCAGCCCCAGTCTGGGTGGGAGAGCTTTGTGCAGCTAACAACCCTTCAGGGAGTTTTTATTAGATTGATGAGAGAACAGTGAATTACTTCTTGTCTGGTTTATAATATGCTGATTATGAAAAATTCTGGCCAGGGTGATCTAGTGCTCTCAGTGCTCTGAACAGACTCTGGAGTTTGTTAAGAGAGTGCTCTTGTCCATCCCACTGGAGGAAAGCAAAACTGTTACAACAATTAATATAAGATAATATATGTCTTGCCTTGCTCAGAGATTCTGCTTCAGACCCTGTCAAACTCCTTCAGTTGCTGAGAGAGGCTTGACCCTGGAGTTTCATTTGACTTTTTCTTTCCAAAATGCTAAGTCTGTACAGTTTCACTATTCTTGCTGCATGATATATGATTCTCATTCAGGATTTTATGTACATGTGGGCAGGACCTTTCACTGATGTTGATACCTGTGAGAGGATGCTGATTCGCCCCTGCCAAGAATTTGCAGGGGTTTTTTTCCATTCTGGTATGTTCCTTCACCAGCCCTGGGATCACAGAAAGATCACAGAATCACCAAGGTTGGAATAGACCTCAAAGTTCCAACCTGTCACCACAGACCTCATGACTAAACCATGGCACCAAGTGCCACATCCATCCCCTCTTGAACACCTCCAGGGATGATGACTCCACCATCTCCCTAGGCAGCACTTTCCAATGGCTAACAACTCTCTCTGTGAAGAACTTTCTCCTCACCTCCAGCCTAAACCTCCCCTGGTGCAGCTTGAGACTGTGTCCTCTTGTTTTGGTGCTGGTTGCCTGGGAGAAGAGATCAGCCCCCTCCTGGCTACAACCTCCCTTCAGGTAGTTGTAGACAGCAATCAGGTCTCCCCTGAGCCTCGTCTTCTCCAGGCTAAACAACCCCAGGGAGTGACTATTATTGCACAAGACAAAATCTCTTTTCCCTTCAGCAATTGCATTTCATGGGAGAAATGAGCCTCATACACTGTACATCCACTCATTCATGTGTCAGCATCATCCCTGCCCCTTGACCTGGGGAAGACCTCAGCGGAACCTTTGGTTTCTCGTAACAGAATTCTCTTGCATCATCGGCTCAAGCTGCTCGTGGGTGACGTCTACAGACAGTTTTGGAAAACCAGACTGGGTGTTATCTTCAGCTGGTGTCCTGGTGTCTCAGGAGAGGCAGCAGCTGCTTCTGGAAAACAGTTCCTCCCATGGAGTTGTTGAAGGTAGGCAGAGTTTCTGTTCACCTCAAATGGACATCTGATTTCTGCCAGCACTGGTGGTGGCTGTGGATGGCAGCAGTGGGAGCCAGCAGGCTGAGGACTCTGTCACTTGTAACTAAAAGTACTGACAGATGCTGGTTCTGGTGCAC
This sequence comes from Melanerpes formicivorus, assembly GCF_026170545.1. Taxonomy (NCBI): domain Eukaryota; kingdom Metazoa; phylum Chordata; class Aves; order Piciformes; family Picidae; genus Melanerpes; species Melanerpes formicivorus. Next base: position 1,235,142 of record NW_027142410.1, read on the forward strand.
TTCTCAGAAGTGGGCTGTCAGTGCCTGAGAGTCACTAAGAGCCCTGTAATACATGTGTGCTGCCCGAGGTGTGTACGTGTGTACCCTGTAAACAGCCAGCCCCATTACATACTCCTTGTATCTCCCTGCTTTAGGATAAGATGCTTTTGCTTACAGAGACTGGATTTCCCTTAGGAAACTCAGTCCTTTACAAGCCAGGGCTGGCTCCATGTCTGCTGTCTGACTTGCAAAATCTGACTTTTGTTTTAGTGCATATGTCCTTGCTTTGCTTTGGTTGGTTTCTATCATACCTCGCTATCTTCTCTACTTGCTTCCCTCATGTTTACTTGATCCTCCTTTCTCTGCTTTCTGTTACTGTCTGGGTTTTGTGCATAGTCCTCTCCTTTCTTCTCATGACTCCTTTCTTTAAACTCTTTGATCATTTTCCCCTTATTATCCCTTTCCCATCCACACTGTGTGTCTCTTCTTTTTTTGTTGTTGTTTTTACTTTTTTTCCTCACAGGGGACGTTTTCCTCCTGAACACCAGTAGGCTTCCAGATAGATGTGAGTTCAGCCTGCAGAGCCCCATCTTGCCTGGGAGCTTGGACTCTTGCTTTCTGGAACTGGCCATATATTCACAGGATGCTGTTCCTCTCCTCCAAAGGTTCACAGTTGAAATCAGCTATGTGGAGACAAACAGAAATACAATGATTTCTCTGAGAGCTGGCCATGAGGAGGATGCTGGGTAAGACAATCAATTTGCAGTTGCTTAGATTTTGAATTGCAAGGTAGGAGGAAGTCCTTCTAGACTGTTGTTTATCAGTGTCTTCTCCCTTCCATGCTGTTACAGCAGAAAATGAAGGTAGAATTGTCAGGACCAAAGTGTGCACCTTCCTGACAACATGTCAATAACAGACTCAGAAACTTTGTTCCTCCTTTGCAAAGAACACGCTTGCATAAGACTCATTCTTCTTTCCTCTCATTTGGAATGGTCAAGAGTGGCTGATTCACTAAGTCTAGGACTGTATCTGAAACATGCACTCAGTCCAGAGACTGCTTTAGCAACGTAGCTGATGTCTTTAAGTTTTCAAGGGGTCCTATCGTTGTTAGGAGCATCACATTTCCCATTTTGAGCTAGGCTTAACTTTTCCTCTTGGGTAATTTCTTCCTTCTGCCTGCTAAGTTCACGAGCATCCTCTTTTGCTTCATTCGTAGAGTTCAGGGAGGGGAAAAACAAAGGCTAGAAGTGAGAAGGGGGAGGAGGCTGAGGGGGGGAGAAAGTGCAGCACCTCTGGATCTTGTCCTGTATTCCCAGCTCTTTGAAGTTTTACTTGTCATTTCTGCTTGCAGCAGAATGTAGTGAGTAGGAGAAATGGGCAAAGGGAATTAATCACAACAGGAAAAGAAGGAGAATCGCCCATGTGTCATCTGATTTTTGCCATTTTCCATCTGCTTGTTTTTCCTTATTCTGTGATCTGCCATGTAGGAGCCTGGGTCAGATATACAACAGAGCTTTTAATTTCCATCACCTGACTGACTCCCATAGAGAACTTAAGCAATAGATCCCACTTCTTGTTTTCTTTGAATTCTTTGGCACTCTGCAGGCTGCCATGGAGATCTGTAGCCAAAACTCCTGGTCAGCCAAAGATAGCAGAGTTTGAACTAAAACACCATATTTATTTTCTTTCAGATCCTTCCCCCGGCCTCCCTCCATCTCTCTCACTCTCTCCTGCTTTTAGCTGTAGTTCACTTCCTTCCTGGCTACTCCTTCCACTTCTTCTTGCCAATTTCACAAGAAATCTGTTGCGTTTTCTGAGATCAGTTTCTTTTTTGACCTATAATTGCCCTTGCTGCTTTGAGTACTTGACAGGCCTGTGGAAGTGCAGCCACAGCTTCATTCCCTTATATAAACTCATAAAATATGCTTTTGATATACCTAGCTGGCCAGGCTTTGATCACAATCGCTGCAGCATCTCTGGAATGGATCATAGGTGTTGTTTAACAGCGTATTTGGGCATTGTGGAACAATTCTATGTGAAATCAAGATTATCATCTCTTTAAAGGAATTATCATCACTCTAAAAGGAATGGTATTTAGATTTATTGGAATGGAGTTAGCTTTACAGGCTGTTGGCACAGTCACTGGTATTATTTTTTTCATGGTGAAATGAAGCACTGATAAGCTCAGGAGGTTTAGTATCAAGGTTTTAAAGATGAAAGGTGAGTGAGTCCTGCATTGAAGCAAGATAGAAAGAAAGGAGAGGAGAGGTTCGGAGGGGTTTGGAGAGGAGAGGAGAGGTTCAGAGAGGTTTGGAGAGGAGAGGTTCAGAGAGGAGAGGAGAGGAGAGGTTCAGAGAGGAGAGGAGAGGTTCAGAGAGGAGAGGAGAGGTTCAAAGAGGAGAGGAGAGGTTCGGAGAGGAGAGGTTCGGAGAGGAGAGGTTCGGAGAGGAGAGGTTCGGAGAGGTTCAGAGATTACTACCAAGGGAGATCAGAGCAGAAACTTAGATACAGGAAAAGGACTGGTTGGCATGTTTTCAGATACAAAGGTGCACCAGAAAACCCTGTTTCTGTAATTTTTGTTGCCTCTCAATTCCAGGATCAAGCTATGCTCCATCATAAACTCAGCTGTATGAGAACATTTAAGTGAGCTCTCCTCTTTATGGATCTTTTCCTGGTGGTGTTTCCTCCTTTAGGATCCATCCCCTAGATAGTTCTCCAAAGCTTAGTTATGTGTCATTTCTGAGAAAAAGCTGCTGTCCTCTCCACATCACTAGCTACTAGGATTTATCATTAAATTGTTAGCAATGAAGTTGCCACTCATGTTTCCCACACATATACCTTAATGGAAGAACAAAGAAAGAGGTGGACCTTTGATACCATGTCCTCTGTACACTGCACTGGTTAGGCCACACCTTGAGTACTGTGTCCAGTTCTGGACACAGTTTAAGAAGGACATTGAGATTCTTGAACGTGTCCAGAGAAGGGCAATGAGACTGGGGAGAGGCCTGGAGCACAGCCCTGTGAGGAGAGGCTAAGGGAGTTGGGATTGTTAAACCTGGAGAAAAGGAGGCTCAGGGGAGACCTTCTTGCTCCCTACAACTACATGAGGGGTGGTTGTAGCCAGGAGGAGGTTGGTCTCTTCTCCCAGGCAACCAGCACCAGAAGAAGAGGACACAGTCTCAAGCTGTGCCAGGGGAAGTTTAGGCTGGAGGTGAGGAGAAAGTTTTTCCCAGAGAGAGTTGTTAGCTGTTGGACTGTGCTGCCCAGGGAGGTGGTGGAGTCACCATCCCTGGAGGTGTTCAAGAGGGGATTGGATGTGGCACTTGGTGCCATGGTCTAGTCATGAGGTGTTGGGTGACAGGTTGGACTTGATGATCTTTGAGGTCTCTTCCAACTTTATTGATTCTATGATTCTAAGAAGATGTCACAGTATGTATTGTTATAAACCCCACCTATGGAGCATGGGTATTCTGAGTTACTACCATTGGAGGGACAACCACTGAGAGAGTGAGGAGATTGAAATTCTATATACTGACAAAAAAAATATATATAAAATGATATTTCACATTATCTCAGAGCTCAAACATTGGGCTTGCAAGCCCAAGCCTTCTTCATCTGGCACTTGGCAGAGAAAGCTCTCTTCACTTGCTCAGGTGCTTTCACTGGTCACATCCAATGCATTATTTACTACATTGCTTATTCTACCTTTTCCCACTTGATCACACTGAAGCAGTCCCAGCTGAAAATTCTTCTGTGTACTTTCCTTTTGAATGGTTTCACATGCTTGTGTTTGCTGTCAGCTGCAATTACTTTGGTGTTGTCAGCTGAATCTGTTTCAGTAAGGAGCTATGTTTTTTTTCAACTCCAAGTACTCACACAGTGATATAATAATAATATTTTCCCTTTACATGGTCAATAAGCCAAGTAGATTTTTTTCAGTTTTCTTTCTGATATGTAAGGCACTGTCCATGATAGACTAGACTAGGCCAGACCAGACCAGGTTGGAAGAGACCTTCAAGATCATCACATCCAACCTATCATCCAACACCACCTAATCAACTAAACCATGCAACCAAGCACCCTATCAAGTCTCCTCCTAAACACCTCCAATTATGGTGACTCCACCACCTCCCTGGGCAGCACATTCCAATGGGCAATCACTCTCTCTATGAAGAATTTCTTCCTAACATCCAGTCTGAACCTCCCCTGGTGCAGCCTGAGACTGTGTCCTCTTGTTCTGGTGCTGGTTGTCTGGGAGAAGAGACCAAGCCCTGCCTGGCTACAACCTCCCTTCAGGTAGTTGTAGAGTGCAATAAGGTCTCCCCTGAGCCTCCTCTTCTCCAGGCTAAGCAACCCCAGCTCCCTCAGCCTCTCCTCATAGGGATTGTGTTCCAAACCCTTCACCAACTTTGTTGCTCTTCTCTGGACTCGTTCCAGCAAGTCAACCTCCTTCCTAAACTGAGGGGCCCAGAACTGGACACAGGACTCAAGGTGTGGCCTAACCAGTGCAGTGTACAGGGGCACAATGACCTCCCTGCTCCTGCTGGCCACACTGTTCCTGATGCAGGCCAGGATGCCATTGGCCCTCTTGGCCACCTGGGCACACTGCAGGCTCATGTTCAGCCTACCATCAACCAGCACCCCTGGGTCCCTCTCTGCCTGGCTGCTCTCCAGCCACTCTGACCCCAGCCTGTAGCTCTGCATGGGGTTGCTGTGGCCAATGTGCAGAACCCAGCACTTGGATGTGTTCAATCTCCTGCCCTTGGACTCTGCCCATCTGTCCAGCCTGTCGAGGTCCCTCTGCAGAGCCTCTCTACCCTCCAGCAGATCAACTCCTGCCCCCAGCTTGGTGTCATCTGCAAATTTACTGATGATGGACTCAATGCCCTCATCCAGATCATCAATAAAGATGTTAAAGAGCACAGGGCCCAGCACTGATCCTTGGGGCACACCACTAGTGCCTGGCTGCCAGCTGGATGTGGCACCATTCACCACCACTCTCTGGGCTCGGCCCTCCAGCCAGTTCCTAACCCATTGCAGTGTGCTCCCGTCCAAGCCATGGGCTGACAGCTTGGCCAGGAGTTTGCTGTGGGGGACGGTGTCAAAGGCCTTGCTCAAGTCCAGGTAGACCACATCCACAGGCCTCCCCACATCCACCAGGCAGTCACCTGATCATAGGAGATCAGGTTGGTCAGGCAGGACCTGCCCTTCCATGATAGTCATGGTAGGTTAAAAAGCAAAGATCATGGCCGTGTGCACACATAGCTTTTCAGTCAGCCAGCCTCACAAAACTATTCTTCATTAGTTTTTGTCTTCCTCTTTTTTTGGGGGGAGGGTGGTGGGGCTAAAATGCCCTGTCAGCTTCTGAGACACTTGTAGAAATTTATCATCTTTGACACTTCTGTCCTCCTAATGTGGTGGGGTTTATCCACAGAAGTTATTTATCATACAACTGGGAACATGTATGGTCATTTTGGTTTTGTTCATTAGGTGCCCACCCACATAAGCCTTTGAATGGGAGTAGTCTGGTAAGTGTCTTCAGAAAATGCCCAATGTGTACTGACAGCAGTGAGCACAGCCATTTTGATTTACATCAAAGAAGAGAATGTAGCTAGAGAAGGACAGGCTGTCCAGACATTATATAGGGCTCTGATTTTTTGAGCATAAATTTGAGAGTGTGATGTACTGTCCTTCATGCTTCTGTTGAATTTGCACCCAAAAATACACTTGGGTGACTTTAGAACCCTCTACCTGGTTGGTGAAGGCCAGGGGAGTAAACACATGTTCTGTGCTCTCTTCTACTTCCTCTTAAGTCCAGTGGCTATGTCTGGGTGCTCCTGAAGATTTACAGGCAACAACTTCCCACATCCAGAAGAGTGATGTAAAGCTGCTAATTTGTGTGTTCACTGATTAACCCTGGAAGCATTTAGCACACATACACCTGTGTGGTAACCCAGGCAGTGAGTCCCCCTAATTCAGAAAAGTTTTCAGTTTTATGGGATTTTTTTCACTCTTAATGAAGAAATTTTTGTTCTTAAGTCTTTCTTGAGCTTAATGCTCCGTTACCTTTGTTGGATATGGAAAGGGAGGATACAGAAAGTACTGGTAAGGAGGGAAACTTGTACTCAGCAGAGGAGATTGAGAGGCTAATGGCTATAAAAAAGAAAACGTTGAAAATACAAATCAGAAGTTGAAACTATGTATTTGTAGGGGGAATCTTGAGTTCTTTTGCCTTAAATATCAGGCTGCTTGCAACTCTAAACTTTCTATCCACGCAAATATCCCCAGAATATTGAAGACTGGTAGCCTTTCCATACAAGCATATACATTTTAACAGCTGTTTAGAAAAAGAGTAATACCACCTCATTACTTGAGATCTGGTTTGACACAAAATCAATAGTAAAGGTGTTGCCAAGCTTGGCTCATCTGGGAGCCTACCGCAATGATCCATCTTCTGCTTAGATCAACAGTGGGCTTCGTTCCTGATTCCATTAAGAAAATGAAATCGGCTCTGACTAATCCCCGTTTGGGCAGTGCAATGAAGCAAAGGTGGTGTAATTATTTACAGCATTAGAAATCTTGCTGCAGATGGATCTTGAGGGTGAGGCTTTCTCTGAAGGGGAATACCTTGATGGTGAGAACTCCACAACAGAAGATGCATTGCGGGTGACGCAAAGCTACTTGTCATTTTTGTGGTCTCTGGATGCTTGCCAGCTTTTGCTGGGGTGTTATAAACAGAGTCAAATTTCAGTACTAGAGATATTTCTGAGTAGGACTAGAATGCTTCATGGGACCTTTGCACTCTGACTCAGAGAAGATGCTGGATCACACCAGCAGTGGTTTAAGGTAGTGGCCTCTCTATTCTACCAGCTGCCAGAGTTCTTCCAGGAGAGGTGGCAGAATGGACAGTGTGTCTTTGTCAGTTGTAATGTTTCAGATGTTGGTTTATTGACTTAGATCACCAGTGGTTTTCATTTATTTTGATATACCAGGCTATAACCACCAAGTTCCAAAGCATCTGGCTCAAAAAGTGTGCAGGATTAAGGTGCAGCAGCTGAACTGGTTATTGTTTTCAGCTGTGGGGCAGTAATGTCTTTACTTACTACTACTAAATGTTACTGTGGTTGTGACTCATGGGCTGTGCACTACAAGCACTTGTTCTCAGGGGTGTGGTAGCACTGGCCATACTGTGATGTCTCAGCTGCAGAGTGGATGGTAACTTGGTGGAGGTACTAGAACGATGTCTTACTATTTGGAAGGTCAAGTACACTTAATGTGCAAATTCAAAAGCTTCAAAGACTGTCCTTACCTTCAGTGGCTCATTGAACCAATGTTACCAAGGCCCTGTTGATTTTAGGGGGCAAGAGGAAGCAATGGAGTGATGAACAAAGCTGTGTCACTTAGCAGTGATTCAGTTCTGGGTCTGGGATGTTGTGCCACAGTGGAACAGGGGCATATATTTTTATGTGTATTTATAAGATCATTTATAAGTGATAGACATATTCCTGAAGCTGCACTGTAATACAAAATGAAAATAAAGATGTTCCCCTTTGGGTAGTCAAGGTGGTGAAGTTGTGGCTCAGGGCTGGGCATTTCTGAAGCTAAATTAAATTATATTGAATTATGAGAGGTGTAGAATCATAGAATCAATAAGGTTGGAAAAGACCTCAAGGATCATCAAGTCCAACCTGTCACCCAACAGCTCATGACTACTAAACCATGGCACCAAGTGCCACATCCAATCCCCTCTTGAACACCTCCAGGGAGTTAATGTAGATAAGAGAAGCTCAACTTCAGATGAGTTTAGCCTATCCGTGGCTATTTATTTGTGTGTGCAATGGTGAAAGTGGAAGATGGGGAGGGATGTCATAGAAGGAAGAGTAAGAAACTCTCACCAGAAAAGGTACGTAGTTGGTTTGGAAGAATGAGTTAGGGAACTAATCAGTGGCAAGCAAAAGTGGAGAGGGTGATTCTACACAGAGAGTGTGATTGCCAATTGGAATGGGCTGCCAGGGGAGGTGGTGGAGTCACCATAATTGGAGGTGTTCAGGAGGAGACTCGATGGGGTGCTTGGTGCCATGGTTTAATTGATTAGGTGGTGTTGGGTGACAGGTTGGATGTGATGATCTTGAAGGTCTCCTCCAACCTGCTCTGGTCTATTTTATTCTATTCTATTCTATTCTATAAAAACTAAAGTTGTTTAGGGTTTTTTGCAAGTTGCAAATTAGAAGGTCTGTGATTTTTATACTTGTGTCCAGTCAAGATGTGTTTGTTGTACAAGTGTTGCCTTCTAGTGTACTTCTGGCGCAGGATGAGGGCTAGATGATCACCTCATGGCAGCTGAAAGCATTTCCCAAATGAAAAAGTAATAATAGAAGGTGGACTGGAGTGGCCCATCTTATCACTGTGGCCTGGCCTTCTAATCATCTCACTGACACTGACTTAGAGGAATAGAATAGAATAGAATAGAATAGAATAGAATAGAATAGAATAGAATAGAATAGAATAGAATAGAATAGAATAGAATAGAATAGACCAGACCAGACCAGACCAGACCAGACCAGACCAGGTTGGAAGAGACCTTCAAGATCATCGTGTCCAACCTATCAACCAATCCAACCCACCTAAACAACTAAACCAAGGCACCAAGCACCCCATCCAGTCTCTTCCTAAACACCTCCAGTGATAGTGACTCCATCACCTCCCTGGGCAGCACATTCCAATGGCAAATCACTCTTTCTATGAAGAATTTCTTCCTAACATCCAGCCTAAACCTCCCCTGGTGCAGCTTGTTCTGGTGCTGGTTGTCTGGGAGAAGAGACCATCTTCCACCTGGCTACAACCTCCCTTCAGGTAGTTGTAGACAGCAAGAAGGTCTCTCCTGAGCCTCCTCTTCTCCAGGCTGAGCAACCCCAGCTCCCTCAGTCTTTCCTCATAGGGCTTGTGTTCCAAGCCCCTCACCAACTTTGTTGCCCTTCTCTGGACATGTTCCAACAAGTCAACCTCCTTTCTAAACTGAGGGGTCCAGAACTGGACACAGTACTCAAGATATGGCCTAACCAGTGTGGCGTACAGGGGGAGAATGACCTCCCTGCTCCTGCTGGCCACATTGTTCCTGATGCATCCAGGGCATCCCCAGCAATGTCAGCAGCATGTAGGATGCAGATAAATTTATCTCACTCTGGTACTCTTTCCAGAAAAGAGCTTAGAGCAAGGATTCCTTTGCTGCTACCCTTCCCACAACCCCTTTACAAAACACTAGCACACAGTTTTAACTGTATTTATTTTATGAAGGAGAAGGAGAGGTATTAAAAATAAAAGTACTTTAATGAATCCTAGTGGATTTTATTTTAATGACACCTGGATTTGCTGACTGCCATCAGGTTGATTTGAGTGGGGCACTTGGAAAATTCCCATCTGATATCTCTAGCTTTCAATGCCTACCAACCATCTTCAAAATTAGATTGCATGGGCCATCTGTCTTCCTCTGAGTTACTACAAATGCTGCACAACTGAGAAACCTTCGCTGTCTAGGGGCATTTGTTCTGTGGTGAAATGTAAATTGCCAGAGCAATCTGCGTTGTCAGGAACACCGCTTCCCTCCTCGTCCTTGCTTTGTGGGCACACTTTGGCTTGTTCCACTCAGAGATTAGATAGAGAATGCATAGGAAAAGGTTCTCACGCTCGAAACAACAAAGCAGCATTCAGGGCCAGGCATTTATTTCCAGAACATACAAGGTCAATGTTAGCTTGAGGAGACCCAGGGACTTGTGCAGCTGATTGGCTGATCTGTACTTGCAAGAGCAAACAAAACACAAGGATGTATCATAGTATCAGTCAGAGTTGGAAAGGACCACAAGGATCATCTAGTTCCAACCCCCCTGTCATTGGGACACCCCATACTAGATCAGGCTGGCCAGAGCCTCATCCAGCCTGGGCTTAAACACCTCCAGGGACAGGGCCTCAACCACCCCCCTGGACAACGCATTCCAGGGCTTCACCACTCTCATGGGGAAGAACTTCTTCCTCATGTCCAGCCTGAATCTCCCCACCTCCAGCTTCATTCCATTCCCCCTAGTCCTATCACTACCTGACATCCTGAGCAGCCCCTCCCCAGCTTTCTTGTAGGCCCCCTTCAGATACTGGAAGGCCACAATTAGGTCACCTCGGAGCCTTCTCTTCTGCAGACTGAACAGCCCCAACTCCTTCAGTCTGTCCTCATAGGAGAGGTGCTCCAGCCCTCTGATCATCCTTGTGGCCCTTCTCTGGACACCTTCCAGCACCTCCATATCCCTCTTGTGATAGGGGCTCCAGAACTGGACACAGTACTCCAGGTGGGGTCTCACCAGAGCTGAGTAGAGGGGGAGAATCACCTTCCTTGACCTGCTGGCCACACTTCTCCTGATGCAGCCCAGGATCTGATTGGCTTTGCAGGCTGCAAGTGCACACTGAGAGCTCATGTTGAGCTTTTTGTCCACCAGCACCCCCAAGTCTCTCTCCTCAGGGCTGCTTTCCAGCCAGTCATGACCCAGATGTATGTGAAAGGTGTACTGGAGAGAGGGGGTCTGTATACAGAACTGGTGATAATTAAAGCCCCATTTTAACTTAAGAATCATTGGGAATGATTGGATCTTTTCATGGTTAGTAATAGAATCTACAGCAAAGGTAACTGAACATGAGCTTGTTAGGCTGAACACCGCTTGTTTCATACTAACGCCTGTTTGTTTTGTTAGAGATTACATCCGTTGGTCTATTCCCTTCTGTTTGGTACAGTGCAGAACCTGTGTGCTAGACTGTGGATTCCAGAGTGCTGTGTGTACATCTGATAACTCTTTGGTGTCTTCTAGGGTGAAATGGAAATACCTGATGGCCCAGATTGGCCGAATAGAAAGACCTTTTAAAATCACCTTGCTGTATTCAAACTGTGGAGCACAAGAGACTGGAGTACTGGCAGTGGGCTCCTTGCAACTCAGGAACTGCATTCATGGTATGTTACAATACAGTCAGGTTTGGAATAGCCAAATGCAGTCAGAAAACAGAGCTGAGTTTGATCATGGAGTCAGTTGGATTGGATTTAAATGAAAGCTGAGTCTCTTCTGGGGTTTCTGATGGTGCTTACCTGTCAAGGGGCATATTTTCATCTGTTTTATGGCTGTGCACACATGTGTATGTCTTCCTAGGGCAGAGCTGAAGCTCAGAATTATAGAACTGATGTTCAGCTTTACTTTGCTTGATCTTTTTATGAGAAAACAGCAGGACTCATGCTGCAGCCAGCAACAAGGGAGGAGAAAAAAAAACCCATCTTTGCCTAGATTATTTTAGCAGCTAATATATTTCTTTCTTAAATAACAATGAACTAAAAGACTACCCTGTGTCACTAAAGCATCTTCTGTACCAAGGCTCTGTCTTCCAAATCAATGGAGAAAAGACACATTCATCTGCACCCTATGGGGTCTGTCTGTAACTGCCAGGCTGAGAACTACTGCTTAAAAACGAAAAACAATGGTGTTGCAATTATTTTCTCCAAAAGTTCAGAAATCCTTAGTCCTGTTGTGAGTCTCATGCAAATGATCCTCAGTGGCTGTGCAGAACCTTGCTAATGTCATTTAGGCTTCTTGGAAGTCCAGGAGTCTGCCAGTACAGGCAGCTTGCAGGTTGGAGACATAATGACCTTCACTTCCTGGGTTTCATGCATCACTGTAATGCTGTTGCCTCTGTTTTGCAGGCACTGTAGCAATAGCTTGGAATGTAATGCAAAAAAAAGCTTCAAATGTAGAAAAAAGAGACTGCTGGTTTCACAGAGCTGTTTCATAATATATCCTGAGACTGGGTTTGATCATGGTAGAGATTTAATTTTATTGCAGTCATTAATCTTTTAATTTAACAGCCATTATGTTTGTAATGTAATTTTTTGGGCAGTCATGGAGTTTTGAGGGAATGCACACAGCCTGAAGCACTATGCTAAACACCCCCTAAAGAAGCTGAAGTGTGGTCTCTTCTGACCTGGTCTATTCTATTCTATCCTATTCTACCTATCACAACACAGTGTCATGAGGAAATACAGTCTCAGACTGTGCACCTGGGTTGCTGCAGAAGTGTACTTTTCTCTTCTGGAATTTGTTCTCTATCTTTCACACTTTTTTCCCAGAGCAGTAACAATCTGAGCTTCTATACAGAGCAAGCCCAGAAGAGACCTACACAAACTGGCAGGTCCATAACAGATCTGTGCATGCACACATCCATAGGGCAGGCTGGGCACATCAAGTCTTGTTTTTTGGGAAACATCAGGCTTGAAAATTGTGTTCAGCCTGCTTGCAGCCAGTTAACTGCTCCTGGGCTGTGACTGACTAGGCTAGCTTGGTGCATGAGTAAAGTTCCTCCACAGTGAGCTGACCTGCTGGGGAAGCAGCTGTCTTCACAGGCTGGGTGCCACAGAGCTGGCACAGAAACGTGTCAGCAGGAGTGTCAGTTAAGTGTGAGTCTCAATAGGACACAGCAATGTGTCTGCTAGGACCAGTGAGTGCTCAGTGGGTATCTCTGCCTCCAGCAGCAGCATTGTGCAATGTGGCACAGCTGCCTGGCAGGTGCACAGTGACAGGTGCAGAAGTGAGAAGCACTCCATGGTACAAAACTGCAAGGTCCTTTATGAAAGGAAAAGTGATTATCAGATAGCACAAGCACATCAGAACACAGTGCATTAAAGAGAAAGGAGCAATAAATTTGGTCTCCATGAGAGCTGAGGTAGGCTGCAGGAATCTCAGATGCTGGGTAGAAATCTGCAGGGGAAAGATTATGAAAGCTGGTATACCTAAAGGGTCATACACATTCTGCCAACTGATCTCTGGGCCTCTTTCTCTTTTTCTGTCAGATAAAGAAAACCAAGGTCTTTCTACATATGACAAAGGCTCCACCCTCCCCTGTCTTCATGGAGGTTGTGTCAGCCACCTACAAATCTGCGAATTCCTCAGTGATTGCCCTTCCAAAGAACAGGAAGGAGTGGGGTGTGGTGAGTATGTGGCATGGCGCTCTGTGGGAGCCTTTGTCCCATTAGAAGAGATCATTTAGACTGAAAAATAAGTGGAATTGATTCCATCTCTAGCTTAAGGCACTATTTTGTGTGCTGAATGAATTTAGCTTATTTACATTAATTGGATATCAGAATTCTCTTTGACAATTCATCCTATATAGGATAAAATGGATTTAGGTTTGGTTTTGTTTTGTTCAAAATACTGCAGGAAAAAGCTCAGTTGTCTGCATTTCATAGTTTCTGCTGCTACTTCAGAGAAAGACAAAACCTTATTTACATGTCTGTAGCTAGGTGAGAAATTTCTTCTGGACCCAGGGTCTGAATCTCCCTTGAGTGGAAGGTGCTGATCATCTTTCTAGTGCCAGCCACCAACATGGTCATAAATCTGTCCCCCCTGCAAGACCCCAGTGCAGAGTTCTTCTTGAACATCATGACAGAAAATACCCCATGAAACAGTTTATGTGGTGCTAAGAAGCATAACTTAGCTTTGTTGCAAGTACAGTGGTAGAGAGCTAGAAGAACCTGTTTATTGCTCTTCCTTTAAGAGGACAAAGAAAACTCTGTGATGCCTGCAATTCTGTATACAGCAAGGCCTTTACATACGTAGGTCAGCCATTTACCCCTCTTTAGGTTGTGGGAGCTGCAGTTTTGTCGGGTATTTAAAAGCAGGGCAGACCTGCAAAGCCTCAAGTATCTTCAGAAGCAAAGTGTTGGCTTTCTGATGGTGACTCTGGAAATAAATGAGACCTATTAATATTTTGGCACTGAAAAACCTCATAGCACAGGTTGGGTAGCTTAGACAATGAGTTTTGGCTTCTGCTGCACTTTGTGTTGTTCCATAATCAGGTTTCTCCTGTTTTCCTGCTTTTTCTTATTCTGCATTGTAGAAAGTCTCCCAGAGGGCTCACATTGCTCTTTTGAAGAGGGTCCATGTGGCTGGACACTGAATGAAACTGCAGCATCAACTTGGTCTATTCAGGGCTTTAATGAAATTACTCAAGATGACTCATTTGTAGGGTCTACCTTGCAAGCCACTGGTGGTAGGTTCCTCATAGTTCTTTCTTACTTTCTGTATGTGTATATGCACGTATATATGTATACAATAGCCTTGAACTCAAGTTTTCCATATTGGTTTAACATTTTTGGCATTGTTGCCAAATGAGCTTTAGCATCAGTACTATCTTTAAAATTAGCTTTTAAGCATAGTCAAATATTTCTCTATGAAACTAATTCTGCAACAAGGTTAGCAGGAAAACCATCAGACACTAGGATGCTTCACCATAACTATATAAATATCACAGTATCGCCAAGGTTGGAAGAGACCTCGAGGATCATCGAGCCCAACCTGTCACCACAGACCTCATGGCTAGACCATGGCACCAAGTGCCACGTCCAATCCCCTCTTGAACACCTCCAGGGATGGTGACTCCACCACCTCCCTGGGCAGCACATTCCAATGATTAATGATTCTCTCCATGAAGAACTTTCTCCTCACCTCCAGCCTAAACTTCCCCTGGCACAGCTTGAGACTGCGTCCTCTTCTTCTGGTGCTGGTTGCCTGTGAGAAGAGACCAACCCCTTCCTGGCTTACAACCTCCCTTCAGGTAGTTGTAGACAGCAATGAGGTCACCCCTGAGCCTCCTCTTCTCCAGGCTAAACAACCCCAGCTCCTTCAGCCTCTCCTCACTGGGCTGTGCTCAAGGCCTCTCCCCAGCCTTGTTGCCCTTCTCTGGACACATACAAGTGTCTCGATGTCCTTCCTAAACTGAGGGGCCCAGAATTGGACACAGGACTCAAGGTGTGGCCTATCAATGCAGAGTACAGGGGCACAATGACCTCCCTGCTCCTGCTGGCCACACTATTCCTAATACAGGCCAGGATGCCATTGGCCTTCTTGGCCACCTGGGCACATATATATATAATTAATTCTCTTTATGTATTGTTCTCCCCTCCTTATTCCTCTTGTGTGCTATGCAACTACAGAGTCCTTTAGTAGCAACAAGATAACTGCTGCATGACAAAGCAAAAATGGCCCAACAGAGTTAGGCAGCTCATAGAAACAAACCTTTTGGAGACCCTTGCCAAATCCTGTGAGTGGGTTAGGAAGTGCATCACATGTAAGCATATCCCAAGGCCAAGTGACCATACACATTCTGTGCCATAGAATATCACAATAAAGAAAAAGCTTGGTAAATAAGGAGTAGAGTAGAGTAGAATAGAATAGAATAGAATTAACCAGGTTGGAAAAGACCTTTGAGATCATCGAATCCAACCTATCACCCAACACTATCTAATCAACTAAACCATGGCACCAAGCACCCCATCCAGTCTCTTATTAAACACCTCCAGTGATGGTGACTCCACCACCTCCCTGGGCAGCACATTCCAACGGCCAATCTCTCTTTCTGTGAAGAATTTCTTCCTAACATCCAGCCTGAACCTCCCCTGATGCAGCTTGAGACTGCAGCTTGCTCTGGTGGAGGGATACCAGATGCTTACATGTTCAGGTTGAAAAGTCAGAAGTGTTAGCACAGATGAGCCTTGCCTCACAGTTCCCTGTCAAAGTTAGGAGTGCCCATATGAGTGTCCTGTTTGTCTTTTGAGAGCTTGTATTAACTGTCCCTGGGAACAAAGATGCAGATAAGCTCTTTTGCCCCGTGTATGACTCAGCAAGAGCCATTGATGCTAATTGTGTAAGAACTGGGGCTGATCAGGAGTTTACTATATATTGTTGTGAACCCCTGTGTGGGGAGGTACTTGAGGGGTGTCTGAAGTTTAAGCACCTGTGCACCCAGGAAAGGGTTTAGGAATCTTGACTTGTGCTGCTGAAATGTAGCAGAGTGCTTATTATATCCTCGCCAAGAGATTTGTTGGTAAAGATATCATCTTATTTACTCTGTGCCTCAGCACAATGATGTTAATTATGTCAAGAGAGTATAAAAATAAAACCCCAAATATCACCTTGTCTTTTCTGATTCACTGTTCTTTTCACAGGACACTTCCTTTACCTGCGAGCAGAGAGCAATCAGACAAGTGGTATGGCCAAGGCTTACAGTACCAGCTTACCAGCCAGCATTGCCTCTGGAGAATACCAGGTATATCACTCTGTCTTACCACCTTTGTGGAGTTAACCATCAGGCTGTAGGCATTGTTTGCACAGTTATCCCATTCTCCTGTGCCTCTGCACTGCATGGAAAGCAGGCTAGACTAGACCAGACCAGACTAGACCAGACCTTTGAGATCATTGAGTCCAACCTATCATCCAACACCATCTAATCAACTAAACCATGGCACCAAGCACCCCATCCAGTCTCTTCCTAAACATCTCCAGTGATGGTGACTCCACCACCTCCCTGGGCAGCACATTCCAATGGCCAATCACTCTTTCTATGAAGAATTTCTTCCTAACATGCAGCCTAAACCTCCCCTGGTGCAGCTTGAGACTGTGTCCTCTTATTCTGGTGCTGGTTGCCTGGGAGAAGAGACCAACCCCCACCTGGCTACAATCTCCTTTCAGGTAGTTGTAGACAGCAAGAAGGTCTCCCCTGAGCCTCCTCTTCTCCAGGCTAAGCAACCCCAGCTCCCTCAGCCTCTCCTCATAGGGCTGTGCTCCAGACCTCTCACCAGCCTTGTTGCCCTTCTCTGGACACATTCCAGCAAGTCAACATATTTCCTAAACTGAGGGGCCCAGAACTGGACACAGTAGAAGAAGTAGAAGAGCTGTCTATACCACCTAGCTAGCTATTGGTTGAAAACTGGAGAGGTGAGGTGGGGCACATCCCCAGTAAGTGAAAGCAGGAGACCCAAGGCAGCTCCTCAGTGTGGAAAACTCTCCCGTCTAACTGTACAAACTACTCCTCTGAAGGGTGCTGCATCTGAACCGTATGGGGTGGCCTTGGCTTATGCAGAAGGGAGCTGGCAGTCTGGGCTGCTGAGCCATTCAATATACCTACTACTGAGATTTCACTTCATAAATCCTGCAATACTTCTGTGGGAGTTAACAGACTTGACAGTTTCACTGGGAACAGAAGTGTGAAGTTAGTAGGCATTAGATTTTCCAGGAATAGATGGAGATAATAAACTTCTGTTCACAATTTTTCTGGAATCTCAATAGGTAAGGGCAACCTGTGACAGTCAAAATCACATAACCTGCCCTCAGCCCCAAGCTCTGCAAATTAAAAAGGAAGCCCTGAGATTCTGGAAATAAAAAAAAAAAAATATTAAAGGAGCTTGTGTTTAAAACACTTCAGAAAATGAAGCTGCAAGTTTGAGCTGGAGTCCAGCCCTGCTAGGGGAAAACAGAGAGCTTTGATGCTTCCTAATTAGAGCTGGCAAAAGAAATGTAGCACGTGTGCCAAAAATGTAGCTTCAACCTTTATATTTATTTATAAATCCAGGTCAAGTTTGCTGGGTAGTTCCAACAACATAAAATGTGCTTGGAGAGAGATTTACAAAACCAGGAGAAGAATCAATAACTCTCGGTTATGGTGTACAGGTCACAGGAGAGCTGGACCCGTTCTTGTCTCCATTGGCAAGGATTTGAACCTACATTTTGGGAGCAAGGAGCCTCCTGTGATTACTGCAGCACCTGTGTGTGCACTTCTTTTCCTGCCAGTGCTCTTTGTTATATAAAGAGCAGCTGAGTGCTCAGAGCAGTGGTGGAAATAGCAGTTGTCTTGTGATACGTGGTAAAGTGGAAGTGGTTGCTCCAAAGAAAGAGGTACCACAGAATCACAGAATCAATAAGGTTGGAAGAGACCTCAAAGATCATCAAGTCCAACCTGTCACCCAACACCTCATGACTACTAAACCATGGCACCACATCCAATCCCCTCTTGAACACCTCCAGGATGGTGAGTCCACCACCTCCCGGGGCGGCACATTCCAGTGGCTAACAACTCTCTCTGTGAAGAACTTTCAGTCCTGCTTCAGCACACTCACTGGCTTAGCAGTTAGGTTTCTGACCTGACATATCGTTACTATGGTCTAAATGTTGCTTATGACTGGGAGCAGTATATTGATTGAGGTTTCCTGTCTCTGGAGGCAGCCTAATTCCTTGTTTCAAGAGCATACGGGGTAGGGCAGCTCTCCCTTCAGATTGCTTCTGTGCCCTACATAGTGCTTGGGTATTGATAGAGCCATATCAGTGCAACACATTAGATTTTGGGGTTACAATCACAGAATCATAGAATGCTTTGGGATGGAAAGGTCTTTTAAAGGTCATCTAGTTCAATCTCCCTGCACTGAGCAGGGACATCTTCAACTAGATCAGGTTGCTTAGAGCCCTGTCCAACCTGACCTGGAATGTTTCCAGGATCTGAGCTTCCGCCACCTCTCTGGACAACCTCTGCCAGTGCTTCACCACCCTCACTGTGAGAAAAAGTCTTCCTTCTATGGATTCTGAATCTCCCCTCCCTTAGTTTAAAATCATTACCCTCTGTCCTGTTACAGCAGCCTTGCTAAAAAGATTGTCTTCATCTTTACCACCAATCCCCTTTACATACTGAAAGGCCACATTTGGGTCTCCCTGGAGCGTTCTTTTCTCCAGGCTGAATAACTCCAACTCTCTTAACCTTTCTTCATAGCAGAGGTGTTCCATCCCTCTGATCACATGCATGGCCCTCTTCTGGACCTGCTCCCAGAGGTCCCTGTCTTTCCTGTGCTGAGGGTTCCACAGCTGCACACAGTACTCTGATTGGAGTCCCACCAGAGTGGAGTAGAGGAGGAGAACCACCTCACACAATGAGAATCCTTGAAAGTTTTAACCTGTGGTTCAAACGCTTTCACAGGAATCTTTAAGCTAACCACTGGAATGCAGTTAGCATTGTTTCATTGCAATAACCCACCTCTTGTTGAAACATTTAATCATTCAACAAGTCCAAGTGCTGGGTGCTGCACCTTGGCCACAGCAACCCCATGCAGGGCTACAGGCTGGGGTCAGAGTGGCTGGAGAGCTGCCAAAGAGAGAGGGATCTGGGGGTGCTGGTTGACAGCCACCTAAACATGAGCCAGCAGTGTGCCCAGGTGGTCAAGAAGGCCAATGGCATCCTGGCCTGCATTAGGAATAGTGTGGCCAGCAGGAGCAGGGAAGTCATTGTGCCCCTGGACTCTGCACTGGTTAGGCCGCACCTTGAGTCCTGTGTCTAGTTCTGGGCCCCTCAGTTTATGAAGGAGATTCGAGACACTTGAACATGTCCAGAGAAGGGCAACAAGGCTGGGGAGAGGCCTTGAGCACAGCCCTGTGAGGAGAGGCTGAGGGAGCTGGGGTTGCTTAGCCTGGAGAAGAGGAGGCTCAGGGGAGACCTCATTGCTCTCTACAAGTACCTGAAAGGTGGTTGCAGCCAGGAAGGGGTTGGTCTCTTCTCCTCTTCTCCCAGGCAACCAGCACCAGAACAAGGGTACACAGTCTCAAGCTGTGCCAGGGGAAGTTTAGGCTGGAGGTGAGGAGAAAGTTTTTCACCGAGAGAGTCATTTGTCATTGGAATGTGCTGCCCAGGGAGGTGGTGGAGTCACCATCCCTGGAGGTGTTCAAGAGGGGATTGGACGTGGCACTTGGTGCCATGTTCTAGTCATGAGGTCTGTGGTGACAGGTTGGACTCGATCATCTTTGAGGTCTCTTCCAACCTTAGTGATACTGTGATAAAGCAGTCCTTGAGTCTGTGTTCCTCTGCTTTACTACTTCTTGTTCCTGAAGGAGATAACAAGTGCTCTCTCACCCAGATAGTGACTGAGGCTATGGATATTTTCATCAGTGGTTGGAGAGCAGCTGCTTGACAGGAGTGTTGGTTCTCCACTGAGGAAATGTGCTAGGAGCATGATAGCTATACATGAGCAAAAGGGGTCCTTAGTGGTGAGAGTGTTTTAAAAGTTTGACCCAGGATCAAGGGTTTGGTGTCTCAAATGCCCATGAAGAGAACAAATAAGTGCCTTTCCTTTTTTATCACGGGATACCATTCTTTTTCTGTTACAGATCCAGTTCTCAGTGCATGTTTTTGGCAGCTACAATGGTACCATCTCCTTCTCTGTCAGGGAAGAGATAAAGGAAGCTCCAATCGCCTTGCCAGTGTGGGAAAGGGCAGGCAGCTGGAGTGATCACTGGTTTCTCATCACCTTACCAATGCCAGTGCTTCAGAACCGGTAAGAGCTCCACCAGCAGCATAAAGGGTTATCTATAGATTTACTCTCTTCTTTGTGAAGCATCACTTTCATGCCTTCTTCCAAGGCTATTTCTAGAGGGGGAAAAAATACAGGAGTACTGCAGTTCTGCTTACTGAGGGAATATTCTGTCATACATGAAAACACAGAGCTCAGCACAATGACATGCTGTGTGCCTGCATAGCCATGCACAGCACAGGTACTGGAAATAGCAAGTGCCTGTGCATAAAACATTTTACCAGTCTGAGAAAACCAGTTTACTGAGTGCTCCCAGTAAGGAAGCAGCGGTGGTAGCAGAGCTGCACTTTGTACTCCTGCAGTGAAAAACAGCCACGGGAGTCAAATGATTGGTAAAACCACAGTTCAGCCAATACAGCTGTCTAGCCTAGGATCCATATAGATGCAGCCTAGGCAACTGAAGATCAGCTTATTGTCACAATTGCCTAGACAAGCCTTACACAGAAGTTATTCATAGTTTTAGATGTGGAAATTCAGCATGACTTTGGTTTTCAAATATTGAAGACTTAAAGGATTTCAACCCAATCTAATTTTAATCAGCTATTTCTCTTTCCTCACCCAGTATCATTTGATCTCAAGCCACCTAGCTGGTGTTGGCAGCTGGTTGTTTTGCATGACACAAATTGTTACTAAACTGCTCCAATCTGGGTTTTTTTTGCATCTCCCTCAGGAAGACCTGCTTCTCATGGCACTTAAGACAAAAAACCATCAAAGTCTCTACAGTGAATACTGTAAATGAGAAAATAGCTACCTATTATTGACAATAGATAACTCCTCAAAACTTCACGAATTGGAAAGTGTGAGAGAATTCCTTTTTAACTTCCAATATTCTCTGCATCTTTGTTTAAAGAGCTAAGGGATTTGGGTCTGGAAGTCATAGCAATTCAGACCCAAGCAACAGTGAAACCCAGGGAGGAAGAATGTTGTTCCACCTGTTTTCTGGTTTCATTTCATTATTGCTTTTGGTCTCAGCATTATCATGTGCTCACCACACACACCTTTGCCATCAGCTATTCCTTTAGGATAGGAAAGGTCTGCACGCTGGCAGTGTATTTAATATTCTTGTCTGACACAGTCTGGAGGGCTGTGGATTAGCATCTGTTTAGTTCTGCATATGTAAAGTATGAACAGTAAACTTATCCAGAATAGCACTTTTCCACAGGCACTTTCATGGGGACCTAATCACAGCAAATCTCTTCAGAGATATTTAAGGCCTTGTGCTTCCTCTGATATACGGTCTCTTATTGTTCCCCCCTGAAGCCTCTGATTTCTGCACCAACCCTCAGTTCTCAAGTGAAATAGATCTTGTGGTAGGAGGGAATGGACAATAAGAGGCTTTAAGGAGCCAGCATCTGCATTTAAAAAAACCCAAATATTCAAGTACTGTGATGTTTGAACAAGTTAGGCACTTAGACAACATGAAGGAAATAGGTAGGTCATGTGTGCATGTGCTATGACAGTATGTTTCGAGCAGTTCTATCTTGTTTTGATTCATGTAAACTTTTTGGATGCTGTTTCCAAGTAGATTTAAAACTGATGTGACACAACAGTGTCAGTCACTATGGGTGAGGCTGGCACTGTTCAACTTAGCAAGCAGAGCTGTGCTACCTGAGCTAGCCAGGTGACCAACAGAAGTAATGAGTGCTTGTGTGTTGCACTGACCCATAGCAGAAACAGAAGCAGCACACGCTATTGGAAGGTGTTGCAGCTCTTTGCCCCAAGTGATGAAACCCTGATCTAGGATACTTATTCTATCCCAGGCTTCTTGCCTTGTTCCTTCCATGCTCTGCTCCTTCTGTCCCAACTCACCTGCCTCTGTGAGCACTCAGTGCCTTTCTTCCTTGGTTTCACATCCTTGGTCTTCTTTCTCCTTCAAGCTCCCACTTGTCTCCTGCTTCCATTTGAAATTTCCTTCTCCAAACTCCTCCTTGCTTCTTTTTTCCATCCCTCTTCCTGCAGGCTCTTTGCCTCTGTGTGTCTGTCAGTCACTTCCATTCTCTTTCTGGCTATCTCTTGTGCACTTCTATTTAACTGATGCCAGACCTACAGTAAAGGTTTATTCCCAGTCTTCCCCTTTGACTGGCAATTCATTTCTCTCAGCAGATCTCAGGCCCAATACTCCTTCACACCCGCTTCAAACCCCCCTGATGTAAAGTTCCCAGTGAGTTCTCCGACCCCCTCAGGATGCCTCTTTATTCACTCTGGATTCAGTTTAGGCAGCTTTTTTTTTTCCTTCTTCTTTCTCTTATTTACCAAAATAAAGAAGGGCTGAAGAAGAAAAAGTGTGTTTATTAGTTTGGAAGGGCAGTTCTCACTGCAGGTACCTGACACAGTTCATAACAGCACAAAAAGTACCAGGTAACCGCAGACTTGAAGCTATCCTGGGAAGAGGCTATCTGCAGAAGTAAAATAATATGATAATCTGCCAGGCAAACACCAGAGATTTTACATTTTCATGGAGGCTTTACTAACATTTCCCAGAATCACAGAAACATTCAGGTTGGAAAAGAGCCTCAGGATCACCAAGTCCAACCGAGAACCTGCTCTACAAAGATCACCCCTAAACCATATCCCCAAGCACCACATCCAAACCACCTTTAAACACATCCAGGGTTGGTGACTCAACCACCTCCCCGGGCAGCTCACTCCAACCCCTGACTATTCTTCCTGTGAAAATTTTCTTCCTAATGTCCAGTCTAAACCTACCCAGTCGTAGCTTTAGGCCATTCCCTCTTGTTCTATTAATAATCACCTGGGAGAAGAGACCAGCACCAGCCTGTCCACAACGTGCTTTCAGGTAGTTGTAGACAGCAATAAGGTCTCTCCTCAGCTTCCTCTTTTCCAAACTAAACAGCCTCATCTCCTTCAGTCATTTTTCATACAACTTATTTTCCAGGCCCTTCCCCAGCTTCCTTGCCATCCTCTGCACTGGCTCCCGCACCTCCACATCTCTCCTGTAGTGAGGTGCCCAAAATTTGAATAGGTTCTCATTCAAATGGAAAAGAAAGAAAAGCTCATCT
The DNA here is from genome assembly GCF_026170545.1 of Melanerpes formicivorus. Classification (NCBI taxonomy): domain Eukaryota; kingdom Metazoa; phylum Chordata; class Aves; order Piciformes; family Picidae; genus Melanerpes; species Melanerpes formicivorus. Next base: position 1,258,341 of record NW_027142410.1, read on the forward strand.
GTGCCATGTCTCTCTTTCCCTGGCAAATCTCAGATCCTACTTCTAATACCTGGGAAGCACAGAGCTCTTAAAAAGTTGTCAACATTTTCTGCTATGGTGAAAATATAAAATCTCTTCATTGCTTCATAACACTGTCAAAACATTTTGAAGGCTAGGCAGCTCATACCAAGTCACTCAAAACAGAAAAGTTCAGCCTAAATTGGTTTGATGTTGGTGAAGTTGTAAACAGTGGGCAAATGGAGGCATCCAGTGAATGTTTCTCTACCATCCTAGGTGATTGGTGCCATGGTTTAGTTGATTAGATGGTGTTGGATGATGGGTTGGATGTGATGATCTCAAAGGTCTCTTCCGACCTGGTCCTCTTCTACCCTATGCTATGCTATGCTATTCTATGTGATGCTATGCTATGCTACTCTGTCCTATGCTACGCTGTCCTGTGCTACTCCGTCCTATGCTACTCTGTCCTATGCTACTCTATGCTATGTTATTCTATCCTATGCTATTCTATGCTATGCTATTCTATGCTATGTTATTCTATGCTATGTTATTCTATGCTATTCCATTCCATTCCATTCCATTCCATTGCATACCTACAAGGATGACTTTTCTGAGTATTAGTGGGTGCTGACAGCTTTCCTGGGCAATGCAAACTCCAGCCATGCTGTGCTTAGGGAATGTTTTTGAGTGTAGAGTTGGGGCTGGCATGTCATTCCCCTGTGTCCTAAATCCTCAGGAAACTCATGTCCTCCTTTGGCTGTATGAAAGGCCTTTATTTTCCCCTGTTTCCTTGAAGTGATGATAGCCAGGAGCAAAGTGGGTGGGAAGGGACAGATCATACAAGGGAAAGTATTAGACGTGAATGAGTCACCAACCTTGGAAGTGTTTAAAGGTGGTTTGGATGTGGTGCTTGGAGTTATGGTTTAGAGGTGAACTTTGTAGAGTTAGGGTTATTGGTTGGACTTGGTGATCCTGAGGGTCTTTTCCTACCTGTATGTTGCTGTGATTCTGACTTGCTGGGGCCAGAAGTAGAGAAGCCTTAGTGGATAGGAGGAGGGTTATATATTCCATAGAAGGGATATGTAAGCAGTTTTTAGTAACAGCTTCCTCCAGTAAATTTATTTCTTAGGGGAGAAGTTAGACAAACTATGCATTTTGCTGATCAGCTTCCCAGTAGGGCATCCAGCTATTGGGAAAACTGGTGATCAGCTGGCAGATTTGCTCTCTTGGTTCACACAAACATGGAAAAAAAGGCTGCTCTCAAAAGAAAGCCAGACAAAAGACCAGCCATCAGAGAGCTGGGAAGTGTAATACACTGGAGTCAGCAAAATGAGCTCAGTGAGCAGGAGCACTGGAAACCCCTCTGGCTAACACAGCACAGAGTTCAAAAGGCAAATTCCTCCCCTTTTTCTGAAGTTATGAGGAAGCGGAGGCATGCAGAGCCTAGCATTTGTGTCTGTTCTTTTCCACTGGGAGTGGAGGATCATTCCCCAGGCTCCTGCTGGTACTCCTCTGGAGCAGAACTCTGCCTTGTAGCACAGTGTCATGGACCCTCTCCTGCTCAGTCTCCATGGATCTGACACAGCAGATTGACCTATCAAGGGTATCCTGCCATGTGGGTGCCTTAAGTAAGGGATGGCTGCAGTGCACTGTCTATGGCTGGCGGTCCTAGAAGTGCCCTAGTCTTGGGCTCAGGGTACTGTGACTTTCTTTTCCATCAAATGTCTGGAGGAATTACTGTCTTGTGCAATGGACAAGGTCTGAAAATATTAAAGTATTGCTAAACTTGCTAACAAAGAGGCAAGTTTCTGTGGGAAGGGGGAATAGAATAGAATAGAATAGAATAGAATAGAATAGAATAGAATAGAATAGAATAGAATAGAATAGAATAGAATAGAATAGAATAGACCAGACCAGACCAGACCAGACCAGACCAGACCAGGTTGGAAGAGACCTTCAAGATCATCGCGTCCAACCCATCAACCAATCCAACACCACCTAAACAACTAACCCATGGCACCAAGCACCCCATCAAGTCTCCTCCTAAACACCTCCAGTGATGGTGACTCCACCACCTCCTCGGGCAGCCCATTCCAATGGGCAATCACTCTCTCTGTATAGAACTTCTTCCTAACATCCAGCCTAAACCTCCCCTAGCACAGCTTGAGACTGTGTCCTCTTGTTCTGGTGCTGGCTGCCTGGGAGAAGAGACCAACATCCACCTGTCTACAACCACCCTTCATAGCAAATTTCCCTGCTAACCCCACAGTTAAGAGTGTGGCCATTCAAGAGACCCCTAATTTGCATTTGCTGCACCAACACTTGCTCCCAGAACACTGAGATCATGTAGCTGTGAATTTCATTTAAGCACAAGGAACCATTTTTGAGCTGGGAGAAAAGCAGCTTATCCCTAAAGATTTTGATGCAGCTATGCAACGTTACATCAACTGTGGGTATGGACCAACATTTGGCTGGTGGGTGGAATGCACACACATACTTTATTGCCACTAATTTGGGATAAGTGTGTTCCCAAGCTGAATGATTAATGTGTTAGCCAGGTCAGTGCTTGCTCTTTCATAAATCATCTTTGAACTTCACCAGTGACAGCAGAAGAGGTCCTCTCCGTATGCTTTTAATAAGCTGTAAATGGACTGGACAGGAGACATCTGTTTATTTCTGAAAATTGATGAAAAACCATTCAGTCCTTCCCATTAGAAGGAGAGCCTTCAGCTCATTTTCTTCCTTCCTTGTGAATTCAGAATGTGGCAACACACATGGGACGTGGCAGACCTCCTAGATAAGTAGCTAAACACCTGGTCATAGTAGGAAAAGATGAGACAGCCCAGAAAGAGAACACTTCAGGGAGTTGTCAGCTGCTAATTGACATTGAGAATGCAGAATTTTAAAAGGCATACATTGGAAATGTCCTGACCTTCAGCTGAAATCAAGTCCTGTCAGCTTGTGGGTCACACTGGCTGAGGATCAGGCCCAAGATTCCTGTCTAGTTAGACACTGTCGTTCTGTTCAATTTTTATTCTGGCTACCTCCTTAGAGATGGAAAGGAGGAGATTCTTTTCTTTCCCCTTCCCTTCTGCATATCTCATTCCCTGACTGTTTATATTGGATAAGGATGATTGTCTGTTCATGGTAGTGAGGGACAGTAGCTTGTCTTTCTGTGTGTGCAGATAGCAAGGGAAGTAGGGCTCCCATTCTTGGTCTTCAGGAAATATGGCAGTATATGAGCGTTGGTTGGTGCTTGCTAACTGTTGATGCGGGATAAGATTTCCATCAGCCCCTTGTGGCTACTCAGCAGGGCTTGTCTGGAGGAAACATTCTTAGTTTCATAGTTTCATTCAGGGTTGGAAGGGACCACAAGGATCATCTAGTTCCAACCCCCCTGCCATGGACAGGGACACCCCACACTACATCAGCCTGGCCAGAGCCTCAGCCAGCCTGGGCTTAAACACCTCCAGGGACAGGGCCTCGACCACCTCCCTGGACAACCCATTCCAGGGCTTCACCACTCTCATGGGGAAGAACCTGCTCCTCACATCCAGCCTGAATCTCCCTACCTCCAGCTTCATTCCATTCCCCCTAGTCCTATCACTACCTGAGATCCTGAGAAGTCCTTCCCCAGCCTTCCTGTAGGCCCCCTTCAGATACTGTAAGGCCACAATGAGGTCACCTCGGAGCCTTCTCTTCTGCAGACTGAACAGCCCCAACTCCTTCAGTCTGTCCTCATAGGAGAGGTGCTCCAGCCCTCTGATCATCCTTGTGGCCCTTCATGATGTGATGGTAAGGGAAGATTGTAGTTTTAGTTTTGGGGGTTTGGGGGTTGTTTTGTTTTGTTTTTTTCCTTTACCTGTCTTCACTAAAACTTCTGTCTTATTGCAAAGGTTTCAGCTGCAACTCCTGGCATCCTGGGGCTGGAATTCCCAAGCTGACATTGCTATTGACAATATCACATTCGGACTGGACTGCTTCACTAATGGTGAGCCACAAATGTTGCAGCATTCCTTAAAGAATTTGGGTAGGATCAGCATCCCCCAGACGCAGGATACACATGCTCTGTTCTCCCCACAGAGTGCACATTGTTTATGTTAGCTTTAACAGTACCTACCAAAAACTGCAAGTAGAGGCAATTTCACAGAGTGTCAGTCTCCTAGTGCTCTTTTTCTCTCTGATCTGGGATATCCTGTATCACACAGTTAAGACCTGTGTGTCTTGGCAAGAAACATTAGACACTCTCCTCAGCCCCTAAACGGGAAGGATTACATCACCTTGCTCTTCAGCAGTCCCTGCTGACCTATGCACCCTAGCAATTGATAGCTGAAGGGAATTTGTTGAAGTGGAAGGGGAAAGTCACCATATTTTAGTGAAGCAAAGGAAGAAAACAAAGAAATAAAGTGACTCTCTGACAGTAAAGTTGAGATTATTGCAACAAGTTTGTTTTACTCTGCAAAGAGGTACATCAACTGTCACGGCCAGAGATGTAAGAGATGTGCTTTCCTTTGCTTCATTATTGCAAATGTGACCACTGACAACACATTCCACTGAAAAATCAAGCCAATGCTACCCTCTGAAGCATGCTAGCAAGAGCTGGATTTTCTTTACAGACAAGTGAAAAGAGTTTGGATACTCTAAACCGCATGCAGATACTAGACACTGCCTTAGTTTTTTGTCCCTAGAGCAAAGAACCTGTATGCTCTGTTTCAAAAGAACTGGAGAACAGGCAGCACTTGAATTCTGACTTCTGTTGCAGCCAAAATGTGCACCAGTGGTCCTGTGCCACTCTGTGTGTGTCACCACAACATTACGTCAGCGTTTCGGGTAGTAATGTGGCCCTGAAGAGGTTAGCTGTGGCCTAACACAGAATCATAGAATGCATTGGGTTGGAAGGGACCTTTAATGGACATCTAGTCCAACCCCCCTGCAGTAAGCAGAGTCATCATTAACTAGATCAGGGAAGGCTTATGTCAAAATGGACATGTGTTAAATGTTCATCAACAAAGGACCCTTTTCCCTCCCACCTTTGTCTAACTCAGTCTCCTGTTCTCTCTCATTTTGTGGGCACTGAAACCATCCTTCCACAAAACTCATTCTGAGCGACTTTACACCCCTGGCTCCCAAGCACTTTGGGGCCTCCACGCTAACACTTTATTGTCCAATCTTTTGAGAAAACTGAAAGGGGTGATTCCAGATGCTCTCATGCACCCAGCTGCTAGAGTTTACAGTCCTCCTGAGAACAAATACAGCCTCTAGTTTACCCACAGGTGTTTTGCTGGCCCTGGTGCAAGGATGCACCCTATGGCAAATAGGTGGGGCGTTAAGTGTCACTGCAGCAATGTTGCCCATTAGACTGGTAAGTTACTCCTCATTCTCAATTAGTATAAACTGCAGTGATGTCCAGGAGCAGCTGGCACTTAGCCCCTCTGAAGGTGTGACCCAGAGACGTGTGGGTCATGCAGAAGCAAGAATCACGAGGAAGCCTGTTTCTCGGAAGCCTTGCACTTGCCGCTGTTCCTTGAATCCTCTTTGCAAATTGACATTTTCTCGCCTCTGCAAGCAACCCCCTTGCATTTGTCTTCTCAGGACTTTAATTTGGTTAGGTTGCAGAGAAGCCCAGCAGCTCTGCTGTGTTTTCAGTAATGAAATTATATCTCCCTGGCAAAGAGAGGTTTCAAATGTCAGGGATGGAGCCAATTAAGATCCAAGCAGTGAATTCTTTGCATGAGGGCAGCAGGAAGGATGTATGGCAGGAAGGAAGAATTTGCTGCTTGCTAGGATGTAAATATTATTTTCTCCATTTATTTCAATTCTCTAGCTAAATTGCTGTACAAAACCCAATGCAGAGTCTGAAAGCACTGCTTGTCTGTCTGCAGGCTGGGAAAGAAGGTGAGGTTTTGTATATACCTCAAAATCAAGAAGGAGGATTTGGTAAGATTTAGGATGAATAAAGTGGGTAGTGAGGGCAGCTCAGGGGACATCAATAAGGACAAAAACCCAATCAGACCATTCTTTGGATGGCAGCTCCTGGGCAGTGACCGATGTATTCCCTGTGAAAAGGATTAGATGACACCAACTTCTAATTCATACCTTCTCCCTGTGTAAGACAGTGTCACAGAGTGGATGTTTGGCTTGCTGTGAGAACTTTTAGGGGACAGACATTTTATCATTTTAGTTAACTAGTGCTTACAGAGGAAGAGGTCTGAGTTTTGAATGTCTAACTATGAAAACGTGGCACACAGAGGGCTGGTTGCTGCCCTTCTCACCACTTAAGTATGGTGGTCATTGCTTTTACCATTATCTTGTGGTGCTTCAATCGTCGTATTTCTCCATCTAAGATCACAGGTCTGTGGCCTAACAAAGTGCACTCTGCTGCCCTGGCCTGGGGATTACATTTCCTTCTTTGCATCATTTAAAATTTCCCAGGAGACTGCTTTTTTAAATGGTGAGACTCTCCAAAGGGAACTTTTGTATAGCACATTTCTAGGTCTTGTCTTTGGAGTCCCCAACCCAAATACTGCTGACCTGCCAGTCTCTGTGCTTGAGGAAAAATGGTGGGGGCTGGTTCAAGCCTCATTTCAGTGATTTAAGAAGGTGTTGACCAGAAATGTAAGAGATGAGCCAAGGGGATGGTGAAGGGGGAAGCTGGCACAGCTTCCTAGTCCTCTGTCCCACTCCAGAACAAAGTGGAGATGCTTCCAGGAGTACTCTAACCTTCACCATTAAGGTGGAATCTCTGAGGAGATCAAGCACATTTTGAGGATCCTGTGGAGCACCTTACTGATTAATCCCAGCCACAGGACTACTGTAACTCCTGGAGAAAGAAATAGGAGTTCCTTTAACTCTTTGCCTGCAAGAGATACCCTGTCTTTCTCCTACACACTCCCCTCTGTTTCTTCTCAGCATTAGCTAAATCCTGAAGAAATTATTCCTGTGCTTTTCATGTTTTTCTGACATGGGTACACCTTAATATGAGTTAAGTCTTGCTCCCTTCCATTAATCTACAGTCAACATGTGCGCTGTCAGAGGAGGAAGTGGAAGCTAAAATATTCTGGAACACCAGCGCCTGGCTCCCAGGGCTACACTGTGTTGGTAGAAAATGCAACCTTACCATTTCATGTCTGACAGCACATGAAGTATCAGCCTTCTAAGAGTTAATGGCTCCTGCAGACAAGGGTGATGCTCAGCTGGTCTTGCATCTTGTCTGCTGCTGAGCCCAGAGGAGTCAGGAACTTTCTTCCAGCGCACGGGGGTCTGATGGGTCTGATACCGTTTGGAGAAAGAGGAAAGGCTGTTTGTTTGGAAATGAAGCATCGCCTTAGGACACTCAGTTGGGATGCTGCAAAACACTCCGTAGAGACACACAGACCAACTCTGTGTTTCAGAGGGTGATTTACATTCCTTTGCTCTGGCAAACATAACCAGACTTCTTGTATGTCTCTAAGTATCTGAAACTGTTGTGACCTTTGGGATTTGTAATTCAATGCAGGCCTTGGGAGACCAAGCATCTCTTTTGGCCATGCATTGTCTTTTTCATTTGATTTTCCTTCTTGTCTTTGATCTAGTTCTGGCTTAATTTCATTTTTCACTGCCTTGACAACTCCATCCATTGAAGTCCTCTATCTCAGTATGAACAGAGCATGTCAGTACAAAGCTTTCTTTTACCTCCATCCATCAATGTGCTTTCAGTCAGACCTGGGGGGAATATTCTCAGGAGTAAAAGCTCTGCAAGGTCTCCATGCTTCAATTAGTTATTTGGCCTTTCTGACACAGCTAACAAGGGTGTTAATTATCGCTATTTAGAGCAGTGGCTTTGCAGCAGAGATAATTGTCCAGCTGGAACTGAGTGAGTCTCTTCTGAATAGAGCATCAAACAGCTGTTAGATTCTCACAACTGGAACAAATTGAAATATTTGTAACGTTTTTCAACTGATGAAAAATGTTCAGTATTAAATTAACTGAGAGCTCATAAAATGGAAGGAAGTCTCTCCTTTTTCTTACAGAGATTTTTCCAATCAAAGAAATAGAAGTGGGTAATTTAACTATCGAAACAGGATGCTTCTAGATTATAGGGCAAGGGTTCAGTTTTTACCTTTTCCTGTTGTAAAGCAGTTTTGGTTGTGTGGTGTTCTCGATGCATTCAGATGTTTTGGATCAGCAATTGCTTTGAAGACCATCCTCCCTAAGAAGGGGCTGATTGTTAATGGGCTGCTTCACTGGTCAGAAATACAGCATTTTGCTCTATGTTTTCCAAAATGTTGGTGGGGTTTTTTTCCTTAACTGCATATATTAGTGAGACATGTAATTTTGTTTAGCATTTAATTCTCTAAGCAAGGTCTGAGGTGCTCAGAGTTGGTTGATGGGAGGAGAGCAATCTGTTTGGTTGGTTTTGTTACCAGGACACCATTCAGAATCAAAGATAACCACTTTTGATATCACTCTCCTTTATACCTCTGCTCATTTGTCCATTCAGACTTGTCACCTCTCCCTTTGGCCAGCAAAGCATCAATACCCAGTATCTGTTCTCCCACATTATGCTTTTCCTAAAGCCTTTTGTGCAATTTGTTGGCTAAGGAGCTTATCCTGCATGGGATAACATGTTCATGCAAAGACCTACTGACTTCAGCACAAGTAGGTAACCCAAGGCATGGGCCCAAAAGAATAATGATAGTTTATGATGGTTTAAAATATCTGGTTTGCCCAAGGTTGGTAGTTGTTTGGGGGCTTTTTAATTCTTCATGATTGTACTTGGTTTATTCATGTGATCTTTACGTTTTCCATCTCTCTTTTCTACCTTCCTTTCATCTGCTTCATTTATTCTACAAACTGTTGTAGGAAGACAACCAAATCATGCTGGTAGGAAGCGCCAGTACCCACGGGAGGTTAATATCCTGGATGAGCATCTTCTGAACCCTCTGGAAGAGCCCTCCCTCCCAGGTATGTGATTCAGTGCCAAAAACCTGCCTCTTGGCTACAAAAAGGTGACTCCTTTCTCGTCTCCTGTGTGTGCTCTATTGCTATTGTGCAGGCAGATCAACTAAGTATAATCTGTCCCAATGATGTGGAGACCATGTCAGGTAGTCTCTGTTTGGCTATAGGGCAGCAGTTTGCTGGAGCCTAACTCGCCAGTCATAGTATCATAGTATCAATCAGGGTTGGAAGGGACCACAAGGATCATCTACTTCCAACCCCTCTGCCATGGGCAAGGACACCCTACACTAGATCAGGCTGGCCAGAGCCAGTACTCTATTAAACCACCTCTTTAAAGAAAAGCAGAGTCTTTAAGTGCAGAGGATTAAGTAAAAACAGAAGCTGCATGGCTGAAATCTGGAGTTCATGAAAGCCAGGTCAGGAATGCAAAGTACAGAAAGCTGGAGATAGATAGAAGTGATCTACTGGGACTTAATGAGCAGTGGAGCTGAACATAATGAATGGAGAACAGGGGTCTAAAGATGACGATCTAGGGAGGGTAAGTAAGTGAGCATCTGTAAATCCACTGAGGAGAAGAACTGGATGAAACACTGGAACAGGGGACACTGGGCACCAGTTTACTGACAGCCATAGTGATTGCCGCTCTGGAAGACAGGTAATAATTGTGTGGGAGAGCCTCAGGAAGAGGGTTTTGTGCTTCAGGATGCTTTGCTGCCAACAAATACCTGGATGTGACTTCACCACCTCCTGAAGCCTGTGTCCGCCTGAAATGTGTTGTCTTCAGTTTGTGTTAGCTCAAGGGGCAGAGATTTGTGTGATGTAGCTAATGCTCTACCCCAACGAGCCAGCTGTGTGCACACAGGGTGACTTCCCTGTGTCAGAAAGGTTTGTTTGCTTTTCCTTTAAACAAGGTTAGAACTTTTCTTTTCAAGATCTGTGATTTTTACTGCTATCTTAATAACTGAGCTCCTAAACAGTTCTGCTTCTGACTCTGGCCCTCGTGCCTGCACTGCATCATACAGTTTTTTGGTATGTAATTGAATAGTTGTATTTTTAGGCCCTATCTCATTCACCAGACAAGATGGATATGTTGAGGTCTTGGGCACAAGTTGTGAAATGGAGGAGATGGTTATCTGCTGCATTGTTGTGGAAACAAAATAATAATGCTTAATGAGAGCCAGAAAAAAATTTGCTTGGAGGAAAAGGGCCCCTGTTGAAAGTAGCAAGAGGCTGCTCTGACTGCTGGTACAGCCACAGGGTTCTGGTGCAAGCCCCAAGACCTGTCAGTTAAAACTTCCCCCATGTTTCATGGATGGTGACTGGTTGTAATGGCAGAGGTTTTCAACCTCTAGTTCTGTATGTATGCTTAAGTTCTATCTGAGAAGTTGAATAGTATCTCCCTACTTCATGCTTGCATGGGGAAGAGAAAATGCATAATGTCACTTGGTTAAACCCCTTCTCAGAAGTCCCATCCTCCTCCCCTTTCCCCAAGTGATGGCATTTATCTGCAGTTCATGGTTTATTAAATACTGTGCAGAAAATAAGGGGGGGGAAGCAAACAGTGACTTACACAGAGCACTAACTGTGCTGTGACTAGGATAAAACTGTGACAATGTAAGTAATCTGTGATCATATAATTAGAGGTGGATTGTGTTATGAGGGAGATGCATTAAACATACATTTAACTTTAACAGGTACTGGTTTTCCAGTTCTCAACATTGTAAATGCATGTCTAAGCATTTTTTTGGGGTATGATTATAATAATAAGAATGTGCTCAAATAGAGGTATTGAGTTTTAAAGCCTCTAAAGCAGTGTAGCATACACTGCTGCAACAGTCTGTCTCTTGATCATCTGTTTTTTTATACACAAATCATGAATGCTCTTTGTGAACAATAATACTAACAGCAATTTGGTAATTGAAGGATCATTGAGGAAAGACATCATCAGGAGCAGCTTTTTCTTTCAATGACACTTGCCCTTTAATTATATAGTTCTTTGAGCTGTAAAGTTATAGGCTCAGAGAATGGCTCAGGTTGGAAGGGACCGCAGAGATTCTCCACTCCAACCTGCCTGCTGTGGGCAGGGATGCCTCTCAAGTAGACTTGGCTGCTCAAGGCCTCATCCAACCTGGCCTTGAACACCCTCAGGGAGGAGGCAAATTTACAAAAGATCATTTGTCTTACTATACAGTAGTAGTTGTCACAAAAATGCAGATCTCAGTTAAAAGTCTGCATAAAAACTGATCACAGCAGCACAGAGGCAATTACAGATTACGTTTATTTATCAACCAATGATGTGAGCTTTGTCATGTCTGAGGAATAAAGGGAAGCATCCACATGCCCAAACTCTTGCTTTTTTGGTCACAGGGGACACATCTGTTGTTCTCTGGTGGTTCACAACATGTGGTGCCAGTGGTCCACACGGGCCAACTCAAGCTCAGTGTGACAGTGCCTATAGGAACAGCAATGTGTCTGTGACGGTGGAGAAAGAGGGCAGGCTCCGGGGAGTGCAGGTCTGGAGAGTGCCAGCCACAAACCGATACAGGTGAGTCTCAGCATGTGCTGGAGAGGCAGCCACCTTTACCTACTTCTCTCTGTGGAGTTTCAGCAAGTGTGAGTGGAGGGAGGGGGCAGTGAAGTAAGAGAAAGGTAGGAGTTCTAGCTGTGGGGATCTGTGCTGAACATGAAAATGTGGAGTGATGACTTAAAAGAGATCAGAAGAGAAGAGAGGAGAGAGTGTAGTCATGCAGTGAAATGGAATTGTAGCCACCATTTCAGTCCTGAAATCCTGGTCCTCTAGATTTGGCTATAGTTAACTCATGTTCCTGAAGCCTCTTGTCTCCAGTGCTCTGGTATAGAATTAGTCTGTCCTCTTAAGCAGCCTAGCTACGTGGGTCCCAAGCAAAGAATAGCTGTGAGATGTTGTAGCAGGGGAGCCTGCTCTGAAGCAATGACTATTTGGAAGGGCAGGCTGGGGAGAACTTGCAGATGGAGTTGCTTTGGGGGTGAGAAGTGTGAGATTTGTCTCTTTACTTGTTTTTTCTTACAGGATTTCTGCCTATGGAGCAGCTGGGGGAAAGGGAGCCAAAAACCACAACAAGAGGTCCCATGGGGTCTTCATCTCTGCCACCTTCCAGCTGGAGAAAGACGAGCTGCTGTACATCTTAGTGGGGCAGCAGGGGGAGGATGCCTGCCCTGGGGTGAGGGTGCACGAGCGCGTGGACAGAGACTTTGCAGATACGATCCGAGGAGATTCAGTGGGTGGCTTGGGTTCCAGTCATAAATGTTAGAAATCCCAGCTTCAGCAAGGAAATCCAGGGAGGAGACTGAGAAGGGCCAATAAAACAAGTTAGAAAGAACCTGAAAAAAAAAAAAAAAAGTAAGGAACTCTGAAAAGAAAAATAATCCCAAAATGCACAAAGGTGAAGTCCATAGGAACTTTCCTTTCAGCTCTTAGTGTTTGAAAGAAACTCTTCATCAGCTTCCTTCTGCTTATTTTAAGCAGGGAGCCAGTAGGTGAAAGTTGCGTGCTCCTTCCCTTATTTTTCCAGAGCTTAGGTTTCTTTCTGTCTGCCAGGATTTCAGATAATTCTCTGTTATTTATGGAAGCATCCAGCTGCGTTGTGGCTGCACTCTCTTGGATGCTCTTGGAGCTTAGAGACTAAAGCCTGAATCCAAAACCAGTGCAAAACTACAGTGGCCCCTGAATTAGGCATTTGTCACGACCGAAAACCCACTTAGGAGAAACAGAAGCTGATGACCCAAATCCTTATATATGTGTCCTCTAATGCCAGACCAAATGGGTTGAAAGACCTTTCATCATTTAGGCTTGAAATCTTCTTCTTTTCAGCATGAATTCTTTGGTATTACCTCTTGCCACAAGTGTGATCTATCAGCACCTGCCCAGGAACGAAGCTGCTTCTTTTCCCCACAGACAGCCGAGTTTTGGGATGAACACACTGTTCTGGTAGCCATTCAAAGTTACCATTTCCCTTGCCCAGAGCACGTGATGCCTCATCATAGAATGGTTTGAGTTGGAACAGACCTTTAAGGGTCATCTAACCCAAGCCCCGTACCCAAATACTGCATCAGATTCTAAACCCAGCCTTTCTTCTCTTTAGATGGTGGAAGGATCATATCTATCTAAATAAAACATACATTTGTGTGCCTGCGGTTCCCTTTGCAGTGCACTCCCTAGCCTAAGGTCACAATCTGCAGGGCTGTCCTTACATTTCATGACTTGCTCTCCAAATTGCAAAGTATAACTCAGCACTAACTGGCAGGCACTACTGGAAAAAGTTTCTGTTCATTTTTTCCCCACTTCCAAAGCCCAGCTTTCTTTGGCTTTGGAAATTCTGATGATTCTATATGTTGGGTAACTGATGTTTGCTTTCCTTCCTCTGAAGAGGTTCTGCAGCTCCCAGCTTGTTCTTTCTCCTTAGATTTACCCCAGTTGCTTTCCTCATGCACCTTGTCATCATTTCTCCTCTTCTGTGAATGAAAGGACACAGTTGGGAAAATTGGCACCACAGTTCTGGCCTAGATACATTATATGACACAAACAAGTAGAGATTTCACCTGCACTGAGGCAACATAGTCCAATATCATAGAATCAATAAGGTTGGAAAAGACCTCAAAGATCATCAAGTCCAACCTGTCACCACAGACCTCATGACTACTAAACCATGGCTCCAAGTGCCACATCTAATACCTTTTTGAACACCTCCAGGGATGGTGACTCCACCACCTCCCTGGGCAGCACATTCCAATGGCTAACAACTCTCTCTGTGAAGAACTTTCTCCTCACCTCCAGCCTAAATTTCCCCTGGCACAGTTTGAGACAGAGCTCATCATTTGAGCAGATAGACAAAGTCATTGAAACTTGCAGAATTCAATGTCACAAAAAGAAGAATTTAAAAACAAAAATAAAATCTAAGGCAGCCAAAGACACTTTACTTTTTCAGCCTTTTCAGTGCTCTCTACTATTTAGCAGGGATAGGAAGCTGAGGCTCCGGATTTCTCCTCCAAGGAGTACCTCACTCTGAACTAAATGCAGCTCATCTCTGTCTGCTTTTTCTTTTTGCATTTATGACTTTGAGAAATACCAATAAATACAGCAGTAATCAACTTCTGAGAATTAATCCATAGTTCACAGAATCAGTCAGGGTTGGAAGGGACCACAAGGAGCATCTAGTTCCAACTGCCCTGCCATGGGCAGGGACACCCCACACTAGATCAGGCTGGCCAGAGCCTCATCCAGCCTGGCCTTAAACATCTCCAGGGACAGGGCCCCAACCACCTCCCTGGAAAACCCATTCCAGGGCTTCACCACTCTCATAGTGAAGAACCTCCTCCTCACATCCAGCCTGAATCTCCCTACCTCCAGCTTCATTCCATTCCCCCTAGTCCTATCACTACCTGACATCCTGAGCAGTCCCTGCCCAGCCTTCTTGTAGGCCCCCTTGAGATACTGGAAGGCCACAATGAGGTCACCTCGGAGCCTTCTCTTCTCCAGACTGAACAGCCCCAACTCCTTCAGTCTGTCCTCATAGGAGAGGTGCTCCAGCCCTCTGATCATCCTTGTGACCCTTCTCTGGACACCTTCCAGCACCTCCAGATCCCTCTTGTAATAGGGGCTCCAGAACTGGAGGCAGTACTCCAGGTGGGGTCTCAGCAGAGCTGAGTAGAGGGGGAGGATCACCTCCCTCGACCTGCTGGCCACACTTCTCCTGATGCAGCCCAGGATCTGATTGGCTTTCCAGGCTGCAAGTGCACACTGAGAGCTCATGTTGAGTCTTGTCCACCAGCACCCCCAAGTCCCTCTCCACAGGGCTGCTTTCCAGCCAGTCACTGCCCAGCCTGGATTTGTGCCTGGGATTGCCTTGACCCACATTTTAATGCTCTTGGGTTTAATTAGTTCTAAATATGAATTGTGGGGTTATCAGTAATGGGTTATTGCTGGCTTGCTCCTGACCCACATCACAAACAATATCATATTGTTGTACTGAGATGTGCAGATAACACTCAGGAATTGGACTTGGCTGATCCTGTGCATCTCTTGTTTGCCTTCAGAGCAATCCTGAAACCCAGAAGATCTGCTTAGGGGAGTCATCTCTCATTGAAGAAGATTACAAAAAAAACAAGGACCTGAAGGAATGGGCTGGAGGAGGTGGGGGTGGAGGAGGTGCAACCTACATCTTTAGAGTAAGTACTTCCTTTTTGCCTCCTGGCCTGAGCAGTGTCCAGCAGAGTAATTGGCTTCCCCTGTCAATCATGACATCTGAGAGTCACTTCTTAAAAAGAATATGATGAAGACAAGAGTCTCCCTTTCTCCCCTTCTCTTTCCTTCCTTTCCCCATCTTTTGTCTCCCTTTGCTTTCTTGCCTTTGTCATTTAATTCTTTATATCTTTCCATTTCCTTAATCACATTTGTCACTAAGCTAGCTGAACTGGTTTCTAGGTTCTTGATGGCTCAGGTCTGGGAATCACACCAGGATCCCCCATTAATACTGGCAATAGTCCCACACAAAAGAACTAATCCCTAAACCTTGGTGTTCACTTAAAGAGTTACTCTTGCACACAGGAACGTGAGGTAAAACATTTTTGTAATGAACTTAGGAAGCAGTCAGTAGCAACACCCTGGCCTTGGGCCTCTCTTCATTGGGATGTCTTTGTGCTTTCTGACAAGTTTGTGTGAGTTCACATATCCAAGGGATGTGAAGTTTTTCTGATGTTTGATGGGGGGTTTTCCAGCAGAAGAATGGGATTTTCGAACCTTTGCTCATCGCAGCAGGAGGAGGAGGAAAAGCCTACCTGAAGGCTCAGGACAGCTCCCTGGATGATGTACCCTTGGAGCAGTATGAGAACAGCACCACAGTACCTGGAGTCAGTGGGAGGTCTGGGGCAGCAGGTGAGAGACTAGAACCACACAAGGTCTGAAGCAGATGACTGAGCATAGGCATTGTGCTGTAGGCACCAAATGTGGGGCTTCTTTTTGATATTTATCTCGGGAGGGGGTTGGTCTCTTCTCTTCTCCCAGGCAACCAGCACCAGAACAAGGGGACACAGTCTCAAGCTGCGCCAGGGGAGGTTTAGACTCGAGGTGAGGAGGAAGTTCTTCACCAAGCGAGTCATTCATCATTGGAATGTGCTGCCCAGGGAGGTGGTGGAGTCACCGTCCCTGGAGGTGTTCAAGAGGAGATTGGACGTGGCACTTGGTGCCATGGTCTAGTCATGGGGTCTGTGTTGATAGGTTGGACTCGATGATCCTCGAGGTCCTTTCCAACCTCAGTTATACTGTGATACTGTGATTTGAGAGTTTTCCTGTGGCAGTAGTTGTTAGAAATATGTTGGTAGTCTATGGCAGGAATCTTCTCATGTGACATGTCACTAGATAAAAGAGAATGCACAGGACAAGTGACAAGTGCTCCAGTAAAGGCTATTTCATAGCTGGACTCCTCTCTTTCATGAAGTGACTCCATGAAAATGGTGTTTGGGGAATGGAGCCTACTCCTTGGTGCCATGGGTTAGTTGATTAGGTGGTGTTGGGTGATAGGTTGGACGTGATGATCTTGAAGGTCTCTTCCAACCTGGTTTATTCTATTCTATTCTATTCTATTCCTCCCCACACCAACAACGGCCTTTGGAGAGAAGACTTTTTCCCTGTTACTCTTCATAAATCCTAACAACACAAATTACTTTATGGGAATTATACCAGAAATTGAAGCTTATTTGTAATCTTGTAACAGCTGGACCTAGAATTCATTTCAAAGAGACAAAAATCCTTCCAGTGGTTCGCCTCTGGCTGTTACAGCCTTACACATAGGCCACTAGAGGGAGATGAGGAAATCCAGGTTATTTTGATTTCCCCAGGAATTCAGCCACTCCTATGGGTGAAAGCCCTAAC
This sequence comes from Melanerpes formicivorus, assembly GCF_026170545.1. Taxonomy (NCBI): domain Eukaryota; kingdom Metazoa; phylum Chordata; class Aves; order Piciformes; family Picidae; genus Melanerpes; species Melanerpes formicivorus. The sequence goes on from NW_027142410.1 coordinate 1,275,181, forward strand.
CAGTTATCCCCAAGTGGAGTGGTGGGCTCCTCGTTTCCCTAGTGCCACTAGAAATTGATGCTGAGATGCTGGTTATGCAGCACATACCACAGGTTGTGCATTAAGAGATCTTACTGCTCTCTACAACTACCTGAAAGGAGGTTGTAGCCAGGTGGGGGTTGGTCTCTACTCCCAGGCAACCAGCAACAGAACAAGAGGACACCATCTCAAGCTATGCCAAGGGAAATTTAGGCTGGAGGTGAGGAGAAAATTCTTCACAGAAAGAGTTGTTGGCCATTGGAATGTGCTGCCCAGGGAGGTGGTGGAGTCACCATCTCTGGAGGTGCTCCCAAAAGGATTGGACATGGCACTTGAAGCCATGATTTAGTGAGTCATGAGGTGTTGGGTGACAGGTTGGACTTGATGATCTCTGAAGTCTTTTCCAAGCTTATTGACTCTATGATTAAATTTCCCCCTTGTTAATATCCATGGTATCTTGGTAACTTGTCTCTATATTCTCTTAACCTCAAAGAAAGAGTTGATTTGAACGCAGGCAGGTAAGAAATCAATAAAGGCCAATCTGGTTTTCTTACCTTTTCTTGTTCTGTTTTCTCACTCTCTGATTGAAGGTGGAGGTGGTGGCTGGCAAGATGAGAGTCTGCTTCCTCAGGCTGGGAAATCCCTTCTGGAAGGTGGAGAAGGGGGTCAAGCTTGTCCCCAAGCACTAGCCAAGCTCCACTGGGCTACCTCAGGTGGCTTTGGTGGCGGAGGAGGTGCTTGTACTTCCGGTGGAGGAGGTGGAGGCTACAGAGGTAGGACTGATGAAGAAATAGTCATGATGTCTAATTTTGTACCCTTCACAGTGCTTGTAGAAAAGGGCTGTAGATACACTGCTGTAGAGGGTGATTCACAGGTACTTCACGATCAACAGTATGGAACCTGTCCTCCTTTCTACCATTTCCAAATCCAGGTCACAGGAGTATTCCTACATGATTTAGTATTGGGAAGGTGTGCTGGATCAGCCCTTCATTCATTCCCAAGCTGCCCAGAGAAAATGCTCCCTTTTCTTTCCCTGGTTAAAGTGAACACATTTTTACCTTGCTGAACTGAGAAACTTACACTGAAATGAATCACTTCACTAGCCTTGACACTGCATGGGTCAAGTCAGCATCTATCCCTCAGGGACTTTATGCATACTCAAATCTTGGAGGGTTGCAGAGTCACCTCAGGTGATAAGAGCCAGCAATGAATGCAGTGCTTCAGAGGCATCACATCTTTTGAAGCACACAGCACTGAGCAGTCATCCATCCTCTTCTTTCCCCAGGGGGCCATGCCTCTTATAATGATGATATCACAGCTGGTGGGCAGGATGGCATCTCTTTTGTGAACCCCATTGGAGAGATCTTCTTGCATCCCCTGGCAGGTACAATATAATTCTTATTCCCCTTAGTTCTTTTGTCATTCTTTCACTCTATTTCCTCTTTCCTCCTCCCTCTTCTGCTTTTTATGCATTTCATTCATTCCTGTTTCATTTGCATTCAACAAGTCCAAGTGCCAGGTGCTGCACTTTGGCCATGGCAACACCATGCAGAGATACAGGCTGGGGTTGGAGTGGCTGGAGAGCTGCCAAACGGAGAGGGGCCTGGGGGGGCTGATTGACACCCACCTAAACATGAGCCAGCAGTGTGCCCAGGTGGCCAAGAAGGCCAATGGCATCCTGGCCTGCATTAGGAATAGTGTGGCCAGCAGGAGCAGGGAAGTCATTGTGCCCTGTACTCTGTGTCCAGTTCCAGGCCCCTCAGTTGAGGAAGGACATCAAGACACTTGAACGAGGCTGGTGAGAGGCCTTGAGCACAAACCCTACAAGGAGAGGCTGAGGGAGCTGGGGTTGTTTAGCCTGGAGAAGAGGAGGCTCAGGGGAGACCTCATTGCTCTCTACAACTACCTGAAAGGTGGTTGTAGCCAGGGAGGAGTTGGTCTCTTCTCTCTAGCAACCAGCACCAGAACAAGAGGACACAGTCTCAAGCTGCGCCAGGGGAAGTTTAGGCTGGAGGCGAGGAGGAAGTTCTTCACAGAGAGAGTCATTAGTCATTGGAATGTGCTGCCTGGGGAGGTGGTGGAGTCACCATCCCTGGAGGTGTTCATGAGGGGATTGGATGTGGCACTTGGTGCCATGGTCTAGTCATGAGGTCTGTGGTGACAGGTTGGACGCGATCTTTGAGGTCTCTTCCAACCTTGGTGATACTGTGATACTGTGTGATACTCTGCAGGTCAGACCCTCACCTGTGGTGATTTCTTTCAATATCTCCATAGTGCTCTGGGACTTTATTCCAGTCAGTCTCTAAGCCAGGAGAGATGTCAGTCATCAGGTTCAACTGCACACCCTCAGTCCCAGAGATTTACTGGTCAATTCACTCTGAGACTGCTTTGTTTACTTGAGGGATGCAGTACTTTCTTTCCTCCTGGCTCCCATGAGGTTGTGATGTGTTCACAATGCGTTGGACTACCTGCTCTCCTGCAGAGATGAAGTTGTAGATGCCCTCTGTGCTTTGGGTGGGTCTTTTTCCTTACTGGAATAAGATGGGGGGGAATGAACTAAGTTTTACCTGTTTGTGTCTTAATTCCTTGTTCAGCTATGGAGAGTCATGGTGAGGTGGAGGTTCAGATCTATCTGAACTGCAGCCACTGCCACTCGGACAACTGCAAGCGGGACCCTGACACCAACTTGCCAGTCTGCCAGTGTGAGATGGGGGCTGTGCTAGCCAATGACAACGTCACCTGCACTTGTAAGTTGTCTAGTCTTGTGCTGATTAGATTACATCTGCACTCTGTGCATTGTTTCTCTTCCTGGCTTTTTGATGGACAGCTCCCCCAAGTTGCAGCTAGTGGTCCCAGTGAACGGTGTGTGAGAAATGCCAGGCAAAGATGTGGCTGAAAATTCCTGAGAGCCTTTCCTTACATGCTGAGCTGCCTCTCTGTCCCCATCTCCCACACTCAGGCTTGGATTAGGTGGAAGATAAAATACCTGTCAAGAGATGCAGTGTGTACCTCCTGAACGGTCCCAGTGTGCCAGATCTCTAAGTGTTATACCTCTCTGGTATAAGATACCACCTGCTGCAGAGCAATTTAGGCCACGGATTACTTCCTTCCACAGCAGTTTCCCACTGTGCTCCTTCAGCTGATGCCTGGTATTCACTGCTACTTCCTGACACAGTTTCTGGGAATTCCCAAAGCATCAGGACTGTAGAAAGTTTCTACTTGTAAGCCATGATGTTACTCATTTATTAGAGAAATCAAGGAGAAGAATCTGTGCTTTATCAGATAGGTTTCTATCCTCACAAGGTCTTAAAAATTATTTAAGTGCTTTTCCAACCTCCAAGGCTGTAGAGGGGTTTGCTGCGATTTATAAGATGGTCTGGCCATGAGCTCTGTATTGTTTTCTGAAATAGAAGCAACCCTCAGAGGGGTGCTTTACAAGCAGTTCTGATTGCTTTCTTTTTGCAGTGCCCCAGGGGCCTATCCCAGAGGGACACCTGCCTCTCCCACTTCTCCTGTCTGTGGTGGCTGTCATTGTCGTGCTTGGAATGATCCTCACTTGTGGCAGCCTATCTATCGGTAAGAAACACTCCTTATCACCCTTTCACAGAATCACCAAGGTTGGAAGAGACCTCAAAGATCATCAAGTCCAACCTGTCACCCAACACTATCTAATCAACTAAACCATGCAACCAAGCACCCCGTCCAGTCTCTTCCTAAACACCTCCAGTGATGGTGACTCCACCACCTCCCTGGGCAGCCCATTCCAATGGCCAATCTCTCTTTCTGTGAAGAACTTCGTCCTAACATTCAGCCTAAACCTCCCCTGGCACAGCTTGGGACTGTGTCCTCTTGTTCTGTCACTGATTGCCTGGGAGAAGAGACCAACCCCCACCTGGCTACAACCTCCCTTCAGGTAGTTGTAGACAGCAATAAGGTCTCCCCTGAGCCTCCTCTTCTCCAGGCTAAACAACCCCAACTCCCTCAGCCTCTCCTCACAGGGCTTGTGCTCGAGGCCTCTCCCCAGCCTCATTGCCCCTCTCTGGACATGTTCAAGAATCTCAATGTCCTTCTTAAACTGAGGGGCCCAGAACTAGACACAGTACTTGTCTTTTCCTAGTTAAATTAAACAAAAGGAGACTACCCAACCACATGCCTCTGCTTTTAATACTTGCAGCCAGAGTGTGGTGATCTCCCAAGTGGGACAGTGAGAAACAAAAGGCAGAAAATATTGCCACACCACACTTGGGCACCAGAATAGTCCCACAGGGTAGGGACTGCTGTGTCCTGGTATTTGATACAGAGAAAAGGGCTGGAGAAGTTCTCTTATCAGGCTTTTCTTTAGGAGCCACTGCTATATAAGCTGAGGTCCCTGTCTGTAATTAGACATATAATTAATGTAGGGAGATGGTTGATGTCAGCAAGGTATCTTGTGGAGCTCCCTTCCCTCACCCAAAAGTACAAAGTGGGAGAAACTTAAGTTGCTCCCAAGTGATGAGGACTCTGCAGGGATAAGACTGCATATCATTTCACTGCAGAGCATGGAGAAGAGCATCATACTGGCAAGCTAAAGACATTTATAGTTATGGATTGGGCTTCCTTCTGTTCTGTACCATTATCTTTTCTCTTCAGGCACTGAGCTTATCTGTGCATATTTGTTTTGTATTTGCCTCCCCACCTGCAGTTTATCACCTGAAGAAGCAGCAGCTGGAAGGAGCCAGAGCACGACTGCAGAGCCCAGAATACAAACTGAGCAAAATCCGCACCTCAGCCATCATGACAGACTACAACCCCAACTACTGCTTCGCGGGGAAGGCTGCCACGCTGAGCGAGCTGAAGGAGATCCCACGGAAGAACATCTCCCTGCTGCGGTAAGGTTGAAGCTTCCCCCCCCAGCATTAGCTTTGTCAGACCAACTCAGTTAGAAGCAAATAGGCCACACCTTGAGTCCTGTGTCCAGTTCTGGGCCACTCAGCTTAGGGAAGATGTTGACTTGCTGGAGCATGTCCAGAGAAGGGCAACAAAGCTGGGGAGGGGTTTGGAGCACAAGCTCTATGAGGAGAGGCTGAGGGAGCTGGGATTGCTTAGCCTGGAGAAGAGGAGGCTCAGGGGTGACTGTTCTGTACTGCACTGTACTGTACTTCTCTTCTCTTCTCTCTTCTCTCTCTTCTCCCTTCTCCCTTCTCCCTTCTCCCTTCTCCCTTCTCCCTTCTCCCTTCTCCCTTCTCCCTTCTCCCTTCTCCCTTCTCCCTTCTCCCTTCTCCCTTCTCCCTTCTCCCTTCTCCCTTCTCCCTTCTCCCTTCTCCCTTCTCCCTTCTCCCTTCTCCCTTCTCCCTTCTCCCTTCTCCCTTCTCCCTTCTCCCTTCTCCCTTCTCCCTTCTCCCTTCTCCCTTCTCCCTTCTCCCTTCTCTCTTCTCCCTTCTCCCTTCTCCCTTCTCCCTTCTCCCTTCTCCCTTCCCTTCCCTTCCCTTCCCTTCCCTTCCCACTCCAGCTTGCAGCTACCATATTCTGTTGTTCTCCAGTTCTTTATTGTCCTGCTGTTGCCACTCTTGGTTATAAGGCTCAAGAATTCAGAAGGCTGCTTTATTTGTCCAGCATCAGGAAGGATCCAACCCCTGCCTGCTTTAGTGACAGTGAGAGGAAATAGTGAGAAGTTATTTTCAGAAGCTTTGAGATTAAAACAAAACTCTGTTGCGGATTTCATCTCTCGCAGCAGATTCTGTTCCCATTCTTGGACTGGCTGAAGGGAAGAGCTTGGCCAGTGCTGCATCCAGGGGCATAGTAACATCTCTTCTCTCTTTTTTTAACTTCCAGGGCACTAGGGCATGGTGCATTTGGAGAGGTTTATGAGGGAACTGTGGTGGGCATTGCAGGGGATCCCAACCCTCTTCAAGTGGCTATCAAGGTCAGTACCCACAAATTTCTCACACCACAATCATTGCCCATAAGAGCCATATTATCTCACTGCTGTGCCAGCTGGACATTCACATTTATCCCATGCATAATGACATATGCATACATGTGATGGAGATTTTCACACATTGCTGCATCTGGGAGTTATAATCTTTGATTTTCAAGCTGTATGGCAGGAGCAGCAGGCTGAAAGTAAAACATCTGTCTTGTTTGCTGCATGTCTAATGGCTGTAAGTTATGGTCTAATGAGGAAGAGATTCTAAAAAGGGTAATCTGTTTTGCAAGCCCCATTCCCATTGCTCAGGAGAGATGGAGTCACTGCCCTCAGATGGAAAATCGTGTGAGTTAGTCACCTGGAGACTGCATAGTATGATTAGTTAACATAACAAATTCTCTACCAGCACCAATATATTTAGCTTCCTTGAAGTCAACACAGAAACATCAATTCACCCCAGCAGAGAATCTTCTGCCACAATGATTTATCAATCTGAATAGGCAAGGGGAAAAAAAGGAAACTTAGGAGGGGGAAATGGCAGCACATGGACATTTTGGGGAGCTTGAAGACTAGAAGGGGATTTCTAAGTCTTGTTTAAAGACAACTATCAGTATGAAGTGCTTATGTGACAGCACACATGTGCTTGTATATTATCAAGTCTGCATTTCAGTGGGTTTGAGTGCTCTCTCCTATGCTTTCCACATGACATTACTGTATTTACACTTTATTAATTGTTTCTCAGTCACATTTCCCTTGTACTGAGAATAGAGTTTGCCTACCCTATGTGAAACTTCCAGGTAGTGTCTTCTTATTGCACACTGTTACATGCACTGCTGGGAATAGACTTCGTGATAGCTTGCTAACATCCATGTCATTAGTGGCAAGAGCTAGCAGGCTGGTTTTCTGTGAAACTACTGCTGCTGCCTCAGGATTTGTCAGTAACTCAGCTTTGAAGTTGAGCTTGTGACTCAGAGAACCAGATCTACCAGACAACACCAAGGTGGGAGCAGGAGTTGATCTGTTAGAGGGTAGGAGGGCTCTGCAGAGGGACCTTGACAGGCTGGACAGATGGGCAGAGTCCAACAGGATGGCATTCAACAAGTCCAAGTGCCAGGTGCTGCACTTTGGTCACAACAACCCCATGCAGAGCTACAGGCTGCAGTCAGGGTGGCTGGAGAGCAGCCAGGCAGAAAGGGACCTGGGGGTACTGGTTGACAGCTGGATGAACATGAGCCTGCAGTGTGCCCAGGTGACCAAGAAGGCCAATGGCATCCTGGCCTGGATAAGGAACAGTGTAGCCTGCAGGAGCAGGGCAGTCATTGTGACCCTGTACTCAGCACTGGTTAGGCCACACCTTGAGTCCTGTGTCCAGTTCTGGGGTCCTCAGTTTAGGAAAGATGTTGACTTGCTGGAATGTGTCCAGAGAAGGGCAACAAAGCTGGAAAGGAGTTTGGAGCACAGCCCTATGAGGAGAGGTTGAAGGAGCTGGGGTTGCTTAGCCTGGAGAAGAGGAGGCTCAGGGGAGACCTTATTGCTGTCTACAACTACCTGATGGGAGGTTGTAGCCAGGTGGGGGTTGGTCTCTTCTCCCAGGCAGCCAGCACCAGAACAAGAGGACACAGTCTCAAGCTGTGCCAGGGGAAATTTAGGCTGGAGGTGAGGAGAGTTTAGGCTGGTGTAGAGTTTCGCTATCCAGCCTGGAGGAAGCGCCTCAGCATGGTGACATACAGAAGTAGATTGGCTGGTTGCTCAGTTGTGACAGTCCAGGGAGGATGTCACTAGTTGTGAAAGTCTCAGCAGTGATGGCAGCTCGTTAGGGCCCTGTCTGCTCACATGTCCACTTCTTCACCCAGCTCCCTGTAAAGAGACATCACCAAAAGGGCTGCTCTGAAACTGGTGGAGTATCTGTGGGCCTAACCTGACTTCCCTTCATGCTGGAGCAGTCCTGATCTAACTTTACAGAAGCAGCAGGTGCAGATAGGAGATGAATTTAAAAACAAAATAAATATTTGCAGCATACTCCCTGCTGATTGTGGCTATTCCATCAACTTAATAGCTCACCTGCACTGTCCTCTCTGAAACAGTCTCTTATTTCACATAGCAACCTTGTCTTCCATAGCCCACACACTGCTGACAAGAAGAATGGGTTCCATGCCAGCCTCACCACACTGAGCAGTGAACATCCCACCTCTCTGCATGCAGTTTGGCAGCAGGACCTAGACACAGCTGTGGTCAAACCATCCCACAATGTTAGAACAATGGGAACAGTGGCAGACACTGCTTCCACTGCTGCCTGCACTCTCAGTTCACCTTTATCAGGGGCAGCTGCTGTCCAAACCTGCTGTCAGGGGAGGAAGCTCTAAGGCCACACAACACAAAGGTTTAAATGCTGTGGCTGTATGTGTTGTATGACATGGAAGGGAGAAGAAACTAACACCTGGCATTTTAAAGTGCTTGGTAGACCTCTAATTCCCTACCTAATGCCCTTCCTGGTCTATATCTGAAGCTATTTTGCCCCAGAACACTGCATATATTTAAATGCACACAAAGGTGGCAGGACAAGGGGTGGTGGTTCTAATCTAAAAGGCGGGAGATTTAGGCTACATTTAAGGAAGATTTAATTGTTTTTTTTCATACTGAGGGTGGTGAAACACTGGAACAGGTTGTCCAGTGCCCTATTCCTCAAAACATTCAAAGTGAAGTAGGACAGGACTGTGAGCAAGGTGATCTAGTTAAAATTGTTCTTCCTAATTGCAGGGGACTAGATGAACTTTAAAGGTCACTTCCAATTCAAATCATTTTGTGATTATATGGGAAAAAAATAAAGTCTACAAGCAGCTCACCTGTTCCTTGTTCTAGCTTTGACTACCAAACACGGCCTGTGCAGCCCAGCAAAGATGAGCCTCTCCTCATAGGTTCCTGAAGTCATTCATGTTACAGGCTCATTCTTGTCTGTTTTTTTGTTTCTTTCTTTCTTTTTATTTTGGTGGTCATCTAAATGCTCTCCATTCTTTGGTGGGATGGTCCTCACTGTCTTCACCTCTCAACAGACCCTACCAGAAGTCTGCTCTGAGCAGGATGAGATGGATTTCCTGATGGAAGCACTGATTATCAGGTATAGCTTAAGGTCTTTATACTAATGGTGGGCAGGGGGCAAAAGAGTAATGCAAGTAGTAAGAATAATTTATCCACTTGCTTGGGCTCAGAAACAAAACCCAGCCATGTTATTTGCCAGATGGCAATTTAGTAGCATCTAAGTAGCATTTAAGCTACATATCTCCAACAAGGTAACTGAGATTCTTTTGTTGCACATCTGTTGTGGTTTAATGTCAGTAGGCAGCTCAGTCCCACACAGCAGTGGGAGAAGGAGAGAATCAGAAGGGCAAGAAAACTCCTGGGTTGAGATAAAACCAGAGTAACAGGTAAAGCAAAAGCTCTGTGCACAAGCAGAGTAACATAAGGAATTCATTCACCACTTCCCATCAGCAGGCAGGTATTCAGCCATCTGAAAGAAAGCTGTGCTCCATATGTAATTGTGACTTGGGAAGACAAACACCATCACACCAAGTACTTCAAAAGGCTCTTTCCCCCCTCAGCTTTTATTGCTGAGTGTGACATCAGATAGAATGGGATATCCCTTTGGTCATTTGGGATCAGCTGTCCCAGCTGTGCTCCCTTCCTGAGTTTTGATCACAAACCCACAACACATGGCCCACATACGACCTCCTGTGAAGAAAATTTAAGTCTTATTTCACCCAAACCCAGCACAACACCTCAACAACAATTTCTGCTGATTGCTTCTGCTTGGTCATGCTCAGAGGAGCAAAAAGACACATTTTGGCACAAAGACGTTCTGCATTTGAAAGGTTTTCCTTTCCAAATAATCCTGCAGCCTTTTTAGTAAGTATAAATCATGTCCCAAACCTCTTGCCAAAATGAAATTTCAGTGAGGAAATGGAAAGTAATCCGAAGTAAGTAAGCTGAAGTTTAGAGCCACATATACAGTGACTCAGAAGTTCAGCCTCTGCAAGAACAACAAGGAGGTACAACACAGGCTGTGTACCAGGGAGGCTTGGATTGAGGCTTGGATCCAGAGCCTAAATTTCATTATCTCTTGTGATTAAAAGTAAGAGGTTTTTCTAAGAGCAGATATGACAGCTGAAGAAGGAGAAACTGTGGGAAACTTTTCCCATTGTGTCTTTCAGACAATAGCTAATTTTGCCCCTGCTCTTTTTCTTTATCCCTGGAGGTGTTCAAGAGGGGATTGGACGTGGCACTTGGTGCCATGGTCTAGTCGTGAGGTCTGTGGTGACAGGTTGGACTCGATGATCTTTGAGGTCTCTTCCAACCTTGGTGATACTGTGATACTGTGACACTGTGAAGTGTTTGTGCAGCCTTTTTGCTTTTCCTATCTGTAGCACAGTTTGCCGTAAGTAATCACTTTTTGCAGTGAAGGTCCTGGGTTATTTCCCTTTCTTTCACAGGAATAGCTGTAGGGATAAGGTAGTGAATACACCTTCCCTTCTCCCAGCGTGGCCATTTCTCTCAGATGTCTCCTGGTTTTTGATGTGTTTGAAAGCTTGACAGAACTGTTACAAGGTCTCATCTGTATGACCTCCTGACAGTGAGCTATGAGGCCTATAAAACTTGCCTGTAAAAGAGAACAGACAGCTTTTCCTAATACCACACATGCTTTAAAGTATTCCAGCCTTGGAATTGAGTTCATTAACCCAAACCCACAGTATTAAAACAACAGTATAGTCATGGATGACTTTCAAGTAATAGCATAGTCAGGGTTGTTTGTAAGTGATCAAAATTTATGCCTTCCTTATTTGTGCAACATGAAGCTCCCTTCCTCCGTGTCTGGCCCAGCTCACACCTAGATGCTGCTTTTTTCTGCTGTTAAAGCATGAATCTCATGACACAGAGGCACTTCATGAAGCCTGCAAGAACTCTGCCAGCTGAACAGGATGTATGTTTTCTAAAAGAGCAATTTCAATTGATTACAGAGGGCTTTGATTCACTTAGTAGCCCATGACTCCTCCTCTCCCCCAACTTCCTTTCCATTTTTAGTTCCTGTATTATCCAGGTAATCACTATCCAAGGGAAGAGGCTGATTTCTAATGACTGAGTCTTACTGAGCTTCTTGACAATCTCAGCTTGCTTTTGTCAGAGGCAGAAAGCCATCACATAAGCAGCTGCTGCAGTAGGTATTAGTTGAGTCTCTCTTTGGCAGACTAGATGCTGAGTTGAGTCCACCAAACTGAACAGCAGCATAGTTTAAATGACCAATGCTGAATTAAAATCCTTATTGCTCAAGGTCATTTTTTTTCCCACAGATGCCAATAATATGTGCATATTTTAAGTTCTCAGCTTTCATTTTCCTCTCACATCACCCCATCTTTCAGTCAGTGTGTCTATTAGAAGAGAAGACTGAGAGGGGATCTCATCAATGTGTATAAATATCTGGGGGTGGGTGTCAGGTGGAGGGGGCCAAGCTCTTTTTGTTGGTGCTCACTAATAAGATAAGAAACAATGGATGCAAGATTAAACATAGAAGATTTCATCTCCACCTGAGGAGAAACTTCTTTACAGTGAGGGTGACAGAGCACTGGAGCAGGCTGCCCAGAGAGCCTGTGGAGTCTGCCTCTCTGGAGACTTTCAAAACCCACCTGGGTGCATTCCTGTGAGGACTACCCTAAGTGATGCTGCTTTGGCAGGGGGTTGGACTCGATGATCTCTGGAGGGCCCTTCCACCCTCTAATGTACTGTGATACTGTGTGATATTACATTCTCCCTTCATAGACAGACAACTCTGCTTTGCTTTCAACAGAAAGCATGAAAAGATGAAAGGTTTTCATGGGCAAAGCCAGGCACAACCATAAACAGAAAGGCATTTTGATATGGCTGAAACAGGAATTTGTTTGGTAGCTTGCACTGTATCAGGATTTGCTTTAATCTAGGTTGTCAAAGCCCAAGGGGCTGTGAGTGTGATGGATCTTGGCCAGGTACTAATGCTGTCTTTCTCTTCCACTTTGCTCTGATCCTGCATTTCAGTAAGTTCAATCACCAAAACATCGTGCAGTGCATTGGGGTTAGTCTACAGACCCTGCCTCGCTTCATTCTGCTTGAGCTGATGGCTGGAGGAGATATGAAGAGCTTCCTTCGGCAGAATCGACCCAGGATGGTGAGATATCTTCCCTCCTAGGCTTGTGGTTGGTTTTAGTGTGGCTGTTTTTATTCTTTCTATGAATTGGATAAAGGCACTCAAGCCAAGGGGGGCTGTAGTATGTGTCCCAGTGCCTACAAACTTCTGGATACTTATGTCTGCTGGATGCAAGCAAATGTCTCTGAAAGGAAACAAAAACAGCGACAGAACTCCACTCTTACTAGCTGAGAAGGGAAGAGTAAAATCCTGCCCTGCCATTCCAAAGGTCTCTGTCAGCTGAGCTGCAAATGAAGAGGCTTTCTTCACTCAATGCCTGCTTGTTTCTTCTGTGCACTGTGGTGGTGTCTGAGGAGCTGAAGTTACAGCACAGATAAGCAGTAGTGGGAACTTGTAGCACTAGGTGCTCAGCGGGCGTGCATCAGCACCATGGAGATGAACACATTTAGAGCAGTTGAAGAGCTGAGCCTGCAGGTAGCACTGTGACAGGCATTTAAATCAGCACAAATGAAACTAGCAAGTCAATTATTTGGGTTTTTTAAAACCCCCAACCCTTTATAAGAAACTGTCATGAGGGCTTCTGCAGATCAGCTCTGATTTCTAACACCGTGTAGCTGCCAAGGACGTGCGGTGAACACCTGGAATTGATTAGTCCCAGTGTTCTTCTAATGAATAGCTGATTCAAGATATGCTTTCTTGCAGTGGGATCCAGTGGGATCCTTAGCACCTCTGTTACATAGGGATCTCTCTACTTGTACTGAGGTGCCTGTGCTGGCTGCCTACAGGGCAGGAGGGGGCTGCCTGGTGCCTGATGCACTCCTACACCACACGATGCAGTTGTTGCACAGCTTCACCTCCACACAACACACTCCCCCTCCATCCCCCAAATAGTTTTGACAATGTAGCTTTGTGTGTGCATGCTCCTGTGCTTGTATCAACATATAGCTAAAAGATCAAGCTTAACCTCTTCCTCACACAGGACTGAAAGCACTAATTAAATGTACTTGCAGCGGTATAGCAGCACCCAGATGGAGGAACGTGTAGCTATTTATTTTGGCATCTACAGTGAACGTTGCGCAATTTCAGCGAGCAGATAAAGTCTGTGGGCAGCAGAGAGTAATAAATACTCTGAACATTCCATAGAATGTTCATGCAAACAACTGTTATTTTAAAAATACACAAAAGCAAGCCTGCTGTTCTCTTAGCAAATACTATAATTGAAGCCCTCTTTCTCCCCCCCCCCCCCCCAAAGTACTGACAAAAATGCCCCTGCACACATTTTCTGACACCAGAACCAGCCCCATCATTCAGCTGTTTCATGCCAAGTTTCCCTGGCTGCAGGGAAAATGCAGGTCCATTACAGCCTTCTGCCAGAGGCATCCCAGAGCAGTGATAAGCTCTGGAAGTCTGTGGTTCTATTTCTCCTCCTTGCTTTCAATTTCCTCTCCAGAAATGCCTACTTTATAACTTTAATAATTCTTCCCAGCAGATGTCAAAGAGCTTTGCACAGTAATTTGCCTAGCCAATAACAACAGCACTCCATGGCTGAGAAATTATAGTGATAACAGCATCCAGAAACAAAAGCAGCCTTTAAAAGAACAATTTATTTGATAGCTCTCAGGCTTTTGATCAGCAGTGTAGCCATTTCTCCCCAGCTTTCCCAAGAGCAATACAGAAGTTCCTGGAGAAGCACCAAGGAAATCTCCCTGTGGGGAAATAAATGCTGGGATGAAAGTACCAGAGCTCCTGGAGAAAGATGACTGCAGGGTTCCTAGTTAGGGGAGTGCTGATGGTAAAGGGCTAGTAGGAGTCCTGTGGTAAGGCATCCCTTTCTAGCACACTTCTCCTGAGGGTAATCTCTGTCCTTCCAAACGAATGGAGAAGCTGATGAGTGCTGACTGCTGGTGCAGAGATGTGCCTTTGCTCTCTCTCTGAGTTCAGCTGCTAATTTCTGTTGACTAATTTATCAACTCTTTAAAAGCAGATGGATGTTCTTCTCTCCCATCTCACCCTTTAAACCTGATTGATTGGCTTTTGATTTTGCAGCCCAACAGCAGCAGGGAACAGTTCTCTCTCCACTCCCTTTGTTGAGCTATTCAGGCCAGGCCACGAATCTCTCACCAGCTTTCACTCTTTGTGCTCTGCAGAATTTAAATCTTCTGCAAGTTGGGTTTTTTTTTTTTGTCCTGAATAATAATTTAGTCATTTTCTAACTCTTTACTTTGATTTGTTTCTGTTCCTCTCTGCTCTTGGCTCACTTAACCCTTCACCCACACTGTGTGTCTGTCTCTCCCTTTCTTTTCTTCTGCCCCTCTCTGATTACTCCCTGCCTGAACTATATTCTGCTCCTCTTCCACTGTTCTTCCTTGTCATATTCTGTGTGTCCTTTTTCAGAATCAGCCATCCACACTCACGATGCAGGACCTGCTGAACATAGCCAGGGATATTGCCTGTGGCTGCAAATATCTGGAAGAGAATCATTTCATCCACAGGTGAGGAGAAACAGTCCCTTCTGGTGTATCTCAAGGTGCAGGAAGCTCACACAATGCCTCTTTGCAGTGAATTAGACAGGACTAATCTCCAGGGGGGAGACAGAGGTTCCCTCTACCAATAGAGGCTTGTACTTAGATGTTTGGGCTCCTCTCACTGGGTTTTGGTAAGAGTTAGACTCTGCACTGTTCTTTGCACTGTTAGGGAGAAAGGGATAGGATAGGATAAGGATGGGATAGGATAGATTAAGGATAGGATAAAGATAGGGATAGGATAGGATAAGGATAGGATAGATTAAGGATAGGATAGGATAGGATAGGATAGGATAGGATAGGATAGGATAGGATAGGATAGGATAGGATAGGATAGGATAGGATAGGATAGGATAGGATAGGATAGGATAGGATAGGATCGGATCGGATCTTCACAGGGAGTGTTTTCTAGTGTGAATTTCCAGGTGCCTCCACCATAGACACATTTGAGATTACCCAGTAGTCCACTAGATGGTAGTGTCACTCTGTGTTAGCTTGCAAGACAATTCACTATCATTTCTCTCTTTTCTGAACTCCTTAATACTTTCCCTACCCCATCAGCACAGGACAGCCCATCACATTTGAGCCACTGGCTAGAGAAGGGTAGAACAGGGTTAATAGGAGGTAAAAACCCAACTTGAAGGCTTCCTTCTCAGTTCAGCAGTTGACCTGCTCTGTGTGGGGAGCCTGTGTTTGCTTATTCCTGATTCTTTTTCCTCTTTTGTAGAGGAAAAAAACAAAAGAAACCCCACCAAAATTATATGGCAGACTTCAGATGAGAAGGAAATGTTATAGAAGAGGTAAAGGTTACTATAATAGGCAGCCTTTCAAAATTCCCAGTTGGGTTCTGGACTCCTTTGCTTCTGATTAAGAGTTATTGCAGCTCCTAATGTTCTCAGGCATAGCACACAACTGAATTCCTTCCCGAGTATGAGCTCCGTGCTGAGTTCAGCCCTTTTGTGTAAAGGAAAGGGGAGGCCTGCTCATGAGAGGGTCACACAGGCTCTAGCTAAACCAACATGAAGCCTGGGAGTTATGCAAGGAGACAACTGATTCACCCACGCACACATCACATGTATGCACGCATGACATCGCACAGAGCAAAGAGGCAGAGCTAGGCAAGAGTGGGTAGGGACCGGAGGAACTGAGGGAAACAAGTGGGAAGAAGCAGTTGGAGCAAGAAAGCCTTGATACAGAGATCTGTTATGGCTTTGTGCCTTGAGCACCTGAGAGTTTTCAGTCTCCTTTGTATTGGAACAAGAACAAAGTTTCTTTGAAAGAAGGGTATGAGCTTTCTGTCATTAAAGCAGAGCAGTAAGAGCATGCAACAAGTTTTGGCTCTGGGATCTCCTAACAGGTACCTGAGAGCATCGTTGTTCTAATTGGGAGCTCAGAGTTGGTCACTGCAGTTTGACTTCTGTTTTAAGCTCTTGCTGTAATAGTGATATGCCTCATCAAGTTCAACCCACCCTGGTCTAGTGAATTCATGACAAGGGCCAATTTTTTTCTTATGCTGTAAAAACTCCAGCAGAAGCTCAGCAGAATGAACCAGTTTTCATTTCTCCCATCAGGTAGATGTTCCCTAGGTCTCTTATCATGTCACTCAGCCCAGCAGTCATCTCATAAAGCTGCTGATATTTACGTCAACAGACAGGACAGCTGTTCCTGCTCCAGCTCAATCTCCATTTCAGGGGACAAAGAGTAAGAAGCAGTGTTTGACTCTTGTAACAGCAGCACATCACTTAAGCTCTCTGGGATAGTTTTTGCACTCTTAGATCTCTGCTACAAGCAGCCTGGGAATGAACCTGTTTTGGAATAGAATAGAATAGAGTAGAGTAGAATAGAATAGACCTTTGAGATCATCGAGTCCAACCTATCATCCAACACTATCTAATCAACTAAACCATGGCACCAAGCACCCCATCCAGTCTCTTCCTAAACACCTCCAGTGATGGTGACTCCACCACCTCCCTGGGCAGCCCATTCCAGTGGCAAATAACTCTTTCTGTGAAGAATTTCTTCCTAACATCCAGCCTAAACTTCCCCTGGTGCAGCTTGAGACTGTGTCCTCTTGTTCTGGTGCTGCTTGTCTGGGAGAAGAGACCAGCCCCCACCTGGCTACAACCTCCCTTCAGGTAGTTGTAGACAGCAAGAAGGTCTCCCCTGAGTCTCCTCTTCTCCAGGCTGAGCAACCCCAGCTCCCTCAGCCTGTTCTCAGAGGGCTTGTGTTCCAAACCCCTCCCCAGCTTTGTTGTCCTTCTCTGGACACATTCTAGCAAGTCAACTTCTTTCCTAAACTGAGGGGCCCAGAACTGGACACAGGACTCAAGGTGTGGCCTAACCAGTGCTGAGTACAGGGGCACAATGACTTCCCTGCTCCTGCTGGCCATGCTGTTTCTGATGCAGGCCAGGATGCCATTGGCCTTCTTGGTCACCTGGGCACACTGCAGGCTCATGTTCAGCCTATTATCAACCAGTACCCCCCAGGTCCTTTTCTGCCTGGCTGCTCTCCAGCCACTCTGACCGCAGCCTGTAGCACTGCATGGGGTTTTTGTGACCAAAGTGCAGCGCCCAGCACTTGGACTTGTTGAATGCCATTGTAGTGGGTGGAAGGTAAGGCCGAGAAGCCTCCTCCCTTCCCCCTTGTAAAGTAAAAGGGAAAAAAAAATTGACGGGAAAGGAAAAAAAAACTCGCAAGCTGAATTAGCAAAGCAGTGGAGCTATATTTACAAAGCGATGTAGGGTTTGCAGGGAGATATTTACAAATTTACAATATCTACAATATATACAAAGATATACAACAGAGTAACACAGAAATGAGAGTGAACCCCTCTTGGCAGAGAGGGGGGTCCCCCACCTCCTCTTTCCCCTCTCTCCCCCCTTTCCCCAGATTAGGTTAGAAGAGAGAGAGAGCGAAAGAGAGAAGTTAAAAGCAGTTTTGTGTTAATTGGAAAGGAGTTAATACAGGCCTTATCAGTTTTTCTCTCAAGGCCGGAGCCTTGGCAGAAAGCCCAGCACAGGGACAGAGAGCAGCCGCACCGTAGAAAGGCGGAAGCAAGACTGATAGAAAAGTCGTGGAAATGTCCAGTTCACTCCCAGTTCCGAAAAGTGCTTCCTCCCACTTCACCAATGAAATTAGTTTAGACTATTCCTTCCGTTTACCAACTTCCGTCCACCATATTCTCTTTCTTAAGGGGGCAACGTCAACCGGCCACAGCCATCCTGTTGGACTCTGCCCATCTGTCCAGCCTGTCAAGGTCCCTCTGCAGAGCCCTCCTACCCTCTAACAGATCAACACCTGCCCCCAGCTTGGTGTCATCACAATTCAGGAAATTAATATAGCAGGGATTTAATTCAAGTGCTGTATTATTGTGTCTTAGTGGTGTCAGTATTGCTTAGGGTGGGTTGAGAAGGGAAGAACATTTTCATTTCAGATAGCAGGTAGCCTAGGGGGGAAAGTTGCAGTTGTGGAGATGTTGCTAAGGGCAAGTTTTATCATTAGGAGTCACAGCTGATGAGGAAAGAGAAAGCTGAGCTTGATTTCCAAATCCTGAGGGGTTTTTCAAGGCTGGCAGTGGGAAGAAACATATGAGTTGTTCAAGGAGCTCATTTTTCTTGGCAGTCAACAAGACCCCCACCCAGTGCTATGATTTTTAATGAGTTCCTTTTCAGAACGCGCATCTAAAATGAACACAAATCCTTCCGTCTTGGCCACAGAGTCGTCACTGCCATGTGTCACAAGCTAAACCTGCACCCAGCAAATGCTGCTCCCATATGTAGCTTTGCTTGGTTCCATGGGAGATATCCAGCAGCAACAAAGCAACAGTTTCCTGAATCTGGTTGACTTTTCAAGCAGTTTACTAAGAGTGCCCAGCAGCATCGCATCTGTCACTGATGGAGACACTGCTGAGAGGCCAGAGCAAGAAAGAAACCTGTCACAATGTGGTTGAAGCAGAAAAAAAAGACAACCAGCTCTCTCCCTGGTCTGACAAAGAGCTTGTTTTCTGCCTTAGTGAAAGGAGATGGGAGTGGAGGCTGCTTGGGAAACACTGGGTAGAAAATGTAATGTGAATGCAGCTCAAGAATTGTGGTTAATTAAAATGATAATGTAGCTGGCATTATTTTTAATAAGGCTCTTCTCATTTGTGTAATGATGACTCAACTAAGACTTGCAGGACTGGGTCTAATGTTCTTTATTCCCTTAGCTACTTGAGAATTACAATTAATAATGACTTTTTTGTGTTTGTTTTTAAAGAGATATAGCTGCAAGGAATTGCCTTTTGACCTGCTCTGGAGCGGGACGGATAGCCAAGATCGGTGACTTTGGGATGGCCAGGGATATTTACAGGTAAGTGAAAGGCCATTTCAGCCCTGTGAATAACTGGGGTCATCTGCCTCATGAAATCTGAACCATCCATTCTGGGGCTGAATTTGATTACCAATTAACTAACTGGAGTTAACAGGCTTCAAATTAACACATCTGTGCCTACCAGCCAACACGCTTGGGCTGCATTTATTCCAGACTGGGCCCCAGGGAGCACTGCACACACAGTGTGGACACTTAACCAAGCATGGGCAGATGTTTTAGCTGGTGATTCATAAATAAACTTAAAATGAAATAAATAAATAAAAGCACAAGCAAGCATCCTTCTCCATTTATGATGGCAAGATGCCTTGCTGCATCAGCACCCTGTGCAAAGCGCTGCAAAATGTGAGCTGTGCACCTACAGCACCGTCCGTGTCCATCCCCGTGACAGAGAGGGAATGAAATGCTGCTTGGCTGCTCTGCTTGTGTCAATGGCTTTTGTCTTTTTCCTCACTCATGCCCCATTGCCATATGCAATCCTCAGCTGCTGTTGCTGTGGTGATCTGTTATGTATCTGAGCCCTTTCAGACTGTGTGACCTTCTCCTGGTGTTTTGCCTTTCACAGAGCAAGTTACTACCGCAAGGGAGGCAGAGCCATGCTTCCTGTCAAGTGGATGCCCCCAGAAGCTTTCCTAGAGGGCATTTTCACCTCCAAGACTGATACCTGGTAACAAACCTCTTTTAGTTACTTCTGCTGCTCAGGGATAAGGGTCAAACAACTGTACTGCTCAAGAAAAAAAACAAACCAACCCCAAACCTTTTCAGCAGGAACCTTACAAAATATTAGGATCTCCTAAAAAAAAGCTTAGAAACCTTCCCTTTGCATTCAGCAGAACCACAGCTGAAGAATTCTATGAATTGAAATCTCTAATGTAGATGGAGTAATAAAAACTCACTATGCATCAAAAAAAGGCAATCAAGAAATGAAAAGATAAGGCATGGAAAACTTAAGGTTGGAAAAGGTCTCTAAGATCATCAAGCCCAACCATCAACCCAACACTACTGTGACCACTAAACCATGTCCTGAAAGTGCCACATTTAGGTTCTTCAGAAGTATCAGTTAAAAGTGCAAATACCATCAGACACTTCCCTCAACCCTCAGTACCCTTGCTTTGGCAGGGGGTTGGACTCCGTCTCTTGATATCCCTGTCAGCCTCTAATTGTACTGCCATCCTGTGATACCTGCCACTCAGTTTCTATCAGTAGTGAGACCTGTTTATGTATCCTGCAAATTACTCTCTGTACTACCCAGGGTCACTCTTTTGTACAACATTGTACACAAAATGACAGCAGATTTAATCAGAACTGCTTGCTGGTTTGCTGAGAACCAATATTTATATGCTGATTCCTCATGTAACTTGATCTTTCTTTAAGCACCCTCTCCACAGCAGCACAATGATGCCCAGGTGCTGGGGAATGGAAGCTTTCCAGTTGCCTCTCTCCCTGCACAGTGGATTCTTCAATGCACTGTGCTGAGACATTCCCTTAAATGCCACACTGACCCAGTTTCCTGAAGCTGTTAGCGATGCCGGAAGACAAGGGATTGCTTATCAGCACCCAACTGTGAGCTGCCAGCGCTAAACAAAGTGCTGCAGTTCCTGTAACAGGCTAGTTTAAGTAATTGGTGCACTGGAAATTGCTTCCACCTTTGCAGCAAATAATGACAACTAAAATTCTGATCTTGCTGAAGTCCTGGCAGAACCCTCTCGCCTCCCCTGGGTCTTTTCAGTGGCACTGCCTGAAGTGAGCCATGGATGTGGAAAAGGAGAGCGACAGTATCGCGACAAAACCCAAAAGCTGCTGCCTTTCAGTTTCATTGGATGTCTCTCACTTGATTTTATTCTTGAGCATCCTCTTCCCAAACACCATGTCAAACATCTCGAGCCTTCCCAGGTTAGGTAGGAATCTCCATGTCAGATCCAGCAGCTCTTTTCAGTTAGCCCACAGCCAGCAGAAGGGTGCTCTGGCATTTCTTGCTCTAGGAATAACAAATGCAGCAGGAAGAACAACCTCGGAGTTAATCAAATATTTCGAAGCCTCTGCAAAGCTACTTTTGGAGCTTGAGCAAATGTTTTGAGGGATTGGGGTTTTTTTATATCAAAGTTGACTCATCACCATGCTAATTGTACATTGCTGTGGTTGGTCTACAACTTCAAAAGTTTGTTGCTGTGGTGTTACCTACACAGTTTCGTGCAAGGTTTGTGGAGCACTAATGGCATTGCTGACTGGTTTCTGACACAGGTCCTTTGGTGTGCTTCTGTGGGAGATTTTCTCCCTAGGCTACATGCCCTACCCTTGTAAAACCAATCAAGAAGTGCTGGAATTTGTCACCAGTGGAGGAAGAATGGATCCACCAAAAAACTGCCCAGGACCTGTGTAAGTATTTTACTACTACGAGCCAAGGGGTCCTGGGTATCAAACAGGTTAAACAAAGGCACCTAGACACCTTCAGTGAGGGAATGGAGATTGCCTCCAGTGTTAAGTGGGTATCAGCAAACGTCTCTTGAGCCACTGCCTCTTGTGTACAGCTTAGAGCACCACAAGGTTTGCTTTAAGCAGTGGTCTCCTGATGTCTCAGGATGCAGACATGACGTGGCTGCTTTTACCCTCCTCCTTTGGGCCAAGTACCAAGTACAGTTCCTCTGAACCCATGATTACCTCACACTGAAACCCACTGCACACACTTCTCTTTCTTCACTTTTTTTCCCCACTGTTGCTGATTTTAAGGTACCGGATCATGACACAGTGCTGGCAGCACAGCCCGGAGTATCGGCCAAACTTCTCCACCATCCTGGAGAGAATCAAATATTGCACACAGGTACTGGTCTTTAGTATCCAGGCGAAGGAGAACCCATGGAATGCCAACTATCCAAAGGCACTAGACTAGCTTCAAGAGTCCTGACAGACAGCTCTAATTACTTTCCCAGTTGCAAAGGTGCTGTTGATTCAACTCCTCTTTTAGTTTGGATTTTCCAGTATCCATCTTCACTCTCCCACCCTCAGCCCAGCCAAAATGAAATGACAATGTTCCTGTCCAAGTGGATGTTTCCAGCTCTCAGCTTGTTCAGTAGCAAAATGCCCTTTATTTCACAATGGAAAGGTGTTTAGAGTCTCTTTCCAGGTCTTTATTCTGACCTTGCCTAATGTTGCTCAAAAGCCACAGCTGAATTGGCACGGAGTGGAAGTGGGAAATGAGATGGCACAGTGAGTTCACCATCTGGTAGCATTTCACAGCTACAGGCCTGTATCCAACCTCCCGAGGGAGGAATTGCATACTAGTGGCCCCCAGCTCAGCCACTGATTCCAATAAAGCACAGCCTCTGCCCAAAGGCAGCACGTAAATGAGAGATCACTTCTGGAGGCCCTAACAGCCTGTGAGATCCAGATGGCAGGCAGCACCTTGTAGGACCTGCAGGAATATTGCCCAAACCTACCATCAGCCTCTGCCAAAAGCCTTTTTGCTCTCAAAGCTTTCTCCTAACAAGCAATTGTGACAGCCGCCCCGGAGGTGCTCAGGGTGGAACAGATCTTTGTCTCTCTTCCTTTTTCAGGACCCTGATGTGATCAACACTGAGCTGCCCATGGAGTGTGGCCCCACACCAGAGGATGAAGGGAGCACAGTCATGCGCCCAAACATCCCCAGTGGGATGGTGCCCCTGTTGGTAAGCCCTTCCCTCACGCCTCAGAGCACGCCTAAAACGCTGGACTCCCACCACGCTGGTCACAAACTTGCACAATGCCCGCAAGAGCTAGTGGTAGAGAACCTGAGCAACCGGACTGCTCGAGGGCCCAGCCTGCCATGCCTCAATGATTTCAACAGTGGGTCGTGGTTCCAGCAGACCTTGAACCAGAAGCTGGAGCTCAGCAATCCACCAACCCACAGACTGAAAAACAAAACGAAAAATCTTTGGAACCCAACCTACGGCTCGTGGGTGCTAGAGAACATCTGTCACTTCAGCCCTAGCTCCAAGCTCAAAGCAGCTCCAGAGAGGGAAGATTCAGGATTTGATGGGAACTGCAGCTCTTCTCCTAGCTCTCGGGCATCTCCAGCATCCCCAGGTCGAAGCAACTGCCCTCACGTGGATATCAGTGGGATTGAACTGGTGAAACTCCAGGCCTTCCCCTGTGGCAATGTAAATTATGCTTATGATGACCTGTGCTACAGCAGTGACCACCAGCCATCAGCTTTGGCAGAGGTCAGAGCAGCTGTGCTCAGGAGCTCCAGCCTGCACAGGGATGAGAAGCCTTTGTACAAAACAGAGAAGACAGCGAGAGAGAGGGACTCTGGTCTGTCTCTGTCAGATGACCTCAATGTTACTCCAGTATAACAAAAACAGCTCTTCCAAAGGTCAGAGAACGCGTGTGCCTGGAAGGACTGCTTCCTATTTCACTTACTTCCTCCATTTAAGTTCCTTCAGATGGGTGATGTCTCAACATCAGCAATGTTCTGCTTCCTCCTTCTACCTGCCAGATCTGCAGATCGTTAATGACGGTTGCGTTTCTGTCTCTGTCCATCAGACGTGTTCCATTGAACTAGCTTAGAGGTGGAGAACAACGGCATTGCTGCTCTGATTCAGAATGCAACACTTCATGAAAGGACTTCTCCTCAGTCTGCTCAGGTGAAAAGCAACGGACCTACCATCCAGCCACAGCATTTGGGTGGACATAACGACCGACACTGGTTTGTGCTTCTTTCTGACCGAAGAAACCGAAACCAAACCCTGTGCCAGCAGCAACCAGCTTGCAGAGGCTGCTACATTCCCGAGGGCTTTTTACAGTCCCCATGACTGACTGACTTACTAATGATGCTCTGTAAGAGAAGTAAATAAATAACAGCCACATTTGCATCTGATATACTAGCAGACCCTGTGGAAAAACACAGCAATGAAGCTACTGCTCAGTTTGGAAGCAGCAGGAAGGATGCAAAAAAAGAACCCAACCCCATCCAGGCTCCTCTGAGCATGTGCTTTGAAAACAAGCAATGAAGAGGAAAATAAATTTGCTATTAACAGAAAAGTACTCAGTGGAGCTGATAGTATCCCTTTGAATAGTGAAGGAAATTCTGTGCTGCTTGTCTCATGGTGTCACATTCCTCAGCTCGAGGTGTGGAAGGGGCAGGTGGTTTTTCAAGGTTGAGCTGCATGGTTTGGTGAGAAATGGACTGTCTTGGCTTTTAATGGACTTCATTTTTGTAAGTACTTTGGCATTCAGCAGTCATTTCCTGTGCTGTGCTGGTATGCACCAAGATGAGGTTCTCGGGTAACCGTCCAACATTTGGTGCACTGGTGTTCCTCTTGGGTTTAATACCAACTCCTCTAAGGCAGGAACAAAGCAATGCAAGGGAGGGGCAGAGTGAAGGGGAATCTAATTCAAACACTTACCTTACAGTGCCCCTTGCACAGGAAGTAGACTAGCTCAATCACTTGAGAATGCTAAAACCATGACTTGGCTTTGCACACCTGAGCAGGTCATCATTTCTTCTCTCACCTTCCATGCCTACAGACTTGGCAGTTGTTGTTTAGTTTGAAGACAGCTCATTTCTATGGTCTTCTGCTGCTTAGGGTCTAAACTGATGTTTACTGCAAAAGGAGGAGACTGGAAAAGTAAACTATTTGGATTAAGCCTGAACAGTTTCAGAAGCATTTTGTCTTTGTCCCGCTCCGAACCAGTGAGCTGCCAACCTACAGTGGCAAATGACACACGGCCTTCATGAGTCACCAGGCTGTTGGGTGAGATGTCAGGTATAGAGTCTGGTTCCTTTCTGAGGGAAGAGATGCTCTAGTACAAGCATCACACTGTCAGCTGCATGTACAGTCAGAAGACCTGGGGTGGCGTGAGAGGGTTTGCTTTGACCACAGAGTTGCTGTCATCTGCATCATTCAGGGATGGACACTACTGAGATGCGGTACAGAAAAGCACAGAGTGAAGAGTCTGAGTCTATCTGGAGCAAAATGCACCTTCAGCACAGGTTTATGCTGGGTCTGACTACGTACCTGGTCTAAGCTTCCTATAGCTTTAGGCCTCTTGACTTCAGAATGAGTAACTTTGTGTACTGTCCTTTGCAGATCTCCCTGGTGGTGATCCTTTCACAGTGTCTCCTATGGTACCAGAACAATTCAAATTGATGTGAAATGACAGGTGGTCAGAACAGGAGGGTCCCTATGTGCAAATTCCAGGAATGGTCTGGGACTGATGGGCTTAGTGACCAAGGGAGGTGGCTGACCATGCCTCAAGCCCTTCTTTCTATTTCACCTTTGCTTTAACTCTTTAGCTTCTCTCATGTTTACCTCATTGGCACTTTTATCTAAGATCCAGGAGCTGCTACAGCCCAGTTAAATAAGGCAGGAAAGCCCAGGTAGCAGGAAATTTTCCCTTTATCTCCTCTTGCAGAGACTAACATGTATGGTCACATTTCAGGCTGGCCTCTTCTGGAACATGCTAGTCAAGAGTAAATACATCTGCTCTCAGCTACTTGGAAGACCATCAGTTTATCTTCACCACCCTTGCCTTTTGGGTTATGTTAGCCCTATGGTTTATGCACTAGTAGGTTGGTTTGTTCCTCCTGAGGTAAGCTGCAAACTCTTCCACAGTTGTGACTGTGTGTCAGCAGCTCAGTCCTTTCCTCCCTGCATCTGTGATAAGGCCACAGTAGAGCTCAGTGATTCCAGTTCAGGTGCAGCAGACATGACACCAGATCACTTTCCAAACAGTTTGCCACAAGCACTACAATGAGCAGAGTGCTGGTGGCCATGGCCATGCTCTTGCAGGGTCATTAAAATTCTGGTTTCAATTCTCCTTGGCCATCAACAAGGGTGGGAGGTCAGAGAGGAGTGAAATACTGAGTTGTTCAGAAGCCACAGGAAGTTAACACCAACAACTTTTCTTCCTGTAGACTTCATAAGAAGTAGCAGGCACAAGACATTCCTTCATGTTTTCATGTGGAGAAGACTATACAATACCTTAAGGCTCCAGGGAGAAGCAGTAAGGTCCCTGCTGTCCTTGTGGTCACCCAGCCTGAGCTGCCGCTGATTTCTGCATACACAGCACTTGCCTCACCATAACGAGTTTTGAAAGGCCAATATTGGTCAAACAAGGTAAGCCACTGAAAAAAGTGACCTCAGAGAAGGGCAGAGTTCTGTTACCAATGCCACAGCCAGACTTGGCTGCAGCTACATCTTCATTTTACGAACAAAACAAGAGTTCTTCACTCCAGCACTTTGGACAAACACTTGTTCCCACTGACTAGCTGCAGCAAGGGACTTTATTGTTGTTATATAGTCATACTTAAAGCTGTGCTGAGCCAGAATTGGCAACTCCATCCTGCCCAGTACCTTATCTCTAACAGTGACCAACAGCAGGCTGTTGAAAGGCAGGTGTTAAGAGCAGAGTGAGCAGGTAGCCATCATACATCACTGATTTACAACTCTGTGTAGCTCAGGGATGTACTGACCCAGATGCAGAGCAAGCAGCTGCCCACACCAACCAGGCACTAGAAAAAAAGGTCTGGGAATTTTAAAAGCATTTGTATTAGCAACCTAAATTGTATGTAAGGTCTTAACTCCTCCAAATGGAACTAAACTGTCTTCTGTCAGCACAGTTGCCATGAGTCATTGACCTGTAGCAGTTTTGTTGTGCATAAGTGATCCTGTAGCTGCTTTTATAACATCCTCAGACATAATGAACTTTTAATTCCTATCCTAGAGGAAATAATGCTGCTATCACTCCTGTTGTGACACTGAAATGCTCCATGCTGTCCACACCATAGCATCCAAAAAGAGAACTAACAAGTGGAGTGAAATACACTACAACCTGCAGTCCTACAGCTCAGACCTAAACTTCCCACAGTGCTCAGCTGCTACCATTGAAAGATGTAACTTGATTGAAACTGGGTTTTAGGGAGACTCTTCTAGTGTGTAATCAATAAGCTGAACACATAGTGTCAAAATTAGATTCCTTTGCCAATGGAAAACCAAAACCTGATTTAACCTCCTAGAGGAAGGGCATGAGCTGAAGATTGGTTCAGTGCTGTAACAGATGTGGAAAGTCTTCCAGCACTTTCTCTCTGCAGAATCAGCCATTAGAGGACCATCACAAATTGCTCATCCTGCAGGGTTTCTGTCTTTTATCATGTTACCAACTTGGGTTTAGATCTGTGGGTAGAGTTGTTGGCATTTCTTTTCCCCCCCTTCTGGGCTCAGAATTAGTACTTTGTGTTGCTTCATACAACCTCACACCTCCATTTTAAAGAGGGAACTGAATTACAAGAGATGAGATGATAATGCGAACTTCATTTTGTCTTTCTCTGCTTTCTTTTCACATGGGCTGATGCTCTCACTGCTGATTACTTTTTCCTCTCCTCTTGTATCTCCATTTCTGTTTCAAGTAACAGAGTTTTTTAACAGCACAGATTTAAGGTGTCCCACTCATATCAACCCTTTTACTGAGGTAAGTTCTCCACTTACTTGCCAATGGGCAACTGTGCACTGGGGAAGCTTTGCAAGTCTAATGAAATAGTTACAGGCTTTTCAAACATAACTTATTCCACCTCCAATATCTTCCCACTACTTACCCCAGAGAGAAGAAAACACTGCTGCTGGGAGTAGTTTTCCCCAGCATACTTGCATCTCCACAGCTGTGTCAGCCAGGGACCATGCCTTTTCAGACCCTCAGGTAGCAGAGCTCTTGCAAACATGGCTGTGCTCACTTCTCCTAGCTGCCTACCCTTCTCCCTCTGCTGCAGAGACCTTAGGCATGGCACAACATCATTGACATCTTCCCATCTCACCACATGATTTTTTTTCAGTTGAATTGGTTCTGGTTTGTCCTTACCTCTGACCATGGCAGAGGTCTTGCCAACTGAACCCTCTGGGTGACTATGGTACATAAGTAGATGACACACCTGCTTCTATGCAACTGAGAGCTGGACAAGTGTGTACTGCTGTATTTGCAACACAAAATAAAAGAGACACTAATGGTGGCTATTTACCTCCCTTTCTGCTAAGTAGTCTGGGTCACAGGTAAGAGGCCACTCTCTCTTGCTGTGAAGTGTTTGCCAGTCCTGGAGAACTTCTTCCCTGCTGCCACATAAAACTGCCCCCTGGAACAGTTCACAGGTCAGTCTGCCAAATGTCTTTTGATGCATAGTTTTTGGCTATACTGTAGGCTATAAACTGAGTGTTTAGAGACAGTCTTACCTCAAAGGAAGCTGTGGGGCTTTGTGTGGATCAGGCTCCAAAATTAACACACATTTTGAAACCAAGGTCCAATGTTAACCTCTAGATGGTTTAGAACTGGTTTTGATTTAGGAAGTAGATGGTGAAGACTAAAAGCACAAGGAACACTGAAATACACAGGCTTTGTCCCTTCCCTGAGGAAATCCTTGAAGAAAAGATCACAGGGGATGTCTTTTTTCCTTCAGTCTCATTTATTTAGTAGCATACACACTTCAGAGTAACAAAAACTCAACCAATACAGTCAATGTCAAAAGTGACCACGGCCAGCTTTGCATTGTAGTGTTCAGAAACAGATGCATGTGGATGATACAGGCTATTTGATCTCAGTACCTTAATCATAACAAATAATAATAACAACAGCAATAAAAAAAAATAAAGTAGCAAGAGCCCTCTGAGATACTTACTGGTTTGGTCCAACTCCCATGGAAAGCTTTCACTACAACAGGAACTGGATCAGATGTTAAGAGAATTCTCCCCCCCTCCCCATGTGAAATTAAGGAGGGTTTAATGTTTACCACTTTGGTTAAGTTTCATCCAAATATCTATCCTTGTAGGGCTCCAACACCCATCAGTTTGAAACTTTTAGTTGATTTTGTGCATTTCTTTCTGTATTGCACCTTCCTCCAAAGAATCTCACAGCATCTTGGCAAGCAGTAATGGACAACCTCACACCATTGCTGTGAGGTAAGTAGATACCATTCCCACCTGTAGATTGGGAACAAAACTGAGGCCTAGGATAGTTGTCCAAGGCCCCCAAAAAGTCACTGACAAAGCTGAGGGAGAAAAGTCCTACACTAGATTCCCAGAGGAATGCAGCAGCTACAGCAGTAACCATTGCTGCTTCTAATTAGTGAGTTTAAAGACCTTGGTGTCCAAGTCAGAGGCTCAGCACCAAAGTGCCCCTGGGCCAGCATCTCTCACCATGCTATGTGTGCTCTTGCTGTACCTGGAGGGAAGCCATACCTCAGCAGAGGCATTCAAGAACTACACTCTGGAGTTGTTTGTGAACGAGCACCTTGGTTATCATGCATCAGCACTCCTCTGTTATCATCATCCTGACCCTCTGCTAATTAGAAGCTTATTCAAGGCAACATACTCTATGGTGAAAGGCAGCTATGCTGCTTCCTCACACTAGCCAGTGAGTGTAGGCACCTTGGGCACCTGCTGTGACTGAATCAAGGTATCTAATATACCTTGTGGTAGTTTGCTCGTGAGCTCATAGACTCCAGTCCCTCACAGCTCCAGGGCTCAGCTGCAGTCCTGCACTTGCAGGTTGCAAATAAGAAGCTGCCACCTTCTCTCATTTCCCCTAACAGCAGCAGCACATTATGGCTTCATCTAATCCCTTGATTAGCCAAAGGGCCACTTCAACACCAGCTTGCTAGAGCTACTTATCATCTAGAGTGAGTTTCCAGACCAGGGTCTGCTAGAGGAGAGCTTTTCTTTTTTTCTCTGACCTTTTCAACTACTGCAGAGGAATGGAACATTCTCCATGTTTACCCCTCCAAGACCACAGACTGTAAGCCATCCAGATGCTAGCAGCAGCTGGGTGTTGGCTTTTTTAAGCTACTGGCACCACATTGCTTCTAGTTCTGCCTTAGAACTGAGCAATCATTCTAAGCATCTGCCTCAAATTCTCAACTAGCATTTCAGCATCAACTTTCACCATCTAAATCCCTCACCCCCTAGAAAAATAAGTTACATTGATGCAAAAGATTCACATTTGTGGTAACAGAAGAAAGAAACTGAACTCTGAAGATTAATCAGGCAAACCACTAATGAATTCTATCACCTTAACAGCCTCACTGCTACCTTTTCTTTGTTTGGTTGGGTTTCTTTCTTTGCTTGCAGCCTCATAAAGAAGGTATGGTTATTAAAGTCCTCCCCATGAGACCTATCTACTTCCTGTTCTCCTGGAGCACTACTGACCTGCAGGTTAGCTGACCAACTGCCAGGCCTGGCAGCAGCAGGAAAGGAAGATCATTTTTTTCCCCCCTAGTTGTATGGAATTTGCCACAGATCAATGCATCATCTCATAGTAGTTCAAAACTTAGAAGGCATCTAGAATGATATCATCTGTGCTTGCTACTGCAGGCTTGCTGTCACCTACAAAAAAAAAGGCAAGTGTAAAGCCTCTGCAATAGCTAAGTGGAAACTTCATTAACATACCATCATGAAAAATAAAACTGAGGGGGACTCTGGGAGGCCACAGAACACTAGTCTGAATTTGCAGTGAGCTGCAAAAATAACCAGCTTCAAACAACCCCAGGTTTAGAATGAAGTGTTTCCAACATGTCATTCCTACCCAATACCCACTCTACGCCATCCAACTTCTAGGTCACAACTGAGCTTGAATTTGTAAATACTGTTGTTTGGTTTAGAGGTGATGAAAAAAGCCATTAGCTGACTGCTCTCTCAGTACAGTAGTGTGCTGTCTAAAGTAACTCCTTCCAGAAATTACTTTAGGCTCTTCAATCCTAACTACAAAAGACAGATTTCATTCCACTTCTGAACTCCACACTTTGTTTTTTTGCTCCTGATCACTATTATTGAAGCAGTTTCCCAAAACATGGAGTCCTTTTCATGTACCCTCAAGTTCTCAGAATCTCTCCTGAGCACCACCAGCAAAAGATAGCCATTTCTGATCAAGGTGCATTGCTAGGCTTTAGCTGTTGAAAGGGGATTAACAATCAAATAGGAAATGTAAGTCTTGTCCTCAGCTAGAGAACTGCATCATCACATTGTTACTGTTAAAACCTGGCATGTGAGTGAACAGGTGAATACTGATAGTAGTTATACTGCTAGCATGTAAAGAATTGTTCAAGTGAGCAGGGGCAACCAACAGAAGGCCTGAGAAGCCATTACAAGAGATCACTTCAGTGTTTCTTACTTTTAACCTAAACACTCTGTGAATTTTCTGCGGCTGTGCCTGGGCCACAGCAAATGAAGAATGAACCACTGATGGCCCCAGTGTTGCAGATGGGATATATTGACATTCCTTCCCCCAAACTGCCCTGAGTTA
The DNA here is from genome assembly GCF_026170545.1 of Melanerpes formicivorus. Taxonomy (NCBI): domain Eukaryota; kingdom Metazoa; phylum Chordata; class Aves; order Piciformes; family Picidae; genus Melanerpes; species Melanerpes formicivorus. The sequence continues at coordinate 1,306,413 of NW_027142410.1, forward strand.
ACAGCTGATACTTGGGAGGAAGGATGCCTGGGAATTCTCTCATCATTAGTGTAATGCTGTAAATGCAGGAACTTCCCCTCCCCGACCGCTGCACCAGTCTGTGCCCTTCAGCAGCAGCATCCCGCCAGGGAAGCAGGGGGTGGCCTAGAGGACACGTGCATTAGGGGACAGTCAAACCATGGGCTGGCTGCTGGCCACTAGTGTGTGTGTGTGCACGTGTACAGAGGGGTTATCTCTGAAAATAAAGCCCCCCTGAAAAACCCTCCCTCATTTCCCTGGTCTGTGCACAAAAGTCAGCACTGATCTTCAGAACTGTACTTCAGCTGCAAGAGGCCACACTTGCCAAGGCAGGCACTTTCCAACTACCCACCCAGTCTGAAAGTCAAATGGTTTGGGAGCCAACGGGCTGCTATTCTCCCCCTAGGGTATTTGTAATCTCCTGAGAGCCTGCATAAAAAGCAAAGGCTGTTCCTGGATAGACATGAATTGAGGGTTAAGTAGGGAAGAGAAGGAGTGGTCAACAGCAGTTTCCACATCCAGCCACCACAAACTGCTGCCTCCCTGTGCTTATCACCCATTTCCACCTTGTGCACACTGTAACACAATGCAGCAGAAGTTATTGGTCCAACCTATAGTGTACAAGGGAGCAAGGAGACTTGCAGTTGCATGTGTGTGAGAGAAAGGGGGTCACAAAATTATGCAATTCCCTGAAAAATTGTTATTCCTACCCTGAATCCTTAAGCACTTGCTCTGGCTCACTCAGAGGTAAACTGGAGTCCCATCTGTTTGCCAGAAGTCAGAATCATTCTGGTTTACTACACAGACCTCTTCACTCATGCTGGTGTGATTCCTGAGTATGGAGATCTTCATTCTCTGAGAAGCGGTCTGAAGTCAGGCTGGCACAACACAGACCAGTCTGGAGCTATTGAAGTTCAGAGAGGGCCAATGCAAAGTCATTTTGTTCACTAAGTGCTGAGTTCTGGATGCAGCTCCCTCTGCTCTGATGACCTCAGGAGTTTGGAGGGAGTTAAAGGTTTCCTTCCAACTGAGCAATCCCAGTAGAGCAGAAAGTTACAGAGATGTTTTATGCTGTTCTCAACTCATCTTTCAGTGATGCTTTCCAAGATGCTGATCAAATTGTCCAAGCCCAGCAAGTACCCATCCTCCCTGTTGCCTTCTTGCCAGGGGATCCTGTGATCCAGTGTCTGCCCATCAGGGAGAAGGGTGGTCTTTCCAAAATCGATCAGCCACACGTTGGCATTCCCAGTGCCATCGTGTACAAAGAGTAGTGAGCTTCCAACAACCTGGAAGACAGATTGAAACAATGTGGTTAAAAACACATCCTTAGCTCTCCCACCATTACTTAACCCTTCCCACTAAGCTGACCTCCTCAGGTAACCTTCTCACCTCTGACCCAACAGATTTTGGCCTTCACTTACTTATACATTGCCAATTTACATGCCCCATCTGCATAAGCATATCGATCAGCAACATATCAATGGGCATGCAGATGGGAAAAGGGGAAATAGGAAGAAACACAGTTCCCCAGCTCATCTGGCAGCAGGTCTCAATTTGAGCAATTCAGCAAAAGCCAGGGACTACTTCCAAAAGAAAGGCTATGACCCCTGGATAACAAGGAGGAAATGGTGGACAAGAGGAAAATGTCTGACCTCAAAACCATGAGCCATAACGAGCAGAACTTGCAATGCTGAGGATGCCCTCTCCACAGCAAAGCACACAAGGAGCAGAACCATACAGTGCTTCAATGTAAATCCAGCATCACTAATAGAGCCTTAATAGTCAAATGACAGCTGACTGCTAGGGTACCAAATGCAAGCTTCCTGTAGAGATTCCCACTGGAACACACCAAGATTAGAGAAACCACAGGAGACTGCTACTCATAAACCATTCCCTGCAGTGGCCCAGAGCTCGAAGTGTTGGGATGCTGTAAGGATAGGAGGATTTATTATTCCTCAGACTGGTTTGATGTTCTGTGTCATCATTATGGAGGCCTTTTGGCATCTGTGCTGTTAACATAGATTAGTTCTACTACAAACTCCTGTCTGCTAATACAGGAGGCTACTCTGAACTACCTCCCAATGACCCAGCAATGCACCTCCCCACAGCATTACACTCACCTCATGTCGCTTGAAGAAGTCTGAGGACTGAAGAATGATATGAATTTCCTGCAGACGCTTCAGGTATTTGTTCTGGAGGAAGAGGGGAAAAACAACAACTCAAAAACACTCCAGGCAAGAACAAACAGAGATACTCTGTTTACAGGAGGCAGTGTGGTGAAGAGAACATGCTAATTTTAGGCTAAAGGTCCCTCAAAACGATAGGTTCATCCTTTGAAAGTCAATCTGGAAACAGGCTCCAGCAAGCTTTCATGAGCTAGAAACACAAGAGGTTTCACTTGCCCTTAAGGAAAAACCTCTTTACTTTGACGGTGCTGGAGCACTGAAACAGGCTGCTCACAGAGGCTGCGGATGTCTCCTTCCCTGGTCAGATTCCAAACTTGCCTGTACAAGCTGATCTAGGTGTACTTGTGCTAGCAAGGGGGGGTGGAATAGATGATCTGCAGAGGTCTCTTCCAAGCCCTACCATTCCATGATTCACTGTGAGTGAACAGACTGAGTCCCTCTGCTGCATGTGTTACCACCAGCATATTCCTTGCCTTCCTTTGGATGAGGTGAGACATTTCCACACTCTTCCCCCACCCCCCCTTTTTTTTTCAGTAAAGACAGATGTTTCAAGCAATTACAAATCATTCAGTCCTCCACAGTGAAGAGAGAATTAATTTGTGCTACAGGGGACAAGTTGCTCCAAGCATGTGGGGTGGAGAATAAAACCATTTTAGAACCAAAAAAAAAACTCCAGGCCTAGTGCATAAAGCTCTAAACTACATTTTTCATGCTGCCCTGCACTACCAAGAACACTCCTCCTGGAGGGCTAATCTGCCTTCCTCATGGCTTCCACACTGCAGCAAACACCATGGCATCCTCTGAAGTTCCAGAGAGATGTGTGATGCCATCTACCACATGCCTGCTGCACTACCCATGGAACAGCACACAGGAGTTTCTCTTCGAGGCGAGTCTCACACTTCGGAGTGCAGCCAGCCACCAATCTCACTTCCTGCCCCCATGCTCTGGTTTTATCCTCTCCAGAACAAATTCCCATATCTCAAGTTTTCCTGCCAACACAGTCCTTGCTTAGACATCACCACCCCTCTGATGCATCTAACACCCATGGTCGAAGCTGATGGCAAGCCGTAAGTTAGCTTGACTCACATTTTGCTAGCATGAGGTACTTAGGATGAACTCATGGCAAGAGCTGACAGACCTGGGCTCAGCCAGCCACTGCTCACAGCCCACCAAGTCTTCATGTCCACTCCATCTGCTGAGAGGGACTAGGAGTCAAAAGCATTTTCTTATTTGGTAGTTGAATTAATTTTTCTGGTACCAGAGGAAGCATGGCCCTGAAACAAGCTCCTTGGGTCAAAGATCATTGAACCTGAAGAGCTCACACTCACCAGAATAGTTGTGTTGCCCTCAATGAACTCCACAAAAACCTGTAGAACTTGCTCCTGTGTCTTTGTAGTTTTGAAGTTCGTGTTGCACGTCCCATCTGCCTTCTGCACCAAAACACACAAAGACAAAGACTATTTATACCACACACACATCACTCCCCTCATCAGGCAACCCTCTTGAACCACCACCTGCTCAGCTCTTGCTAGCCAGGTGAAAGCGGGTCAGCTGAGCAGGGAGACAGCAGAAAAAGCAAGCAGAAAGTGGAGAAGAGGCAAAAGCTGATTGAATAACTCCAAGAGACACATCATTTCCCGTAGAGTGCAGTCAGAGAAAAAACAAACATCAACCCTCATGACCTTGCCAGCTTGCAGGAGGGTTCTCTCACAGCACTGCTGGTAGCGCAAGGTTCAGTGGGGCAAACCACTCTGACCTCTTTGGTTGTCCTCTCCTCCAGTTTTGTGTATTCAAACCCTGGCTGGGAGTGTACAGGGCCATCCTCAAACTAAATGTTACCATGGCCCTCTTGGTTTGTTTGTCTGTCAAGGGGAAAATATCATGGTTTAACCTCGGCTGGCAACTAAGCATCACACAGCCGCTTGCTCACTCCTCCCTGCCCTGGTGAGATGGAAAGGAGAACTGAACACAAGCAAAACCCCTGGGCTGAGATCAGAACAGTTTACTAACTGAAATAGTAGGGGTTTTGAAATTATATAATAAGGAAGATAATAAAAAGAGTGAAATAAATCCCAAGAAAAACAGGCGACACATCCCTCTCCATTGCATCAGTCCAATGAAATCATTCATTTCCATCCCAGAGTGAATCAACAGGTCATCAAAACGTGTTCCCTCCTACATGCAGAAAGTCATTGCACCCAAACTGGGGAAATTCAGCTCCAGTTTCACACTGGAGACACACTATTGGTGACACTCCACAGCAGAACTCTGCTCCAATTATACACACAAACCCAATGGTTTCTAGATTTACCACGCAAAAGAATGAACTGCCTGAACGGCAAAGCCCTGCAGAGCAGCCTCCCACCTACCAGACTTGCTAGCAGGAGAATAAACAGGATTTTATTCCAAGGCTGTGGGCCAGATACAAGTGTAGCATCTCAGCCTGATGAGATGTGCAAGTTATGCAAGAGAAGTTCAGCAGGTCGGCAGTGAAGTTAGGAGCCGTCTGGTCTGCTGTATGATAACGCTCCATGGCACACGGACATTTGGGACTTAGTCCAATGCCTTGCACCTCTTCATTGGAGTAAGGCTGTTTGGAAAAACAAAAGTCTCCCTGCACCTCAAATTCCAGAGCCAAGTCTGGAACAGCTGCTGTGTGTTCCCTTTCCATCCTTTTTCTCTGCACAGACTAGCTGCTTGCTCCCCTGCCGTTTAGAAACACTGTCACGATTTTGTTCCTTTGTAGTGGCTGGCAGAAAACGTAACTGCTGCCTGTCTTTATTTGCTGTGAACCTGTGGAGCTTGAGTGGCATCCTCTCTCCTGTTCTGTACCAAGCCCTCACAGTGACACTGGATGTACCTGACCCAGCCCTCCAAGTGATGCCTTTGCCAAGGCCTCCACACACGTTCCTGTGCAGGAGAGCAGTTGCACGGCACAGTGACTGGGCCAACTGCACCACCTCTCATTAGATGTGACAGGGACGTGGCTAACAGGAGAGCGGGTTTGGTGCTCCATAAAACACTGCTAACCTATCTTAATCTGTGTAGTTCGGCTCAGATTCCTCTGCAGACTTCCCTGAAAGGGTTCTGGGTTAGGTTGCAAACTAAATGGATTCATAAAGATGTAAGAATCAAATCTGATGCTCCCCTGGGAACATGGCTATCCCTGATCTGTATCTAGAGGAACGATACCAAAGAAAAAAGTGACTTCCTGAACTGCACAGATTTGGAACTTCCCATTCTCAGCCCCACACAACTCTGCTCTGCAAAGCCATTAGCTCAGTGTTGTAGAGATGATATTTGCGCTACCTAGCCTTCAGACAGCCCCTTCCAGAGAGAACACCTGCATTCTGAATCTGGCAGGTGCCAGCTGTAAGGAAACTCAGTTTGAATTATTTTTGATGAGGAAGAGTGCTTAATCTCATAAATTAATCCAACTCAGAGATCTGGAAGTAAGGCAAGAGAAAGAGATGGACCAACCTAAAGAGAAAAAGTGATGAAGGAGGAATGCTCATGCTGAATCAGATCTTATTGACTAGCAGCCACTTCACAGAAGGGCTTCGTTGTGTTTTCAGTTTCTTACTCCAGCAGCCACAGGGCAGGAGTATTTCTGAATGGCCAATCTCAACATACCTGCTCAGCTCAGTCCCAGAGTTACCAGTCCCTCGGGGAGCACAACCCCTTTATCTCATTAACCACTAGCTGGCACCACCAATCCTCACTGGCTCTCCTCTCAAAATGGGGATCCCCGCAGCCTGGCTTTGCCTTTCTGCAAATAATAGTACTGGATGTAGAGCTCAGCTCCAGAGAAACGGTGCAGGGGGGCCTGACTGGCTGTACTGCTTAGACAGCCTGCTCCCTGTCACCATTTCTCCACGTTAAAAAAGTGAGACTCTGATATCCACATCCCTCCTAACAGCACAGGGAGACACAGGAAAGGGTGATGTACTGCAGTATTCCAAAGTGTTTCCTGTGCTTAATCAAGGACTGCATGTGTCCCATTTTGCACAGTTACAACATCGTCTCAGCAGAGGCAAATGTCAGACAGTCTATGTGCCATAACTACTCCTACCCCTCTCATAACCAACCAAATCACAAGGAGTCCCACTCTGCGCTCCCTTTGCTCAGACACTCCAGGATTCAACACAGTTCTGCCCAACTATCTTTCCAAGAACATACATAAAAGGTCTCAAGATCATCTGGGTTTCTGATTCTACTACACCTGGCATCCAAAGACCAAATGCAGAAACAAAACAGGTATTTTGATAACATCACTAGATGGCTAAAGGGTAAAACAAGGAGTGTCTTGGCTGGACTGGAGCCAGACCATCTATCACCAAGACGGCTCCTGCATGAGGATGCCTGTGTCTAACAGTCAGGAGTGGGTGGCACAGCATACAGGGGGCCAGCACAGCATGATCTGGAAGTCCTAGTTCCTGTATCACAGCAGGAGAATCTGTGAATGAGGAAGGGAGAAGACAACACAGGGAAGCACAGAAGAAAGGAGTGTACAAGAGCCTCTACTCATCAGCAGCACCCTCTTTTATCCCTCTCTGCTTCCTATGTGCTTGAACTACAAAATGAAGCAAAACTAATCGAGATTATAACTGACACCTCCCACCATACCTGAATTAAAGGCATATGCTCTAGGAATATTCTGAAATCCCCGGGGGCAATCCATGCTATCTTCTTCATAGCTGTCCTGTGATGGGCTTCAGATAAAAAGCACTCATCCAGGGTGCGGATGGATCTGGGCACCCACCACCATGCTCTGTGCACAGAGCCACACCACTGTCTAAACCCGGGCAAACTGGTTTAATGCCAGCTGTGAGAGGCCTCTGCAAACAGAAAGCATGCTTCTGATTCCAGTAAGTGTTCAGGTAGCAGGTGGCTGAAACTCTAAGAGTACATCCTAATGGCCTTCTGAGCAGGTATCTGACATTGCCAGTGGGATCAACAAATATAAGGAATTAATAGGTAGGAAAGAAAATTGCCGAGGTGCTTTTGTGGCTGTAAGGCAGTATCCTAGGAATGGTACAGGGGCACAAACCTATCCATTAAGAGCAGCAGATAGATTCTGTTGATGGAAAAACCTTCTTTTTGGTTGTCTTGGCTTTATTCCTGCTCCATACTAGATATTGTCATGTACTTAAAGGAAGAGGGGTTTCCTTGATTCCAAGGATATCTAAGCTAACGCTTTTAACACATTGCAAATAAACATACCCGGAACAAGAGCACTTTACTGTCATTCATGTGGACTAAGCATGAACACTTCCTGGACAAAAAAGTAACTGCACAGGGAGAGGCAGTTAGTTCTTTACTTCTGAAGCCTTCCCTACAACAGTCTCAGTTTCATTCTACCTACACTGTGTACCTGCTTGAGTCACAGTATCGGCAAGGTTGAAAGAGACCTCGAGGATCATCGAGTCCAGCCTGTCACCACAGACCTCATGACTAGACCATGGCACCAAGTGCCACGTCCAATCCCCTCTTGAACGCCTCCAGGGATGGTGACTCCACCACCTCCCTGGGCAGCACATTCCAATGACGAACGATTCTCTCGGTGAAGAATTTTCTCCTCACCTCCAGCCTAAACTTCCCCTGGCACAGCTTGAGACTGTGTCTTCTTGTTCTGGTGCTGGTTGCCTGGGAGAAGAGACCAACCCCTTCCTGGCTACAACCTCCCTTCAGGTAGTTGTAGAGGGCAATGAGGTCACCCCTGAGCCTCCTCTTCTCCAGGCTAAACAATCCCAGCTCCCTCAGCCTCTCCTCGTAGGGCTTGCGCTCAAGGCCTCTCCTCAGCCTTGTTGCCCTCCTCTGGACACGTTCAAGTGTCTCCACGTCCTTCCAGCACTGCCTCTTTGGTTGAGCCAAGTACAGCTGATGTGCATCTGATGCTTGACTTCACTGCCATTATAATTACAACAGATGCTTTAAAAACATAACACCCTGAACTCTGTGGTTGCACTTGAACACTTTCACAGAGTCCTTTGGAAAAGCTGGCTACTGACGCACCCTAGCTTTTTGCTTCATCAACAAATCCACCAATAGACAGAAGTAAAACTATTACCTTAATCCCTTCAATCCTGAAGCCCAGGTTGGCACTGGAGCTAATGGTTTCCCTCCACTGCATGTATCGGGGTTTGGTGACAGCATGCTGGGCGTTCTCTTCAGCCGTGGGAGCAAGAGGATCCACCTCAATCATTTTCTTGTACATGTCCTTACGCAGCTTTGGTTTCTCCCGGGCCTTAGCCAACTCTTCTTCCAGGTATGTCCTGCAAAAACATCACATCCCAACAAAACTGTAAGGGCTCTAGAACCATTTCTTTTTACAATTTCTAAACCAGCCTCAAGAAATTTCACCCAGAAAAGTAAGTGCTGTGATTGCCCCAGACTGCTTAGAGGGAAACTAAAGAACAGACTAATGACTGCGCAGGAAGACTCTGTGAATCAGCGGCACAAACCAGCGGTTGTGTTGTTCACCTCCTGTTCCAACTATACCTTTGCTCACTCTTACCTGGCATTGTAACCTCCTGCTTACAGGACAGGAGAAAGCTGAGGTCCTGCTGTGCCATGAAACAGAACTGGGTTTTCAGGAGAGATCACTGACATTGGAATCAAAAGCAAATAGGACTGCTGCAGTCTTACTTTCCTCTCTCTCCTTGATACCACTCATGATATTTTTAGGCCTCAGGAAGCAATTATGGTTTTACTTAGTGCTTCACAGTGAAAGACAGAACCACTTTTGATACAGTAAAAAGTAGAAAGTAAAGCAGATTATCTAAGCAGTTCCAGACCAGAAGAGGTGACTAAGAGCAGGAATGTGAAGGGTGACCAACCTTGCACATTATGCTGTTCTCACTCAACCCCCTCAGGTGGTAACCATTAGAAAGGCACCATCCAGATCTGCATTGCACTTGAATCCTAAAGCTTGCAGTTTGTCAGGTGCCTGGAACATGCTTTTATTTCATCACAGCTGGTATTTAGGAGATGCATTACCAAAATGCCACCTACTTTGAATAAAATACATACTGCTGCAAGTCCTCTTTCTTCTGGGCATACAACACAGGATCCTACAGAGAGACTTTTCATAAGGGTGTCTAGCAATGGGACAAGGGGAATGGTTTTATGATGAGGAAGAGTAGGTACAGGCTGGATCTTAAGAAGTTCTTCAGTATGAGGGTGGTGGGACTCTGGAACAGGTTGTGAGGTTGTGAATGCCTCCTCCCTGGAAGTGTTCAAGGCCAGGCTGGACGAGGCCTTGTGCAGCCCAGTCTAGTTGAGAGCTGTCCCTGCCCACTGTGGAGAGGTTGCAGTAGCTGATCTCTAAGGTCCCTTTCCAACCTAAGCCATTCTGTGATTCTATGATTTCTACTCTGATTCAGCTGACAATTCATTTGAGATTTTGCATCAGTTTAAAGGCCTGTCTGCACTCCTATAAGTTGAGCAACAACTCATTTACAACAACTTCAGCATCTGAGCTGGCAGTCAAAAGATTACCACAACAGTTCATACCTCTCTCTGAACTGTTACTCCAGGTTCTCAACAGATTCCTTCCCTATCTGTTATGCTTAGATAATATTTTTGAGGTTTTCCTCTTAATCAGAGACAACAAAAGGGAAAGAAAGTGAGAATCTGGAAAGCAAAGGTGACAGCATCATGGAGATGTCAGAGCAGAGGAAAGCACAGGCCAGTTCTGAGCAGATGGTCAAATCTTTTCTTTACAGGACAGATCAATACCAGTGAAGACTCATTCAAGCTCTGGAAATGGGCTTTCAGGCTGCTATTCAGTCACACACATTTGGAGCTGATAATTTTACTCTTTGTGGGGTTTTCTGAATCACAGCATACACAAAGATTACATGAACTGGCTGCCAATGAATCAGGTACTTCTTTTTTTTCCCCCAGGTATTTTCAGGCCATGGTAGAGAAACTTTGTCTAAAATCAGTCCTGAAAAATCTCTTGATGCAGAATTGGTTTTAAGGCTATAAATCAGTTAGTTTCCAGAATCTATGTACAATCAGGCAACAGTGGAACATGTTCCCTCAGGCTGCCCAAGGTGATTGCCAAGCCAACAGCAGGTTGTCTGAGCTGAAACCCAAAGCTCTGAAAATGTTACCTAAATACTCCACAGAGTGTGACCACATCATAGAATCACAGAGTCAACCAGGTTGGAAAAAACCTCAGAGACCATCAAGGCCAACCTATTACCTAATACCTAACACCTCATGACAACTAAACCATGGATCCAAGTGCCACATCCAATCCTTTTCCAAACACCTCCAGGGACGGTGACTCCAACACCTCCCTGGGCAGCACATTCCAATGGCAAATTACTCTCTGTGAAGAACTTTCTCCTCACCTTGAGCCTAAATTTCCCCTGGCACAGCTTGAGACTGTGTCCTCTTGTTCTGGTGCTGGTTGCCTGGGAGAAGAGTCCAACCCCCAGCTGGCTACAACCTCCCTTCAGGTAGTCGTAGAGAGCAAGAAGGTCTCCCCTGAGCCTCCTCTTCTCCAGGCTAAGCAACCCCAGCTCCCTCATCCTCTCCTCATCAGAATGGTCTGGGGTTGGAAGGAACCTCCAAAGGTCATTTAGTCCAACTCCCTTTGCAGTCAGCAGGGACATCCTCAACTATATTGGGCTGCCCAGAGCCCTGTCAAGCCTCACCTTGAATATCTCCAGGAATGGGGCCCCAGCCACTTCCCTGGGCATCCCCCACTTCCTTCAGATGCACTTAGGTTAGAAAGCACTTTCTCTATTGTGCACCCCACCTGATCCCCATCTTGCAGTCCATCACAGAGGGCCCTTCAAAATCAGTAAGCAGATCATCCAGCTGGATGTAGCTCTCGCCGTCTCTCTCCACCACGCCGTGGAAGCGAGGGACGCAGGCGCGCAGCGGGTCCTGCATCAAGCGCTCAAAGCATTCCTTCTCGTTCTCCGAGAGCCGCTTCAGGATCTTTCCACTGTCAGCTGCCTTGAAACTCCCTGGAATACAAAATCAAACACATCTGTCTGACAAGAGTGTCCTGCAAAAAGAGAGAAACACCTTCCCCCCTACCACTCCAGTTAATCATGGAATTGTCAGGATTGGAAGGGACCTCAGGATCATCTAGTTCCAACCCCCCTGCCATGGGCAGGGACACCTCACACTACATCAGGTTGCCCAGCATCCCATCCAGCCTGGCCTTAAAAACCTCCAGGGATGAGGCTTCTACCACCTCCCTGGGCAGCCTCTTCCAGTGTCTCACCACTAACATTCCTAACATTCAATCTGAATCTACCCACTTCCAATTTTGCTCTGTTCCCCCTAGTCCTATCACTAGCTGACATCCAGATTCAACTACCTCAGCCCCATGGCACCAGTGAAAGATTGCCCCAGAACAGGAGAGATGAAAGAAAAAAAAAGAGGACAGAACACCCAGGACAAACACAGCCATCAGCAGTGAAAGCCCATCTGGACACATTCCCATGTCAGAATTCATAGCTTTAAGGAGTTCAGCTGCTCCAGGCCATCCATCAGGCTTTTTTCCATGCTCAACTCTCTGTTAGGATAGTAAATGCTGCTATAGTTACCGAAACGCACAGGAAGAAGCCACGAGCCAGAATTCATTAATCCCCTGACAGACTGTTTTAAAGCTGCCTTAGCACTGCCAGTGCTGGCTTTGTCCTTAATCCCCACATGGGCTACACCTGCAGGTCTGTACATGGTGAGGTGGCACAGTCAAACCAGTGATGCTGAAACAGCCACCCATGGGCCAGAGGCCAAGCACTGCCCTTTCCACAGACACACTGTGACTGTACATGCCTGCACCTCCAGGTCTTGCCATTTCTCCAGGGTGCTGCTAATCTGCAGGTGGAGCCTGTAGTCCACTTAGTTCTTTACAACCCTGAGTCTGAGCATCACCCAGGACTAATGACAGTCTGCAGTGACAGGGCTGCAGGCCAAAATTGGCAATAATTAGACTCCAGCTGCCTGGAGTCTCCTATCCAGGTGCTCTCCCGTCCTGCAACCTGCCAGTAGCATCTGAGGAGAGTACATGCTTCATTCAGAGGTACCCTTTAAGATTAAATGTTAAATAGGTGTCCAAGGAGGAGCCTCATTAATCCTGGGGCTAATGCTCAACTTTTATCACAGCAGGATCCTTTGGCCAATGCAAACTGGTTCTTCTCTGACAAATCTTGAAACTGGCACTGCCCCAGCACAAGGGCAAGGGTGGCAATGGCCTAGGTTTTAGTCCAGAAAGAACTTGTCATATCAGAGCAAACAGCTGCAAAAAGGATGGACTGAATGCAACCACAGAAAACTATCTATAGCAAACTGGAGCTGTATCTCTCCTAATCAGTTTCTAGTAAACTCTTAACCTTCCTTTTATACCCTACTACACAAGCCTCCAGAAAGGCTATGATTACAGAAGCAGAGTATCACCCCACACAGATCAAGCCAACCCCATCAATGCTCTGATAAAAACTACAGTAAGACCAGGTCTCATCTTGGCACTCTGAGCAATACAGGGCAGCCCTGCCAACACCACCGTGCAAAACAGTTATTCTACTCCTAGGACTAAATACATTCCTCTGCACAGCTTTGAAGTGCACCATGTTAGTGCATTAGCATATAAAGAGGTGGTTCAGGTACTGCATTAAAACATGATGCAGTGTAGGTGTGCCTGCCCACATGTGTACCAATAAACCCCACACTGGCACTTTAAGAACAAGGGCTGCATAGGAATTAAATGAAGCATTGAGAGAAGCAAACCCAGAGACTTCTCTTTGCTGGTTTGGTTGGGTTTTTTTTTTGCCTTACCAACAAACAAATCCTACATCAGGAGCATGTTTCCAGCTTCTACAGACACAAAACTAGATCCAGCCACCTGAGCTGCTCCTTGCATTCATACAGTGAACACTGACAGATTTGTCAATGCAAATATCTGGGACACAAGTTAAATTTCCACCAGATTTGTTTTCCACCCAAGGGCTTAAGTTCAGCCGAGGTGTTTGGGGTTGGGATCAGAAGCACTGTCCTTGCCAGGGCCGAGGCACAACAGGCAAAGACAGTAATCCTTTGAAGCCACTAGGGAACTAACTTAGTGGCTACTCAAGAAAGATGATCCCATATCACAACTAGAAGCACAGATGGAACTTCAAATCACCAGTCCCTCTTGTTTCCCTCTAACACACATTTTATATCTACCACTTTACAAGGATGCTTTGGGAGCCTGGGTCCTTCCCCAGAGTCTAACCATTGGTTCCCTGCTCATCTCTTTATTCAGGAGTATCACTCCCACCTTCTGTATCCTCATCACAAAAAAGAGGTTCTAGTTCCCAGATTTGTGATACTGTTTGCTTCCTTTTTGCCTGAAGGAAGGCAATAGAGTAACACTGAAAAACCTTTCCATGGTGATGCCATCCCCCACCCCAGTGACAAACACATTGAAGGTGCTGTCTCACCTGTATGCCCAGCCAGCTGCACCCATGAGTAGCGTTTCTTGAAGGGGCTGATGACTGGCAAGTTAACCATGGTTTTAATTGTATGCCATGCCTTTTTCTGCAACACAAAGAAAAGAAACATTAAGCTGGGTAAAAGCTGAAATCCTGACATGCCACAAACCTGCCACATAGCTTCATGCACATTGAACTGCTCCTTACTTATTTGCAAGTGTTCAAAGGTGGAACCACAAAGCAGACACTATGATCACCACTGGAAAACATGCACACAAACACAACAATGGACAAATACTCAGGTGCAATGTCCTACCATGCACAAGAAAGCTGCCTGAGAGACTAAAAAACAAAGTCACACTGCACATCACAGGCCTGTTCCTAGCAACACCTGACCCTCCCTGTGTCTGAGTCACACAGCAAGCAGACAGCAAATGCTGAACACACACTTATGCACACCAAAGTTTCCACAAGACATAACCATAAGCTGCTTGCTACTGCCAGCAACACTTCCTTTCCCAGAGAACCTCAGCATCACCTTGTGAACAGCTTTCTCCGCAACAGGTGAGTCTCACCATGACAGATGCATGGAAAATGCATCTCTAGTTGGACACAAATCTCACCCAGGTCCCTCAGCACCCACTGACAGCATGGAGTAGAATCTACTCAAGGTTATGGATTTTTTCTGCTCCCTCCCCTCTTTCCCAGCCTTGTAACTTTTAAAGAAAGCTGGGTACTGCCCTGGCCACCTCTGGTTGTGGCACAGTGCAGCTGTTTGAGTACTGCTGCAGGCAGGGAAATAAAACAGCTGCTCACAAACAGCAGCTGAGTGCGCTGTCACAAAGGCAGAAAGGGGAAAAAAAGAAGAGAAAGTCTTGTGCTCTGGAACTGAAATCTGGGTAAGAGAGAACCACAGCCCACTGGCATACATGTTACACTCCATGGGATCCCAATGTGCTTTACAAACAAGGACAGCAGGCTCACTTCTTCTGTTCCCCACAACATGACACCCTGCTGGAAACCAAAACCAAGGCTGCACAATCCTTGTGCATGACTATTTAGTGCTGAGGGGGTCTTGCTGAGATCAGGTATAGCTGGGGATTAGGCTGCATTTGCAGACTTATCAATGGCCTAACTGGGATTCACCAAAATCAATGCTGGGCATTGATTTCACTCAGGAGGAGTTCTGATAGCAGAAGCTCTTAGCCTACTCTGCTGCTTCCACTCCAGAGGGGCACAGCCCTAAGTTATTTGAAGAACACATGAAAGCAAACCTCCTTCCGAATTAAAATGACCCCTCTGAATGTAACTTCAAGCAAAGATCCAGTGTTTGAAGAATCCAGCCCAGTTTTCAGGGTAACATTCCTTATTCCCCATCCCTTACTCAGGTCAGCACTGCTCCATAAGTCTCCCATAAAGACCCTATGTTCATCATAATGCTCCACTCCTAACAAACTGCATCCTGTCTCCCAATGATTTGTCATACTCCTATACCTAGAAGAGATGAGAAGCACAGATTTTCAAGCAATGCACATCAACTGTCAGTGCAACATCACACTCCAGTGGCTTTCCCACCTCCTCCCTCCCACCTTACCCTAAGCAGCTGCAGCTCGTATTTGTACTGTGGGTGTGAAGGAGAGACAAGGGCCAGCTTCAGCTGCAGATCAAGTGGACTTTGGCTACTCAGGTTACAGATGGCCTTGGATGACTAGGTTTAAGCTACCTATCCTATAAGCAGATACTGACAATGTTTAATTATTTTTGTGTTTTAAATAATATCTTCAACAAACCTTTCTCCCCTTCAAGACAGGGAAAAAGTGTGAGGCTCGAGCCACAAAGTGCTTCCAGACCCATCCCCTGGGCCATGCTGCCACCAGCAGGGGTTCAGCAGTTGCACTTTGTTCTACCCCACCTCCCAATCTCTCAATTCACTCAGCCCAGGATGCAAATTGCCAGCATGCAAACAGGGCTGCATGCTGTTGGAGCAGTGGTGTGAGTGGGAAGATGAAAACTTTGTGTGCCTGCTGTAGGAGGAATCTTTCTCACTTCTATTTCTAAAGCAAGATCTCTTCCTCTTTGTTAGCAATGGTATTATGTGCTTTTCAAATCACTGCCTTACAGTGTAGTGGCAAAGAGGGCTTCTACCACTGCCCATCTATTTGCAGTCCATTCCTTCCTGAGTCCCTGCTTCTTTTAGACTACTCCTCCTCAGTCTTCCTTGATCTTTTGCTCTGCCTGGGTTTCCCCAAGTCCTCATTTCTTCTAGATCCCCAGCCAGTGGATGCTATTCACATAGACTCAGGGAAAACTCAGACTGTATTAGGATTATAGTGATACCCTTTTATGTGTTTCAAAATCAATATACTCAAGAGTTTTCCAGTAGGAAACCATTCCAAAGGGGCCAAGAATCAAAACACAGGAAGTATTAACATTCTTAGATTCAGCACATAAGTTACTTAGTGTGAACTGTAACTGACACTGGATGCATCTCCCTTAGCAATAAAAGGTGTGGGATGCTGAAGAGGGGAAAAGCAAGTTTCCTGCCAACTGGTCTGCTACATGCTGGGCTGTGCCACTAGAACTGCATCCCTGGTAGCAAGCAAACAAACATTCAGGGAAAGAGAATGGGAGAACCAAGTCCCATAGTGCAGTCACAATGCACACAAAGGACTGTGGCTTGGTACCCAACACTGATCGGGGTTATCTGCATTACTCTTTTGAATCACCCTTCTGAACAAGAAGCACAGCACTGAGAAGCATACGTCCACACAGCAGAGGTAGTAGCTCGCTCTGTGTAAGCACTGGTGTACACAGGCAGGATGCTGGCCAGATGAGGTGTTCCACCCTTGATAAAGGTTAACTGTTTCCAACAGGTCTATCCATTAAGAAACAGCAAAGATGAGCAGCAATTGAGAGCCACTGGTTCCTGTGAGCACAGCTTTCTCCAGGCCTTTTCTCATGGTAAGAGCACAACCTCATGCATTACCAGTATGCAGAAGCACCAGTGTGATGATCCTGCCCAATTACACCAGCAGCACTTGGCCAAGGAAAACCCAGAAAGCTGGAGGCATTTCTTCCATTTCAAAGTGTTAATGGTGCAGGCCTCGCTGTCCCCAGGAATTAATCCCTAGGAACATCAGGCTTTCCTGAAACCTTCCCACCGTTTCAGGACAAGGGGTATACCATCCTAACAGCCAAGCTCACTGAACAGATCAGTGCAGACTCCCAGAACTGTCTGGGAGGGGCTTGGTTGCTATTGTTGCTTTACAGGCAGTACAGAACAACTGAAATCGGTCTCTAAGCATATACTGAATCCCCCAGGGACAGAAGAGCCACTCTGACTTTTAAGAGCAACAGAAGACATGGACCTGAACCTCCTTCTGCTATCTGGAAAAAATATGCATAAACACATCTCTCCCCTTATTTAAGGGTAAAACAGAAACAAAGATCTCAGTTCTGTCAACATCTTAAATACAGGTTAACTACCCTCAGGCAGGGACTAACAAATAGGTAACATGCACAAGAATTTGCAGAATTGAGTCCTGAGTGAAGCAACTACAACAGTTCAAAAATACTAATCACATCTAAACTACTAAGTATTGGGGGATGAAATATGTAACACCCCCCCTTTTTTCCCCATGGGAGGGGGGGGGAAATTTCATCTGTTTTACCAATCCTAGCATGTCACTTGACACTACAGTGAGTTAAAGAATAAAAGAGCAATGGAGTGCAGCACAAATCAACAGGATCCCTTAAAAAAGTTCATTCTTCCATCAGCAGCAGAGCAGAGGATTAGTTTCTTGCCTGAGCTGGTAAATTTTCATGGAAATTCAGCTAGACTGCAGTAAACAATGACCCTTGAGTCTTTTTCCAGGAACATTTCAGCAGTTCCTTTATCCAAGATGCTGTTGTCTTTTTTTGTGCACTAGTTCAAAGCCTACACAAGCCTACTGAAAGCTATTATGACAGCAAGAAACAAAAGGCTAGTGAGAAATTTCTTTGTAATCTTTTCCTTTTTTTCCCCCCTAAGAGGCTTTAAGAAAGATTACTTAATTGTCAGTCATCATAATCTCCTGTTCTCTTAAAGTTTTTACATCATGTAGGCTAAATTCTACCACTCTGGGACATGGGGGCTGAAATCTGATCTGTACTGCTGGTTGCCGCTGCCTACTCAGTGTCTCACTAACTCCTAGAAGGAACAAGATTCTTCCTCAGGGACTTGCAAGGAGTACAGAAAGAAAACTCTTAATTATCAGAAAGTTACTACATGGGTTTTGCAATAATTCTGTAAAAGCCATGTGCCCAAAATGCACCAAGCAAACCCTTGCCTGGCAATCCCAGCAGATGGCAGGGAGCAAGCATGTGAGAGGGCGATGGCTGCTGGCCCCTGTTAGATCACAGTAACCAGAACAAGACTGAGCGAAGTAACACCTGGGACATCATCAGGCCATCCACTGGAGCTGCCTTCCACCAGCAGGCCCAAAGCTCTTATTACTAAGCTGGGTATCAGTCATGGCTTATCTATGCACAGCATGAGTCATTCTCCAGCAGCTCACCTTGCTGCCCTGCTTCTCCCCTCCTCCTGGGTCGCACACCACCACCCATATTATTCTGAGTGATACAACAAATCCTCATCAGGTCCATGAGATTATTCAGGGAGCTGTCATCAGCGTCGGTGTGAGTAAGTAGCAGGATCTAGTCCTGCAAATATTTGATACCTGTTAATATTTGTTCCTTCTGAACTCTGTGTATGGTTTACAGTTTTAACCATTGTTTCAGTTTAACTTTTTACAGTCCACTCAGTGGAATGTTTTTAAAACCCTATGGAGTCCATTTTATCTGCAAAAACCTGGACTGTTTTAATTACCTTTGTTTATTAGAGTAAGTCAGCTTGAAAGCTAGCTTGGTTTTGTAATCCATTGTGCCATTTTACTTAATTCAATTTAGAAGATGAAATTATCATTCAGATTTGTTCTGTCACCAGTACTGTCACTTCATTTGAATTTGCCTTTGACTGACATACTGGACCTGCACAGACGAAGAACTTACATGTAGGTCCAAAGCTTCTAACCAGATTGTTTTCATGAACTAAGCCTAGCACAAACAAAACTCCATCTCATCTGTCTCCAGGCAGCCACTACCTGCCATGACCATAAAAAAGCTTCCATAAGAAATCATTTTGAGCAGACCACAACCATGACAATTACTAGCCTCATTTAATTACCCTGTAATTAGACATGCTTCTCCCTCTGCCGATGTAATCAGCAACTACAGTACTGTAATTACAGCCTATTAAAAGAAATAAACACAAACACTTCAACAAAGAATGTACTGCTCTGTGAAAATCACAATATTCTATCACGACAAGTTGTTATCAGTGTAATTCCCCCCCAAAACCAACAAGTTTTCCAGAGCTGCAGCTTCACAGCTGCTAGCTTCAAAGGTTATTAGGAATTTCATTTGTTCAAGGGAATGCAGTTCTGGGACAGCCAACCATATGGTTTCATCTCATGGAGAGATCTGGGGATTTGAGTGATGTTATACTAAAAACAAACCCAAAACTTTAAAAGACAGTGAGAGTTGCTGAGCAACCTGGTATCTTTCTGGTTACAGTCACAGAATTTGCCTGCTGGGAGATTCTGGTTTTGAGATCTCTCAGCTAGAGGTTTAGGGTAGATGTGAAACAGGCAGGCAGTTCACTAGGTCAGAGCGAGATCCTGGAGCAGCAGACATTTTTATGCTCAGTAAGAACAAATTATTCATCCAGTAATGTATACAGATCTAAACACCTACATACATACTTTCTAAATAGCTAAAGCAGCTTAGTAAGAGCCTTTCCTTGCAGTCAAGCAAAATTTCACTACTTTTTCCTTGGTTTTTTTTCCCCTAAGTGTCCAGACTATAACAACTCCCACACTGGGGACCATTTGATGTTTGAAGAAACCCAGAAAACCTAACAGGGCATCACACTGCAATGGAGAAACTGAGGCATACATGTCATGTTTCCATCATTCATTGGGAGAAACATAACTGCAATGTCCACAAAGGTTCTGTGTAGGGCAACAAGATGCAAAACTGACCCAGATCACAAACACACCCCTGAATGTGTCATATAAAGCTCCTGCATTATACTTTCAGCAGCCAGTTTCTGTGCTTTTACCCCCTATTAAAGGTTTCTGGAATCCTCAGACTAGGGAGATTCTCACTGCCAAGTCTACTACCCACTTGGCTGAATCAGATATGAATCACAAATCGAGACAAAGATCTCAATGGGTGGGAGGTGAAAGAGCAAGTCAACAAGAAGAATGCTCCCCAAGCAAGCTCCTGCAGGAGTATGTGAGCAAACGCTCACACAAACCTTTTCAGCTGAGTTTCTGAGCACAACACTTGATTCAGCTCCCAAGGTAAAGGGAAGCTCTCTCAGCCTGCTTGTTACATTTCATCATCTCTTGTCCCTGGGCAATAAACAAGTTCCTGATGCACACAAGCACTAGTCCACACAGTAGTGATTATTCATCACTAGGAAAAAAAAAAATATATATATAAAAGGTATTTAGGGCCAGAACCAAAATCATAGAATAGTTTTGGTTGAAAAGGAGCTTTAAGGTCATTGAGTCCAACCATGATCTAACTCTTCCAATTCTGGTGCTAAACCATGTCTGAGCACCACATCTCTGCATCTTTCAAACACCTCCAGGGATGTGGATTCAACCACCTCTCTGGGGACCTACTCCACTGCTTGAGAACCCTTTCAGGGATGAAGTTTATTCTAATACCCAACCTAAACCTCCCCCGGTGTATCTTGAGGTCATTTCCTCTTGTCCTATCACTTTTTACTAGACAGAAGGGACCAACCCCCACTTCACTCCAACTTCCTTTCTTGGAGTTGCAGAGAGTGAGAAAGTCTCCCCTTGACCTCCTTTTCTCCAGAAATGCAGAAGAGATGTACAAATGACAGATCTCAAAGGTGAAGCAGTAGGCCATGTTCACATTTCTCATCTCCTTTCCCCATCAGCAAATTGCTTTGTGGAAGTGAAATGTGCTCTGTGAAGACTTGGAGCAATGGATAGCACAGCAGACTCTGGAGATGCCGACTTCAAAGCGCCCTGGCCTGACAAGCAATAGTATCATTCTTCACACTGCCAGAGGAGCTATGCAAACCAACATCAACTGATAATTTGGCCAAATCACTGCAACTGTCCTTCTGCCAAGGCAGCAGCATTACTTCAAATGCTGTCAGCTGTCACTCGGACTACAAAGAGCACAACCATGTCCCTGATCAAGGAAATCACTAAACCTCCATATGACAAACGTCTTGTGAGCCTTGACTGTCATCATCATATCTGCTTCAGTCCCTAAGAGAACCAATACTCCCTGCGTTGCCACACAGCTGATCTCCCTATGGTGTATGAGTGCCAGCTGGAGCTGTAGGACCGATGATCAACAGCAAGGGAGAACAAACGCTCCTGAAGAACGGCAGTTTGCGTGCCGCATGAGCAACTTCCTGATCAGCACCTCTCATCAGACTGCCAGGCAAACTGTGACTACACCTTCACCTTTCCCTCCCTCTTTTTCACCATCCAGCCTCCAAATCGTTGACAAGAAAGCCTGTACTTAGTCCTTCACGCTTCCGGTTTTGCACCCAGCCATGGGTGAGGGTCACATCTGCTCAAGCAGCATTTGGCAGGTGTATCCTCTGACTGCAGGGGTTTTGTTTCCTGTTTGTACCACATTCAAGATGGGCTGGGCTAAATCTTCAGAATCATGAGAAACACTTACTGCAGTAAAGCAGAAACAACACTGCAAGACAGAAGCCTCAGGTTCCTCTGTCACGCCTTGCCACACTGTGAGATGCAAACGTGGTTTGGGTAGTTTACTACCCTTTAGGATACTTGGAAAGCTTGTTGGGCATTCACATGTGTAGACTAAGGGAAGAAATGTCCCACCCCACAGTTCCATTCTACTTGTACTTCCAGGAGCAGATCCTCTCCAAATCAGAGGAAAGTGAAGCCTGAAGAAGCTAAAGCATTGCTTGCCTTTCTGCAAACAGCATCAGGAGTCACAGCCTGCTGACTGTTCTGCAGGAATCAACAATGGCATTTTCTTTCTGATTATTACCAAGTGAAGTATCCACAACCTTTCCATCATTTCCAGGCCAAAAGCCAAAGACAGTCAAGGAATGAGATGGCTTTAAAGTTGCACTGCCACAAGGGTTTGCTTCACCTTTCTCACAGAGATGCTGTAAAATCCAGTTCTGTTGGCAGGAAGGTAGATTTTATTTTAGTAAGAAGAGGGATACTGAAACATCTACTTCTGATAGCAGGCTTTAAACATGGCAGTTACCTCTGCCTTCAAAGCTTGTGCTCTGCTCTGACACACACTGGTTCTCCAGTAGAATGGAGCTCTGCCACCTGTCCCTACTGAACATGAGAAAACCAAACCAAAGAGATTCTGTCCCTACCAGGGCTCTGCCAGACTTGCTGGAAACTAAAATGTTATTATCCAAGAAGTAAATGGAAAGTTCTTCACTATAGGAAAGTTGACTCATTTGCAGAGCCCAGACATTTGAGATTTATCCAGGCTGTCCATCACCCAGACAATTTTGTGGTAAATCAAACATCACTTTAGCAGATGGTGTGACAGAAGGAAAGAAATCTTTCTTAACCTCCAAAACAACTGCAGTGTGAGTCTTTGAAAACTTCCTATGCCACAGTTTAGCAATCTCAGAGTTCTCCATTTATTCTCTGCTTGTCATGGGCCGCTGACTGACATCACCAGTCACAGGAAAGGGACATCTAGAGAGACAACACTCTTTAGATGAAAAACATGCCTAACAACCTACTGGGTAGGACAGAGAAGTACCAAACAGAGTGAATATTCTGGATCACTTGAAACCCAAACACATCCACACTTCTCTACACACAGACCAAAAAAAAAAGGGTCAGCCTAACACGTAAGAACAATTTAAAGCACAAACATGTCATTTGTGAACCACGTATGACCTCAAATCCAGATGTACTAGACAAGTGCCAATTCACTTAAATCATGTGTAATTTCTGCATAACACCAAGAGAGACCGTGCTGTGGCAATGAGCCAGGAAATAACCTCAAGAAGCTAATCTCTCCTGAGTGAACTCCAGGCACATGCAAAGGAAGTTGAGCATGCGCTTCATCGTACTTGCCAAGGTGGTGCAGACTGTTACCTAGACACAGAGCTCTATCCTGACTGCCCAGCAGTTCAGGGCTAGGCTCACCACCAGTTTAATGCTCCAGTGACTCAGTGGCCATAAGGGACTCTCCAGCCTGAATAGTTAAAGAGAAATGAAGGGAATTTTTAAAGCTTATCCATTGAGACACTTCCCCATTTGCCACAAAGCACTATCAACAAACAGAAATTGCAAAGTTGCCTTCTGATAACTGGTCAAAGACTCCTTTCTTCATAGCTCAGGTTAGGGAACACATGTTGAGAGCTTATTACACTTTAAAGGCATCCTCATAAGGGCCCCAGAAGTCATACCCCATTAGACTTTGAGATATTGCCCAAAAGGAGTGTAAACACTGTAACAGTGAAAGACTAGAGGACACAGTCTCAAGCTGTGCCAGGGGAAGTTTAGGTTTGAGATGAGGAGAAAGTTCTTCATGGAGAGAGTCATTCGTCATTGGAATGTGCTGCCCAGGGAGGTGGTGGAGTCACCATCCCTGGAGGTGTTCAAGAAGGGATTGGACATGGCACTTGGTGCCATGGTCTAGTCATGAGGTCTGTGGTGACAGGTTGGACTTGATGATCTTTGAGGTCTCTTCCAACCTTGGTGGTTCTGTGATACTAATGTGCTGTTATTTATTTTTTCTCCTGTGGAAAAGAATAGGAAGCACAAGGATGAAGTTAAGGTTTCCGTAAGAAGCTACTGGTTATCTGTGATAACTGCACTATTTTGGGCACTATTTCTTCAAAGTTTTGACAAACTGAAGGAAAGTTCATGGACCAGTAACAAACATGGTACTGTTGAGGCTGAAAGAATTGTGTTTGTTTATTCTGAGAAGTCTCAGCACAGCGACTGCCTTGAGATACAGGAAAAAGGCTTTCCAAGGGTATCAAGGAGTTTTCAAGCAGGATCAACAAATGCCTGTGAAATCATGGTCTAGCTCAGTCCCAGGAGACACCTGCAAGCAAGATACAGCTAGGCTGATGCCAGTGCCAATGAGGTGCGATACTCTTAAAAGAGTTTTGGTCACAAGCACCAAGGCAGTTCATCATCACTGGTCTAAAAATGTCTATGCCCTGCAGGACAGTGAAGACACTTCTTAAAAAAATATTAAAACATTGACCAAAAAAACCCCAAACCTTGTGCCTCACACCAACACTTCTCTGCAAACCCAGACTTCTGAAATCACTGTACACACACATACGTACAAAGAGGTTACCGACAGTTATTTGGGTTTATAAGGTACTTGCACAGTTTCTTCCTTTCCCTTCACAGTAATTCAGCTTCTAACATCTCAAAATACCAGGAACTCATTTTTAAGAGGCCTGAGCAAACTCCATGCTTCAGTATGGGCCCTAGGTCCAAACACGTGTCCTTTCTCTGCTCCAGCTCCCACAACTCCAGGCTGTACTTCAGAACACCGTTTAACCATTTCAGTAATTGATGCTTGTAAACCAAATTAGAGGCCTCAAATAAGGCAGTCAAGTACTCAAATAAGCAACAAGATAGTGCTAAGTGAAAAAGATTATTAGAGTCTAAAAATAGGTCATGAAACAAAAACCAAAACAACAACAACAACAGATCAGATCTACACTGTTAACAGTTTGCCATCTGCTCTTCTCATCTATCACAAGACAAAGTCCAGCACTCCGCCTTTCCTCCCCTTCTTTGTCTCCTCCAAACCCACACCTCTACTTTCCTCTGAGGGAGCACAAGCAGTTACTGCTTCATCTACCATGCAGACTGCTGTTCAAATAGGGCCCACCCTTGGCAATGGAATGCCAGTGTCAGCAGGCCACAGCGCAGTTACTTAGCGGGGTGTGGTATTTACCTAGGGGCAAGCCACATCCTTCAGCAACCACTTTAACTCTGAGCTTTAACACAGGCACTGCGCGATTATTCCAAACCACTGTGTTGAAAGGATTTAAAACAAAACAAAACACCACCAAAAAGCAAACAACAAAACCTAACCAAGCCAACTAAACGAACACACTCCTATTTTGGTTAGCAGAACAAGTGAGGGCAGTGCTCCAGGCAAAACGGGAAGCCACAGATGGAAGGTGGCAATGATGGAGAAACCCCAAAAGAAATGGAAATGGGGAACCTTTTGCCTTTGCCCATCAGAGTGAGAGCCCTTCTGTGTTACAAGGCAGTTGTTTGGTTTTGAAACAAACCTAAGGATTAGAGAGCCTCTTCCTGCCCCAAGTCAACACTAGGAACTATGCAAGGAATCTAGAGAAAAGATTACTCCTCCCTTGAGCAAATCTTCAGGATCAAAAGAGAATTTCTGTTAACAAAACAGCACATGAAAGACAAGCTGAATTCACCCTGCATAAGAGAAGCAGGCAGTCCCAGCAGACAAGGGGTTATTTAGGACTTTACATTTCCACGATGTAACCCTTAAGAGAGTCAAATTCAGACATTACATAAGCAGGAGTGACTCAATGAAAGACTGAAACAAGGCATCTGCCACCCTGAAAAATTGTGGGTGTTTGAACAATGGTGAGTGTGTTGTGGAGAGCATGTTTCCTCTGCCCTGAAGGTAAACAAATGTATTTACAGTCGAGATCCTGGAGATCTCGGCATTTCAGAAGCATATCAATTGCCAGTTATGAAGAAGTGAACCCACCTAAAAATAAAACAAACTGGGTGTAGTTTATACACAGACCATGTATCTACCAAAACTTTCATCTCATAGTAAGAGTCAAAAAATCCCCATAAAACTTAGATGAATTTCATACTGTTGGCTCCTAGCAACAGGACTGCAAGCCACACTCCCATAGCTTGCACAAACACCTACACCAGCCTCCTGAAATATGGAGCAAGCAGCAACTTCTATGCCAGGTTGGACATGAGCTGCAGAATCCAAGAGTGACCAACATCAACACACCAGGCCTCAGCATATAAAACAGACACTGGAAATGTCATTTGCAGGTGGTTTATGGTTTATAGCTCACAGGGGAGCAAGCCATGCAGCAAAGTTACTTCAGAAGCCAAGACTGATTTTGCTGCCCTGCCTGCTCTTCTTCTTGAGGAGTGCAATATCAAAACTGGTGATTGGCTACATTCATCCCATAGCCATTA
The DNA here is from genome assembly GCF_026170545.1 of Melanerpes formicivorus. Lineage (NCBI taxonomy): Eukaryota > Metazoa > Chordata > Aves > Piciformes > Picidae > Melanerpes > Melanerpes formicivorus. The sequence goes on from NW_027142410.1 coordinate 1,332,345, forward strand.
GTCCTATGACCCAAACAGGATTGCTGCCTATACCACCAGAGGACTGAAAAAGCAGACTGGGTTCAACACACACAACTACTGCAATGAGAGAGGATGCATTGCTGGAGATAATGGAGAAAATCCCAAGGGATAAGCAGGGATGGAAAAAGAGATGGTTGCTTTTCTGTCACTCCAGTTTTAACACTGAAAGATTTTTTTTTCCACTGAATGCCTTTGGTAGCCATGGTGGCAAAAAGCACTTGGAAGCCAAGAATCTCCACTCTCATGGGATTTTCAACAGAATGGGAAGAAACATCCTGAAATTAATCCCTTGGGGTTTAATTCCTTACTTCTTCAGGGTTAATACACATGAGGCAAGAACAGAATAAAATAGAATAGAATAGACCAGACCAGGTTGGAAAGGACCTTTGAGATCGAAATTCCACAAAGACAAAACGAACTATACCCAACCATCAGCCCCAAATTCTGACAGTCAGCATTTTGCACCGCAGAAAGCGAAAGCTGGAGCGTAGGAAGGCTTCCTAGTCTCTAGGGATTACATTCTCCTCTGAACAAAGCTGACCCTTTGTGGAACCAACGCCGCCGCTCCTACGGAACGTGCATGGGTGGGAATGGCTGAGGAGGAAGCCCACAGCAAGCAGAGCTTATCATGATGAGAACATTCAGGTCAAGTGCACTTAGCCAACAACCCACTCAAACCCCACAAAGATAACAAGCAGCCAATCTGCAGGCACGAGCACTGCTCACAGATTTTTATCCTTTCCATCACTGCACCGCACAAGCATGCAGCGATGGAGGAAAATACAGAGGCCACCTTTTAAGACTTGCTGTAGCTCTGCCTCTTTCAGAAGATCAGGGTCTCAAAACCTTCCTGCACAGCCACTAAAGAAGTCTGTTTCTGTGTCTCATTCTCCTAAGAATTGCTCGAAGTTACTCACCTCACAAAAGGGCAAAAACTGTTTGCTTCAGACTGAACAATCCCAACAAAACTTGAACTGTTTCCAAAGCTAGAAAAAGGTAAGTATGCCTCAGTACAAAATTTCTGATGAATCCTCTGAACAGCTCTTCAGCTTTGAATTTGAGGAAGGAGACTGAAATTCAGCAAGAGAAAAGTTTTCAAAGCAGGAACAGACCACTGCAAGAGCAGAAATCAACCTGACCAAATCTGAAGGAAAAATGAAAGAAACTCAAGGTCATTTCAGTATCAGTAACTGTTATCAGTATCACTAAGGTTGGAAGAGACCTCAAAGATCATCGAGTCCAAACTGTTACCACAGACCTCATGACTAGAGTAGGGAGGACACTACTGCCCACTGCAGGCTTGAACTCATGACCTTCCCATTAAGGGTCTTGTGCACTACCAACTGAGCCACATCAACTGCTTAAAGAGACTGGAGCCTTAATCCAGCGCCTTAGACCGCTCGGCCACGCTACCCTTGTAGCGTTGTTGTTGTACCCTTGTACCTTGTTTCTTTAGTAGACACTCGTTAGTCTTCAGTAGTTAGCTTCTGTGGAGATTCTGAAGCACAGCACACAGAAGGGATTGATGGAGCTCAGGTGTGAAGGGTGTGTTCTGCCATCCCACTCTTCAGACACACCAGACGAGCTTGAGGAAGCTCAGTTGAGCTTGGGGCAGCTGTGACCTAGGTTTGCCTGGGGCCACTTCTCCCTGGGCCTGAAGAGCCTCTCCAAGTACAGCACTCCTTTGAGTGCTCTCTTTGGCATGGGCTTGTGAAACAGGCCAGCCAGCTCTGGCTCATTGCAGCATGTGCTTTGGAAAGGAGGGGAGGATGAAATGTTGTGGCCATGTGTCAGCACCTTGCACCACTGGGAGCCATTCAGACATCGAACTATGCTCGCACTGGAACTTCAGTAATGTCTGAAATGCAGAAACGAGTACTCAGAACCAAAGACGTTCTCAGATTTGAAGGGTTTGGTGCACACTGAAGTTATCCTCTTTATGGCAACACTCGGCCTTTTCTGCAAAGCTCAGGATATAGGCTTTAATTATAAAATAACATACTGCAGTTCCCATCCATTTAGTGTAAACAAACAGTTCCTGACTCCGTAAGAAGCAGCTTTATTTGTTTGTTTGTTTTTACATTTTTTTATTCCGTCCTCATTGGCTTTACCATTTTTACTTTGCTTACTGGAAATCTGCTGTAAAGTGAGATACTGAACAGTGTTTAAAGAGAGCCATCACTGCAGTAAGAGTGCTTTCCAAATGTTAATGAATTTGCTTCACAACCCCTGTTGCATGAACTGTTTTATTCATATCTTAAGGGGAAAAGACTGAAGGGAAGATAAGTCAGTATAAAAAGTACCCACTAATTTCAGAAGCCCAGTCTGAGGTGTCACTCTTTGCTTTTCCCAAGACCCAGTGTAAGAACACTGTGGAACAGCTCGCATTAACTATCATAGTATCATTCAGGGTTGGAAGGGACCACAAGGATCAGCTAGTTCCAGCCCCCTGCCATGGGCAGGGACACCCCACACTAGATCAGGCTGCCCAGAGCCTCATCCAGCCTGGGCTTAAACACCTCCAGGGACACAGGGCCTCGACCACCACCCTGGACAACCCATTCCAGGGCTTCACCACTCTCATGGGGAAGAACCTCCTCCTCACATCCAGCCTGAATCTCCCCACCTCCAGCTTCATTCCATTCCCCCTAGTCCTATCACTACCTGAGATCCTGAGCAGTCCCTCCCCAGCCTTCCTGTAGGCCCCCTTCAGATACTGGAAGGCCACAATGAGGTCACCTCAGAGCCTTCTCTTCTGCAGACCGAACAGCCCCAACTCCTTCAGTCTGTCCTCATAGGAGAGGTGCTCCAGCCCTCTGATCATCCTCATGGCCCTTCTCTGGACACCTTCCAGCACCTCCAGATCCCTCTTGTAATAGGGGCTCCAGAACTGGACACAGTACTCCAGGTGGGGTCTCCCCAGAGCTGAGTAGAGGGGGAGGATCACCTCCCTCAACCTGCTGGCCACACTTCTCCTGATGCAGCCCAGGATCTGATTGGCTTTGCGGGCTGCAAGTGCACACTGAGAGCTCATGTTGAGCTTTTTGTCCACCAGCACCCCCAAGTCTCTCTCCTCTGGGCTGCTTTCCAGCCAGTCACTGCCCAGCCTGGATTTGTGCCTGGGATTGCCTCGACCCAGATGCAGGACCCTGCACTTGCTCTTATTGAACCTCATGAGGTTGGCTTGTGCCCACCTCTCCAGCCTGTCAAGGTCCCTCTGGATGGCCTCCCTTCCCTCCAGCGTGTCTGCTGCACCACACAGCTTGGTGTCATCAGCAAACTTGCTGAGGGTGCACTCAATGCCACTGTCCATGGCACCCACAAAGATGTTGAACAAGACAGGTCCCAGGACTGATCCCTGAGGGACTCTGCTTGTCCCTGGCCTCCACTGGGACATGGAGCCATTGACAGCCACTCTTTGGGTGCAGCCATCAAGCCAGTTCCTTATCCATCTAGTGGTCCACCCATCAAACCCATGTGTCACCAGTTTGGAGACCAGGTTGCAGGTACAAATGTTCAGCATCTCCATTAGTAAGACCCATACTCTTAAGCTAGTCAATAGGAGAATCAGAAAGGTACAATGAGTGGCCGTGGTGAAAGTCTCCCTGAATAACTAGCCCAGTCTCTCCCAAGGACACTATGGCAAGCAAGCAATTCTCCACATAACATTCTTCAGCATTACATGGGGAAGTCAGTCCTCCTTGTGGAATGCCTGATCTGCTGCATACCTATCTATGGAGAAACAGAGGTCCTGCACCACACAGCATCAGTCACTATAGAACTGTAACTTGTCCTTTGAGTTGATTCAAAATAGAAAACCACCTGTTTAAGAGCTGAGAGTCATGCCTTCTGTGCATCACATACTATGTCTGCTTGTACTTAAAGACCATAGAATAGTCACATACTTCAGTTTTTATTTCATACATATTTTAATGCTTGACTGATTAATTGTCTCATCTTCTCCTGGTGTGTTTTGGGTTTGGTTTTGGGGTGTTTTGTTTGGTTTGGTTGGTTGGTTTGAGAATCTATTTTCCCCAATTTTTAAAGCAAGCCAGCTTGCACAGTAAGTTTTGATCTGTTTAGTCTCTCCCCTCACTTTTCCAGTGGTGTTCCAAATCAGCCCCAAACACTCCCCTCCTGTTTGTCTATACACATGCTGCACCTATCACCACCCTCTCACCTTTCTTGTCTCCAAAGCTTTGCTCTTGACTAGCCTGCATTAGAATCACACAGCTTCCTGTTGCAATGTACCTCTCCAAAAGGCTGTCGATGTGAAAGCACAAGGCCAGTACCTGTGCCACATGCTCAGGGGTTCTCTGAAGATTTTCAGCAGAGGTAGTGTTTTCAGAGTAGCTGGCAGGTTGCACTGGTGGAAGACACTGACACATGGCAATGTTGTTTCATCCCTGCTTCCTTTACAAAGCACGTGCTGCAGAGTGAGCCAGAGCCGGCTGGCCTGTTTCACACACCCATGCCATGGAGTGCTGTACTCATCTCTGCATTTAAGACATTACTGAAGTTCCAGTGCAAGCATAGTTCGATGTCTGAACGAGTCCCAGTGGTGTAAGGTGCTGACACATGGCCACAACATTTCATCCTCCCCTCCTTTCCAAAGCACATGCTGCAATGAGCCAGAGCTGGCTGGCCTGTTTCACAAGCCCATGCCAAAGAGAGCACTCAAAGGAGTGCTGTACTTGGAGAGGCTCTTCAGGCCCAGGGAGAAGTGGCCCCAGGCAAACCTAGGTCACAGCTGCCCCAAGCTCAACTGAGCTTCCTCAAGCTCGTCTGGTGTGTCTGAAGAGTGGGATGGCAGAACACACCCTTCACAGCTGAGCTTCATCAACCTTGTGTGCACCACAGACAGACTTAGAGGAGCACCAGCACCTCAAAGGTGAGAAGTAGAAACATACCTTTGATTCAGCACTCCATTACACAAAGCGAAGACAGTGAAAGCACAGAAACAACAAGCTGTCAACAGCAAGCATCACTGCAAACCACAGCAGTGTTCTCAGCTATGAGGAGCTGCTTGGCAAACTCTAAGACACAAAGAAAGCTGTGTTCTCTCTAGCAGCTCAGACTAGTGAGGGCAGCTATAGCTACAACTGAATCATTTTATGTCAGGAGGTGGCAGAGGCCAGTGGACAGAATCAGTTACACTGAAAATGAACAATGATTTCCTACCATCACTGAAGAAAGTCACTCCCTGTAATGTAATTTACCATGTCCAGTGTAATATTACCCTTATCACATGGAAGCTGTATGAAGACTTCAGCAGTTAGTACTCTCATACATCACAAGTAAACAGTGCCATTGTCACTAGCTCTCTTACACACTTCTGCAACATCCCAGCATCCTGTTAAGCAGGCAATCACCTGGTGGACTGGTGAATTATGCACATTTCCGTGCCCAACTCCATGCAGACGTAACATATATCACCTATACTTATTCCTTACAACCTGTAACCACACCTCTGTTGTCAATATGGCTCAAGTATGGATGAGGTCAGAAGGCTGACGAAGAACAGCAGACTGAAGTTGAATGTGGTGACATCAGTGGGCTGGGGTAAACAGTTTAAAGGGTTTGTGTTTACTTGTGCCACCATGCTTAGATATTTCAGCCTGTAGATAAGGAATCTTTCTGGAGTCTGGGTTAATGCCAAGCTCCCACAAAGCAGTGTCTGTGTCATGCTTGCTATAGTCACCAGCTGGCTTGGAGATTCTGTCCCAAGCTCTAATTCTGGATCATGCCAGGTCTTTGATATTCCATTAAATGAGCTGCCAGTTGGTCTTTGGCTAACTTCTTCCTGAGCTTGCCAAGGAATAGAAGGTTTGGTACCAGGCAATAATAGCCAAGCCTGATGGGTTCAGGTTTTTACAGCATTGGTCTCACACCTCCATGTTTCAGAATGTAAAGGAAAGTTTCATCCCTTGAGGGCAGCTCAGCATTTACTGATACAAAACCCCACCCAAATGCTGCTGGCTGTGCTAGTCCCAGAAAGCCTTCTCCATTAGAGACAGGAATGGAGCAGTTAAGTGCTGGAAGCAATATACCAATATGTCTGCTCATCTGACACTGGATGGACAGCTAGTCTTTTCCCCTTCTCTATGCTTTTGCTCAGAATGAGCCGATGGAGACTAACACTTGCTTTCCCTGGCCCACTCCTCCCTCTCCTCTCTTTTTCTTCTTAATTCTATCTTCCCCAGCTATGCTATGGTCAGACAATGCCACCTTGCCCCACACACAAGATTTTAGAAGAAGCTCTGCTGGTAGAGAAGGCTGAGAAGAGCACATGAAAATGCAGTGTAAACCTATGCTATGCAAGATCCAAATTAACATGGACTGACACGCCAATTCTTTCTACCTCAGCCCTCTGCAAAAATTACACTGACAGAGAAGACAGAAGAGAGACAGACAGTGGCTCAAATGGTGCTGTAGAAAATCGTTTTTTCCTTCCAAGATGTGCAAGGATATTACCATTTCTGCCAACACATTTCAGAATCCCCACAAAATGCTGTATGATGGTCTTTGGGTCTTCTCTCAGCCACTGCTAAATGAAGCAGCTGCCTACCACAAAACTATAATGTGCATTCTCAGCCTCCAGAAATATTAGCTGTATTACATTGCATCACCTTGTGAGCTTTTAATTAAACTGCTTCACTTTAACACATTCCATTTATAATACGCCTGAGAGATGTGTTGAGAAGTTATTTTTGTCTCTGTTAATTACCACGTGCTCAGTTAAAAACATGTTCACCCTCATCAAACCAGACTAATAAGGTGAGAGTGTCAGCATCCAAAAATATAGAGACATGCAGAGTTTCCAAACTATTGCTCCAGCCGCTACCCTTATTCCTTTCAAGACTGGCATGGGTTTTCATAACTAAATCTCCAACTGTGCTGAGTTGGTGATAGCTTGAGATATAATCTGCTTAAGTATGCTCTCTTTAAAGAGGAAAGCATCACCCAGTGATGGAGAGTCACTGTTACTTTCCTTCCAGATGCACTAAGTATTGTGAGGGGCTTTGAACTCGAGATGTGCCCAGGAACTTCGACAACACACCAAATCCAACAGGTCCATAAAAACAGCGTAGCAGAGCTCTTTCAACTTTAAACTACACATTTAAGTAACAACATGTCCTTCAACATGTGGACAGGGAAAATTATCAAAGGCAAACTGATTCAAAGAGAAGACTCTTGTAACTTCCAGGTCACCATTTCAGATATATCCAAGATCATAAAACTCTTAACTGATAAGACATTTAATTGCCTCTCTCTCAACTGATCTGGCAAGAGCTAACTCACTTCCTACTAGACAAGAATCCACATTACTAATCAATAGTCACCACTAGAACTGATACTTTGATATACTCCAGCACCTGAGGGTATGTACAGTGAAGAAGAAACTCTCTCAGACTGAGTGAAGGCTCCCATTGAGAGTTTTGGCTAAATGACTGTGCCACATGGAATGTACTTTACTGTTTAGCTCACATGTGTGTAGTATGCAATAAATAGATTTCAATGTACAGGACTCATTATAAATCAGCATTTTTTCCAGAACCATGAAACATATTCCATTAGAAATACTTGCTCCATGAACAACAAACTAATGAAGCCTGGCTTCTCCTTGATTGGGACCCACTACCCTGAGCCCACCCTTACCGGAGTATTTACAATGAATACTACAGCTTGTCATGGTTCTCTATTAAGCTTGTGCCAGAACTACTCCAATCCATCTCACATTTCTACATACCACCTCCCCTTCCTGCTCCACTCCCCCCCAATTTTCTCATCTTCCTCCCCTGTCCCTCAACTAATGCCTTGAACATTCCCTAACCTTCCACGCCCATGTCACTGTAAGCTCCCTCCCAAACTTTCCCCTCATTACCCTCAGGACAAAAGACACTAACTGCTGCGGCTGGCTCAAGCACGTAAGCACTGACTGACCAGCCAGCATGAACATGGCAATTTGCTACTTCAAAAGCAAACCAGAAGACAACTGTCAAACTCATCTTGCACCCTCTCCTCCTGAGAAGAAAAGGTATGCGCTTATTTTTGTTCCCTCTCTTCCACTTAGAGGCTGATCTCAGGGAAACTTCAAAGAGTTTCTTGAAGAAACTTTGAGGCATCTATGTCACTGCCAAATTTGGCTGAAATCTACTAAAGCTGTTAAAATGGAACTGATAGAGCGATTACACAAGCTTTCTTTCCTTTGGAAAGTAGGCTAAAAACCCATTAAGTGTCTTACTTATGTCATCCCTTCATTTCTATTCTTCACTTAAAAATAACAATTCTGTTCTACCACATTCACTTATGTAATCCACCCCTGAGCTGAAGTAGCTGAAACTTCAGGGCTGTATTCATTTAGGGCGTGCCTCTCTGTATCTTTGTCCATTTGAAGGTGAAATTTTAAGGTATTATGAAAAATAATGGTGAGAAGATCAGTGAAACCAAATGAGCTTTGCAAACAGATATTCCCCCACCCCACCCCCCCAGAGTTCCTGGACTGGTATCACTGAAGCAAGAATTGAACTGTTTTTTCTCTAGCAAGCTGTCAGCTGTTCTCATGGTTACAGATCTAGGAATTTGGAATGACAGGTCACAGTTATGAGAACGAGTAGACTTACTTGGCATGCTTCTATCTAGCAAATAACATTCTCCTGTAAAGAAGACAAGAGGCTGCTGCACATTATCATGGTGTTTATTCTCTGTGAAAACCACTTTTTAAAGTCTCTGTCCCAACAAAGGAGGTGCTAACCAGACTTACGGATCCCTTAAAATTACTCACTCCCAGAATGAAGACAAAAATACATAACTCTTGCACTCTCTCCATGACTATAAATGGACCACTGGTGCTTTCACTGCAAGATTCAACTGTGTACACACACTTCCCAGATGGCACGAAGCAAGGGTAGAAAAGCAGGCTTCCCATGTAAATGCAAGGGAAGACAGGAATGTGAAATGTTGTCACAGGGTAAAACCTACTCTGTCGGTTGGCTACTTAAAAAATAACCAGTAGTTTTTTCTTGCTAACTGCCAAGGTTTGGGAATCTCCAGCTATGGCGAGAGGCAACTTACACTAGCACAGCTATGCACAACTGGGCTTCAGAGAGCGACAAGCTCGGGTGACAGGACAGCAGTAGAAAAGGCTTCTCTCACACTGCCAAGTCTCCATTTCTGGAGGGGTCTTCCTCCAGGACAGCCAGGTCAGGCCAGTTTCCAAAGCCTCTTGTTAATTACCGCAAAATGAAATGCGAATCCTGTGCAAAGGAACTGGAACACCACCCACTGAGCTCCTCTCAAAGGTGGGCCTGCCTAGATGCCAGCAGTGTTTTGTCCCTGCTGAGGGAGGCTGGGACTGAACTGTAGTTGTCAGTCATCAGTCCCCCAGTATTCAGCCCCTGCAGCAGGGGCCCTGACACCCCAGGGACATGCCCACACACTGCACTCAGGAAGAAACAAAAATGTAAGGCTGTCACAATGTGCCAGTTCAACCCAGAATGCTCTGTGAAGCCCCTAACTGAATCACTACTCTTGGAGAGCTCACTGTCTGCCTAGCAAGCTACCAGGGAGAACAGAGCTGGGGACAGCCTGGGCTCACCATCCTGGGGTTTAAGGCCTGGGAATTCCTGAGCAGCAAGATCTCTACACAGAGGAAAGGCTCAAGAGTTTCCTGTCTCTCACACAGGTAGCTTGAGAGCCCACAATACTTCAAGGACCCAACTGGGTCTTGATTTCCAGGTCAACAGTAGCGAGGTCTCAAGTTGAGAAGCCTCAGAAGGCCTTCTTCAGCTTCAGTCTCAAGTTCCTGGATCTGCAGATGGAAGGCTTGAAGCCCTGATAACAGGAATGTTTATCAGAACTTTTACTCCCACAGCTGAAGACCTGGGCAAGTTTCCAAGGTCCCTGCCAGGTACTGGGGAGTCTAGTAGGCTTGACAGTCCAGCAGCCCTCTGAAGGCCAGTCTGAGCTTAGTCAGAAGGTGCCAGGCTCCAAATTAATTTGCAATATTTCCACAGGGAAGTTTACAGACCTTTCAATGCAAGGGTATTTTTTTTAACGCCACAATTTCCCAATGATTAATAAACAGCAAGTTTGGCTCATCTCTGATTTCAGTTTCCTTCAGGAAAGTTTCTATCCTTTGAGTCTCAGCCTAAGCATAAACCTTCATCTATTAAAATGTGTACCCCAAAAAACAATAAATATGAACAAAATGTGCCAATCTGCCTCTAAAAAGAATCTGCACAATCTAAATCCATTCCTCAGGTTATGCTACAATTTTCAGTTATTTTCACATGTATGTGCCTGCCTTGACCCCAAAGCCTTCCCTTCTAAAACACACTCACTCATCCCGCCTCAAGATTAACAAGTAGAGAGGACAGCTCCTGCAAAGTTGAGCCCACAGAGGTTCAAAGCATGGGCTCCCAACTGTGGCATGCCTACATACTCACTGCTTCACTATGGAAACTGTGTCTGACAAGACTGAACTGCTGAGGGCAGGCACTGCTGGTAGAACAGCATTGTCCAGTCCTGAAAGACATCAGACACAAGAACAAGCCTGTCCTGGACACCTCCAAGTGCAAGCAAGTACACGGTGCAACCATCTGAGATGAAGCGCAGTGTGCCTGACCACAGGGAGAACAGCACGTTCCTGGGATTCGAGCTCTCCATGGGCAATGCAGCTAGAAAGGGAGGGATGAACTTCACAAGCATGCACTAAAGCAGATGAAAGATCTGGCCCATTTAAATTTTTAGGCAGGGGCATGAAGCTGGTGATACTTAGTTCTGTTATTTTCGACTCCTAGGCACCAGTCCATTTGCCAGCTTGCCACTGATAATGAGATAAAGGACATCAGTCCAAAAGCAGACTCTTGGCAAGTAGTTTGTCCCATCTTCTCCTACACTCTATGTATGGAAAAGTAACTCAGCCTTTAAAAGTGTTGTGTTAGCTGAGTGAATACTTACTTTACCAACGAGACATTAAAGAATCCTGCAGCTGCACTGAACTTGGAGAACCAGCAAAAAAAAGTCTTTTTCAAAACCTGAATTCTCATACTACTACAACAGGTCTCCATTTCCCACACACTTACATGAATAGGACATTCTTTCTGAGCTTAAAACATTTATAATACAGCTACTTTTACTTTGCCTATAAATAATTGTTAAAGACCTTCTGCTTTCCTTTTCAATTTTTCTTGCCTTGTAATTAAAAGGCAACTAAGGCCTTTTCCAATTTCACAGCACCTAGACACTGCATACAATTTAAGAGAAAGTAACACCTCTCACATCCCCTTATGCTGTGTGTTCTACATATGTGCCAGCTCTAACAAATGATGCAGCACTCCCTATTGCGCACAATGCCAAGGTCTTCGGCAATGCTGAAGCAAAAGCCTAACGGCGGCATCGCTCCTCACCTGGAAGGATCAGTTTGGCTTCAGTCTGTATTTCCAGACAACTTAACCAGATGCACAACGTCATCTCAGAGCTCCCTGTATTGCTAAAGTTATCACTAAATTCTTGCTCCCTATTAACCACAGGCACAGCCCACTGCAATAGCAGGGGTAGAGTCAAATGATCCTACATAGCCCTTTTCCACCTTCAATGTCCTTTCCTCCTCTCCTTTCACAAAACCCCACCAGCAGAGCATACATTTTGGAAAAGAAAGCACAACAGTAGTAATTGCTTCCCTAGTGCATCAAATTATCGGTTTCTTGAAATGCAGCATGAAAAAGCACAGAACTTTCTTTTATTTCCTTTTCCTTTTCCCATACCAGGCCACAAGTTGATGCAAACAAAACCAATACTGTGCACAGCATTTTAGCTCCCGTACTACATGTCCTCTGTAGCAAACCCACAATTATCATGAGAAAAGTCCAGCTGGAGGTAGCACCTACAAGCTGCATTACTTCTTGCTTATACATTATTTCAAAGCATGTGTTCTGCTTGAAAATCATTCAGTGCCTCCGGGCTGGCGGTAGAACAGCAATTTAAGTTGTGGTCTCAATAGAGGTGGGAGGGGAAAAAAAAAAATCACTAAAGCAACACATTTCACTTGCAAAACCGCAGGAAGCATTCTATAAGGAGTCGGGCAAATATATACTAAAGATCATGAAAAAGCAACTAACGACATGCTTTTAAAAGAGCACTTCACGGATGAAAGCTGCCAAATTACAGAGAGGATTTACTGAGAAGAATGCGTTACCGCCAGGATGGACAAAAGCATGCATTCTACCCATTCCAAGCTCCTCCCCATCTCCTGTCATGCTCGCAGCGAGAAGCAGCTCAAAAACTGACAACCACAGACGCCAGGATTAGAACAAACCCCCCCAAAAATTAATACCTGCTGGTTAATGCCTGGAAATTTTTTATTTTGAAGATTTGATAAAGGAGACTGGAAAAAAAATAAAAGACAAAAAAAAAAAAAAAACTAGAGAAAACAACCTAGTTATGATCAAAAACGTCACGTCCCGTCCCCCTCCCCCCTCCACGCTCTCGGGCCACCGAGCAGAGTTTGACGGCAGCAAGGGCACCAGCGCGCACCTGGCCGCCTTTCAGAGGAGCCGGCGTGCAGCGGCGCGCTCCCAACAGGCGCAGCAGCCCGCACACGGCACCGCGCCGCTGCCTTCCCCGGAGTTTGCTTGGAGTTGGGTCACGGAAACCTCACTCCGAACGGGAGCGCCGGCTGACCCCGAGGCACTCGGGGGTGCCCGGGAAGGGGGGAAACTGCCCACCCCCGTTCTCCGCCCCCCTCTACCTGGTTGGTGTCCTCGCCGTGCTCCAGGTGCACGATGCCTTGGCTCCTGCCCTCCGTGTCGCTCAGCACGTCGTCCTCCGAGTCTTCCAGGAGAGACGAGGAGCCCGTGGAGGAGAGCGAAGAGGTGGAAAGCCTGCGGGACTGCAGGTGCAGCGAGCTGTCCGTCCTCAGGCAGCCGCTCTCCGGGTGCGGCGGCTGCGCCTGGGGGCTGCCCTGCGTCTCCTCGCTCTCCTCGGCGGTGACAGTGAGCCGGGGGATGACGGGCCGCAGCACCCCGTTGGGGGGCCGGCAGCGCCTCTTCGCCGGGTCGGGCAGCTGCCGGGCGGCGGCGGCAGCGACGGCAGCGACGCGAGCCTCGAAGAGGGAGCAGAGCTCCCCCACGCTCAGCCGCTTGCTGCGGCTCAGGTCCGGGCTGCTGTGGAGCCCCGCGCGCGGCTCCATGGCGGGCTCCGCGCGGGGTGCCTGCCGGGCAGCGCCCCAGGGCCGGCGGCCAGGGGCGTGCATGGGGGAGCGCCGCGCTGCCGCCGAGGAAACTTCTTTGTGGCTCAGTCTCCGGCCGCTGCTCGGAGCCCGCCGGCAAGGCTCATGTCCAGCTCACCCTCCCTTGGGCAGCTCTGAGTCCCCCGCGGCGACAGCCGGAGGCGGTTACCGTCCCCGCTGACCTGGCGTCAGAGCCATTGGTACCGCTCTGAGCCCGCCCGCTCGCTCGCTCGTCCGCCGCCACCGCCCCGCTCCGCCCCAGCGATGAGGGGAGGAGCGAGCCGAGCCGCGGGGAGCCCCTTCCCGCCCCTTCCCCGCTGTCCTCCTTCGCCGCCCTTTTGGTTTCGCTTTCCCTGTGGTGGCCCCCGGGATGCGCCAGGCTCCGAGGCTGCGGTCTCGGGCCGTCCCGGTGGGGCGCTTCCCGCCTTACCTCTGCGCGTGCCGCCGCCCGCTCCAGCAGCTGCTGCTGCCTGGGGCCCGCCGCTTCCCGCCGGCTAACGGCTCCCCAGGCACGGCGGCTGCGCAGCGCGGGGCCCGCCAGAACCCCCTCCCAGCTGTGGGGAGGTGGGGCGGCTTCAGGCGCCAGAGTGGGATTTCCTCCTCCTCCTCCCCCTAGGGCTCCCCGTGGCTTCTACGGTCCGTGCGTGCATCCCATCCTAGTGGGCGCCATCTGGCCCGGGTGCCAGGGCTGTTACGGGGAGATCTCGGTGTCCTTAGGGGCGCCGAGGGAGTGACTGAGTTGTCACCCGCGGGGACAGCGGCTGGCCGCGCGTGAGTGACCCGTGCGGAGAGTCAGCCCCCGGCGCGACAGCGCAGCCGCTGAGGGTGCGCGGGCGGCACGCGGGAGCGCCGGGAGGCTCCCCCCGACCGCGCCGGTTGGGTTTCACGCCTGGCGTGGAGCACCCCGCGGCGGCTGGCGAGCAGGCCCGCTGCGTGTGGCAGAGGCGGCGGGGCAGGACCGCCCTCCAGTAAAGCCTGACTTTTCCAGCAGTCAGCGCTTCCCCGCCTGAGCCATGCTTAATCAGGTTGCCTTGAGCCTCGGGTTGCCGTGATACCCCAGCCCCCGTTACCGAGTGAATTCCAGCAAATAACACCCCCCGCCTCGGTATTTCTTGCCTCCTCGCCTCCCACTCTTCCCCTAAAATGTAACCCGTGCTGTGTTGTAATTGTAGCTATTGAGACCTTTGGAACAGGAAGGGCGTCCTGCCGTAGGGTTGCATCAGCTGCGACGATTAGTAGAACTAATAATTTTGGAACCAAGTGCAAAAGTCTTTAGCTTACTTTTTGCTCATTTATCTCATTGTTTCCTTGTACTCTCCCATCTGTCTCTCGCCATCTGTTGTCTCTTGCCTGGTTCTTGGGCTGTGAGCTCCTTGCAGAAGGGGCTGCGCTCGCTCCACACATCGTGCAGCACAGCCCAGGCCATGGCAGTGGGGACTCCTTGATCCTGTGATATTACAAATAATTTGGTAGCCTGCCTTACTCATCAGACTATTCAGTTGCCGTTGACTATTTCACAGACCAATCATGTAGGTAGTCTTTGAAAACCTCTTTCAACAGACACCATGCAAGGTGTCTTCTGAGGCAACTGCTGTGCCACTCACAGACTACAGCTTGCAGATGCCCAGCTGCAAGCAGGAAGGCAAGTGGGAAGCTTCGCAAATGACTACTCAGGAGTCTCCTGTTGCTTTTGTAGAGTTAGGTGGTGCCTTGCCAGTAATTTGGCCAGTCTGAATTTCCAGCATAAATGGTCAGGTCTTGTGATTAGTTTAGTCCTTTATGTAGAATCACAGATTCACAAAATGGTGGGGGTTGGAAAGGGCATCTGAGGATCATCTAGTCCAGCCCTCAGGCTAAAGCAAAGTCACACAGAGCAAGTTGCACAGGTGAGTTTTGAAAGTCTCTAGAAAGAGATTCTACTACCTCACTGGGCAGCCTGTTCAGTGTTCTGTCACCTTCAGAGTGAAGAAGTTTCTCCTAAGTTCATACATTACCTCCTGTGTTCCAGTTTGTACCTTTTGCCCCTTGTCCGGTCACCAGGCACCACTAAAGAGTCCGACCCAATCCTCTTGCCCCCCACCCTTTAGGTACTGCTAAGCATTGATAAAAGATTCCACTTCAGTCTTTTCTAAGCTATGCAGCCTCAGGTCTCTCAGCTTTTCCTTCTAAGAGACAAGCTCCAGTCTCCTCAGCATCTCTGTAGCTTCTGCCGGACTCTCTCCAGTAGTTCCCTGTCTGTCATGAACTGCTGAGCCCAGAACTGGACACATTACAACACAGTCCTCTAGATGTGTCCTCCCTAGAAGCACTTGTGGGAGCTGTCCCAAGGAGGTGCCAAGGGGTGTGTGTTGGGGGAGGCAAGGATGATGGCTATGGCTGAGTTCTGGGAAAACACTTACAGTAAAGGTGCAGGAGAAAACGTCCTGCAGTGTGGTTTGTCACTAGCAGGCAGAGAGAGAACCAAAGCGCCTGCAGGAGGGTATTCCTTCACCACAGACCATCAGGAGTGTAAGTTCTTCCTGAAAGAGGACATAGTTACCACTTCAATGATCAATGCTGTAATTGGTTTCAAACCTGAAACTGCAGCAAAGCAGTCTCAAAACATGAAGCATGATCATCCCTAATATAGCATAGCATAGCATAGCATATCATAGCATAGAATAGAATAGAATAGAATAGAATAGAATAGAATAGAATAGAATAGAATAGAATAGAATAGAATAGAAAACTAACCCATGTAACCAAGCCCCCTGTCAAGTCTCCTCCTGAACACCTCCAGTGATGGCGACTCCACCACCTCCCTGGGCAGCCCATTCCAATGGGCAATCACTCTCTCTGTATAGAACTTCTTCCTAATATCCAACCTAAACCTCCCCTGGTACAGCCTGAGACTGTGTCCTCTTGTTCTGGTGCTGGCTGCCTGGGAGAAGAGACCAACCTCTGCCTGTTTACAAACCCCCTTCAGGTAGTTGTAGAGAGCAATAAGGTCACCCCTGAGTCTCCTCCTCTCCAGTCTAAGCAACCCCAGCTCCCTCAGCCTCTCCTCACAGGGCTGTGTTCCAAGCCCCTCACCAACTTTGTTGCCCTTCTCTGGACTCGTTCCAGCAAGTCAACCTCCTTCCTAAACTGAGGGGCCCAGAACTGGACACAGTACTCGAGGTGTGGCCTAACCAGTGCAGGGTACAGGGGGAGAATGACCTCCCTGCTCCTGCTGGCCACACTGTTCTTAATGCAGGCCAGGATGCCATTGGCCCTCTTGGCTGCCTGGGCACACTGCAGGCTCATGTTCATCCTACCATCAACCAGCACCCCCAGGTCCCTCTCTGCCTGGCTGCTCTCCAGCCACTCTGACCCTAGCCTGTAGCACTGCATGGGGTTGTTGTGGCCAATGTGCAGAACCCGGCACTTGGATGTGTTCAATCTCATGCCCTTGGACTCTGCCCATCTGTACCTAAAGTCACAGCAGGTTCATCAAAAGCTGGATTTTACAGCTGATGTTTTTATGAGAAGGCTCACAGTGATGAAGGGATAGGTGAAGCAGGGAGTGCAGAGGCCCATTCTGAATGGCAGTCCAAAATTGCACGCCCAGAGGTATTTCTGTAGCTGTGGCAGCTTCCAGGAGCAAGACAGGAAGAGTTTATTCCCAGGTGAGAGGCTAAGTCTGACCTTCGGTAGGCCAAAGGGGAGCCTTTTGGGCAGCCCTGCAGCGCGTGGGAGGACAGTTGGGTTTGCAGCCTCTTTTAGCAGTTGCTCTGCCAGCTGCTTCTGCAATTACAGGATTATGTGTGCTCTGAGATTAGGAAACCTTGTTTAAAAGGCTTCCTAACTTCAGAAACCTTAACCTTAGCAACAGCTCTCTCCACACAGGGCGAAGATCAGTCAATAATTCAGTGATAAAATATCATTTTAAAGATTTTACTTTCAACTAATGAAGGCAGAAAGAAAACATAGGCAATATATTTAGTTATAATAAATTAATACACCTATAAAAAGAGAAAAATGTTCTTCTAATGCTATTGATTAGGGGTGATTGGTTGGTTGAACTGGCTGCTTTTTGTACCATATCAGCTTTAGAGAGCTGCCAGTCTCTGAAGTCTGTGTAAGATTTGACTCAAAGTCTTTCAACACCACCAGGAGAATAAAGGGATCCTTCAGTCAGTCGGGTGTCACTCTGTTTTCTCATAAGTGTACAACTCTTCTAACAAAAGGAGTGGTGCTGGCATCGTGGTCTTGTTGACATCCTGCGTAATAACGGCAAAGGGTTGTCAGCATCTATTAATAACGCTTGGCAAGAGCCAGATTTGATAAGAGACTGATACCTGTGTTCCTGTTTTACAGGTGGGTAGACTGATGTGCAGACAGCAAGTGAGTCAGCTACTGACTCCTAGTGAGTCAGGGGCAGAAATGGGCACTTCAGGTTTGCTCTTGGCTTCTGTAACCACCAGTCTGGGTTCTCACCTCAAGGCATAAGGAGTTTTGTTTATCATAGTCATTCTGATTCATGTTGCTTCTCGCTGCCAGGGTTTCACATTTCACACACTGCCGTGACAGAAAGAACTTTCTGCCTTTATTTATATTGGCAAACCCCTGACTATTTCATTCCCATGGAATCCCTTTCTAAACATTGTTATCCTTAACAGACTGCTTATTTTTGCTTCCTTTCGGTTTGCATTGCCATAGGGTGTCCAAGCTGTGACAATGAAGAGGGAAAGATGTGGTGGACCGTGGACTGGTCCACAGTTTGGAAAGATTTAATGTAGACAGCAGTTTAAATGTGATTTAGAGAGGCACCTTTGGTTTAACTTGGCCTGCTTTGCATGTACAAAATACTTCATCACCCAAGTGAGACTTCTTAGAGTGTGGCAGCTGCCCTTCAACTCCATGTCCTTCAATTCCAGCCTAAAAAGACCTGAAGCATAATTGAGAGTTCTGACACAGTGAAGCTGGTGAAGTGCCTGGGGAACAAATCTTATGAGGAGTGACTAAGGGAACTGGAGTTACTTAGTTTGAAAAAGAGGTGGCTGTGGGGAGACCTCATTGCTCTCTACAATTACCTAAAAGGATGTTGTAGTGAGATGGGAGCTGGTCTCTTCTCCCTAGTATCAGGTGACAGAATGAGAGGCAATGGCCTGAGACTGTGTCAGGGGAGGTTCACTCTGGGTATTAGGAAAATTTTCTTTTCTGAAGGGTTGGTCAGGTATTGAAATGTGCTGCCCAGGGAAGTGGCGGAGTCACTGTCCCTGGAGGTGCTCAAGAAACATGTGGACACAACACTGAGGGACATGCTTTGAGGGCCATGGTGATGTTAGGTGAATGGTTGGACTCGATGATCTTAGCAGTCTTCTCCAACCAAAACAATTCTATGATTCCCATGTCTCTGTTGAACGCAGCAGATAAAAGCAAGATAACGTTTACAAGTAGTTGAAATATCTCTTTCAAGATATATTTGGGAGAGGGGGAAAAAATATACATATATAGTTATATTTTTGTTTGGGAAGGCCGTTTTCCAGAACTTGAAGAAAGGTGTCTGTGCCTCAAAGTTGGTCACGCCTGAGGGTAGATCCCACCTCGCCCCCAAGCTTTTCCTGACTGAGGCTGAGGTGCCCTCCAGTGGTTGAAATGAAAAGCGCAGCTCCACCTGGAAAGGGAAAAGTAAAACCACCGGTGGGCTGACTTTCAGTTAGGAGAGGTGTCGGTCAGGAGCAATTCTAGGGGATGCGATGCTTCCCTCTGCAAAGGAAGTGCAAGCAGAGTAGGCTCCGGGCTGGCCAGCCCGGTGTAGCTGGCAGAGCAGCAACGGCAGCAATGGTGGGCAGCCACCACCTGCAGACAGGCTGGGGACACCAGTGGGGTGTTTAGCTGTGCTCTCTTGGCTGCTCAGGAGATTAAGTGAGCAAGTTGAAGCATGTTACAGCCACAGCCTCTTTTTGTGACATAAACATGACTAGATCAAACTCTCCAAGTGCGCAGCTACTGCATGCAAGAGAAGAAAAGAGACCCCAAACCCAGGTTACATGGTGTGAGAGCAACTGCTGTGGAGAAATGGGAGCTCTTCCTTTTTTACAGATTAATTTCTGCAGGCCATTTGCCAAATTCCTCTACCCAAGACTTGGAGTCTTTTCTTATATAAACCCTGGACATCTGCTCAATGAATGCCACATGAATAAAAGATTTGGGAATCTGCTTTTACCTAAGAAGCAGCATAGCTGGAACTCAGGCAGGGATCTTAAAAATCATACTGTGGCTGGATTATTAAAATGTGCAG